>NC_092712.1:269810471-271122346 GCF_047496885.1 Scyliorhinus torazame | reverse complement strand
TCAATAACTCAACACACCAATTAGTAAGATTCAAATCAAAGCACATTTATTATACACAGTAAATCACTACTCATGCATAAACTCTACTTTCTAAGCTATTTCTATAACTAACAGGCCTATACTTAGCTTCGGACTGGCCCACCAGGCCAGGGGAACAAATGGCCTTTTGTTCGGGTTCTGAGTCTGCAGGATTCAAAAGCTGGTATGGACTGGTAGCTAGGAGCGCCTGTCTCGTAGCGAGCGTTGACTTGAGACTTACTTGCTTGGAGGCCGCGGGACAGTTCACTCTGAGGGGTTGCTTCGCGTTGCTGAGTGACCCTGTCAAGAAATACGATTTGAACTTGGGGGCTTTACTTTATAGTCCCCGGGGGCTTCCCGCCCTTCAGGGCGGACCCCGTACCTGGTTTCAAGTGATTGGACTACTTTCCAATCACTTGGATCGATTTCTCCAATGCTGGAGCGGTTCCCTGATCGCTAGGTGGTCCTAAGTGTCCGTTGGCCTTCCTTTGTCTTGGTTCCTGCTGGCGCCGAGGAGTCTGGCTTGACCTTGTTTACCTTAAAATGTTTCGCTTGCTCGCGGGGATCGCTCATTACTATGTAGATGGCTGCTTGTATCGATGCTGTCTGGGTTTCTGCAGAGTCTAATACACAGTAAACTTGCACCTGCTAGTTTTTGCCTGTGTTGGCTGAATTTCCCTTCAGCCTTTGCGGTTCTCCATTTTAAGTCGGGAAGTGGCCAACTCAGGTGGCTACAGGACTCCATCTCAACGGGTGCAGGGGACGCAGATTGTGGACTCGGTGTGTCAACCTCAGTGGAAGTTGGCAGCACTGGTGAGGATAGACCCTCACTTGGCAGATTATGCAGACCATGCAGTGCGGCATAGAACTCTGAGTTGTCGCAGGAGATTTATTCGAAGAGGTGCTTTTATGAACATGCTGCATGATCCACCAAACCATTTGATTGTGAGTAGAGGCTTGTAATATGTTCAAAATACCATGTGCGTGCAAAGTCCTTTGGAGACAAACTGCTGGGCGCTGTCTGTCATTAGCCTTTGTGGAATGTCATGTACAGCAAAGGGTCTCTTCAGCTTTCCAATTGCCTGGACCTCTCTATGTGACCGTACATTGAGGGCCAGCACATGGTTTCCTTTACCTAACACTTTGTTGCTTCCACCCTTGTGTGTCCTTGGTAGAATTATTGGGTGTTGTACTTCTGTAGAGAGCTGAGGATGATGAACATCTGGCATAGTATCAGTCTGCCTTGCATGGGTAACTCCTCTCATGGCGTTAAAAGTGCAGAGCCTGTGGGGAAGCTCTTGATGTCATGGGCCATCCTTTCATGCTGACATCATGGAGCTGCCAGCATGTATGATTCACTTGTAGGGCAGCTTTGATTTCCTCAATTCTGGGGTCGACAGCACTTGAATTGTCATAATAACAATGTCCTTCTCATGATTTGTATGCTCAGTGGCGTTTACTCTATTGGTGGACTCTAGTGCAGTACTGGGCTCAATTTCCCACAGATGCAGCTATGACAATATGTTGCATTTTGTCCCGGTGTCGATTTTGACTTTAAATTTGGCATTGCTGTGAGCAATGTTTAACATTGTGAATATTTCACCTTTTCCCATGATAAATTCAATACTTCTGAATTACCATTTTTTAAGGGGTTTGATGCTCTGGTTGTTTCGATTTACCTCCACCCCAAACCTTGGAAGGGTAGCCACTGCAACATGACTTGGGGTAGTGGCAAGTTGCTGTAGCTTTGACCTGCAACACTTGGCAAGGCAATTCCATTTGCCACAGTTTTTGCAACGCTTATTCAATGCGACGCATGTTCTTTTTTTGTGGATGCTGGCCGCTGCTGTTCGGACAGGGTGTGTTCTGCACCTAGAAAACTTCAATTTTTCTCCTTATTCCTTGGTGCTCCTCTCAGACTGCTCATTTATCATGCAGATTTTAATGGCAGATCCTTACATGAGATTTGTTTTCCTGAAGCAACTGCCGAGCACAGCATCGCTGTGTATTCCACACACTATATTGTCTCTTACGCGTTCATCAGTGAGAGGATCGAATATACACTCTTTTCCCAGAATTTTCAATGCTGAGGCATATGATTGTACTGATTCATCGATTCTGATTCATGGTGTTAAAATGTGTCTGTCCATGATGACGCGTATCTGTCCAAATTTTTTTAACAGTACTTCAGGGTCCTCTTGGTCTTCTTCCCTTTGAAAGACAAACAATTCAGATTTTTCGATCGCCCCCAGGCCTGTTAGGTTCAACAGTGTGTATGCTTGTACTTTCTTTGATTTATCGTAGAAACAGGCATGGCAGTATACACGGCATTCCTTTTCAAACTTTTTCCAATTGTCGGCGATGTCCTCATCGAAGATGAACGGGTCGATGCCCCGGAGTCCTTGGGTCATCTTGGCCAGTTGCTGACACCATGTAAAGTTGCTGGGTTGTGTAAGAATGATAACAAAGGACTACAACTTAAGCAGTTTACTATAAGAGCTTCAGCAGCTCTTCATGCCGGGCCTGTAATCACACTGGTGAGAACTTCCATGCTACCGACATGCCACTTCCTGTGTACAGGCCATGGGAATATATACATGAATAGACATTCTACAGGCATCCCAGTTATGGTTAGTACTTCCTTTTCCATGCAGGTTAGAACATGCAAGCATGCCTCGCACTTCCATATTTGCTCTTGCTGCTTCCAACTGTGTGCCACCTTGCTCAGCAGGTGGAGAGAGTATGTCAGTGAATGCTATGGAATATGTTTGGTTGTCATGGTTGAATGGTTGACAAGGTGCAAAATGCGTGAGGCATGTAGCAGCACTTAGTATGCGATGGTGAGGTGAAGCATATGAAAGTAAGCATGAGGCCAGCTAGATAAGATTGTCGGTAGGAGAGTGAATAGGGCATGGTGATTTGATCTGTGCCTGAAGCTTGAGGTGCAGTTGGTAGGTATGTCATTTAGTGATGCATTCACTAATCTAGCACTCATGTGACATGATTCAACTTCTTGCTGCACTGCATACAGATCCTCAGGGTTTGACCACGCTTTGACCTCCACGGTTTTCTGCTCTCACTGTTTTGACTATATGTCTGTAAGATCCCCCCCCCCCCCCCCCCCAACCAACCCCCTGTGCCGATACAGGGCACCTCTCCTCTTATTCACTTCCTTCACAAAGGCATCCTGTCTAGCGTCCCAAAACTTTAGAGCTAACTCTCTTCCTTGTTGTGACATTGCTCACTCCCAGATCAGATTTTCCTCAATCACGACTCCCAGCACATCCAGCCACAATGTAATTCCCCATTAATAGGTGCGGAATAGCATTAAGGAGTGTCAGCCAGCTTTAAGTGGTGCTAATCACTCATGATATTGGTCCGCAGCTGATGCATCCAGCCAATAAACAGCACGTTTCGCATTGGTTGGACACTGGGATGATGGAAATGAGGGGAAACAGGATTTTTTTTGTTTTTTAAAAATGTATTTTGTTACAAACATGTTGGGGAAACAGGAGTTGATCATGTATGGCAGCCCCGGCACCTCGTTTTGGCATCTTTCAAATTTAGCCCCATTTACTTCATTTCTCCATGAGAACTTTTAAAAGGAGACTGATAAATACCTGAAAAATATAAAAGGACTGTAGAATGGGAGGAAACGGATGATCTTTCAGAGAGCTGGCAGAGGTGTAAAGGGTTCAACGCTCTCTTTTAATTTAAAAAATCTATGATTCCCTTCTTTCCATTTTTGCACCCCAAACCTGCCTGAGAGCAGGTGACACTTGAGGGTAATGTTTCCTCTTTGTTCTTGCAATTGGGAGTAACACTCATCGGAAATTCATGTGGCCCCTGAATTTGAGGTTAAGGTCAGAAAGTCATAACCAGGAGCATGGCAAGCATATGGTGTGCATTGCCTCCGGAAGCGCAAACTTTGAAAAATATTTTTTTGTAAACATCTTTTGATGTGACTTCATCTACAATGACACCGGGAATTGGCTTCCTATCAGTTCTATCAAGTGTTCCATATTTTGGAGAGTGTGCCCTGATTCCTTGTCATAAATCCATTTACCAGCTCATGCCATCTCAGCTGAGCTTGTCATATATCAAATGTGTATGAATAAGGATGTGCCACGTTTTGACAATAGAATCATAGAATTTACAGTGCAGAAGGAGCCATTCAGCCCATCGAGTCTGCACCGGCTCTTTGAAAGAGCACCCAACCGAAGCCCACACCTCCACCCTATCCCTATAACCCAGTAACCCCTCCTAACACTAAGGGCAATTTTGAACACTTAAGGGCAATTTAGCATGGGCAATCCACCTAACCTGCACATCTTTGGACTGTGAGAGGAAACCGGAGCACCCGGAGGAAACAGACACGGGGAGAACGTGCAGACTCTGCACAGACAGTGACCCAAGCCGGGAATTGAACCTGGGACCCTGGAGCTGTGAAGCAATTGTGCTAGCCACCATGCAACCGTGCTGCCCTGTAAATGAGAGAGAAAGATAGGGAAAGAGGGAGAAAGGGAAAAAGAGAGACGGAGAGACAGAGACAGAGAGAGAGCGAAAGAGATAGAAAGAGAAAAAGCAGGAGATAGAATGAGCGAGAGAGAGCGAGAGAGACAGAGAGAGAGAATCGAGAGATGAGAGAGCCATATCGAGGGAGAGAGGAATAGATAGAATGAGAGAGAAAGATGAGAAAAAGAAAAAGGAGAGAGAGAGAGATAAATCGAGGATTTAGAGAGGTGTATCGAGGGAGAGAGAGAGAGAAAGGGAAAGAGAAATAGGAGAGAGAGAGAGACAGAGATATCGAGGGTTGAGAGAAAGAGGGAAAGAGACAGAAAGAGAAAAAGAAAGAGAGAGAGAGAAATTGAGTGTTGACAGACAGCTATATCGAGGGAGGGAGAGAAAGAGAGAGAAAGCGGGAGCGGAACAGGTTAGTCAATTTCAGCGGGAGCAGTGCGGAAGTGATTTCTGGGAGGTAAGTCTCCTTTAAAAACACTTGTCTTTGCAGGAGCAGGCCAGTCGATTTCAGCGGGACCGGAGCAGGTTAGTCAATTTCAGCGGGAGCAGTGCGGAAGTGATTTCTGGGAGGTAGGTCTCTCCTTTAAAAACACTTGTCTTTGCAGGAGCAGGCCAGTCGATTTCAGCGGGAGCGGAGCAGGTTAGTCAATTTCAGCGGGAGCAGTGCGGAAGTGATTTCTGGGAGGTAAGTCTCTCCTTTAAAAACACTTGTCTTTGCAGGAGCAGGCCAGTCGATTTCAGCGGGAGCGGTGCGCTAGTGATTTCTGGGAGACCTTCACAGGAGCAGGCTAGTCAATTTCAGCGGTAACACTTACCTGGTCCCGTTTTCGGTCCCTCTTTGCTGTTTTTTTTTAATTTTAGTGTTTAAGGCGGGAACAGGAAGTTCGACCCGCGGACTTCTGGGAAGACCCTCACCAATAAATTCTGGTGGAGAGGAAACCCGAGACACTACACGTGTAGTGTCTCCCACCCGCCCTCCTCCTCTAACCTAATAACAAAACCCATTGGTGTGAGGTAAGTACCATATTTTATTACTATTATTACTTTTTTTTAAATTTAATTTAGTTGTTAGCCAGATCTTGGTAGAAAGTTAGAGGAATGGCAGGGAAGGGAGTGCAATGTTCCTCCTGCAGGATGTTTGAGGTGAGGGATGCCGTTAGTGTCCCTGCTGATTTTACTTGCAGGAAGTGCTGCCATCTCCAGCTCCTCCAAGACCGAGTTAGGGAACTGGAGCTGGAGTTGGAAGAACTTCGGATCATTCGGGAGGCAGAGGGGGTCATAGATAGCAGCTTCAGGGAATTAGTTACACCAAAGATTGGAGATAGATGGGTAACTGTAAGAGGGACTGGGAAAAAGCAGTCAGTGCAGGGATCCCCTGCGGTCGTTCCCCTGAGAAACAAGTATACCGCTTTGGATACTTGTGGGGGGGTCGACTTACCAGGGGTAAGCCATGGGGTACGGGCCTCTGGCACGGAGTCTGTCCCTGTTGCTCAGAAGGGAAGGGGGGAGAGGAGCAGAGCATTAGTAATTGGGGACTCGATAGTCAGGGGCACAGATAGGAGATTTTGTGGGAGCGTGAGAGACTCACGTTTGGTATGTTGCCTCCCAGGTGCAAGGGTACGTGATGTCTCGGATCGTGTTTTCCGGGTCCTTAGGGGGGAGGGGGAGCAGCCCCAAGTCGTGGTCCACATTGGCACTAACGACATAGGTAGGAAAGGGGACAAGGATGTCAGGCTGGCTTTCAGGGAGCTAGGATAGAAGCTCAGAGCTAGAACAAACAGAGTTGTTATCTCTGGGTTGTTGCCCGTGCCACGTGATAGTGAGGTGAGGAATAGGGAGAGAGAGCAATTAAACACGTGGCTACAGGGATGGTGCAGGCGGGAGGGATTCAGATTTCTGGATAACTGGGGCTCTTTCTGGGGAAGGTGGGACCTCTACAGACAGGATGGTCTACATCTGAACCTGAGGGGCACAAATATCCTGGGGGGGGAGATTTGTTAGTGCTCTTTGGGGGGTTTTAAACTAATGCAGCAGGGGCATGGGAACCTGGATTGTAGTTTTAGGGTAAGGGAGAATGAGAGTATAGAGGTCAGGAGCACAGATTTGACGTCGCAGGAGGGGGCCAGTGTTCAGGTAGGTGGTTTGAAGTGTGTCTACTTCAATGCCAGGAGTATCAGAAATAAGGTAGGGGAACTGGCAGCATGGGTTGGTACCTGGGACTTCGATGTTGTGGCCATTTCGGAGACATGGATAGAGCAGGGACAGGAATGGATGTTGCAGGTTCCGGGGTTTAGGTGTTTTAGTAAGCTCAGAGAAGGAGGCAAAAGAGGGGGAGGTGTGGCGCTGCTAGTCAAGAGCAGTATTACGGTGGCGGAGAGGATGCTAGATGGGGACTCATCTTCCGAGGTAGTATGGGCTGAGGTTAGAAACATGAAAGGAGAGGTCACACTGTTGGGAGTCTTCTATAGGCCTCCAAATAGTTCTAGGGATGTAGAGGAAAGGATGGCGAGGATGATCCTGGATAAGAGCGAAAGTAACAGGGTAGTAATTGTGGGAGACTTTAACTTTCCAAATATTGACTGGAAAAGATATAGTTCGAGTACATTAGATGGGTCGTTTTTTGTACAGTGTGTGCAGGAGGGTTTCCTGACACAATATGTTGACAGGCCAACAAGAGGCGAGGCCACGTTGGATTTGGTTTTGGGTAATGAACCAGGCCAGGTGTTGGATTTGGAGGTAGGAGAGCACTTTGGGGACAGTGACCACAATTCGGTGACGTTTACGTTAATGATGGAAAGGGATAAGTATACACCGCAGGGCAAGAGTTATAGCTGGGGGAAGGGCAATATAATGCCATTAGACGTGACTTGGGGGGATAAGGTGGAGAAGTAGGCTGCAAGTGTTGGGCACACTGGATAAGTGGAGCTTGTTCAAGGATCAGCTACTGCGTGTTCTTGATAAGTATGTACCGGTCAGGCAGGGAGGAAGGCGTCGAGCGAGGGAACCGTGGTTTACCAAAGAAGTGGAATCTCTTGTTAAGAGGAAGAAGGAGGCCTATGTGAAGATGAGGTGTGAAGTTTCAGTTGGGGCGATGGATAGTTACAAGAGGAAGGATCTAAAGAGAGAGCTAAGACGAGCAAGGAGGGGACATGAGAAGTATTTGGCAGGTAGGATCAAGGAAAACCCAAAAGCTTTCTATAGGTATGTCAGGAATAAGCGAATGACTAGGGAAAGAGTAGGACCAGTCAAGGACAGGGATGGGAAGTTGTGTGTGGAGTCTGAAGAGATAGGCGAGATACTAAATGAATATTTTTCGTCAGTATTCACTCAGGAAAAAGATAATGTTGTGGAGGAGAATGCTGAGACCCAGGCTAATAGAATAGATGGCATTGAGGTATGTAGGGAAGAGGTGTTGGCAATTCTGGACAGGCTGAAAATAGATAAGTCCCCGGGTCCTGATGGGATTTATCCTAGGATTCTCTGGGAGGCCAGGGAAGAGATTGCTGGACCTTTGGCTTTGATTTTTATGTCATCATTGGCTACAGGAATAGTGCCAGAGGACTGGAGGATAGCAAATGTGGTCCCTTTGTTCAAAAAGGGGAGCAGAGACAACCCCGGCAACTATAGACCGGGGGCCTCACGTCTGTAGTGGGTGAAGTCTTGGAGGGGATGATAAGAGACAAGATTTATAATCATCTAGATAGGAATAATATGATCAGGGATAGTCAGCATGGCTTTGTGAAGGGTAGGTCATGCCTCACAAACCTTATCGAGTTCTTTGAGAAGGTGACTGAACAGGTAGACGAGGGTAGAGCAGTTGATGTGGTGTATATGGATTTCAGCAAAGCGTTTTGATAAGGTTCCCCACGGTAGGCTATTGCAGAAAATACGGAGGCTGGGGATTGAGGGTGATTTAGAGATGTGGATCAGAAATTGGCTAGCTGAAAGAAGACAGAGGGTGGTGGTTGATGGGAAATGTTCAGAATGGAGTCCAGTTACAAGTGGAGTACCACAAGGATCTGTTCTGGGGCCGTTGCTGTTTGTCATTTTTATCAATGACCTAGAGGAAGGCGCAGAAGGGTGGGTGAGTAAATTTGCAGACGATACTAAAGTCGGTGGTGTTGTCGATAGTGTGGAAGGATGTAGCAGGTTACAGAGGGATATAGATAAGCTGCAGAGCTGGGCTGAGAGGTGGCAAATGGAGTTTAATGTAGAGAAGTGTGAGGTGATTCACTTTGGAAGGAATAACAGGAATGCGGAATATTTGGCTCATGGTAAAGTTCTTGGAAGTGTGCATGAGCAGAGGGATCTAGGTGTCCATGTACAAAGATCCCTGAAAGTTGCCACCCAGGTTGATAGGGTTGTGAAGAAGGCCTATGGAGTGTTGGCCTTTATTGGTAGAGGGATTGAGTTCCGGAGTCAGGAGGTCATGTTGCAGCTGTACAGAACTCTGGTACGGCCGCATTTGGAGTATTGCGTACAGTTCTGGTCACCGCATTATAGGAAGGACGTGGAGGCTTTGGAGCGGGTGCAGAGGAGATTTACCAGGATGTTGCCTGGTAAGAAGGGAAAATCTTATGAGGAAAGGCTGATGGACTTGAGGTTGTTTTC
Source organism: Scyliorhinus torazame (assembly GCF_047496885.1). Classification (NCBI taxonomy): domain Eukaryota; kingdom Metazoa; phylum Chordata; class Chondrichthyes; order Carcharhiniformes; family Scyliorhinidae; genus Scyliorhinus; species Scyliorhinus torazame. The sequence continues at coordinate 271,113,196 of NC_092712.1, read as the reverse complement.
GTTGGAGAGAAGAAGGTTAAGAGGAGACTTAATAGAGGCATACAAAATGATCAGGGGGTTGGATAGGGTGGACAGTGAGAGCCTTCTCCCGCGGATGGAAATGGCTGGCAAGAGGGGACATAGCTTTAAACTGAGGGGTAATAGATATAGGACAGAGGTCAGACACTAGAATCCTGAAGCAACTGTTCTACTTGAACTCATTCGTGGCCGGACAGTAGATGAGTCCCAGGAGGGCAGTAAGTATGGTCTCAAAGCAAAGCTGAAGAGGTCAAACATCTTAGAATAGACTCACTACAGTGTACAAGGAGGCCATTCGGCCCATGGAGTCTGCACCGACCCTCCAAAAGAGCACCCGACCGAGGTCCATGCCCCAACACCATTCCAGTAACTCAGTAACAACATCTAAACTTTTAAGAGGCAATTTAGCATGGTCAATCTACCTAATCTGTACATCTTTGGACTGTGGAAGGAAACCAGAGCACCTGGAGGAAACCCACACAGACACGGAGACTCCATGTCTGCAAACTCCACACAATGACCCAAGGCTGGAATCGAACCCTGATCCCTGGCACTGTAAATCAGCAGTACTAACCACTCTGCCGCCCATTTTCACTGACACAAAGGAGTCATAGAATTTGCAGTGCAGAGGGAGGCCATTCGGCCCATCAAGTCTGCACCAGTTCTTGTAAAGAGCACTCCACGTTTTAAAAATAAATCTAGATTATTTATTTTCCAATTAAGGGGCAATTTAGCATGGCCAATCCACCTAACCTGCACATCTTTGGACTGCGAGAGGAAACCGGAGCACCCGGAGGAAACCCACGCACACACGGGAGAACGTGCAGACTCTGCCCAGACAGTGACCCAAGCCAGGAATCGAACCAGGGACCCTGGAGCTGTGAAGCAACTGTACTAACCACTGTGCTACCGTGCCACCCACATTGAGTCCTTGACCTGTGACCAAACAAAATAGAGATGTTTCATTTGGGAATGCAATTAATACATTGGAGACACTTCATCACAGGTGAAGTCAAGGCATGGGGAAAGTGCTCAAACCTCTCAACAACTCATCTGCCTAATCCTCCAAGTACCACCTATTTTAAAATCCATTTAAGGGATGTGTGTGCTGCTGGAAAGGCCAGCATTTGTTGCCCATCCCTAATTGCCCTTGAACTGAGTAGCAGTTAAGAATCATTGCTTTGAGTCTGAAGTCACATGCAGATAAGGACAGCAGATTTCTACCTGGTTCACAACAATAGTTTCATTAGACTTGTAATTCAAGATTTTTAATTGAATTTAAATGTCACCATCTACCATGCTGGGATTCAAAGCTAGATCCCCAGCGCAGTACCCTGGGTCTCAGGATTACTAGTACAGGATTACGGGGCAGCACGGTAGCACATTGGTTAGCACTGTGGCTTCACAGTGCCAGGGTCCCAGGTTTGATTCCTGGCTGGGACACTGTCTGTGGAGTCCCCAAGTGCCTGCGTTGGTTTCCTCCGGGAGTTTCCTCCCGGTAGTCCCGAAAGGCGTGTTAGGTAATTTTGACGTGCTGTTAGGTAATTTGGACATTCTGAATTCTCGCTCCGTGTACCCGAACAGGCGCTGGAATAAGGCGACTAGGGGCTTTTCACAGTAACTTTATTGCAACGTAAGCCTACTATTATTATTGTAGTCCACTGACAATACCATTAAGCTACCACCTGCCCTGCATGTGGCTGCATGATTACACCTTGTACATATCAGCCATCTCGGAACCCATTGAACCAGAGTGGAAGCAAGTCATCCTCAATCCTGCTTAAGAAGAAGAAATAATATTCAATTCATCGTGATGTTTCAGCAATTGATATTCACTGAACAGCCATGATATTAGTACTTCTCTGATCCCTTTGGTGCGGAAGTAAAAGAAAGAACTATAGAGATTGAAGCACATGAAAGTAGTTAGGTCCAGCAAAAGGTACAAGCACAGTGAGGTTTTTAATACAGAAAGGTGTTGGGCAGTTTCATCCAGCAAAGACTTAAAAACATTGGAATGCAAGGGTGTGGTTCGAAATGATTTGTCAAGTAAGATGTCTCGGCACCACCGGCAATGGAAGCATGACCAACACTCCTAGGCTTGCTCCCCCCACAGACTCTGCTCCCAGCTGGACCCAAAGCTCTTCCGAATCCCCACACCACTCTAGCACCTTTTCTGCATTCGCTGCCCAGTAGTAGTATTGAAAGTTTGGCAAAGCCAAGCCCCCTAATTGTCTCTCCCTCTGGAGCACTGTCCTCCTGATCCTCGGCCCCTTACCTGCCCAAATGAACCCAGTCACAAGCCAGTGAATCTCTTTAAAAAACACCTTGCGCAAGAATATCGGAAGGCACTGGAATAAAAATAAAAATCTCAACAAGATATTCGTCTTAACCGATTGCACCTGGCCCGCCAGGGATAATAGGAGACCGTCCCATCTTTGCAGGCCCGCCTTGACCGTCTATAATTCAACCTCCGGAGTTTCCCCCAGTCCCTTGCTATCTGGATCCCCAAATATAAAAAATGATTTCCTGCTAGATGAAATGGTACTCCCCTAACATAGAACATTACAGCGCAGTACAGGCCCTTCGGCCCTCGATGTTGCGCCGACCTGTGAAACCACTCTAAAGCCCATCTACACTATTCCCTTATCGTCCATATGTCTATCCAATGACCATTTGAATGCCCTTAGTGTTGGCGAGTCCACTACTGTTGCAGACAGGGCATTCCACACCCTAACTACTCTCTGAGTAAAGAACCTACCTCTGACATCTGTCCTATATCTATCTCCCCTCAATTTAAAGCTATGTCCCTTCGTGCTGGACATCACCATCTGAGGAAAAAGGCTCTCACTGTCCACCCTATCCAATCCTCTGATCATCTTGTATGCCTCAATTAAGTCACCTCTTAACCTTCTTCTCTCTAACGAAAACCAGCCTCAAGTCCCTCAGCCTTCCCTCATAAGATCTTCCCTCCATACCAGGCAACATTCTGGTAAATATCCTCTGCACCCTTTCCAATGCTTCCACATCCTTCCTATAATGCGGCGACCAGAATTGCACGCAATACTCCAAATGCGGCCGCACCAGAGTTTTGTACAGCTGCAACATGACCTCATGGCTCCGAAACTCAATCCCTCTACCAATAAAAGCTAACACACCGTACGCCTTGTTAACAACCCACTCAACCTGGGTGGCAACTTTCAGGGATCTATGTACATGGACACCGAGATCTCTCTGCTCATCCACACTGCCAAGAATCTTACCATTAGCCCAGTACTCTGTCTTCCTGTTATTCCTTCCAAAATGAATCACCTCACACTTTTCTGCATTAAACTCCATTTGCCACCTCTCAGCCCAGCACTGCAGCTTATCTATGTCCCTCTGTAACTTGTGACATCCTTCCGCACTGTCCACTACTCCACCGACTTTAGTGTCATCTGCAAATTTACTCACCCATCCTTCTACGCCCTCCTCCAGGTCATTTATAAAAATGACAAACAGCAGTGGCCCCAAAACAGATCCTTGTGGTACACCACTAATAACTGGACTCCAGTCTGAACATTTCCCATCAACCACCACCCTTTGTCTTCTTCCAGCTAGCCAATTTCTGATCCAAACTGCTAAATCACCCTGAATCCCATGCCTCCATATTTTCTGCAGTAGCCTACCGTGGGGAACCTTATCAAACGCTTTACTGAAATCCATATACACCACATCAACTGCTTTACCTTCATCCACCTGTTTGGTCACCTTCTCAAAGAACTCAATAAGGTTTGTGAGGCACGACCTACCCTTCACAAAACCGTGTTGACTATCTCTAATCAAATTATTCCTATCCAGATGATTATACATCCTATCTCTTATAAACCTTTCCAAGACTTTGCCCACAACAGACGTAAGGCTCACTGGCCTACAGTTACCGGGGTTGTCTCTACTCCCCTTCTTGAGCAAGGGGACAACATTTGCTATCCTCCAGTCTTCTGGCACTATTCCTGTAGACAAAGATGACTTAAAGATCAAAGCCAAAGGCTCAGCAATCTCCTCCCTAGCTTCCCAGAGAATCCTAGGATAAATCCCATCCGGCCCAGGGGACTTATCTATTTTCACACTTTCCAGAATTGCTAACACCTCCTCCTTATGAACCTCAAGCCCTTCTAGTCTAGTAACCTGAATCTCAGTATTCACCTCGACAACATTGTCTTTTTCCTGTGTGAATACTGAATAAAAATATTCATTCAACACCTCTCCTATCTCCTCGGACTCCATGCACAACTTCCCACTACTGTCCTTGACTGGCCCTACTCTTACCCTAGTCATTCTTTTATTCCTGACATATCCATAGAAAGCTTTAGGGTTATCCTTGATCCTACCTGCCAAAGTCTTCTCATGTCCCCTCCTGGCTCTGCTTAGCTCTCTCTTTAGGTCCTTCCTAGCTAACTTGTAACTCTCGAGCGCCCTAACTGAACCTTCATGTATCATCTTTACATAAGCCTCCTTCTTCCTCTTGACAAGTGTTTCGACTGCTTTAGTAAACCACGGTTCCCTCGCTCAACCACTTCCTCTCTGCCTGACAGGTACATACTTATCAAGGACACGCAGTTGCTGTTCCTTGAACAAGCTCCACATTTCCATTGTGCCCATCCCCTGCAGTTTCCTCTCCATCCGATGCATCCTAAGTCTTGCCTCATCGCATCATAATTGCCTTTCCCCCAGATATAACTCATGCCCTGTGGTATATACCTATACCTTTCCATCACTAAAGTAAACGTAATTGAATTGTGGTCACTATCACCAAAGTGCTCACCTACCTCCAAATCTAACACCTGTCCTGATTCAGTAACCAGTACCAAATCCAATATGGCCTCGCCCCTCGTTGGCCTATCTACATACTGTGTCAGGAAACCCTCCTGCACACATTGGACAAAAACGGACCCATCTAAAGTACTCAAACTATCGCGTTTACAGTCAATAGTTGGAAAGTTAAAGTCCCCCATAGCAACTACCCTGTTGCTTTCGCTCCTATCCAGAATCATCTAAGCCCGCCTCGGTGCCCCAACCACAAAGTATTCGCTCTTTCCTATATTGAGCTTATAGCCAGGAAAGGCCTCAAAATGCTGCAAGATCCCCATAATGTTACGCATTGACACCTCCAGATCCCTCACGTATAATAACAAATCATCGGCATATCGCGAGCCCTTGTGCGCCACCCCTCCTATTCCTTCTAACTATTCCCTCCCATGATTTCGAAAACCTCAAGGTCATTGCTAGTGGCTCTATTGCTAATGCAAACAACAGAGGGGTCATCGGATATCCCTACCTGGTGCCCAGGTATGGACGAAAGGGGTCAGAAGTCACTTTGTTAGTGCAAACTCTGGCAAATGGGGCCGCATACAACAGCCGCATCCATGCTACAAAGCCCGGTCCAAACCCCAATTTTTCTAATGCCGTGAACAGACGGTCCCACTCTACCCAGTCGAACGATTTCTCCGCATCAAGCAAAAGATTTCCAGAACCCGACCTCCCCCGGGGTAAGCTCCACATTAAACAGCCGCTTCCCGTTTGCCGTCCACCTCCGTCCCTTGATAAACCCCATTTGGTCTTTCCCCGCCACCTCCGGAAGACGAGGTTCCAGTCTTAATGCCAACAAAGAAATACTCGACTAACCCAGTGGTAGTGACCGCATTAAAAGTTTGGAGGCAACTTTGTCAACATTTTAATTTGAATGCCGTTTCAAGGCTAACCTGCATCTATGGGAACCAGCTATTCGAGCCTGCTAGGTTGGATGTGAAGTTTAGGGAATGGAAGGAAAAGGTTTTGGAGAAGGTGGGAGACTTATTTTTAGAGGGGTGGTTTGCTCGCCTGGGTGAACTTAAGGAAAAATATGGGCTTACAGACGCTGGTGATTTCAGGTATCTCCAGTTGCATAGCTGGGTCAAGAAGTACTGCTCTGCCTTTCCGGTGAAGCAGTCTTCTACCTTGCTCAAGAGGATCTTATCCTGCTCGGACTCGGAGATAGCCAAAACGTCGGATATGTACCAGTGGATAGTTGGGGAGGAGACATGCTCAATTTAGGGTATGAAGGCAAAGTGGGCCGAGGAACTGGGGCCGATCTTGGAGGAGGAGGTTTGGAGTGAGGCACCGAGGAGATGAACTCGACCTTGTCCTGTGCGAGGCTGAGTCTCAGCCAGCTAAAAGTGGTGTTCCGGGCTCACCTCTCGAAGGCTAGAATAGTTGTTTTATTTAAGGGGTTGGTGGTAGGTGTGTTTGGTGTTCGGGTGGCCTGTCTCACCGTGCATACATGTTCTGGTCGTGCTCAAATCTAGTGGGCTTCTGGAGGTCTTTTTTTGAGACTATGTCGGCAATAATGAACATTGGGTTGGAACCTTGCCCATTAGTGGCGATTGTTGGGGTTTCGGTTGTGCCGGAGCTCCGGACGGGGGCTGGGGACGACATCCTAACCTTTGCCACACTGGTGGCAAGGAGGCAGATCATCGTGGGCTGGAGGTCGATTACACCACCAAGCACCTCGGCGTGGCTGGGTGACTTGATGGAGTTTTTACATCTTGAGAAGGTTACGTTTACCGTGAGAGGGTCAGTGGAAGGGTTTTACTGCAGATGGCAGCCGTTTATATTGTATTTTAAAGAGCTGGCCACTGTTAGCTGTTAAAGGGGGGCGAAAGTTGGGTGGGGGGGTGGACTTAGTAACTAAGTTATCCTGTTGCACGGTAAGACGGGGTGGAGGAGAGTTTTTTTATTGTTTAATTGTTATTCTGTGTTATTGTATGTTTTGTATATAAATTGCTAAAAATTATTTTCCCCAAAAAAGTAAGATGTCTCATTATGTGGAAAAGTGTAGCATGTTAATTTTTTAATTCTTCTTAGTACTCATTGAACTAAGTGAATTTTATCATTATGGTTCTGTATGTTCACTCGCTGTGAAATAAAGCAGCTTTCTAATTTGTTTCTGGCTTGTCTCACCAAATGTTTACTCAGTTCGCCTTCAAAGAAATTAAAGAAATACCTGTGAATGGCACAGTTATTTATTTTTCAACATAGAGTTGCCTGAGTCATGTGACATTGTATATTGCAGTACAGACACACCCATAATCATAGGGAGATTGCTAAGTTTGTCACTAGCATTGCTGTTCCAGAGAAAATATCAAAGGAAAGATCCTAAACTTATAGTAGAGCTTGTTAATATTTTCAAGTGTTGTTGATAGGAAGTTAGTCTGCCGAAGTGTATTCCTGGTCAAATTGGAAAGTGTCAGTTATGATGACTAAGACTCTCACAAGTCAGCCTCAGAAGGAGATTAAAATAGTAAAGACGCAAAGTGTTAATCAGGTAAATCTATGGGTTTCCATTGTGGATGGTACTGGGGCAGTTGGGCCTTGGGAGTCGGAAAACTGGGCAAGGATTGATCTTGATGGATCTTTCCCTCAAAAAAGGAACAAAGACGGATGGCACAGAGGTTGGTGGAATTGCGGATAGCGATGAGGACTGTCAGAGGATACAGCAGGATATAGATCGTTTGGAGACTTGGGCAGAGAGATGGCAGATGGAGTTTAATCCGGACAAATGTGAGGTAATGCATTTTGGAAGGTCTAATACAGGCAAGGAATATGCAGTGAATGGTAGAACCCTCAAGAGTATTGACATAGAGATCTAGGTGTACAGGTCCACAGGTCACTGAAAAGGGCAACACAGGTGGAGACGGTAGTCAAGAAGGCATACAGCATGCTTGCCTTCATTGGCCAGGGCATTGAGTATAAGAATTGGCAAGTCATGTTGCAGCTGTATAGAACCTTAGTTAGGCCACACCGGCTATGTAGTCCGGTGATGTATGAGAAGTATTGAACTGCCCAGAAAACTGCGAGCAGGTGCCTTTCACAGGCCGAAAATCCCTGCTCCACAGGATCTAAAACTCTGGAGGCGTAAGCCACGGTCTTAACTGTTCGTGCCGTTCCTGGAGGAGCACGCCCGAAAGGATGCGATCTGTGCTGGCTATCTCTATAGCATAGGGGGACAGCGGGTCTGGAACCTGTAGTGCGGGGGCTGCAATGAGTGCGCGCTTTAAAGTATCCACGGCATCCGTGTGCTGCGGAAGCCATTCCCAAGGGGCTCCTTTCTTTAGGAGTTCCGAGAAGGGTGCTGCTTTGGTGGCGAAACCGTCAATATGGTTTCGGCAGTAGCCAACCAGTCCTAAAAATGACCGGAGGGCGGAAACATTTTGAGGAAGGGGCAATTTGACAATCGAGTCAATTCTTTTATGTGCGATCTCGCGTTTACCATGCGTGATAATCGTTCCCAAATATACTACTTTGTTTTCCAAAATTTGGGCTTTCTTGGAGTTCACTTTGCATCCAATTTTCTGTCGGAGTTCCAGGAATTCGGCCAGAAGCACGATGTGCTCTGCCTTGGTGTCTGTCTGCAGTAATAAGTCGTCTACATACTGGACCAGACAATCGGGGCGAGAACATTTTGATAAACCATTAGCCAGCTGTCGGTGGAAAATGGAGGGGGAGTTGTGGAACCCTTGTGGAAGGCATGTCCATGTGTACTGCTGACCTTTAAAAGTGAAGGCAAATTTGTACTGGCACGCCTTTGCCAATGGAACGGACCAGAAACCGTTACTGATGTCCAAAACCGTAAAATATCGTGAGTTGAGTCCCTGTTTGAGCATGGTCTCGGGACTTGTGGCTACCGTGGGGGCTGCTGCAGAGGTGACTTTGTTGAGTTCCTAATAATCGATGGTCAATCGCCATGATCCATCGGGCTTTCTTACTGGCCAAATCGGGGCATTATTAGTAGAGGCTACTGATCTAAGTACGCCTTGTTCTAATAAGCTATTGATAACCTTTGAGATTTCTCCCTCTGCCTCTTGGGGAAAACCATATTGCTTCTGGGGTCTAGGGTCAGGTCCTATTATTTGAACCGAACCAGCCATCCTGCCACAGTCATGTTTATGACTTGCAAATGTGGTCCTGTTTTTCTGAAGAACTGCCCTAACCTGTTTGTCTGTGCTAATCGTGGTCGGGTCAAACCAAAAATCGCCGACTGCGCTAATCTTATTGGCATACTCACCTACCGTGAGCGTTGCGGGGGCTCTTGCTGACTTTGTCATTTTCCAGACACATTGATTTACTGGGTCAAAAGAAAGGCTGTGGGAGTTCATGAAATCAATGCCCAAAATATGTTCTGCTGTGTGGTCCAGATCGACCAAAACTATGGGGTGTTTTGTGGTAATATTGCCAATTTGAATGGGTACAGGGGCTGTGATGTGTCCCTGTTGTGAGAGGCCTGTGAAGCTGCTGAGGGTGATTGTGGCTGTAGTGGGCCACATGTCTTTTTGGAACAGGGAGGAATTAATTGTGGTGCGGGACCCTCCTGTGTCCCAGAGAAATTCGATGGGCTGACCCCGTATTTTCGCTGCAACGACTGGTCGGCCGGACCTATCCCAAAGGGTGTCGCAGACCCAAGTGGGGAAGCCCGAACACCGTCGGTCCGTTCCGTTCATGTCTGTCTGGTCTGAACGGGTGCTTACACTATGTATGGGCTTTTCCTGTTTCCATTTCTGCTCTCTGTGGCTTTCGTGGGGCATTGCACTCTCGTGCAAAGTGACCTAATTGTCCACAGTTGTAACATTCCTGTGGTTTCTGTGGGGGGCTGTTCATGCCTTCGTTCACCCATCCGGGATCTGGTGCGCTTTCACTGCTTGGATATCTGCCTCTGCCTGCTGTTCTTCGGGTTTCCTAATCGCGTGTTTGTTTTGGACAGATTGCTCCCAGGAGCGGGACAATCTTTTTAAAACCCACTTTTCGTTATGCGCTTCTTCCGAGGGGTCATAATTGGTACAAGCTTTTTGTCCTGCCTCCGTGGCATGGGAGATAAAGGTGCGGGTTCATTTGGCCATGTTGTCTGGGGACAAATGGGCGCGGTCTTAAGTTGCCGAAAACGGCTGTACAATGGATCCACAGGTGTCCAGCAAACGCTGTGGGGTGTTCTGTCTTCTGCCTGCACTTATTCAGGCCTTCTACTGGGTCACCTCTGTTATAACCGATCGCATCTAGGATCGCCGTGTGCATCTCTGCAAGGGTGCCTCCTTCTACATTCTGTGGGTCGGGAAGGGCTGCTACAACCGAAGGGTCTAAGCTTAAAACTGTGAGCTTCACTTGCTCACGCTCATCCAGGCCGTACATGGTCACCTGCTGCTTCACTCTAGCAAAGAAGTGGTGGGGGTCTGAGGTGGGGAGGAACGATGTGATCTTTTCGCACACGTCCCGTAATTGGGTCACGGTTAAGGGGGTGGTGTAAAGGAATTCCGCGTCTCCTTCCGATGTGACTGCGGTGGGTGGTTACTGGATTCATGGGTGCCTGATCTATCTGCTCTGTGGGGGGTTGGGGTGCTTTTCTCCTTTGGGGCTTTCCTTGCGCACATGTTCCCTGAACATATCTCTGCGCGGTTTCATTTAGTTCTTGCCAATCAGGGCCGACTTCTTCATCTAATTGGGATCCAAAGGTGCTCTGAAACCCATTTTGCACTGAAAGCAAAGACTGCAGTTCTGCAATCTGCTTCCGGCACTTTGCGTGATCTAATGAGCTTTGTCTGTGCTCCGTGGTGGCAGTATGGAGTGCTCTTAATGCTGCCTTTAGATCGCTGCACTGCCTTTGCAATACCTCTGCCTGTTTCTCTGTCTCTTCTCTTACCAGGACTGCACGTTGTGTGTCCTTATAGGCCTGGGTTTGGAAGCTGTTCAGATGCGCTAGACAAGATTGGTGTGCCCACTTGGCATCATCCACCTCTCCGTCCTTTGCTGCCAACTTCCTTCTTAATTCTATATTCTCTCTCTCAATCTCACTAACATCGACCTTGCTCATTCGATGTCCCTCTTCTATCTCTTTGCGGAGCATCCGAACGACCTCCACTGTGCCTCGCAATTGTGCCAGACAGGACACGATTGCCATCGGCTTGCGAGCTTTTCCCAAGCTCTTCTTGTGGATCTCTGACAGGTTCTCCCACCAAGTATGTCCTGTACTCCCGGGTCCTATTTCCTCATTATCACAGAATTCACTCCAAAGGGGCCATCCTTTCCCTTTGAGATATTTTCTGATCTCTTCTTCCCAAACAGGACACTGTCCTACTCTGCTGCTGGTCGCTGCGACGTCAAATTCCTGGGGATTCATGAGGCGTTCCATTGCCTTCATTGCCATTTTTCTTATCTGAATGCTCTTTTAAAATTTGTAACGAGGGGTACAAAGGCGGTGCTGTAAACACGGGTATGGCATGCGCTATTTTCCGGAATACAAACTCCCGACAGTTTTCGCAACAAAAATCTATCAGTTTTACCTTATAGCCCTGTTAGTTACGCATGCATGAACATACTTCCGAATTATGAGGATTGATCAGAACTGCTTGAACACTTGTGGTTTTCTGTTCCCAATTAGATTCTAATTCAAATTTTGGGTTCTCCCGGAGTGGTTAGGCCACTTCTAAATCGGGTCCCGTCAGAATGTCGCCAGTAAATGTTGCTAACTTTGGTTGGCTCTTAATTCGTTGCTCGTTGTGTCTTTACTTAATTTGCTCTGTTTCTATAACCTTTGCTCTGGAGTCGCCAGGTATCTTTATGATACCGCCACAAGGTTCAAGTTCAAGTGCTGATCAATAACTCAACACACCAATTAGTAAGATTCAAATCAAAACACATTTATTACACACAGTCAATCACTACTCATGCACAAAACTCTACTTACTAGACTATCTCTAACACTAAAAGGCCTATACTTAGCTTCGGAACTGGCCCACCAGGTCAAGGGAACAAATGGCCTTTCTTTCGATTCTGAGTCTGCAGGATTCAAAAGCTGGTATGGACTGGTAGCTAGGAGCACCTATCTCGTAGCGTGCGTTGACTGGAGAATTACTTGGTTGATGCGGCAGCTAGGCAGGTCACTGTCAAGGGTTGGTTCGAGCTGCTGAGTGACCCTGCCAAGAAGGACGAATTGAACTTGGGGGCTCTACTTTATAGTCCCCAGGGGCTTCGCGCCGTTCGGGGCGGACCCCGTACCTGGTTCCAAGTGATTGGACTACGTTCCGATCACTTGGATCAATTTCTCCAATACTGGAGCTGTTCCCTGATCGCTGGGCGGTCCCTAAGTGTCCGTTGGCCTTCCTTTGTCTTGGCTCCTGTTGGCGCCGAGGAGTCTGGCTTGGCCTTATTCACCTTAACTGTCTCCAATTGTTCCTGGGGATCGCTGATTAATATGCAGATGGCTGTTGGTTTCAGTGCTGTCTGGGTTTCTGCAAGTTCTAATACACAGGAAACTTTGCACCTGCTAGTTTTTCCTGGCTTGACTGAATTTCCCTGCATTCTTTGCGGATCTCCATTTTAAGTCGGGAAGTGGCCAACCCAGGTGGCTACACAGTTCACCTCGATTGGTGAGAAAAAGCAATAGACCTGATGATTGGGAACAATTTAAAATTCAGCAAAGGCGGATCAAGGGATTGATTAAGAAAGGAAAAATGCAATATGTAAGTAAGCGAGCAGGGAGCATGAAAACTGACTGTAAAAGTTTCTGTAGTATGTAAAGAGAAAACAATTGATGAAGACGAATGTAGGTGGATTACAGTCAGAAGTGAGGGAATTCCTAATAGGGAACAAATAAATGGCTGAGGAACTACATTTGTACTTTACAAAGGAAGACATGAATAATATAACAAAAGTTCTGAGAAGCACAAATTTTAGTGAGAAGCTGAAAGGAATCAGTATTAGCAGAGAAATTATTTTGGGGAAATTAATGGGATTGAAGGTGGATAAATCTCCAGGGCCTGATAATCTTTATCCCAGTGGCCCTGGAAATTTGGCGGTCATTTTCCAAAATTCTTTGGATTCTGGAATGGTTCCTATATATTGGAGAGTAGCTAATATAAGCCCGGTATTCAAAAAGGGAGGTAGAGAAAAAAACGGAACTATAGACCAGTGAACCTAACATCAGTAGTAATAATAATAATCTTTTTTAGTGTCACAAGTAGGCTTACATTAACACTGTTGAAGTTACTGTGAAAAGCCCCTAGTCGCCACACTTTGGCGCCTGTTCACGTACACTGAGGGAGAATTCAGAATGTCCAATTCACCTAAGAAGCTCATTTTTCAGGTCTTGTGGGAGAAAAACAGAGCACTTGGAGGAAACCCATTCAGACACAAGGAGAACATGCATACTCCACACAGACAGTGACCCAAGCCGGGAATCGAACCCAGTAGGGAAGTTGCTCAAGTCCATTATCAAGGATTTCATACCATAGCATTTGGAAAGCAGTGGTCTAATAAGACAAAGTCAGCATGGATTTATGAAAGGGAAATCATGCTTGACAAATCTACTGGAATTCTTTGAAGATGTAACTGGTAGAGTTGACCAGGGAGAACCGGTCCGGGATGTGGTTTAGTCTTTCAGAAAGCTTTCAACAAGATCTCACACAGCAGATTGCTATGTAAAGTTAAAGCGCGTGTGATTGCGGGCAATGTGTTGAGATGTATAGAAAGCTGGTTAGCAGACAGGAAGCAAAGAGTTGGAACAAGTGGGTCATTTTCTGATTGGCAGGCAGTGACCAGTGGGGTACTGCAGGGATCTGTGCTAGGACCCTCAACTGTTCACATTATATGATAATGATTTGGATGAAAGGACTAAAAGTATTATCTCCAAATTTGCAGATGATACAAAGTTGTATAGAAGGGTGAGCTGTGAGGAGGATGCAGAGGTGCTTCAGCGTGATTTGGACAAGCTAAGTGAGTGGGCGTATTCATGTCAGATGCAGTAAATCTGGATGAATATAAGGTTGTCCACTTCGGTAGCAAAAATGGGAAGGCAGATTATTATTTGAATGGGTGTAAATTAAGAGAGGTGGATACTCAGTGAGACCTTGGTGTCCTCATGCATCAGTTGCTGAAAGTAAGAGTACAGGTACAACAAGCAGTAAAGAAGGCAAATGGTATGTTGGCTTTCATTGGGAGAGGATTTGAGTATAGGAATAGGGATGTTTTCTTGCAATTATATAGGCCATTGGTGAGGCCACACCTGGAGTATTATGTGCAGTTTTGGTGTCCTTATCTGAGGAAGGATGTTCTTGCTATGGAGGGAGTGCAGCAAAAGTTTACCAGTGGGCCTAGGAGGGTTGGTGAAGACTTGATGTGCCGAATGGCCTCCTTCTGCAATGTAGGGAATATATGAGTCTATGATTATGAGTCGGACTTAAACTCACAACACTCTAACCCGAAGATAAGAGTACTACTGTTGAGATACAGCTGAAGCAAGGATCACACAATTGTGCATCAAGGGTGATGAGCTGGATACCATCAATAAGATTTTGAGGAATCCTACACTGAAAATAAATTAGAATAGCCTTTTGTTCTTCTCTTGATTTTACATGGGGTGTGGGGTGAAGGTGTTTCCATGACAAATAATGCATCAGAGACTTGCAGGTACACTGAGGCTGCTGTGATCATTTGGAATGGAAGTGAGGGTGTCGAGGTTCAAAGCTGTAGCTGATTTGATTGTGACTGGCAGGGCCACCAGTATGGTGCGATCGTCAGATTCAAGCAGAATACAGTTGTCTCCATTGCAAACCTCAGACCTTCCCGGGTAGATATGCCTGTGACAGTATGTACGATTCACTAGGTCCGGGATTATGTCCAGACGCCACTTCTGATTAAATAAAACCAACTTCAGATCCCTTCTTTCATCGTCAGCTGAAGAGGAATGCCCACTGGAATTCCTTGATCCAGATTTTTGATTGGAGTAATGAAAATATACTGCCAAAAATCTGGGAAGAAAGCCTCCAAAAATAAATAATCTGCCAAAATAACAAGCACTGTGGAATTCAGCTGTCAGTTCTCACAATTCCCAAAGTTAAAGTTCACTTTCATGTACACTCCCAATAAAAATACAGCTGGGTCCACTTTAAATATTGATTCCCTGTCAGCCTCTGATCAGCTTTTTTATTTTTCAAGGGTTCGCTTAGCTTACTGTTAGCGCTCTTGTGTCTGGAACTGTAGGTTGTGGGTTCAAGCCCTTCCCCCGCCTTCCAAACCTAACTCTGGGGGGACCCCGATTCAGCACGAA
This sequence comes from Scyliorhinus torazame, assembly GCF_047496885.1. Lineage (NCBI taxonomy): Eukaryota > Metazoa > Chordata > Chondrichthyes > Carcharhiniformes > Scyliorhinidae > Scyliorhinus > Scyliorhinus torazame. The sequence goes on along the minus strand of NC_092712.1, from coordinate 271,098,072 downwards.
GGCAGTGTTGCTATTTTGAAGGTATTTATTATTTTTTGGATGAGAGTTCCCTTGCTCTTTCTCAAATGGCGTCATGCGCTCTTTGATGTGCACCTGATTAGGCAGGTGTTGCCTTTGTTTAATATCTCAACTGAAAGACAGCATTCCTGACAATGCAGCACTCCCTCAATATTACATTGAAGCATCATCCTAAATATATATTTTCATCACACCTCTTATATTTCAAAGAAGAATACTATCTGAGCATGTATGTTTATGTTCCAAGCACATCGCAAGATCTGATGTGGTCTGTGGAGATGTTCACTGCCATCTTCTGTTCAATGGTGTATGTTTAATGAACAGGACTGCAATCCATATGAATGGCAACAAACCCTTGGGCCATATGCAGCAGAGCCCTTAGTGACATGTGAAATAGGATCAGGGATATGCCATAAGACCCGTTGAGCTGGTTCCATTCAGTAACATCATTGTCGATCTTTTACTTCAACTTCACTTTCCTTCCTTATTCCTGGAGTCCCTGAGTGTCCAAAAATATTGGGCGTCATTCTCCGACCCCCCGCCGGGTCGGAGAATGGCCGTTGGCCGCCGTGAATCCCGCCCCTGCCCCCGCCGAAGTCTCCGGTACCGGAGATTGGGCGGGGGCGGGAATCGGGCCGCGCCGGTTGGCGGGACCCCCCGCTCAATTCTCCGGCCCGGGTGGGCCGAAGTCCCGCCCAGAAATTGCCTGTCCCGCCGGCGTAAATCAAAACTGGTATTTACCGGCGGGACCAGGCGGCGTGGGTGGGCTCCGGGGTCCTGGGGGGGGCGCGGGGCGATCTGACCCCGGGGGGTGCCCCCACGGTGGCCTGGCCCGCGATCGGGGCCCACTGATCCGCGGGCGGGCCTGTGCCGTGGGGGCACTCTTTCCCTTCCGCCTCCGCCACGGCCTCCACCATGGCGGAGGCGGAAGAGACTCTCCCCACTGCGCATGCGCGGGAAACTGTCGGCGGCCGCTGCGCTCCCGCGCATGCGCCGCATTTCCGTGCCAGCTGGTGGGGCACCAAACGCCATTTTCGCCAGCTGGCAGGGCAACAAACGCCATTTCCGCCAGCTGGCGGGGCGGAAATCCCTCCGGCGCCGGCCTAGCCCCTCAATGTTGGGGCTCGGCCCCCAAAGATGCGGAGCATTCCGCACCTTTGGGCCGGCGCGATGCCCGTCTGATTGGCGCCGTTTTTGGCGGCAGTCGGCGGACATCGCGCCGTTGGGGGAGAATTTCGCCCCTTATTGACCTGCGTCTTGAATGTATTTAATGATTAAAAACCCACAGCCCTCTAGGGTAGAGAATACCAAAGATTCACAACGCTCTTGGAGTATAGTGTTCAATTCTGGCCGCCACACTACCAGAAGGATGTGGAGGCTTTAGAGGGGGTGCAGAAGAGATTTACCAGGATGTTGCCTGGAATGGAGGGCATTAGCTATGAGGAACGGTTGAAAAAACTTGGTTTGTTCTCACTCGAACGAAGGAGGTTGAGGGGTGACCTGATAGAGGTCTACAAAATTATGAGGGGCATAGACAGAGTGGATAGTCAGAGGCTTTTCCCCAGGGTAGAGGGGTCAATTACTAGGGGGCATAGGTTTAAGGTGCGAGGGGCAAGGTTTAGAGTAGATGTACGAGGCAAGTTTTTTTACACAGAGGGTAGTGGGTGCCTGGAACTCGCTGCCAGAGGAGGTGGTGGAAGCAGGGACGATAGTGACATTTAAGGGGCATCTTGCCAAATACATGAATAGGATGGGCATAGAGGGATACGGACCCAGGAAGTGTAGAAGATTGTAGTTTAGACGGGCAGCATGGTCAGCACGGGCTTGGAGGGCCGAAGGGCCTGTTCCTGTGCTGTACTTTTCTTTGTTCTTTGTTCTTAGTGAAGAAATGTCCTCAACTCAGGTTTAAATAGCCAATTCCTCATCCTAAGAATATGACCCCCTATTTCTTGGCTCCTAAATCAGTTATACATAGGAACAAACATAGAAAATAGAAGCAGCATTAGGCCATTCAGCCCTTCGAGCTGGTTCTGCCATTCAAAATCATGATCATATTCAATACCCTGATCCCGCCTTCTCCCCATATCCCTTGAGTCCTTTAGCCCCAAGAGCTATATCTAATTCCTTCTTGAAACCACACAACGTTTTGGCCTCAACTACCTTCTCTGGTAGTAGATTCCATAGATTCAAGCAAAATAAATTTCTCCTCATCTCACCCCTTATCCTCAAATGATGATCCCCAGTTCTGAAATCCCCCACCATCTTGAACATTCTTTCTGAAGCTACCTTGTCTAATTCTGTTAAAATTTTTATAAATTTCTATGAGAAATACTCATATTTACTCTTCTAAATTCCAATTAATATAATTCTAACCGACTTAATCTCTCCTCAAATGACAGCACTATCCCCATAACCCTGCCTCGTCTTTTGGACATAATGGGGTAATTTTAGCAGGCCAATCCACCTAACCTGCACATCTTTGGACACTAAGGGGCAATTTTAACATGGCCAATCCACCTAATCTTCACATCTTTCGGCTGAGGGAGAAAACCGGAAAGTCCAGAGGAAACCGACGCAGGGAGAACATGCAAACTCCACACAGGCAGTTACCCAAGGCAGGAATTGAACCTGGGTCCCTGGCACTGTGAGGCTGCAGTGTTAACCACTGTTCCACTGTGCCGCCCTGGCATTCCAGTACAGTACTGAGGAACCACTGTACTGCTGGACGTGCTGCTTTTGAAGTGAGATGATCTATTAATTTCCCTCTCAAATGGATGTAAACTATTTCATGATGCGACATTGAAGGGGAGGGGTGTTCTCACAATATCGTGGCCAATATTTATCCCTGAATCTCTAATGTTGTAATTATTTTGTGGCAATTTTCTATATGCTAATTGCTACTGCTTTTCCTACATTAGAATAGTGACTACACTTCAAAAGTACTTAATTGGTTGTAAAGAGCGTTTAGGTTTCCTGAGATCAGGAAGGGGGTCATATTAATGTTTACTTTCTTTTCTTCCTTTAGAAACCACAAAAAGCTCAAAGCACCAGTCTCGGTAGGTTGAGATAAAGGGCATTGGGGACAAAGATGTCATGGATATATTTTTGAGGCTAATAGCAGTATGAATTGAGAAAGATATTGGTTGAGGGGAAGAAACCATTGCAAATCAGCTAGGAGGGGACCAGGGAGGGAAGGTGGCTGGCCAGTATTTAGTAGAAAATGGATTGAAGAAGCAGGAGGTGGGCCCATGGGCATGATAAACTTGGACTGGGCATGCAAGGGTGTGATGATGAAACTAGAGAGAGAGGTGGAGGGATGGGGTTTCGGGACTAGGGTAGGAAGGGGCCTAATGTGAAGTTGGGCTTGGTGAGCAAGGGAAAATGTAAAACAGCAGAGGCAGAACATTATTTAATATTTAAGACTGCACAAATGCTTAATTTGGGGCAGTGAAGCTCAACTCAATTCTATATAATCATAGAACATTTCTCTTGCATGCAATTCATCTACATAATACACCTCGTATTTAGTTCTGAAAAAAAACATTTATTTATAGAGAGAATCATTTGATTTGTTAAATTGCACTTGGGTCTCAAAATTATTTGAAACCTGAAAAGAGTCATCACCCAGGACTATGATGGAGAATGAAGAAAAATAAAAGGCAGATGGTGAGGCCTACTGATGCCTGAGTCTCAGTTTCTGCAGTAAAGGAAGAATTGGTGACTATCGGTCAGTATGTAGAATGAATTGTAACGATTTATTTACGAACGCTCGGCGAAACTCTCTGGGCGGGATTCTCCGTGCCGAAATCGCGCTTGGCGAGGGTGCGGAGAATGGGGCATCAGACCTGCGATCGGGTCCGACGCCTTTCCGCGATTCTCCGCAGACCTGAGAATCGCCACCAGTCGCGCGTGCGTGGTCAACGCGGCGCCGGTCGGGGGCCATTGAAAGAGGCACCTGCGGCGATTTTCAGCCAGCAGCTGCCTGAGTTCCCGCCGGCGTTGTTCCCTCATGGTTCCACCCGGCGGGCACTTAGAGTGGTGGCTGCAGACACAGTCCGCGGCCACCCTGGTGGAGGGGCGGGGGGATCCGTCACCGGGGGGGGGGGGAGCCTCCAGGACGGCCATAGTTCTGATCGGGGGCCACCGATCGGCAGGCGTGCGCGATCTGGGGGGAGGCCTATATTGTTGGGGCCAGCTTGCCGTGAGGGTCCGCCATGTTGCGCGGGGCCGCCGACGCAGGCAGCCGCCGTGCACTTGCGCGGACCAACGGCCGGAAATGCAGGGCCCGTATCGGCAGCCGGAGCTGCATGGAGTACTCCAGGACCCTGTAAGCCTCCTTCAAAACAGAGAATCACTGTGGACTTTCTCCAACAAAGTCCAGAGTGATTCACGCCCGTTTTCTCGCAGGCGTGGGGACATAGCTCCATTTTCAGAGAACTTCGCCCACTGTTTGGGAGACTATGGGCGGGATTCTCCAATAATGGGGCTATGTCCCTACTCCAGCATCAAAACGTGGGCGTTTCACTCTGGACTTTCTTGAAGAAAGATGGGTGAAATGGAGAGCCAACACATTTATACTCCGCCTACTGGGCGGAGCCAGCAGACAGAGATCTACCACCATACCTGTAGTACAGGGGCCTTACCATAATACCCTCATATGCAGTATGTACAATACAACAGTGGTGACTACCACATTCACCCCCTGTTAAAAAAGAGTCCAGCGGGGGTGGTGGTAAACTATTTACATATAGGGTGTTTAAAATTTTAGAAAGAGTTTACAAATTTAGACGGGCACCTTGATCCGTCGTTGCGAGCGCCGCAGTTCTGGTGGTGATTCAGGCGTCGGTTCGGTCGGTGACTCCGGGAGCGTGTGGACCTCATCTTCATCCCCGTGTGGGACCAAGGGGAGGACGGATCGTCCTGGAGCGGGGGCTGTGGTGGGGTGTGCTGGAGAGAGGGAGGGTGGCGCCGGGGCAGCAGGGGGGGTGTTGTGCGTGGGGCGCCAGGTCCCTGAGGGAGATTGTGTCTTGGCTGCCGTCGGGGTACACTACGTAGGCGTACTGCGGGTTCGCGTGGAGTAGCTGTACCCTCTCAACCAACGGGTCCGCCTTGTGGAGCCGTACATGCTTGCGGAGGAGAACGGGTCCTGGAGCTGCCAGCCATGTTGGGAGTGAATCCCCGGAGGTGGACTCCCTGGGGAAGGCAAAGAGGCATTCATGGGGAGTTTCGTTAGTCGCAGTGCACAGGAGCGACCGAATGGCGTGGAGGGCGTTGGGGACGACCTCCTGCCAGCGGGAGGCTGGGAGATTTCTGATCCGTAGGGCCAGCTGAACGGCCGTCCAGACCGTCCCATTCTCCCGCTCCACCTGCCCGTTTCCCCGGGGGTTGTAGCTGGTTGTCCTGCTCGAGGCTATACCCCTGTTGAGCAGGTACTGGCGCAGCTCTTCGCTCATAAATGAGGATCCCCGGTCGCTGTGGACATAGGCGGGGAAACTGAGCAGAGCGAAAATGGTGTTGGGGGCTTTGATGACGGTGGCAGACGTCATATTGGGGTATGGGATGGTGAAGGGGAATCTGGAATATTCGTCGACCACATTAAGTAAGTACGTGTTGCGGTCGGTGGAGGGGAGGGGCCCTTTGAAGTCCACCCTGAAGTCACCAGGCGCGCACGGTCTGGCCGGTAGAAGTGCGGTTTACACTCCGCGCAGACCTGGCAGTCTCTGGTGTCAGCCCTGACTGCCTCGATGGGGTAGGGCAGATTGCGGTCCTTTATGAAATGATAAAAGCGGGTAACCCCTGGGTGACAGGGATCGTCATGCAGGGTCCGGAGTCGGTCCACTTGTGCGCTGGCACGTGTACCTCGGGATAGGGCATCGGGGGGCTCGTTGAGCTTACCAGGGCGATACAAAATCTCATAATTGTAGGTGGAGAGCTCGATCCTTCACCTCAAGATCTTGGACGCGATTCTCCGACCCCCCGCCGGGTCGGAGAATCGCTGGGGGCTGGCGTGAATCTCGCCCCCGCCGTGTCCCGAATTCTCCACTACCAGAGAATCAGCGGGGGCGGGAATCACGCCGGTCGGCTGGCTCCCCCCCCGGCGATTCACCGGCCCGCGATGGGCCGAAGTCCCGCCGCTGTCAACCCTCGCCAGCCGGCGTGGATTGAACCACCTACCTTACCGGCGGGAGCAGACGGCGCGGGCGGGCTCCGGGGTCCTGGGGGGGGCACGGGGTGATCTGGCCCTGGGGGGTGCCCCCACGGTAGCCTGGCCCGCGAACGGGGCCCACCGAAAGGGGGGCGGGCCTGTGCCGTGGGGGCACTCTTTTTCTTCCGCCTTCGCCATGGTCTTCATTATGGCGGAGGCGGAAGAGACGCCCTCCACTGCGGGAGACGCATGCGCGGGAGCGTCACCGGCCACTCACGGCATGCCCGCGCATGCGTCACCCGGCGAATTCCTTTCGGAGCCGGCTGGCGTGGCGCCAAAGGCCTTTCCCGCCAGCCGGCGGGGCGGAAATCACCCCGGCGCGGGCCTAGCCCCTCAAGGTGAGGGCTTGGCCCTTAAAGGTGCGGAGAATTCTGCACCTTTGGGGCGGCCCGATGCCGGAGTGGTTCCCGCCGCTCCATTACGCCGGATTCCCCGCCCCGCTGGGTAGGGGAGAATCCCGGCTTATCATTTTTGATCTTACCCCGCTGTGTGTTGTTAAACATGAAGGCAACCGACCGTTGGTCAGTGAGGAGAGTGAATCTCCTGCTGGCCAGGTAATGCCTCCAATTCCGCACAGCTTCAACGATAGCTTGGCCCTCTTTTCGACCGAGGAGTGCTGAGTTCTGGAGGACATGGAGGGTGCGGGAAAAGAATGCCACGGGCCTGCCTGCCTGGTTGAGGGTGGCGGCCAGAGCGACGTCTGATGCATCGTCCTAGACTTGGAAGGGGAGCATCTCGTCGACCGCATGCATCGCGGCCTTGGCGATGTCGGCCTTGATACGGTTGAAGGCCTGGTGAGCTTCAGCCGTCAGTGGGAAAACGGTGGAGTGGATGAGTGAGCGGCCCTTGTCCGCATAGTTAGGGACCCACTGGGCATAGTACGAGAAGAACCCCAGGCATTGTTTGAGGGCCTTGGGGCAGTGGGGAAGGGGGAGTTCCATGAGGGGGCGCATGCGATCAGGGTCGGGCCCTCGAACTCCGTTCTGAACTACATAGCCGAGGATGGTTAATCGGTTCGTGCTGAACACACACTTCTCCTTGTTGTAGGTTAGGTTGAGGAGTTTGGCGGTGTGGAGCAATTTGGAAAGGTTAACGTCGTGGTCCTGCTGGTCGTGGCCGCAGATGGTGACATTATCCAGGTACGGGAAAGTGGCCCGCAGTCCGTATCGGTCAACCGTAACGGTCAACCATTCGGTCCATCTCCCGTTGGAAGACCGAGACCCCGTTAGTGACGCCGAAGGGAACCCTAAGGAAGTGGCAAAGGCGGCCGTCCGCTTCAGACGCGGTGTACTGGCGGTCCGCCTTGCGAATGGGGAGCTGGTGGTAGGCAGGTTTCAGGTCCACTGTCGAGAAGACCAGGTACTGTGCAATCTGATTGACCATATCAGATATGCGTGGGAGGGGGTATGCGTCGAGCTGCGTGTACCGATTGATGGTCTGACTGTAGTCAACGACCAGCCTGTTTTTCTCCCCAGTTTTCACCACTACCACTTGGGCTCTCCAGGGGCTGTTGCTGGCCTCGATGATACCTTCCCGCAGCAGCCGCTGGACCTCCGATCTGATGAAGGTCCTGTCATGGGCACTGTACCGTCTGCTCCTGGTGGCGACGGGTTTGCAATCCGAGGTGAGGTTCGCAAACAGGGAAGGTGGGTTGACCTTAAGGGTCGTGAGACCGCAGACAGTAAGGGGTGGTAGGGGCCCGCCAAATTTCAGCGTTAGGCTCTGGAGGTTGCACTGGAAGTCCAGGCCGAGTAGCAAGGCAGCGCAGAGGTTGGGGGGGATGTAGAGCCGGAAGCCGCTGAACTCTACGCCCTGGATGGTGAGGGTGGTGGTGCAATACCCCCGGATCGCCACAGAGTGGGATCCGGAGGCCAGGGCGATTCTCTGGTTGATAGGGTGTACCGTGAGGGCGCAGCGCCTTACCGTATCGGGGTGGATGAAGCTCAGTGCTCCCGGAGTCCAGAAGGCAGGATATCTTGTGCCCATCGACCTTCACTGTCGTCGATGCGGTCGCGAGGTTGTGCGGTCGGGACTGGTCGATCGTGATGGAGGCCAGACGTGGCTGGTCGGCGGCGGTTGCAGGTGATGAGCGGCCCGATGAGGTGCCCGATGAGCAGGGGTCCTGAGGCGGAGAAGATGGCAGCGTCCACGGGCCGCACGTGTCCTGAGGCAGGTGTCATGTGAGAGTACCTTTAAGACATGGATGTTTAAGCAATGTACCTTTAAGAAAACAGTGATGTCAGAGAGTGGGTGGAGCTGGGCTGTAGATCAGCCATTTTGCAGGTTTTTAGTTTCAGTTTTGAAAAAGAGCCCGTGTGTGTCTGTGTGTTTCCAGAGAGCTCCAGTTTCATTTTGAAAAGAGCTTGGGAGTGTCAGTGTTTGCAGTGAGCTGGGTCTCTGCCATGAAGGACTATCTCTGGATCATTTGGGTAATTTAAACTCAGAATAATAAAGCCTTTAACCTGATGTGATTCTGTTTAAAGGTATTAAGCCTCTTGGAAGTTTGAAGGAACATTTTGAGGAATTATTTACTGTTGCAATATTTTCGGAGTTATCGTTGAAGTAAGGGGTGTTAAGAGATCCAACGTTTATTTAAGATGTTAAGTTGAGTTCATGGAATAAACAGTGTTTTGTGTTTAAAAATCCACGTGTCCATAATTGTAATCCCACACCTAGGGAACAAGCCGTGTGCTAGGAAAAGCAACAAATACATTAAAGGGGGAGGTTGGTTGAACTCCATGATAGATTTTGGGGTTCTGAAAACGCCTCGCCCATAACACAGGCAAGATGGTGGCGCCCACAGGCGCACGTGTTGTGATGCGAGCAAGATGGCGGCACCCGTGGGCCGCACGTGTTGTGAGGGGAGCAAGGTGGCGGTGCCCACGGGCCGCACGTGGTCTGAGGCGAGGGAGATGGCGGCGTCCACGGGTCACACGTGGGTGGTGCAGGGACAATAGCGGCGATTGAGCGGGCCTGGCACACAGCAGCAAAATGTCCTTTCTTCCCGCAGGCTTTGCAGGGCGCGCTCCATGGCGGGCAGCGCTGCCGGGGGTGTTTTGACTGTCCGCAGAAGTAGCACTTGGATCCCCCGGGGTTGGTTGGCTGCCGCGCGGCGCAGGCCTGGGGTTGGCTGGGGGAGGTCGCTGGTGGGATCCACGGTGGAGGCCGACCCTGTGCCCGTAACGAACGCGTCTCTAAGTAGCAGGTCAGAATGTTCAGCAGCCAAAACGGCCTGGTAATCGCAGTCTCTCACCAGGACGTGCAGGGCACACCGGAAATCTTCCACAGACTCACCAGGGAGTTGATGCCACGTGGACAGGAGGTGCCTGGCGTAGATTATGTTAGTCTGCTGAGTGTAGTTCTCCTTCAGTAGCGCCATGGCCTCAGCGTAGGTCGGCGTGTCCCGGATGAGGGGAAAAATATCGAAGCTCAGCCGCGTGTAGAGAATCTGGAGCTTCTGTGCCTCTGGGGGTGGTTCAGTCGCAGATCCAATGTATGCTTCAAAGCAAGCTAGCCAAGTGAGAAGGCCAACTTGGCGTTGTCTGCCTGAGGGTGTAGCTGCAGGCGATCAGGCTTGATGCGGAGATCCATCGTTGTAAAATCTCTGCGTAATAAATTGATGCACTATCAATTACGACGAGATGAGCGTAGAGAGCAATCGAGGCTTTATTACGCAGAGATGTGGAGCCTCCCGCAGCTGCTGCCGAAATGGCTGCAGCTCGGAGAGCCCACACATTTATACTCCGCCTACTGGGCGGAGCCAGCAGGCTGGGATCTACCCCCGTACCTGTAGTACAGGGGCCTTACCGTAATACCCTCGTATGCAGTATATACAATACAACAGTGGTGACTACCACAAAGGGGCAAGCTACTACATCCCTCTCTCATTAAGACCCGTATTATACAATACATGAAATAGTTATACAATTGATAAAACACCAGTATTGAGAAGCACTTCTTGTCCACTGTCCATCAAAAATTCAATTTGTCAGGTGCTTTCTCTTCTCGATGCGACGTAGCTCAACTGGCTGTGGCTCGACTGTTGAGGTAGATGCTGCTGCAGTTATCTCATTAGGACTCTGCACTGGAATCTGTGTCTCATTTTCTTCATTTTCATTGGGAGCAGCACTTTGTCCTGCCATGGCTGGTCAGCCACTTCATCTCTTTAGCCAACCATCACACTGTTCAGGCACAACTGCATAAGGCAGCAGCACTGACTCTCAGGATAGCTCCTACTGTCTCAAATGGTCCACACGTTTATTCACTAACTTGGTTTGTACTTGCACCTCATACAATAGTGACCCCGTTCTGACCACCACAACTTCAGGACTGTTCCCTAAATTTTTCACAAAGATTGTGTCATCTATCTCGAATGCCCTCCCTGCTTTCCAAGAATCATGGTTCCTCTTTTGACACCTGCCTTGTCTCCAGCCCCCCACCCCCCTCGCCAAATTCAGAACTATGAGGCTTAATCTGATCCTTAAGCGATGGCCCAGTAACAACTTGGCTGGAGCTATTCCGTTCGTGGTATGCCAGGTGGTTTTTAAGCCAGGAGAAAACATGCCACTTTAGTCTCCAATGGAGGTGTTTGTTTTTCATGTTTTGACAGCACATTCAGCTAAGAAACTTAATGAGGGGTGGTATGGAGCCGTGTAAATGTGTTTAATGGCAATGAAGGCCGAGAACCTTTGGAACCATGGGTTGTAAAGCATTGATGCAATTTCTCAATTGTAGATTGGGACATTGCAGACCTAATTTCGAAAACCTTGATCCGTTTTGAATGGGCATCCACCAGGAACAGAAACATTATGACCATAAATGGGCCAACGTAATCAACGTGGACTCTCCCCTATAGCTGACCTGGCCATTCCCAAGGGCATAAGTGAGCAGTGGCAGGTCATTTCTGTTGTAGTTGCCACTGGTCACAGTTTTACCATCTGTTCCATGTCTGCATCAGTCCCAGGCCACCAGATGTAGCTCATCTTTGATCTGCCCGGATGGGCACTATGTAACTCTCCTAGTAACAATTGTTTTCCTGGTTTTGGGATGCCCACCCTAGATCTCCAAAGGATGACACCACCCTTGTAACTAAGCTCATCCTTTCTGAGCTGTAATTGCTTCATTTCTTCAGAAGCTTTTACGTTTTGCCAACCATGCACTATCATGTACTTGATCTTTGACAACAAAGGATCCCTGTTAGTTTTGTATTTGACTTGCTGTGCTGTAGCAGGCAAAGAATCCATAAAATTGAGGACCATCACACTCTCTTGTGGTACTAAGGGGGGATGGTCTACTTTCAGGTAATGAAAGGCGACTTAAGGTTATGTGAGTTCAGCTCAATGCTCGAAGGTATTCTCATAGGCCACTAGGAATAGTGCCCACCGTCAAATTTGGGCCGATGCTATCAGGGGTATCACCTTGTCATCTTTGAAAAGTCCTAAAAGCGACTTCTGATCTGTAATAATGGTGAAGTGATGGCCGTATACATATTGGTGAAATTTCTAAATGCCATGAATGAAGACCTTCCTTTTCTATCTGTGAATATCCCCATTCCACAACAGATAAAGTTCTTCATAAATATCCGATTGGTCTCTCCGACTCGTCCTCCATTACATGGGATAATACATCCCCAACTCCATACAGTGATGCATCTCATGTAAGCACTATTTTTTTCTTTGAATCAAAATGTATGAATAAACTTGAAGATTGAAGTGCTTACCTCACTTCATTGAAAGCTTATTTTTGTGGATTTTTCCAGTATCATTTTTGGCATTTTGAAAAAATGAAATGAAAATACAATGAAAATCGTTTATTGTCACAAGTAGGCTTCAAATAAAGTTACTGTGAAAAGCCCCTAGTCGCCACATTCCGGTGCCTGTTCGGGGAGGCCAGTACGGGAATTGAAATGTGCTGCTGGCCTTGTTCTGCTTTACAAGCCAGCTGTTTAGCCCACTGTGCTAAACTAGCCCCCAATACATGTAATGGAGACAGCAACATGATACGTGAGGGAGGAAACATCCATAGTAGTTAACCATTCCCAGGAAAGACCTGAGCTTGGAGATATTATTAGGGGCTGGTGCTTCTATAATGGCTCTCACATTATCTTCCATTGGTGCAGCTCTTGAGCATCCATCCTGCATCCAGGATAAGTCACCTAATTTGCCTGAAAGGGGCACTTTTCTCTCTTCAGGCACAATCCTGCTTCTTGGAACCTCTTTGAAACTCCATCCATATTTGCCAGATGTTCCTCCTCAGCGAACCCTGTAGTCAGGACATAATCTGAGTAAATGATAACTTTGGGCAACCCTTGCATAGTCCACTGGAAGCTGGCACAATCTGACAAAACCCCAAAGGGTAAACGTGTGTAATGCTGCAGTCCTTTCTGGGTGTCTATGATGACATACGTTCTCGATGCTTCAGCTGGTTCCAATTGTTGGTTGACGTGGCTCGCGTCCAATTAAGTATATGTCAGGCCCAAAGCCAACTTTGCTTACAGGTCCTCTATTTTGGGATGAGGCACCTGCCCAACTTTGCAGCTTGATTCACTGCTAACGTATAATCTCCACAAATTCTGATTGTCTTGTCAGGTTTAACTGCCTGTACGATGGGTGTGGCTCACTAGAAAATTGTACAGGTTTGATGATGCCCGTATCTCACAATCACTGAAATTCTGTTTCACCTTTTTTCAGTAACTCATAAGGCATGGGGCATGTGCTAAAAAAACCTTGGTGTAGCTTCTTGGGATACTTCTTGATACTTCAATAAGACCTCATTCAGACCCTCTCCTTTAAGCTGAAAGATCTCTAGCCAGTTTAATTCTATCTCCTGGAGCCAATCACATCCCATCAACCTTGGTTCCTGGCCTGACACCACCATCAGCGGAAGTTATGCTGACTCCTGTCCGTAACTCAGAGGTTGTTCCTACTATCTTTATAGCCTCTCAGGTATATGAGGATAATCTTGCTGTCATGTTCAACAACTTCAGGGGTTGATCTCCTTCTTTCAGATACGGGTAGGTGTATTCATTTCTAACAGTAGCTGATGCCCTCGTATCCACTTCCATTTTTAGTGGTCGGTCCATCCAGTTCATGAAATCATGTCAGTAGAGAGTGAGACCCAAGACCCGAGAGAAGTTTCCTCCTGTCTACCTGTATTATCACCACTTCCCAAGGCTGTGGTTGGGTAATTGGCATTAAGCTTCAGGACCCGGACGGGCCCTGCAAAGGTCTTTCTTTAATGGGCAGCATGGTAGCACAGTGGTTAGCACTATTGCTTTACAGCTCCAGGGCCCCAGGTTCGATTGCCAGCTTGGGTCACTGTGCGGAGTCTGCATGTTCTTCCAGTGTCTGCGTGAGTTATCTCCGAGTGCTCCGGTTTCCTCCCACAGGCCAAAGATGATCAGGTTAGGTGGATTGACCATGCTAAATTGCCCTTACTGTCCAAAAAGGTTAGGTGGGGTTCCTGGGTTATGGGGATAGGGTGGAGGTGTGGCCTTAAGTAGGGTGCTCTTTCCAAGGGCCGGTGCAGACTCGATGGGCCAAATAGCCTCCTGCACTGTAAATTTTATGATACAATGGTAAAGGCCTAAGATCCTCCCTGTAAGAACAAGATAATGTCACAGCTTCAACTTCCTCCATTCCCACTCCAATTGATTTGTAAAACCAATCCCTGTCATCACCTACAAGGCAACCAATTTTCTTATCTTTGCCTCTTTACTTTCATGAACCCAGCTGCTCCTGTTTGTGCTGCATATTAGAAGTCTCTCTTGACAGCAGGAATATGCAATAAACTTCAATCCAGGAAACTGGGACAGTGTTCGGGGTGAAGGGCTGTGCAGAAATCCCACTGTGTTGGAACATTGACACTGGGAGGAGAAATTGTCCCTGATGTTCCCAGGAGACTGATACAAGAAGTCACTGTAAATGTATAGAGACATTTATCTCTACTCCTTATTTTCATAAATTATCCTATTTGTTTCGCTGATGCCAGCACCTGCTGCATAATGATTGCTACCAACCTGATATACCTGGTGGACAGTCAGAGGTCAACACTCAGGCAGTTAAGGGGTGATCCCCCAAAAAACATATAAAAGATTGGGAGTTGTGTACAAACCATTGTCTTATTGGTCACAATTCATGACCTGGCTGTTCGTCAAAGTTCGCTGATATAATATAGTACCTTGTTCCCAGGCTTGGTGCCGTCCAAAGCTCCAGGAGGATGGATAGATTTTTGACCTCTCAAAGAATCAAGGAACATCGGGAGCAAGCAGGAAAGTGGAGGATCATTTTAGTTGTTCATCGGATGTGGGTGTCTTTGGCTGGACTAGCATTTATTGCCCATCCCTAATTGCTCTTGAACTGAGTGGCTTGCTAGACCATTTCAGAGGGTTTTTAAGAGTCAACCACATTTCTGTGGATCTGGAGTCACATGTAGGCCAGACCAGGTAAGAACGGCAGATTTCCTTTCCTAAAAGGCATTAGTGAACCAGATGCCCTTTTGCAATCGGCAATGGTTTCATGGTCATCATTATACTTTTAATTCAGAACTTTATTGAATTCAAATTTCACCGCTGCCCTGGTGGGTTTTGAACCTGGATCCCCAGAGCATTACCCTGGGCCTCTGTATTATCAGTCCAGTGAAAATTCCACTGCGCCACCACAGAACTAAGTTCCCCCTCCAACTTAAGATCCCTGCCAGTGAGAAATCAGAATGTTCACATTCATGACTGCAAGTAAGTGGCGTGCACCTGACGGGCTAGACTTCTTCCATGATCAGTAGTGAGTTGCTGCTGCATTGTCCTCTTTGGGGAGTGTCAGTAAATGCTAGCCTATGCTGGATGGTGGCAGTGCAACTTGGATGGAGGATCACCAAGGAAGGGAGGAAGGGTTAGTGGGGAAGGGTGGAGCAGTGGCCGTGCAAAGGGATAGTGCAGGCTGTCAGGGTGCCCCTTTAAATATGGTGCCCAGACTTTGTCCCTGTGAGTTGGTGGAGATGGCAAAATCCTGCCTGCCTCCTACGATATTCCCACAGTGCACAGATGTGCAGGTTAGTGGAACGGCCATACTAAAAAAGAAAAATTGATCTTAGTGTCAGGGATGTGCAGGTTAGGTGGGATTACAGGAATGGGACAGGTCAATGGGCCCAGGTAGGGTGCACTTTCAGAGGGTCGGTGCAGACTCGATGGGCCGATGGTCTCCTTCTGCACTGTAGGGATTCTATGGTTCTATGCTCCTGCACCTATCACTGAACCTGGACTCCATTACGGATGATTCTGGCCCTAGATTACCTGGGGATATCGAGCAATACTTTGCGGCTGACATAGTGCCTCACCCAGGATTTGACAACATATTTCCTGCCTCGTGAGTCTCCATGTGTTTCCATCTTTTGTATGTAGACTTTCACTGAACCGGGGCTCTGACCTACCCATTGGCACTGAGTACAATTGTGTGCTCCCAATAGAGTGAAATTCATAAAATATCTTATTCTGGCTATGCCTTTACGATTGTTACATAATATTGACGAAAACAAACTTCAAATGCTGAACATTCAGACCTTTTTTGCACTTAAAGTGAATTTGAGATGCCATGCTGGTGTTAAAGCAATGTAGAAAACTGTAATACATTCTTAATCATTATCTGAACTGTTAATCTAATCCCAATTCCTGTCCTTCACACACGTGGAAAATACTGCAGGACAAAAGGAGGAAGATTAGTCTTATTGATGAATGGAGCTTTCAGTCGCTGAACCTTGCGACTATATTTTCCATGTGCACAATACATATTCATGAGTGAATCATTGTTCACTTTTATAAAATCACATCGAATGGCTATCAAGTGCAATGTATCATACGTAATGTTGGCAGGTTCATGCGACGTTCTCAATTTAAATAAAATTTAAATAAAACATATTACCAGTTATTGAATATTTGCCCTCATACAAGACCTCGAAAATCCTCACAAAGGAGGGATCTACTTTAACACAGATTCTGCTCAGTGTAACTGCTTAAAGTGATGCCCTTGAGCTGCACGTCAGAGGCAGCTCAAGGCATTAATTATCTAAAGGAAAGAAGCAAAATTAAAGGGGGGGGCAGACACTAAGATTCTCAAAATATGTGTTTTGGACAAACACACTGCAGCAAGCCATCTAGGTAATTTTAATAAATCAATATCTGGGAAATGTGGATAAAACATGTGGCTGAGTGGCAAAACAGCATTCAGTCTACTTCATACCCATCTCACGTATTGTCAGAATAACGATAAGGCAGGTAAATTATTAACCCGACTCCTTAAGATAGTCAAATCTACAAATGAAATCAAGACGGCTAGAACAATGAATAGTTAGCCTCTGCTTAGAGACAGACAGACCCATAGTATTTCAAGCACGACGAAAGTGGCAAAGCTCTCGTGTTTTATTAATTAAATGCTGCATTTGATACTTAAAAAGAAAAATTGCATGTGAATTAAAATGACTGAAATTGAGAAATGCAGCTACCATTGGGAACATTATTGTGATCGATTTTCGCTTTGCATCCACCTGGATTCACAATCTGGTGAAAAATCCAGGGAGGGGCGGGGAAAGAAAACTAGTGTGGGATTCTGTTGCCAACATGCTATCCTCCCTTCCAGATTGCCCTTTCTAGGCACTGCGCCCAGGGGACATTTGACACTCGGGCAATAAAGGTGGAAATCTGCTCCGTTTTGGCTTCATTGATATTCTGCAGAATTTCATGAAGGAATTACTGATTGCATTGCTTTTTACCGTTTAAACAAATAATGTGCAGTGAGGTGAAATCACGAGCACTGTCGCACAAGCATTAATATTTAGCAACCAAAAGTTAGAATCATAGAATCAATATAGTGCAGAAGGAGGCTACTCGGCCAATCGAGTATGCACCGACACTTCGAAAGACTCCGTACCTAGGCCCAATCCTCCACCTTATTCCTGTGACCCCCATCTAACCTTTGGACACGAAGGGGAAATTTATCAAAGCCAGTCCAACCAGCCTGTACATCTTTGGACTGTGGGAGGAAACCGGAGCACACGGAGGAAACCCACACAGACACAGGGAACGTACAGACTCCAGACAGAGGTCAGAATCAAATCCGGGTCCATTTCATCCATTTTCTTCAAAGTTGACAAGTGGAAGGACCCAACTGATTGGTTGAATCTAATTGAATAGTGGAAGAGCATTGAGGGGCTGAATGGTCTGATCCTGTTCCTAAGTTCTTATAAACATTACCAAATAGTTTAATAACGATGTGATTTAAATTATAGTAAATATTGTTTTTCAAAGATATTTGTATACATTTCCAACCTCTCCTGATCCAAGCAACTCCGGAGTCACTGAGAAAAGCTAAATTAACAGGTTTGTTCCAAATCTCTCTGAATTTGGTTTGGATCAAACCCTCACAAATCTATTCCATTGGTGGGAATAAAAGTGCAGAAATGTATCCACATTAAAATTGCAAACTCGGATTATTTTTCTGCAGTTCTGTCATTAGACACGACAAATTTGCAAACTGTTCAGTGATACCCATTTTCTGAATTCTAATGTATAATTTTTAATAAGAAAATTGACAAAAACCCCCTTTTGCTCGCACAATATAATGAAAACATGTTGGATGGAATTTGAAAGCTGCATCCATTATTAATTTGGGTGAAATGTGTACTTATCTACACACATTCATATCCCGACTACATGTAAGACGCTAGAGACTGTTTTATAATTCAAAATATTTCTTATAATGCCTCAGTTCAAAGATGGCCCAATAGTTCTAGTGGTAAGATGTTAGAGTTTGAAATTCAGTTTTCCTTAAAATGGGCACTTGTCTCGTCGTTGAATAAATTCAATCTGTTAGTGAACTGTGTCAAGCAAAACATGAAAGTAGAACAATCCATTCTCGTTTGCCTCAATTCCCATTGACTCAGTTTCCATTCTTACCATTTCAGTCGCCATGATTCTTGTATGTTTCCTGTCCAACCCTAATTCTGCATGTAGCAATGATACTCACAGAACTGTTGATGAGTTACTTAGAACGATGATTTATTATTTAACACGTGGAAGGATAACATGCAGAATGCTGTACAGATTAGGTTGCTCTGGACTACCCGACGTGCAACTGTCCTTGTGCATGCCTTACTACCAACTGATGAATCCGCCACACCATGTGGCCATGGTCTGACGCCACCACCTGGTTGCAGGTCATATTGCTATCTGCATACAATCTTACTCACAGACATATCACCACAGATGTGAATACTGCATACCAGCTTTTTGGCCTTTCACTAACATGGCAGAGAGTGCATACTGGATCATAATGAGTGTATGCTTCTTGATTGCCATACTGAAGTCTGTTTTAAAACCTGAAAAATTAGAGCTGTGTAGTCACATTTTCAGGCTCTTGTTTCCATTTTTTTAAATTCCCAGCTTCACAACATAGAGGTGGGGGCCAGCCAGCTATGTTTGCAGCTTGACACCTGTAATTCTTTACTGACAATGGGATTTGGCTCTTTACAGATTTCCTGATTCAACTTTAAGTTCAACAATTTCGGACCATTAACTCAATCCCCCCATTATGTTTCCTTTTATTGTAGGTTTTGTGTTTTCCTTTTCTTTTCATTAGCGTTAGGCACATCATTTGTTTATTTATTTTCTTTTCCCATTCCCTTTGGCCATGTCATTCAATCGTCCCTGGGCACGATCTACCGGCCGCGCAAAGCCCCCATGCAGCCGGTAAATGATGAGAGATCCCTCTGAAACTTTGATCTGAATTTTTAGGATGGCACTACCCCCTCCTCCGCTGCAGCCATTTTACTCTCTAATGAGCATTGATCGGCATAAGGCGAGTCTTTTGTCTCACAGTCGAGAGGAAGTCCCCCCTTGGAGATCTTTTGACCAAAGATAATCAGCTCTTCAGTCCCTCCAGCAACAGTGCCACAGTGAGCGGAAGAGGTACTGCATAGACTTGCCAGAGCCTATGTCCAGAGAACCCAAGACCACATTCCGGCGCTTGTTCGGGCACACAGAGGGAGAATTCAGAATTCTCAGCTGGTACAGGAATTGAACCCACGCTGCTGGCCTTGTTCTGCATCACAAACCAGCTGTCTATCCCACTGAGCTAAACCAGCCTCTTTGTCAAGTGCCTGGGAAGGGTTGTGGGATGGGGTGGGGGGTCTTGGGGGCTAGCCTTGGGATGTGGAGGGAGACCTGGAGGGGGCCTTAAGGTGAGGAATCCCCAGTCAGAAAAGCACTTCAGGCTTCTGATGGAAGCACTGCCCCCCGTTCCCGTCCGAGATCAACCTTTCTTAGTTTCTGGGTTTGCCCTGCTGAGCCGTCATCTACCCTCCAGTCGAAAAATTGAGGCTGGGCAGGAAATGGCCATGAAGTGGCCGTTAATTGACCACTTAAGAGCCTCAAACTTGGCAAGTGTGGACTTCCTGTCCGAGGTTCTGTCCACCCCAGCATAAAATTGTTGTGAGGCGGGGGCAGGCGTGAGCCCAGAGGGAATCCCGTCCATGCTATTTCACACTCCCCCCACCCACCCTGCCTCTGAACCTGCAGAGAGGGTGGGTGGGGTGGGGTGGGGATGGGGGCATTGGGGAGCTTATCATTCTGACCACTAACATCTGTTTTTCTCGCTCCACAGACACTACCTGACCTTCTGAGTATTTCCAACATTTTCTACTTTTATTTCATATTTCCGGCATCCGAATTATTCTGCTTTTCGATTGGTATCTTCGGAGTGGGCCTTGAACCCACAAGCTCGCTGATGGAGACAGGAGTGGTTACTACTGAGGCAAGATTGACACCTCTGCATGTTGCTGGCTTTGATCCGCAGTGAAGTGAACTGGAATGTTCGAAAAACGCTCAGGGTGGATCCAGTTTATTAATATTGAAGGTCAGTTAAACCAAAGGGTTTCCATAAAATCATTGTGCCGCTCTTGCTTCAATGTGAAATATCAATCATCTTTGGGAACAACGCAATATCAGAAAGTGCTTCAGGCAACATTTTAAATACTTTAACATGAGAAAGCAACCTGCATCATTAGGTTTGTGCGATATGAAAGAGAACACATTATTATTTAAATGATATGAGGTATGGCCTTTTATTCTCAATTTAATAGCATTGTGCCATATTTGTCTGAGAGTGAAATGAAAGCACTGAAAAGAACTTTATTAAAAAAACATGCTTGCACTACCAAATGTCTTTAAAATTGCATTTTATGATATTGAAATTCATGAGATGCTTTGCTTGTTTGATAAAGCTGTCATTCAGTAATGCACATCCTGGTAGAAAAATGGGGAAAGAAATGTTAAATTACAGGCACATTATATGAAAAAGGTCTTCCCATTTAGAAACCAAACGATGCAGTTTATTTGAAATTTTTGCAAGCTTCATTAATTTTCTTTCTAAGGAAATTATATGAATTCTCCTTCAAAATTTAAGCCTGAAGTCAACAATTTAATACGGTTCTGAGGTAAATGAAACAAAATTATTGCTTGCACACATAGACAGGGGGTGGGTATCCCATCCTAAACCAAATCGCTCAAGTTTAATTTATTTCCAGTGAAATTGATTGAACAGTATAAACTATTTGAAAGGGCCTGGTTGAAATATTTTTTTCAAATTCCCACATTGCTTTGCACTTCCGCCTTGGCGATTTTTATTTTTGCTCGCCTTGCCTGTCTTGTCTGCTGATTTTCATTTTGTTTTTATTAAGGGGCAATTTAGCATGGCCAATCCACCCACCCTGCACATCTTTGGGTTATGAGGGTGAGACCCACACAGACACGGGGAGAATGTGCGAACTCCACAGTGAACCGGGGCCGGGATCGAACCTGGGTCCTCGGCACCGTGAGGCAGCAGTGCTAACCACTGTGCCATGGTGCTGCTGTCTGATTTTCAATCTCGTCGGAATTGACTGGCAGAAGATGGCTGGAAAATATCTGCAGCTACTCCTCTGCATGAACCTCTGTGAGGATAGAATGGATCTCCTCAGTGCAGAGGCATTGTGTAATGAAATGCATATAGAAGGCTCAAAGGATAGTGAAATGGATTTTTGTACGTAGTGGAATCATGTACACTAGAAATGGCCATACAGCATAATCTGCCAGCAGATCCTGGGAGCAGTACACTAGCCTTGCAATTGTTTGGTAGAGAATTGTCTTTATCAGGCACATCCTGGATGACGTTATTGTTCTCATGAATTGATGTCAATGCTTGTTGTGCCATGGGTTGGATGGACCAAGATTATTACTTACCCTTGCCGACCTTCCTCCCAAACTAACACTCCCACTCCCATGTCACATATTCCAGATTTCACCATTGCTGGACAGGTTCTGAGTGCAGGTTGTCATCGACATCTTCCCCACTTCCATGTGGCAGACCTCTGCTTCCGGTTGTGCCATTGCTGGGAGAACATTGAGTTCAACATTGAGTTCATGCAGAGGAGTAGCTACAGATATTTTCCAGCCATCTGCCAGTCAATTCTGACGAGATTGAAAATCAGACAGTCGGTTAATCTTCCTCTTACTCAAAAATGAGCAATCGGTCTGCCACCCATGCGCCTCACCCCTAGATGCTACAGGCCAATTTCGGGGTCTGGCTGTACTATTATTGGGTAGAGCTGCCAGTTCCTCACAGAGAAGGAGGAAGATTTTAGTTGACAAATCACTGCAGTTCTTTCTAGAAGGCATATTAGGATTGGAAGGGACACAGATTCCTGAGCTGCCCCTCAACCAAAGAAATGAGTACGGGATGATGTGCCTGAACAAAATGGAAAGCTTCTTTTGAAACCAGAGAAGTGTTTATTTTCCCACAAAATAGTTAAAGGTCTGCATAATTCTGCAACTCTGTTACAACTGCAATCTAAATGGGACATGAAAGCTTTTTCAAATGGTGAATTATTTCAGGATAATGAAAGGGACCCATAAGTGTTGGTTACCAAACTGGCATATATAAACATCTACCAGCCTAGCTGAATGGAACAGGAGCGTTGTATAAATCTGCATGATTTAAAGAAAAGAGAACAGTTAAAGCATAAGAAATAGGCATTCTTTTGTATTGTTCATGAAGGTCAGCTCTAAAAGCATTTTGATGCCTTATGTTAGCAGATGCCAGCCATAAAGGTAATGTGAAAAGCTATTTTATTGCGCTGAGCACTATAGTAAGTGTATTGTTGTCTAAGCGCATGTAATAGTGATGATTATTTTTAGCACAAGAGCACATTAGCAATCTCATAACAATCACACACTATATGAAGGAGCAGTCATCAGCCACTGGAAGTATATCAGTCAAGTGGCTCTTACTTAAAAATGCTCTTGTTAAAATTAAGCTACTGGCTGACCAAATGTCAGAAAATGAGCCATAGACAAAAGGACTTTACCAAACAACAAGTAACATGGAGAATTGTGTGGCGATCGAGTACATAACCAGAGTTGATGATTGAAGCAGAGGACTTGCCAACATTTAAGAATAGGTTAGATGGGTGATTGAATGTGAAGAGAATTTAAAGATGTGGAAATTTAGCATGCCTATGAGATTAGGAGAGTGAAACGGAAACACTAACATGAACTGTTTGATCCAAATGGCTTGTTTCCACATTGTAATATTTATTTATTTCTCTATAATACTAATAGCAATTTGGTAGTTTCCGTTCAGTGAAAAAAACGGATCAATTTAAGTAATATGCAAATTTGCAACAAGTTGTAGCAAGGGGGAGGGATGGGATAGGATTGTAACTCACCCTATCCAGTAAATGGTGCAAGAGAGCAATTAAACGAGCGGTGCAAAAACTTGTCACCTGGTTCTTTCTGCACTTTCCCAGCCAAATTGCAATCTCCCTTCATGTCAAGTCATTACATTTTTTACAGCACGAGAGCCTTGGCCTCAAACTCAAGCTTCTGTATGTGACCACCTTGCTGACTTCCTCACACATCTGCCCCATTAGTTGCTTCTGTGGTTTCCTTCCCCGCTGTAGGTAGAGGACATTATTCCCCCTCTGAACCTCTTCTAGTGGGACCTCCAGTGCCTTATCTGTGTGCCCTCTTCCTCAATACCTGACCCTTCCTACAATTTGCCACTGTGAGTGTGCCAGAGTCCTCCACACTTTCAGTGGAACTGGGTCCAAACATATCGCTGCATGAAAATTGGATCTAATGCACACTTGAGTACTAAACTACAGTAGCCAACCTACACACGGCACTTTTGCCCTTACCGGCTCCATTGCTGGGGTGGCTTTCAAACCTCCCACAATTTTGATGGAGTAGGACCTGTTCTGTTAGTTGATGTAGTTCACAGCACCACAGGGGAGTTGTGAACCATGGACCCAAATCAGGAACCAAAAAGAAAAACAGCTATTTAGCATTCCCATTAAAATACATTGCCCCCTTACCTTCTCATAAAGCTATCAATCAACCAGAATAATTTGTAGTAGCAGTGATAAAAAGCTATAATCCACTTTGTACTTCTTAATCTTGTGTGAAGAAACATGCACAAGTATTGAAAACTCTTCAAAGAAATATCAGGTTATTACACGATAAGAAATATGGCAATCAAACAAAGCTTGCACTCCCCTCTACAGCTGTCTATACATTTCCTGCCGAGAGCTAATTGCATTACCCATTCTTGGAGCTCAGCCAAGGATTCATAATCAGGCATCTGAAAAACAGATGTCTGGCCATCTATTCCAACTCATTGAGTGGATACAACAAGGTGAGGACTTGAGGGCCTGACAGTCATGATGACTGGGTCAGTGTCCCAGGATCAGAGGCGGGCCTTCTAGCCTGATGGCCTCACCATCCTCCACGTCCATTGTTAACTCAGGCCTGCCTCTGGGGTGGTTGACCTGACTCCATCCTGCACCAACCTACCTGAATTAAAGTATGGTGAAAGTTGGGTGAAAGTGCACCCAACTGCAGAAAGTGCACCCAACTGCAGCTCCTCACAGACCGCATGGTTCAGTTGGAGCAGCAATTAGATGCACTTAGGAGCATGCAGGTGGCGGAAAGCGTCATAGATCGCAGTTATGTAAATGTGGTCACACCCAAGGTGCAGGCAGAGAAATGGGTGACCACCAGAAAGGGCAGGCAGTCAGTGCAGGAATCCCCTGTGGTTGTCCCCCTCTTGAACAGATATACCCCTTTGGATACTGTCGGGGGGGATAGCCTATCAGGGGAAAACAGCAGCAGCCAGAGCAGTGGCACCACGGCTGGCTCTGATGTTCAGAAGGGAGGGTCAAAGCGCAGAAGAGTAATAGTAATAGGGGACTCTATAGTCAGGGGCACAGATAGGCGCTTCTGTGGACGTGAAAGAGACTCCAGGATGGTATGTTGCCTCCCTGGTGCCAGGGTCCAGGATGTCTCCGAACGGGTAGAGGGAATCCTGAAGGGGGAGGGCAAACAGGCAGAGGTCGTTGTACATATTGGTACTAACGACATAGGCAGGAAGGGGCATGAGGTCCTGCAGCAGGAGTTCAGGGAGCTAGGCAGAAAGTTAAAAGACAGGACCTCGAGGGTTGTAATCTCGGGATTACTCCCTGTGCCACGTGCCAGTGAGGCTAGAAATAGGAAGATAGAGCAGACAAACACGTGGCTAAACAGCTGGTGTAGGAGGGAGGGTTTCCGTTATCTGGACCACTGGGAGCTCTTCCGGGGCAGGTGTAACCTGTATAAGATGGACGGGTTGCATCTAAACCGGAGAGGCATAAATATCCTGGCCGCGAGGTTTGCTAGTGTCACACGGGAGGGTTTAAACTAGTATGGCAGGGGGGTGGGCACGGGAGCAATAGGTCAGAAGGTGAGAGCATTGAGGGAGAACTAGGGAATAGGGACAGTGTGGCTCTGAGGCAGAGCAGACGGGGAGAAGTTGCTGAACACAGCGGGTCTGGTGGCGTGAAGTGCATATGTTTTAATGCAAGGAGCATTACGGGTAAGGCAGATGAACTTAGAGCTTGGATTACTACTTGGAACTATGATGTTGTTGCCATTACAGAGACCTGGTTGAGGGAAGGGCAGGATTGGCAGCTAAACGTTCCAGGATTTAGATGTTTCAGGCGGGATAGAGGGGGATGTAAAAGGGGAGGCGGAGTTGCGCTACTTGTTCGGGAGAATATCACAGCTATACTGCGAGAGGACACCTCAGAGGGCAGTGAGGCTATATGGGTAGAGATCAGGAATAAGAAGGGTGCAGTCACAATGTTGGGGGTATACTACAGGCCTCCCAACAGCCAGCGGGAGATAGAGGAGCAGATAGGTAGACAGATTTTGGAAAAGAGTAAAAACAACAGGGTTGTGGTGATGGGAGACTTCAACTTCCCCAACATTGACTGGGACTCACTTAGTGCCAGGGGCTTAGACGGGGCGGAGTTTGTAAGGAGCATCCAGGAGGGCTTCTTAAAACAATATGTAAACAGTCCAACTAGGGAAGGGGCGGTACTGGACCTGGTATTGGGGAATGAGCCCGGCCAGGTGGTAGATGTTTCAGTAGGGGAGCATTTCGGTAACAGTGACCACAATTCAGTAAGTTTTAAAGTACTGGTGGACAAGGATAAGAGTGGTCCGAGGATGAATGTGCTAAATTGGGGAAAGGCTAATTATAACAATATTAGGCGGGAACTGAAGAACATAGATTGGGGGCGGATGTTTGAGGGCAAATCAACATCTGACATGTGGGAGGCTTTCAAGTGTCAGTTGAAAGGAATACAGGACAGGCATGTTCCTGTGAGGAAGAAAGATAAATACGGCAATTTTCGGGAACCTTGGATGACGAGTGATATTGTAGGCCTCGTCAAAAAGAAAAAGGAGGCATTT
Source organism: Scyliorhinus torazame (assembly GCF_047496885.1). Lineage (NCBI taxonomy): Eukaryota > Metazoa > Chordata > Chondrichthyes > Carcharhiniformes > Scyliorhinidae > Scyliorhinus > Scyliorhinus torazame. The sequence goes on along the minus strand of NC_092712.1, from coordinate 271,072,039 downwards.
GTCAGGGCTAAAAGATTGGGAACAGACGAAGCCTGTGTGGCATATAAGGAAAGTAGGAAGGAACTTAAGCAAGGAGTCAGGAGGGCTAGAAGGGGTCATGAAAAGTCATTGGCAAATAGGGTTAAGGAAAATCCCAAGGCTTTTTACACGTACATAAAAAGCAAGAGGGTAGCCAGGGAAAGGGTTGGCCCACTGAAGGATAGGCAAGGGAATCTATGTGTGGAGCCAGAGGAAATGGGCGAGGTACTAAATGAATACTTTGCATCAGTATTCACCAAAGAGAAGGAATTGGTAGATGTTGAGTCTGGAGAAGGGGGTGTAGATAGCCTGGGTCACATTGTGATCCAAAAAGACGAGGTGTTGGGTGTCTTAAAAAATATTAAGGTAGATAAGTCCCCAGGGCCTGATGGGATCTACCCCAGAATACTGAAGGAGGCTGGAGAGGAAATTGCTGAGGCCTTGACAGAAATCTTTGGATCCTCGCTGTCTTCAGGGGATGTCCCGGAGGACTGGAGAATAGCCAATGTTGTTCCTCTGTTTAAGAAGGGTAGCAAGGATAATCCCGGGAACTACAGGCCGGTGAGCCTTACTTCAGTGGTAGGGAAATTACTGGAGAGAATTCTTCGAGACAGGATCTACTCCCATTTGGAAGCAAACGGACGTATTAGTGAGAGGCAGCACAGTTTTGTGAAGGGGAGGTCGTGTCTCACTAACTTGATAGAGTTTTTCGAGGAGGTCACTAAGATGATTGATGCAGGTAGGGCAGTAGATGTTGTCTATATGGACTTCAGTAAGGCCTTTGACAAGGTCCCTCATGGTAGACTAGTACAAAAGGTGAAGTCACACGGGATCAGGGGTGAACTGGCAAGGTGGATACAGAACTGGCTAGGCCATAGAAGGCAGAGGGTAGCAATGGAGGGATGCTTTTCTAATTGGAGGGCTGTGACCAGTGGTGTTCCACAGGGATCAGTGCTGGGACCTTTGCTCTTTGTAGTATATATAAATGAATTGGAGGAAAATGTAACTGGTCTGATTAGTAAGTTTGCAGACGACACAAAGGTTGGTGGAATTGCGGATAGCGATGAGGACTGTCTGAGGATACAGCAGGATTTAGATTGTCTGGAGACTTGGGCGGAGAGATGGCAGATGGAGTTTAATCCGGACAAATGTGAGGTAATGCATTTTGGAAGGGCTAATGCAGGTAGGGAATATACAGTGAATGGTAGAACCCTCAAGAGTATTGAAAGTCAAAGAGATCTAGGAGTACAGGTCCACAGGTCATTGAAAGGGGCAACACAGGTGGAGAAGGTAGTCAAGAAGGCATACGGCATGCTTGCCTTCATTGGCCGGGGCATTGAGTATAAGAATTGGCAAGTCATGTGGCAGCTGTATAGAACCTTAGTTAGGCCACACTTGGAGTATAGTGTTCAATTCTGGTTGCCACACTACCAGAAGGATGTGGAGGCTTTAGAGAGGGTGCAGAAGAGATTTACCAGAATGTTGCCTGGTATGGAGGGCATAAGCTATGAGGAGCGATTGAATAAACTCGGTTTGTTCTCACTGGAACGAAGGAGGTTGAGGGGCGACCTGATAGAGTTATACAAAATTATGAAGGGCATAGACAGAGTGGATAGTCAGAGGCTTTTCCCCAGGGTAGAGGGGTCAATTACTAGGGGGCATAGGTTTAAGGTGAGAGGGGCAAGGTTTAGAGTAGATGTACGAGGCAAGCTTTTTACGCAGAGGGTAGTGGGTGCCTGGAACTCACTACCGGAGGAGGTAGTGGAAGCAGGGACGATAGGGACATTTAAGGGGCATCATGACAAATATATGAATAGGATGGGAATAGAAGGATACGGACCCAGGAAGTGTAGAAGATTGTAGTTTAGTCGGGCAGTATGGTCGGCACGGGCTTGGAGGGCCGAAGGGCCTGTTCCTGTCCTGTACATGTCTTTGTTCTTTGTTTGTTGTTGTTTGTATGGCTTAATAAAGGGGCTTCCTGAATGGAGATGGGTGTATGGAGTTGGGAACTTTCCTGACTTCCCCTTGCTGCTCCTTCAGGAAAATCCAGACCAACATGAGCGTGAGTAGCGGGTCAGATTTTCTCCATTTCTCATCATCCTGGAAAATGTCATGGTATGCAAACATGCAGCTAATGAACACATAGAATAGGACACAACCAATGAGCAGTCAGGACACTCAGGGGTGGTATCTCACTATAAAAGGGATGAGGCACTTTCCACAGACTAACATCTACAGAGTGAGACAGGGTGTATCCTCAGTATCACACCCCAGCACGTGGCTTAGAGCAAGGCTACTTCAGTTAGACTGAGTTACTACATTTAGATTAGCAGAGAGTCAAACTCATTGAGAACTGTGCTAATAGTTCAATAAAACACATTGAACTCACTTCAAAGTCTGGAGCATCTTTTACTCAAAACTGCTTCAAGTGGCAGCTTGTGTTATTCCAAATTACATAACACAACATGATACCAGGAGTCTGTTCAATCTAGTTAGTTCAAGTCAGCAAGATCTGTGACGACCAGCGAATGTATACCGGCACAATGGAAAAGATTCCGGCTTCTCACCAGCTCAGGACCTCCGGCAATCTCAGTGCAACTGTCGGACATTCAAGCAGAAATTTCAGTTTTACGTCGAAGCCTCAGACCTCAATGGTGCATCTGATGCACGGAAGATAGCTCTTTTCCTCACCACAGCGGGTGATCACGCCTTGGAAATATTCAGCTCCTTTTACTTCGCCGAAGACCAGGACAAGACAAAGTTTCAGACCATCTTGGACAGGTTTGACAGCCACTGTGCGGTGGACACCAACAAAATCTTCGAGCTCTACATATTCAAGCAGCGATTGCAAGGTAAAGACAAATCCTTCAACTCATATTTAACTAACCTTAGACTGCGAGCTCAATCCTGCAACTTCGGTGATATCACTGACTCCATGATCAGAGACCAAATCGTTTTTGGAGTTCACTCTGATCCTCTGAGAGTGCAGTTACTGAAGATCAAGCATATGACCCTGCCAGTTGCGATTGAAACATACACAGTGCATAAGCACGCTGAAAATCGCTATTCCCAGTACAAAACAGCAGAAAATGACAAACTAGCCTCCCACGAGGCGGAGAGTGTGCAGACCATCTCCCGGATGCAGCGCCTCAACATTGACAAAAGCGGCCATTTTGCACGCTCTTCCCAGGGCCCGACGCATGGGCGATGCGAACGGGATAACGAAGTGGCTGAAACCCGCACTGCGCAGGTGCAGGCGTCCAAGAACCGCACTGCGCATGTGCCACGACCCACGGGGCGTCAGGACGCCGACGTCATGACGTGTTCGAACTGTGGCACCGCCCATTTAAAGAAACACTGCCCTGCAAGAGGCAGACGCTGTTTAAACTGCGGGAAGCCAGGTCACTATGCAGCCCTGTGCAGATCTGCACCGCCAGTCAGGAGCCAGCGCTCCCAATTCCGACGACAGTGCATTCGGAGTGTGCAACAACGCCAACAGGATTCTGATCCCGGTAGTGCAACGGATCCAGATGCTGAATGCCTGGACAATGCCTACAGTGTGGGCATTATTACAACCTGTGAATACGCCACACCAGACTCATTGCAAGTCCAGTCAATCCTAGCTGTGGATTCCGAGGACGAATGGCGAGCAGTGATGAAGGTCAACCACTGCCCCATCCAGTTCAAGCTGGACACAGGTGCTCTGCCAGCCTCCTCTCACAGGCAGACTTCAGACGCATTAAGAAGCCTCCCATGGTCCTTCCAGCTGCCTGCAAGCTCCTGGATTACAACGGGAATGCCATCACGGCACTGGGATCCTGCCATCTGCACGTATCCAACCGACACACACAAGTACGGTTACGCTTTGAAATTGTTAAGCCGGACAGGGCGTCCCTACTAGGTGCGCACGCCTGCAAGCAGCTGAACCTCATTCAAAGGGTTTACACCACAACATCCTCCCATGTGGATCTTCAGGCCGGCATCAACGACATCCTCGCCCAGTATCCAGATGTATTCAACGGGATGGGCACACTGCTGTATCGATACAAGATTCTGCTACGACCTGATGCCAAGCCAGTGGTCCACACACCACGACGTGTCCCTGCTCCACTGAGAGAGCGCCTGAAGGCACAGCTCAAGGATCTTCAGCAAAAAGGCATCATATCCAAGGTCACCGAACTGACTGACTGGGTCAGCTCGATGGTGTGCGTAAAGAAGCCTGGGGGGGGACCTGCACATCTGCACTGATCCCAATGATCTCAATAAGAATATCATGCGGGAACACGAAGCGGGAGGAACTCACGAGTGAGATGGCACACGCGCGCTTCTTCACCAAATTGGATGCATCACAGGGATTTTGGCAAATCCAGCTGGAAGAGTCCAGCAGAAGGCTCTGCACCTTCAACATGCCTTTTGGCAGCTGCTGCTACAATCGCATGCTATTTGGCATCATCTCGGCATCGGAGATATTCCATCGCATCATGGAGCAGATGATGGAAGGCATTGAAGGGGTTTGTGTGTACATGGACGACATCATCATATGGTCCACGACCCCTGAAGAACATGTGTCCCGTCTCCAGAAGGTATTCCGCCGTGTACATGCCAACGGCCTAAAGTTAAACATGTCCAAATGTTGTTTTGGCACATCGACGCTCAAGTTCCTAGGCGACCAGATCTCACAGCATGGTGTGCGCCCGGACACAGACAAAAGCAAGGCCATCGAGGCGATGAAGGTCCCTGAGGACAAAAAGGCGGTGCTGTGCTTCTTGGGTATGGTCAATTTTCTGGGCAAGTTCATTCCAAACATGGCCACACACAGCATGGCCCTACGCAACCTGGTGAAAATGTCAACTGCCTTTGAGTGGAAGGCGGCACACCAGACAGAGTGGCTGGAGCTGAAAGCCAAGCTCACCACTGCACCAGTCCTGGTATTCTTCGACCCGGACCGGGAGACAAAGATATCCACAGATGCGAGTCAGGATGGCATCGGTGCGGTGTTGCTTCAACGAGATGATACATTATCCTGGGCACCAGTAGCCTACGCATCAAGGGCGATGACGCCCACTGAAACCAGATATGCTCAGATTGAGAAGGAGTGCTTAGGTCTTCTCATCGGCATCCTCAAATTTCATGATTATGTCTACGGCCTGCCGACATTCACTGTCGAGATGCATCATAGGCCTCTGGTCCACATCATCCACAAGGACCTGAACGACATGACGCCTCGGTTGCAGAGAATCCTGCTTAAACTTAGGAGGTATGACCTCAACTTGGTGTAAACACCTGGCAAGGAGCTCATCATCGCTGATGCATTGTCCCGCTCCGTCACCTCACCAGTGAGACGCTGGAGATCATCCAGCACATCGAATCGCAGGTGCAGCTGTGTGCTAGCACTCTCCCAGCGACAGATGAGAAGGTAGTTCTCATCCGTGATGAGACAGTCAACGACCCCCTCTTGCAGCGTGTCATCTACAACCTCACCAATGGCTGGCAGAAAGGGCAGTGCCCACAATTTTACAATGTGAAGGATGACCTGACGGTGATTGATGGTATCCTCCTCAAGCTGGACAGGATTGTCATTCCGCTCAGTCTCCAGAACTCCAGAACACATGGGCGTCGAGAAGTGCAGACGCAGAGCCCGGCAAGCTGTCTACTGGCCCGGCATCAGCCAGGACATCGTGAACATGGTCCTGAACTGTGCTATTTGTCAGCGGTTCCAGCCAGCGCAGAGCAAGGAGACAGCAGAGCTCCAACAGCATGACATAGTGACCTCTCCGTGGTCCAAGGTTGGCATCGACCTCTTTCATGCGAATGGTCACGACTATATTGATCATCGACTATTTCTTGAATTACCCTGAGGTGCTGAAGCTCCCGGACCTCACCTCTCGGACCGTCATCAAAGCCTGTAAGGAGACGTTCTCAAGGCTTGGCATCCCAATCACCGTCATGAGCGACAATGGCCCGTGCTTTACCAGTCGAGAATGGTCCACGTTTGCCAGGTCATACAATTTCCAGCATGTCACCTCCAGTCCGCACTATCCGCAGTCCAATGGAAAAGTCGAGAAAGGGGTGTACATTGTGAAACAGCTCATCTGCAAGGCCGCGGACTCTGCTTCCGACATACACCTTGCACTGCTTGAGTACAGGGCGACTCAATTGTCCACTGGCATGTCGCCGGCTCAACTCCTGATGAACAGGGACCTGCGGATGACGCTTCCAGCCATACACCTGCCCAACCTGGATCACCTCCCGGTGCTGCAGAAGATGCAGCAGCTCAGAGACCATCAAAAGCAGGGCTATGATGCCCATGCCACTGATCTGGCCGTGCTAACCCCGGCAGACACTGTCAGGATATAGATACCGGATGGTGGGTGGTCTGCCCCGGCTGTCATTGTTCGACAGACCGCGCCCCGCTCTTATGTTGTACGTATGGCTGATGGCTCCATTGTGCGAAGGAATCGATGAGCACGGCGCAAAGTTGCCTGCCCGCAACCACTTTCTCCTCCATTTCCATATGTTGAATTGCCACCTACTGATACCTCGCACCATGAGGCCACCAGCCAGGCATCCATCCCGCCTGTCAAGGCGCCGTCGTCCCCTCCGCCACCTCTCCGACAGTCGACCAGGATCAGATGCAAGCCTCAGAGACTGGACTTGTGAACGTTTGTTTTGTTTGCTCTGTTCTGTTGTCCTCCGTCAGTCACGTTAGACAGACTCATTCACATGTAAATACATTCACATACACCAACAAACATAAAAAAAGGGGAGATGTCGTGATATGCAAACATGCAGCTAATGAACACATAGAATAGGACATGACCAATGAGCAGTCAGGACACTAAGGGGTGGTATCTCACGATAAAAGGGATAAGGCACTCATACCCCGCCTCTTTCCACAGACCAACATCCACAGAGTGAGACAGGGTGTATCCTCAGCATCACATCCCAGCATGTGGCTTAGAGCAAGGCTGGTTCAGTTAGACTGAGTTACTACATTTAGATTAGCAGAGAGTCGAACTCATTGAAAACTGTGCTAACAGTTCAATAAAACACATTGAACTCACTTCAAAGACTGGAGCATCTTTTACTCAAAACTGCATCAAGTGGCAGCTTGTGTTATTCCAAATTGCATAACACAACAGAAAACATATTGGACTATAATCTTCCATCCTTCGGTGTGTATTAAAATGGTGTCTCACATGCCAGAAGATAAGTACTCACAATCCAATCATGTAAACTAACTATTTTTTCAAAACTTGAATCGTATTTTTCTCACCCATTTCCAAACCATACACTACACCTGGAGTGGCAAGGGACTGTGACAGGAGGAGCTGGAGGGGGGTTCCTGATATTGGCAGGTTCAAGAGACACTCCCTTGTATCTGTAACATTAAGCAAGGCCTGGATCCTCCTCAGTTCTGGGAAGATAGAAAGCAATTGCAAAGCAAAATCGAGGACTCGTGTGAAACTAAATACACATCTTTTTGGGTTGTGGGGTGAGACCCACGCAAACACGGGAAGAATGTGCAATCATATGCTCGAAAGGTGATTGGCGTACAAAACATTTTTGCCAGTTGGTCATTTCGGGAATCCTTTTGAACCTATGCAGGATATTTCAAACGTCCATGCATAAATGTGTAAGGCAAGTTATCAATGGTGCCCTTTTCAGTAAGGTACACAAATATATATCTAGTTCACCATATATGAAGCAAGCCAGGCTGCCAGAGCTGTTGGATTTGCAGCAATCTCTGGCTTCCCATTAGTGCAGGATGCCATTGACTGCACACATGTGCAGCATGTTAGCATTGTGGATAGCACAATTGCTTCACAGCTCCAGGGTCCCAGGTTCGATTCCGGCTTGGGTCACTGTCTGTGTGGAGTCTGCACATCCTCCCCGTGTCTGCGTGGGTTTCCTCCGGGTGCTCCGGTTTCCTCCCACAGTCCAAAGATGTGCAGGTTAGGTGGATTGGTCATGTCAAATTGCCTTAGTGTCCAAAATTGCCCTTAGTGTTAGGTGGGGTGACTGGGTTATGGGGATAGGGTGATAAGTGGTAACCCTGAATACACGGCTCATGACCCCTGTTCGTCATCCACCATCTGTATCGGAAGAGAGATACAATCCTGCACATTTAGCCACAAGCCGAAATAGAGCAAACTATCGGTATCCTAAAGGTGTGCTTCAGATTTTGCAATGATCAGACGGGGCCCTCCAGTACTCTTCCACAAAGGATATCCCGCATCATCATTGTTTGCTGACCCCTGCACAACCTGGCGCTGCAAAGGAGAGAGGTGTTGCCACATGGAGGAGACACAAGTCTCATCGGATGAGGAAAACATCGAAGGGGATAAATCTGAAGAGGGCAAGCAAGGATGCAGATGTGTCATATGAAGATACCATTGCACAGGCATGACATAGAAGCCATACCCATGAAACGCTTATAGCAACAAGGTACCAGGGATAGTTAGGTGAGGACAGTTTGATACAAGCACATTTCTCTTGTCTTTTTGAGGTACGGAAGAGATCAAGACATTCTTTGTCATCGTAGACATAATTCTACCAAAGCTTAATAACCTCCAGGGTTAACGATGGGCTGTTTGTTGCATATGCCCATTGTGCACTCATCCCCAGTCAACTACACCATGCAGTTTTTTAAACCATGGTGCAACAATTTCCAAGGCTATGGCAGCTTTCATGGGGCAGAAATGTGATTGGAGACACCATTGCACTCATGGAAGTATGATAGACGGATGTATGTCTTCAGTGATCAGTCAATGTTGGCCACCATCTTCTCGGCAACAGCCACCTGTCAAACCAGGTTAAGGGTGAGACCTTATCCTCACCACGGTTGCCATGACTCCTATGATGTGACAGTCTGCAGCATGGATGCCAACCTGTGAGTGAGGTGACCTTTGAAAGCACACACAGCTTCAGCAAGACCATCATATAGTCTCATACAGGCACTCGTGACCATGCACTGGGCGGTAGTCTGCAAAGCTGGCATGCGGCATTGCCCTGGCATCTGGAAGAGACGTCAGTCCCTCAGTATTGACACTTCATCTAAGGATAACTGATTTCCCTCATTAATGATGAGTAATCAGGAGAGGTGTTGATTCTTCAATTTTGTCCCATTCCAGTTCTCCGCATGCTCAATCTCCCAAAGTGCAATATTGCCAAGGAATCCTTAAGTACAGCTTGTGCGCTCAGGTAAGGAAATTCACATTGAATGTCCATCTGCGACTTGACAAAGGGATTCAGTGACTCCAATCTTGGCAACCCTCCATGTGAATGGTGACAGCCTCACATTTAATATGTCAGTATCATCAGGCTGGACACTCACCTCTGACAATCGCACACTCACTGCCGTCAAGCAGATATCACCAATCATAGTGAGAGGAATGGAATTCCATTGCTCTGCATCACACATGTGGAGAGTGGGAGCTAATGCAGGCGTAAATGCGATGACGAGAGAATGCTGAAGGCAGCCATGATAGATTATACACCTCCAAGATAATTCTTACTATGATCAAAACTGGTTGTAGTAATGACAACGTGACTCTTGAACAAGAACTGTCACATTCACAAAGAACAGACTTCAGTGCTTCTGCACCAGCATTATGTACAGACGTCCTCCATCAGTCCTTCGACCATGCATCGAGGGACTCAGAGAAGATATCCCAGCGGAGAGATAAGTGCCTTGGCTCATAGACCCATCATTGAGAGACTAGACTGGGGGAAGCACTTTAAACTCAAAAGAGATCAGGAGGGGAAGGGTCCTGGACATGGTGTCTGTCTGTGGCCCAGTGCCCTTGGAGACATCTCTAAATTGTGAAGTCCTTTGTCAGGATTGAGAGAAGAGGTCAGGAGGGGAAATGCCAAGGCCAGGGCTACAGAAACTATTGTCAAAACAGCAAGGATTACAGATGAGTTTGGGAGGAAGGGAACGACCTCTGCAGGTGTGGGTGGGAGGGTAGTGCAGTCAGCCTTTAATTAAGCTGGGGAGTTACACAAAATGCAGATACTTGCCTAAAGATTCACTCCCTTTTGCACAGACAGTGCACAACTCCAAAGTCCAAGCAGAAGACCAAGTACACCCGATCACAGAAAACTGTCCAACTTCAAGTCCACTCACAAGGTGCAAGACAAGGCTCACTCTACTGAGCTGATGATTATGGTTGTTCTGGTGGAGGTTGTAGGTGAATGCAATGATGGCTCTAGATCTAGTAGGTCCAGCAACCTCATCTGAGGTTGATTGGGGCTGGGGCTGAGGTGCTGGTAGGCTGCAGGTCTGGACCTCTTCCTGCTGGGACCTAGAACAGAGAAAGGAGAGAATTAGTGCTCTAGTGGGTAGGTTCTTACATTTTATTTGACTCGCAGTGATTGTCAGCATGTGGCTGAGGAATAGAGGGTTCATCCTCACTGGCTTGCTGGAGGAGGCCAATCTCACCTTCCACCCAGGACCAATCTTTGACACCTTCTCCTCAAAGCGCAGCAGCACCTGTAACTCCGGAGAACCTCCTCTGGTCTGGGATGTTTCCCTGTTGTTGTGGGCTATCTTGTCCTGCCAATGATGGATGGGTGGACTGTGGTCAGAATGGATGGATGAAGAATTCGGAAGTATGAATGGCTGCAGTGTGTGCTGGATGGAGGACCCCCCGCCTTTCCTAGACGGCCTGGTGACCACACACACACACATACATCCACACACATCTTCTCGTTCCATATGCAACAAATCAGCAGATTTGCTATTATTGCATCATAAGCGAAACTGCAAATTTAACATCCATTTTTTTGCATTAATACTCTTTCCTGCCTCAACAGTCAATTTATGGCCGCAGAAATGAGGTGTGCTCAATAACGTTGAAATACAATTCCTAACATAATCATCCTTCGACATTGACAATGCCTATTTTAAATTGTTTTGTCTGTCTGCAATTGTCATTCAAACTGTAATAGATCCAGATCAAACTCATCACAGTTTAGTTATCGTTGCTTTTTTACATAATAATAAAAGCACCAAATAATCTTTCCGCACAGCTATTGGGTATGTATAATAAGGTTATTTTTGTCGAAGGCAAGTTAGAGAAAGGGCATTGTTCAATAAGCTTCTTTATTAATGAGAGAGCCATAGGCACGGAGTGTCATTTAAGCGGTCACTGCGCATCAGACAATGCCACTTGAGAAGTTACTGTGCATGCATACAAACCAAAAGGCATTATGCACACAGTTCACCACAAACACTGGTCAAATAAACGGGCGAAAATTTTTCAAAATTTCTTTGTTGCAATGTTCACAATTTAGCACACCAGCTCCATTATTGGGAGATATTGCTGTATATCTTTTTTTTTTAAATGTATTATTACAAACATGTATCAAAGCAGATTACAACCAATAAACACCCTGGGAAACATACTTCCCAACAATCAACTATACAGTCTGTACAGATTTTTCCCCTTTTTCACCCCCTCCCCCTCCCCCCACCATCCACCCCCCTGCGACGAATAGCTCCTCAAACACGGTCACAAACATCCCCCACCTTTTCTCAAACTCCCCTGCTGAGCCCTTTAACTCATACTTTATCTTCTCCCACCACTGGAAGCCGTACAGGTCACCCAACCATGCCGCTACCCCCGGTGGCGATGCCTGCTGTATATCTTCACTGTCGCTGGGTCAAAGTCCTAGAACTCCTTACCTAATAGAATTGCGGACATGTCTTCACCATAACTGCAGCGGGTCAGGAAGCAGGCATCACCTTCTCAAGGGCAATGAGAAATGGACAATAAATGCCAGCCTTGCCAATGGTTGAGAATTATTTTTTTTTAAATCGTGATTGGTTCAATTCAGTAATGCTTCTCCCTTACAGCACTCAAATGTAGCTCAAATTTAAAATGTAGATGCTAGATTATCATAGAATTTACAGTGCAGAAGGAGGCCATTCGGCCCATCGAGTCCGCACCGGCTCTTGGAAAGAGCACCCTACCCAAGGTCAACACCTCCACCCTATCCCCATAACCCAGCAACCCCACCCAACACTAAGGGCAATTTTGGACACTAAGGGCAATTTATCATGGCCAATCCACCTAACCTGCACATCTTTGGACTGTGGGAGGAAACCGGAGCACCCGGAGGAAACCCACGCACACACGGGGAGGATGTGCAGACTTCGCACAGACAGTGACCCAAGCCGGAATCAAACCTGGGACCCTGGAGCTGTGAAGCAATTGTGCTATCCACAGTGCTACCGTGCTGCCCATGAGAGAGCCACAGAGAGATCGTGAAGCATAATTCATCTTTGAATTAATAATTATTAATTTTTATCAAATAGCAGCCATTTTTCTTTGATCAGAATCACCCTTGCACTTGGGCTCTTAACAAACCTCAGAAATGGCTTTTTCCCATGGATGGGAGGGGTGAGATGTGGGCAGCAGGGGATGGTGAGAAGAAATTTCTCAGGTAAGGGGGAAGAATCCATTGAAAACTGGGAAGTCTTTAACATTCATTATAATTCATGTTCTTTTTTTATTGTAGTGGAATACTAATGGCACGATGTACTAAATTTTGACAAAGAGTACACCAGACTCCGAACGTTAGCTCCCTTCTCTCTTCACAGATGCTGTCAGACCTGCTGACATTCCCCTGTATTTTCTGTTTTTGTTTCAGATTCCAGAATCTGCAATAATTTGCTCTTAAACCAAACTTCCACGTTCCTTTCTTGATTTGAATGGATATAAGACACGGCCTCAGACCATACGACATAGGAGCAGAAGTAGGTCATTCAGCCCATTAAGTCAGGAATCAGAGACTTATTAACTTAAGTGGGCAGTTGTAATATTCCACGATTTACCTAAAGGTCATAGACAGATTAATTATATTCTTGACAATCACCAGTAGACTCAAGGTTTACATTCAGTGCACACGTATGTCAGCTTTTCTGATGTACTGCTATGTGGGCAATAGAGGGTGGCACTTGTTCCTTCTCACCTATTGTGGTAACAAATCAAGATTTTCTACTAAATGTCTCTGCTTAACCAATACTGAGTCCTACTTTCAGACTTTTCAAATAAAAGGACACCTTGTCAAGACTTCATCAAATGTTCAAGAAACAAAATAAAAATGTGAACTTTTATCACATGAGGCTTGTTTTGGGCTCAAGAGGTGTCTGGAGCATATCTCTGCCCAGAAGACTGGGCTGGCTTGAGGTGTCACTAGGAAATACCTTGCCTGTGCGTGAATCAGTTTGTGTCAAAATAAGATAAACTCCCCCTTATTTAACTTATTACCAGAGGAATTTTGACTTGTGGTAAAATAGAGCAAAACAAGGTGCAAAACACCAAGCAAAACATTAGCCCTTGTGGGCCTGCCTCAACTCACAGCTTTTGCCTTTGCCTTTACCAGCAGAACTGCCTCTCTCCATCTCAAATGGTTGCCTCACACCCTACGTGTGAGCACATGGTTATATTGACTCTTCGGAATCCGGAACGCCCACCATGCACTCTGCTCTGTGATGAAGTTCCAGCATTTGAGATCTGATTGTCCTGGAGCGACGGCTCGAGTCCCTGCAGCATTTGTTTTGACAGGGTGCATTCTGGGCGATGTAGTACACTCTTACCCCACTCTCTTGCCTTCCCACGCAGACAGTGGTACACTGAAGGACTACAGGACCCAAAGTGCATTGTGACGGCAGTCAGCAGAAGCTGTCATAAGGAAAATCACAAGCAGAAAGAGGGAACTTTGGAGTAGGGCAATGTTTAATGGGAGATGCTAATGTTGGGGCCAAATGTCAAGAGTGTGGTGAATGTATTATGGCAACCATTCACCACTGTATTACATTACATTACGTTGTACGATGTTGATGCCCTTGTGGGCTCCACCTATGGACCATTGGATTACATTACATTGCATTGTATCATGTTGGTGCCCTTGTGGGCTCTGCCCCTGGCTCCACCCCCTCGGGGGAGGTATATAGATCTGCTGCCCTGTAGGCGGCTCTCAGTGCAGAGCAGTCGCAGGCAGGCACAGTTCTAGCTGATTAAAACCACTGTTCACTTCAACTCTCCGTCTCATGTGAATTGATGGTTGCATCAATTTAATAAGCTACAACATCGCAATGGAAGCAGCCCTCAAACCTGATCGACCGTAATTCGACCCACAAGCCGCTGAAGCCAAAGGGATTTTTTCGCACTGGCTCTGCTGTTTTTAGGCCTACCTCGCCGCCTCATCCTCGCCCTCCGTCACCGGGGAACAGAGAATGAGCCTCCTCCACGCCCGGGTGAGCCATAGAATCTCCGTGCAGATCAAGGAAGCGACCACGTAAGCAGACGCGGTCGTGATCCTGAAAAGGCAATACGTGAGGCCGGTGAACGAAGTGTTTGCGCGGCACCTCCTCACCACTCGCCGCCAACGCCCCAGGGAATCGCTGGACGAATACCTACGCGACCTGAAAGTACTCGCGCGAAACTGCAACTACCAGGGCGTCACGGCCTCACAGCACATGGAACTCGCCGTCCGAGACGCCTATGTGGCTGGAGTCCGGTCCAACTACGTCAGACAGTGCCTGCTTGAAAAGGGCGCCCTCGACCTAGAAGAGACGGTAAAACTATCCGCCTCCTTTGAAGTAGTTTTTCAGAGCCTCAACGCTTTCCCCTCCGACCACGCGTCCCCCTCGTGGACACCCGACCAGAGGGTGCCCCAGGCCTGTGCCGCGTGCTGCCCACCCAACCTGGGGGCTGCCCTGCTATTTCATTGGCCAGCACCAGCACCCCAGGCTGCGTTGTCGGGCTTGGAACGTGACCTGTAGCGACTGCGGCAAGAAAGGACACTTTGCCAGAGTTTGCCTGGCCAGATCCAAAATCTTTAAATCACAGGCCCGACTTTCAGACTCACAGGCCCACGGACCCCACAGCGTGGCTGCATGCCTGCCTGCACCACCCCCTCCGGACCAATCACCTGCCTCGTGCTGTCCGTGGGGGCAGCCATCTTTGGCTCTACCCAACAGGTGCGTCTCATGGGGGCCACCATCTTGGCCGCCATCTTCATCGCTGCCCAACACGTGCAACCAACGGGGGCAGCCATCTTGGGACCACCCCACCACCTCCGACCACGCCGGCTACCCGCAACTCGGCACGGTCACCCTCGACCGGTCACGCCCCAAGCACCTCAGGAACTCGATGATAACCGTCCGGGTCAATGGGCACGAAACGCCCTGCCTGTTTGACTCCGGGAGCACGGAGAGCTTCGTACATCCAGACATGGTAAGGCACTGTTCTCTCCAAATTTCCCCTGCATTCCAAACAATCTCCCTTGCGCCCTGATTGCATTCAGTGCAGATCCGGAGGTACTGTGTCGCGAACCTCGGATACACGGCACCAAGTACGCCAATTTTAAACTATATGTCCTCCCCGACCTCTGCGCTCCTCTCCTGTTGGGACTGGACTTCAAGTGCAACCTCGGGAGCCTGACCCTGAAGTTCGGCGGGCATCTACCCCCTCTCACCGTATGTAGCCTCGCGACCCTAAAGGTCGACCCGCCCCCACTCTTCGCGAACCTCACCGCCGACTGTAAACCCGTCCCCACCAGGAGCAGGCGGTACAGTATCCAGGACAGGACTTTTATCAGGTCCGAGGTCCAGCGGCTCTTGAGGGAGGGGATCATCGAGGCCAGTAATAGCCCCTGGAGAGCCCAGGTGGTGGTCGTCAGGACTGGCAAAAAGAACCGGATGGTTGTAGACTATAGCCAAACCATAAACTGGTACACGCACCTCGATGTGTACCCCTTCCCCGGATATCGGACATGGTGAATCAGATTGCACACTACCGGGTGTTCTCCACGGTAGACCTGAAGTCCGCATACCACCAGCTCCCAATCTGCCCAGAAGATCGCCACTACACGGCCTTTGAGGCAGACGGCTGCCTCTTCCACTTCCTCCCTTCGGTGTCACCAGTCACAGTCTTCCAAAGAACGATAGACCGAATGGTGGACCAGTATGGGCTGCGGGCCACATTTCCATACTTGGACAACGCCACCATCTGCGGCCATGATCAGCAGGACCACGAAGCCAACCTTCAGAAGTTTCTCTAAACCGCCCAAGCCCTCAACCTCACTTATAACAAGGAGAAATGCATTTTCCGCACAACCCGACTGGCCATCCTCGGCTATGTCGTGGAAAACGGAGTCCGAGGGTCTGACCCCGACCATATGCGCCCCCTCCTGCAACTCGCCCTCCCCCACTGTCCCAAGACCCTGAAAAGATGCCTCTGGTTCTTTTCGTATTATCCCAGTGGATCCCCAACTATGTGGACAAAGCCCGCCCACTGATCAAAGCCCACCATCTTCCCACTGACGACTGAGACCCGCCTGGCCTTCAGCCGCATCAAGGCAGATATTGCCAAAGTCGCGATGCACACGGTGGACGAGTCCATCCCCTTCCAGGTGGAGAGCGACGCATCAGAGGTCGCCCTCGCCGCTACCCTTAATCAGGCAGGCAGGCCCGTAGCCTTTTTCTCCAGTACCCTCAACGCCGCCGAGATTCAACACTCCTCAGTCGAAAAAGAAGCTCAAGCCATTGTGGAAGCTGTGCAGCATTGGAGGCACTACCTCGCTGGTAGGAGGTTCACTCTCGTCACCGACCAACGGTCGGTAGCCTTCGTGTTCGACAATACACAGCGGGGCAAGATCAAGAATGATAAAATCTTGAGGTGGAGGATCGAACTCTCCACCTATAATTACGATATCGTATATCATCCTGGGAAGCTCAATGAGCCCCCAGATGCCCTGTCCTGCGGCACATGCGCCAGTGCGCAAGATGACCGACTCCGGGCCATCCACAACGACCTCTGCCACCCGGGGGTCACCCGGCTCATCCACTACATCAAGGCCCGCAACCTGCTCTACTCCACCGAGGCGGTCAGGGCCATGACAAGGGACTGCCAAGTCTGCGCGGGGTGTAAGCCGCACTTATATCGGCCAGACAAGGCCCACCTGGTAAAGGCATATCTCCCGCAGGCACCCTGCAGGTTCCCTTATGACCATCACCTACCCCCCCCACCCTACACCGAACAGCACCCCGCCCCTGCATGGCCTACATCCCCCCCCCCCTCCTACACCCCCTCCCCCCCATCGCCGACCTACAGGGATGAAGCTCCAGAAGACATGCACCCAGAGTCAACACCCGTGCCCGCAGCGATGAGTTCAACGCCCGTGCCCACAGCGGCGAGTTCAACACCCGTTCCCACAGCGAAACCAGAGCTCAGGCGATCGCAGTGCACGATCAAGGCGCCGGACAGACTCAACCTGTGAGCCACTTCATTTTTTAACAGGGGGTGAATGTATTATTGCAACCATTCACCACTGTATTACATTACAGTACATTGTACGATGTTGATGCCCTTGTGGCTCCACCTGTGGACCATTGTATTACATTGCATTGTATCATGTTGGTGCCCTTGTGGGCTCCGCCCCTGGTTCCGCCCCCTCGGGGGGAGGTATATAGATCTGCTGCCCTGCAGGCGGCTCTCAGTGCAGAGCAGTCGCAGGCTTTAATCTAGCTGATTAAAACAACTGTTCACTTCAACTCTCCGTCTCGTGTGAATTGATGGTCGCATCAAAGAGTAAAGATTTTAATCGATTGCGTGCGAACCCTCCCAATCGTGAAACTGTTGTGCTTTTAAAGGCAATTCACTGGAACATCAATCAGACCAAATCTTTCACTGAGCCATTGAGTGGGCAATAAGTGCTGGCTCAGCCATCGATGCCCATATCCCATCAAAAAAAAATAAGGAGCAGTACAGTGACGAAAAGCTTAGTCATGGAGGTAAATTTTAAGACAAACCTAAAGGGGGAGAGTGAAGTTTAGGAAGGGAATTTCAAAGCTTAGCATCTTGAGTGTGGCTGCTAATGGTAAGGTGATGAAAATTGGGGGTGTACAATAGGACAACATCGGAGGAACGCACCAGAATGCATCAAGCATGTCAGGGTCCAACAGTTTATGCGAGTGAGGTAAAACCAATTCTTGGCAATGATATAACACTCTAATCGTAAGGAAGTGATATAGGTAACCCAAACAATTGTGTAAAGGTTCAGATGATACAGGTGTTATTTTCCAACCCATGTCCTAAGTATTGCTGGCTTCTCAGAAGTAACACAGTTATTCAATTGAGTTCCTTGTTGGTGCAACTGGAACTGAAGTTGATGTTGGTGGAATTTACCAGTCTCATCGCTCCCGACTTGGTGACGTGAAAAGGCAGTTGAATCTCGCAAGAGGCCTCTTGCGAGATTTGTGACGCTTGAGATGTCTTGCGAAATTCAACTGAACCACGGGAGATGTTGCGATTATCATTATCATAGAATTTACAGTGCAGAAGGAGGCCATTCGGCCCATCGAGTCTGCACCGGCTCTTGGAAAGAGCACCCTACCCAAGGTCAACACCTCCACCCTATCCCCATAACCCAGTAACCCCACCCAACACTAAGGGCAATTTTAGACACTAAGGGCAATTTATCATGGCCAATCCACCTAACCTGCACATCTTTGGACTGTGGGAGGAAACCGGAGCACCTGGAGGAAACCCACGCACACACGGGGAGGATGTGCAGACTCCGCACAGCCAGTGACCCAAGCCAGAATCGAACCTGGGACCCTGGAGCTGTGAAGCAATTGTGCTAACCACAATGCTACCGTGCTGCCCGCACCCTCACTGGGCGTCATCCAGATTATGCATATTTGAATGAACCACACCATATTCTCCCGGGGCCTGGGAACTAATGGCCTCCCAGTGAGGCCTCGAACGGGCGCCATTTAGTACTGGCCCACACAAAAGTGGACCAGGTGTAACGGCACCTGAGGGGGGTGGGGGGGGGGGGGGGTCCACCAGGCCATTGGAGACGCCTGGGTGGTCGGGCTCTCTGGCTCTCCCGCTGGCACCCTGGCACTCCTGCTGGCATTTGGGAGCCTTGGCACTGCCAGGGTGTCTGAGTGGCATTTCCAGGATTGCAGGAGCACTGCCACTGTGCGGTGCTGGCAGTTCCAAGTTGTCCGCGTGCTAGGTTGCCCATGCTAAGGGTCGAGTCTGTGGGGGGACTTTTCCCTTAAGAATTGGGGTGAGGGGGCGCACGAGGACACCGGAAGGGGTAAGTTAGGTGCAATGTGGGGATCCAGTGGTTGTGGTGGGATGCTGAAGGGATTGAAAGATCACGGCTGCCTTTAAAAATGGTGCCCTGATCCACAAACTGAGCTTGTCAGTGCAGGAAATGATGTAAGTCCGACCTCAACGGAGCATTTCTCACTGAGGGCGAAAAACATTGGCAAAGTGCTGTTGAATAGAGGAGTGTTTCTTGGTGCTACAGCCGCCGAAAAACACCCCACCAAACTGACTCTGATTTATTTTCCCATCAAAGCACACCCGTTTTATTTATATTATCTGTTACAGTTATCGTTCATTTGTGTCCAACTTTCTGCAAAAGCTTTACATTTTTTAAATTTGCATTTATAGAGTGCCTTTCACAAACTCACAAAAGTATTTTTCAGCTGCTGAAGTACTTTTGTAGTCAGTGTTGTTGTGTAGGGAACTCTAACACTCAATCACCCAAATTGCACTGAGCAAGATCCTCAAATGGAAAGGGCCAGGTTCTGGGGGTGAAATTGAATTTTTAGGTGCTATGAGACCCTTGAAGCTCCGAAATGGAGTTTGCAGCAACTCTGGTGCAAAGTGCGCCAGATGCCATATTGGTAAATGGACAAGTGGCACACAACTAATATTTCCCGGAAAAATGCGAACCCGTTCGGTCAATGTGCCATTTATTCAAGCCTTGTCACCCATCTACTAAAGAATGGCCTCCTGGTCCAATTTTCCTGCTTTTATACTCTTTTGAATGTGCGGCTGTGCTACAATGTTGATGCAAAGACCCTCGAGGAGAAACATGCATGATTGAGGGGGCGGGTTGTCTGTGTGTATGGGGAGAGGCACAGAGGATAATCAGGGGCTCGGAAATAGGAGAAGCAACATGGCCCATGATTTCTCTCCTTGGCCGTGTTGACCACTCATTGCACATTGCTCTCTAATTTCATTTTCTACTGACTTCATTGGAACCAAAAATCAGCAGAGTTGTACAATGGAAGGCTGATCCATTTCTGCCCCTTTTACTCAAATCATCAAAAATCAAAATGATACCGCAATTTCCAAACCTGTCTCAAATCTGCCTCAAGCAGAAAAGCCGACGAATAAATGATACTCTGCAATGCACATCATTAATCAGTTTTTGATTTCATTGCAGAGAAGTAGAAATCGAGCCAATGATCAACTGGTGAATATCGTCCTTGGGGATGGTGAGGGGAAGATAAATGGAATCTCTTGGAGATAAGGGGCTGGATTCTCCGGTCCCCCAGCTGCACATTTCTCGGTGGCGCACTGTTCACTGGTGGCAGGATTCTCACTCCAGTTGTTTGTTAATGGGATTTCCCATTGAAGCCACACCACGTTGCTGGGAAACCCGGATCGGAAAGGATAGGGTACAATACAGATTCTCGCAAATAGATACACTAAGCATTAAAGGGCAGCCACACCAACTGGAAGAGATATCACAGGTGCCACCTTGCCGTGGGATTGCAAGGTTATTTGTTAGTTCTGCTAAAGACGAGTCCAGCAGTACCTCACATGGCCAAGCTTCAGAAGAAGGGTGATAGCTTTGACAAATTATTGTTGCACTGGACAGCCTGTGGATATTGGATTGTGGCTGCAGGAATGAAGATATCCACCTGCATGGGCAGCATGGTGGTTAGTACTGTTGCTTCACAGCACCAGGGTCCCGGGTTCGATTCCCGGCTTGGGTCACTGTCTGTGCTGAGTCTGCACGTTCTCCCCGTGTCTGCGTGGGTTTCCTCCGGGTGCTCCGGTTTCCTCCCACAAATCCCAGTAGGCGGAGTATAAAAGTGTGTGCTCGCCGGTGCTGCAGCCATTCTGGTTCCAGCTACAGGCGGCACCACATCTTTGCTCAATAAAACCTCGATTATTCCCCTACTCTCGTCTTTGTGGTAATTGATAGTGCATCAATTTATTGAGCAAAGATTTTTAAAACGATGGATCTCCGCATCAAGCCGGATCGCCTGCAGCTGAGCCCTCAAGCAGCCAACACTACGTCCGCCTTTGAGCACTGGCTAGCCTGCTTCGAAAGCTACCTCAGAACAGCCGCTGAGGAACCCTCGCACTTACAGAAGCTCCAAGTTCTTTATTCATGGGTGAGCCCTGACATTTTTCCTCTCATCCGGGATGTGCCCACTTACTCCGAAGCAATGGAGCTCCTGAAGGGACATTACGTTCAACCAGTAAATCAACTATACGCCCGGTGAGTCTCTGGACGATTTCTGGTGTGCCC
Source organism: Scyliorhinus torazame (assembly GCF_047496885.1). Lineage (NCBI taxonomy): Eukaryota > Metazoa > Chordata > Chondrichthyes > Carcharhiniformes > Scyliorhinidae > Scyliorhinus > Scyliorhinus torazame. The sequence continues at coordinate 271,050,658 of NC_092712.1, read as the reverse complement.
TGCACATCCGAGGTAGGAACTGTGATGCCAGGCAGTTTCGGCAGTCCAGCACACAGAACGTTTAATTCGAGACGCTTTCGTTACGGGCATGAGGTCTGCGTACGTCCGCCAGTGGCTACTGGAAGGGGGTACGCTTGATCTTGCGGGAACTAGGCAGCTCGCTAACTTGTTAGAAGTGGCCGCCCATAACGTTCAGGCATACGCCCCCGACCGTGTGGCACCCTCGTGGGCATCGTGGGTCCCACCAGCTGCCGGCTCCAGCTCACCGCAAGCCTGCGCCGTGCGGCAGCCAGCCAGCCCTAGGGGGCCCAAGTGCTATTTTTGCGGGCAAAACAAACACCCCAGGCAGCACTGCCCGGCGCGGAGCGTGACCTGCAACAGATGTGGGAAGAAGGGACACTTTGTTTCAGTTTGCCAGGCCCGGTCGGTCGCCGCTGTTTCCAGGCCCGGCGTTCCTGCACCGCCCACGTGCGACCCCGGGGCGCCGCTATCTTCCTCATCGGCAGCCACGTGCGGCCCGTGGGCGCCACCATCTTCTTCACCGCAAACCACATGCGGCCCGTGGGTGCCGCCATCTTTGATGCCCCCCGCCATGTGCGCCCCATGGGCGCCGCCATCTCCGGTGCCATTTTGGACGGCGTCTCAGGACCCCTGCTTGTCTGGCCGTTCATCGCCTGCCGCTACCTCCACCACCGCTGACCAGCCCGAGGCCTCCCAGCATCTGCCGCAGCTCGCCTCGATCACCCTGGACCAGTCCCGGCCCCGCATCGCGACCGCAACAACGACGGTGAAGATCGATGGGCACGAGACGACCTGCCTTTTTGACTCCCGGGAGCATGGAGAGCTTCATCCACCCCACTACGGTAAGGCGCTGCTCCCTCCCGGTACACCCAGTCACCCAGAAAATCTCCCTGGCTACCGGATCCCATTCCGTTGAAATCCGGGGGTGCTGCATCGCGACCCTCACCGTCGAAGGTGTAGAGTTTAGCAACTTCCGGCTCTACTTCAACCCCCAGCTCTGCGCTGCCCTGTTACTTGGTCTTGATTTTCAATGCCACCTCCAAAGCTTAACCTTAAAATTCGGCGGAACCCTACTCCCCTTCGCCGTCTGCGGCCTCACGACCCTTAAGGTCAACCCGCCTTCCCTGTTTGCGAACCTCACCCCGGATTGCAAACCCGTCGCCACCAGGAGCAGACGGTACAGTGCCCAGGCCAGGACCTTCATCAGGTCGGAGGTCCAACGGCTTCTGGGTGACGGATCCTACTGGGGCGGGGGCAGCGGTGAGGTTCGCTGGAGGGAGGGTGAGTGGCGCAGGGGTGAATGAGGCAGCGGGCGGGGGGGGGAGGGCAGTGTCAGGTCGGGGGCCGTGGGTGGGAATCCAGCGGGTGCTGGAGGGAGACTGTGTCCTGGCGCCGTCGGGGAGTGCCACGTAGGCGTGCTGCGGGTTCGCGTGTAGGAGGTGGACTCTTTTGACCAAAGGGTCTGACTTATAGGTCTGCACATGCTTGTGAAGGAGGACGGGTCCAGGAACTGTCAGCCATGTTGGGAGCGAGACCCTGGAGGTGGACCTCCTGTGGAAGGCAAACACACATTTGTGGTAAAGACTGGGGAGAAGAACAGGATGGTCATTGACTACAGTCGAACCATCAACCGGTACACGCAGCTCAGCGCGTACCCCCTCCCACGCATATTTGACATGGTTAATCTGATTGCGCAGTTTCGGGTCTTTTCCACAGTGGACCTGAAGTCCGCCTACCACCAGCTCCCCATCCGCCCGAAGGACCGCCAATACACTGCATTCGAAGCAGATGGCTGCCTCTCTCACTTCCTTATGGTTCCCTTCGGCGTCACTAATGGGGTCTCGGTCTTCCAGCGAGAGATGCACCGAATGGTTGACTGGTACGGACTGCGGGCCACCTTCCCGTACCAAGATAACGTCACCATCTGCGGCCACGATCAGCAGGACCATGACGCAAACCTCCACAAATTCCTCCAGACCGCCAAACTCCTTAATCTCACGTACAATAAGGAGAAATGCGTGTTCCGCACCAACCGCTTAGCCATCCTTGGCTATGTCATTGTCAATGGAGTTCTAGGGCCCAACCCCGACCGCATGCGCTCCCTCATGGAGCTCCCACTGCCCCAAGGCCCTGAAATTATGCCTTGGGTTTTTCTCCTACTATGCCCAGTGGGTCCCTAATTATGCGGACAAGGCCCGCCCACTCATTCATTCCACAGCTTTTCCCCTGACGGCTGAGGCCCGCCAGGCCTTCAACCGCATCAAGGCAGACATCGCCAAGGCCACGATGCACACAGTCGACGAGTCCCTCCCCTTTCAGGTCGAGAGTGATGCATCGGACTTAGCTCTGGCTGCCACCCTTAACCAGGCGGGCAGATCCATGGCCTTCTTCTCCCGCACCCTCCATGCCTCCGAAATTCGGCACTCCTCTGTCGAAAAGGAGGCCCAATCCATTGTGGAAGCTGTGAGACATCGGAGGCATTACCTGGCCGGCAGGAGATTCATTCTCCTCACTGACCAACGGTCGGTTGCCTTCAAGTTCAATAAGACACAGCGGGGCAAGATCAAAAACGACAAGATCTTGAGGTGGAGGATCGAGCTCGCCACCTATAATTATGAGATTTTGTATCGCCCGGGGAAGCCCCCTGACGCCCTATCCCACGGTACATGTGACAGCGCACAAGTGGACCGACTCCAGGCTCTCCACTATGACCTCTGCCACCCGGGGGTCATCCGGTTCTTCCATTTCGTCAAGGCCCGCAATCTGCCCTACTCCATTGAGGAGGTCAGGACCGTCACCAGAGACTGCCAGGTCTGCGCAGAGTGCAAGCCGCACTTCTACCAGCCAGATCGAGCGCACCTGGTGAAGGCCTCCCGCCCTTTTGAACGCCTCAGCATGGACTTCAAAGGGCCCCACCCCTCCACCGCAACACGTACTTTCTGAACGTGATTGGCGAGTACTCCCGGTTCCCTTTCACCATCCCATGCCCCAATATGACTTCTGCCACGGTCATTCAAGCCCTCCACAGTATCTTCACTCTGTTCGGTTTCCCCACCTATATCCACAGTGATTGGGGATCCTGTTTTATGAGTGATGAGCTGCGTCCATTCCTGCTCAGCAAGAGCGTTGCATCGAGCAGGATGACCAGCTACAACCCCCGGGGAAACGGGCAGGTGGAGTGGGAGAACGGGACAGTCTGGAAAGCCGTCCTGCTGGCCCTGCGTTCTAAAAATCTCCCGATCTCCCACTGGCAGGAGGTCCTCCCTAACATGCTCCACTCCATCAGGTCGCTCCTCTGCACAGCGGCTAACGAGACCCCTCAGGAACGTGTGTTTGCCTTCCCCAGGAAGTCCACCTCCGGGGTCTCGCATCCAACACGGCTGACAGTTCCTGGACCCGTCCTCCTTCACAAGCATGTGTGGACCCATAAGTTGGACCCCTTGGTCGAAAGAGTCCACCTCCTACACGCGAACCCGCAGTACGCCTACGTGGCACACCCCAACGGGCACCAGGACACAGTCTCCCTCCGGGACCTGACACCCGCTGGATCCCCACCCATGGCCCCCGACCTGACACCGCCCCCCCCCCCCCCCACCCGGCTGCCTCATTCACCCCTGCGCCACTCACCCTCCCTCCAGCGAACCTCACCGCTGCCCCCGTCCCAGTAGGATCCGTCCTCCCACTGGTTCCACTCAGGGGTGACGAAGACGAGGACAACACGCTCCTGGAGTCACAGGTGACCAAATCGGCGCCCACATCACCACCAGGACTGAGGCTATCGCAGAGGAAGGTCAAGGCCCCCGACTGACTGAACTTGTAATGTTTTACCACCACCCCACCGGACTCTTTTTTTAACAGGGGGTGAATGTGGCAGTCACCACTAAGTATCACATGTATTACGGTAAGGCCGTATGGTGGAGGTATATGGGTAAATCCCTGCCTGCTGGCTCCGCCCAGTAGGCAGCGTATAAAAGTGTGTGCTCGCCTGTGCTGCAGCCATTCTGGTTCCAGCTACAGGAGGCACAACATCTTTGCTCAATAAAACCTTGATTATTCCCCAACTCTCGTCTTTGTGGTAATTGATAGTGCATCAAATGGTTGTTCCTAGCATGTGCTTAAACTCCTTTACCAAGATATATCTTGTGTTGAAAGACCCTTTAATGTCTAAAGTACCTGGGGAAAATAATCCCCTAATTACTTTCTCTTTTCTATTTGTAAATTTAGTCAAGAGAGAGCTCCCCCATTTTGAACCCAGTGATTTTAACATCAAACAAAATAACAAATGAAATTTCTTTGTAGCTTACAACACTTCTTCCTCGGGAGTTTAATTAATCAATGGAGCCTCTGAAGCAGTCATTTTGGAATTCATTTTGCTAATCTATCACCAGACCAGCTCCTTTTGATAATGTCTCACAAGACACATGGAGGCTTTTATGAAAGTTGCCTTCCTCCTGCCTCTTTCATTTCCTGCATTTTGTTCATGCAATGGTCACATCCATGTTAAGGTACCGTGTAGGACACAGTTCTATCAAGTTTTTTCTAACACAGCATATAGTTTCCCCATGGAGGCCAAGCCGCTTATAAACCGAACACTGCATTTCTGTTCTTTACCCAAGCAGCTATGAGTGTAGCTCAGATCATAAAATCTAACCGTAAACAGCAGTTAATCACCTACTGGGTGCCCTTCATGCTTTTCTAGCAATTCAGAAAGTGAAAAGGAACACATTAGTACATCACTTTGTATGTCCCACTTACAACTCGCGTTTATCACAGGAAAAGTCTCTCATGTATGTCTCAGAGTGACAGTTACTGCTGCCATTTTTAATTCTGACTTTTCATAGGGACAATGTTGTTGTCACCTGAGCTGAACTAGCCTTACTTCCTTCAGGGTTAGGCCTTGTGCTAATCTTTGGAGGCAGAAAAGACATCTGACTGAGTCGAATCAGGGCAACTTGAGGATTGTGTGAAACGGATTGGGTTAGCAGGATGTTTTCGTCAAATGGATCATTGTCATCTACTTGATATCTACCTCCATTGTAACTAAAAACAGTGTAACCTCTTCAACTTTCATCCTCATTGGGGAAAGCTAGCAGAAGTAGCCATTCTCCTTGTCTTGTTCATAGAACCACTCATAATACATCGGTTCAATTAGCATGAGGTCGCAATGGGGTGGGACGGTAACAGAATTTTATATATTTAAATGATCTTATTTCCTATAATTTGGTACCATTAACTTAGTCCAGAATGCAACTTTAGTATAAGGGTTTGACATAGAAAGCATTTATGTGAGACTGGATACGGTGCTGCCCATATTTTGATGTAAAGGAACACATGACTCGAGTCTAGAGGCAGTCTGGTATGGGACAGAGACATGTGTAGAGGCAAACATCAAGATAGCTCCTAGCTTAGACCTTACACTGTACCTTTGTATGTAATTATGAGTAGTTAATAAATACTTACTGTTAAATTATACAAGACTCAGAATCTCGTTGTGAAACCTAACGAACCAAGCACACCTTACAACATTAACCAACTGGTCTTGAAATGAAATGAAATGAAAATCGCTTATTCTCACAATTAGGCTTCAATGAAGTTACTGTGAAAAGCCCCTAGTCGCCACATTCCGGCGCCTGTTCGGGGAGGCTGTTACGGGAATTCAACCGTGCTGCTGGCCTGCCTTAGTCTGCTTTCAAAGCCAGCGATTTAGCCCTGTGCTAAACAGCCCCTCTCCTGGGATGTAAAATTAGCTCTATGCAAACAGAAGCCATTGTAGTAAACTTCCAGGCATATTAGGTGCATTTTCCTTCAAATGGTCCTGACATCACTCAATTATGTGGGGGTTATTGTTCTATCAAGTCAGAGATACTCAACACTATCCAGGAGGAAACGCACGGATGGATATTTTTCCCAATGTCTCTGTAAGGAAGGGCAGTGTCCTCAAAATAAATTACCTACCTAGTCTCCTATTCCTGCCCAAGATGATCCTGAGTTGTGTTCACTGAAACTTAAACTGAAGAGCCAGGTTATCCTGCAAGGGAAGGAAATGCTGAATTCGTAAAAATATCTTTTGTTACTCAAAGATAGAGGGAAGTTGCGAGCTGCCACTTCCATTGCTGACAACTCAAGATATAAGGGTGGTGAACTATTAGTACGGCCAAGATGTAAGAGAGTATTATCATTGACAACAGAAGACATAAGCAGTTGAGTATAGCGTGGTCAATGTATCATAATAATCTTTATTAGTGTCACAAGTAGGCTTACATTAACACTGCAATGAGGTTACTGTGAAAATCCCCTAGTCGCCACATTCCGGCTCCTGATCGCGGACACAGAGGGAGAATTCAGAATGTCCAAATTACCTAACAGCACATCTTTCGGGACTTGTGGGAAGAAACCCACGCAGACACAGGGGGAACGTGCAGAGCACTCTCCACACAGACAGTGACCCAAGCCAGGAATCGAACCTGGGACACTGGCACTGTGATGCAATATGGTATAAGGACGTGAGTTATTAGCATGACAGGTAACTGAAGATGTGAGAGAGTGTGGTAATTCCCATAACAAGGTTTAAGGAGGTGAGCAGAATATACTGAGAACTGAGCTTGTACAAACTAATTGTGTGTTCCTAGCACAGAGTCACATTGCAGGGAGCATGGGTCAGAGAATCAGAGCTGTAATGCTGTAACCCTATCCCTGACTCTGACTCCCTTTGAATGTGCCTTTCTCATTGTGAGTGCAGAATTGCAGAACTACATTTATAATTTAGAGCCCTTGCAAATAATTTTGCAAGAGTAATTCTTTTAAATATTCATCCTGGGTATATGGGAGCCAGCATTGTTAGCCAGGCCAGTATTTCTTGCCCGCACCTAGTCTCCCCAGGAAGGTCATGGTGAACTGTCTTCTTGTAAAAACACAGTCCATGTGGTGAAGGTAATATCCACAGTTAGGTGCATTGTTCCAGAATTTTGACCCAGTGACAGGAACGGTGTTCTTTGGCCAAATTTAGGGGAATACAGTGAAGTTCAGTAAATGGAATTGCATCTTATGATGTCTACTTAAGCGTGTATCAGGGTCTCTCATCATAGAATTTTTTCTCTAGAATGCTTAAACAAAATCGCCAGCATTACTAATTGGCTACAGATCTCACTTACTCACGAAAACTCGGATCAAATATATCAGTGATAGAGTGACACACTTACTTCTGTTTTATAAACTGTTCTAATGTTAGATATTTTCTTCTTGTTATGTTTACAGGGTTGCTAATCGTACTTGATTTTCATTCAGTCAATTTGCAGCAGTTGGTGTCAAAACTTCCATACTTATGTAATTTGGGTAAATAATGCAAATTTGAATTACAGCAGTGTAACGTAGTGCTCATATTATCTTTTTAGCTCTCTTTGGCAGCACGCTGCATGCCATCCCCTCCCCCAGAGGAACCTATTAATGTAATGAGACAACATTCAGTCTTACAGCGCTCACCGTGGCCGTTGTTATTTAGTATTGGTTATGTGGCAGTGTGCTCACGCTCTCTTGGGACTTTTAATTTCCGTTCCTCTAATGAGCTGCAAAGCTCTGAAGGCTGGTGTTATTTCTTCTAGACTCTTCTGTGATACAGATAATGAGGAAACTGATAGGTGCCTAGGAGACTGGATAACTCTGGGCACAGCAATGGTCTGATAACACTGCACACCCGTTCTGCCACAGTGAAACAGCTATCATTCTCATTTGTAATGGTTTATCATTGAGCACAATGCAGCAGATGTCACCATAATGACAGTTGCAGTCTAAATGTGAATGGGACAGAATAACCCTATTCCTTTATCGAATGGTGCTTATATAATTTAATGAAAAACTGTTAATTAGTTGGAAAACCTATGCAGGGTGAATTTTAGCATTCAAGAGCACCCAGAATCCATACAGTGCAGAAGGAGGTCATTCAGCCCATCGGGTCTGTGCTGACCCTCCGAAAGAGCACTGTACCTAGGCCTTATCCCCTGTAACCCAACCTAACCTACACATCTTTGGACACTAAGGGGCAATTTTATCATGGCCAATCCACCTCACCTGCCCATCTTTGGACTGTGGGAGGAAACCGCAGCATCCGGAGGAAGCACCATGCAGACACGTGGAGAAGGTACAAACTCCATACAGACAGTCATCCAAGGCCAGTCATCGTCCCTGGCGATGTGAGGGAGCATCAAGGGCTGGTTTAGCTCAGTGGGCTAGACAGCTGGTTTCTGATGCAGAACAAGGCCAGCATCACGGGTTCAATTCCCGTACCAGCTTACCCGAACAGGCGCCGGAATGTGGTGACTAGGGGCTTTTCACAGTAACTTCATACTTGTGACAATAAAAGCTTATTATTATTAGTCACAATGCCACCCGGTTTAAGCTCAGATAGGGGAGTCAAGCTAAGCAAAAAATGCCACCGCATTTGGAGACCGACTCCAACTCATCAACTTCCAGGTTTAACTCGGGTGCGTCCAACAGATTGTGTATCACACCCTTGAGAGAGACAGGTTACAAATTCAAATAAGCGAGTAGCTCCACTGCAGTAATAATTCAATGTCCTTTTAAACTTAAAGTGCATGCATGGGTTTCCTGGGTTTCCTTAAACTCAGTATTTAAAGCAAGACACAAATACAAAGCAAATTAATGGGGCTCATTAAAATCAGACAAATATTGAAATAAATGTTCCATGCTCACAGCTGCTTTCTTGCATCTCACTGAGAAAGGGTTAGTTCACAGAATTTGCGCTGAGTGTTTTCTGCACATTGAATAGTTTTCGACTCAGTGGTACTGGGTCTGCGATAAGTGGTACTTTGGCTGCCTTAGGTTGGTCCTCAGGTGAGGGTCAAGATGGACATCAGCAGGAACAGACCTGCAGGTAGTCAGCGATGAGGGGAGCAGCGATGAGGGGAACAGTGATGGGGGAGCAGCCGAGAGGTCGGGCTTGCAGGAGACACCACCTGCAATGTCTACATTTTCTCAGAAGACAGTACCTATGCACACTGAGGTTGTCCAGTCAGCTGGGTGGTCGACCAGAACACAGCGGCCTCCATGGAGAGAAAGTACACCCTGCTGGACCTTTTAAAGAATCTTTATTCTTCCATGAAATTTGGGTGCCACTGGCAAGGCCAAAACTTATTGTCCACCCTAATTGTTCAGCTAGTTTAGCTGGCAATTAAGAGTCAACCATATTTGGAGTCACATGTAGACCAGACCAGGTAAGGATGGCCAATTTCCTTCCCAAAAGGACATTAGCGAACCAGATGTGTTTTTACGACAATCGTTTCATGATCACCATTAGTGTTTTAATTCCAGATTTTTATTGAATTCAAATATCACCATTTGCCATGGTGGGATTTGAACCCAGGTCCCTGGAGCATTACCCTGGATTACTAGTCCAGTAACAATAGTACTGTGCCAGTGTAGGGCAGTAAGTTCGAAGAAGGAGTGGATTCTACAAAGGAATTTAGATAGGTGAAATTAGTAGGAAAAAATGGCAGATGGAACATAATGTGGGAAAATGTGAACTTGTCCACTTTGGCAGGAAGAAAAAAACAGAACACTACTTAAATATAGAGTTTGCAGAACTTTTTGGTACAGAGAGATCTGGGTGGCCTGATATATGAATCACAAAGTTAGTATGCAGGTATAAGCAGATCGGTCATGGACGTTGAGATTGGCCTGTGCCAGAGGTGAGTACCACTGTAACCGACCCAGAGGATCAGTCATGAGTTATTCAATCCAGAATAATGATCCTTCCCTCACATCAGATGGAGGCAGGAACACCCAGGCGAGACAGCAGTCAGAGGTCTGCTGGATCACAGGACCCAGCTGAGTTCCAGTCAGATACTGAGCCTCTGGACCAAGTTGCAGTCAATAAGGCAGGGCCGTGGGATTCAGAGGTGAACGTCAGCGATACTCCAGCACGTCCACAGTCGATTAGAGGAGTCCTAAAGGCTGCGGGCACAGGAGATGGTGCCAGCAATGCTTGGCACCAAGGCCAACATTGCTAGGGTGGCGGCAGCAGTGGAAAGCCTGGTGCATCACCTCAGTACCATGGGTGGTGGTGTCCAAGCCGTTGCTCAGTCAGTGATGGCAGAGCGCCTCGGCAGCATGTCCGAGTTGCTGAGGGACGTGTCCTTGATGCAGTGGACCTTTCCAAGGCTCTGCGGAGCATGTCCTGGATCCAGGTGGGCATTGCCGAGGTGCAGCGGAGCATGTCTCAGTCTCAGGTGGGCGTTGCCGAGGTGCAGAGGAGCATGTCTCAGTCTCAGGTTGGCATTGCCGAGGTGCAGCGGAGCATGTCTCAGTCTCAGGTGGGTGTTGCCGAGGTGCAGCGGAGCATGTCCCAGTCTCAGGTGGGCATTTCTGAGGTGCAGCGGAGCATGTCTCAGTCTCAGGTGGGCGTTGCCGAGGTGCAGAGGAGCATGTCTCAGTCTCAGGTTGGCATTGCCGAGGTGCAGCGGAGCATGTCCCAGTCTCAGGTGGGCATTTCTGAGGTGCTGCGGAGCATGTCTCAGTCTCAGGTGGGCGTTGCCGAGGTGCAGAGGAGCATGTCTCAGTCTCAGGTTGGCATTGCCGAGGTGCAGCGGAGCATGTCCCAGTCTCAGGTGGGCGTTGCCGAGGTGCAGAGGAGCATGTCTCAGTCTCAGGTTGGCATTGCCGAGGTGCAGCGGAGCATGTCCCAGTCTCAGGTGGGCGTTGCCGAGGTGCAGAGGAGCATGTCCCAGTCTCAGGTGGGCGTTGCCGAGGTGCAGAGGAGCATGTCTCAGTCTCAGGTGGGCATTGCCGAGGTGCAGCGGAGCATGTCCTAGTTCCAGGTGGGCATTGCCGAGGTGCAGCGGAGCATGTCTCAGTCTCAGGTGGGCATTTCTGAGGTGCAGCGGAGCATGTCTCAGTCTCAGGTGGGCATTTCTGAGGTGCAGCGGAGCATGTCCCAGTCTCAGGTGGGCATTTCTGAGGTGCAGCGGAGCATGTCTCAGGTGGGCATTTCTGAGGTGCAGCGGAGCATGTCCCAGTCTCAGGTGGGCATTTCTGAGGTGCTCCAGAACATGTACCAGCCGCTGAGGACAATGCCCCATATGCAGGTGGACATTGGTGAGGGGGGTGGAGGGTGAGGAAGGGGGTGTGGGGGAGGAGTGGGGAAGTGGGGGACGGATGGTGAAGGGGAGAGGCAGCTTCAGGGGCAATGGGCAGTTGAGGTCACAAGTGTACAACAATAAAACATGTTGCACAAAGACATGTGAAGCCTCTGGCAGGTTATTCTGCAATGCGGGCCATATTCAGCCCCCCAGCCCCCTGAGCACAATGGTCCTGGATTCTCTCCCCCCACCCCCCCCCCCCCCCCCCCCCCCACACCCAAGGCATAACATGTGCAGGTGATGGGAATGAGGGCGCACTTGGCAGACAGAAAGCAGTCAGATATATAGTGAGGAGCACAAGTGCCCAGCTCACGGCACGTTATCATCATCCTCCAGCCTTCGACAAGGACCCGCTTACAGTGGGGACACAGACCCATCACCCTGGAGTGATGTAATTCAGACCCTGGGAGGGTGGAACAGGGTGGTTGGGGGTGGGAGGGGGCTGGAATGGGTGGGGGAGTGGGGGAAGGGAAGCTGGGGACACAGGTGTGTGGGATGGTGGGTGGGAAGGGGGGGTGAGACGATGGATATAGCCACATGAAGAGGGTGAGGGCCTCCCTGGCCCTCCGGATATGCTGGATCCTCGCCACAGCCACCTGTCCACCATCCTCCGTCTGGCTCTGTGGGTCCTCACAGGGCTCGTTCTCCAGCCCCTCCTGGTCCAGCTCCTCTTCGGAGGTAGCTGCATGTTCCTCCTCCTCCACCTCCAGCATGTCGCCCCGCAGCTGTGCCAGGTTGTGGAGACCACCACAAAGCGGGCGACCCTCTTTGCAGTGCACCATCAGAGTGGTCGAGGCATTGGAACCCTATTTCAAGCAGTCCGGTGCATCGCTCAATGACAGCCCAGGCGGCTATATGGGCCTCGTTATTTCGGGTCTCCGCAAATGTAACCGGCCTCTGTGTTGGCGACATTAGCCAGGTCCTCAGTGGCTATCCAGCCATCCAGCGTGCCCCTGAAAGATGCCGGGGATCTCTGATACCCCAGGATGTAGCTGTCATGCACACTCCCTGAAAAGCGTGCACACGTGCATGATCTTCATGTGGTGGTCGCACACAAGTTGAACATTCAGGGAGTGGAAACCCTTCCTGTTGATGAAGGCACTCCCTGATAACCTAGTCGCAGGCAAGGCGACATGCGTGCCCTCTATTACCCCCTGGACCTGGGCACCCCGGCGATGGCAGAGAATCCTGCCGCCCGGGCATCCTGTTGGGCTCGGTCCAGGTCAAAGCTTATATAGTTAGCTCCCGGGCAAACAGAACATCGGGACCTCATGGATGCACTTGTGGCCTGTAGATTGGGATATGCCACACAAGTTCCCGCTCGAGCTCTGGAATGATCCTGAGGGATAAAGGTTCAGGGCTGTGGTGACCTTGATGACCACTGGGGGTGGGTATTCTCCACCTTCACGTAGTGCCAAGCCCGCAAGGACATGGCACAGGTGCCGCACCATCCCCTTGTTCAAGCGGAGCCTCCTGTGGCACATGCTGTCTGTCATCTGTTTGAAGGACCAGCGACGCTGGCCAGATGGGTGGCCGGGTCCTCAGGGAGTGCTCATATTGATGCTGCTGCCGCCGTCTTCTCTCGCGTCTGGCTTCCTGATCTGCCACCAGCACCGCTGGCTTCCTGGTTACCGGGATGTCCCCGGTACTGAGGCCCAGCTCTTGGGTGTTTGGATGTTGACTGTGTGGTGTTGAAGCGTATGGTGTTCAGGCCTTCTGTCTGGTTGGCATGCGAGGCACCTGCGACATGGCACGTCTACCCACGGGAATCCACTTGGGGGCTTTGAAGTGCTCACTTTACTGTAATTGCCCATTCCCTATTGGCAATAGCCTCCAGCTATGTGCCTGGAGGCCACAATGGTCAGTGGGGATTATGGGTGATCGGTGGAACAGATAGGCAGTAGCCAGAGCTGCCCCTGTTACAGGTACGGACGATCCAGGGTGTGGCATGACGGACCCGCAGGCATGGGACACACCCCCCTCGACCCACCCAAGGGCAACATAAACACTGATGGAGGTCCACCCCCGCCCCCCCCCCCCCCCAATCGAGACCGTCTCCCCCTGGGGTCTCTTCTCCCTGCCCCTGTCTCCCACCCCACCCCATCCTCCCTGGGGTCCTCCCTCCGAGCACTGGGCCAGCAACCCAGTGTCTGCGGAATCCCTACCAGGGTTCGGCAATGTCTACTCACCTCCTCGGATCCCCACAGCAGCTAATCCGTCAGCTTCACATTTTTTAAAAAGTGTACTAATCAACGCCCATGTGACCACTTGCTGGGGAAGCGGTTAGATCATGGGAGGCACTTAGATAGGGGTTGTTCCCATTAATGGGATGGAGATTGGCTTTAAGTGGTAACTATTGGCTTCTTGCTAGCGGGGTTGGGCCGGTTAGATCACAAACCAATTGGCGTTTGGCGCGGTTCCCAATTTTGGCCTCTCCCACAATCTAACGCCCACGTTGCGCTCGAGTGAGAGCACGACATGGCCATTAAATCGTGTCCTTGGTCTTATCTGCAGTAGAATACAATTGTGTTGCAAGAAGTTCAGAGAAGGTTCACACGACCCATTCTTGGGATGAGAAGCTTATCTTATGAAGAAAGTTTGAACAGGTTAGACCTGCACTCACTGGAGTTTAGAAGAATAAGAAGCAATCTTACTGAAACATATAAGATCCCGAACATGATAGAGTGGATACCAGAAAGATGTTTCCCCTTGTGGAGAAACTAGAACAAGGGGACACAATTTAAGAACAAGAGGTCTCCCATTTAAGACGGGGTACAGAGAATTTTCTTCTCTCAGGGACATTAAATTTATTCAAGGCTGAGTTTTAAAGACTGACGGTTAGAGGAGTCAGACAGGAAAGTGGAGTTGAGACCACAGATCAGCCAGACTTTATTGAATAACAGAAAAGGCTCAAATGGCCAAGTAGCTAGTTCCTGCTCATAAGTCCTATATTTCTATGTATAAAGCTGGACACTGATGGGATGGTTGGTAATTATAACAACTTCACCTGTGACACCACCAGGGTTTGTGTCTCTAGCCAGTTTCCCACAGGTGAGTCATCGACTGCACGGACCTAGCAATCCACACAGCCCAGACCAACCAAGGTATTTGTGAACTACATTAACATGTAGCTGCTATGCGCATGAAAATATTTATGCCCAGCTTGTCTAACATGGGGCCATGGGCAGCCCCTATCTATGCAGTCCCCAGAGTCAGTTTTCAAAATGCCAGTCAAATAAGTAAGTTTGAGTGGAAGATTCTGCATGGAGATGCTCTGCCAATCACTAGTGAGCACAGTAAGAAGTCTTACAACACCAGGTTAAAGTCCAAAAGGTTTTTTTCGATATCACTAGCTTTTGGAGCGCTGCTTCTTCCTCAGGTGAGGCATATCCTGATTCTCCTTATTCCTTATTCACCTTATTCTCCTTATTCACCTGATGAAGGAGCAGCGCTCCGAAAGCTAGTGATATTGAAACAAACCTGTTGGACTTTAACCTGGTGTTGTAAGACTTCTTACTGTGCTCACCCCAGTCCAACGCCGACATCTCCACATAATCACTAGTGAGCCTGTCAGCAGAAATAAGGGAGAGAAGCAATCCGTGATTGAAGGAGCAATAAACAGCAGCGGCTGTGAGCTTGGGGCCCGGGGGAGTGTGGCCCAGGGAGTGAAGCTGTCGAGGAGTGTGGCCCAGGGAAGGGCGGTGTCAAGACTGTGGCCAAGGGAGTGAAGGTGTCGAGCGAGAGGCCTAGGTGGTGGAGGTGTTGAGGAGGGTGACCCAGGGGGCAGAGATGTTGAGGAGGGAGGCCCAGGGAGTGGAGATGTCAAAGAGGGTGGCCCAGGGAGTAGAAGTTCTGGGGAATGTGGCTTGAGGCAGCTGGAGAGGGGCTCAGGTGAGTTTGAGCGGTGCCCACGCAGGCCAGAGCCGGCCTCCTGTGAGTTCAAGCAAGGTCCAAGAGAGCCAGTGCAGGGTTCAGGCATGCTGGAGTGGAGGACGAGGCAGTGGGAATGGGGTCCACTGGCATCTGAGTAAATGAGTTCCTGAATGATATGCCATCAATAAACACACGACGAGTGATGAACGTAACTGAGGCTTTAATACACTAAACAGCAAGCTTCCTGGCCTCTGGTCCCAAACTGGGTCGAAGGCGGAGACTAGCCACCTTTATACATGAGTCCAAGGGGAGGAGCCACAGGCGGAGCCAGCCGGCACAAGCCCAGGCATGTAACAACACAACACAATGCAATACAGTGGTTTACCACACTGAAGACTAAGAGAAACTGAGCAGGGTGAGAGAGAGTGTGTGTAGGGGGGTGGGAAGAGGGAGTGTGAGAGGGGTGAGGGTATGAAGGGAGAGTATGGGGGTTGTGAGATAATGTGAGGTGGGTGGGGAGGGAGAGGGGATTGTGTGTGTGTGTGGTGGGGGGTGGGGGGGGGGGGTGCAAAGTGTGTTCATAAGTCTGCCGCATGTCCAGTACCAGGGTTCTCAGTCTCTCAGTCGCTCTCATCCACAGACACACCATCATGTACTCTCATCCTCTTTCTCAGTGGGTGAGGGTGAGTTAACGAGCACCCTGAGACCTGGAGCAAGCTGGACACACAAACTCTCCCCCTATTACACTCTGGAACTCACCTTTATTTATTACTTTTTCTTTTGCTCAGCAAATTGTTTTGTTTCGTACCTCAGTTTCTTTTTAAATTGAATTTAATGTTGTGCCAATCTTAGGGCAGCACGGTGGCACAGTGGGTAGCACTGCTGTCTCACGGCGCCGAGGTCCCAGGTTCGCTCCCGGCTCTGGGTCACTGTCCGTGTGGAGTTTGCACATTCTCCCCGTGTCTGCATGGGTTTAGCCTCCACAACACAAAGATGTGCAGGGTAGTGGAGAGGGATTGGCCACGCTAAATTGCCCCCTAATTGGAAAAAATGCATTGGGCACTCTAAATTCTTTTTTAAAAATGTTGTGCCAATCTTTACCTTCCCTAACTTCGCCATCGGCCCCTTGAGTGAGAAAGATTTTGAAATGTGGCCCCACTCGTGAAAAGATTGGACAAGCCTGGTTTATGTCGGCATGTGGCAAATTCCCAGGGAGCTGCCATGATACTTCCATCCTGTAGCAGTTGACCTTATGGATCTGCACAGAGGGTAAAGAGGTGGCTGCTGGCTGCTTCAAATTTGGCTTTTGACACAAATGAGAACCAAACCAATGAAAGCCTTGGAACCGTACAACAATAGTCACATGACCACCAGATGTGTCAAGTGACTGGCATTTTCAGGATGTGTTTCAGGTGTTTGGACTGATCTGGAGGCACCCTTCAGGATAATCAAGGGGTGTTGCACTTGACGCAACATTGCACAGCAGCCATTGTCTGCGGATGAATTCAAGGAAATATTAGCCCTCTTCACTGCGCCAGTCCCTCATGTCCCTAATCCGGATGCCAGGGATCCTTTACAGTTAGTTAACACCACTGGATCGATGTAACAACGCTACACCCCAGCCACTCTCATTCTACCCAGCCACTCTCACTGACATGACATAATTCTGCAAATAACAGTTGTGTAACCTTCCATTCATTCCCCTCAGGTTAAGTCTTCCCATTCAGCTACAAACAACTGAAAAGGCAACTTACCACGCAGCAACTAAAAATGGGCAAGCAGGAAAGTGGCACAGAGTAATACATTTTATGCGATTCTACTCAGGAAAGGAAACTTTACAACTTAACATTTTCTCAAACGCCCATGTGTACACTTCCTTTTCATACTGTTGCTTCACAACATGGATTCAGCAGAAATAAAGACAAGGTGCTCAGATCTCAGCTCTGACTGCAGAGATCCTCTTGGCCAACATCATTTATGTATCGGTCCCTGTGGGAGACTCACCTAAGAGTTCCGCACTTTCACCTGTGCAGAAGCAGACTCATAGAACCAAACATTGGGAAAGGAGGCGAAGTGTAGGGTGCTGATTTGTGAGGGCAACAGAAGTGGGAGCGTTTTGAATGGAGCCCCGACTTCTATATCCCCTTTCATCATCATTCCTTTCATGGGTTGGTCTAAAATCACTCTCTGCCAAGGAGCAGCCTGTTGCAATCTGGTCCTTTGTCTTACTTAAGGCGTAAGACATACTGATCTCCAAAGACTGCAAATGTCATAGTTGTCATGTTAATCACCCTGGGGTAACACGGACTGCAACTGGATGCAGTTGCACTTGAAAGTAGACTCCAAACTTTGGCTTTGGTTCAATACACTTTATTGAACTTGTTAAGCAGTGCACACAGCTCGCTGTGGTTTGACACTCTACTAATCTAGGCGTGCTTACTATCGAACTAGACCAGACTAGCTCTGAGCCACATGTAGAAGGTGCTAACTGATATATACACCCTGACTGTCACTCCAGTTGTCACCAGTGGGAAGAGGCAGAGTGTTGATGCCTCGTGTGTTTTATAGTGGGAGACCAACTCCTAGTGTTCTGCCTGGTGATTGGTTGTGTTCTGTCCTGTGTGTTGATTGGCTGTACTGGGTGTCTGTCACTGCCTGTCTGTATCTCATTATGTGCATGAGTGCATATCATGACAGTAGTCAAGGCCTGTATTGACTCATTTGATTGTCATCACTGATGTTCCACGGAGTTAGCCATTCTATCAATGGAACAGGACATCCTCACAATGGCCAGCCACATTAACCCACTCATGCATGAGCTGGACTCCTTCATTTTCTCTGCAATCAAGCCCAGTGTGCTTGAAAGGCCTATCAGTATGTCACAGATTTTCTGGCTGCCCCTCAATGATTATCCTTTGCATTGCTGGTCCCTGGGTTACAGCATATGTGTCCAGCCGAGTAGAGATTAAAGAGGGCTGTGCTCCCCAAAGCAGATTCTGCACCGTTGTCCCCGCCACCACTGTCTGTTTTTGTCCAGTTATTACCAAGGCGTCACCATGTGAAAACAAAACTATCTATCTAATAGGACCAACCAAAGTGGGAGTAAATGTTTTGGTGTATGGTAAACATGAGTCTTCTAACGGTGCATCCTTAGAAGGAATGAGTTCCCCTTCGGGGCTCGTCATCCATAAGATCCACCGTCAGCTGCTGCAGGCATAAAGGCCCTGATGCAGAAAAAACATTTGAATCAGTACAGGCAAGGGAAGAACTTATCCTCATAGTTGTTTTACACTACTGCACAAAATCAACATATTGCCCAATGCCTCTAACAAGAGTATTCCCTCAATACACCAGAGTGATTATTGTGCTTAACTTGAATTCAGTTTCAGATTTGAAGGGATTATTAAGTGAGAAAAGGTGCCCCATAGACATTTGCCCGTTTCTTTCAAGTCTGTGAGAGCCCATCATACATTCTAGAGATGGGATTCACATGGTTTAAAACTTCAAAGAATCACAGAACAGCGACAGCACAGAAAGACGCCATTCAGCCCATCGTGTCTGCGCCAATGCTCTGAATGAGCAATGCACCGAGTGCTATTTCCCTGCCTTTGTGCTGTAAATCCCACACATTCTTCCTTTTCACGTAATAATCCTACTCCCTCTTGAATGGACCATGCCTCCACCACACTCTCAGGAAGTGCATTCCAGACCTTAACCATGCGCTGTGTGACAAATGTTTCTCCTCTGTCCCCATCGCTTCTTTCGCCAATCACCTTACATCTGTGCCTTCTTGTTCTTGATCCTTCCAACTGTGAGAACAGATTTTCCTTATCGATTCTGTCCAGACCCCTTATGATTTTGAATCATACGCAATCTCCTCTCAACCTTCCCTCCTCCAAGGAAAACAGTCACAATATCTCCAATCTATCCTCATAACTGAAATTCCTCATCCCTGGAACCATTCTCGTGACGACTTTGAACATTATCGGAAATGTCTGGGAGGGTCCTGGCTGTGTGATAACTTGTTGGGAGCACTCTATAGTGCATGTTGCCAAAATCAATGAATTCACCATGTGGGGGTTGGGGGAGGGTGTGTGGTCTGCTGACATTGGCTCTAAAGTTAAATGGACCGTTCACTGACTGGTGTCATCTTTTCATTTCAGATTTATGAAACTGAATTGAAATTCTAAAACGCTCAAATTGCGATTTGAACCCAGATTATTAGTTAAAGGCTCTGTGTTTCGAGTCCAGTAATGTAACCACTACAGTGCTGTGCCCATTCTTATCTATATTCACAAGCTTTACTCTCCAATGATTAAGGTAACAATGCGCCAAAGATTCTGTGGTTGATCTCCAGCACTGACAGTGAGCACATTTTGAGAAATTGTGCTTGCAGTCCCAGTCTGTGCTTCTGTGTTCATTACAACTAATGGCTGAAAAACACAGCAGGAGCATGTAATCACCCAAATACACTCTTAGTGTGATCCAGGAGTGGAGCAGTGGAATTTTACTCCAAAATTAATGGCTGGCAGAGATACCTGGCAGAAAGTGAATAAAAGGGACATTACTGAATTTAAAATTTGTTTGAGCTCACCATGCAACATTATGGTGCCAGTGCGTCATGATTCAATGCCTCTTACTCTACCCGAAGGCACCTATCGCCCTACATTTGTGCAATAGTTTTCTGCATAGATTTTGTTATATTTGTGGGAGTTTGTTCACAATACCAACAAAGGATAACCAGGTTGCCACAGTAGGTTACTTAACCAGTGGTCAGAGTTTATTGCAGAGGTGTTGCTTGCTCACAGTCTCAAGATGGAAGGAGAGGGAAATCTCTTAAGTGTCTGTGATGATGTCACCATGTGATCACGTGACATATTATACAGAAGGGCATTGGTTACAATACATAACATCTCTCCCCTTTTACTCCTACAGTGGTACAATAAATATTAACAAATATTAGCTTAAACTTTTACTCATGGGGAACAGTGATTATTTAACCAAGTATTATTATTATACAATTGTACATGCCTATATATACATCAGTACAAAAGTCTTTCAGGCGGACGGCAATTCAGCTTGGGCAGAATCCGTTGTTTAGGGGTCTTAGTTTTCACACTCTTGGTCGCCTGTCCCATACTTGGCTCAGGCACATCAAAAGTTGGTTCGTCCTCAGCTGCTGCAGCTGCTGTTAGTTCCACTGTTGTAGAAACTGAATTTGACTCATAGGTCCAGGGATTTCCAAACCCTGAGTGTCCGATGTTGGCCTTTCAGATACTGACCCTGCAAATTCTCATTTTGCAGCTAGGATTTGATCCGTGCATCTCTTGCAAACTCTCTCGTCATTCGTTTGCACTGTATAAGCAATAAGCCCCACCTTTGCGAGTATTGTGGCAGGTACCCACTTCTCACTTGAGGAGTAGTTTCTTGTTAAAACTCTTTCTCCTTGCTCAATACATCTTGGTTTCGATGCCTGTCCATGACGAGTAACTTGGCTTTGTTGTTCTCGCTCTACAATGGTAGAAGTGTCAGGCAGTAAGAGCAAATCAAACTTGGTTCTCAACTTCTGTTTTCAAAACAATATTGCCGGCGCGTTTTGGGTTCTTGCATGGGCAGTGTTTCTATAGGATATGAGAAACTTGTTCACTCTCTTTGTCCGTTGATACTTTGATGGCATCCTTCAATGACTGTACCAACCTCTCCACCAATTCCATTTGTGGAAGGATGATAAGGCACAATTTTTATGTAAGCCATTGTTCTGAAGGTAGTCCACAAATTCCTTTGCCATGAACTGAGTTCCGTTATCACTAACGAGATGTTTTGGTTTGCCAAACGGTGCGAATATGTCATCCAGATGTTCGATTGCCTTTTCTGTAGTCATCGACTTCATTGTCATGATTTCAAGCCATTTGGAATCGAAGTGGGCGCCGGTTTGACACCAAATCGCGATGCCCCGTCACCTCGAAAACGCGTCAACGCGACGCATGCCGCACGTACTTTAATCACCATTTGCTTATCATTAGCGGGCCCACCAGCAATTGTCCACCTCCGATGGACCGAGTTCCCGATGGCGCGATCCACGTGTGCTCTCAAAAATTGTGAACCTGGCATGGTGGCTCCAGCACCGCCCTACTTCGCTGACAGTCGTGCCGCTGGCCGGAGGGGCTTCTGCCAGGGCCGGGTGGAGTAGTGGGGGGTGGCCAGGATGTGGGTTGTGAGGCCGGGTGGACAGGTACGTAACACCATTACCGCAGTCGGCAAGGCAGCCATGCGGCTGCGCATGCCACTGACAGCCTGCTTTAAATCTGGTGCCCTGGGTCATACAGGTGACTCCCCCCGAGGCACCCCCCTGCGTGCCCTCTGGCCCCAGCCAACTCATCAGCTGCATGGGCGCCCCAGCACAATCTGTCCCATCTTTTTGGCTTTGATTAGTGTGTGTGTGGCGAGTGTGCTGCTGCAGCCTGTCAGTCTCCTGAGTGTCAATCATGGACCTGGCCAATTCCACACAGTTTTTCATGCAAATGGACTGTGTTCCATGTGGCGCCGGTGCAAGCCCCTCAACAGTCCTGGAATTTCTCCAGATGTGGCGCCGGTGCAAGCCCCTCAACAGTCCTGGAATTTCTCCAGATGTGGCGCCGGTGCAAGCCCCTCAACAGTCCTGGAATTTCTCCAGATGTGGCGCCGGTGCAAGCCCCTCAACAGTCCTGGAATTTCTCCAGATGTGGCGCCGGTGCAAGCCCCTCAACAGTCCTGGAATTTCTCCAGATGTGGCGCCGGTGCAAGCCCCTCAACAGTCCTGGAATTTCTCCAGATGTGGCGCCGGTGCAAGCCCCTCAACAGTCCTGGAATTTCTCCAGATGTGGCGCCGGTGCAAGCCCCTCAACAGTCCTGGAATTTCTCCAGATGTGGCGCCGGTGCAAGCCCCTCAACAGTCCTGGAATTTCTCCAGATGTGGCGCCGGTGCAAGCCCCTCAACAGTCCTGGAATTTCTCCAGATGTGGCGCCGGTACAAGCCCCTCAACAGTCCTGGAATTTCTCCAGATGCGCCGCTGATTTTTCTGTCGTAAAAGTCCATGGATTCTCCGTTGGCGGCAGCACTTAGTCTCAGAAACAGAGAATTCCGCCCTGTGTTTTTCAAAATGCCCCATCTACTAAATTCCTTAGGTTCACCTGTTCAGTCCTGCTGGTAATTAAAATATTGTCCAAATAACATTGAGCGCCATTGAGGCCACTAAGGATTTGGTCCATGGGTTTTTGGAATAGGGCTTGTGCAGACATTATTTTGAATGGTAAGTGCTTGTACCTGAACAGTCCATTGTGTGTTACAATAGTTAGAAAAGGCTTCGGCGTGACTTCCGGTGGCGGCTATGAAGGAGTAAGTCACACATTTAGTGGCTCCCGCTCTGGTCAGATTTTTGGACCTTTCCCCCGGATTTTTTTCTGGTTTTAAAAGGTGGATTCGAAGGCTGAG
Organism: Scyliorhinus torazame; assembly: GCF_047496885.1. Lineage (NCBI taxonomy): Eukaryota > Metazoa > Chordata > Chondrichthyes > Carcharhiniformes > Scyliorhinidae > Scyliorhinus > Scyliorhinus torazame. The sequence continues at coordinate 271,028,143 of NC_092712.1, read as the reverse complement.
GTAATTGGACACCGTTTCCATGTATTAGTGTATGGAGCAAAGAACCAGAAGTGCACGAAAAGGCAGAAATAAGAAGTTAGCCAAGAGCTGTGCTGAAGCTGCAGCGGGAGACAGTATGGCTGAGGACCGGACCCCTGCGGCGGTGGCGCAGCGACCAACGGAGCTGGTGATGCAAGCCATCCAAGATGGCTTTCCCAAGCAGAAGCGGGAATGTTTGGACCCAATTAAAGAATCGATCGATCGGCTAGAGCATAGATTGGACGCCCAGGATCGGGCGATCCAGAAGGTTGAGAAGGCGCTGACTGAGCAGGAGGAGCATCAAACAGCGGTAGAGCTGGAGGTGGGGATGCTTCGGGACCAGCAGAAAAGGCTACTGGAGAAGGTGGAGGTCCTTGAGAATCGGTCCCGCCGGCAGAACTTCAGAATTGTCGGGCTCCCGGAGGGGCTGAGGGAGCAGACGCTGGAGCATACGTAGCTGTTATGTTTGAGAAACTGCTGGTGGAGGAGGCATTCCCCCGACCGTTGGAGGTGGGCAGGGCGTATAGAGTGCTTGCAAGGAAGCCGCGAGCGGGGGACCCTCCAAGGGCAGGGCAATGGTGGTGAGATTCCATAGGTTCCTGGACAAGGAATTCATTCTTCGGTGGGCCAAACGAAACGCGGAGTTGTAAGTGGGACAACAGTACCCTGTGGGTATACCAGGACCTGAGCGTGGAGGTGGCGAGGAAGAGAGCAGGTTTTAACTAAGTCAAGTCTATTTTCTTCAAGAAACAGGTGAAGTTCGGTCTGCTGTATCTGGCCCGGCTTTGGGTCACGCATGAGGACCAGCATCACTATTCTGAGTCGCCCGATGAGGCGCTGGACTTTGCTAAAAGAAAAGGACTGGTGGGGGTCTGAGAACTCTCGAACTTTGAGACAACTTGTTGGCCTATATTGGGCCCTTTCTTTTCCCTTGTTTTTTGGGGTATTGTTTTCCTGTTTTAAATTGGTGATGCCTCCTCTTACTGTTTCGTTTCTGTCTTTGGGGTTCTGTGTAAGGAAAAGGGCCGGGTGAGCTAGCTCACAGAAGCACAGTGGGGGGGGGGGGGGGGGTGCATACGTTTAGTTTAGTAGATGGGTTAGATTTTAGAGTAGTGTTGCTGGGGGGGGGGGGGGGGGGGGGGGGGGGGGGGGGGATTGGTTCTGCTGACGAGGGACTTCGGTGGTGAAACAGTGGGGAGGTCGGGGGTGGGGGCCGCCGTGGGGCGGGCCGGAGGAGGTGCGGCGCTGGGGCTGGAGACGGGCCCAACTAGGCTGATCACCTGGAATGTTTGGGGGCTAAATGGGCCGGTAAAGAGGGCACGTGTGTTTGCGCACCTGAGGGGACTGAAGACGTGGTAATGTTGCAGGAGATGCACCTTAGAGTAGTGGACCAGGTCAGGTTGAGGAAAGGCTGGATCAGTCAGGTTTTCCACTACAAAGACGAGAGGGGTTGCGATCTTGGTTAATAAGCGGGTGACATTTGAGGTGGAAAGGATAGTCTCGGATGTGGGAGGTCGATATATCATGGTCAGTGGTTGGCTGCAGGGGATGAAGGTAGCGCTGGTCAATGTATATGCGCCAAATTGGGATGACGGGGACTTTATAAAGAGGGTGATTATAAAGATTCCGGACCTGGACTCGCACAAGCTGATCATGGGAGGGAATTTTAATACAGTTATTGATCCCGGCCTGGATCGGTCATGCTCGAGAACGGGCAGGGTGCCAGCATTGGCAAAGGAGCTGAAAGGGTTCTAGGAACAGATGTGGGGGGTGGATCCATGGAGATTTAGGCAGCTGAGGGCGAAGAAAATTTCTTTTCACTCCCACGTACATAGGGTGTACTCTCGGATCGATTTCTTTGTCATGGGTAGGGCCCTACTGGCTGGGGTGGTGGACACGGGGTACTCGCCGATCACGATCTCGGACCATGCTCCGCACTGGGTAGACCTGCAGGTTAGTATGGATAGCAAGCAGTGCCCGCAATGGAGGTTGGATATAGGGCTATTGGCGGACAAAGCGGTGTGCGAGAGGCTGAGGAATTGTATGCTGAACTACCTGCAGGTGAATGATACGGGGGAGGTCTCAGCAGCGGTGGTCTGGGAAGCGCTGAAGGCAGTGGTGAGAGGTGAGCTGATTTCGATCCGGGCTCACAGGGACAGGACGGATAGGGTAGAGACGGACCGACTGGTAAAAGAGATTCTACAAGTTGATCGGAGGTATGCGGAGGCTCCAGAGGCAGGGCTGTTACGGGAACGCCGGAGGCTACAGGTGGAATTTGGCTTGCTTACCACAGGGAGGGCAGTGGAACAGCTCAGAAAGGCGAGGGGAGCGATTTATGAGCACGGTGAGAAGGCCAGCAGGATGCTTGCACAGCAGCTCAGAAAGAGGGAGGCAGCTAGAGAAATAGGGAAAGTTATTGACGGGGATGGGAACTTAGTTGGGGACTCGGCAGGGGTGAGTAAGGCCTTCCGGGACTTTTATAGTAGGTTGTATAGGTCGGAACCCCATGTGGTGCCTGAGGGGATGAGGCACTTTCTGGAGGGGCTGACGGGGAGCTGGTAGAATGGCTAGGGGCCCCGATCGGGCTGGAGGAGATAGTGGAGGGTTTGAAGGCCATGCAGTCGGGTAAGGCCCTGGGACCGGATGGGTACCCAGTTGAGTTCTATAAAAAGTTCTCCGGAATATTGGGACCGGTGCTGTTGAAGATGTTTAACAAGGCTAGGGAAAGAGGAGTTCTGCCCCAGACAATGTCACAGGCCATGATCTTGCTAATCCTGAAACGGGACAAGGACCCGCAGCGATGTGGATCTTACAGGCCAATTTCCTTGTTGAACGTAGATGCCAACCTGTTGCCCAAACTTTTGGCCTCCAGGATTGAAGACTGTGTACCGGACGTTATTGTGGTGGATCAGACGGGGTTTGTTAAGGGCAGGCAGCTGGTGGCCAATGTAAGAAGGCTGTTAAACATGACCATGATGCCCCCGGGAAGTAGGGAGGTAGTGGTTGCGATGGATGCGGAGAAAGCTTTTGACCGGGTTGAGTGGGATTATTTATGGGAGGTGCTGGAGCGGTTCGGATTTGGGAGGGGCTTTATTGACTGGGTTAGGTTGCTGTACCGGGCTCCGGTTGCAAGTTGCAATAGGACGATTTTGGACTACTTTAGACTGCACCGGGGGACGAATCAGGGACCCTCTCCCCACTGCTGTTTGCGCTGGCTATAGAGCCGCTGGCAATTGCTCTGAGGGCCTCAAGGGGCTGGAAGGGGCTGGTCCGGGGGGGATGGGGTGGGTGGAGCACAGGGTCTTGCTGTATGCGGATGACCTGCTTTTGTATGTCTCAGACCCAGTGGAGGGGATGGAAGAAATTATGAGAATTTTAGGAGAATTCGGCCGGTTTTCGGGGTATAAGCTCAATATGGGGAAGACGTTTGTGGTCCAGGTGAGGGGTCAGGAGAGGCGACTGGGAGAATTGCCGTTCAGAGTGGCAGGGGACAGTTTCAGGTACCTAGGTATCCAAGTGGCGAGGGATTGGGACAGGCTTCACAAATTGAATTTGGCCCGGCTGGTGGATCAGATGAAGGAGGATTTCCTGAGATGGGATGCGTCCCGTTGTCTCTGGTGGGCAGAGTTCAAACGATAAAAATGATGGTCCTCCCAAGATTCCTATTTGTTTTTCAATGCCTCCCCACCTTCATCCCGCGGTCCTTTTTAAAGCGGGTCAATAAAGTTATTGTTGGCTTTGTGTGGGGGACAAGTCCCCGCGAGTGAAGAGGGTAATGCTCGAGCGGAGTAGGGTAGAGGGAGGGCTGGCGCTGCCGGATTTCAGCAATTATTACTGGGCGGCTAATATAGCCATGGTGAGGAGGTGGCTGGTGGGGGGGGAGCCGGTGTGGGTGCGCATGGAGGCGGCTTCTTGCAAGGGCACAAGCCTGGGGGCGTTGGTAACGGCGACTCTGCCATTCCCGCCGGTGCGGTACTCCACTAGTCCAGTGGCGGTGGCGGCCCTGAGAGTCTGGGGGCAGTGGAGGAGACATGTGGGAACAGAGGGAGCATCGGTGTGGTCCTCAATCTGCGATAATCACCGGTTTTCCCCGGGGAGGATTGACGGGGGGTTCCAAATTTGGCAGAGAGCGGGAATAGAGAGGATGGGGGACTTGTTTATAGAAGGAAGCTTCCCGAGTATGAGGGCGCTGGAGGAGAAGTTTGCATTGGCGGGGGAAATGAATTTCGATATCTGCAGGTGTGGGACTTTTTGAGGAAGCAGGTACCAACCTTCCCACTCCTGCCGCGAAGTGGAATTCAGGATAGGCTGGTCTCTAGAGGATGGATAGGAGAGGGGAGCGTCTAGGACATATATAAAAAGCTTATGGGATCGGAGGAGACGCAGACTGAGGAGCTGAAGCAAAACTGGGAGGAGGAGCTAGGGGGAGGGTTAGAGGAGGGCCTTTGGGCGGACGCGCTGAGTAGGGTCAACGCGACTGCAACATGTGCCAGGCTCAGCCTAATCCAATTTACGGTTGTTCACCGGGCTCACATGACAGTGGCCCGGATGAGCAGATTCTTTGGGGTGGAAGACAGGTGTGCGAAATGTGCAGGGGAGCCAGCGAACCACGTCCACATGTTCTGGGCATGTCCAAAGCTGAGGGGATTTTGGCAGGGGTTTGCCGACGTCATATCCAAGGTATTAAATACGAGGGTGGTAATGAGTCCAGAGGTGGCGATTGTCGGGGTGTCGCAGGATCCGGGAATCCAGGAAGAGAAAGAAGCAGATGTTCTGGCCTTTGCTTCCCTGGTAGCCCGGAGGCGGATATTACTGGCATGGAGGGACTCGAAGCCCCCGAAATCGGAGACCTGGCTATCGGACATGGCTCGCTTCCTCTGCCTGGACAAAATTAAGTTCGCCATGAGAGGGTTTCTGTTAGGGTTCGCCCGGAGTAGGCAACCATTCGGCGACTACTTCGCAGAGAATTAATCGTCAGCAGAAGGGGGGGGAGGGGGTTAGGCTAGCGCAGATTAGGGGGGTAAGTAATGGAGGGACCTGTGGGAGAGGGAGGTGGTATTTGCACTATGTTAATAGTTTCCTTGTTATGTACATTGTTTATTTTGTTACTGTCACAATGCCAAAGAAATACCTCAATAAAATGTTTATTTTTTAAAAAAGAAAAGGCTTCGGCGTAGTTGCTATTTTCATCTAGAAGTATGCTTGGGACAAATCTACCTTACTGAACGTTGACTACCCGACAATTCAGCAAACAGGTCCTCTATTAATGGTATGTGTCATGACCCTCTGCAGTGGTTGGCACTGCTGCCTCACGGCGCCAATGACCCGGGTTCAATCCTGGCCCCAGGTAACTGTCCATATGGAGTTTGCACATTCTCCCCTTGTCTTGATGGGTTTCACCCCACAACCATATGGAAGGTAGGTGAATTGGCCATGCTAAACTGCCCCTTAATTGGAAAAAAAAAAGAATGGGGTACTCTAAATTTATGAAAAAATATATTTTTTAAAATGTCATGACTCTCTGGGCGAGTGCACAATCAATTCCAGCCCCACTTGACCCTGAGTCATAACACAAGTGAAATTAGATGTTATTTAAAAATACCTGAGGACCTTGGCTGAGCCCAATAAACTGTAAATGAAAATCGCTTATTGTCACGAGTAGACTTCAATGAAGTTACTGTCGCCACATTCCGGCGTCTGTTCGGGGAGGCTGGTACGGGAATTGAACCGTGCTGCTGGCCTGCCTTGGTCTGCTTTAAAAGCCAGCGATTTAGCCCAGTGAGCTAAACCAGCCCTAGTAGTCACCAGGTTTGTAAATTTAACACAAATAACCTTTTATTATTTAACAGTAATATAATTAAACTAAAAAAAATGGAATTGACCACCTTACTCAACCCCCTTTTCCAACTCATCCCACTCTCTACACACGCACACGCATACACACACACGGACAACTTGGAGGGAATGGGTAATGGAGAAGTAAGAAAAAATGATGATCAATTAAAAATAATAAAAGATCTCCAATGCACTGTAATGGTTTTCAGTTGAAGTCTTTCAGGAGTTCAAGTTTTTGTTTTGATGTCTCTTCTGATGTGTTGGGTGCTCTGGATCCGTGGAACACATACAGGCCACCAACACTTAAAATAGTGCAACACTATTTTATTAAGTTAGAAACTGTTGAACATACTTTCACTGTGGGTTAACACGATGTTAGATTAAACGAAAGACTTATGCCTGTCCTAACCAGTCTATGCACTCAGCACATGGTGAAGATCTGTGCTGTAAGCTGTAAGCTCTGTCCTTCTAGGAGGCTGCATCCCGAATGAGTGGGAACTCATGCCCCCTGTCTTTATAGTGAGTGTGCTCTAACTGGTGATTAGCTGCGGTGTTGTGTGTGTTGATTGGTCCCGCTGTGAATCCATCAGTGTGTGTGTATCTGCACCATGATATACTGGTGTATATTATGACATCTTCCTTCTAAGCTTGGGAGGGCTTTTTCTGGCAAGGCTGTCTATTTTCTTCATAGATTCAAGATCATTTCAACTAAACAATAAAGATGTGCCAGTAACTCATTGGTTTTAGAATAATAAAGCAGAGATAGAGAGAGATCCTCCTTCATTCAATGTCTAATCACTTCTGACCAGCTCTCTCAGAAGCATCTTGCAGGATCCAATCACTGACTGCTGTCAGCCAGGAAACTGTCCCTGGCTAATCCACAGGTTAGCAGCCAGCCAATCGAACCAACTTTCTTCGAAGCTGGTCCTTACCATTCCCTCGGCATCGACGATTCTGTATTCTTCTCTCCAAAAAAATAAATCCTGGAACACACTGTCCTGACTTTCAGGCTGCTGCAGCTTAAGTCCACTGCTTAAAGGCACATTCCTATTATGAGTCCAAAAATAATAAAATAAAACAAAAGAAATGGGAACAAAGGAGTTGGAAAGAGGAGTGTTGTAAAATAGGTATTAGGTAGTCAGTTACATTTTTGTCAGTTTAATTATATTACTGCTAAATAATAAAAGGTTATTGTGCTAAATTTACAATCAAAAGGAAGGACTCTAACATAATGGATACTGGTCAGCACACAACACTGGGTTTACCATCATTTTAAAGTCATCACAGATTCTTACTGAGCCATCTGGCTTGATAACTAGAACAACTGGGGTTGCCAAATCGCTCGCCGTCACACTCTCGATCATGCCATCTTTGATCAATTTGTCAAGTTTTGGTTTGATAGTATATGGCACAGTTCTTACCTTTATGCATTTAAAGATGGTCTGAGGTTTTATTTTAGGTAGTGCCTTAACTCTGGTTATTTCTCCTAAAGTGTTTTCAAATATCTTCTTGTACTTTTCTAAGAGTTTCTGTAATGTGATCTTTCCATCAACCAATTGGTTCACAACTTGTCAATTTAGTTTTAGTTTGTTCACTCATTCTCTTCTGAAAAGTGCAGGAAAATTTCCCTTTGACCACATGTCATGGCAATTTTTCAGATTGACATTTACTTCAACTTGCACCAAGATATAACTCCTCACTGGAACCATCTGTGTAAATTCTCAATATTATATATGATAGTTTTAATGGTATGTTCTTCAGCTTTCCTTGATATAATTTGTCAGAGATAAGAGATCCAGCGACTCCGGTATCAACTTCCATCTTAATTTTGTTCCCATTCCGTTTTGGATAGACCCAAAATCACTGTGTATTGCCCCGCATCACAAAATTTTAGTTATTTGATCTCTGTGAAGCTTCCTGGGAATTTTCATTGTCTTTGGTCATACTGTAGACACTTTTTGTGGATTTTGGTGTGTTCTTATTTTTACCAATCTTCGACGTTTGAGGATTTTGTCTGGCCCAGCATACCTTTGTTATGTGACCTTTCTTGCCACACTTATGCTATCTCGACACCAACATGTTTCTGGAGAATGCCCCACCTGGGCACACCTATAGCATGCTTGCATGCTTAAATAACGGGCGCTATTCTCCCCCCCCACGCCGGGTGGGAGAATCACCGGGGCGCCACGCAAATCGCGCCACGTTGCCCCGACCCCCGCACGCGATTCTCCCACCCCCCGGAAACCAGCGGCACGCGATTCGCACCGGGCCACTCGGAGAACCGGCGAGTGGTGATTCTCCGGCCCGGATGGGTCGAGCGGCCGCTACGACACGACATGTTCCCGCCGGCGCCGTCCAACCCTGGTCGCTGCCGGCGGGAACTCTGCGGGAACGCTGGGGGGGCGGCCTGTGGGGGAGGGAGGGGGGCTTCTTCACCGGGATGGCCCGCGATCGGGGCCCACCGATCGGCGGGCGGGCCTCTGCCGTGGGGGCACTCTATTACTCCGCGCCGGCTGCTGTAACAGTCCGCGATGGCTGACGCGGAGCTGAACCCCCCGTGCATGCGCTGGGATGACACCAGCACACGCTGGCGTTCCCACGCAAGCGCCAACTCGGCCGGCCGGCGGAAGCCCTTCGGCGCCAGTTGGCATGGCGCCAAGCCCCTTCTGCGCCGGCTGGCGCGGCGCAAACCACTCTGGGGCTGGCCTAGCCCCTGAAGGTGCGAAGGATTCCGCACCTTCGGGGCGGCCCGACGCCGGAGTGGTACACGCCAGCCCTTCGCGCCGGAATTGCCCGCCCTGCCGGTTTTCGCAGAATCCCGCCCACAATTCTTGACTAATTTCCGTGGTACTGCTACAAATTGTGGAATATTTTCACCCTCTTCTTGACTATGCCGATGAAATCTTAATTTTTGTGCTATGATCAATGGTTTGGGCAAGAAGTGTTCTTCAAGGGTCTTCATTAATTTCTCGTAACCGATTGTACCAGGCTTTGCTGGATGGATAAGACTTTGTAATAGGGTGAAGATTGTCCATCCTATTACAATCAAGAAAGTTGCTACTTTAATTTCATCCGGTACCCTGTTTGCAGCAGGGAATCTCTCTTCATAGGAACTCTAAGATTCCGCATTCTCATCGAATTGCTCCATAGCCCCACCTTTTCCTGTCATCGCAGTTACGAGTTTTTAAGTTGTACTATTTTCTTTAATTTTTCCTCCCCTCTAATTTCTTTCTCCACCAATTTAATCTGTATTATTTCTTTTGTTATTTCTTTAAAAATGTTATTTTCTTGGTTGGAAAATTCTTCTTTTGCAAACACCAATGTTTTAAAAGCAGAAAATGTCAGCTGTAATTATATTTGATCTTGATTACTATTGCAGTATTTTTCCTTTTCGGGCAGTTACTTTTCCAAAAACAGGTCTCTCGCTCTCTCCCTCTGACTTCGAGGATTCAATGGTGCAGCCCACCACATGCAATGTTGTGGCGAATGTTGTGCCCTTGTTTAAGAAGGGCAGCAGGGAAAAGCCTGGGAACTACAGACCGGTGAGCCTAACGTCTGTAGTAGGTAAGTTGCTAGAAGGTATTCTGAGAGACAGGATCTACAAGCATTTAGAGAGGCAAGGACTGATTCGGGGCAGTCAGCATGGCTTTGTGCGTGGAAAATCATGTCTCACAAATTTGATTGAGTTTTTTGAGGGGGTGACCAAGAAGGTAGATGAGGGCAGTGCAGTAGACGTTGTCTACATGGACTTTAGCAAAGCCTTTGACAAGGTACCGCATGGTAGGTTGTTGCAGAAGGTTAAAGCTCACGGGATCCAGGGTGAGGTTGCCAATTGGATTCAAAATTGGCTGGACGACAGAAGACAGAGGGTGGTTGTAGAAGGTTGTTTTTCAAACTGGAGGCCTGTGACCAGTGGTGTGCCTCAGGGATCGGTGCTGGGTCCACTGTTATTTGTGATTTATATTAATGATTTGGATGAGAATTTAGGAGGCATGGTTAGTAAGTTTGCAGATGACACCAAGATTGGTGGCACAGTGGATAGTGAAGAAGGTTATCTAGGATTGCAATGGGATCTTGATCAATTAGGCCAGTGGGCCGACGAATGGCAGATGGAGTTTAATTTAGATAAATGTGAGGTGATGCATTTTGGCAGATCGAATCAGGCCAGGACCTACTCAGTTAATGGTATGGCGTTGGGGAGAGTTATAGAACAAAGAGATCTAGGAGTACAGGTTCATAGCTCCTTGAAGGTGGAGTCGAAGGTGGACAGGGTGGTGAAGAAGGCATTCGGCATGCTTGGTTTCATTGGTCAGAACATTGAATACAGGAGTTGGGACGTCTTGTTGAAGTTGTACAAGACATTGGTACGGCCACACTTGGAAAACCATGTGCAGTTCTGGTCACCCTATTATAGAAAGGATATTATTAAACTAGAAAGAGTGCAAAAAAGATTTACTAGGATGTTACCGGGACTTGATGGTTTGAGTTATAAGGAGAGGCTGGATAGACTGGGACTTTTTTCCCTGGAGCGTAGGAGGCTTAGGGGTGATCTTATAGAGGTCTATAAATAATGAGGGGCATAGATAAGGTAGATAGTCAACATCTTTTCCCAAAGGTAGGGGAGTCTAAAACTAGAGGGCATAGGTTTAAGGTGAGAGGGGAGAGATTCAGAAGGGCCCAGAGGGGCAATTTCTTCACTCAGAGGGTAGTGAGTGTCTGGAATGGGCTGCCAGAGGTAGTAGTAGAGGCGGGTACAATTGTGTCTTTTAAAAAGCATTTAGATAGTTACATGGGTAAGATGGGTATAGAGGGTTATGGGCCAAGTGCGGGCAACTGGGACTAGCTTAATGGTAAAAACTGGGCGGCATGGACTGGTTGGGCCGAAGGACCTGTTTCCATGCTGTAAACTTCTATGATTCTATGATTCTATGCAAAGATGTACAGCTGGAAAAACTCCCCAGCTTCGAGAAATAACTCAATTTGTTTTACAGCCTTCCCCTTATTTCCTGGCATTCTCTGCTCATTTTCCAGGAGGTACTTATTTAGTTAGCCCACTGATTGTGCAAATCAACTGACTCAAAAGTCGACATTCTGGTGAAAACATTTTCTCTTTTCCACCTCCGACTCTCTAAAGCACTCCCGGGTTGCGGTCGCAAATAAAATATTTTTAAGATAAGTCCTGATTATCACCTCTTAAATGTACATGCACTCTCAGCAAGGCTAAAAACCCTGTTCCCGAGGGCCAGTTTTACCGCACATTTATGGATGGTGGAGTGATTTCTGAAAATCGATTCTTGCCTCGAGGTCCAGGTCTGAGTTGTTTTTTTTTCTTTGATTTCACTGGAAAAACATCCTTGTCTTGTTTGTGGGGGTTTACTTGCAAAAAAAATCAAAGGATCACCAGGTTGCCACACTATAGGTTACTTAACCAGTTGTCAGAGTTTATTGCAGAGGTGTTGCTTGCTCACAGTCTCACACTGGAAGAAAGGGAAATCTCCCAAGTGCCTCTGATAATGTCACCATGTGATCATGTGACATATTATACTGAAAGGCATTGGTTACAATAAATAAGATATATGTCCAACTAAAATACAATAAGGAATAACTCAGACATTCACAATCCAGGACATCAAAAGCACCAACTTTCCAAATATGAGTTTTTAATCGATACTCTGGTTCGTTTTGTTTGCAGTATTTCAATAAAAAATTACTCTGAGTCGAGAAAACTAATTATGTTGATGGTGGTATCTTTGAACTTATTCTGAGGTTTGTGCACAAGTGTGTATATGTGGATTAAATAATACATATATAACTTGCATTCTTCTGTTTATCGCAAACATACCAATCACACAACAAGGATTTGTAAAACAACAATGTATGTTCTTTGTTTGAAGATAAGACTCTACAGACAATGATAACTGGGAGGCTGTGCAGATACACCTGATCTGTTGGATTTCTGCTTTATTCTGTCTGCATGGGAGGGCGGTGATGGTGGTGTTGTGGTAATGTCATCGGACTAATAATTATCTGGGGATATGGGTGCAAATGCCACCATGGGAGCTGGTGGAAGTTAATTTCCATGAATAAAATTTGGAATTGAAAGCTAGTCTCAGTAATGGTGACCATGAAACCATCAAAATTTGTTGCAAAAAACTCATCCAGTTCACTAATGTCCTTTCGGGAAGGAAATCTGTCGTCCTTACCTGGTCTGGCCTGCACGTGACTCCAGATTCACAGCAATGTGGTTGATTCTGAAATGACTTACAAGCCATGCAATCAAAGGTAATTAGGGATGGACAACAGATGGTGGCCTTTCCAGCGACGTCCACACCAAAAAATGTTTTTAAAAATCAGCTGCGGGAACGAAGAATCCTGCTGGCACGGATTCTTCGTTCCCGCAGCTGGCCAATGGGGTTCACATTGTGGCCACCCCACGCTGTGGGAAACCCGCGGACCTGAGTGCACTGCCGGCAGACCAGAGGATCCCGCTGATCGAGAATTCCGCTGCCTGTCTTGTGCTGGACAGAGATAGACAGCAGTTTAAGATATCATAACAACACCCCCTTTTTTTCTAAATTAAAGTTATGTCCTTGAAGAATCAAAAACTACTTACATTAAATCAAAGAATATTAGATTGCGCTTGAATACATTGATGCGACCATCAATTCACTCAAAGACATGAGGAGAAGTAAACCGTGGTTTTAATCAGCTTTGAACAGTGCCTGCCTGCGACTGGTACAATACTGGGAACCGCCTGCAGGTCAGCTGCTCTTTATACTTCCTTTCAAGGGGAGGAGCCATGGGCGGAGCCCGTACATGCCCCAACATATCCCCCTGTGGGTGATGCCACACAATGGCCCATAGGTGGAGCCCACAGGGTTAACAACATAACACAACAGCAGAACATGATACAAATGCACTGGTGAATTATTAGCACTATACATTCACCACATTCACCCCCAGTTAAAAAAATGAAGTCCAGCGGGGGTGACGGGCTCATAAGTTCAGCTGGTCCGGCGCACAGACCTTGCGCTGCGATCGCCGAAGCACTGGTGTTGCAGCCGGTCCGGGTGGCTGTGGAAGGGGGTCCGGTGCGGGCACAGGCGTGGACTCCGGGAGCGTCTCTTCTGGAGCTTCATTCCTGTGGACCGGTGTGGCGGGTGGGAGGGAGCGCGGGAGCCATATAAGGGTGGGGGCACTGGACATTTTAGGTTGGACGGGATATAGTGTGGGGGTTGCGGTGGTGTTGGTGGTGGTAGAGCCTGCGGGCGCCAGGTCCCAGAGGGAGACGGTATCTTGTCGGCTATCGGGGTGTTCGACATAAGCATATTGGGGGTTGGAGTGTAGGAGCTGAACCCTCTCTACCAGAGGGTCGGTCTTATGGCTCTGAACGTGTTACCGGAGGAGGACTGGTCCCGGTGTCTTCAGCCAGGACTGAAGCGAGGCCCCTGAGGTAGCTCCCCTAGGGAAAACAAACAAGCGGTCATGAGGAGTCTGGTTTGTGGCCGTGCAAAGGAGGAACCTGATAGAGTGGAGCGCATCAGGGAGAACCTCAGTGAGAAACTGGGAGATTCCTGGACCGCAGGGTCTTCCAGACCATCGTGTTCTCCCTCTCCACCTGCCCCATTTCCCCTGGGGTTATAACTGGTCGTCCTGCTCGAGGCGATGCCCTTACTGAGCAGGTACTGACGCAGTTCATCGCTCATGAACGACGAGCCCCGGTCACTGTGGACATAACTGGGGAAACCAAACAGGGTGAAGACACTATGCAGGGCTTTAATGACAGTGGGAGTGGTCATATCGGGGCAGGGAATGGCAAATGGGAAGCGGGAGAACTCATCTATGATGTTGAGGAAATATGTATTGCGGTTATTGGAGGGGAGGGGCCCTTTGAAATCGATACTGAGGCGTTCAAAGGGCCGGGACACCTTTACCAGGTGGGCCTTATCCGGTCGATAGAAGTGCGGTTTACTCTCCGCACAGATTTGGCAGTCCCTGGTCATAGCTCTGACCTCCTCAGTGGAGTAGGGCAGGTTGCGGGCCTTGATATAATGGGCAAGCTGGGTGACCCCCGGGTGGCAGAGGTCATCGTGGATAGCCCGTAGTCGGTCATCTTGCACGCTGGCGCATGTGCTGCAGGACAGGGCATCTGGAAGCTCGTTGAGCTTCCCAAGACGATATGCTATATCGTAGTTATAGGTGGAGAGTTCGATCCTCCACCTCAAGATCTTATCGTTCTTGATTTTGCCCCGCTGCGTATTGTCGAACATGAAGGCTACCGATCGTTGGTCGGTGACGAGGGTAAACTACCTACCAGCGAGGTAGCGCCTCCAGTGCCGCACGGCTTCCATGATGGCTTGGGCTTCTTTTTCGACCAAGGAGTGTCGAATTTCGGAGGTGGTGAGAGTGCGTGAGAAAAACGCTACCGGTCTGCCTGCTTGGTTGAGGGTGGCGGCGAGAGCGACCTCTGATGCGTCGCTCTCCATCTGGAAGGGGACGGACTCGTCCACCGTGCGCATCGCGGCTTTGGTGATGTCCGCCTTGATGCAGCTGAAGGCCAGGCGGGCCTCAGTTGCCAGTGGAAAAATGGTGGCCTTGAATAGTGGGCGGGCTTTGTCCGCATACTGGGGGACCCACTGGGCGTAATAGGAGAAGAACCCAAGGCACCTCTTCAGGGCCTTGGGACAGTGAGGGAGAGGGAGTTACAGGAGAGGGCGCATACGGTCAGTGTCAGGCCCTAGGACCCCGTTCTCCACGCCGTAGCCGAGGATGGCTAGTCTGGTTGTGCGGAAAACGCATTTCTCCTTGTTGTAGGTGAGATTGAGTTTTTGGGCGGTTTGGAGAAATCGGTGGAGGTTGGCGTCGTGGTCCTGCTGATCATGGCCGCAGATGGTGACATTGTCCAAGTACGGAAATGTGGCCCGCATCGTACTGGTCCACCATTCGGTCCATTGCTCGTTGGAACACCGAAACTCCATTTGTGACGCCAAAGGGGACTCGGAGGAAATGGAAAAGGTGGCCGTCTGCCTCAAAAGCTGTGTAGTGGCGGTCCTCCGGGCGGATTGGGAGCTGGTGGTATGCAGACTTCAGATCCACCGTGGAGAACACGCGGTAGTGTGCGATCTGATTTACCATGTCTGCAATCCAGGGAAGGGCGGGTACGCATTGAGTTACGTATACCGGTTAATGGTTTGGCTGTAATCAACCACCATCCGGAACTTTTCCCTGGTCTTGACGACCACCACCTGAGCTCTCCAGGGACTATTGTTGGCCTCGATGACTCCCTCCCGCAAGAGACGCTGGACCTCGGACCTAATGAATGTCCTGTCCTGCATGCTATACCGCCTGCTTCTGGTGGCGACTGGCTTGCAGTCGGCAGTGAGGTTTGCGAAGAGAGGGGGGCGGGTCGACTTTTAGAGTCGCGAGGCTGCATATAGTGAGTGGGGGCAGGGGCCTCCCGAACTTCAGAGTTAGGCTCCTGAGGATACATTGGAAGTCGAGTCCCAAAGGAGAGCGCAGAGGTCTGGGAGCATATATAGTTTAAAATTAGCGTACTCGGCGCCCTGTATCGCTAGGGTTGCAGTAGTGCACCCTTGGATTTGCACCGAGTGCGGCCCAGATGCGAGGAAGATGGTTTGTTGCGTCGGGAAAATTGGGAGCGAGCAGTGTCTTACCATGTCCGGGTGAATGAAGCTCTCTGTGCTCCCGGAGTCGAAGAGGCAAGGCGTCTTGTGCCCGTTAACCCGGACAGCCATCATGGAGCTCCGGAGGTGCTTGGGTCGCGACTGGTCCAGGGTGACCGCGCTGAGTTGCAGGTAGCCGGCGGAGTGGTCGGAGGTGCTGGGGCGGCCGGGCGATAACTGTCCATGTAGAACGTACGCGTCGAGCGGCATAGCAGATGGCAGCCAAGATGATGGCCCCCGTTGGTCGAGCGTGGCGGGCGGTGAGGAAGATGGCATCCAAGATTGCGGCCCCCATGGATCGCACGTGGACGGCCGCGTGGGGGAGGATGGCCAAGATGGCGACCCCTGTGAGTCACACGTGCTGTGAGGAGGCGGAGTCGGCAGACACGCTGCCACGTTGCGGGGTCTATGGGCCTGTGAGTCTGAGGATCGGGTCTGTGGGTTAGAGTTCTTAGACCTGGCCAGGATGGCCTTGGCGAAGTGTCCTTTTCTCCCGCAGCTGCTGCAGTTCACATTGCGGGCCGGGCAGTGCTGCCGGGGGTGTTGGGACTGGCCACAAAAATAGCAGGGTAGCCCCCCATGATGGGCGGGCGGCCGCGCGGCACAGGCCTGGGGTAGTCTCTGGTTGGGGGCCCACGAGGGAGTCGCGTGGTCGGCCGCGAACGCAGTAAAGCTCTGAAAGGCAACCTTCAGTGAGGTGGCTGACTTTACCGTGTTGTCCAGGTCCTGGGCCCCTTTTTCGAGCAGGCGCTGTCTCACATAATTCGACCGGACTCCCACCACGTAGATGTCTCAGACGGCGAGCTCCATTTGCTGAAAAGCCGTAACGGCCTGGTAATTACAGTTGCGTGCGAGGGCTTTGAGGTCGCGTTGGTAATCATCTAGCGACTCCCCGGGGCGCTGGCGGCGAGTGGTGAAGATGTGTCGCACGTAGACCTCGTTCACCGGCCGTACATAGAGGCGTTCGAGCATCGCGAGGGCATCTGCATAGGAGGCAGCCTCATCGAGCTGAACAGAAATGCGATGGCTCACCCATGTGTGGAGGAGGCTCAACTTCTGTTCATCAGTGACGGATGGCGTGGACGAAGCGGCGAGATAGGCCTTGAAGCATCGAAGCCATTGCGAAAATATTTATTTCGCCTCCACGGCCTGCGGATCGAGTTCCAGTCTGTCAGGTTTGAGGGCTGATTCCATAGTTGTATTTAAGTTGATTAAATTGATGCGAACATCAATTCACTCAGAGACACGAGGAGAAGTAAACCGTGGTTTTAATCAGCTTCGAACAGTGCCTGCCTGCGACTGGTACAATACTGGGAACCGCCTGCAGGTCAGCTGCTCTTTATACTTCCTTTCAAGGGGAGGAGCCATGGGCAGGGCCCGTACATGACCCAACATATCCCCCTGTGGGTGATGCCACACAATGGCCCAAAGGTGGAGCCCACAGGGTTAACAACATAACACAACAGCAGAACATGATACAAATGCACTGGTGAATTATTAGTACTGTACATTCACCACATACATTATTACACAAAGCAATTAATTTACATTGCCTCTGAAGCATATTGGTAGCAGGCTTAGTTACGGAGATCTTGGTCTGAGATCGCTGTATGTCTTCAGAATCCAGTTTGTCAGTAGGTGTGCTAAATTTTCAGAAGGCCCGATAATATGATTCCTACCTTGGTGATAACACTGAAAGAAATGCTGAAACGAGCTCCCTTAGGAAGCAAAGAATTACAGAAACTGAAAGAGGATATTTATTATTATGACCTATTTTGATATTGTCTCAGACTATGGCTAGGATTCTCTGGTTAAATCCATCCTGCTATAGCTACCAGCGAGAACAGAGAATTTGAGGCTGAGCCAAAACTTCATTCACTGTAGCAGGGTGTTATAACCTGCCTGCTTACCATTGGCTGGGGACTAATGACAATCCCACAATCCTGTGGGAGTATGAGCTTCCCCAATGAGGGGAGCAGAGAAATCATTAGCAGACTCCCTGTATAAATAAAGCTGGCCAGTTTGGAACCAGCCAGGAAGGAGTGAGCAGCAAGCGAAGTTGCTGCTGCTGTTGTATATATATGTTATTGGAAATAAATGTTATTTCTTTGTATCCTTAAAACTCGTGCTGGATTCTTCGTGGCCCTCACAAAACTGGCGACGAGGGTTAAAGTGAATAGCTGTCTACACTGCTGAAGCCACCTCCCTGGATTTTTGTTGGATACAGGTTGGAAG
Source organism: Scyliorhinus torazame (assembly GCF_047496885.1). Taxonomy (NCBI): domain Eukaryota; kingdom Metazoa; phylum Chordata; class Chondrichthyes; order Carcharhiniformes; family Scyliorhinidae; genus Scyliorhinus; species Scyliorhinus torazame. The sequence continues at coordinate 271,010,372 of NC_092712.1, read as the reverse complement.
TTGTTTTCTATTACACCATGCCTCTGTACGGACGTTTGGATGTTTTTGATGCTGCGCTGGAAAGCTGGAACCAGTACGCACAATGGGTGCGTTACTATTTCCGGGCAAACAACATCACCGAAAAAGAGCGCCAGATGGTCATATTGCTCACCGCCTGCGGCCCGCATACGTTTGGGGTGATTAGGAGCCTTACGTACCCAGCTGTGCCGGACACCAAAACGTTTGATGAACTTGTGAACTTACTGGGGCAACATTTTAACCCAACCCCGTCCACGATAATCCAACGTTACCGGTTTAATACGCTGAGAGGACTCCAGGAGAATCCCTTGCCGGCAGGATTGCGGAGTATTGTGACTATGGTGAGACCTTGTCAGAAATGTTACGCGACCGTTTGGTTTGCGGTATTAACAATGCGGCCACCCAGAGAAAGTTGTTAGCTGAGCCAACATTGACTTTTCAACAGGCCATTCAAATATTATTGTCCCGAGAGAGCGCAGAACGAGGAGTGCACGAGCTACAGGGAATGGAGGTGCATGCCTTGGGGCGCAACCCTTTCCGTCCGAAAACGTCCCCCCGTACTCCTGCGGTACCTTGGGCGAGGCGACGTCTGGATCGACGCCAATGGCCGTCGGACATTCCTCCCCAAAGGGAGCCTTCTCTAGAACCAATGGATGAGGAGCCATGTCCATGGCAGACTTGTAAGCGCCGACCCCGTCACGGACGCCGGTCCTGGGGGCGCCAGAGGCGCAGTCGTTCCGACCGAAACTGGGACCAGCCCAGGGGCCGTACCTTCCATGTGGATGAACCTGCGGCGACTACTCCTGAGGACGTGGAGATGGAGGATGACTGCCTGCAGCTGCATTGTGTGGCAGCTCCCCGTGTGGCCCCCATTAAGGTACGGGTCAATGGTCACCCATTTGAGATGGAGTTGGACACTGGCACAGCGGTCTCCGTGATCGTTCAGAGGACATTCGACCGCATCAAGCAGGGTATACAGACCCTTACATTAACCGACACACAGGCTAGGTTGGCCATCTACACGGGGGAACCACTGGACATTGCAGGAACTAGGATGACCCCTGTTGTTTATGGACGCCAGGAGGGGCATTTCCCACTTATCGTGGTGCGTGGCCATGGGCCCAGCCTGTTGGGTCGGGACTGGTTGTGCCATTTGCGGTTGCAGTGGCAGCACATCCTCCAAACAGTTTCTGAAGGGTTGACTGAGGTGCTAGGACGATACCCAGATGTATTCCAAGCCCGGTTTGGGGAAAATAAAAGGGGCCGTAGCCTGTATCCAAGTCGAACCAGGAGCCACGCCGCGCTATTTCCGGGCACGCCTTGCTCGAGAAGGTAGAAGGGGAGCTCATTCATTTGGAGACTTTTCGTATTATCAGGCCCGTCCATTTCGCTGACTGGGCAGCACCAATTGTACCTGCAATGAAGCCAGATGCCCCAGTTCGCTTGTGCGGCGACTATAAACTTACAGTGAATACGGCTTCCCGACTCGACCGATATCCAATGCCTCGCATAGACGATCTCTATGCGAAGCTTGCAGGCGGACTCTCGTTCACAAAATTAGATATGAGTCACGCCTACCTACAGTTGGAGCTGGACCCTGCCTCCCGACCATATGTAACGATTAATACACACCGGGGCCTGTATAAATATACACGTTTGCCCTTTGGAGTATCCTCTGCCTGCGCTATTTTTCAACACGTTATGGGGGGCATTATGAGAGGTTTACCATGTGTCGCTGTCTATTTAGATGACGTTTTGATCACAGGGTCGTCGGAGCAGGAACATTTGGTAAATCTGGAGGCCGTCCTTAGATGCTTTTCGGAGGCTGGAGTCCGTTTACATCGCACAAAGTGTGTCTTTCAGGCGAAGGAAGTAGTCTACCTGGTTTATCGGGTGGACCGCAAAGGTTTGCACCCCGTCGCAGAGAAGGTGCGCGCGATTTAACAGGCCCCCACCCCGACTGACACTTCCCATCTTCGTTCTTTTCTCGGCCTTGTAAACTATTGCTGGAAGTTCCTCCCCAATCTGGCAACTACGCTGGCCCCGTTGCACCTTCTGCTAAAGAAAAATCACACCTGGGTTTGGGGTCAGCCGCAAGAAACCGCTTTCAGGCGGGTAAAACAACAATTGTCGTTGTCTGGATCACCCACTATGATCCTGGAAAGCCTTTGCTCGTCACATGTGATGCATCCCCGTATGGTATTGGGGCCGTCCTGTCCCACAAGATGGAGAACAGGGCCGAGCGGCCGATAGCTTTCACCTCCCGCACATTGACTGCAGCGGAAAAAAAGTACGCGCAGATCGAGAAGGAGGGCCTGGCGGTGGTCTTTGCGGTGAAACGTTTCCACCAGTACGTGTATGGCCACCACTTCACTATCGTGACTGATCATAAGCCTCTGCTGGGACTTTTCAGAGAGGATAAGCCAATACCGCCCATTGCTTCCGCACGGATCCAGCGCTGGGCTTTGTTGCTCGCTGCATACGAGTATTCTCTGGGGCACAAAACTGGAACGCAGATAGCGAATGCCGACGCACTGAGCCGATTGCCTTAATCGACCGGCCCATGTCGACCCCACGACCGCTGAGGTGGTTGCAACCCTAAATTTTATGGACACCTTGCCTGTCATGGCATCACAGATCCGTGAGTGGACCCAGACGGAGCCAGTCCTGTCAAAGGCACATAGTCCTGTATGGTGGGCAGCATAGACAGCTCCCAGGCGAGTTGCGGGCATTTTCCTCCAAGCTGTCAGAATTCAGCGTGAAAGACGGCATCCTCTTGTGGGGGACGCATATGATTGTCCCGGAAAAAGGACAGGAGCGATACTAAGAGACTTGCGCAATGGGCAGCGAGGTGTGACCAAAATGAAAATGCTGGCCCGGAGTTATGTCTGGTGGCCAGGCCTCGAGACCAACATTGTGAAGGTGGCCCAAAACTGCTCCATTTGCCAGGATCATCAGGAGCTTCCGCTGGCCCGCCCCTACATCACTGGGAATGGCCAGGGCGGCGTTGGACGCGCTTGCATGCGGATTTCGCCATCCCTTTTCAAGGATCCATGTTCCTTCTATTAATCGATGCCCAGTCTAAATGGCTATAGGTGCATAAGATGGTAGGCACAACGTCCTGCGCAACAATTGAGAAGATGCGTTTGTCTTTCGGGACGCATGGCCTCCCCAAGGTGCTGGTCACAGATAACGGCACTCCATTCACAAGTGAGGAGTTTGCGAGGTTCATGAAGATGAATGGCATTCGTCATATCCGCACTGCCCCTTACCACCCGGCTTCAAATGGGTTGGCGGAGCGCGCAGTGCAGACATTCAAACAAGGCCTAAAGAAGCAGCCTTCCGGATCAATGGACACGAGACTGGCTCGCTTTTTGTTTTCGTATAGGACCACCCCCCATGCGGTGACTGGGGTAGCTCCCGCAGAACTCCTAATGTGCCGGAGACTTCGCACACGCTTTAGCATGGTTTTCCTGGACATTGGCGCAAAAGTACTCCGTACACACCCCTGTCCGCATCAACGGGGCGGAGGTGGAGATGGTTAGCAATTTCAAATTCCTAGGGGTGCACATCTCCAAAAATCTGTCCTGGTCCACCCACGGCGATGCTACCACCAAGAAAGCACAACAGCGCCTATACTTCCTCAGGAAACTAAGGAAATTCGGCATGTCCACATTGACTCTTACCAACTTTTACAGATGCACCATAGAAAGCATCCGATCAGGCTGCATCACAGCCTGGTATGGCAACTGCTCGGCCCAGGACCGCAAGAAACTTCAGAGAGTCGTGAACACCGCCCAGTCCATCACACGAACCATCCATTGACTCCATCTACACCTCCCGCTGCCTGGGGAAAGCGGGCAGTATAATCAAAGATCCCTCCCACCCGGTTTACTCACTCTTCCAACTTCTTCCATCGGGCAGGAGATACAGAAGTCTGAGAACACGCACGACCAGACTCAAAAACAGCTTCTTCCCCACTGTCACAGACTCCTAAATGACCCTCTTATGGACTGACTTCATTAACACTACACCCTGTATGCTTCATCCGATGCCTGTGCTTATGTAGTTTCATTGTATATGTTGTGTTGCCCTATTATGTATTTTCTTTTATTCCCTTTTCTTCTCATGTACTTAATGATCTGTTGAGCTGCTCGCAGAAAAATACTTTTCACTGTACCTCGGTACACGTGACAATAAACAAATCCAATCCAATCCAATCCACACAAGAACAGCAGGGACATAGTTTTTCTCGGCATCGGCCGATTCGGCAGTTTGTGCCCGGTGACCCAGTGTTCGTTTGGAATTTTGCTGGTGGTGACCAGTGGGTCCCTGGCGTAATCTTTCGCCAAACGGGCCCTATATCTTACCAGGTGCAAGCCCAGGGTCGTCTCCAGCGCAAACATGTTGACCACGTTCGGTCCAGAAGACTATCCCTTCCAAAGATTCCCCGCCCATGGAGCTCATTTCTACAGCCACAGAGACCAGACACAATGGAAAGTAGTCCTCACAATCTTCCTCTGGTGCCTCACTCAAAGCCTGCGCAGGTCGTTACTGAACTGCGTGGAGATAGAGACGCCGAGATGACGGAGGCAGCAGACTCTGACTCCGAGATGGAGACACAGGACGCATCAGAGGGGGAATCCTCGGGCCCACGGGCCGTGGATGAACAACCGTTACGCCGTTCATCACAGAAGCGCCGGTCTCCGTCTCGATACACACCGCCCGATCCAGTACCTCATGCAAATGGTGTCCGGCCTGCGGTAAAACGAGTCCGACGTCCTCCTTCGCCAGCGTCTTCGGATTCCTTGGACTTTGGGGGGGACGGATGTTGTAACCTGCCTGCTTACCATTGGCTGGGGACTAATGACAATCCCACAATCCTGTGGGAGTATGAGCTTCCCCAATGAGGGGGACGGAGAAATCATTAGTAGACTCCCTGAATAAGTAAAGCTGACCAGTTTGGAACCAACCAGGAAGGAGTGAGCAGCAAGCGAAGTTACTGCTACTGTTATGTAAAAATGTTATTGTAAATAAATGTTATTTCTTTATATCCTTAAAACTTGTACTGGATTCTTCGTGGCCCTCACAAAACGGGGATGGAGAATCCCACCCTATGTCTTACACCCTATGTTTTACTTGCAATAGGGTTACTAGGTGTTTCTGGTTGTAGCTTAATTTGACATTTGTCTCATTGTACTGTCATGTTATTTGACATTGGTACTTGTTACCATCTTGGTTGTTTTCCTGACAATTTCTGCTGGATTCCGTGTGACATTGGTTTGATGTTGTATTCAAACCTGACATTTAGGTTGGGTAATTTGTTGCCTGCAGGCTGGTCATGGGTACCTTTCATCTTCCGCTGTTTATCAGTTGAGGCATCTTGTACTCCTTGGAGTATTGATAAGTGGTGACTGGGAAAGGTTGGCCACACTTGCCTGCCAAGTAGTCATTGCCCAGTAGGATGATGTTTGCACGTTCAGAATAGGTATATGTGTTTGTTTAAGACCTTGTCATGTCATCTGTTGGCTGATGAACTGTGTTGAGGAGTTAAGTGGCCTTTTCCCAGTTTAGGCGTGGGTGCTCCCTGTGGCCTGTGGTCTTCGTCATTGTCTTGATATTACTATGAATGGTGATCAAGAGCAGACCCCTGCACAATAGGCCTGAAATCACTGGGTCAGTTGTGTTCACTATATAAACTATTTCCAGTGACCATGATAAGTTATTGTAGTGACACTTGAGTGTAATGGACTCCAGGGAAGGAATCTCTGAACCATTTTATGTGGTCAGTTTGGCAGTGGTTGGGTGAACCATCATTTGTCACTACAGTGGGTAAATACATTTCAGTGTGCGAAATGGCTTCTTATGATATTGAACCACATGCTCTGGTCCTTGTTTTCTGCATTGCTGCTTACAGTATCCTCTGGTGCCACATGCCTTGCATACATCATTGAAAACTGGACGATTTCTGGGTGCACGTACAGAACTGCAGCGCTTACATTGCTTACGAGGTTGGCCTGTGTTGGCTATTGTGAGAACCCATGGTTTCTGCCCACTCAGATGCCTGGCTCCATACTTCTATCCGCTCTGTAGGAGTACTTCCATGCTGCAGCCTTTGGGTCTGTCCAAGAGCTCTTTCTAGAATGCTTCTATGGGGGTAGGTGCTATCACGTGCTTGATTACTCTGCCGGCGAGCTCTGCTACCACAAAACCATAATCATGCCTCTTGTCTCTGCATCTGCTTACAAACTGATCAATGGTCTTCTTTGATTGTAGTCTAAAAAACATGAATTCCAGATGTTGTATTCTGAAATTAAGCTTAATTCTTAGCTGATCATTGAGCGTGGATTATATCCTCTAAATTTCTACGGTCATTTTTAAGGACAGACATGAAGTGTTCAGTTTGTGGAGACCTTCACAGCCTACAGACATTTTAAACATTATGGCGTGTCATTCCAGTTCAGAAATACTCAGATCCAGAAAACAGCTCTACTCATTGTCAGAACAGATTGAACTCGAAGAGGTCCGATGCCTTCTAATTGAGTGTTAGAAATGCCGTGGACACCCTGTGACTTTTTGCAGGATTAGTAGGAATATTTGTGATAGGAACTAATGTTCAGGCTGTCACAGTCCTTCAGGACGTGACGTCTTTTGGCTCCTCTGACTTGCAATACCTTGACTGGCCATGACTGCAGTAGTGGTGCTGTTGTGACCTTCCTGGGTTTCCTCGAAGCTCTCCCCACAAAGCTATATTTTTGGCCGGTGAATGAGCTCCAGGCCTGAAAATATTAATTTAATAATGAAAAAAACGTTTTACAGATATCTACAAACTGTTTGGAGCTGTTGCTGGATGGACTATTCTTTTCTGGCCCAGTTGTGACTACTTAATCACCCCTCTCCCTGACATCTTGAAGAGGTGGCCTGTGGCAGCACTATCCCAGCCTGTAGAACTCTGTCCTGTGCTACACGCCCCCTCTCCAACACAGAGTCGGCAAGTAGCTGTTGTTCCTGCAAAATCCATTGCAGCAGATAGGCTCAGACCATTCACACTCACTTAAGTTTCAACAACTATACCAGGATCTAATGCTGCTGGTTCAATGACTCAATAAGAATGGAATCACTTGCACCCTTCAACACTGTACTTGGTGGTTGTTTCACTTACACACCAGAACTTCTGATGCATATGAAAGGGTTGAGTCTTTAATATTTCTCAGTCAAATCTTCAAAAAAACACAGGTTGGCATCACCACTGCCGCCATGTTACGTTATTCTGTTTATCGCATGCGAAAAAAAATCATAAAACAAGGATTCGTATAACTCTATGTGGATTCTTTATTTGAAGACAAGACTATATACAGAATTGACAAAGAGATGTTAGCTCCCTTCTCTCTCCACAGATGCTGTCAGACCTGCTGAGATTGTCCAGTATTTTCTGTTTTGTTTCAGATTCCAGCATCCACAGTAATTTGCTTTTATTTACACATAACGCTAACTGGATGTGACGGCACTTCTAACCCATAGGACTGCTGCTCTGCTATGTCTACAGGGCACAAGGCATTATACATCACATCCTGTCTTGTGGTGGATAGCGATGGACAGCAGTTTAGAATAAACCACCCCTAAAGGTACAACAATGTAACAATAACAATGTACAATGCATTGAGTTAAATTGTCCCATATTCTGATCTGATTGTGCCACATATTGACCAGAATTCTCCAGCCGTTGTGATGCACTGTTCCCGCCTGCATGCATCCCTGCCCGTGGATTTCCCGTAAATATGGGGTGGCTTCAATGGGAAATCCCATTGACAAGCAGTGGGAGGAGAGAATCCTGCTGCTGTGGAGTGGTGTGCTACCGCAAAACATGTGGCTGGTGTACCAGAGAATCCAGTCCATTTGCTTTCAGGTTGACTTGGTGATACACAGAGGTCATTCAGCAGAGCAATGAACTTCCAGAGCAGTCAGGTTGTGAATCCCTTCATTCTTCCATGGAATATATTAGCAAATCAAAAAAGAAAATGCACTGTAAATTCAATGATAATCTATGATTAATCTAGGACAAAGGTTCGGCACAACATCGTGGGCCGAAGGGCCTGTTCTGTGCTGTATTTTCTATGTTCTGTGAATCCTTCCTGCATTCTATTTATTTTTTTTTTTTATTTTTTTAATAAGGTATCACTCACCAAGTAAAATATTGAACAGAACAACTTCCTTGCTAAGCGTTTTCACTCGTCTGCACAAAGACTTTCATCTAAATGCTGCAGACATCCTATTCTGTCAATTTTCTCCTTATCTTTTAGGTTTGGCAATTGTCGTCTTGGTCTAACAACCTGGTAGCACCTTCTGTCTGGGTTCCACCTAATATTTAGATACTCGGACAAGGGGCTGGAAAGTGACGAGTGAACCTTACTGCAACCAAAGGAGATGGGCATGAGGTTAAGAACTGGACAAGGAAATGGAGGAGGAAAGACAGTTATTTTCTCAACATGATTTCCCTTGTAAAAATGCCTAAAAATAGACTGTACCTTGTGCATATAAATGTTTTGATAATAGCTGTGATTAATGAGGTTTGTGAGAATACTGCTCCACCTAGACAGCGCAGACTGAGTCACAGGTGGCACTTTTAGCCGATTCACTATTTAATTTGGATAATATATTCAAAAACATCTTTTGTAGCATATTTATTCTGTCACTCATTAATGAAAACATACTAAACAGCTATTCAAAGCATACACATATTTTATTTGTTCTTGTTCCTAATGCTTAGAGTTATTTTCTCAGATGGGGCAATTGGCTGCAGCAGGAGCTTGAGATTGCCTGGCAGATTCAATTGAAACTTCCCGGTGCTGCAGCTTAACCCTGGCACCAAAAGAGGGCACCGTCTAACTTTAGGGATGCTATGCACAAACTCAGCAAGCTGAACAACAGAAAAAAGTAGAGGCTAAGGACAGCTAAGAAAAGGGAAAGAAGGCTAGAAGAAGTGAAGAAGAGCAAACAAGAAAAGAGCTAATGGAGTGAATAAAGTGATGCCCTACCCATAGAAAGGGTGAAGTATTATCCTGATGGTGGGGAATAATTGAATATCTTGGGCTGGATTCTTCCACCCTGCCCGCTGCAAGAACGCCATGGGCAAGATGCGGACAATGGAGAAGTCCATTGACCTTGGTCGGGATTCTCCAGTCACTGCGCAGACACGGCCGGAGAATCCCATCCCCAGTGTTTCTGCTGACTATGTAGTCATCGCTATCTTCCTGAGGGCCTCCTGCTAGGGTGACCAGAGTGCCTGTCTGAGTTAGGCAAAATGGGCTTCTTTTAAATCAATGTTCTGTGGTTCACCTAAGACCCTGATTGCCATTTTAGGATCAAACTAGGCAGTCCATTTCCTTGTCCATTTCTTAATCTCATGCCCATCTCCTTCGGTATCAGCTTGCGACCCAGTCAAAAAAGACCCCTGCAAGCAAGTTTGACTACACCTTGTCTGTACGGAGTCTGCACGTTTGCCCCGTGTCCGTGTGGGTTTCCTCCGGGTGCTCCGGCTTCCTCCCACAAAGTCCTGAAAGACGTGCTTGTTAGGTGACTTGGACATTCTGAATTCTCCCTCAGTGTACCCGAACAGGCGCCAGAATGTGACGAATAGGGGATTTTCACACAAACTTCATTGCAGCGTTAATGTGAGCCTACTTGTGACACTAATAAAGAGTATTAATATTATTGTTATTGTGAGGTTTGGAAGGGCATTCCTCATCATATTATGTTGTTTTTTAGACCATTCCTAAATCTCAAGCTCAAAAGATTGTATGATCAAAAGGCCTGATCGATATTTGAGAGTAAAACAAAATTAGCCCAGCTGCTCAGGTGTGATCTGAAAGAATAACCCACCTTTCCCTTGTGGACGCTGACTGACCTGCTGCACTTTTTATGTAGTTTCTGTCTTCATTTCCAATTTACAGCATCCCCTTTTTTGGACAGGATACAGGATCCTGGAGCACACACGAGATTATGATTTGATTGTAGCATTCGCAAGTGAACATAGTTGACTTGAAGTTATAATTTTTTTAAATCTTTCTAGTGACAACTTGATGATAGTTCTATCAATTGGCTAAACCCATCCTTTTTAAATGTGGAGTGAGGAAAGCAGAGCTGGGTGGCATCGCGCGGTCAGGTTCGAAAATAAATTTGCCCATTTAAGCTCACTTCTCCCTCATCTCTCCCTTCATAGTCCAGATCAAATTGGCTCTGTTGCATCTGGTGCACTGGGTTAGATGTCCACTTTTTGCCAATGGGATTAGATTTAAATCAATCTATACTAGCAGAATGGAAGCCTGTTCTGTTTGCTGTCTGCACACATTTTATGTGAAGTGATTCTGGGTAATCATAGAAACATAGAAAATAGGAGCAGGAGGAGGCCATTCAGCCCTTCGAGCCTGCTCCACCATTAATTTTTATCATGGCTGATCATCCAACTCAGTAACCTGTTCCTGCTTTCCCCCCGTACCGTTTGGCTCCTTTAGCCCCAAGAGCTCCTTCTTGGAAACATACAATAGTTTGCCTCAGGGCACATGATGGAGCAGTGGTTAGCACTGCTGCCTCACGGCGCCGAGGTCCCAGGTTTAATCCCGGCTCTGGCTCACTGTCAATGTGGAGTTGGCACTCCAGAGAGTGGGTAGGAGAAGGGAGCATCTTGGACATTTATAAGGAGCTTATGTGGTCGGAGGAGACGTAGACCGAGGAGCTGAAGCGCAAGTGGGAGGAGGAGCTGGGAGGAGAGATAGAGGATGGTCCAAGGGCGACGCGTTGAGTAGAGTCAATGCGTCCGCAACATGTGCCAGGCTCAGCCTGATACAATTTAAGGTTGTTCACCGGGCTCACATGACAGTGGCCCGGATGAGCAGATTCTTTGGGGTGCCGAGGACAAGTGCGCAAAATGAGCGGGAGGACTGGCGAACCATGTCCACATGTTTTGGACATGTCCAAAGCTTAGGGGATTTTGGCAGGGGTTTGCGGATGTCATGTCCACGGTGTTAAAAACAAGGGTGGCGCTGGGTCCAGAGGTGGCGATTTATGGGGTGTCAGAAGACCCGGGAATCCAGGAGGAGAAAGAGGCAGACTTTCTGGCCTTTGCTTCCCTGGTAGCCCGGAGACGGATACTATTAGCTTGGAGGGACTCAAAGCCCCCGAAGCCGGAGACCTGGCTATCGGACATGGCTAGCTTTCTCTGTTTGGAGAAAATCAAGTTAGCCTTGAGAGGGTCACTGTTAGGGTTCACCCGGAGGTGGCAACCGTTCGTCGACATCTTTGCGGGAAATTAATCGTCAGCGGAGGGGGAGGAGTAGTTTAGATTAGAGTAGGGGGTCAATAAGGGTGGGACCTGTACGAGAGGTAAATGGCTTTTGCACTATGTTTATGGTTTCATGTATATTGTTTATTTTGTTGTTGTTACTATACCGAAAATGCCTCAATAAAATGTTTATTAAAAAAAAAATGTGGAGTTGGCACATTCTCCCTGTGTCTGTGCGTGTCACGCCCCCATAACCCAAAAGATGTGCAAGGTAGGTGGATTGGCTACACTAAATTGCCCCTTAATTGGAACAAAAAATAATTGGATACTCTAAAACTTAAATTTAAAAAAATAGTTTGCCTCAATTGCTTTCTGAGGTAAAGAGTTCTACAGGCTCACCACTCCCTGAGTGAAGAAATTTCTCATCTCAGACCAAAATGGTTTTCCCCATATCCTCAGGCTGTGACCCTTGGTTCTGGACTCCCACACTATCAGGAACACCCTTCCTGCATCTGCCCAGTCCTGTTAGAAATGCAGAGGTTTCTTTGAGATCCCACTTCATTCTTCGAAGCTCCAGCGAATATAATCCTAACTGACTCAATCTCTCCTCAGTCCCGCCTTCCCAGGAATCAGTCTGGTAAACCTTTGCTGCACTCTCTCCATAGCAAGAACATCCTTCCTCAGATAAGGAGACGAAAACTGCATACAATATTCCAGGCGTGGGCTCACAAGCCCTGTATAACTGAAGCAAGACATTCCAGCTCTTGTACGCAAATCCTCATCCTCCCACCCAGCTTTGTGTCATCTGCAAATTTGGAGATATTACATTTAGGTCCCTCAACTAAAACAGTAATATATATTCTGAATAGCTGGGATCCTAGCACTGATCCCTATGGTACCCCATTAGTCTCTGCCTGCCGCTTGGAAAAAGACCCGTTTATTCCTACTCTTTATTTTCTGTCTGCCAACCAATTTCCTATCCATCTCAGTAAACTAATCGCCAATTTCCAATGGACATGGCCCACAATACAAAAAATGTTGCTAATTAAGACCAATCAACAATCTAACTCAGTAACGCTACAGACGGGTATGTTGGTCTCGTTGCCATGTTACTGGAATGATAATCCAGAGGCCTGATCTATTATGTCAGAGAACATGAGCTCACAATCCTAGCACAACAGTTTGAAAAAATTGAGTTCAGTTTTAAAAATTCTAGAAATGAAAAGATGTTATTAGTAAAAATGACTCTGAAAATGTTGGATTTTCATAACAATCCAACTGGTTCACCAATGTATTTTGGAGGGAAAACCTGCGGCCCTTTCTTGATAGGGCCTAAAAGTAGTTATATGATTGACTCCAGTAGAGAATTTAGGGATACATAATGAATGCTGACTTTGCTACTGACATCCATATCCTGAGAAGATTTTTTTTTTTAGTTGTAACTGATAGTAAGGTAGAATTGCATTGTGGCACTGTAGGAGGGAGCTTAAGCTCTATAAATGATAATTGTCTTGAAAATTATTTTGTGCTGATATTGGGTGCCCAAAATGAGAAAGGGTTCCAATCCCCACCCCAGTGCCAAAGATTCACTGGTAAAAAGTTCCCGAGATGCAAATTATTGTGACAATGAAGGTTTTCATTCCTTGATCATTGTATGCATTATTGACTGGTAACAGCACTCCTGCTATTCACTTCATGCCATAGCAACTCCCCACACACCTGTTCAAACAATATCACTGTACACTCCTGTTAAGACCAGCTCCACCATTTCCCTTTGTATATCAATATCAACTGCTGAACTACAGTCTTTTTTTTAACATAATGTTTTTTGGAAAACACATTATACGCTGCTTTGTCTTGTTGCTGTCAATAACATATCTGTTGTTTACCCAAGGACTGACGCTAAACCGGATAGCGTTGGGCTAACGGTGGCACTGCCTGATTGCAAATCCTTTGACTGTCACAGGTGTTACTCAGTATTCTATCACACATTTCCACAATAAATGACAAGTGCTGTTTGTTTTGCAACAAAATGTGAACATGCATTGGAAACTCGACCTGTAAACATTGACTCTGCTGCTTATGTTTAAAAGTTTGCATTCCCAGTGCACATCGGGCAGAAAGAGATCGATTTGAAAAGCCAAATTGCTATCCACAATTGTATTGAAAGCACTTCCAGATATCTCTCGATTGCAAGATAGCCAATATGTTGCTAAGAGACAGTAGCTATGATTTACTTCAAGGTGTTTAACATGCAGCTAAAGAGAGCTTGAAATAGATGCAGAGACATGCAATATGTATTTTATAACATCTGAAAAATGCATGTTTATGATTCAAAATTATTGTGGTATTTATTTAGATTTGTTTTTCAAAATGGGTCAATTTACAATGGACAATACGAAATGGCATATTATATGCATAGTATGGCAGCATTTGTCTAAGGTGAAAACCTTCATTATCACCTGCTACACATACGACCCAACATCGCATTCTTTATTGTCCCACTGTGCAGTGTCACATTCCCCTTTCTTTCCAAAGTCCTGGACTGTGACATTGCCTCACAGCCATTAAAAGGAACCTTGGGTTGGATTCACCATTGGCCGACGACGAAACTGCGAAATGTGATTGGGAGGAGCATAGCCTTCGACACTAGAATTGCAGTAGTCTCCGATTTGATGCCAAATCAGGATCCTCCGGCACCCCAAAAATTCCGTAAATGCGTCTCTCACCACGCGCCATTTAAGCACTGTTGGCATATCATTAGCGGGCCTAACCCTCTATTCTCCGGGGCCTCCGCGATTTACCGCCGCCGATGGGCTGAGTTCCCAATGGCGCATTTAACTTGTGGTCTCAGCGGTCGGGAACCCGGTGGGGCGGCTGCGGACTGTGTCCAGCGCCGCCACAGTCGGCCGGGAGCCAACCTGCTGGCCAGAGAGGCTTCCGCGAGGGCTGGTGGGGACTCGTGTGGGGTGGCCAGGGGGACAGTATTTGGCAGGTCGGGTCCACGCACGGCTGGCGCCATGTTTTATGGCGTGACCGCTGCAGGTCGCCACCATGCGTATGCGTGGCCATGGACCCGGTCATTCTCCAGCCGTTTTTGTCGTGGGAGCCGGGAGTTTTACTCGACGTGGCTGCCAGCCCCTCACCGGTCGCAGGATGGGTGAGGGTTTGGTGCTGATTTTTCCATCGTAAAACACCACAGTTCCTCTGCTGGCGTCAACACTTAGCCTCAAAAACGGTGAATCCAGCCCCTTATATTTATATAACGGTGGTCACTGTTATAGGCATGGAGAAGCAATGACCATGGCACTAGGTGAAAGTTTGTGCTGTTGGCTCTTTAACGAAGTGCACTTTTCTTATGTACATCTTCTCACTAAGGTCCTCATAACATCCGTGTTGCTTGTACATCCTGTGGGAATGTGATTGAGTGTGGGGGGATGGGGGTCTGGGATGGGGCTGGCGTTGGTAGTGCAGCAATATTTGTGGGGCCTGCATTTTCCTTAAAAGCTGCCTTATTCTCCTTTGCTTCATCATATGCTGCTCAGCCTCCTCCTTCATGATAATAGCAAGGAAGTGCATGCCTGTAGGGGAGTACTGCCTGCTCCTGACTGTGGTTGGAAAAATTAACATCGCCTGGTGGTCTCCCAATCTTCTAAGTCGTGAGAAGCAAGTCCAAATTTGCAAATATAGAAACCAGAAAGATTGTTACCATTTCTTATTCCTAGCTACAGAAATGTCGATCGAAATTCTCTGGACTCATTGGTCTCTGGCAGCTTCCACTCCTGATTCCCATCTATCTCAGACTTCTCGTGGCAAAAGCTGCATCTCATAGTTCCAACTCTACCGCACCCAAAAGATCTTTGAGTGCAAAGCATAACAAGGAGCCAGGAACAGGAGTAGGCCATTCAGCCCCTCATCCCTGTTTTATAAAATTCATTCAAGGGATGTGGGCTTCACTGGTTAGGCCAGCATTTATTTCCAGCTCTAATTGCCTTTGAGAAGGTGGTGGTGAGTTGCCTTCTAGAACCGCTGAAGTTCATGCTGTAAAGATGCACCCACAGTGCCGATTGGGAGGGAATTCCAGGATTTTGACCCAGTGACAGCGAAAGAACAGCGATATATTTCCAAGTTAGAATTGTGAATGGCTTAGAGGGGAACTTCCAGGTGGTGGTGTTCCCAGGTATCTGCTGCCCGTATCCTTCTAGATGGTAGTGGTCATGGGTTTGGAAGGTGCTGCCTAAGGAGCTTTGGTGAGTTCCTGCAGTACATCTTGTGTACACTTGTGTACACAGCAGTACACTGCTGCTACTGCGGGTCGGTGGTGGAGGGAGTGAATGTTTGTGAAAAGGATGCCATTCAAACTTTGCTTTGTCCTGGATGGTGTCAAGCTTCTTGAGTATTTTTGGATCTGCACTCACCCAGGAAGTGGGGAGTATTCCAACATGCTCCTGACTTTTGGTTTGTAAACAGTGGCCAGGCTTTGCGGAGTCAGGAGGTGAGTTACTCGCTGCAGGATTCCTAGCCTCTGACCTGTTCTTGTAGCCACAGTATTTATACGGCTAGTCCAGTTTAGTTTCTGGTTGCCACGTTTTAGGGCGCGACTGGTGCAGGTCGCCAGGATGTTGATAGCGGGAGAATTCAATGATAGTAATGCCATTGAATGTTGTGCCATTCAATTAGATTGTGTCATAACTTCAACTTGGTTCCCCAAGCACCTCAATCAGATCACAACTTAATCTTTTCATAGGATCCATAGAATCCTTACAGTGCAGAAGGGGTCTGCATTGACCCTCTGAAAGAACACCCTACATAGGCCCACGGCCCCACCCTATCCCTGTAACCTTGTAACCCCATCTAACCTTTGGACAATGAGGGGCAATATAGCATGGCCAATTCACCTAACGTGCACACCTTTGGATTGTGGGAGGAAACCAGGTCACCCGGAGGAAACCTAGCAGACAGTCATCCAAGGTTGGAATCGAACCCAGGTCTCTGGTGCTGTGAGGCAGCAGTGCTAACCTCTGTGCCACCATGCCTCCCCACGGTTTTATACCCAAGGAATACAAGTCTGTGCGGAGTCTGCACATCCTCCCCGTGTGTGCGTGGGTTTCCTCCGGGTGCTCCGGTTTCCTCTCACAGTCCAAAGATGGGCAGGTTAGGTGGATTGGCCATGATAAATTGCCCTTAGTGTCCAAAATTGCCCTTAGTGTTGGGTGGGGTTACTGGGTTATGGGGATAGGGTGCCGGTGTTGACCTTGGGTAGGGTGCTCTTTCCAAGAGCCGGTGCAGACTCGATGGGCCGAATGGCTTCCTTCTGCACTGTAAATTCTATGATAATCTAAGTCTAATCTCTGCAGCCTGTTCTCATAATGTAACACTTGTAGCCCAGAGAATAAGGAAGCTGAACTGTATTGGCAATGGCCTTCATTACAATATATGTAAATAAGGGCATTCAAGATTCAATGGGTTAATCATGGGAAGAGCCAAAAGACATAGGTCTGGATTTTCTGTAGCCCAATGCCGAAATCATTATCAGCGATCAGGCAAAAAATGGATTCCGATGCCGGAATCGGGACCGGTTTGACACCGGTCCGCCCCTCCAAACCGGCATAATTGTGACGCGCTGTGCACCGTTTCAAAGCCATTGACGCGTCATCGGCTGGCCCCACCTGTGATGCTCTGCTCCCGATGGGATGGAGCTCCCGAGTTCCCGACGGCATGGGCCATGTGCGGACTGCAGACAATGTCCAGCGCCGTCACACTCATCCAGGATCCATTCTGCTGGCAGGGGGAGCTTCTGCTCGGAATGGGGGGACTGGTGGGGGGTGGCCAGGGGATGGGCTGTGAACGGCGGCACCATGTTTTAGGGCGACCGGGGCAGGTCGTCAGCCCTGCGCATGTGCGGTCCGGGACCCGGCCATTCTCCGGACATTTTCGGTGCCATCTGCGGGCGCTCTACCTTTCTTATGCAGATGGAATATCCTAAACTAAGGTTTTATTTTCAACTTCATTCTTGGGATCAGGCTTCACTGACAAGGCAAGCATTTATTGCTCATCTTTAATTGCGTTGAGAAGGTGAGATTGGGCCTCCTGCTTGAACTGCTGCAGCTTGTTTGGTCATTTTTGTTATTCTTTATGCATGTGAGTGGCCTCCGAATTCAGAAGGCAGTTAAAAGTCAACAACATTCGGGTGGAACTGAAGCCACACACTGGCCTAAAGCACATTAGTGAACCAGTTTTTTTTTATATAATGATCCACCATATGTCTCATTCACTGAGACCAGACTTTTCTCTTATTCTAGATTTTTTTTAACTGAATTTAAATTCCCCAAGTGTCACATTCTCTGACTTATTTTTTTTGTTTTTTTTTATAAATTTAGAGTGCACAATTATTTTTTTTTCCAATTAAGGGGCAATTTAACGTGGCCAATCCACCTAACCTGCACATCTTTGGGTTGTGGGGGTGAAACCTACGCAGGCATGGGGAGAATGTGCAAACTCCACAAGGACAGTGACCTAGGGCCGGGATTCAAACCCGGGTCCTCAGCGCCGCAGTCCCAGTGCTAACCACTGTGCCACATGCTGCCCCTTCTCTGGACTTTTAGCTTCAGCCTCTGGATCATGGCCCGCTAATATAACCACTACACTCCCATTATGCAAATTGAGTAACAAGATTCAATGGAACAGCGCCGTATTACCTACCAAATCCAGATAGTTTACACTCAAACTTTGAAGCCCTAGGGCTGGATTCTCCAATTTTGAGGCTATGTCCGGAGGATTGTCTGGTTTTACGTTGAAAAAGTTACCGCTGCTCCCGCAGAGATGCTCCACCCTGTGGGGGGCTAGCAGCCGCGCCACTTAAAACTCCCGGCGTTCCTGGCGGAGAATTGCCTGATCCGTGGCCGCACATATGCACAGCGACGACCTGCAGTAGTTGCGCCGTACAATATGGTGCCGGCCACCTGCGGACCCAGCCGGCCAAACAGCGTTCCCCTTGGACATCCCCTGTACACCCCCCACCAACCCCCCCAACCCACGCCAAAGCCCACCCTGCCCAGAGCTTCCGCCCGACTGTGGCGGTACTGGAGACAACCCACAGACGCCATGCCGGGTTAAACCTCAATTAAACCTCCCCCCAACACCCTCTCAGGAAATTTGTTCCAGACTCCAACCACCCTCTGGGTGAAAACATTTTTTCTCACATCACTTTTATTCCTTTTGCCAATCGTTTTGAATCTATGTCCTTGAGTTCTTGATGTTACCTTGGGTGGGAACAGTTTCTCACTATCTACCCTATCATATATCTATCAAAACTCAGACCACACGCGGTCGGGAACTCGGCCCATCGGGGGCGGAGCATTGGGGAAGGGCCTCAAAGTCATGCTTTGATGCTGTCGCAGCAGCGTGTGGCGCGAGCCTCGATCATGCCGATTTGGAGGGGACAGAGCATCCGAAAACTGGCGCCGACCCCGATTCGGTTGCAAACGGGGATTCTCCACCCTGTCGCCGATAAACGATTTTGCCATCGGGCAACAAGAATCCCACCCCTAACCTTTCAAAGTAACCTTCCAACCCGCAACTAAACTACTATAACTAAAATTTATTTGATTCCTGAAGGTTGTGGTGGCAGTTCTACATCCTGTTTTCAAAATATTTTCAAGCTTGAACTATTTTTCTTCTTTTTTTTATTCCCACCTAATTCAGACCTTTACATCCGGTATAATTCCATTCAACCACTATGATGGATGAGCTGGTCTAGATTATAGATATATTTATCTTTAACTTATCAGGAGGTGGACCTGTACAGTGTGCGCCATGGGTCAGTTTCCTCTTCGGATGAATGGTTCGAGATTGGCAAAACTCACTCTTGAGAAAGGCCAAGTGCAAATGATCCACATCTGAACTCAGATTTTCCATCTGTGCAGTGATAGTTATCAGCAATGTTTGCTCAGCTTGGTATCCAAAATGAATTGTATATTTGTTACGCTTGCATCATGGCCGTGAATATCTGAAGATGATGGACATCTTTACTTTTAAAGGAGCATAGAATATGGACAAGTTACCTTGATAAAGTGGAGTCCATGAGCAGGGTCACAAACCATCTCTGATTGCAAGAGGTTGTCCTCTAATTAGGCCAGTTGTCCTGTGTCTTGGGTTGTTTGAGACTGGGAAGCATATTTTTCATGTATTTTGGTTGTTGGTTCTTTTCCCTGTGCCCAAACTCCCTCCCCCCACCTCAACCTCTCACAACTCCGTCGCTCTAGCACCCACTCTAACCTCCGCCCTCACAGCTCCGGCAGCCCCCTCCCTTCTCTGGCTCTGACAGGTTTGCACGGATGCCAAAGTGTTCCTGAAGTTTTCAGTGGGAGTTGATCACCCAGTCCATGGGACACGTGACTTATTTTGTGCTTCTGCACAGACAGTGAATAACTTCATGTCCGGACTTGCCTCTGGAAAGGCATTAAAATGTAAATAACCTTTTGAAGGACCTTCCATTGAAGAGACATCGGGATGAGACAGATCACTTGTGGAATTTTTAAAAATAAATTTAGAGTACCCAATTATTTTTCTTTTCCAATTAAGGGGCAATTTAGCGTGGCCAATCCATCTAACCTGCACATCTTTGGGTTGTGTCAAACCCACGGAGACACAGGGAGAATGTGCAAACTCCACACGGACAGTCACCCAGGGCCGGGATTCGAACCTGGGTGCTCAGCGCCGGAGGCAGCAGTGCTAATCACTGTGCCACCGTGCTGCCCTCAACAGATCACTTTGGAATTAACAGTTACTGTTATCTGGATGATTACAGAAACTCCAATATAATCGGTGCCCCAGTTCCAATCCAACAGCGAGAGGTGTGAAGGAGTGCTTTATCACAAGATGGTGCCAATCACAGAATTTTTATGGTGCAGAAAGAGGGCATTCAGCCCAGCGGGTCTGCACTGGCTTCCTGAAAGAGCATTCTACCTCGCCCCACTCCCCTGCCTTATCCCCATAACCTTGCACACTCTTTCTTTTCAGATAGCAATCCAATTCCTTTCAATTACCTCAAATAAACCTCCCCCCAACACCCTCTCAGGAAGTTTGTTCCAGACTCCAACCACCCTCTGGGTGAAAACATTTTTTCTCACATCACTTTTATTCCTTTTGCCAATCGTTTTGAATCTAGGTCCTCGAGTTCTTGATGTTACCTTGGGTGGGAACAGTTTCTCACTATCTACCCTATCATATACCTATCAAGTCTCCTCTCAGCCTTCTTTTCTCCAAGGGAAAGAATCTCAACCTCCCCAATGTATCTTCATAGCTCCAGTTCTTCATTCTCTGGAATAATTCTTGTGAATCTCCATTGCGCTCTCTCCAATGCCTTTGTGTCCTTCTCAAGAACTGGATGCAGTATTCCAGATGAGACCTAATTAGTGTATTATACAAGTTCAACATGACTTCCTTACTCTTGTACTCTTGTACTGTATATCCCTATTAGTAAACCCTAAGATACTTCATGTTTATTAACTGCTCTCTCAACATGCCCTGCCATCTTTAATGACTTACGCACATTTACACCAATGGCCAACATTCATTCCCTTTCATGTAATGATAGCTTATGGCTTATGTGTGGGAATATTCACCCAGGGTCACAATGCAGAAACTGGCTTCAGATAGCAGAGATCTTATTATTCCAAGATCAGCCCAGAAAAGTTAGTCTGGGATACAAAGATCAGAGGGAAACCAACTTGCCCAGCTGAAGGAAGAACTCTGCCTTGAAAAAAAGTCACCTCAGGCAGAGAAATGGCGTTTTCCTAGTGCCTACAGATTATAATCTTGACGACAAGGACTCGACCATAGTTTTCACTGGAAATGCCATAAACTGATTTAGGGACGAGGCCCCCTTGAGGAGATTGAGCAGTGGGTTCACTAAGAAGGGATCTGAGTGGAGTGGGACATGTTGCAGCACGTACTGGAAGGGTGCCCTAGTCAGATCAACTGTGCCAGTTGTGGAAGGAGACAATCCCTTTTCCCTTATTACCTCTCTGCTAACCTGTGAAAGATGAGAACCTGGTGGACACTCCAGGGACCCCAACCCAACAGGTTTGCGCGCGCCTCTGGCAGCTACTGGCAGGTAGCCGGATCTGGCTCACCATGAGAGTTGCCGATCTCTTGATGGAAGAGTCAATGTGGAGAGATCAGAGGGGGATTGCAGCCCTCATGGCCTGGTTAGATCGTCCACTAACTGAGTCGGGCATGGATACCCTCTGGAATCTCTGACAGATCGCTGTACTTCCAGGATCTGCCACCACATGGGCAACCCCAGAGGCACATCATCAGCCTGGGGTTCAGCATTTGCCCTGGCATCCCACAGTCCTATGACTGCCAATGCCTCGGCTGTCACAGCCTGTCAGACACACACTTGGGGCTCTTACCCGGTTGTGAGCCTGAATTTAATTGTGAGCGCATACCAACCACGGGGGGGGGGGTTATGTGGTGCTGCATCTTCTGAGGCACCCATCTCCCACCTTTTCCCCAGAGGTGGACAATTATTCCCAGAGAAAGCAGCTGTGATTGACCTGCAAGAGGGAACAGAATTATCAGTGCTTCACTCCTCCAGACAGGGGCCCACAGAATCAGCTGCAGTTCACATGTCTGTCAGTATATTGGAGGAGATGTAATAACCGGAGACTTTCCCTCGTGCCTGAAGATGAAGGCATCCATGAAGGAATGGCTCCCTGACAGCCTTGCTGCTCCAGAGCTGCCTCCTCTGTGGATGGAGATGAGCAGGACTCCACGATTGACCCGGGCCCTCTGGTGCCCTGGACACGTTTCTCCTGCGGGAACACAGCAGAATAATGTTAATGGCTGCACTTGAGCTAACACAACACCTCATTGCTTTGTATGCTTGCTGCAGTGTCTGCCACTGAAGGCATGCATGTGGTACTGAGCCACGATGGAGCAAACTTGCAAGTGTCAGCAGTGACAGAGTTCCAGCAATTTCTTTCCAAGGACAGGCTGGAACCTCTACACATTGCCACGTTCCTCCTCTGCATCAGCACTGTCACAATTATCCATTTACTGCCTCCCCAAGGTGAGCTGAGGTTTGTCAGTCATCACGGCGGAGAGAGTACTAGGTTGCTGGGTGTTGTGGGGGACAGGGTCACAGACTGTTGTGGCAGATGGGGTCACAGGCTGTTGTGGGGATGGGGTCACAGGCTGCTTTGGGGGAGAGGGTCACAGTCTGTTGTTGAGAGGGTGCAGGGTGGGTGAGCTGTGTTGGGCTGGGTGGAGGGTGAGTGAGCTGTGTTGGGCAGGGTGCAGAGTTGGTGAGATGTGTTGGGCTAGGTACAGGGTGGGTGAGCTGTGTTGGGCTGGGGCAGGGTGGGTGAGCTGTGTTGGGCTAGGTACAGGGTGGGTGAGCTGTGTTGGGTTGGGTACAGGGTGGGTGAGCTGTGTTGGGCAGGGTGCAGAGTTGGTGAGATGTGTTGGGCTAGGTACAGGGTGGGTGAGCTGTGTTGGGCTGGGGCAGGGTGGGTGAGCTGTGTTGGGCTAGGTACAGGGTGGGTGAGCTGTGTTGGGTTGGGTACAGGGTGGGTGAGCTGTGTTGGGCAGGGTGCAGAGTTGGTGAGATGTGTTGGGCTAGGTACAGGGTGGGTGAGCTGTGTTGGGCAGGGGCAGGGTGGGTGAGCTGTGTTGGGCAGGGTGCAGAGTGGGTGAGCTGTGTTGGGCTGGATGAGCCATGTTGGGTTGGATGCAGGGTGGATGTGCTGCGTTGGGAGAGTGTGGGGTGGGTGAACTGTTTTGAGCTGGCTGCAGGGTGGGTGAGCTGTGTTGGGCTAGGTACAGGGTGGGTGAGCTGTGTTGAGAGGTTGTGGGGTGGGTGAGCTGTGTTGGGCAGGGGCAGGGTGGGTGAGCTGTGTTGGGCTAGGTACAGGGTGGGTGAGCTGTGTTGGGCTGGGTGCAGAGTGGGTGAGCTGTGTTGGGCGGGTGCAGGGTGGGTGAGCTGTGTTGGGCTGGGTGAGCTATGTTGGGTTGGGTGCAGGGTGGATGAGCTGCGTTGGGAGAGTGTGGGGTGGGTGAAGCTGTTTTGAGCTGGCTGCAGGGTGGGTGAGCTGTGTTGGGCTAGGTACAGGGTGGGTGAGCTGTGTTGGGCTAGGTACAGGGTGGGTGAGCTGTGTTGGGATGGTTCAGGATGGGTGAGCTGTGTTGGCTTGGGTACAGGGTGGGTTAGCTGTGTTGGGCAGGGGCAGGGTGGGTGAGCTGTGTTGGGCTAGGTACAGGGTGGGTGAGCTGTGTTGGGTTGGGTACAGGGTGGGTGAGCTGTGTTGGGATGGTTCAGGATGGGTGAGCTGTGTTGGGTTGGGTACAGGGTGGGTTAGCTGTGTTGGGCAGGGGCAGGGTGGGTGAGCTGTGTTGGGTTGGGTACAGGGTGGGTTAGCTGTGTTGGGCAGGGGCAGGGTGGGTGAGCTGTGTTGGGCTGGGTGCAGAGTGGGTGAGCTGTGTTGGGAGAGTGTGGGGTGGGTGAGTTGTGTTGGGAGAGTGTGGGGTGGATGAGCTGTGTTGGGCTAGGTACAGGGTGGGTGAGCTGTGTTGGGCGGGTGCAGGGTGGGTGAGCTGTGTTGGGCTGGGTACAGGGTGGGTGAGCAGTGTTGGGCTGGGTACAGGGTGGGTGAGCTGTGTTGGGCTGGGTGCAGGGTGGGTGAGCTGTGTTGGGCTGGGTGGAGTGTGGGTGAGTTGTGTTGGGCAGGGGCAGGGTGGGTGAGCTGTGTTGGGCTGGGTGCAGAGTGGGTGAGCTATGTTGGGCAGGGGCAGGGTGGGTGAGCTGTGTTGGGCAGGGGCAGGGTGGGAGAGCTGTGTTGGGCTGGGTGCAGAGTGGGTGAGCTGTGTTGAAAGATTGTGGGGTGGGTGAGCTGTGTTGGGCAGGAGCAGGATGGGTGAGCTGTGTTGGACTAGGTACAGGGTGGGTGAGCTGTGTTGGGCTGGGTGAGCTATGTTGGGCTGGGTGCAGGGTGGGTGAGCTACGTTGGGCGGGTGCAGGGTGGGTGAGCTGGGTCAGGTGGGTGCAGGGTGGGTGAGCTGTGTTGGACTAGGTACAGGGTGGGTGAGCTGTGTTGGGCTGGGTGAGCTATGTTGGGCTGGGTGCAGGGTGGATGAGCTATGTTGGGCGGGTGCAGGGTGGGTGAGCTGGGTCAGGTGGGTGCAGGGTGGGTGAGCTGTGTTGGACTAGGTACAGGGTGGGTGAGCTGTGTTGGGCTGGGTGGAGGGTGGGTGAGCTGTGTTGGGCTGGGTGGAGGGTGGGTGAGCTGTGTTGGGCTGGGTGCAGGGTGGATGAGCTATGTTGGGTGGGTGCAGGGTGGGTGAGCTGGGTCAGGTGGGTGAACCCAGCAGCCTGAGACCACCTCCCTCACAATAGTCAGCAGTCTGAGACCCTCTCCACTACAACAGCCTGTAATCCCCTCCCCACACTCTCCCAACACAGCTCACCCACCCTGCCCCTGCCCAACACAGCTCACCCACCCTGCCCCTGCCCAACACAGCTCACCCACCCTGCCCCTGCCCAACACAACTCACCCACCCTGCCCCTGCCCAACACAGCTCACCCACCCTGCACTCAGCTCAACACAGCTCACCCACTCTGCATCTAGCCCAACTCTGCTCACCCACCCTGCACCCAACACAACAAAGCTCACCCACCTTGCCCCTGCCCAACACAGCTCACCCACCCTGCACCCACCCAACACTGCTCACCCACCCTGTACACAGCCCAACACTGCTCACCCACCCTGTACACAGCTCACCCACCCTGTACACAGCCCAACACAGCTCACCCACCCTGCACCCAACCCAACCTAGCTCACCCACCCTGCCCCTGTCCAACACAGCTCACTCACCCTGCACCCAGCCCAACACAGCTCACCCACCCCACACTCTCCCAACACAGCTCACCCATCCTGCCCCTGCCCAACACAGCTCACCCACCCTGCACCCAGCCCAACACAGCTCACCCACCCTGCCGCTGCCCAACACAGCTCACCCACCCTGCACCCAGCCCAACACAGCTCACCCACCCTGCACCCAGCCCAACACAGCTCACCCACCCTGCACCCTCCCAACTCAGCTCACCCACCCTGCCGCTGCCCAACACAGCTCATCCACCCTGCACCCACCTGATACAGCTCACCCATTCTGCACCACCCAACACAGCTCACCCACCCAACACAGCTCACCCACCCTGAACCCACCCAACACAGCTCACCCACCCTGCATCCACTTGAACCTGCACCCACCCAACACAACTGACCCACCCTGCCCTGTCCAACACTGTACCTTCCCATTGTTGAATGGTGAAGATTGGAGAGTGAGCCAGGAGGGAGAAGAGCATTATCAGTTTGAGGAAGGGAAGTTTTTCAAAATTGGATTTGTTCACAGGATGTGTGCAGTGCTGGCTTGGCCAGCATTTATTTCCCATCCCTGACGGCCTTTGAGAATGTGGTGGTGAGCTGCATTGTTGAACCGCTGTAGTCCATGTGGTGTTGATCCATCCACAGTGCTGTTAGAAATGGAGAATTGTTGGGATGTAAGGAAGGGTAAATATTAATGGGACTGTGGGGGTGTGGGGAGGTGAGGTTAGATTTGCTGAAGGTGCATGGGAGGGGGGGGGGGAGCAGTGTTGTGGTGTGTGGGGGCATGTTCTTTCAGGTTTTTTACAGAGCAGCTCCTGCTATTAATCACTGTCCTAACCTGAGATTAAGAGTGGCAGGAACCCAGAGTAAATTTCCACTTAAGTATCGGGCATCAAGCCAATGCTCCGCCACTAAGGACCCTGTTGAAGACATTGATGGAGGGTACTGCGTAAAATAATTCTATCCATTGGAAGTTTTAAACTTTTCAGGTAAGTACCACACATGTATGCAGGCCGGCACTTCAGCAGGGTCCCAGAACAAATGTCTCCACATTCTCTGCAGTTGTCATTGTAAGATTCTGTCCACTATCTTTCCGGCAGGTGAGTCAGGTTAAAATTGCCTTTCACCTTGCGAGAGAGTCTCTTTTCCCATATATATTCTCATGAAAGAAACTGGATGAATGCACTACTGAGATATTTTAAATGTCTCCTCCTGTTGCTTTATAGAATTCTAGTAATCTTTGTGTTTTCTACCTTGGAACCCTGAGTCCCACGGGGTTGTCGGCTCTTGTGACATCATCAGGTTTCTGCATTTCTCAATTTGCTAGCATGTACTTACGTTGACGTAGAAAAATGTTACAATATGTTTAGGTATGTTTTCTTTTGGACGGCTGCCAATTACTTATAGAAGTTAAAATGGGGGGGGTGGGGGGGGGGGGGGGGGGGGGGGGGAAGGGGGGGTGCCAGGAGTGCGCAGTCAGTACCATGATCAGTGATTGTGCAAGTTCGGTATTTGTAACAGTTCATCTCATATCCCAAGACACAGGGAATTTTTCTTTCTAATAGTTCCATAAACCCATGTCATAAATGTAACCTATCAATCAGAAGTTTGAAAGTTTTTAATCTATCTTCATTTGCACAGACTCCTGTGGATTCCACTGCAGTCAATAATTAGGAATCTGAAAGATAATATTGTGCAAAGGGAATCATCGTCTTCCTGATGTTCCAAACTGATTTTAAGGATGAAAAGATCTGCTGTTAATATTTAGCACTTTTGAAGAATATATTCTAATTTATGGCAGAACTGGGGCCTCAATTAGTCAATCGCACAATTGGTGCAAAGACCCAAACACTTCAGTTGCTTTTGTTTTATTTATTCATTTTATTTATTCATTTTTAAAAATGTATTCAGGTCAGAATATTGTATACATTGCACACTGTGGTCCTCAGGCATGACTGGCCCATAATATGGGGGCAGACATCAATGTACAACAGCACTAGGGACACCAGATATAGCATTTGTATCCTTATAGATGTTTCTTCCTCTGTATTTTCTAATTGCATTTGTATCTGCTTATGTCAATGTTTTGTCAATTTTTGTGATTGCTTGAAGAAAATATGATGAAATGGATTACTGTGTGCAGCATGAGAGAGAACAGTGTATCAGGAAAGATTGAACAGGCGGGGGATTTTTTCGCTATCGAGAAGAGGAGACAGAGAGGCGGTCTGATAAAGGTTTTTAAGATCATGAAAGAGTTTGATAGAGCAGACATAGAGATGTTTCTGCTTGCAGGAAAGGCAATTAATTGTCTTTAATCAGAGTCTGGGTGGAATGTGAAATGCTCCACCACAAGGTGTAGTTAAAAGGTGAGTAGCATAAATGCATTTAATAAGAAATTAAGATATTTACATAAGAAAAATGATATAATAATAATGATCTTTATTGTCACAAGTAAGCTTACATTAACATTGCAATGAAGTTACTGTGAAAAGCCCCTTGTCGCCACATTCTGGTGCCTGTTCAGGTACACAGAGGGAGAATTCAGAATGTCCAATTCACCTAACAGCATGTCTTTCGGGACTTGTGGGAGGAAACTGGAGCACCCGGAGGAAACCCACGCAGACACGGGAAGAACTTGCAGACTCTGCACAGTGACCCAAGTACTGTGAAGCAACAGTACTAACCACTGTGCTACCATGCCGCCCACAGCTGATTAGATTAGATGTTGTAGGGTGGGAAGAGGTTCATGAGAGAGTATAAAGACTTGTAATTGACCAAATAGTCTGTAACGTCACTGTAAGTACTTTACCTTGCAATAGCATCTTTTAGGAAGGAGATGCTTTTTAAAGCCTCCATAATTCTTTTGAGAATTCAACGAGCCATTCATCGGTACTTTTCAAGAATATTCCTATTTGAACAGTTGTCAGTATCCAACAGTGAGAAATATACATGGATGTACTTAGACACTTGTAACTAAGACACAAGATACTCTTGTAAATTTATTAAATGCTGCTTTAAAAATAATTGATACAATGATGAACATTACAAAATGTGACATCTTCCTGTTTTGAGTGACATAGTCTCACGTGTTGGCAATTTTGCAGCTGTGTCAGAAGGTTGTAAATGTAAGGGCTTGAGCACATACTCTCGGCTCAATGCCTCAGTACAATAGCGTGGGATTTGCATCTTTGGTGATATTGTAATCAAATTAAATGTTAAACTGAAGGTTCATCTGCCATTCAAAGAGTTCTCATGGTGTTTTGGTCAATAGTCCTTCCTCAGTCAGGCCAGATACTCTGGCCATTTATTCATACACTTGCATTTTCCTGCACAGTAACAGGTTGGACATCAAGAAGAAAATTCATTGGATGTTTTGAGGATGTAATTAGGTACGATAAAAAGCAAGAACTTTCATTATTTATAAAGCAAATTAAGAATCTCTTTAAATGTTGCCCTCTTTCATGTTGCTTCATTATACCAACCGAGAGTGTTACTTCTACTGAAAGTGTGATGTTTATGTGATAGCCCTGGGTTTTTGCCTGCCTAAATCACCAGATGTTACTTTTCTTGATCTCCTCCTTTAATTCCTGCCTCTTTTTCATGTTTTCAATATCCCACTGAGACAATATAGAAGAGGCCAGAAAAAACAGAAGTTTTGTGTTGCACAGGGCATCGTCCAAAAACATTCTTAAAATGAAACAGGGGGAGAAAAAATATCACAGGCATTTATATTGTGCCTTTCATGACCTCAAGATGTCCCAAAGAGCTTCACAATATCATGCTACCTCACTACAGAGTGCAGGGGCACACAGCAGCCAGCTCACACACAGCATGACTCCACAAACAGCAATAAGGTAAATGACCAGATAATGTTCTTGTGATGTGTGATCGTTAAATATTGGCTCGGGTGAACTCCCCTGTTCTTCCTTGAAATTGTGCCAGGAAATCTTTTATGTATGAAGAAGAGGTCAGACACGGCCAATGCTGTCATAGAATCATCTGCTGTCAAACGTTAGAGGACACTTTTTACTCTCGAATTTCTTGAGCTCGCTTTCATTTTTGAAACTTTTTTTTTACATCTAGTAAACAATCTGACTGACCATTAGAGAACATGATTGAATTAGCACCAATAAAGAAGAGAAAACATTTGAAGAGAATTGCCCTGGACTTTCGCAAACCTAGTTCCCATTCCAAAATGAAGGGTATGTTTTGCTTTCAGGCTATCCCCACGGAATGTTTTCTGTTGTAAGTCAGCAATCACAATTCTTTCTTTAATTTAAACAGTTGAAAATAATTATTTAGTCTGCTTGACTGTATGTAAAATATTAAAACCAAAGTTACAACTCCTACTGGTGTGACGACCCCTTGCTGGCTTGTTTGTAAGAGCAAGATAGCACACAGTCAAGGCTGAAGAAACCCTGTGGTAGTTCGTTCAGGGTGAAATTGTTATTTCACCAAAGACATCAATTAGTCTTAAAACATGCAATATTATAATTGGACCAGCAAAACCAGAGTTCAGATTTGCGAATTCTTGATGGACGCCATCTCAATTAGGACCAAAGAGGAAACACCGGTGGCTCTGGAGAGTGATGGTCTGGCCCACCAGATACCCAGCATTTTTTTTAAATTAATGTCCAGTCTATTGACCTTTAGTTGGCTGGATGGCTGATTTGTGATGCAGAGGGACGCCAACAGCACGGGTTCAATCTCGGCCCTATCTGAAGTTACCACTGCCTTCTCAATCTTGTTCCTCCTCTTGAGGTGTGACCCTCAGGTTAAATCACCACCAGTCAGCTCCCTCTCTCAAACGGGACAGCGGCCTGTGGGGACATTCGTTGACTATTCCTAATAGAATTATGTTTGCAATCCAGACACAGGCGGAAGGTAACGAGCAGCAAATGGTTAAAATAAATATTCTGACACCGCCGATTATCTTTTCTCCCTTGAACATCACTGGCCTGTAGGGGGCGAGATTGAACGCAGAATTCAATTTCGCTCCCAGTTACTCTGATGGGACCTGTGCTCGAACCTTTGCAGTGTTGGGTTGGGGACCCGTTCTTAAAACCCCTCCCCAGCAGCGGCACACTTAAAATGTATACACATTCACCGGTCCACCTTTAAATCGTGGGCTTCTGAAAACACATACTGTTCAAAGCAGTCAGATGCCTGTGGACATAAAGCAAAGTTCACGGTGGTACATTAGCCAGTCACTTTTTAAGAAATGGAAGGGATGGGGGTTAGTCTGCAAAACGACTTTAAGAATATGGAGCACAAAACTGCGTTTTAAATACATTTATCTTGCGCCAGTTTTCTTAATTTGAAAGGTTCTCCCGTTAACTTTCATCTGTGTTTTTGTTTGCTCTGTGGGTTTATGGAGTGAGGAATATAATCATCCCTCCTTAAAACTCAGTGAGGCTGGTACCTGCGAATACCTGGCAGGGAGACCAACCACGTGTGGGTTTTGTACTGCACTGGTATTTGGAACTGCACCCAAATCTGCCAGCTATTTAGGAGAAAACAAAAATGCTCAATATATTAACACACCCAACTATCCTGCTGCCGCCGTCAAAGTGCCATCAGCTTAGACCCCAAGCTCAATAACACAATCCAAACCTGGGCTGTTCAGTTCGAATGCATACAACAGCAGCGAAACTATAACCCCCACCCCCTCCCCAAATGTGATCCTGTTAGAAGCGATCTCTAGATGATTCAAAGGGTGAAAATCCGATTTCAGGAAACCTAATCAAATTGCTGTCCTGATCCGTTTATTTTTCTAACCCATTATTAAATTAAATCGAAACGCGCGCGTGTGTATATATACCTATCTTTGTACAGATGTGGCCGAATCTAGATCGAGGACCCAAGATCAGGTCAGATCGTTGGGAATTAACTCCCACTTCAACAGCAATTCCCAGACACAAGATGAAGATGAAAGAAAACGCTATCCTAAATCACCAAAGGTCCCTACATCCCCAAAGTGCGTTCTTACCGAACAAGGCGCGCAGCTCAAAATCGGACCGACCAACCAGAACCCCCCCCCCCCCCCCCAACACACAAAAACAAACCAACGATCTAGCTTTTAATTCCTCCTGAAACTCGCTGTAAAATGTGGAGAAAGCCCGTCCACCCACCCACCCAGACCAGAATTTACAATCCCAAACTCCCAGACACCTCTCCAGTGTGTGAGGTTGCTGCTCAGATTCAAAACAGCCTCATCCTCTGCTCCCAGGAATCCGGTCATGGTAACTAAATGTACCCACCAACATCTAGAAACAGGCTCTTTGCAATAATCTATATCCATTTCTGACGGCCTGTTCCGCGGCCCTCGATGACCCACTTCTGCACCAATTTTAGAAAAACAATGTTCCGGGCTAGATACATTTATTCAAAATTGTTCACCTCCAAAATCCAATCAATCCCTCCATCATTAAGCTCAGAGGAAATCCAATCACATCATGTTTTCGGCGATCCGAACCCACAGAGTCCCCCCTCCCCCTCAAATGAGAGATGGTCTCTGTATCCCCGGTGCTTTGACTCCGTTTAGTCACATCGCCGCACGGACGTATCTATCCCACCCCCTCAAAAATCTCTTCACACGGCTCTGGACACTCAACGTCAGATGATAAACACTTCTCAAAATACTCTCCATTTCTTTGTGTTAGCTTCGTGACAGGTAACGAAAAACTGTTTTTTTTAAATGAAACTGGCATCCGGATTATTTAATTGTTTATTTAATTGTCGGGATTAATTTAGGTGAAAAATGGTTGTGTGCGCGACGCAAAAAGACTTTCCGAGCCAGGGGATACAAGTTTACCAAATGGCTGCAGCACCTGACACCGTGTCAAACATTCCCTGTCCCATCTCTGGAGGGAGGTCACCCAACTGGATGATTGAGACGCCTTCGTCGATTTCACAAATGGGTCAATATCATTTTTTCACACATGAATTGGTCACACCGTAAATTAACACTGGCGATATAATTCAGGGGCGGGCGGGGGGGGGGGGGGGTGGGGGGGGAGAAGAGGGAGGAATTAAACCAGTAGTTTTTGGAGATTCAGAGGTTGGAGCGTGGGCAGTTTTGGAGTGGGCTGCATCAGAGAACAAAACGTTCGACCGATCTGTCACCTTCTGCTGTAGCTTTTTTCAACAGTTTCAATAACAAATCGTCTCAATGAACGTCTCCCACCCCCACCCCACAGTCAGCTGAAAATTGTTTTGTTTTTAATTTTCCCGCATCCCTGCCTCCAAGAGCCAAGGACATCGACAAACTGAATTGAAACGTTGGGGAGGGAACTAAAATGAAATTGCATCAGTCAGAAACCGCAAACAGGAGGTTGAACTTGCAACGAAGTTAACAAACTGAATATGAAATTATGCTCATTTCGGATACACCCCCCCCCCCCCCCCCCCCAAATTGCCTCAAGTACTCAGCAATTTTATCAGCAAAGTGCCGCCTCAGGCTGAGGAAACCATACCATTTTTAGTCGGGTCACTTGAATTATTTTTAAACACGATTTATCTTCTGTGTACATCGCTTTCAGTCGAAGTGGCGGGAGGAATGAAAGAAAGTGTAAAACTGTACAAAAATCTTTTTTTTTAATAAAAAATATCTTATAATTACAATGATCTATTAAAGCATATACATTTCCACGTACACTCATAAAGAACATCTTGAATATGTACAGCAGGTTAAGATTCGCCGCCCATCCCGCGTTTGTTATTTCTATACAATGTGACTTTTTAAAAGATTTGTTTCTTTTTTTAATAAAAAAGCGGCGAATCCACACTTCCCTGGCCCAAACCAGTCTTCTATTTAAAACACGACAGAACATCTGGAAGATTCTGCTGCATTAGTAAAGGGCGTCAGTAATCAGCTGCTTTTTAGTCGATGAAACTTTCTACGTCTTTCCTAGATGGGTTTCGCTGGTCTCTTCCAACGAGCCGCCGACCAGCCTGGCGACGTCACTCAAATATTTAGCCCCCCACCCCTCCTTTCCCCCCCCCCACCCCACCCCAAATGTCCCAAGATCAGAGCTCTTTGTGGTTGTAACGCTTGTGAGCAGTAGAGAGATAAGTAGTGATTTGGCAGAAACCCCTCGCTCAGGGTGGGATCCGTTGGACAGGTTTTTGGCGTTGATAGCAAGGATTAGATTTTTTTGTCCTTTTCTTCCCCCCCCCCCCCCCTTTCCTCTTTTTCCCCTCTCTGGTCTGTGCGTGCGTGTGCGAGCGATTCTCGGGCACACCTGTATAAGAAAAAGAATGAACAGAGGGGGTGTGTGAAACACTACTCCAGACTGACTGGCGCCACCGACACAACACAAGGCATGCTTGATCAGTAACCCAAAACAAATCAGGGTCAGTCAGCAGCTCTATCCCCAACCGTACGAACTTCAAACCAGGGACAGCTGCACGCTCCTCGTACAGTTAACACACACACACTAAAACGGCAACGTTTACTTCTAAGGCTAGAAATTGACGCGTCATTTAAAAGCGAAAGTAAATATTAAATAATGGCTCACCTCACGCATCACATCAGCGGCACAGAATACTGTCTTCTGGTCTTCTGACTTTAGACCCAGCCTGCAAAACACATACAAAAAAACTTTTGAATATTCCTGGCATGTTGCATTTTATCTTTGGCAAGAAGACGAAAACATTTTGAGAAGCACTTTACAAATACAATGCCGAGAATTACACGTCGTCATATCGAAATGCATGTGCTGTTTTGTAACATTTACGATGCGTAACAACACCAGAATTAAGAGACGGGTTTTAAAATATCCCCCATCCCCCCCCCCCCTCAAGGGCCGAATTGAATGGGACTGGTTTTCAACGCTAACATATCTCACTCTCTCCAGCCTGGTTCCAGTTATAGTTTCCACCCAGCAAAATAAGGAATAGGCCACAGAAATAATCACGTTTCCTGTTGTAATACATTCGGCAGTAATGTGTTTCCAAAGGTATAATCACACCTCAATATGTAAACATTTTTTAAAAATGAAGCTGCATCACTTTAATCTGGGATTTCTGGGTCGCAACATCGCGCAGGAGTGGATGCTGATGTATTTCAGTGCAGGCATCCATCCAGCAATCCCAGCAGTTCGGTGCCGTTAACATTTCACTGGGAACATGCCATCAACACACACACACACTTGTCACATGCCTGCAATCCTGCAGGAGTTCCCACTGGTAGTGTGGGGAGCACACAATGAGAAAGGGTGAGCCTGAATGTCGCCTCTCCTCTACCGCACGGATGGAAAACGGGAGGGAAATACGGGTAGTTTTGTCATTTGACATTAAAAAAATGCTTAGCTCTGAAGATGAAATGGCTGAAGTTAATAGATAACAATAGGTTTTATTTTGTAATATGGTTATTCCCCCCCCCCCCCCGCGCGCGCCTCCTTTGTAGGAGTACCGGAGGCAGGAATTGCTACTCGGGAGATCTCGCTTTTGAGTGAAGTTTTGTGACGGTCCCTTTTTAAATAAAAAAAATAAAAAACAAAAATACCTGGTCCGTGTTGAGAGCTGTCAGAGGATTTCGGGGCGCCGTGGGGCAGATGGCCGGCTGCGCTCTCACCAGAGCCGGGTGCATTTCCAGAGCCAGCTGCAGGTCCAGGATGTAGTCGATCACATGCTGTAGGATCTCCACTTTGCTCACCTTCTTGTTCTGAGGGATGGTGGGGACCAGCTGCTTGAGCTTGGAGTAGCAATCCTTCATGTCGTACTGCAGATCCAGGGAGTCCTCTTCCATCTTGCAGCGGGCGATGCTCAGGCTGCGCTCCGACAGGCAATGCAATGTCATCTCACCGCAGCCTGCCTTCTTCAGAGCAGGGACATCACTCACTGCTTTCATTACGCCGCTAAATAACACTTCCGTTTTACTGGAACTAACAATGCAGATGATTCTGCAAGTATGTTGCCTTACAATTGCAAAGACAGAAGACAAATACAAAATATTTTTTAAAAATAAATATAAACCTTGACGTTTTTTTAATAAAATCTGATTTTTATCCCCCCTCGCAGCTTAAGATTCCACCGCTTGCCTCCAGAGGTGCAAAATTCACACTGAAGTAAGTGTGGAGATCGCTGCGCTTTATAGCTGCAAAGGGAGATGATTGGCGGCTTGCTTATCCAATCAGGGACGGCCCAGTGCGAACATTCCCGCCCCACCCCGCTCATTGAGCCAATAGGAAGGCAGATGTGATGGGCCAGCTCCCAATGCCCGAGGGTCGGTCCAGGTGGGCGGAGCTGGGCTCTTGTCAGCGGGGATGGAGGAGGAGGTGCAGGGAGCAGAGAAGGCAGGCAAATTCGTTGCCGCTCTGCTAATTGATCACACTGTAGTTCGAGGGGACAGCAAACTGGAGCATCTTTCATACATCATATATAGAATGAGAGAGAGTTCACTATGCGCTGTAACATGAAGGCGATGCCCGAAACCAGAACCGATTGTCACTTTCGCTACCTGAGGAGCGTTCAGCAGCTCCACACCTCGCGGTGACTCCCCTCGATTGAAACACTGCTTAGTATCAGTCAGCCAGTATGTGAAAGAAACCGACAGGGTCTATTTCTGTCGTGAACGTCTACCCCCCCACCCCCCCTGCCCACTCCGTTTGTTTAAATTAACAAGAACACTACTTTGAGATTCTGCCATTTGAAATCTTTCTGGAAAAAATGTGAAGATGTAAACCCTCTTGAGCGGCTAGTTCTAAAAGGTCTCCCCCCTCCAAATGGGTTGCTGTTTTAATATAATATGAATTTCTATGGAATGCATTGTCTGTTCACCAACTATGGGTCCACCACTTTAATTCGTATTAATGATTTACTAACAAATTGTGCTGCTATATTTAGTGCAAAAACAACAGTTTCGGTTATCATTTCACCATGTAGTGGAGTTGGAGATTCACGGTATCATTCCATCACTGCTGCGGGCGCATACCACATATTACATCAAAGGTGCGGCTAATTTCCAGGAAACAATTGTTTCACATTCGCTGTGACAATTGAGGGTGCAAAATGGTTATTTCTCCCTTTTTGTATTCTCCATAATATTGTACTTAAATTGTACACGGGAGGTGGAGATATTCGCTGTTAACTTGTCGTAATTGAGTTAATTGTGTGTAACCTGGACCCCAGATAAAGATCTCGCAAATCTGTCCCAGAAATCGCAACCATATTTTGAGGATGGGTGTCAACTTACGATATTAAAAAGAGTATTCTAGAAACGACCAATTTTAGTCAAATTTATGGATTATTTATTATAACGATTATGGTGCAGATCAGCCACTTGGAGATACTTATTCTACAGCACTGCACATATTATTCGAATAAAAATCACTCGGCCATAACAGCAGGTCATTTCTGTGTCTGTGTGCGTGTGGATGAATCCTGTGCCTGTTTGTGTGAATATCTGGGCACCTAGTTGGTTTGGTGCGCCTAAATACATTGGGGTACATGTCCATTTATGTATTCATCTGTAATATATTAGTGTGGCTTTGTGAGTTAGGAATAAATAACACCGAGACAAAAATGATCTTAATACAGATAATAATGGAGACATGGGAACGACGACCAAGTTATAATAGAAATGCAGTTTTCCGGTTATATAGTAAATCACAAAAGCAGAGCTGATGGGAACGTTTAGATTAGTGTCTTAAAACCAACCCAGGGTATCAGTATTTATATAGATAGATATAAACGAATGGATAGAAACGAAGACTGATAAATAGATTGCTATAGGGATAGATAGCTAAACAAAACATCCTCCAGTTATGAAACATAATTGACCGGAAACATTAACACTTTCTTTCACCTGAGATACTTTAATTACTTTTTACCAGTATTTTCAGTTTTTTAATATTAGATGGGTGGGCAGTATGTCCCTTTTACATGATGAATATGATTGATGCATTGAAGACTGTACAGCAAAAATGTGCCAGATATTGTCCACCATAAGCTACATAAAACAGGGATCATTGGTTGTGTGAGGGGGGGGGGGGGTCTTCATTGGTGATGGCTCTCCTGTTGATCCCCCCTCTAATCTTTCTATCTCTCAGGTCTTGCCTGGCACAATAGCACAATCCACAGATAGAGATAGATAGGAGAACAGGAGATAGACTGAATTTTAACTTAACATGCCAATTTTTTTTTGCCTCTGGTCTGCTCTTGTTCCAGTAATTCTCAGTACAGACGATGTAATGCTTGTGTGCTCCATCTGACTGATAAATGATGTAGCTGAAATCAAAATATTAATAATTGTGACACTTGCATTATAAATTCAATTAAAAATAACTTGCAGCTGATTAATGGAAAATTATGTGGCTACCGCGTACAATGGTAATATATAGAATTATTTTAATGCTGCAATAAAGAAAATCAACACTTCGTCAGTTTTGATTTAAACTAAAGCAGTTGGTGGTTTTATTACAAAAGCTCTTAAGAAACAATATGTGTACCCACTATAACTGATGTGTTGTATTAGATTCAATTTGCTACATCATATGCTTAAAAGGCCAATTCATGCTTATTATTACCATTTTGTGGATTTGTAGGATTAATTGGGGATCTGAATTGGATCCTCTTCCAGCCAACTTCCTTAGTGCAAATGACAGCTTCTATATGCACTCTTCCACCTCCCATTAACTGAAGTGTTATGTTTGTAATGAATGAGATGTAGCATGCCTCACACAGAACTTTCAGTGATGTCAAAAATAGCACAGGTTTCCCACCAGAAATTGCTGATCTTTCTTATAGTTGGAAAAACATCAAGCCCAGGCTAAAAAGACTAATCTGTGATAATTGTAAGATATAAATTTACACAGCAATGTAATCAGCAGGTTATTAGCAATAAAACATTTGTTTAGACAAATATGGTAATAACAATGTTTAAAAATATTTATCAAGTTCGTTTCACTGGCATTTTTTTAAGAAGTCTTAGAAATCCGTTACATGATTTATGTAAGCTTTTTTTAGAATCCTGACTCACCAAGACATTTTGGATGTACAGTTCAAACAAACCAACTAAAGATGAGAAACAAATCAAGCCATGTGTACTCAGAAAAGCTTCCAGGCCATTGTGCTGACTTTAAAACCATATTCTCCAATGGGATAGTCTCCAATACATCCATATTTTTCTTGGAGTGGAAAGCCTAGATATATTATTTTAGGAATTAAACCATTTTTCTCAGTTTTGATGTAGATCTACAAGTAATTAACATAAAAGAGGTGTGCGTCAATTTTAAGTAGTACCAATATGCCAGAACGGATCTATACATGTGCCTCACACCCTGTATTCTCCAAATCCAACCCTCTCCACCACCTAACAAAAAATTACAACCACAGAGCTATCAACACAAAGCAGTTTAAATTGATCTTTTGGCCTTTATTTTAAAAGAGACTTGGAATTTCTAGAACTAAACTAAAGGCTGTAGCACACACATGTAATTTGAAAGAGGATGGATCTCTGTGGCATTACAAGGGCTACCAAGTGCACTGACAATGTCAGAACAATTTCACTTTCCTTACACAATTCTGACTTTCGTTTCTGTCTTTGAATTTGACCTATATTACAGCAAGACTTGGGCTTACAATATTTGCAGTACAGTTGTGGATTTAGTTCTGTGACATTTTATTTGTGACGTTTAGGTTTCTTCTAGAACTGCTAGTTTGGTTCACCACACAATATGCCTTTGAAAGTCATGCAAATGGTTATTACTACCAGTTGCCCAGATCCAGAGCTGACACAGAAAAATCCCCTGCGATCTATACTGCATACTCTGCTTTGCACTCATATTTGTTAATGACGGCTGAAGGTATGGAAAGGCTTATATCTGAGTTTTGATATGGCAGTATGATAGGAGGCACAGTATGGTCCGTAACCAAGAGCACTAATTACAAAGGAATTGACTAAGTGAATGGGGAAAAAAATTATAGACAATGTATTTTGAAGTGGAGAAATGTGATGCCATACATTTTGGATCTAAAGACAAATTGGAATATTTTAATGGGAAATAACAATGGGATTTAGGTGTCTATGTAAACAAATCACCAAAGATTAGTGAACGAGTACAAGAAGTAGTTAAATTAGTTACCGGAATGTTGACTTTTGACAAGATAGTTGGAATTATAGTGTGAGGAAGTGCTGCTTCCTTTGATCAGACCCCATTTGGGTAGAGTTTTGGACACACAACTGAAGGAAATCCATATTGAACTCAGAAAGAGCACAGGAGTTGGAATATCAGGGGATATGGAGAAAAGGTAAGCATATGGAGCAGAGGGACAGTTGTGCAGGATACAGCTAAGTGGTCAGACATGCTTGAGGGAATATTATGGGCTACTTCTGTTCTGTGAAAACCAAGCAGTTTTTCTCCTGCTCAAAATCAGGCAAATTCCACTATTTTGTTCGACAAAATTATAAATAGACAAAGCATTGGTGAATTAAAAATTAGGTAGCTGGGAAAATAATTCCTTTGTTCCTGGAACCAGGACTCAAAACTGTTCTAGTTCTTTCACCTTTTTAATGCAACGAGCTGCCAATGCGGACATAGACAAAATTCTTGACATACATTAGTCAGGATGCAGAAACAGCAACTGAACTAGTTTTCCCTTGAAGGGCAATGAGCTGTTAACACAAATTTCTGTTCTTCAGATGGTATGGGGGCCTAATCATCTCAGTCCCAAAACATTGCCATTGCTTCAAATATCAGGTCATGAAATATTGAATCTGGTTTATTTTTGCTGTGAAAGCAACTCGTCTGTACCTTCGCAACCCCATTTTTGTTTTGGGCTTTTGTAGATTGGGAAGGCCTTGGCAATATGTACATGCACCTCTGCCGAGATGCGAGACCGATTGTGAAGAGCACAGGAAAATTTTATTAACTCCCACACAATATATTTGTGTGCTGGCGTGTGTTTTGGAATCTTTAAAAAATGCACATCCTTGAAGGGTTTGTGTCTACCGGGGGAAGCCTGCAGAGGAGTGGGAACATTCTGAAAGGTAACTGGAAAATGTTTTGGTACCATCATATGCAACAATTAGATGTTGTATTGTAAAAAGAAGTTATTTTTCATTGCAGTGATTCACCACAGGGCTCTGTCCTGCAAAGCTAAATTAAACATTATGCTGACCACCATTAAAAGTACTTTTTCCAATCGAAAAAGTGCCACAATACATTCAAAAATGTAGCAAAATGTGTTAATAAAGCTGTTTGTCATTAGTAGTACTGGGATTTAAATGTGCAGACAATGCTGACTGTTTAAAAAATCCCCTGCTTTTGAGTAGTAAAACAATTCAGGCACATACTCTCATCCATTGATTGAGAGGCAATCTGCTTCTGATTTCTTATATTCTTAAATGGAATGAAATGAAATGAAATGAAAATCACTTATTGTCACAAGTAGGCTTCAATGAAGTTACTGTGAAAATCCCCTAGTCGCCACATTCCGGCGCCTGTTCGGGGAGGCTGGGATGGGAATTGAACCGTGCTGCTGGCCTGCCCTGGTCTGCTTTAAAAGCCAGCGATTTAGTCCAGTGTGCTAAACCAGCCCCTAAGAGAGGACATGGGGCGAGTTTCTCCATCCTGCCGCACAAGATTTCCCAACAGCGGAGAATTCAGCCCATCATCTTTTCTTACAAATTGCAGGATGTTGCAATTTGGTCATTATGAATGCTTGGCTGGGTTCCCAAAAAACTGTGAAATATTTAGTTCTGTTCACACAGATACTTTGGGGAATGACTTGACAGGGTTTAAAACATTTTTAATAACATCCTATCTTTTATGGTTTCAGGGTACTTGGCTTTGGTTCACACAACGTTAATGGCCACTTAAAAGATTTACTTTTTTCAATGGAAATTTTTTTTTTCAGCATTAATGACAGAATTTTGAGTCAGAGTTTTATTACATTGTCACAGATTTCATTTTTTTAGACCTATATTCAAATAATTCCCATTGTTAT
The DNA here is from genome assembly GCF_047496885.1 of Scyliorhinus torazame. Lineage (NCBI taxonomy): Eukaryota > Metazoa > Chordata > Chondrichthyes > Carcharhiniformes > Scyliorhinidae > Scyliorhinus > Scyliorhinus torazame. The sequence continues at coordinate 270,969,236 of NC_092712.1, read as the reverse complement.
TGCATGGCTCCTGAGGACTGTACATAGTGGAAATTGGGTGAGTGGCTATGGAGCATAAATTGGTTATGGGATGGCATTGGAGATCTGAGGAGCCATGGGAGAACTAAGAGGACATGGAAAATTGAGGGGCATGGGGGGATATAGAAATTCCTCTCTCTTGTCTTCTACCCAATCACAGGCCTTTCTCCCACCCACCCCTTGCTCAAATCGGGCAGGATGCTCTGGTGGCCGACACAAAAATCGCATTTGGCAATTGGTCGGAGAATCCCCGTTTGCGCCAAAATCGTTTGCGGCGCCGCTTGAACGATGCTCCGCCCCCTCTAAAACGCATGCCCTATGGGCGGCATCAGGACGTCACCTGAGCTCCTCCTTCAATGCTCCGCCTCCGATGGGCCGAATTCCTGACGGCGTGGGTCACTCATGGTATTTTTTTTCGTGGACCCCATGTGGCAGCTGCAGACTGGGTCCAGCACTGTCACAGTCGGGGGGTGGTGAGCCATTCCGTGGGCAGGGGGAGAGCTTTGGAGGAGGCTGGGCGGACTGGGGGGGGGGTCTGGGGGTTGCGAGGGGGTTACTGGGGGACATTATTTGGTCGGTCGGGTCCACGCGCAGCCGGAGCCATGTTGCACGGCGCCACCGCCGCAGGTCGCCACCATGTGCATGTGCGCCCACGGACCCGGCAATTCTCCGGCCATATCTGCAGATAAAGCCCGGGGCTTTACGCTGCATGGCTGCTAGCCCCCTACCGGACAGAGGATCGGTGCAGCTGGTGCGCCATTTTTTCTAGCGTTAAACGCCACTGTTCCCATGCCGGCGTCAGCACTTAGTCTGTAAATCGGAGAATCCAGCCCCATATTACGTCCCTAACTTTTCCAAATTCTGATGAAAGGTTATTGACCTGAGATTTAACTCTGTTTCTCCCTCTACCCACTAAGTATTTTCAGCATTTTCTGTTTTTATTTCAATTGACACTTAGTTTGACATTTTCAGGCAAATGCTCTCTCACGTTGCCTGTTTGAATTTATTCTCTTTGGACTTCACGCGTAAGTATATTAATTGCTACATTCACGTATGAATTAATACTTGATAGAATATAAAAGTTTCTGTCCTCCAAAAGTCTTGCAGCTTTTTTGACTGTGTAAGGAACACCCTGTGAACAAAATAGTTAATACTGGGATTGTTCAAATCTTTTTTTGTTTTTGAGTACGTTATCTTCTTGTGATTACCTGCTGCTGTATAATTTGCTATATGTAAATATAGCTGATTATTAGTTTCAGTCTGAGATTAATGCTATTTGCCAACCTTTGGATTAGATAGGAGATAAAGGTGGTCTCTAATGTGTCATCATGCAAGAAAATGGCAATTGTTGCCATCCAATTCATGAGACAACTGAGAGTACAAATTGTTGAATACTGTGATTTTGCATATGTGAATACCAGTTAGAAATATTGAAAGAGCATATCAGCTGCAAAACTTCCTTCTTAAAACGTCGCAATTTAATTATCTCTCAATTGTATTATTTATTTCATTTGCACCATTTTTTTAATAGCATTTTTATATTTGTATCTCAATACGTTTTAGAATTGGTTCTCCTAACCATCATTTTTGGGACCAAGTTTGCAGAGGCCTCTATCGCCATCTTATCCCATAATAGCAAAGATGAAAATGGTAGTTCTCATATGGTCTCATGTGATCCTGTGTTTTGCTCAATACAGAATAATGTGAACAACTACCATCTGAACACTCCCCATGTTAACATTATGCTGAATGTATTGTTTTATATAACAGATACATTGCGGAATTGGGCAGGTTATCTGTTCATAATGCAAGCCAAGTGATTTTTGTTGCAACAAATGTGGAAACCGGAGATCCAATGAAGACAAGATACTGTAAATTCCTCTGCATTTTATTGAAACATAGGAAAATAATATTTTATCCCCTTGCTTTCCTGAAGTTGCTTATTCATGCTGGGGTATACCTTCATAGGCGCCAACAACCGTATATTGCCATGTGATCAATTAGCCGAGATATTTAGTGCTAATAAGAATAACTGTCATTTATATAATGACGTTCACATGGTAAAATGTCCCAAGGTGTTTCACAGGAGCAATGTCAGACTGAAATTGTCACACTGCCGCATAATGAGCTACTGGGATAAGTGGTCAAAAGTTTGATCAAAGATGTAGGTTTTAACGAATGGTTTAAGGGAGAAATAGAGGCAGACAATTTAACCATGAGGGTATCAGAGCCAAGCTTAATTAACCCTGTTCTCATCATATAACCACACAACTGCAACTTCCAGCAGGGGTCACCACATAACCAGCAGCATTGCCTGATATCGTTCTCCCTGCCTAACCAAGGTGCTGAGGCCAACTGAAATGTCCCTAAATGATTCTGGCTGACACAAGTTAATTCACAAGAAACCACGAGTTGTACCCAAGATCTTGCTGGTCACTATGGAATAGTGCTACAACTTGGCAGTGTACTGTCTCACTTCAGCCTCTAAGAAACCTTTTTTTTTGTTCTTTAAATAAAGTCAAAATCTGCCCCAGCGCAAGGTTTATTTTAAATATAATTAGTACAAATAATTGGAAGCTTTTCTCAGGAGTTGTGCAGGGGTTTGTTTCACCAGATACACAGCAAACTGCATACAATGAGCAATTAGCAGACTTTAAATTACATGCGTACATGTATGGTGAAGCACTGCACATGCAAGGTACTGTCCAGCTAGCAATTGCGCTGTTTCTGCTTTGTGCACCCAGTTTAATTGGTGTCACCTTGCTTCTGCACCATGAACCGGTAAAATGCTATTATCATAGATGGAACAGAACATAAATTGCACTGGACTTCCTTCTTAATTGTACTTTCCCTTGTCAAAATTTTTCTTCTCTAACCAAGCTTCTTTTATTGTCAGTCATTAAACCAAGTTATGGCCCACAATTCACAGTATCAGATTTTAAGAAGCCCTTTATCCCACACCTTTGCTTCACTTCCTTGCCTATATATAATACCTAAGTCAATTTTCTGCATTTGCAAGCATCACTGCACCGCTAGTTTACCTCACTACACTCTGTAACTATGCTATCAGGTCAGTTTGCTTTTCCTTGTGGATGTATTTTACTTCATTACAAGTGACTATGCTTTAAAAGTACAACATTGGATGTAAGGGACTTTAAGCATCCTGAGGTTGTGAAAGGTGCTAAGTATATAAATGTGCTTGATTCTGAATACCTTGCACATGAATTCCAACTATAAGTTTACTGAACAATTAATTATAGAATCATAGAATCGCTATTGTGCAGAACGAGGCTACTTGGCCTATCGAGTCTGCACCGACCCTCTGAAAGAGCACTTCATCCAAGCCCACTTCCCCGCCTTATCCCCAAAACCCCGTAACCTAACATACACATCTCTGGACACTAAGGGTCAATTTAGCATGGCCAATCCACCTAACCTGCCCTAAGAAATTGGCTAATAACTCAATCAACATTTTGGATGAATTATTATTGTGCCCATTGCCGCTTAGAAACATCTAAAATTATGATGGGCCTGGACAGGCTAGATGTAGGAAGAACGTTCCCAATGTTGGGAACGGCCAGAACTAGGGATCACAGCCCAAGAATAAAAGGTAAGCCATTCAGGACTGAGATGGACTTCTCTCAGAGAGTTGTGAATTTGTACGATTCTCTACCACAGAAAGCTATTGGGGCCAGTTTGTTGGATATATTCACGAGGGAGCTGGATACCCTTGTGGCTAAAAGGATCAAGGATTATGGAGAGAAAGCAGGAGTGGGATACTGAATTTGCATGATCAGCCATAATCATATTGAATGGTAGTGCTGGCTCAAAGGACCGAATGGCCTCATTTCCTCCACCTATTTTCCATGTTTCTATGTTTAATAATATATTTTCCATAATACACCATTCCTTATCATGTAGCCAACATACATACATACTTCTGTATTAAAACTCTAACAGGATATAATCACTGTGTGACATGTTTACATAGTTGGTTCCCATTATTACTATGGACATAGACATTTATAATAAAAATGTATAAAATATGAAAGATGCATGACTTTTAACATTGGAACCGAATTGTCTATAAATAATAATGCAAAATCAAATGTTGTTTATGCTAACAATATTATCATGGGAACTGAATTATATCCTTACACCCCGGCCGAAATTTCCCTCATCCTCTAACCCCACTTCTCTGAATAATTACAGCTGGGCTTGAGTGTAAACTGCCTATGTAAATTTATCATGCTGTAATTACACCTTCCTGACAGTGGTTGTGCTGCAGTGCCACTCCTAATAGGAGGGTGTAATTACGGTGTGACAAGTTTAGACAGGCAGTTGCCATTATAAATGTGGACATAGGAATTTGTAAATAAAATGAAGGAACTGTTTATTTTAAGATACGTACTAATTTTACATATTGAGATAATTATACACATCCACATATATATTTATAATATCCCTCTGTGCTGAAGCTCATGATAACTTAAAAGATATGCTGTTTTATAAGAACAGGGGGTGGATATTATGTGCACTATTCTGCTAAAGCTCAGGCATGTGTTCCCGTAAAGTCAAATTGTTGTTAAACAAATGGTATGTAAGTTCACACTGGGGTAAGTTAAGAGACTGTTACGATTTTTAGCATCTTAATTGGTCCCCTTAAGAGTTCATTTGGCTTTTTGTACTATTTTCTTTGGGGGGAGGGGGGGACACAATTCGACTGTGATGTCTGAAGCCTGCTAGAGAAATGTGAGAGTGCAAGTTCATAGGACATGTCGTGTTAAGCACACTGAGATAACATGGGCTGCAACTGGATGCAGCTATAACTCAAGTAGACTCCAGACCTTGAAGTTAGTTCAATTTGATTTATTGAACCTGTCACACAGTTAGCACAGTTCTCTGTGAGTTCGACTCTGCTAACCTAAGCGTGATTTCTCTATCTGACTGAACCAGACTAGCTCTTAGCCACGTGCTGTATGCGTTACGTGATATGTACACCGGACTCACTCAGTAGATGTCCCTAGTGGAAAGAGGCCTTGTGACTTTTATAGTGGGAAACCACCCCCAAGTGTTCTGCCTGCTGATTGGTTATGTCCTGTTCCCTGTGCTCATTAGCTGCCTGTCTGTATCTCATTATGTGCATGTCTGCATATCATGACATCTTCCCTTTTGAAAAAAAATTCTGCAGCCCATGTGAAAGTGTGTACATGTATAGGTCGAAAAACTAACATATTTGCATGAGATGGCAGATGGGAACATATGTACATATGAAAACAGGTGTCTAATGTGCAAAAACAGAACATAGCAAACAAAACAAATGATCATAAGTCCAGTCTCTGGGGCTTGAGTCTGATCCTGGTCGACCGCCGGAGAGGTGGTGGCGGGGACGACGGCGCCTTGATGGGCGGGAATGCAGCCAGACTGGTGGCCTCGTGGTTCGAGGTGTCAGGAGGTGGCACAATAACAGATGGAAACAATGAAGAATGTGGTTGCGGGCGGGCAACTGCGCGCAGGGCCCGTCTGTTGCGCCGCACAACAGAACCATCAACCATATGCACAACGTACGATCGAGGAGCAGCCAGTTGGACAACAACCGCTGGAGCTGACCAGCCTCCATCAGACAGCTGGATCCGAACAGCATCCGCCGGGGATAGCACAGGCAAATCGGTGGCATGAGCATCATAGCCCTGCTTTTGCCGGTCCCTGAGTTTCTGCACCTTCTGCAGCACCGGAAGGTGATCCAGATCAGGCAAGTGTATGGCTGGAAGAGTCGTCCACAGGTCCCTGTTCATCAGGAGTTGAGCCGGTGACATGCTGGTAGACAGAAGGGTTGCCCTGTACGCAAGCAGCGCAAGGTTGACATCAGAAGCAGAATCCGCAGCCTTGCAGATGAGCTGCTTCACTATGTGCACCCCTTTCTCAACCTTCCCATTGGACTGCGGGTAATGTGGGCTGGAAGTGACGTGATGAAACTGATATAGCTGGGCAAATCTTGACCACTCTTGGCTGCTGAAGCAAGGACCGTTGTCACTCATCACAGTGAGGGGAATACCATGCCTGGAGAATGTCTCCTTACAGGCCTTGATGACGGTCTTGGACGTGAGGTCCGAGAGCATCACAACTTCTGGGTAGTTGGAAAAATAATTAATGGTGAGCACATAATCACGACCCTTGGCGTGAAAGAGGTCGATGCCCACCTTGGACCACGGGGAGGTCACAATTTTGTGCTGCTGAAGCGTCTCCTTGCCCTGTGTTGGCTGGAAGCGTTGCCAGGTCGGACAGTTGAGGACCATATTTGAGATGTCCTGACTAATCCCAGGCCAGTAGACAGCTTGCCTTGCTCTGCGCCTTCTCGACACCTAGATGCCCCTCGTGTATTTGGCGGAGCATCAAGCTCTGGAGACTGCATGGAATGACGATGCAATCCAGCTTGAGGAGGATTCCATCAACCACCGTCAGGTCGTCCTTCACATTGAAGAATTGGGGGCACTGCCCCTTTTGCCAGCCATTGGTGAGGTGGTGCATGACACGCTGCAGAAGTGGGTCCTTGGCCGTCTCGTCGCGAATGTGGATCAACTTTTCATCCGGCGCCGGGAGGTTGCTGGCCCACAGCTGCACTTGTGATTCAATCTGTTGGACGAATGCCGGCGGGTCGGCAGTCAAGGTTATGGAGCGGGACAAGGCATCCGCAATAACGAGCTCCTTGCCCGTCGTGTACACAAGCTCAAAGTCGTACCGTCTGAGCCTGAGGAGGATGCGCTGCAGCCGGGGTGTCATGTTGTTCAGGTCCTTGTGGATAATGTGGACCAGAGGCCTGTGGTCCGTCTTGATGGTGAACGTCGGCAGGCCGTAGACATAATCGTGGAACTTGAGAATTCCAGTAAGCAGGCCCAGGCATTCCTTTTCAATTTGGGCATACCGCTGCTCGGTGGGTGTCATCGCCCGTGATGCGTAGGCAACCGGAGCCCAGGATAAGGTGTCATCGCGCTGGAGCAACACCGCGCCGATGCCGTCCTGGCTCGCATCTGTCGAGATTTTCATTTCCTGTCAGGATCAATAAATGCCAAGACAGGTGCAGTGGGGAGCTTGGCTTTCAGCTCCAACCACTCTGCTTGATGAGCTGCCTGCCACTCAAAGGCAGTAGACTTTTTCACCAGGTGCCTGAGGGCCGTGGTGTGTGAGGCCAGCTGTGGGATGAACTTGCCCAAGAAGTTCACCATTCCTAGGAAGCGCAGCACCGCCTTCTTGTCTTCAGGGGTCTTCATGGCTTTGATGGCCTTGACCTTGTCTGTGTCCGGGCGCACACCCTGCTGAGATATCTGGTCACCCAAGAACTTCAGTGTTGACATGCCAAAGGAACACTTTGCCCTGTTCAGCTTGAGGCCATTGGCATGGACACGGCGGAATACCTGCTGGAGACGAGAGATGTGCTCTTCGGGGGTTGTGGACCAAATGATAACGTTGTCCACATACACTCGAACCCCTTCAATGCCCTCCATCATCTGCTCCATGATTCTATGGAAGATCTCCGAGGCCGAGACAATGCCGAACGGCATACGATTGTAACAGTACCTGCCAAACGGTGTGTTGAAGGTGCAGAGCCTTCTGCTGGACTCATCCAACTGGATTTGCCAAAACCCGTGTGATGCATCTAACTTTGTGAAAAACCGGGCGTGTGCCATCTCACTTGTCAGTTCCTCCCACTTTGGGTTGGGGTAGTGTTCCCGCATTATATTCTGGTTGAGATCCTTGGGATCAATACAGATGCGCAGCTCCCCCGACGTTTTTTTTACACAGACCATCGAGCTGACCCAGTCAGTCGGTTCTGTGACTTTGGAGATGATGCCCTGGTCCTGAAGATCCTTCAACTGCGCCTTCAGGCGATCCTTCAGTGGAGCCGGAACCCGGCGTGGAGCGTAGACCACAGGCGTGGCATCAGGTCGCAGCAGGATCTTGTACCGATATGGCAGAGTGCCCATCCCGTCAAATACATCCGTATACTGAGCGAGGATGTCGTCAATGCCGGCTTGAAGATCCACGTTGGGGGAGGTCACTGTGTAGACCCGCTGCACAAGGTTTAGCTGCTTGCATGCATGTGCGCCGAGCAGGGAGGCCCTGTCTGGCATGCCAATTTCAAACCTTAGCCTTGCGTGAATGCTTCTGTTGGAGACAAGCAGATGGCAGGATCCCAGTGCTGTGATGGCATTGCCGTTATAGTCCAGGAGGTGGCAGGCTGCTGGAAGGAGCTTGGGTGGCTTTTTGATGTGGTTGAAATCTGCCTGTTCCTTTGGCAGAAGCACCTGTGTCCAGCTTGAACTGGATAGAGCACTGACTTACATGCATCACCGCACTCCATTAGTCAGAAGAATCCACAGTGAGGATGGGCAGGTTCCGTGATGATGTCGGTGAGGCATGTTCACGTGTGGTGATGATGCCCACATGGTAGGGGGACTCCAGGCAATCGTCCTCTGGATCCGTAATGCTGCCAGGATCAGAATCCTGTAAACCGTGCTGGACACTCCGAGCGCGCCTGCATTGGAATTGGGAGCGCTGGCCCTTGACTGGTGGTGCAGACCTGCACAAGGCTGCATAGTGTCCAGGCTTCCCGCCATTTTAACAACGCCTGCCTCTTGCAGGGCAGTGTTTCTTTAAATGGGCGGTGCCACAGTTCGGGCATGTCGTGACGTCGTTACGCTCCATGCGTCGTTGCACATACGCAGTGCGGTCGGCAGACGTTTGCACCTGCGCAGTGTGGTGATCGGCCGCTTCGTTATCCCATTCACATCGCACATGCGTGGGGCTCAAGGCTGAAGCGCTGCATCCGGGCGTCGGCCTGTATGCTCTCTGCCTCATGGGAGGCAAGTTTCTCAGTTTCAGCCGATTTGTATTGGGAATACCGATTTTTGGCGTGCTCATGTTTCGTGTACACATTTCGATCGCGACTGGCAGGGTCATATGCTTGATTTTTAAAAGCTGCTCAGAGTGAACGCCAAAAACGATCTGGTCCCTGATCATGGAGTCAGCAATGTCACCAAAGTTGCAGGACAGCGCTAGTAGACGGAGATTAGTTAGAAAGGAGTTGAAAGATTCGTCTTTACCTTGTAGGCATTGCTTAAATATGTAGCGCTCGAAGATTTCATTGGTGTCCACTTCACAATGACTGTCAAATTTGTCCAGGATGGTCTGAAACTTCGTCTTGTCCTGGCCTTCGGTGAAGTTAAATGAGTTAAAGATTTGGATGGCTTGATCCCCCGCTGTTGAGAGGAGAAGCGCAATCTTTCTTGTACCAGACACACCCTCGAGGGTCTGAGGCTTCGATGTACAGCAGAAATCTTTGCTTGAACGTCCGCCAGTTGGCACTGAGATTACCGGAGGTCCGCAACAGTTGAGGAGACTGGATCTTCTCCATGGTGCCGGGATGTATTTGCTGGTCGTCACGGACCAGATTGAGGTAAACCACCTAAGGATAGCAGTCTACTGGTACCATGTCGTGTTAAGCACACTGAGATAACATGGGCTGCAACTGGATGCAACTATAACTCAAGTAGACTCCAGATCTTGAAGTTAGTTCAATTTGATTTATTGAACCTGTCACACAGTTAGCACAGTTCTCTGTGAGTTTGACTCTGCTAACCTAGCTGTGATTTCCCTATCTGACTGAACCAGACTAGCTCTCAGCCACGTGCTGTATGCGTTACATGATATGTACACCGGACTCGCTCTGTAGATGTCCCTAGTGGAAAGAGGCGGAGTGTGAGTGCCTCGTGCCTTTTATAGTGGGAAACCACCCCGAAGTGTTCTGCCTGCTGATTGGTTATGTCCTGTTCCCTGCCTGTCTGTATCTCATATTGTGCATGTCTACATATCATGACAGGACATATACCATTTTTAAAATAATATTTATCACAAGTGTTCTTTGGCACTACTCAGTGTAAGTTTGAAGTTACAGGACAGGTACACTTAAAACAATTCATTATTTTGGGGTTGCAAAGTGCCAGTGTGTCTTTTAAGCCTGCTTGGTTTATTTGATGTTAAGTAAAAAATAAGGGATTTAATCCAAATGTTGCTCTGCAGTTTTCAGATTACACCCCTGATTTTGTTTATGCCTCTTTTAGTTAACAAATAAGAAGACATTAAGCTGCCCTGGAGCCATCGGCTAAAAACACGAACTGAAGTGCCCTGTCATGTTCCAGTATATTATGAACTTTCAGATAAAACATTAAACGTTTGAACACAAAATAGCCACTGCAAATCACATGACCTTTGGCATTTTGAGCTCCTTACAATCCCGAGTCTGAAGCAAATACCTAATTAAACTTGAACATTCATAGTCATACAGGGAATTCATACATCTTGTTCCAAGGTAGAACATCAGCAAAATAACTAAATAATTCCAGTCTTTCTGTTTCATCATGGACAAAAAAAAAATCATCAAAACTTAATGTCTGTTCGGGGTCGCACGGAGGGACACTGCTGCCTCACAGCACCAAGGTCCTGGGTTCGATCCTGGCCCCGGGTCACTGTCCATACGGAGGTTGAACATTCTCCCCATGTCTGCGTGAGTCTCACCCGCACAAACCAAAAGTGTGCAAGCTAGGTGGATTGACCTGGCTAAATTACCCCTTAATTGGAAAAAATGAATTGGGTACTTTAAATTTATTTTTAAAAACTTAATGTCTGTTAGATGAATGTGAATGGATTCCATCAACCATCCATTGTGTCACTGTGGTACCTCATCCAAACTAGATGGGGTGAACTTCCAGGTGTCAAACAACAACACACCATCCCTTTTTTGGAAAAAGGACTTTGAACTTGTACAAGAAACATAGTGAGCAATCCATTTTGTTGTCCTCTGTTAAAATAACAGCAGGAAGCTGTTCTATAGAGTTCCATTAGAAAGTCATCAAACCAGCTGGGAGACATTGAAGCAGCCAAGGTAATAAACAGCAATATCTTGAAAGGGGTAGAAGGGCTCCACCGAACCTGTCCCAACTTTGCATTTGCCTGAGAATCAACTTCCTGGAAATTCACTGTCAAGAAGCCACACAGCTATCTGAGAATGCTCTGCTTTACAAGTCCTTCGTCTAAACTAAAGCATCAATTTTACCTGAGAAACTCCAGGCCTGCCATGAAAGAGGCTCGGAGAATCCTAAATTGTAATTGCATTGTTTTGCCTTCATGTACCTAATCTTTGTATGTGTGATAGTGTGGGTGAGTCGAGTGAATGAGTTTCAAACATCTGGGGCAAGTGTGAGATAATAAATGTCCTTATTTATTTTGAAAACTCAACAAAGGTTGGCTGCTGGGATTATTTAAATTTCTACAAACACTCTGAGGTATAAACATATTGGTCGTGGGTAATAAAAGGAAACACGTAGGCCAGGATTCTCCGACCCTGCGCCGGGTCGGAAAATCCCTGGGGGGATGCGAGAATCGCGCCCCGACGCCGGCTTCCCGATTCTCCCACACCGATTCTCGGGTGCCCTCGGGATTCCCACTGTGCTGGTCGGGCGCCGTTGAAAGCACACCCCCGCCCCCCCGGCGATTCCCCGGGCCCCAGCGGGCCCAGTGGCCGCAGAGTTCGGCCGAGTCCCGCCAGCGTGGGTTACACAGGTCCCACACGGCGGGACCTGGAAGGTGTGTCTGCGGGGGCCGTCCTGGAAGGGGGGCGGGGGCCGACCCCAGGGGGGGCCCACGGTGGCCTGGCCCGCGATCGGGACCTACCGATCGGAGGGCGGGCTGGTTCCCTGGGGGCCTATGTTCCTCCGCGCCGGGCACCTGTAGGGCTCCACCATATTGGCCATGGGCCGGCGCGGAGAAGCGAACCCCTGCGCATGCGTGGAATCACGCCGGCCGTAGCACACATGCGTGGAATCATGCCGGCCATAGCACACATGCGTGGAATCACGCCGGCCGTAGCGCACATGCGTGGAATCACGCCAGCCGTAGCGCGCATGCGTGAACTCACGCCGGCCGTTCCGCACCGGCTGGAGCTGTGGGGACCACTTCGGCGCTGACCTAGCCCCCAAGGAAAGGGAGCATTCCCCATTATCGGGGACCATTGACGCCGGAATGGTTGGTGCCGTTTTTCACACCGGCATGGGGACATAGCCCCATTATTTAAGAATCCCACCCATAAATTCCGTCCGTGAAAGCCTCCTTCTTAAAGGGCACAACTAATAAAACCTAAATCATAAAAAGGAAAAGCAAATCAACACATTAAATAATATTATTTCCCATATCTATTTTTTTATTTTATGCACAAAACTCCTTCACATTCCAGTTCTGGCAGTGCCGTCTGATCATGCAAAACGTTGAATGCACTGATGGACAATGAGCACATCTTCCCCAGGGCCACTCAGGCAAAGCAACAGAGTCGAAGGCAGCCAGAGGAACCATCCCATGGCCTTGGAAAAGCTGGACCTGTGTGTGACTTTTGTTATAGGAAATTCAATTAGGAGTTTGTAGAAATTACAACTCTCAATGAATTCTGTTCCCAAGATGTTTTCCTGGAACTTTCAACTGATGTCTTTTTTTTGCCTCAGGCAGTATGAGTCATAAAGTCATAGCGTTTTACAGCATAGAAAGTGGCCCTTTGGTCCATCACGTCCACGACGACCATCAAGTACCTAACTATTCTCGTCCCATTTCCCAGCACTTGGTCTGTAGTCATGTATGCTATGGCATCTCAAGTGCTCATCTAAAAACTTCTTAAAGGTTGTGAGGGTTCCCGCCTCTATTACCCTTTCAGGCAGTGAGCTCCAGTTTCCAACCGCCCTCTGGTTGAATAGGTTTTTCCTCAAATCCCCCTAAACCTGCTGGCCGTTACTTTAAACCTATCTCCCCTCCACTAAGGAGAAAAGTACCTTCCTATCCATTCTATCTATGCCCTTCAAAATTTTACATACCTCAATCAGGTCCCCCTCAACATTATCTGCTCCAGGGAAAACAACCCCAGCCTATCCTGTCTCTCTCAATAGCTGAAATGATCCAGCCCAGGCAACATCCTGGCGAATTTCCTCTGCACCGCCTCCATTGCAGTCACTTTGTTTCTATGGTGTGGTGAACAGAACTGTACACAGTACTCTAGCTGGGATCTAACAAATGTTTTATACAGCTCCAGCATAATCTCCCTGCTCTTATATTCAATGCTCTTCTTAACTGCTTCATCTACCTGTCCTGCTGTCTTCAGAGGTCTGGGAACCTGCACACCAAGGTCTCTTTGATCCTCTGTACATCCTAGGGTCCAACCATTCATTATATATTCCCTTGTTAGGGCAGCACGGTGGCGCTGTGGGTTAGCACTGCGTCCTCATGCGCCGAGGTCCCAGGTTCAATCCCGGCTCTGGGTCACTGTCCGTGTGGAGTTTGCACATCCTCCCCGTGTTTGCGCGGGTCTCACCCCCACAACCCAAAGCTGTGCAGAGTAGGTAGATTGGCCATGCTAAATTGCCCCTTAATTGGAAAAAACGAATTGGCTACTCTAAATTTATTTTAAAAATATATTGAAAAAACTATATTCCCTTGTTTTGCTAGTCCTCCCAAAATTCATTACCTCACACTTTTCATGGTTAAATTCCAATTGACACACTGTCGTGTTGGGTGTTCTGATGTACAAATGATCCAACACGGCTGGAGATGGTGTAACTCAATTTTATTAACTACTTAACTGTAACAGCACACTGCTAACTTGGGTACATGCATTACCAGCTAATCTGTGAACCCTGTCCTATTACTATCTGGGTGAGGCACTCAGCACACGGTGAATGTCTGAGTGGCAGGCTCTGAGCTCGGTGCTCTGAGCTGGCTGCTGCTGGAATGAGCGGGAACTGTAGTGTCCCCTGTTTTTATAGTGCGTGTGCTCTCACTGGTGATTGGCTGCGATGTTATGCGTGTGTTGGTTGGTTCTACTGCATGTCCATCAGTGTGTGTTTGATTGCACAATGATATGCTGATCTAAATATCATGACATTCCTCCTTTTCGCAAAGAATATGTGCCTACATGATAATAAATAAAGAAGTGTGGTTAGTGCATCTAATCATGTGTATGCAATATTTACAACAATATGTACATGTGGCTATACTATATACACAGGAAGGTGCCAGGTGCAGAAACACTATGTTACACCAAGAACAAAACCAATGTCATTAACAAACAATAACAAAATCTTAAACAGTATGGCAAAAAAGTCAAAATCTTAAACAGTATAGCAAAAAGTCTGAAACAGTATGTCAGAACAAGTCAGTGAGTCCAATATGAAAAGGTTCATAAATTAAGTCTCTCAGGTGGGCGACGAATTCGGGTTGACCGCCTCAAGGGTGGGTCAGGATCCACCGGCTGAGGAACGGGCCAGGCCACGGTCGAGTGAGGAGGATGCAGAGTGTCTGGAAGGTCAACAAAGTCCATTGCAGGGACAACAGGAGGGCGTGGCACCGGTGCAGGATCACGTAGTGAGCGCGGAACCAGACGAAGGGCACGCCGATTGCGGCGGCGATAGAGCCATCAGGCAGACGAACCAGGAACGAGCGGGGAGCTATCTGTCGGAGAACCTCAGCGGTTGTCGACCAGCCGCCCTCCGGAAGGTGTATGCGGACATTATCTCCAGGAGCCAGGGCAGGAAGATCAGTCACCCGAGCATCATGTGTCGCCTTTTGTTGCTCACGCTGTTGCTGCATCCGTCGAAGTACTGGAGCATGGTCGAGGTCTGGGACATGAATGAATGGCACAGTGGTCCTGAGGGTGCGACCCATAAGCAGCTGGGCCGGCGATAGGCCCGTGGACAGTGGGGCCGAGCGATAGGCCAGCAAGGCGAGGCACAAGTCAGATCCTGCATCAGCAGCCTTGCAGAGGAGCCTTTTAACGATATGGACGCCCTTTTCTGCTTTACCATTCGACTGAGGATGCAGAGGACTGGACGTCACGTGTGTGAAGTTGTATGAGCTGGCGAAGGAAGACCATTCCTGACTCACAAAGCAGGGGCCATTGTCTGACATCATGGTGAGCGAGATGCCATGGCGAGCAAAGGTCTCTTTGCAGGCCCGGATTACAGCCGATGACGTGGTGTCGTGCAGGCGTATGACCTCTGGATAGCTGGAAAAGTAGTCGATGATGATGATTTACTCCCTGCCGAGCGCATGGAACAGGTCCACGCCCACCTTCGACCAGGGGGACGTGACCAACTCATGTGGCTGAAGGGTCTCACGGGGTTGTGCCAGCTGAAACCGCTGACAGGTGCGGCAATCGAGCACAGTGTTAGCAATGTCCTCACTTATTCCCGGACAGTACACAGCCTCTCGGGCCCTCCGCCGGCACTTCTCAATGCCGAGATGGCCTTCGTGCAGTTGTTCTAAAACAAGCCGGTGCATGCTGTGTGGGATCACAATGCCGTCCAGCTTCAGGAGGACACCATCAACGACTGCCAAGTCGTCCCGAACGTTGTAAAACTGTGGGCATTGTCCCTTGAGCCACCCGTCCGTCATGTGGCACATCACACATTGCAGAAGGGGGTCAGCCGCAGTCTCACGTCGAATGTGGGCCGGGCGTGCATCAGTGGCCGGCAGATTGGCAGAAGTGAAGGCTACATGTGCGTCGACTTGGCAAACAAACCCCTCAGGGTCGGATGGCGTGTTGACTGCCCTGGACAGAGCGTCTGCTTTAATGAGGTCCTTACCCGGGGTGTAGACAAGTTGAAAGTTGTACTCCGGAGTTTGAGCAGAATGCGCTGGAGGCGAGGGGTCATATCATTGAGGTCCTTTTGAATGATGCCAACCAGCGGGCGATGGTCAGTCTCCACGATGAACTGGGGAAAGCCATACACATAGTCGTGGAACTTGTCAACGCCAGTCAACAGGCCTATGCACTCCTTTTCAATCTGTGCATCGCGCTGCTCTGTGGGGGTCATGGCCCGTGACGCATAGGCGACTGGAGCCCATGATGAGGCGTCATCCCGTTGCAGGAGGACCGCCCCAATGCCGGACTGGCTGGCATCAGTCGAGATTTTCGTCTCCCTTGCAGGATCGAAGAACGGCAATACCGGGGCGGTGGTGAGCTTGACCTTGAGTTCCTCCCATTCACGCTGGTGGGTGGGAAGCCACTGGAATTCAGTTGTCTTCCTGACAAGGTGCCGGAGAGCTGTAGTGTGGGAAGCAAGGTTGGGGATGAACTTCCCCAGGAAGTTGACCATTCCGAGAAAGCGTAGCACCGCCTTCTTGTCTGTGGGCTTCTGCATGGCTGTGATGGCTGCCACCTTCTCGGCATCCGGCCGCACCCCCAACTGGGAGATGTGGTCCCCCAGGAACCTCAGCTCGGTTTGTCCAAAAGAGCATTTGGCCGTATCCGTTTAAAGACGCGCTGAAGGCAACTGATGTCCTCCTGCGGTGTGGTGGACCAAATAATGATGTCATCTACATAGACGCGCACCACTTCGATGCCCTCCATCATCTGTTCCATGATGCGATGGAACACTTCAGAGGCCGATATGATGCCAAATGGCATCCTATTGTAGCAGTATCTGCCAAATGGAGTGTTGAAAGTGCACAGCTACCTGCTGGACTGATCCAATTGAATCTGCCAGAAGCCCTTTGAGGCATCAAGCTTGGTGAATATTTTTGCCTGAGCCATCTCGCAAGTGATCTCCTCACGTTTGGGTATGGGGTAGTGTTCCCTCATTATGTTGCGATTTAAGTCTTTCGGGTCTATACAGATCCGGATCTCGCCGGAAGTCTTCTTGACGCACACCATGGAGCTGACCCGTGGAGTCGGCTCCGTTACCCGGGAAAGCACTCCTTGGTCCTGAAATGTCCTGCAGCTGCTGCTTGAGGCGGTCCTTGAGTGGTGCTGGGACCCTGCGAGGTGCGTGAACTACCGGGGTGGCATCCTGTTTAAGCCGGATTTTGTACGTGTAGGGCAGTGTGCCCATGCCCTCGATGACATCCTGGTTGTGCGTGAGGATTGAGTTGAGCTACACCCTAAAGTTTGCATCTGGGAAATCGGACGAGCCTTCTGGAGAGAGAGAGTGTACACGCCGAACGAGGTGGAGGATTTTGCACGCCAGTGCACCTAGCAGAGTGTCCTTTGAGGAGCCCACGATTTCGAATGGTAGTGTGGCTTTACGTGAGTTGTGTGTCACTTCGAGCTGGCACGACCCCGTGGCGGGGATGACGTTGCCATTATAGTCAACGAGTTGACAGTTGGATGGCAGAATAGGTGGTTTAACCTTTAGGGTCTGGAATGGTGACCATGCGAGGAGATTGGCGGAGGCACCAGTGTCTAGGCGGAATCTGATCTGGGATCGGTTGACCGTCAGGGTGGCACACCACTCGTCGTCCGGATCAATGCTCTGCACTGACAGCGGCTGGTGCATTCGACTCGGGGACAGCTTGTTCTTGTTGATGACAGCAACGCGGAGGGGCTCCCTGTCCTCAGTGGCACTGGTCTGTGTGACGTTGGGATCGGACTCGGTGAACGTGGGTTGAAATGCCCAAACGTTTCTGCGAGGCTGGTAAAACGGGTACGAGTTGGCAGGGTGAGCTGCTCGACGGCAGGCAGCATAGTGGCCCAACCTGCCACAGCGTAGGCATTGTCGCGCTTTGGCAGGACATTGCCACTTTAAATGGGCAGAGCCACAGTTGCCGCACGTCGTGACGTCAGTGCGTTTGTTGCGCCACCGCGCATGTGCGGTGCGGTCTTGCGTAGTGCGCGCCTCGCGTTCCTCTGCGTCAGCGTCCCCTCTTTTGGCGTGTACAAGCGCGGGAGGCCTCGGAAAGCACGCGAAATGGCCGGCCTCCTCCAGGCCGCGGCCCGGGAGGTACTCGATCGTCTGGACCCGCTCCACCTTGTGGGGCCCGTGCCGCGCCCTTTCGGCCGCCTGGATGTGTGAGTACCGGCTGGTGGCGTTCTCATGCAGGACGCAGGTCTCGATGGCAGTCGCCAGGGTGAGTTGCTTGACTCGAAGGAGCTGCTGGCGCAGGGTGCCCGACATGACTCCGAAAACTATCTGGTCGCGTACCATGGAGTCAGAGGTGGTCCCATAGCCACAGGACTGCGCGAGGATGCGGAGGTGTGTAAAATAAGACTGGAAAGGTTCGTCCTTACCTTGCAGGTGCTGCTGGAACAGGTACCTCTCGAAGCTCTCGTTTACTTCAACGCTGAAGTGTTCGTCGAACTTCAGGAGCACCGTCTTGTATTTGGTTTTGTCCTCGCCTTCCGTAAATGTAAGGGAGTTAAAGATGTGGATGGCGTGTTGCCCCGCCGTGGAGAGAAGAAGGGCAATCTTCCTGGTGTCCGATGCATTCTCCCTGTCTGTGGCCTCGAGGAAGAGTTGGAAGCGCTGCTTGAACAGTTTCCAATTGACCCCGAGATTGCCAGCGATTCGGAGCGGTGGCGGCGGGTTGATGTTCTCCATGGTGCAGGACGGCGGATTGCTGATACGTTGCAGGTAGGTCTCACAGGCGCTGGCTTGCGTCCACTTCTGGTATCGTGTCGTGTTGGGTGTTCTGATGTACAAACGATCCAACACGGCTGGAGATGGTGTACCCCAATTTTATTAACTACTTAACTGTAACAGCACACAGCTAACTTGGGTACATGCATTACCAGCTAATCTGTGGACCCTGTCCTATTACTATCTGGGTGAGGCACTCAGCACACGGTGAATGTCTGAGTGACAGGCTCTGAGCTCGGTGCTCCAAGCTGGCTACTGCTGGAATGAGAGGGAACTGTAGTGTCCCCTGTTTTTATAGTGCGTGTGCTCTCACTGGTGCTTGGCTGCGATGTATGTGTGTTGGTTGGTCCTACTGCATGTCCATCAGTGTGTGTTTGATTGCACCATGATATGCTGATCCAAATATCATGACACACACTTCTTCCCATCTAACCAGCTCGTCTATATTGTCCTGTTATCTAAGGCCTTGCTCCTCTCTATTTACCACACCACCAATTTTTGTGTCATCTGTGAACTTTCTTCTCATAGCACTCACATTCACATCTAGATCATTAATGTATACTACAAACAACACGGGACTCAGCATTGATCCCTTCGGTACACCACTGGACACAGGCTTCCAGTAATAAAAACAACCTTCAACTATCATCGTCTGACTCCTACCACTAAACCAGTCATGCATTTTAGACATAATAATAATCTTTATTGTCACAAGTAGGCTTACATTAACACTGCAATTAAGTTACTGTGAAAATCCATCTAAAATGCATCAGGAAAGAAGTCCCCTCAAACATAAACTTTATACATTTAAATATAATCTTTATACATTTATACATTCGGTGATTAATGCCCGTAGTAAATTACGAATTACAAGGCTAACAATTCATGATAGCTGTGTATTTTTTCAAAAATAATTGTATTCAGAAAATTTGTTATGAGTACATTACATAACAGTTCAAATTTTACATTGCACAAAGTGCAATACAGTTTTGTTTCCTTCAATACAGTGTGCAGCACTCTAAGGTTCCCCACTATAAGAATTACAGGTTACATTTACATTTCATGTCAAACGTTCTCTGGTTCATGATGCTCAAGGGACTGTAAATGGGTTCCAGACCCTCAGTATACTATGCCAGTAGGGTCTTTAATTGTGGCATTTCTCCATTTAGCCATAGCGGGTGGCTACCCCAAGCCTTCGTACGTCCCTCAACACAAAGTGTGGAATTTGGAATGTGCCAGTTTTCAACAATCAGTTGTGGACAGCTCTTTGCAATGGTAGATCAACAATTTTCAGACAGGGGATTTCCGGTGGCGGCCATGCGAGGGTAGGTCGCGAATACGGCAGCTCCCGACGCGAACGGGCCCTTTTTAGGAGTTTTAGCGGCTCCCCCCGGGGAAATTCGGCGGGGCAAGCAACACTGGAAAGGTTCCCCGCATCGGTTTATGGAGGGGACCAGAAGTAGGGCGGCGAAGCAAGCGAGTGCCAAGAAGCGGGTGGAATGGGCGTGGGAACACAAAATGGCATCCGGCTCGGATCAAGCAGCGTGGGCCCAGTGGTCGCGGGAACAGCAGGATTTCCTCAGAAGTTGTGTTGCAGAACTAAAAACGGAGCTGCTGGCCCCGATGAAGGCCTCAATGGAGAAAATGGTCGAGACCCAGAAGATGCAGGAGAAGGCGATCAAGGAGATCGAGAAAAAGGTCTCTGATAACGAAGATGAGATACTTGGTCTGGCCGTCAGGGTGGAGGCGAATGATGCCTTGCATAAGAGATGGCAGAAGAGATTGGAAGATCTTGAAAACAGGTCCAGGAGACAAAACCTGCAAATTCTGGGCCTCCCTGAGGGTGCGGAGGGGTCGGATGCGAGTGCATTTGTGACCACCTTGCTGGGGACCCTGATGGGGACGGGGGCATTCCCTCGGCCTCTGGAACTGGCCGGGGCGCACAGAGTCCTTGCAAGGAAGCCCAAGACTAACGAACCGCCAAGGGCTATGGTGGTATGGTTTCACCGCTTCTCAGACAAGGAACGTGTCTTGCGGTGGGCCAAAAAGGAGCGGAGGAGAACAGCGTAATTCGCATATACCAGTACCTGGGAGCAGTACTGGCCAAGAGGCATGCTGGATTCAACCGTGCTAAGACACGGTTGGGTCTTATCACGATCCACAACAAAGGGGTGAAGTTTGGGCTGCTGCATCCGGCGAGGCTTTGGGTCACGTATCAAGACCAGCATCACTACTTCGATACACCGGACGAGGCGTGGACATTTATCAAACAGGAAAAGTTGGACTCGAGCTAAAGGACAGCCACACTTTGATGAAATGCTCTGGTGGGGATGTGTAACATGATGCTGTCCTAACATAAGATTGGGAGTAATGTTAAATGTTTGAGGGGGCTGGGGAGATGGCTGGAGGGAGCTATGTTATGTTGTTTCCCTCTTTGTTCCCTGTTTCTCTGGCCAAGCTCGCTGCGTTTGCGGAGTTCAGCCACAGAGGGGGGACAGGGGCCCTATACACAGGGCTGCTCTTCAGGCATCTGGAGCCGTTTCTTTTGTGGGGCCTAGTTAGTGTTTGTTTCTTGTTTCACTGTGGAGGGGGGGAAATATTCTTTGGGGACTGTAAAGGCAGTTAAATTGGGCTTTCCATGGGAAGAGAGGGGCCCGAATAACGAGGCAACAGGATGATCGGAGACAGAGGCGGGTGCGTCCAGGGTCAGCATGGATCAGCTGACTCATGGGAGCTTAATGGGGGGAGAGTTAATGTTAAGCTGGTGCTTGACTTGGGGGATTGGGATCATGGGCTGCTGGGGGGTGGGGGGGGGGCGGGGATGCTGCTTTGCTGACAGAAGAGGAGCCAACTTTGGGGAACAGTTGGAGAGTCGGGGGGGGGGGTGCCTTCAGTGGGAGGGCTCGAGTAAGTGGGGGATGCAGGCTCGTGGCTGGCCGAAAAAAGGGGATGGCTATTCGGCGGGGGGGGGGGAGTTAACTCCCCGTCCAGGCTGATCACGTGGAATGTGAGGGGTCTGAATGGGCCGGTCAAGAGGGCTCCGTGTTCTCGCACCTAAAGGGGTTAAAGGCAGACGTAGCCATGCGACAGGAAACTCGTAGATCAAACAAGATTGAGAAAGGGGTGGGTGGGCCAGGTGTTCCATTCGGGGCTGGATTCAAAGACCAGAGGGGTAGCAATTCTGGTCAGTAAACGGGTGGCATTCGACGCAGGGTGTATTGTGGCTGATAAAGGGGGCAGATACATAATGGTGAGTGGGAAGCTGCAGGGGACCCCGGTGGTGCTAATGAACGTCTACGCCCCGAACTGGGATGACGTGGAATTCATGAGATGCATGCTGGGTAAAATTCCGGACATAGACTCACATAATTTGATCATGGGGGGTGACTTCAACACAGTCATTGACCCTGTATTGGACCGGTCAAAGTCCAGGTTGGGAAAGCGACCAGCAGCGGCTAAGGAACTGAGGGGTTTCATGGAACAGGTGGGGCGTGTAGACCCATGGCGGTTCACTCGGCCGAGGGCGAAGGAGTTCTCTTTTTTCTCCCATATCCACAAAGTTTATTCTCATCTAGATTTTTTTGTTGTGAGCAGGGCATTAATCCCAAGGGTGGAGGGGACGGAATACTCGGCCATTGTAGTCTCTGACCATGCTCCGCACTGGGTGGACTTGCAACTTGGTGAAGAGAGAGGGCAGCGCCCACTCTGGAGGCTAGATGTGGGACTGCTAGCGGATGACGAGGTTTGTATGTGGATAAATAGGAACATCCAAAACTACTTGGAAACAAATGATAAGGGTGACGTAACACGACTACGGATTGGGAGGCTCTGAAGGCAGTTATTAGAGGGGAGTTAATTTCTAGCAGATCCCAAAGGGAGAAGAAAGAAAGAGCAGAGAGAGAGAGGCTAGTAGAGGAGATACTCAGAGTAGACAAGAGTTACGCGGAGACCCCCGAGACGGGGCTACTGAAGGAGCGCCGGAAGCTGCAAACTGAGTTTGATCTGCTGACCATAGGGAAAGCGGTAGCACAGCTGAGGAAGGCAAAAGGGGTAGTCTATGAGTATGGGGAGAAAGCGAGTAGAATGCTGGCGCACCAACTTCGTAGGAGAGAGGCGGCCAGGGAAATTGGGGGAGTTAGGGATAAGGAAGGTAACACGGTCTTGGACCCAGAGGAGGTGAACAAAGTCTTTAAGGAGTTTTATGGGAAACTGTCCAAGTCAGAACCCCCGGCGGGAGGAGAAGGGATGAAGCAATTCATGGACCAATTGAGGTTTCCAAAGGTGGAAGAGGATCTGGTGGAGGGACTGGGGCCCCCAATAGAGTTGGAGGAGATTGTTAAGGGCCTAGGGAGTATGCAGTCGGACAAGGCCCCGGGGCCGGACAGCTATCCTGCAGAATTCTACAAGAAATTTTCGGAACTGTTGAGTCACTCCTGCTAAGGACCTTTAACGAGGCTAAAGAGAGAGGGACCCTCCCCCCAACAATGTCACAGGCCTCGATCTCACTCATTCTCAAACGGGAGAAAGATCCGCAACAATGTGGGTCCTACAGACCGATATCGCTCTTGAACCTAGATGCCAAATTGCTGGCCAAGATTTTGGCCGCTAGAATAGAGGACTGTGTCCCAGGGGTGATAGGGGAGGATCAGACAGGCTTCGTTAAGGGCAGGCAACTGAACACCAATGTACGGAGGCTCCTAAACATTATTATGATGCCCTCAGAAGGAGGGGAGGCAGAAGTAGTGGCTGCGATGGATGCAGAGAAAGCCTTTGACCGGGTGGAATGGGGGTACATGTGGGAAACGCTAAGAAGGTTTGGATTCGGTGAGGGATTCATAGGGTGGGTCAAACAACTTTATCAGGCCCCCGTAGTCAGTGTCTGCACGAACCGGGTGAGGTCGGACTATTTTAGGCTTCACCGGGGGACGAGGCAGGGGTGCCCCCTCTCCCCGTTACTATTTGCCCTCGCAATAGAGCCGTTGGCCATAGCACTGATGGCTTCAAAGAACCGGCAGGGGTTGGTTGGGGGGGGGGGGGAAGGAGCATCGGGTCTCGCTCTACGCGGATGATCTGCTCCTGTATATTTCGGACCCACTAGAGGGGATGGGGAGATCATGCAGATTCTGAGGGACTTCGGTAACTTTTCGGGGTACAAATTAAACGAGAGGAAAAGCGAGATGTTCGTGATCCAAGCTAAAGGGCAGGAGAAGAGGCTGGGAGAGCTTCCCCTTAAGATGGTAGAGAAGAGCTTTCGGTACCTAGGCATACAGGTGGCTCGAAACTGGGATGCCCTCCACAAACTTAACTTATCCCGGCTGGTAGAGCAGATGGAGGGGGACTTTAAAAGGTGGGACATGCTCCCGCTTTCTCTAGCGGGGAGGGTGCAGTCCGTTAAAATGACGGTCCTCCCCGGATTCCTGTTTGTCTTCCTGTGCCTTCCCATCTTCATCCCTAAGTCCTTCTTTAAGCGGGTGAATAAGATCATTTTGGGATTTGTATGGGCAAATAAGACCCCGCGAGTAAAGAAACTGTATCTAGAGCGCAGTGGGGGGGGGGTGGGGGTGGGGGTGGGGGTGATTGGGGGGGGGGGGGGGGTTGCTGGCGCTGCCGAATTTTTGCAGCTACTGCACGGTAGCATGGTGGTTAGCACAATTGCTTCACAGCTCCAGGGCCCCAGGTTCGATTCCGGCTTGGGTCACTGTCTGTGCGGAGTCTGCACATCCTCCCCGTGTCTGCGTGGGTTTCCTCCGGGTGCTCCGGTTTCCTCCCACAGTCCAAAGATGTGCGGGTTAGGTGGATTGGCCTTGATAAATTGCCCTTAGTGTCCAAAATTGTCTTAGTGTTGGGTGGAGGTGTTGACCTTGGGTAGTGTGCTCTTTCCAAGAGCCGGTGCAGACTCAAAGGGCCGAATTGCCTCCTTCTGCACTGTAAATTCAATGATAATCTATGATTAATCTAGGACAAAGGTTCGGCACAACATTGTGGGCCGAAGGGCCTGTTCTGTGCTGTATTTTCTATGTTCTATGTTCTATGTACTGGGCGGCTAATATAGCCATGATAAGGAAATGGGTATTGGGGGAGGGGCCGACATGGGAGCAGTTAGAGGCAGCCTCATGCAAAGGCACCAGCTTAGGGGCACTTGTAACGGCACCTCTGCCATTCTCGCCGGCGCGCTACGCCTCACGTCCGGTGGTGTTGGCGGCACTAAGGATCTGGGGTCAGTGGAGAAGGCACAGGGAGGTGGAAGGAGCCTCAGTTTGGACCCCGACATGCAACAATCACAGATTTGTCCCGGGCAAGATAGACGGAGGGTTTCAAAGCTGGCATAGGGTAGGTATGGCAGGGGGCTGGGCACGGGAGCAATAGGTCAGAAGGTGAGAGCATTGAGGGAGAACTAGGGAATAGGGACAGTGTGGCTCTGAGGCAGAGCAGACAGGGAGAAGTTGCTGAACACAGCGGGTCTGGTGGCCTGAAGTGCATATGTTTTAATGCAAGAAGTATTATGGGTAAGGCAGATGAACTTAGAGCTTGGATTAGTACTTGGAACTATGATGCTGTTGCCATTACAGAGACCTGGTTGAGGGAAGGGCAGGATTGGCAGCTAAACGTTCCAGGATTTAGATGTTTCAGGTCGGATAGAGGGGGATGTAAAAGGGGTGGCGGAGTTGCGCTACTGGTTAGGGAGGATATCACAGCTGTACTACGAGAGGACACCTCAGAGGGCAGTGAGGCTATATGGGTAGAGATCAGGAATAAGAAGGGGGCAGTCACAATGTTGGGGGTTTACTACAGGCCTCCCAACAGCCAGCGGGAGATAGAGGAGCAGATAGGTAGACAGATTTAGGAAAAGAGTAAAAACAACAGTGTTGTGGTGATGGGAGACTTCAACTTCCCCAATATTGACTGGGACTCACTTAGTGCCAGGGGCTTAGACGGGGCAGAGTTTGTAAGGAGCATCCAGGAGGGCTTCTGAAAACAATATGTAGACAGTCCAACTAGGGAAGGGGCGGTACTGGACCTGATATTGGGAAATGAGCCGGCCAGGTGGTAGAAGTTTCAGTAGGGGAGCATTTCGGGAACAGTGACCACAATTCAGTAAGTGCTGGTGGACAAGGATAAGAGTGGTCCTAGGGTGAATGTGCTAAATTGGGGGAAGGCTAATTATAACAATATTAGGCGGCAACTGAAGAACCTAGATTGGGGGCGGATGTTTGAGGGCAAATCAACATCTGACATGTGGGAGGCTTTCAGTTGAAAGGAATTCAGGACCGGCATGTTCCTGTGAGGAAGAAGGATTAATACGGCAATTTTCAGGAACCTTGGACAACGAGAGATATTGTAGGCCTCGTCAAAAAGGAAAAGGAGGCATTTGTCAGGGCTAAAAGGCTGGGAACAGACAAAGCCTGTGTGGAATATAAGGAAAGTAGGAAGGAACTTAATCAAGGAGTCAGGAGGGCTAGAAGGGGGTCACGAAACGTAATTGGCAAATAGGGTTAAGGAAAATCCCAAGGCTTTTTACACGTACATAAAAAGCAAGAGGGTAGCCAGGGAAAGGGTTGGCCCACTGAAGGATAGGCAAGGGAATCTATGTGTGGAGCCAGAGGAAATGGGCGAGGTACTAAATTAATACTTTGCATCAGTATTCACCAAAGAGAAGGAATTGGTAGATGTTGAGTCTGGAGAAGGGTGTGTAGGTAGCCTGGGTCACATTGAGATCCAAAAAGACGAAGTGTTGGGCGTCTTAAAAAATATTAAGGTAGATAAGTCCCCAGGGCCTGATGGGATTTAACCCAGAATACTGAAGGAGGCTGGAGAGGAAATTGCTGAGGCCTTGACAGAAATCTTTGGATCCTCAGTGTCTTCAGGTGATGTCCCGGAGGACTGGAGAATAGTCAATGTTGTTCCTCTTTTTAAGAAGGGTAGCAAGGATAATCCAGGGAACTACAAGCCGGTGAGCCTTACTTCAGTGGTAGGGAAATTACTGGAGAGAATTCTTCGAGACAGGATCTACTCCCATTTGGAAGCAAATGGACGTATTCGTGAGAGGCAGCATGGTTTCATGAAGGGGAGGTCGTGTCTCACTAACTTGATAGAGTTTTTCAAGGAGGTCACAAAGATGATTGGTGCAGGTAGGGCAGTGGATGTTGTCTATATGGACTTCAGTAAGGCCTTTGACAAGGTCCCTCATGGTAGACTAGTACAAAAGGTGAAGTCACATGGGATCAGGGGTAAGCTGGCATGGTGGATACAGAACTGGCTAGGTCATAGAAGGCAAAGAGTAGCAATGGAAGGATGCTTTTCTAATTGGAGGGCTGTGACCAGTGGTGTTCCACAGGGATCAATGCTGGGACCTTTGCTGTTTGTAGTATATATAAATGATTTGGAGGAAAATGTAACTGGTCTGATTAGTAAGTTTGCAGACGACACAAAGGTTGGTGGAATTGCGAATAGCGATGAGGACTGTCAGAGGATACAGCAGGATTTAGATTGTTTGGAGACTTGGGCGGAGAGATGGCAGATGGAGCTTAATCCGGACAAATGTGAGGTAATGCATTTTGGAAGGTCTAATGCAGGTAGGGAATATACAGTGAATGGTAGAACCCTCAAGAGTATTGAAAGTCAGAGAGATCTAGGTGTACAGGTCTACAGGTCACTGAAAGGGGCAACACAGGTGGAGAAGGTAGTCAAGAAGGCATACGGCATGCTTGCCTTCATTGGCCGGGGCATTGAGTATAAGAATTGGCAAGTCATGTTGCAGCTGTATAGAACCTTAGTTAGGCCACACTTGGAGTATAGTGTTCAATTCTGGTCGCCACACTACCAGAAGGATGTGAAGGCTTTAGAGAGGGTGCAGAAGAGATTTACCAGAATGTTGCTTGGTATGGAGGGCATTAGCTATGAGGAGCGGTTGAATAAACTTGGTTTGTTCTCACTGGAACGACGGAGGTTGAGGGGAGACCTGATAGAGGTCTACAAAATTATGAGGGCATAGACAGAGTGGATAGTCAGAGGCTTTTCCCCAGGGTAGAGGGGTCAATTACTAGGGGGCATAGGTTTAAGGTGAGAGGGGCAAGGTTTAGAGTAGATGTACGAGGCAAGTTTTTTACACAGAGGGTAGTGGGTGCATGGAACTCGCTACCGGAGGAGGTGGTGGAAGCAGGGACGATAGTGACATTTAAGGGGCTTCTTGATAAATACATGAATAGGATGAGAATAGAGGGATACGGACCCAGGAAGTGTAGAAGATTGTAGTTTAGTCGGGCAGCATGGTCGGCACGGGCTTGGAGGGCCGAGGGGCCTGTTCCTGTGCTGTACATTTCTTTGTTCTTTGTTTGTTATTTGTATTAAAAGGATGGGGGACCTGTTCATAGACGGGACTTTTCCCAGCTTGAAAGGCGCTGGAGGAGAAATTTAATCTGCCCCCTGGAAATGCCTTCAGATACATTCAGGTACGCGCCTTCCTAAAAAAACAGGTGGTGACATTTCCGATGCTACCCCCGCGTAGGGTACAGGATAGGGTGGTCTCTGACACCTGGGTTGGGGAGGTGAAGGTGTCGGACATTTACCAAGAACTACAGGAGGCGGAGGAAGCCCCAGTGGTGGAACTTAAGGGCAAGTGGGAGGAGGAACAACGCAGGGTGCTGGATGCGGGCCTGTGGGCGGATGCCCTAAGTAGGGTTAATTCCTTCTCATTTTGTGCCAGGCTTAGCTTAATTCAGTTTAAGGTGGTCCATCGGGCACACATGACGGCAGCGAGAATGAGCAAGTTCTTTGGGGTTGAGGATATTTGTGCGAGATGTGCGGGAAGCCCAGCGAACCATGTCCATATGTTCGGCTCTCAAAGGGTTCTGGCAGGGATTCGCTATGGCAATGTCCAAGATCCTAAACACGCGGGTAGTGCCGAGTCCAGAGATAGCGATCTGTGGTGTGTCAGACCATCCGGGAGTTCAGGAAGCGAAAGAGGCCGAGGTTTTGGCCTTTGCCTCCCTGGTAGCCCAGAGTCGGATCCTTTTAATGTGGAGAGACTCGAAACCCCCGAGTGTGGAAACCTGGGTTAGTGACATGGCTGGGTTTCTCAGTCTTGAGAAAATATAGTTTGCCTTGAGAGGGTCCATGACGGAGTTCTCTCGGGGGTGGCAGCCGTTCCTCGACTTTCAAGGAGAGCATTAAAATGTCAGCAGCAGCAGCAATCCGGGGTGCGGAGTGTGGGGGGGGGGGAAGAAATGTTCATGCACTGCATATACCTGTTTTCTTTCCCTCTTTATATAATGTTAACGTTCACCTTGTTTTGTTAAATGTTAATGGTTATGTAAAAATGTTGTTCCTGAATAAAAATAATAATTAAAAAAAAATTTTTTTTCAGACAGACTAAAGAGTGTCCTTCAGTGAGGTAAAGGTCCTCCCAGAAGCTGTTGGTGTTTGTCTCAGTGCGTGCCTCTAGAAACAGCCCCGAGAGCATGGAGCCCTGTGTAATGGAAGAACTCAGGATAAACCTCGGTGAAAAACACGACATCTTTCTCGACCTTCGTTTACAAAGGCACGTTCCAGAAGGAGCAGGGCAATGGCTTCTTCCCCATTCCAGCTGCTTTGAGGGCAGCGTGCAGTGGTGCCGAGATCCGGGTGTGCAAGAAGGATCAAACAGGGTGGGCCCTTCTCACCACCAGCCAAGCTACAACTTGGTGCTTGTTGAATGTTCTGGTGATTGGGGCATTCTGCCAAATGACTTTTGACAGTCTGCTCAGGAAGTCATGCTATAGATTCCATCATCCCCCTTTTCCACAGTGACTCAAACGATTTACATGCAGACCACTGCATGATGAACCTTTTGGTTAAAAATGTTTTCTGCACAAATTTTTCCACAAGGACCAGAAGGTTTGCCATGTCCATCTGAATGCAACAATCTGTGGTGCCTTCATATAATGCTCATGTCTGGCTCATATACCACCTCATGTAACATGCCTTGAGAATAGGGTATGATTTTCTTCCACTCTGGTTCCATGACTTCTGAGATGACTTGAAGAGTTGGGTAGATGAGTTGTTGATGTCTGTGCACACTCTCCAATGCCTCAACAGTGGTTAGTACTGTTGCTTCACAGCGCCAGGGACCCGGGTTTGATTCCCGGCTTGGATCACTGCCTGTGCAGAGTCTGTACATTCTCCTCGTGTCTGCTTGGGTTTCCTCTGGGTGCTCTGGTTTCCTCCCACAAGTCCCAAAAGACGTGCTTGTTAGGTGAATTGGACATTCTGAGTTCTCCCTCTGTGTATCCGAACAGGTGCCACAGTGTGGCAACTAGGGGATTTTGACAGTAACTTAATTGCAGTGTTCATTTGACACTAATAAATAATGATTCAAAACCTTCCCTCTGCATGTTCCCATGAAGTCTCTCGATGGGTTTGTTCCCTTGCCAAATTTTGGTCGGTCACAAGCCAGGGACTCCCATGAGTCAGCGGGGATGTTTAACTTCTTGATGGATGCTCTGAAGTCATCCCTAAAGAGTTTCCGCAGTTCTGGGGATCTCTTGCCATGACCGAGTTCCAAGTAGAACACTTGCCTTGGGAATCTGGTGTTAGGCATACATAGTCACAACCCCAACAGGGTTGGATTTGAGTGAAAAGTCTACATATTGATTCAACGTGATTGCAATGCCTTGCTTTGCTACTTGTTAGCATTGCTGGAAGTGTGCTAAAACCGACTGCTGTCTTAGATTCCTGGTCACCTTTAAAACAGCAGCAGCTACATCCTCACAGGTCGAAAACGAGTCAAAATTTGTTTTGCCTTATCTTAGGATTTTAGGGTGTGAGGATCTGGAAAGAGATGGAGAGTCCTCAGAAGCAATTGTGGAGAAAACCTGAAATTAAAACGTCTTGTTGTAACCCATTGTGATGCACTGTTAAAAAAAACACAAATGGGAATCCATTTCCGTAGTTTTAGCAAATGCTGCACTTTGCTCAGACGATGCTCAGGTATATATCCCCTCTTCAGACATCTTATAGGAAAGTACTGTTAATTAATGAAATATAGCAACCGTTTCTGATAGGTAGTTCTGCATCTAGTTTTGATGCATTCGTGTATATGTTTTTAAAAATAAATTTAGGGTACCCAATTCTCTTTTTCCCAATTAAGGGGCAATTTTAGCACAGCCAATCCACCCACCTTGCACATCTTTTTGGGTTGTGGGCTGAGACCATTAGAGTGTACATTAAATTGCGGATGCCATGCATATATATCCACAAAGATAGATCTGGCATGCAGTAGTTAATAGCTTAGACTGTGCTCCCAATATGCGGAAGCGTGTTTCTTTTCAATTACTATTCCTGCGCTGGACAGCCCCTGTTCTCTGCTCCATACACACCCTATTGCTGCATGTGACTTGTGTCGGACAATTTAAATCAGTATTTCCAAGTAACTCAATCGGAGATAAACACAGACGATAAGTGCCGAGGAAATATTGCTCTAGTAAACCGGATTTTATGTCAAGATATCATTCACTGGCCACTGCCTTTGCAGCGTAGGCCTGTATTGAAATCCGCAACGTTAAACATTGGTAAAAAGAAGAAAACAGTCTGGAAACACCTAGAAAAGTAAGTGTTGTTTCTCATGGATAGGTTCTGTAAATATTCACCCGTCTTTTTCTCCCCCCCCACCCGAATAATTCCAAAAGCCTTTAATTCAGTCCAAGCACCTGGTCTCCTATATTTGTTTTCATTAATAGTAAGCAACTGATTGGGAGGAGAGATAGAGGATGGTCTATGGGCAGATGCGTTGAGTACAGTCAACGCGTCTGCAACATGTGCCAGGCTCATCCTGATACAATTTAAGGTTGTTCACCGGGCTCACATGACAGTGGCCCGGATGAGCAGATTCTTTGGGGTTGAGGATATGTGACCAAAATGTGCGGGAGGACCGGCGAACCATGTCCACATGTTTTGGACATGTCCAAAGCCTAGGGGATTTTGGCAGAGGTTTGCGGACGTCATGTCCACGGTGTTAAAGACAAGGGTAGCGCTGGGTCCAGAGGTGGTGATTTTCGGGGTGTCAGAAGACCCGGGAATCCAGGAGGAGAAAGAGGCAGACTTTCTGGCCTTTGCTTCCCTGGTAGCCCGGAGACGGATACTATTAGCATGGAGGGACTCAAAGCCCCCGAAGTCGGAGACCTGGTTATCGGACATGGCTAGCTTTCTCTGTTTGGAGAAAATCAAGTTCGCCTTGACAGGGTCACTGTTAGGGTTCACCCGGAGCTGGCAACCATTCGTCGACATCTTTGCGGGAAATTAATCGCCAGCAGATGGGGATGGGGGGTGGTGGGGAGTAGTTTAGGTTAGAGTAGGGGGTCAATAAGGGCGGGAACTGTACCAGGGGTAAATGGCTTTTGCACTATGTTTATGGTTTCATGTATATTGTTTATTTTGTTGTTGTTACTATACCGAAAATACCTCAGTAAAATGTTTATTAAAAAAAAATAGTAAGCAACAGAAACAAGTGTCGATTTTCTCACCGGCAGGGCTATCTATCAATGAGATAGATACATCAGAGCGGAGGGAAGTCATCCACCTTGACATGAAATCTCCATCAAACGGGGGCAATGACATTCGATGTTTCACTCGGAAAATGAGGTATCAGATGCATCATAAGAAACGCAGAAATCATGCGATGAAACATTCGCTGCTGGCTTAAGAGGCTTGTTTATAAATGGAAACTTGCGACGCTTTTTGACAGTCGCACCTCACAAGTAGCGGCACTCTTGTGGCAGGGGCGTTATGGGCACTTACAGGTAATGACAGAAACGGAGCTGATTTTTGTGTGTGTGGGGAGTCCCACCACTGTTGCAAACTTGCGATTAAAAAGCATGTGAGATTTGTTAGATGCCGATGTGGGGTGGGGGGTTGGCACGGGGTGAGGGGTGTCCGACTTGTCTCCCAGAGCGGCCAGCTGTGTTTGTCTTTGCAGCGGAGGCTGTGCATTCCTGAGGGCAGCGCTCGCTCTGCTCGCTGACACACTGATTCATTGGCAGCGGGGATCGCACCCGGAGCGCGCGCCCAGACTGGCCGGCGCCAGGCCCGTGACGTCACCCATTCACACTGCGCTCCAGCTGGCGCCGGCCCGGCGGCTGCCATGACAACGGGCACGCCAATCACAGCCCGGCGACAATCCAATCCAGCTGCCAGGGGAGCCCTGTGCGCGCGCGCGGGCTCGGGGGCGCGAGCGGGCGCGCGCGCCGCTGATGGATGGCCATTTAGCCTGAGCAGAGAGGGGAGGGAATGCACATCTGCATTTTCTGCTGCCAATATTTTTTTTCTGATTTCATACACACATATATAAATATATAATCCAGCTGCACGTACATTTCGCTGAAGTTTTAACTCAATGCAAGTGAGAGACACATTCCTGTTGTTTTTGCCCTCCCTGTTCTGGAGATTGAATGATTGACTTAAGCAGTTTTGTTTCTAAAACAGCGCCTGATTGCAGAATGTGCCTTGGATGCTCAGACCCTGGTGAGGAAGCGTTGCTGCGAGGGAAGCTGCGGTATGTATGTGCTCTTCTTCACTGTGTGTGTGTACACTTCAATAAAGCGCTCGCTTTACCTGTGGCAGCAGCATTTATCTCTCAGCGCGATCACTTAGATTCTCAGTTGCATTTATGAAGGGGGTGCATTGTTTCAGTCAGTACTCGCAGCCGAGAGTTGATCACTTAATTTAAAAGTTCAGGGTTAAACTTCGCTTAAGGTCAGAATAGCAGCAAAGCACTTTTACCCCCACAGTCACATTGCACAGGCCACCACTCTCGGGTGCCAAAGTAGGCCAGTTACTCAGTTTGTTGTAAGAACGTGTAAAACCTACAGTTTGAGCTCTCGGATTTAGTCATAAATGAAACATAATAATAACAATCTATTATAGTCACAAGTAGGCTTACATTAACACTGCAATAAAGTTACTGTGAAAATAAAACTGCCTGCAGACATTTTATTCATTATGTACCTTCTTATAATCTTCATTAGTGTCACAAGTAGGCTTACATTAACACTACAATTAAGTTACTGTGGAAAATCCGCTAGTTTCCACACTCCAGTGCCTGTTCAGTTACACTGAGGGAGAATTCAGAATGTCTAATTCACCTACCAAGCAGGTCTTTTGGGACTTCTTAAACCATTTGCCCAGGAAGTCAGAGAGATTTGTGGATTTATTGCAAAACATGTTAATTTTACACATCTTTTTAAGCAGTTTTCAAATAATTTTGTTTCAGGCCTGGATCTGGTCAATGGACATTTATTTGCTCAATGCATCTCTGTGTAACATGATTTGTTTCTAAGTCTTGATTTGACTTGTTCCACATGCCTGTTGTGTGAATTCTTGTTTCCTGCAAGTGACAAAGTTAGGGTGAAATAACCCACTTAATCTGTTGAGTATTAGAATCTGTATCCTCTCTCTATCTCTAAAACGGATAAGCACTAATATAAAACTGGAAAAAATGCTCAAATATTAACTTTTATTTAAAAGATGGATCTTATTCTCTAGGTGTGTTCTGGAGAAGTTTTCTTCATCGGTATGTTTCTGGTCCAATCAGGAAGGAGGCATTGCTGAATCAGGTTCTGGGGGATAAGGTGGGTCAAACCAATCACTTATCAGTATGGGAACATTTAGGGAGCAGTGATCACTCTATCCTATGGTTTAGGTTAGTTATGGAGACCAGATACTTAGTTGGAGGAGGACTATTTTCAATGCAGCGAGCCCACATTTGGCTCAAGCAAATTAGAATCAAAGATTGGCAGGTTAAACTGTAACCGGGTTGCCTTTAGAAAAGAGATGGTTCGGGTACACCAAGGTAGAATCCGGAATGTGGGAAAGCCGTTCAAAGTGATTATCTGGGAGAAAATTAGCAATTTGCTATCACTTGGATAAGTGGGAATTAATTAAGAAAAAAACAGCATGGATTTGTTAAATGCAAATCATGTTTAACTTAATTTGAGGAAAGATGTTTGATAAAGTGCTACTTAGTAGGTTTGCCAAAAATGTTGCAGCACGGAAGCATAGTGGTTAGCACTGTGGCTTCACAGCACCAGGGTCCCAGGTTCGATTCCCTGCTGGGTCACTGTGCGGAGTCTGCACATTCTCCCCGTGTCTGCATGGGTTTCCTCCGGGTGCTCCGGTTTCCTCCCACAGTCCAAAGATGTGCAGGTTAGGTGGACTGGCCATACGAAATTGCCCTTAGTGTCCATAAAAGGTTAGGAGGGGTCATTGGGTTAGGGGGATAGGGTTGAAGTGAGGGCTTAAGTGGTGCAAACTGGATGGGCTTAATGGCCTCCTTCTGCACTGTATGTTTGTCTATGTTCATGGAATAAAATGGACAGTGACAGAATAAATATGAAGTTGACTGTGGTGAATGGGTTTTTTTGGACTGGAGGAAGATAATACAGTGGGATTAACGAGGGCTTCTTATCAGGGCCACTGCTTTTCATGATATATATTAATGATTTTGTCTTGGGTGTACAAAATTATTTTGTTTTGGGTATACAGGGCAAAATAACAATTTGCAGATGACACAAATCTGAGAAGTATTCTGATCTGCGAGGATAATGATCAACTCTAAGAGGACAGACAGACTGTTGTGTGGGAGGAATCGTGACAGATGAAATTTAATGCAGAGAAAAGTGAAGTGATACGTTTTGGTTGGAAGAATAAGGAGAGGTAGTATAAATAACAGGTGCAATTCCAAAGGGGGTGAAGGAACAGAAATGCCTGAAGCAATGTATGTGTGCGCAAGTCAGTGAAAATTGGAGGACAGAATGAGAAAGTGCTTAAAAGTGCATTAGGGGTTGGTTTAGCACACTGGGCTAAATAGCTGGCTTGAAATATAGAACAAGGCAGCAGCGTGGGTTCAATTCCCGTACCGGCAATTATCGTCTGTGTTTATCTCCGATTGAGTTACTTGGAAATACTGATTTAAATTGTCCGACACAAGTCACATGCAGCAATAGGGTGTGTATGGAGCAGAGAACAGGGGCTGTCCAGAGCAGGAATAGTAATTGAAAAGAAACACGCTTCCGCATATTGGGAGCACAGTCTAAGCTATTAACTACTGCATGCCAGATCTATCTTTGTGGATATATATGCATGGCATCCGCAATTTAATGTACACTCTAATGGTCTCAGCCCACAACCCAAAAAGATGTGCAAGGTGGGTGGATTGGCTGTGCTAAAATTGCCCCTTAATTGGGAAAAAGAGAATTGGGTACCCTAAATTTATTTTTAAAAACATATACACAATGCATCAAAACTAGATGCAGAACTACCTATCAGAAACGGTTGCTATATTTCATTAATTAACAGTACTTTCCTATAAGATGTCTGAAGAGGGGATATATACCTGAGCATCGTCTGAGCAAAGTGCAGCATTTGCTAAAACTACGGAAATGGATTCCCATTTGTGTTTTTTTTAACAGTGCATCACAATGGGTTACAACAAGACGTTTTAATTTCAGGTTTTCTCCACAATTGCTTCTGAGGACTCTCCATCTCTTTCCAGATCCTCACACCCTAAAATCCTAAGATAAGGCAAAACAAATTTTGACTCGTTTTCGACCTGTGAGGATGCAGCTGCTGCTGTTTTAAAGGTGACCAGGAATCTAAGACAGCAGTCAGTTTTAGCACGCTTCCAGCAATGCTAACAAGTAGCAAAGCAAGGTATTGCAATCACGTTGAATCAATATGTAGACTTTTCACTCAAATCCAACCCTGTTGGGGTTGTGACTATGTATGCCTAACACCAGATTCCCAAGGCAAGTGTTCTACTTGGAACTCGGTCATGGCAAGAGATCCCCAGAACTGCGGAAACTCTTTAGGGATGACTTCAGAGCATCCATCAAGAAGTTAAACATCCCCGCTGACTCATGGGAGTCCCTGGCTTGTGACCGACCAAAATTTGGCAAGGGAACAAACCCATCGAAAGACTTCATGGGAACATGCAGAGGGAAGGTTTTGAATCATTATTTATTAGTGTCAAATGAACACTGCAATTAAGTTACTGTCAAAATCCCCTAGTTGCCACACTATGGCACCTGTTCGGGTACACAGAGGGAGAACTCAGAATGTCCAATTCACCTTTAGTCTGTCTGAAAAATTTTTTTTTTAAATTAATATTTTTATTCAGAAACAAAAAACAAGAATATGTTGCTGCTGCTGACATTTTAATGCTCTCCTTGAAAGTCGAGGAACGGCTGCCACCCCCGAGAGAACCCTGTCATGGACCCTCTCAAGGCAAACTATATTTTCTCAAGACTGAGAAACCCAGCCATGTCACCAACCCAGGTTTCCACACTCGGGGGTTTCGAGTCACTCCACATTAAAAGGATCCGACTCTGGGCTACCAGGGAGGCAAAGGCCAAAACCTCGGCCTCTTTCGCTTCCTGAACTCCCGGATCGTCTGACACACCACAGATTGCTATCTCTGGACCCGGCACCACCCGCGTGTTTAGGATCTTGGACATTGCCACAGCGAATCCCTGCCAGAACCCTTTGAGAGCCGAACATATGGACATGGTTCGCTGGGCTTCCCGCACATCTCGCACAAATATCCTCAACCCCAACTGGGGCTTCCTCCGCCTCCTGTAGTTCTTGGTAAATGTCCGACACCTTCACCTCCCCAACCCAGGTGTCAGAGACCACCCTATCCTGTATCCTACTTGGGGGTAGCATCGGAAATGTCACCACCTGTTTTTTTAGGAAGGCGCGTACCTGAATGTATCTGAAGGCATTTCCAGGGGGCAGATTACATTTTTCCTCCAGCGCCTTTCAAGCTGGGAAAAGTCCCGTCTATGAACAGGTCCCCCATCCTTTTAATACAAAGAACAAACAAAGAACAAAGAAATGTACAGCACAGGAACAGGCCCCTCGGCCCTCCAAGCCCGTGCCGACCATGCTGCCCGACTAAACTACAATCTTCTACACTTCCTGGGTCCGAATCCCTCTATTCCCATGCTATTCATGTATTTGTCAAGAAGCCCCTTAAATGTCACTATTGTCCCTGCTTCCACCACCTCCTCCGGTAGCGAGTTCCAGGCACCCACTACACTCTGTGTAAAAAACCTTGCCTCGTACATCTACTCTAAACCTTGCCCCTCTCACCTTAAACCTATGCCCCCTAGTAATTGACCCCTCTACCCTGGGGAAAAGCCTCTGACTATCCACTCTGTATATGCCCCTCATAATTTTGTAGACCTCTATCAGCTCGCCCCTCAACCTCCGTCGTTCCAGTGAGAACAAACCAAGTTTATTCAATCGCTCCTCATAGCTAATGCCCTCCATACCAGGCAACATTCTGGTAAATCTCTTCTGCACCCTCTCTAAAGCCTTCACATCCTTCTGGTAGTGGGGTGACCAGAATTGAACACTATACTCCAAGTGTGGCCTAACTAAGTTTCTATACAGCTGCAGCATGACTCGCCAATTCTTATACTCAATGCCCCGGCCAATGAAGGCAAGCATGCCGTATGCCTTCTTGACTACCTTCTCCACCTGTGTTGCCCCTTTCAGTGACCTGTGGACCTGTACACCTAGATCTCTCTGACTTTCAATACTCTTGAGGGTTCTACCATTCACTGTATATTCCCTACCTGCATTAGACCTTCCAAAATGCATTACCTCACATTTGTCCGGATTAAACTCCATCTGCCATCTCTCCGCCCAAGTCTCCAAACAATCTAAATCCTGCTGTATCCTCTGACAGTCCTCATCGCTATCCGCAATTCCACCAACCTTTGTGTCGTCTGCAAACTTACTAATCAGACCAGTTACATTTTCCTCCAAATCATTGATATATACTACAAACAGCAAAGGTCCCAGCACTGATCCCCGCGGAACACCACTAGTCACAGCCCTCCAATTAGAAAGGCATCCTTCCATTGCTACTCTCTGCCTTCTATGACCTAGCCAGTTCTGTATCCACCTTGCCAGCTCACCCCTGATCCCGTGTGACTTCACCTTTTGTACTCGTCTATCATGAGGGACCTTGTCAAAGGCCTTACTGAAGTCCATATAGACAACATCCACTGCCCTACCTGCATCAATCATCTTTGTGACCTCTTCGAAAATCTCTTATCAAGTTAGTGAAACACGACGTCCCCTTCACAAAACCATGCTGCCTCCTACAGGCTATGGTGACAGCCCCATTGCCATTCTCACCGAGGAACTACACCACAAGCCCGGTGGTGGTGGCTACACTGAAGATTTGGGGACAGTGGATACGGCATAGGGGAAAGACTGGAGCCTTGGGGGGGGGGGGTCCCCGATAAGAAACAACCATAGGTTTGCCCCGGGGGAATGGATGGGGGATATGGAATGTGGCAAAGAGCAGGAATAACGCAACTGAAAGATCTGTTTGTGGATGGGAAGTTCGCGAGTCTGGGAGCGCTGACCGAGAAATATGGGTTGCCCCAAGGGAATGCATTCAGGTATATGCAACTGAGGGCTTTTGCGAGGCAACAGGTGAGGGAATTCCCGCAGCTCCCGACACAAGAGGTGCAGGACAGAGTGATCTCAAAGACATGGGTGGGGGATGGTAAGGTGTCAGATATATATAGGGAAATGAGGGACGAAGGGGAGACTATGGTAGATGAACTAAAAGGGAAATGGGAAGAAGAGCTGGGGGAGGAGGTCGAGGAGGGGCTGTGGGCAGATGCCCTAAGCAGGGTAAACTCGTCGTCCTCGTGTGCCAGGCTAAGCCTGATTCAGTTTAAGGTATTACACAGGGCGCATATGACTGGAGCACGGCTCAGTAAATTTTTTGGGGTGGAGGATAGGTGTGCGAGGTGCTCGAGAAGCCCAGCGAATCATACCCATATGTTTTGGTCATGCCCGGCACTACAGCGGTTTTGGATGGGGGTGACAAAGGTGCTTTCAAAAGTAGTGGGGGTCCGGGTCGAACCAAGCTGGGGGTTGGTTATATTTGGGGTTGCACAAGAGCCGGGAGTGCAGGAGGTGAGAGAGGCCGATGTTTTGGCCTTTGCGTCCCTAGTAGCCCGGCGCAGGATATTGCTAATGTGGAAAGAAGCCAAGCCCCCGGGGGTGGAGACCTGGATAAATGACACGGCAGGGTTTATAAAGCTAGAGCGGATTAAGTTTGTTCTAAGGGGGTCGGCTCAAGGGTTCACCAGGCGGTGGCAACCGTTCGTCGAATACCTCGCAGAAAGATAGACGGAATGGAAAAAAGAAGGCAGCAGCAGCAGCCCAGAATGGGGGGTGGGGGGGGGGGGGGGGAGGGGGGGGAGGAGGAACCAGAAGGACTCTCAGGGTTGTTAATATATACTGTATAATATGTATAGGTCGTTGCTACAGATAATTATATATTGGACTGTTAAATTATATTTTTGGAGACTATTACTTGTGATAAGGCAGTTGCCAATTAGGGTTAGTTTTCATTTTTGTTATTTATTATTTATTCATTTTCTGTTTATAAAATAGGTCATTGTTATTTGTGTTGTTATAATATTGTGTAAAGGATGCACAATGTACTGTGTTGGTTGACCAAAAATTTTCAATAAAATATTTTATTAAAAAAAACCATGCTGCCTCTCACTAATACGTCCATTTGCTTCCAAATGGGAGTAGATCCTGTCTCGAAGAATTCTCTCCAGTAATTTCCCTACCACTGACGTAAGGCTCACCGGCCTGTAGTTCCCTGGATTATCCTTGCTACCCTTCTTAAACAGAGGAATAAAATTGGCTATTCTCCAGTCCTCCGGGACATCACCTGAAGACAGTGAGGATCCAAAGATTTCTGTCAAGGCCTCAGCAATTTCCACTCTAGCCTCCTTCAGTATTCTGGGGTCGATCCCATCAGGCCCTGGGGACTTATCTACCTTAATATTTTTCAAGATGCCCAACACCTCGTCTTTTTGGATCTCAATGTGACCCAGGCTATCGACTCACCCTTCTCCAGACTCAACATCCACCAATTCCTTCTCTTTGGTGAATACTGTTGCAAAGTATTCATTTAGTACCTCACCCATTTCCTCTGGCTCCACATATAGATTCCCTTGCCTATCCTTCAGTGGGCCAACCCTTTCCCTGGCTACCCTGTTGCTTTTTATGTACGTGACAATAAGCGATTATTATTATTATTATTAAAAGGCATATGAGATATATGGTTTTATAAATTCATGCATAGTCCAAAATCAAGGCAGTTATGATGAACTCTTTACAAAGCACTGGTTCAACCTCAATTGGAGCATCGTGTCCAATTCTGGGAACCACACGAATGGAAGGATGTCAGGGCTTTAGAAAGGGTGCAGACATGATTTGAGAATGGTTCCAGGAATTGGACTTCAGATGCATGAATAGATTGGAGAAACTTGGGTTGGTCTCCCTCAAGAAGGGAACACTGATGACATTTGATAGAGTTGTTGAAATTCATGAGGTCTAGGCTGAGTAGATAGAAACTCTTCCCAATCGCAATATGGTCCAAAACCGTGGAATATTGATAATAAGGTGAATGGCAAAGAGCCAGCAGCGACAGGAGGAAAAACCTTTTCTTTAGGCAGTGAGTGGTTAGGACCTGGAATGCACTGACTCAGAATGTGGTGGAGGCAGACTCATTCGTGACTTTCAGAAGGGAATAATAATTGGACAATTATCTGAAGAGAAAAAACTGTGGGGAAGGGCTAGGAAAAGAGAGAGCCAGGATATGCACAATGGGCCAAATGGCTTCCTTTTTGCTCCAGCCATTCTCAGATTCATAATGACTGGATTTTCTTTTCTTATGATATTGCCTTTCGGAAGCAACTTGCTAAAATGTGATCAAATTATTTAGCTGAATAGGGAGATAGTGTATTTTTGTCTTTAATAACCTGAACAGACAAAATACACCATCCATATGTGTGACCTTGTTTTACTTGGGTTAATTGTGTAAAAATAATTATTTTAGGAATCAAGTAAGTCCAACCTATTTGACCAACATTATTGCAAGATTTACACTCAACATATAATCCTTTTGGTGCCAAAGGCAGCAATTCGGCCCATCGAGTCTGCACCGACCCTCCAAAAGAGCACCCCACCCAGTTCCACTTCCTTGCCCTATCCCCATAACCCCACCTAACCTTTGGACACTAAGGAGTAATTTGGTGTGGCCAGTTCACCTGACCTACACATCTTTGTGGACTGTGGAAGGAAACCGAAAGACCCGGAGGTAACCCACGCAGACACGGGGAGAATGTGTAAACTCCACACAGTTACCCAAGGTCAGTATCGAACCCGAGTCCCTGCTGTTGTGAGGCAGCAGTGCTAACCACTGTGCCAATGTGCCGCCCTTATCTCCTTCTAAAGCTCTCCTGCCCATATCCTAGCCTGCAGCATATCCCGTTCCATGTGTCCATGTTGACCTGCTTTTCTTCCTGTCCTCCAGTGTCTCAAATTTGAATTCTCATCCTTGTGTTTTAATCCCTTCATGGTTTGACCATGCCCTATATCTATAATATATTCCAACCCTACGAACCTCTGAGAGCTCCACGTTCCTCAAACTCAAACCTTTGCACCCCCACTCGCTTTGACCCATACTTGGCAGTCATGCATGTAGCTGTCAAAGCCCGATGTTCTGGAATCCCCTCTCCAAACCTCCCTGGTTCTTCACCTCCATCTGCTTAAAACCGAATTCTTTAATAGGCAGGTTACTGCTCCTTCTGCGCGTGTCATGTTTTTGCCTTGTGTGTGTCTTGTGAAGTTTTTCTGCTTTTTCGATTTTAAAGGTGCTATGTATAAATGTAAGTTTTTGTACATTTTTGTTCTTTCTGGTTTCTGTCTCTTTGCATTTTAAATTTTGTTTATTTCTCCCTCCAACAACTTGCATGGGATGTGGTAGGTCCATGGCTTAATTTTTTTATAGTTCAAAAACATCAGGGACAGCTGAGCTACGCTGATAATTAGGAGTGATCAAATGGAAATCCAGCAGAACCGAAGAATTACATCAGATAGTAAATCATCTGGCAGATGCCATTTTGATTGGTCTTTTTTGATGTCTCCTTTTTTGTGCGATTTGCTTCATAGCCCCAGATTTGATATCGCCGTCACATCGGGCTGACTACATAAAAATTGAGCCAATCCTCTCTGATGTAGTTGTCTCTATTTCAGTGTCCCAGCAGGAGCGAGACCTCTGCAAGTTTTGAAATTGTTTTTTTTCCTCCACAACATAACCAGCTGATGGAATGCTTCTGAAATTATTGTCCTGAACGGCATCAATATTTAAAAAATGTTATTATTCATTTACGGAATGTGGGCGTTGCTGGTTAGGCCAGCATTTAATGTCCATCCCTAGTTGCCCTTCAGAAGATGGTGGTGAATTGCCTTCTTGAACCGCTGCAGTCCTTCAGGTGTAGGTACACCCACTGTGCTGTTAGCGAGGGAGTTCCAGGATTTTGTCCCAGCGACAGCGAAGGAACAGCAATATATTTCCAAATCAGGGTGGTGAGTGACTTGGAGGGGAACCTCCAGGTGGTGAGGTTCCCAGGTATCTGCTGCTCTTGTCCTTCTAGATGGTAGTGGTCGTGGGTTTGGAAGGTGCTGACTAAGGAACCTTGATAAGTTACTCAGTGCATCTTGTAGATGGTACACAAGGCTGCCACTGTTCGATGGTGGTGGAGGATTTGAATGTTTGTGGAAGGAAGAGCAATCAAGCGGGCTGCTTTGTCCTGCATGGTGTCAAGCCTCTTGAGTGTTGTTGGAGCTGCACTCATCCAGGCAAGTGGAGAGTATTCCATTACACTCCTGACTTGTGCCTTATAGATGGTTGACAGGCTTTGGGGGATCAGGAGCTGAGTTACTCGTCGTAGGTTTTCTAGCCTTTGACCTGCCCTGGTAGCCACAGTATTAATGTGGCTAGTCCAGTTCAGTTTCTGATCAATGGTAACCCCCAGGATGTTGATTGTGGGGGATTCAGCGACGGTAATGCCATTGAATATCATGGGGTGATGGTTAGATCCTCTCTTGTAGGAGGTGGTCATTGCCTGACACTTGTGTGGCATGAATGTAAGTTGCCACTTGTCAGCCCAAGCCTGACTATTGTCCAGGTCTTGCTGCATTTGGGCTTCATTATCTGAGGAGTCGTGAATGGTGCTGAATATTGCGCAGTTACCAGCAAACATACCCACTTCTGACCTTATGATGGAAGGCACATCATTGATGAAGCAGCTGAAGATGTTTGGGCCTAGGACACTACCCTGAGGAACTCCTGCAGTGATGTCCTGGAGATTAAATGATTGGCTTCCAACCACCACAACCATTTTAACAATGGTTTCAGTTTATGATCTAATAGCCTGTAGCCATGTGCTGAATTTACTTCCATGATATGTTGCCATCTAGGGTAGATATTGGGCTGCAACCTTTGAGCTCCAGGGCATTGGATCTGGGGGATACCCCCAAGATGTGCTGGGAACCTCCATCACCTCTATGCCCCCAGAGGTTCCTCGCTACGGTTTGCACAGAAATTGACTGGGAAGTGCAAACATCCCATGTGCAATTGCCCCGCACTGGGAACCATTCACAAATTGCGATTCAAATTGCAAACTTCAGATGGTACATCAATAGTTACCTGAAACAGTTAGAACTAAAGCCGCTTCTACCAGGTAACTATTATGTAGACCAACGTCAACTACCCACAACCACGCCCAACTAGACTTGACCGGACTGGACACCTCTTCGTGACCCCCACCCCCAACAAGTTCTGACTCCCCCCAGCCCCACTCATGCAAGATCCTACCCAATTACACTTACCTTGTCAAAGACCACACTCAACATTAGGTCTTAGAGATGAGCTACACTACCCATATCTCACCAAGCTTGAATCGGAAGGTCTGCTGGATTTCAAGATGAGTGCTTTTGAGTAGGGTGATAATACAACTCAACTACCATTCCATCAGAGGCTACAGCCATTTATGTCAAAATTGCAAAACAGATTAACATTTGGCTGAACTACCACTTTTTCTGTTTATCCTAAAGAGCAGTATATTAATTCTATGTGCTCGGTTTTCTTCAATCCTGTTTATCCTTCAGCTCCTTATCTATCAAATTAAAAGTTGACATCACCCCTGCTCCGGTCCGTTACTTACCCCTCTTACCCCTGTAGTACTTACCACAATCTCTCTGGAAGAAGCTTTTGC
The DNA here is from genome assembly GCF_047496885.1 of Scyliorhinus torazame. NCBI lineage: Eukaryota > Metazoa > Chordata > Chondrichthyes > Carcharhiniformes > Scyliorhinidae > Scyliorhinus > Scyliorhinus torazame. The sequence goes on along the minus strand of NC_092712.1, from coordinate 270,924,634 downwards.
AGTGTGACCTATAGCTCCTAAATGTGCAATTTATTTCTGAAAGGTCAAGGCAATTAAGGACTGGGTGCCATTATCAAAGGGTAAGGGAATACAAGTGTTACTGATCAAAATGTAGATCATAATTTCTATAATACCAGTGGCCATTGTTGATGATCAACTTTGAGGTATTGTTGTACTGTAACTCATTTTGTTTTGCTTTGATCTTCAGGAAAATGGAAGTGCAGTTGCTGTTATAGAACTTTTAAATTTGTGAACATAAACCAGGGAAAGAACAGGTCACATTGACAGTCTGATCAGATGTTTCAACTATCGGAATCGTAACAAAAGTGTTTCTGTGAGAAAGTACGATATGTCTCTGAAAACTGGTCCCTGGCAATTATGTTTGCACAATCCATTTGTGTATGTGACAACAGAAAAGGTGCTACCATGTCAAAACGCTGATGTATCGGAGTAAGGAGTACTTATGTTTCCACTACCTGAAGAATGTATCACCTGATGCTAGCCAGCCTGTGTCATTGTTGATTTGCTGCTCATTTTGCCATTCTGTGCAATCAAAAATGTTGATAATCTTTGAAGGAAAAGGTTCTGCTCTTGCTGTGCTTTTCCCTTGTGGGGAGCCGACTAACAATTGAAAATCAAAGATAAACAAAATTTGAATGAATTCTTCGACCTGAAAGTAAAGGGCACCATTTAATGCTGCAGCGGCTTGGAGAAACTGAATAGGCTGTCTCTGATTTCAGATCCGATATTAAAGTATGTTGCGACGATCATAACTGGATAGTATGACATTCCATTGTATCATTAACGGTGTCGTTAAATGCCACCTCCTAATCCATCTGGGATGGCCTATTTGAATACTCAGTTTGCTAATTCAAATAATAGGAATCTACAAAAAGAGGCAAATCCTTTGTCTTAATAAAGCCTTTATGACAAAAAAAAATAGTTTCTGAATTCTGGGCTATGATCTTTTCTGATCAAGTTTTTGTCTTGTGCTAATGGCGGTTTTAGCTGGAAATACACCTACTATGGGGGAGGAAGAGGAGGGGCGGGGAGGTGGTGCTAAAAATCTACACTTGTTTCTTTCTAAAATTAACTTTAAACCTTATGAATTCCACTTTTAAAATAAATCCTTGAATAATCCTGGGTGCGATTCTCCACTCCCGCGCCGGTTGGGAGAATCGCCTGGGTCGCCAAAATTTCCCGCGACGCCGATCCGACGCCCTCCCGCGATTCTCCCAAGCGGCGAGAATGGCCCCGTCGAGTTCCGCGCTGTGCAGGCCGGAGAATCGCCCGAGACACCCAAAATGGCGATTCTCCGGCACCCCCGCTATTCTCAGGCCCGGATGGGCCGAGCGGCCAGGCCAAAACGGCGGGTTCCCCCCGGCGCCGTCCACACCTGGTCGCTGCCAGCGGGAACGGCGCGGGAACGCTGGGGGGGGCGGCCTGAGGGGGGGGCGGAGGGGGGATCCTGCACCAAGGGGGGCCTCAAATGGGGTCTAGCCCACGATCGGTGCCCACCGATCGTCGGGCCGTCCTCTCTGAAGGAGGACCTCCTTCTGCCGCCCCACAATATCCGTCTGACATCTTCTTGTGGGGCGGACTCGGAGATGACGGCAACCACGCATGCGCGAGTGATGCCAGTTATGCCGCACCGGCTGCGTCATGTATGCGGTGCCGCCTTTACGTGCCGTCAAGGCCTGGCGCGTGTAAATGACGCGGCCCCACTCCTAGCCCATTATCGGGCCCTTAATTGGTTGGGATAGGGGCCGTTTCGCGCTGTCGTGAACCTCGACGGCGTTCACGACGGCGAGAGCACTTCGGCACGGGAGTGGAGAATCTCGCCCCTGGTTCCTTCAAGATTCATTGCTGCTGGGTGGCATGGTGGCACAGTGGATAGCATTGGTGCCTCATGGCGCCGAGGAAGCGGGTTCGATCCCGGCCCTGGGTCACTTTACGTGTGGAGTTTGCACATTCTCCCTGTGTTTGTGTGTGTCTCACCCTGACAACCCCAAAAAGATGTGCTGGGTAGGCGGATTGCCCATGCTAAATTGTCCTTTAATTGGAAAAAAAAAGAATTGGATACTCTAAATTTATTTTTAAAAGTAATCATTGCTGCTCAGTATTTTGAAAATATGGACCCTAACCTGCACCCTGGTTATTCCAGGTGCCTGTGCAACATTGACTATATTATGTCCAGATGTAGACCATTATATTAAAAGCTGTAGTAATATTATCCCTGTTCATTTCATAAGGAAACTTGAAGTTGGCAAAGAGATTTTCACCCGAGTTTGGACTTATGCTAAAGCCCCAGAGATGAATTGACAATTATTTTGTTTCTGAATCAAAGCAGACTGGAAGAGTTGTGAATTATAAGATTCAGAGGGAGGGACGAAAGTATTCAGTCTACAGTACCAGGTTGCTCTGAAAGACGGCCACTTTTCTAGCATATGTAAATAAGCATATGTGATGCATCTTTGAGTGATTGTTGTTTTGGGTGAAATCCTTCCAGCCAAACCTATTGGCTGGAATTCTCCAGCCGTTCGTTGGCAGTGAGATTCTCTGATCCCACTGATAGCACACTCCCGCCTGCGGGTTTCCAAGCAATGTGGGGTGGCCTAACTGGAAATTCCCATTGATAACGGCAGGAACAGAGAATCCTGCCGTCGGCAAATGGCGTGCCGCCTCCTGCTGCCGAGAAGCATGCAACTGGGCGGGCCAGAGAATCCCGCCCATTGTTTCGTCAGTCTTGTCTCGCTTGTTTACAAGGTGACCGGTTCTCCCTCAAACCATAGCATCAGTCCCGTTGAGGAGTAGTCCATTTTATTGGGCTCCTCTGGGGCGAGTAACATGGAAATACACTTTTTCGATAAATTGATTTGGTAAGGCAGAGATGAACAATTAGGAGTGAATTTCATTTTTTTTCCTCAGTGACTTTTTAGGAATTTGTGAAATATATAGCATTGGTAATGAAATTACTTTTACTAGCTGCTATTCTTTGGGGTGTATTTTGTAATCGTCTTCAAACTTAATTGATTTGTATGAACCTAAATAACAATTAAGTTTCTCTTCTTCCTGTCCAATTAATTCTTAAAATCTCTTTTTACCGCTTTTACAATAAAGAAATCAGCAATTGTGAACTGAGTTGATTAGGAACCCTATGTAGTACAAGTTTATGTACTTGACACTTATCTATAATGGGATTATAGATTTTATTCAGTGTTATAGTTAAATAATGGATATAATTTGGTTTCACTGGCTATTAAAGTAAAAAAATGTGTTAAAATTAGAGGAGGATTTGTTAGCACACTACATTTTCAATTCTTAAAATCTAGGTCTAATTCCAGTACATATTAGGTGGATGAAATTGCCCTGTCTTAATGGCTTGCAAGTACATTATCTAAAGTACGTCTGTTAGTCTTAAACTAAACTTTTGCAAGGCAGGCCTGGATGACTTTGCTTACTTTAGTTATTTTCACAGTCAGGGTCACGACCCTGGGTGGGTGTCGAGAGGGTCGCAGCATTCCCCATTGCGGGAAGGAGTGCTGGAGTGCCCAATGGCCGCGATCAGCTTTTAAAAATGCTGGCCGCAGAGGTAATGCTGATGTCATGTGGTCTGGACGCGCGAGAGATTCCTCTATTTTGTAGCTGCCTGCAGTGCTGGTGTGAGCTCCGAGGCCTCTGGCGAACAACCCATGAAGAAGAAGCTGAAAACAGGAACAAAGCAGTATAAAGATGATTTCTTGAGGTATGGATTTATTAATTGTGCAAATGTAAATCAGGATGCAAAGTTTGTGTCATATGTAGGGAAGTACTTGCAAATGAAAGATTAAAACCCTTAAAACTTCGAAGGCATTTGAAGGCAGGGCGAGTTCGAGGAAGAGTCTTGATTTTTTTCAACAGATGCAGTGAGATCTTAAACCATCAGTTGAAGTCCTTGGCAGAAACATAACATTGAATGACAAAGCAAGTGAGATTGTGAGGACCAAGCAGGCTCACCTGTCACATTAAAGGTAAGCAAAAATAGTGGGTCTCGAAGTTCGGGCGGCGTGGGTCCCGAAAGATGGCCAGTTGGTAAAAATGGTTCCCGGGTAAAGAAGTTTGAAAAACGCTGACTTACTTCACACAAGTCCATCCTTCCAGATGTTCAACTTCAGATTCTAGTCATTGTACCATCCTGTATTCATTCATGAGTTTGGTATCTGATGCTTTGGCCATTTGTTTCTGAAGAAATACTTCCCCGACATTTTTCTTGAACCTGTGCTCTGTAGTTTTAGTCGGTCTGTAGCCATTGTTTTGGGATTTGACTTCTCTATCCTGATAAGTATTTCTATGCCCCCTTTTGAGACATATTTTTGATTTCTGTTTGCTATACTTTTTTGCATTCAGTGACAGTTTGGTTGTTGTAACTGGAGTGTCCTTTAAGGTTAGATGATTCAATCTCTCCCCTCAAAATATCCATTTCACAACAACTATGCAGCTAGGAATCGTCGGATGAGGGCACATCAGTCCACAATTTGATGAAAGCATTCGGGTATGTAAGAATTGGGGGTGGAGGGAGAGGATTGGGGCAAGGTCGGTGGAATTACCATATTGGATATTTTTAAGGAGTACCTCTTTTGAGATTGGCATTACATACAGTACATAGCACTTTGTGACTGGAGTGTGGAACACCTGATCAAGGGAGTGCTTGATGCTGATACTTGAGTGAGTGCCCAGTATTGATTCATAATGAGGCCATCTAGAAGAAAAATGTCAGGCCATCTTTTTCTAACTGCTGTTGACACAGTTACCAGATGCCCTCTTTATGGATGCCTAGCTCAGCTCCAAAATAATGCACTTAGCTGAACAGACAATGTTGACCTAACTGTAGAGGGTATAGCCATCTGGGATGGCCACTTACAACAAGAAACATGGACATTCGTAAAGCCTAAAGGGAAATACGGACAATGTATGATTCAGGCAGACACAGAGCCTGAATGTATATTCGTGAGCAGAGAATCCAGACAGCATCGAAACCCCCAACCGATTAGCATTTAATGGCCCATCTCCGTAAGACAAAGGACTGATACATGAGTAACCGATACAAGCCCAGACACATCGGCACCACTCCCTTTACTCAGGAAGCATAACCAGCAGGGTCAATGACCACTTAGGACACGCCCAGCCATCAAGGCATCCGCCCTTTTATTGGCTCAGATCGAAGGCAGTGATCGAGAACTGCCCAATTAATTGGGTCCAAACCTAAGGACGGCCCAAAAGAGCACAAAACCCCCCAGGCTAAAGAGAGACACTGCCATGTGTTCGATCTCTTTTGGAGCTGGCGCTCCGGCAACGTCCATCTCCAATCGCAGCACCACGACCAGAAGCAAGTTCAAGTTCAACGCTCGCTACCAGGTGGATGATCCCAGCTGAACCGCAGATATTTCTCCAGGCCCAGTAAATCCAGATTTGAACAAAGGCCACTGTTCCTCTGACCTAAGCCGGGTGCCTGAAGTTAAATACAGGTTGATATAGTGATAGGTGTAATTTAGCTCATAGTGTTTATGTTGCATGTGTAAGTTAATCTTGTGTGTTAATAAAGTATCATTGATCTTGAACTAACTAACTGGTTGTTCGGTTCTTTGATCGATATCCAGTTGAACCTTGTGGTGGTATCATTTGATACCTGGCGACTCTGAAAGCATAACATATTCATATCCATATTAAGAAAGGCAACCTTATTGACTGCCATAGTTATAGCAAGTAAAGATAGCAACAAGGATAGTGCCAGCTTTATTTAATTGACAACTTATTGCAAGGTAAGAAATACTTCTTTGAGGAGCTTATTTACACAAGATTAAGAGGTATAAGGTGGATAAAAGATGTTTGTAATTGATATTATGGCTGTGGTTGGTATTTATTTGAAGATGTAAGTTGAGCAGTTCTGTCAGTTTATTGAGTATTTCAAATAATTGTCAATAGTTAATTGGCCCTTTATGTCATGGAAATTGAGGGAGTGGGTATGGACAATGCATGGGAGATATGATGGTGGGGGCGGGCGGTGGGGCTGAGGGCCTGACAGTGGTGATTACAACTGGGCTGATGTCCCAGCAAATGGAGACGAGCATTCTAGCATGCCAGCCACCTCGGACCTGACGCTGGAGGTGGGCTTAACTTGCACCCTCAACTCTCCAGAATAAAAATATGGTAGGAGTGAGGTTGCAGATTTGGGAACTTTCTTGATTCTTGCTTCCCATCTCTTCTCAAATCCAACCCTCAAGTTTGTGCTGGTAAGTCTGGACCATTGTTACTGGTTAAGGAGCTGTCTCCATATGTAATTTTCCCAACTCCTTTTTATCTCCTTCCTCGCCCTCTTTTATTTTTTCCTTTCTCTTCCCCTCTTTTTTTTCTCCTTTCTCTCCCTCTCTCTTTAATTTTCTCCTTCCTCTCCCTCTCTTTTTCTCTCTCAAACACACAACCTGATCCTGGAGCTGCTAGGCTGTAAATAGAAGGGCTGGGCTAGATGAAGCAGATGTCTGCTGAGAGTCACAGACAAGGGAGCAGGTAGGCTAACCCTGTCCTTGGGTCATGTTGTGAGTTAATTTTTTTCCTTGGTCAACTTGAGTGATGTTGAAAATTGAACTCCGTCAAATAATTTGTCTCTTACTATCCAATATGCAGATATTTTTCTCTTAATTTTCTTTTGTTTTCATTAGATTAGCTTTGAAGATATTCAAGCTGTAACTTTGAGATCTTATTTTTATATTTGTGTTCCAGATTTTCCTTCTACAAATGTTCCTCGGCAGCTATTTTCAGTGGTATTCTTTCTGCAATGTCAGTTTGACTGCTTCACTTAAAATTATCAAGGGGAAAAATTGGGGTTTGAGGGATTGCTAGAATAATCACGTGTAAGAGCAAGCTCAAAATCTAATGTTGTTAACTCCCTTTTGGATTTCTGCCTGCTTCTAAGCTGCTGAAGAATATGAATCTAGATGTATCCAATGCTGCTGTTAAATATTATTTGATTTGTACCCATGTAATAGCTTAGAATTAATAGTTGTTGGACCATCTAAATAATGTAATGATCAAACTGTGCCTCTCCAAGTGGCAATCAATTCTCTCCTTCAGAATTTTCTCCAATAATTTCCCTATCACTGACGTGGGACTCACCTGGTTTATCTCTACAATCTTTCTTAAATAGTGGGACCACATTAGCTGTTCTCCAGTCATCTGGAACCTCCCCTGAGGCCAGAGAGGAATAAAGAATTTGGGACAGATCCCCTGCAATCTCCTCCCTCGCCTCCCAAAGCACCCTGAGACACATTTCATCCGGATCTGGAGATTTTTCACTTTTAAGCCTACCTTGGGTGGGATCTTTCGGCCGCATCCGCCTGGAAATTCCCGACAATTCCCGCCCGAGGTCAACAGACCCTTACATGGTCATCATCCTGTCTGTTGCAATCTTGCAGCAGATGCAGCCGAACATCCAGCCCCTTGTGTCACTCCCTCTGATAATTTGCTCAGGAACCTCACAGTCTCTCTCTGAATTCCATATCTACCTCCTCATTCTCTTGGGTGAAGACAGATATGAATATTCATTCAACGCCCTACCAATCTCCTCTGGCTCCACCCACAGATTTCCCCCTTGCCCCCTGATGCGCAATCAATTACTCTCAAGACGAAGTGATTCATAACTGAAGGCTTTAATCTGCTAGAACTCTTCCCCAGCAGCTTCGATACAGAAAGTGAAGGCTGCTGGGACGGCACCGGTTCTTATACTCCGCCTCTTAGGGCGGAGCTACGTACATCAGCCAATGGTAGACTCCTGGGTCTAACCAATGGTCATCCACCTCTCAGGTACCGCAATACCTGATATTACCACATTCACCCCCTGTTAAAAAAGAGCCCGGCGGGGTGATGGCCAGCATTAATAGTCGCCTTGCGCATGGTATGACCAGGTATGGAGGTACCGTGATGTCGAGGGTATTAACAAAGTGTTCATAGTGCAGCAATAAGTTGATCGGGTGGCCTGGTCGTCCTTCTGGAGCGTCTGGGCTTCGGCGGTGATTCTGATGGGGGTCCCGGTGGTTGCGACTCCGGGAGCGTAATGTCGTCCTCCCAGGCAGCTTTGTCACCCCTAGGCGGCGCTGTTGGGGCAAAAGGTGGACAGGGGGGGAAAGCGCCTGTAGGGGGTGTCGGTGTGTGTTCGGGCCTAGGCAGGAGCGGCAGGAATACTGACCCTCCAGTTAGGTGCTGTGGGGAGGGTGGGGGTGGGGGCAATGGTTCGGCTGCGTGTGGGGTTCCGGCGGGTGCCAGGTCCCGAAGGGAGACTGTGTCTTGGGTGGCCGTCAGGGAACGCTACGTAGGCGTACTGGGGGTTGGCGTGAAGCAGGTGGACCCTCTCGACCAACGGGTCCGACTTGTGCGCCCTCACATGTTTCCGAAGCAGAATGTGTCCGGGTGTCGCTAGCCAGGTTGGGAGCGAGGTCCCGGAGGAGGACTTCGGTGTTGGGGTGAACAAAGCTTTCCGTGCTCCCAGAGTCAATCAAGCACGACGTCTCATGGCCGTTGATGGAGATCGTCGTAGTAGCTGTTGCAAGCGTCCGGGGTCGACTCTGGTCCAGAGTCACCAAGGCCAGCTGAAGTAATTGAGAGTTCTGGTCGGGCAGCATGTAGTCGGCTGTGCTGGGGGCCTGGGACTCCATCCAAGATGGTGTCACCCATGGGTCGCAGATGGTGTCCGGGGATGACGAAGATGGAGGTGGCGAGGGACAAAATGGCGGCGCCCACCCATCCAGCGTGGTGTCCGGGGGGTAAAATGACCACGCCCGCAGGTCGCACGTGGCCTTAGGATAAGGGGGTGGTGGTGAGCGCTGGGCGGTCGGGGCCTGAAAGGGGGGTTGCCGATAGTCGCTGGAGACTGCGGCCACGGCGCGGGCCTGGCAGACCTCCACATAGTGGCCCTTCTTGCCGCACCCTTTGCAGGTGGCGGTGCAGGCCGGGCAGCGCGGGCGGGGATGATTCGCCTGCCCGCAGAAGAAACAGCGGTGTCCGGTGGCGTTAGCGGGCTGTCTCGCAGCGCAGGCTTGCGGGGTCAGGGGAAAGATCTGAGGGGCTGCCGCTACAGGGTGCCACGCAGCCCAGGGGACCGCCGTGCGATCGGGTGCAAAGGACAGCGCGTTTTTATAGGCAACGTCCATGGACCCTGCCAGGGCCCGTGCCTCTGTAAGTCCCAGAGTGTCCATTTCTAGGAGCCTTCGGCGGATATCGGGGGAGGTCATACCTGCCACGAAAGCAGCCCTGATCAAAAGTTCCGTGTGCTCGCTCTCCGAAACTGGCGGGCAGCCACAGTTTCGGCCCAGCACCAGCAGCGCCCGGTCGAAGTCTTCTAAAGTTTCCTCGGGGCTTTGCCTCCTAGTCACCAGCAGGTGACGAGCGTAGACCTGGTTCACAGGGCGGATATAATGTCCTACTAGCAGCTCGATCGTGGCAGCATGATTCTCCGCCTCCTCGATAAGAGGGTAGATCCCAGGGCTGACCCGTGAGCGTAGGAGATGCATCTTTTGTCCTTCCGTGGGGGTGTCGGCGGCCGTGTCGAGGTAGCCCTTAAAGCACGCCAGCCAATGTTTGAAAATAGCAGCAGAGTTGTCCGCGTGGGGGCTGAGCTGAAGGCACTCCGGTTTGATACGGAGATCCATCCTTCCAACTGAAGTTGTAGCAGATTAAATTGATGCGCAATCAATTACTCTCAAGACAAAGTGATTCATAACTGAAGGCTTTAATCTGCTAGAACTCTTCCCCAGCAGCTTCGATACAGAAAGTGAAGGCTGTTGGGACGGCACCGGTTCTTATACTCCGCCTCTCAGGGCGGAGCTACGTACATCAGCCAATGGTAGACTCCTGGGTCTAACCAATGGTCATCCACCTCTCAGGTACCGCAATACCTGGTATTACCACAGCCCCTACTCTTTCCCTGGTTATCCTCTTCCCATTGAGATACTTGGGATTTTCCCTACTTTTACCAGCCAGAGCTTTCTCATATCCCCTCTTTGCTCTCTTAATTGCTTTCTTAAGCTCCACCCTGCACTTTCTGTACTCCATTATGCCTCCGATGGTTTGCTCCCCTTATACTTACTAAAAGCCTCTTTTCCTTCCCATCGTGTACTGAATATCTCTGGTTATCCATGATTCTCTGGGATTATTACTCCTATTACCCTAGAGGGAACATGTTGAGCCTGTAACCTCCCCATTTCCTTTTGTATCCCCCCCCCCCCCACACTGCCCTTCTGTAGATTTCCCCACAAGCAACTCTTTCCAGTCTAACTTGATCAGATCCTACCTTATTTTACTAAAATCTGCTCTCTCCCAATCCAAAACCTATTTTTGCAACTTGTCTTATTTCTTTATCCATAACAAACATAAATTATACCATGTTGTGGTCACCATCACCAAAATATACCCCCATCAACACATCAACCACCTGTCCGGCTTCCCAGAATTAGGTCCAGCACTGCAACGTCTCTTGTTGGTCCTCCACCTATTGAGCTAAAAAGCTCTCTCCTGTATATATCTTAAGAACCTCCACTCCATCTAAGCCCTGAACATAATGACTATACCAATTAAAGTTGGGAAATTTCACCTAATATAATTACCCTGTTATTATTTTTACTCACCTCTGCAAATTGTGCACCTATTTGCTCCTCAATTTCCCGCTACTATCTAGGGATCTATAATCACCTAGCAATGTGGCTGTGCCATTTTTATTCCTAAGCTCTACCAACAAAACATGATTTGATGTCCCCCTCCACACATGGCCAATAAAAGCTGGGACATCCTGCTCCTGGGATTTACCCGGCTCGCAACGCCTCGCGAGATCCAATGCAATCTCGCGATACGCTGCGATGTGAATCCTGCCCATTGTGGGTGGAATCATGTTTTGGCAAATCTGCATATTGGAGCGAGACAGCTGGTCTCACTCTAATGTGAAAATTCCTGAGGTACCTGAGGCTTTGGGGTTCATCCCCTTCACCTCGGAGACCTTGGGCGAGCAGCGTTTGGTACTGGTCTCCACAAACTGGGACCAGACGGAACGGCACTTGGGGTCTCCCAGGGGATTGGAGGTCCCCAGCTGCATGCTCTTTGGGCAGGTTGGTGCACTGGCACTGCTGCCAGACTGGCACCCTGACACTGCTGCCTGGGTGCCAGCCTGGCATTGCCAAGTGCCTAGGTGGTGTTGCCAGCTGGCATGGGCACTTCCAAGATGATAAACTGGCATTTTTGGCGCATGCGCAATTGGGCTGGGAGTGCACTGCATGGGTGTTGGGGGTGCGGGGAGGCCGGGGAACGTCCCTTAGTTCTTTGGGCTGGGTGGGATCGGGGGTCACTTTGTAAGTCCCGGAGATCGGGACGCCATTTAAAAATGGTGTCCTAATCTCTCGCGACATTGGGGAGTTTGGTGGGCGGAGTTGCTCAATGTACAAAACAATGTGCGGCCTTGGCCACGCATTCACCGCTGAGGTCCCTTATACAATGTGAGTCGTGTTGTATATCCATGTGCAGCGCCAGGAAACACACGGTTAAACGCGCTCGCTATGGGACTTTATTCTCAATTAATTAAATCACACCCATTATCTCTCCTTACTGCAGTAACAACTGACTCCTTAACTAATAATGCAATGCCGCCTCCTCTTTTACCCCCTCCTCTTTCTTTCCTAAAGACTCTATATCTTGGACTGTTGAGCTGCCAATCCTGCCCCTCCCCCAATCTCATCTCCATGATGGTTTCTATTTCACAAATCCACGGGTCAGTCCTCACCCTTAACTCATCCGTTTTACCTGTAATACTCCTGGCATTAAAGTAGAAGCCATCCAGTCTTGTCTTACTCCCTGGAACTGTATTCCCTCTGACTTGATTGTTTTTCTGTGTTATGCTGTGACATTATTCTGCTGACACTCTGCCCCTTCCCCCTGCCGAACTCCCAGCAGCACTAGCAAACCCGCCAGCAAAGATGTTAGTCCCGCTCTGGTTCAGATGTACACCGTCCTGCTTGTACTGGTCCTACCTTCTGCAGAAATGGTCCCAGTGATCCAGGAATCTAAAACCCTGCACAACTCTTAAGCCACGCATTCATCTGCGCTATTTCCTATTTCTGTACCCGCTAGCATGTGGCACTGGGAATAATCCAGAGATTACAACCCAAAATATCCTGCTGTTTAATCTACTGCCTAACTCTGCGAATTCTTGATGCAAAACCTCATCCCTCTTTCTACCTATGTCATCGGTACTAACATGTACCATGACCTCTGCCTCATCACCCTCCCCCTTCAGGATGCCCTGCAGCCATTCAGTGACATCCCAGACCCTGGCACCAGGGAGGGAGGCAAAACACCATCCTGGAGTCACGTTGATGGCCACAGTAGGCCTAGCTGTTCGCCTGACTATAGAACCCCTATTACTGTTGCTCTTTCTCTCTTTCCCGATCCTGTGCAGACAGGCTGCTTATGGTGCCAAAAGCTTGACTCTGTCCACACTCTCTGGAGGAACCAGCCTCGTCAGCCTCACAAAACAAAATACTGATTTGTGAGCGGGACCCCAGGGGGCACCTAAACTACCTGCCCGTTTCTCATGGGACTGCCTGGTGGTCATCCATTCCCTTCCTTCCTCGAGTCCCTTCAGCTGTGGTGTGAGCACCTCACTAAATGTGCTATCCACGATGCTCCACAGTGTCTCAAGTTGCCATTCCAGCTCTGAAAACCGAGCTTCCAGGAGCACCAGCTGGACACACTTCCTGCACACATGCTAGTCCCAGGGACTGGAAATGTTCCCAGATTCCCACATGGAGCAAGAGAATCAAACCACAGCTTTGAGCTCTCCTGTCATGACCAAACGCTTTAAATTTCAAACTTTAGAAAAAGTAAATTAACTCAACTAAGTCCCTACCCTTGCTAAAACAATGACTTACAATTCAATCTAGTTTGGAAAATACCCACCAGGACTTACTCACAAGTCAGGCTCCCCTCACGCTCTTTGAGGAAAGGGAGGAAATGAATGGAGAACCTCGCTCACTCCTCACCGAACTCCCTCAGTCACAAAATTCCCTCTTTAGCAATCTAATGCAGCCATAAGTCAGCACTCCAGTGCAAACTTTCTGATTAATTTACACAGCTCCTTGTTTTCTTAATGCAAATGGCATTAAAAGAGGCCTCAACCGCCTGGTTATTAAGATTTTTTTGAATTAGTACATTGTCAATTACTTTTTTTTCCAATTGGGGGGGCAATTTGGGGTGGCCAGTACACCTATCCTGCACATCTTTGGGTTGTGGGGGTGAGACCCATGCAAACATGGGCAGAATGTGTAAACTCCACAGAGACAGTGACCCAGAGCCGAGATTGAACCCGAGTCTTCGCCGCCATGAGGCAGCAGTGCTATCCACTGCACCACCATGCCACCTCACAGAATCACAGAATTTACAGTGCAGAAGGGGGCCATTCAGCCCATCGAGTCTGCACTGGCCCTTGGAAAGAGCACCCTACCTAAGCCCACACCTCCACCCTATCCCCACACTTCCACCCTATCCCTGTAACCCCACCTTAACTTCTCTTTCTTGGACAGGAAGGGCAATTTAGCATAGCCAATCCACCCACCTCTGCACATCTTTGGACTGTGGGAGGAAACGGAGCACCCAGAGGAAACCCACGCAGACACGGGGGGAATGTGCAGACTACGCACAGACAGTGACCCAAGTCGGGAATCCAACCTGGGACCCTGGCGCTGTGAAGCCATTGTGCTAACCACTATGCTACCATACTGTACATGTACATTGTCAATTAAACTCACCACAATAAACCAAATCTGGTAATGAACTACACATGCATCTTTTTAAACAACATGTTCTAGAGTCATAGACGTCGACAACATAGAAAAGTTCCTTCGTCCCACCAAGTCTACGCTCGTCAAAACCGCCACCTAACTATTTGAATCCCATTTTCCAGCATTTGGCCCATAATTAACATAGCTAACATATAGGGGCTGTTTAGCACAGGGCTAAATCGCTGGCTTTGAAAGCAGGCCAGCAGCATGGTTCAATTCCCGTAACAGCCTCCCCGAACAGGCGCCGGAATGTGGCGACTAGGGGCTTTTCACAGTAACTTCATTTGAAGCCTACTTGTGACAATAAGTGATTTTCATTTCATTTTCATTTCAACTGGTTAAATGTCAATCAACAACCCTTTTTGAAACTGGTGACTCATTCCTTCAGATGGTCAATCCTTTGGTTGGTGAATTTTAAAGTGTCTTTTTCTTTTCTGTTTCTTTCTTAATCCAATTTTGTTCCCCCTTTAACATTCCCTTCTCTGTGCATAATCTGACAATGAGTCACTAGGTTCCAGGTTCAATTTCCACTCCCAAGGCTTGAACACAACAATCAAAGCTGACACTCTAGTGAAGTACTGTACTGAGGGAGGTGCTGCACTGTCAATGATGTGGGTACTTTTGGATAAGAAATTGCATCGAGAACCCATTTGCCTGTTTTTAAAAAAAAATTCAGGACATTATCTCGAAGAACAGCTGGGAATTATCCCAGGTGTCCTGTCCAATATTTATCCCTCTATCAACTTGGCAATAAAAACTGACAACCTGGCTATTACCACGTTGCTATTTGGGGGGAGTTTGGTTTGCACAAATTTGCTCCTATTTTGATTACACCTCCAAAGTGACTCATTGATTGTGAAGCATTTTGAGATGCATGGGGTGCTTGTAAAAAGTGCTATTTAAAGGCAAGATTTTCTTTCTAAATTTCCCCTCCCATCTCAGCCTGTTTCGTTCTCAATCCTCAGATCTTATTGGTTAAAGTAACACAATATTGGTTCCATAGTTAACTGAGGATCTAAATGCCCTGTTGCCCTCACAACTCCCATGCTGTGTAATTAGCTGCTCACACTCAACAAGTTATGGTGCAAATAATACAACTGAAGGGTCTGGGGAAAAAGTCCAATGGGGTAGGAAATGAAAATCGCTTATTGTCACAAATAGGCTTCAAATTAAGTTACTGTGAAAAGCCCCTAGTCGCCACATTCCGGCGCCTGTTCGGGGAGGCTGGTACGGGAAGTGAACCGTGCTGCTGGCCTGCCTTGGTCTGCTTTAAAAGCCAGCTATTTAGCCCTGTGCTAAACCAGGGTATGAAACAAACTGTCCCACTTCAGCAAGAACCAACCCAATTAAAATGTTGGACCTCACAATAGCAGGTAAAGTGCACAAGTCAGATATTCTCTTTGCACTCTTCAAACATGCCACTTTGATAGGACTGATGAACAATATTGACGAGTGTCAATCGGTTTGCCTTACTGCATGGACACTTGGAAATTGGTCACTCTGCATTTATATTTTATAATTTTCAATCCCATATCAATGTCAGTGCCCAAAATACTTAACATAGGTGAGTCTGAGACCTAATTTGCATGCTGTTACTCAGATCAGAGAAATCTATATACAACAGTAAAGTGCCACAGGCAGTTATATCTTAATTTATTTTTGTGTAGATAGAGAGATAGGAGCTTTGTTTTGATTGTTTTCTAAACACTACAGGTTACTTGGACATTATACACATGAACTGTGTGTAAATAAATAGGAGTGTCAGATAGACATTGACAGTTTTACTCTTTGTCCATGCCCACTGTTTGTCATTTTTCAGACATTGAATGTGGGTTTTGTAATTAGTTTTTGTAAACCATTTTCTCATCGGAAAGCAATGAGTCCCTCAGTGAGGAGAGGCTGAAAGTATGAAAAATTTGTGCTTCTATAACAGCCTTTCATGATCTTGGGGTGTCCCAAACATAGTATGAGAAACATGGCAACCCATTTGTACGCAGAAAGATCCCACAAACAGGAATGTGAGAATGATTAACAGTGGTTTGCACTGTTGCTTCACAGCGCCAGGGTCCCAGGTTGGATTCCCGGCTTGGGTCACTGTCTGTGCGGAGTCTGCACGTTCTCCCCGTGTCTGCGTGGGTTTCCTCCGGGTGCTCCTGTTTCCTCCCACAAGTCCCAAAAGACGTGCTGTTAGATGAATTGGACATTCTGAATTCTCCTTCAGTGTACCCAAACAGGTGCCGGAATGTGGTGGCTAGGGGCTTTTCACAGTAACTTCATTGCAGTGTTAATGTAAGCCTACTTGTGACAATAATACAGATCATTATTATTATTGTACACACTTTCTTTCAGTGATGTTGGTTGAGGAATATGTGCTGCCCCCTACCCTGTCAAAATAGTGCCATGAACAAAGAAGAACAAAGAACAATATAGCACAGGAACCGGCCCTCCAAGCCTGTACCGGTCATGATACCACCCTTGGCCAAAACCCTCAGCACTTCCTAGTGCCGTATCTCTCTATACCCATCCTATCCATGTATTTGTTGACAAAAGAACAAGAATGAACTTTGCTACATCTACCTAGAAGGGGCCTTGATTTAATGCCTCCTTTGAAACACATCACCTCTGATGCAACACTCCCTCAATCCTGACTTGGAGATGAGAGGGATCACTGTGCCATCGCTAATACTTCTGCAACCTTGTGCAGGTTCAAACTTGAAGGATGACTACATGGCTATTGATATCCGAAAGAGGAGTGGGAAGATTTCTCAGGGATTTGTTCCAACATGGACATTGTACCCATCTTTTTCTCGCTGGAGCTCATGACCCACCTTCTGGAGTTATCCTCAATTCAATCTTTTGGAGTTACTGGTGCGAAGGTAGCACATATTTCATAACGTGGAAATTAGGAGAAACCTGGACAAGGCAGCCTTTCCATTTATAAAGACAGCTCCATTGCCTTAATTAGTAGTGCTGGGAACAAACTCTTAAGCTGTAGCAGGGTGGAAATCGATATGTATCAGTAGATTGATATGAACCTTTGCGAGGGGATGCATCTTGTCCTTGTCCAGAGTCAGTGGGTAATTGGGCAGCAGTAAGGAGCAGAAACTCCGGCTGACTACATTATTCCTCTTTAGTCTGGGGATTTGAAGGCTAGCAGTCTTGGTTGGAGTCTACTGTCCCCAGTACAGACCCAGAAATGAGCTTGGGTAAGGCTCTCACACAACTTCACACCTCAGCACCACATTGGGCAATGTATTTGCCTATTGAGTTATTTAGTGGGAGTAATTCAGAATCCAGTCTTTACTGTTCGCCATTTAGATTGCTCACATTCTGGTTTCTGCAAAACATTGTGAAATTAAAACATGCAATTGGAAAATAAATTGCTGGAACTTGATTTACAAGACAGACCTCCTTTCAAGTGAGGTAAATGTGTGCATGAGCCAATAAACAGTTTTGTTGCACTTAGACTCTCGTTTGCTCAGTCTAGTGAAAGTTTATTTAAAGTACCAAAAAGCCGAATGAAAAGTTTGTTTTTATTTCTAAGCGAGAGTACACTCCATCTCTTACCATCCATCACAAACTCAACAGCTGTGTCCACTTTGCAAATGTCAATTAAAGCTGTTTATGTGAACATAAATGTTCCTCAAAGCTAAAAAATATATTTTAATAAAATTAATATTTACTTTTCATATTGTCCTTTAACTGAGAAGTTTGCATTACTGGGGAATGTAAAATAAAGAAATAATATTCACCAACCAAGTGTGTGTTGATCTTAAGACCATCTTTCTCTTACATGGTGACGTTGGGGCATATTTGGTTCCTATCCGGTTCCAAATAGTTGACTTCTGGCGTATGTTTGCACTGGTCTGCTGTGAGGTGAACGTTTATGATAGATTAGCAGATATTGCATTTTTCTCTTTCACAGCTCCCTGTGAAGCATAAGACATTTATCTGCCAAACACAATTTAAAATGAGATTGATTTGAGTGCTCATTTTTTTAATGACACCATTCGTGGGTTGTTTAGTGACTGTTTTATGCCGCTCAATATTAAAGTAGAGCTTCATCAGGGAAATGCTTCCTCCACAGAGAGGCAAAAATAACCTGAATGAAATTACTTTGCTTGGGTGCAGCTCGTGCATCCAATCTCCTGGTAGTTGAGTGTTGAACTTTTGGCCCTCTTGTCAAGTAACCCAAAAAGAGGAAGAGCAAAATTAATTCAATTTAAAAAACTGAAGGGGAATATGAGATGAGTTTGGGAAGCTTATCTCCTGCTTAACTGAAGGATGTATTCCAATGTTCTCCTGGTTCGCCTTCTCTATTCCTCGCTCCATAAACCTCAGCTCATCCAAAACTCTTACCTGTATCTTAACTCACATCAAGTCCTGTTCACCCAGCGCCCCTGTACTCGTCAACCTTCACAGGCTCCTGGCCCAATAGTGGTTTGTATTTAAAACTCTTGTATTTGTATTCAATACCCTCCATAGACTTGTTTCTCTCTTGACCTCCAGTCCCATTTAAAACAAAAAACTGTTCCTCCAATTCTACATTCCCAATTTCCTTTGCTATATCATTGACGATTGTGCCTTTAACTGTCTAGGCCTCAAACTTTGTGATTCTACACCCTCCACCCCGCAAAAAATGCTCTCCATCTCGCTCCCACTTTCTCCCCCATTAAAATGCCCCTTAAACAGTTATTGGACTGGAAAGAAGTAAGATTCATGTGGCTCAGTGTCACATTCTGTCGGACTTTGCACACGTGAAGTGCTGTTGGAGGCACTATATGAATGCAAATTGTTATCCGGTGAGTAAGTGTAACTTTGCCAAATGATTCTGAACCACATAAGCATCAAAGTGACCAGATTTGGTCACTGGCTAGAAATAATTATTTGGGGTGAAGCAAGATAAAGATCAATACTATAGGCGTCTTTAACTGTAGACTATTGAACCATTCCTGATTTCTACCTGGTAACTGAAATGTGTTTGTAGATGTTGGGCAAGGGCTGTGATAGTCTACAGTGGAATGGACCTGCTGAACGTTGTCCAAGCTCATTTGGGTGAGGCACTGGAGAGCTGCCAGTCCATAAAAGGCAGGCTAGGAGAGGCAAGAGCTGAAGCAAGAGTAGTAATCTGTGCAGGTAAAGAGATAGCCGTTAAATCCGAATCCGTGTGAGCTCCAGACAGAAGAAAGCTTCTGAAACTTTTGATACACACGTGCTGCTTTCCTAAGCAGAGGAGGGGTGGAGAGGTTGGTAAAAAGAGAGTGGCTTCTTCCTTGCCCTTTGAAATGACTGGGTTCTTTCAGAATGGAACCTTTGATGGGGCCAATGAACGTTGGGAAAGCATTTGCTATATTTTGACAAGATTATACCACATAAAATTAACTGCTTGCTGTGGCACACGTTTCAGAATCCACATTGGCCCTATAAAAATGTTATAAAGAGTAAACTGGCAAAGCAGGTTCAGGCAGATTTTAAACACTGAACTCCAAGTTCATTGTGTTTAATTTGAAAATGCAAACTGAGTTGACTGGTTGTATCCCCGCTTACATTGGAATTACTTGAATCCACTTAATCAAACTGTATTTTTGAGTCAATGCAATTTTTTCAATTTTGGACAGTTAAGCACACTAAAAAAGGATAAGCCACATGCTTTGTGGATTGCTGCACAGTTAACAAATCAGAATGTTTAATTTTTGTTGTTGTTCTGAGCTTTCTCTTGATGTAAGTCCAGAATCCCCTCTGTGTACCCGAACAGGCGCCAGAATGTGGTGACTAGGGGCTTTTCACAGTAACTTCATTGCAGTGTTACTGTGAGCCTACTGGCGACAATAAAGATTATTATTATTATTAGAAAGTTTGATTTTTAAAATGCTGTCAATTTTCTAGCCCATTGTCTTGTGTGCACAGAATTGGTGGCAGGACAACGGGAGATAAGGGAAGTTCCAATACATGAGTGTTTGTCCTTCCACAGTAATTCTTGTTTCTTTCTTTTTGAACTAAGTCCTGTTTTGAAAGAATGTGTTTTTTGGGGAGGTGAAGAATTGCAAAAAGATTGGCCTCCAATATTCTGGTTTGCATCTTTAATCATGGCCTGTGATGCAGCAATGCCCAATCTGTATTTAGTTCACATATTTTGAGCCTGAGTAGCTTGCTGCTGGATCCACAGCTGTTCTGACTTAGAAGCAGCATTGTTAAGAAAATGATAATAGAGTGGCTCCAGATTGCTTGCAGATGTCATTTCGATCTGGCACATGTTACCACCACATATATAGAACTTTACAAAGTGTTTCTTGCCAAAAGCCGTAACAGAGGAAAATGAGACACGCATCTATTTGAAAAAAAAAATCTCATCTTTAATTAATATTTTTAAACTCCCCGACAGCTAAGTGAGCTCCCTGTTGCCCACTTGTGTGAAAGAACAATGATCACTTTAGAATTAATATGTCAAGCATAACTCAATCCATTTATGGGAAAAAAAAGTTGCTGGACTTTCCTTTAGCAAAGTGGTTGAGCAGATGAGCTGTACAATTCAGGACTGGCCTTAGTTTGATTCACATTTTGTGATCGGGGCCATGGGGAGGACTACAATTGGTCGTAATGGCCTTGGCTTAAGCAGTGGGACCTCTAACCACTGTCCATTGACCGTTCCTTCGTGGAAGTTCACCTGTGTGGATGTTGAGTGATAATGGAATCACTCTCCTGCAGCCAAACAGCATGTTGACACACTGGTTTTGAATCGCCTTCCACAAATGTGCCCATTTTCAGGTAGGGTGCAGGCTGTCTGAAAAGTTCAAATGGGGTGAACAGGTCTCCTGAAACTCCGCTCTCAAAAATATTTTTTTTAAAGTATTTTTAATAAGGTTTTGCAGAATTTTTCATAATAAAACAGTAGTAACAATAATAACAAAACAAACTAGAGTGAACATTAATATAGTGCAAAAAGAGAATATAAGATAACAATTAATAGACATGACCCCACGCGACTCAGTCTTCCCACACCATCCCAATGAAGCACTCACCCCCCGCCCGCCCCGCCCGCAACCCCCCTACGGATTGCTGCTGCTGACATTTTAATTTTCCCCGAGAAAGTCGACGAACGGCTGCCACCTCCGAGAGAACCCTAGCGTAGACCCTCTTAAGGCAAACTTTATTTTCTCGAGGCTGAGAAACCCAGCCATGTCGTTAACCCAAGTCTCTATACTCGGGGGCTTCGAGTCCCTCCACATTAATAAAATCCGTCTCCGGGCTACTAGGGAGGCAAAGGCCAAGTCGTCGGCCTCTTTCGCCCCCTGAACTCCCGGGTCCTCCGACACTCCAAAGATCGCTATCTCTGGACTCGGCACTACCCGTGTGTTAAGCATCTTGGACATTGCCCTCGCGAACCCTTGCCAGAACTCTCTAAGCTCCGGGCATGGCCAGAACATGGTTTGCAGGGCTGCCCTTGCTCCTCATACAATTGTCTTCTACCCCCAAAAACTTGCTCATTCTCGCTGCCGTTATGTGTGCCCGGTGGACCACCTTAAATTGAATTAGACTGAGCCTGGCACATGATGAGGAGGAATTAACCCTGCCCAGGACCTCTGCCCACAGACCAGCTTCCAACTCCTCACCTAGCTCCTCCTCCCACTTGCTCTTGAGCTCCTCCACCGGGGTTTCCTCCGCCTCCTGTAGTTCCTGGTAGATATCTGACACCTTCCCCTCCCCCGCCCAGGTGCCGGAGACCACCCTGTCCTGTATCCTCAGTGGCGGCAGCGTCGGAAAGGCCACTACCTGTTTTTTCAGGAAGGTTCGTACTTGCAGATATTTAAAGGTGTTTCCTGGCGGCAGATTAAATTTGTCCTCTAGCGCCTTCAAACTGGGAAAGCCTCCGTCTATGAACAGACCTCCCATCCTTCTGATGCCTGCCCTCTGCCAGCTCTGGAACCCACCATCCATCCTACCCGGGACAAACCTGTGGTTGTTACATATCGGGGTCCAGACCGACGCTCCCTCCACCTTCTTGTACCTCCTCCACTGTCTCCAGATCCGCAATGTCGCCACCACCACTGGACTTGTGGAGTAACGGGTCGGCGAGAACGGCAAAGGAGCCGTCATCAAAGTTCCCAGACAAGTACCTTTACATGACGCCGCCTCCAGCTGTTCCCACGCCGCCCCCCCCCGCCCCCCACACCCCCAATCGCCCACTTCCTGATCATAGCTATATTGGCCGCCCAGTAGTAGTTGCGAAAGTTTGGCAGCGCCAACCCCCCCCCCCCCACCACCGACTGCGCTCCAACAGCGATCTCCTTACTCGCGGGTCTTATTCGCCCACACAAAGCCCGAAATGATCCTACTCACCCGCTTAAAAAAGGTCTGAGGGATGAAGATGGGGAGGCACTGAAAGACAAACAAAGATCTGGGGAGGACAGTCATTTTCACGGTCTGCACCCTCCCTGCCAGTGACAGTGGGAGCATGTCCCACCTTTTAAAGTCTCCTTCCATTTGCTCCACCAGCTGGGTCAGGTTGAGCCTGTGCAGAGCATCCCATTTCCTGGCCACCTGTATACCCAGGTCACAAAAACTTTTCTCTACCATCCTG
Organism: Scyliorhinus torazame; assembly: GCF_047496885.1. Taxonomy (NCBI): domain Eukaryota; kingdom Metazoa; phylum Chordata; class Chondrichthyes; order Carcharhiniformes; family Scyliorhinidae; genus Scyliorhinus; species Scyliorhinus torazame. Next base: position 270,902,206 of record NC_092712.1, on the reverse strand, counting down.
AGCGGCAGCTCTTTCAGTCTCTCCTCTTGCGCCTTGGCCTGGATCGCAAACAACTCGCTCTTTCCCATGTTCAGTTTGTACCCTGAAAAATTACCAAAATCCCTCAGGATCCACAGAACCTCCCCCATCCCCTCCACAGGGTCCGAAATGTACAGGAGCAAATCATCCGCGTATAGCGAGACCCGATGTTCCACCCCCCCCCCCAACCAGTCTCCGCCAGTTCCTCGAGGCTCTCAGCGCCATAGCTAGCGGTTCTATAGCTAGGGCAAATAGTAACGGGGAGAGGGGACACCACTGCCTCGTTCCCCAGTGAAGCTCGAAGTACCCCGACCTCAGCCGGTTTATACATATACTTGCCACAGGCACCTGGTACAGCAATTTCACCCAGCCAATAAAGCCCTCACCAAACCCGAACCTTCCCAGCGTTTCCCACAGGTACTCCCACTCCACCCGGTCAAAGGCTTTCTCTGCGTCCATCGCTGTTAACACCTCCGCCTCCCCTCCCTCTGAGGGCATCATAATAATATTCAAAAGTCTCCGGACATTGGTATTGAGTTGTCTGCCTTTAACAAACCCAGTCTGGTCTTCCTCTATCACCCCTGGGATGCAATCCTCAATTCTTGTGGCCAGAATCTTAGCGAGCAATTTGGCATCCACATTTAAAAGCGTAATCGGCATGTATGACCCGCAATGTTCCGGGTCCTTCCCTCATTTAAGAATGAGTGAGATCAAGGCCTGTGACATTGTTGCGGGGAGGGTTCCTTTCTCTCTAGCCTCATTGAAGGTCCTCATCAGGAGTGGGCTCAATATTTCCGAAAATTTCTCATAGAATTCTACCTGGTAACCATCCGGCCCCGGGGCTTTACCTGATTGCATGCCCGCTATACCCTTGACAATCTCCTCCGATTCAATCGGGGCCCCCAGCCCCTCCACCAGGTCCTCTTCCACCTTTGGAAACCTCAACTGGTCCAAAAATTGCCTCATCCCTTCCGCTCCCATCGGGGGCTCCGACTCGTATAGTTTACTATAGAACTCCTTAAAGACTCCGTTCACCCCCCTGGATCCAAGACCATGTTACCCTCCTTATTCTTTACTCCCCCGATTTCCCTGGCCGCCTCCCTCTTTTGCAGTTGGTGTGCCAGTATTTTACTCATAGACTGCCCCCCTTGCCTTCCTCAGCTGTGCTACTGCTTTCCCTGTGGTCAGCAGCTCAAACTCCGCCTGCAGACTCTGCCGCTCCCTCAGTAGCCCTGCCTCAGGGGCCTCCGCGTATCTCCTGTCCACTTGGAGTATCTCCTCCACCAGTCTCTCCCTCTCCGCTCTTTCTCTCTTTTCCCTATGGGATCGAATTGAGATGAGCTCTCCTCTGACAACTGCCATCAAAGCCTCCCAGACCGTTGCTGCTGCTACCTCACCCGTATCGTTTGTTTCCAGGTAATCCTGGATGTTCCTGCTAATCCGCCCGCAAACCTCTTCGTCCGCCAGCAGCCCCACATCCAGTCTCCAGAGTGGGCGCTGCCCTCTCTCCTCACTAAGCCGCAGGTCCACCCAGTGCGGGGCATGGTCCGAGACTGTGATTGCTGAGTATTCTGTCTCCGCCACTTTGGGGATTAACGCCCTGCTCAAGACAAAGAAGTCTATGCGGGAATAAACCTTATGAACGTGGGCGAAAAAAGAGAACTCCTTCGCTCTCGGCCGCGCGAACCTCCAGGGATCCACCCCCCCATCTGCTCCATAAAACCCTTCAGCTCCTTAGCCACTGCCGGTCGCTTCCCTGTCCTGGACTTCGACCGGTCCAGTTCGGGGTCAATGACTGTGTTAAAGTCGCCCCCCATGATCAGGTTGTGTGACTCTAAGTCCGGGATTTGCCTAGCATGCATCTCATAAATTCCACATCATCCCAATTCGGAGCGTAGACGTTCACAAACACCACCCGGACCCCCTCCCACTTTCCACTCACCATTATATACCTGCCCCCCTTATCTGCCACAATTCTCCCAGCCTCGAATGCCACACCCTTACTGATCAGAATTGCTACCCCCCTGGTCTTCGAATCTAGCCCTGAATGGAACACGTGGCCTACCCATCCCTTTCTCAATCTCGTATGATCTGCGAGCTTTAAATGTGTCTCCTGAAGCATCGCTACGTCTGCCTTTAACCCCTTTAGATGCGCGAAAACACGCGCTCTTTTGACACCGGCCCATTCAAACCCCTCACATTTCACGCGATATGCCTGGACGGGGGGCTAACCCCTCACCCCCGCCGCCGACTAGCCATCGCCCTTTTTTGGCCAACCTTGAGCCCGCGCCCTTCGCTTCCTCGAGCGCCCCCACAGGGAGCCACCGCCCCCGACCCTCAATTGGTACCCCAAAATTGATACCTCCTCTGTCAGCAAAGCAGCATCCCCCCCTCCCCTCCCCCCCCCCCAACAGCCCCATAACCCAAAGCTCCCCGCCAAGCACCAGCTGAGCACTTGCTCACCCCCCACTACGCTCCCGAGAGTCAGCTGACCCATGCTGACCCCGGCAGTTCCCGCCCCGGCGCTGATCAGACTGTCGCCTCATTGTCCGGACCCCACTTTCCACATGAATAAACCAATTAAACTACCCCTCCAGCCCCAGTGAGTAAATAGTAATACGAAACAAAAAATAAACAGAAGACACTAACATTGCCCCGTGAGAAGACACTTGTTGAACCAAGGCTCCAACTTCCCGAAAATCGCACTAAGTACAGGGGCCCCTCCCCCCTCCGTATCTCAACTTTGCCGAAAACACTGCACCCTCCAGCCACCATCAAAGCCCTTACATGCACCCAACATTGTATATAATCTTATATTAGAAACTGTCCCGTGTTACCCAGCCCCACCGCAGCATTCCACCAAAGCTTAACTGTCCTTTAATTCGAGTCCAGCTTTTCTTGTTTGACAAATGACCACGCCTCGTCCGGCGTCTCAAAATAATGATGCTGTTCCTTGTGCGCGACCCATAGCCTCGCTGGGTGTAGCATCCCAAATTTCACCCCCTTGCTGAAGAGGGTCGCCTTCGCCCAGTTGAATCCAGCACGCCTCTTGGCCAGCTCCGCACCCAGGTCCTGGTAGATGTGTATCACACTGTTCTCCCACCTGCTGCTCCGTTCTTTTTTGCCCACCGCAAGACAAATTCCTTGTCCGAGAAGCGATGAAATCCCAGCACCATGGCCCTCGGCGGTTCATTTGCCTTGGGCTTCCTTGCGAGGGCTCTGTGCGCCCTGTCCAGCTCCAAGGGTCGAAGGAATACCCCCGTCCCCATCAGCGTCTCCAGCATCTTGGACACAAATTCTCCCGCATCCGACCCCTCCACACCTTCGGGGAGGCCCACAATTCTCAAGTTCTGTCTCCTGGACCTGTTTTCTAGGTCCTCCAGCCTCTCCTGCCACTTACTGTGGAGGTCATCCTGCACCTCCACCTTAAGGGCCAATACGACCAACTCGTCCTCATGGTCGGATGGCTTTTTCTCCATCTCCTTAATCGCTTTCCCTTGTGTTGCCTGAGTTGCGATCATTTGGTCTATTGATGCCTTCATCGGGGCCAGCATGTCCTTTTTAGATCAGCAAAGCAGCCCCTAAGGAACTCCTGTTGCTCCTGTGACCACTGCGCCCATGCACCCTGGTCTATACCGGCCGCCATGCCGTGCCTCAGCGTCCGCTCCGCACGCTTCTGTCTGTTGGGACTTAAACGCTTCACCCAGCCACTCCTGGTCCAGCTATCCATACAACAGCGAGGGAATCCTTTTGGCAGTGTTCGCTTCACCAATCTGCCCCCAAAAGTCCTGAAAACTCCAGAAAAAAGGTCCGCGAGTCCGTTCCAGACGGGAGCTGCCGAATGCGCGACCTACTCCTCCATGGCCGTCACCGGAAGTCTCGTCACCGCTTCTTCAATGGCCTTTGCGAGATCTTTTCGCAGTTGTTCCCTCTGCTGCTGGAACGCAGCTTTAATAAAGGCCGTCAAGTCAGTTTGAAGCCTTTGAGCTTGCCCTTCCCCCGCCTGCATGCTTGAAGAGGCTTTTGTCTTTGCTGCAGCACCAGCCAAATCCAATTCCACCCCGTATTGATTAAAAAGAGCTCTTTTCTGTAACCTTGGGCAGGAGCTGCCTTGTATGTGACCACTTACTCCATGGTCCACACCGGAAGTCTCCGCTCTCAAAAATTAATGTCACGATTTCCCTCCCATGACCTGTTATAATCCTGAGCTGCCTGACATAAATGTCCCCTAATGCAGGGAGGTGAAGGAGGTGGCAACATGACCTAATCATCCCTCCGATTTCCTTGTATTCCCCTTTGTTTACTGCCCCGTCATGTCAGTGTCTGGCAGAGATGACAGTGGGGATGGCACGGTGGCATAGTGGTTAGCACTGCTGCATCATGGCGCCGAGGACCTGGGTTCGATCCTGGTCCCAGGGGACTGCCCGTATGGAGTTTGCACATTCTCCTATTGTCTGCATGGGTCTCACCATCACAACCCAAGAAAGATGTACAGGGTGGGTGAATTGGCCACTCTAAATTGCCCCTTAATTGGAAGAAAAGGAATTGGACGCTTTAAAATTTAAAAAAAGGGATGACACTGGGCCAGTATAAAGTTCTAGAGGCAGGGAAATATTGGGAAGGTGAAGTGTCACACATGAAGATATTTCTGTCCAATACAAAGCTACAATTGTAGAGCATTTGCTGAATGAAGTAGAAAATTTAAAGAGAGTCTTTAGTGAAATCATGGTTTGCCACTGTGCGATTCCAATTTGTCTGTTCTTTCGCGATGAAGATGATAAGGATATGAAGGGTAATGGTTTGGCAGGTATGAGAGTTCAGCATCAGGCATGTAGGTGACACAGAGACTGTAGACATCCACCTAAAACATCCTTTTGTTTCTTGATCGTGATTCACCCAGTATGACCATTACAGCAACTAATGACTTTGAGGGTTTTAATCATTGCAGAGATTTTTTGACATTCGTCCTTCTGAAATTGCCATTGAAGTTAAGGGTCCATCTCCATCTCTCCTCCCCGCATCTCTCCCTCTTTTCAATCTCCACCCCCCCCCCCCACACCCCCTCCCCCCCCCCCCCCCCCCCCCCCCCCCCCCCACACACACCCCCAGCCCCCCTGTCTTCTGCTCTTCAACCACCTGTTGTGCTTTTAACCCTTTGTGTTGCAGTAACTTTTTGACTGCTATGCCGGACCAATTTCCCACTCTCCCAGTGGTGGCCAACCAGACAAGAGCCACCTCCTGCTCTAATCTCATTCTGCAATCTCAATGAGGTTACCCCAGCTCCCCCAAAGGAAATGCAGTGAAGTCCCAGCATAACCACCTGAGCGCGTGGAACTCGTGCCCAACTATATTTTCTGACAGGCCCTGAAAAATCGGTTCCTGCTTGTTGAGGTTTGCTCGTTGATAATGTTAATTTGAATGAGGGAAGGGTGTTTGATATCCATGGAACCTTATCCTAAAGAATTCATAGCTCGAGGGCAGGAAGGAAAGTTGGCAAGGCAGAGCAAAACATGCCAGCATTAGAAAATATCTGTATGCACATATTGGAAATATTCTTTTTCAAAGTAGCTTCACAATGGTGAGATTTTGGTGTCCACAGCACTACAGCTGCTACTTGGAGTGAGATGAACAGGCAGGCGGTGATTGCAAAATCTGAGTTGAATTATGAACTTTGTATCAAAAGTCAGAATTGCTTTACAGCATTCAAGCATGTAGTTCTCTAATGTGGTGGGGCGGGATGTCACATTTTGGGACAGAATGAGGAATTTGTGTAAAGTATAGCAAGACATTGCTATTAAGTTAAATTTAGTTCAGATAGGATTTCATTCAAACTAAATCAGATAAAGCTTCTATCCTGAATGGTGGCTCCACACCGGCTTGGGACAAAGGAGATTTGTTTAAAAACATACTAGTAAACTTTCAAATGATGTGGTGGGATGGGCCAATTCCAGTGAGTTCAGCAAATTTGACTGCCTGGAGTGCAGGCGAAGCAGGGCAGTAGCAAGTTTACTTGCCGATGAAAATATCCCATGGACACAGAGAAGGTAGTGAGACAAAGAACAACGAACAATACAGCTCAGGAACAGGCCCTCCGGCCCTCCAAGTTTGTACCGATCATGATACTAACCTTGGCCAAAACCCTCAGCACTTCCTTGTGCTGTATCCCTCGATACCCATCCTACCCATGTGTTTGTCAAGATGCCTTTTGAACGCCGTTAATGTATTTGCTTCCACAACCTCCCCTGGCAACACGTTCCAGGCACTCACCACCCTCTGTGTAAAAAACCTGCCTCGCAAATCTCCTTTAAACTTTGCCCCATGGACCTGAAACCTATGCCCCCTGATGACTGACCCCTCCACCCTGGGAAAGAGTGCATGCTCATCCACTCTATCCATGCCCCTCATAATCTTGTAGACCTCTATCAGGTAACCCCTTAACCTCCATCTTTCTAATGAAAACAGTCCGAGTCTATTCAGCCTCTCCGCATAGCTAACGCCCTCCAGACCGCACTGTGGGGAGTCTGCACTTTCTCCTCGTGTCTACGTGGGTTTCCTCCGGGTTCTCCGGTTTCCTCTCACAGTCCAAACATATGCAGGTTGGGTAGATTAGCCATGCTAAATTACCCTTGGTATCCAAAAATGTTAACTGGGGTTGTGGGGATGGGGTGGAGGTGTGGGCTTAAGTAGGGTGCTCTTTCCAAGGGCCGGTGCAGACTCGATGGGCCGAAAAGGCCTCCTTCTACACTGTAAATTATATGATTCTATGATTCAGGCAACATCCTGATTAACCTCCTCTGCACCCTCTCCAAAGCCTCCTCATTCTTCTGGTTGTGTGACGACCAGAATTGTGCGCAACATTCCTTTAATTTCCAATCAAGCTGAGGAAAGGTGCAAGTCTTCAGAAATTTGGGATCAAAGTCGGACACAGAAGTGAGAGCCTGGGTTTAGTGAGCACCAGCGACAAAATTTACTAATCAGAAAAATGTACTTGGACAATTAAAATTGCCTAATTTTAATTTTCTATATTAGTTTTTTAAAATTTAGAGTACCAAATTATTTTTTTCCAATTAAGGGGCAGATTAGCGTGGCCAATTCACCTACCCTGCACATCTTTCTGGGTTGTGGGGGTAGGGGCCACGCAGACACGGGGAGAACGTGCAAGCTCCACACATATTTTCGGTGTTGTTTTTGAATGGAATGAAAATTTAAGGGTGAGCAGGATGAGCTGCTGTGCAGATTACTGCCCAGACGAAAAAGATGAAAATTTACTTCATTATTTGTAAAATAAATCAGCTTTTTGGTTTACCATTGTCTTATAGAATAATAATAATAATCACTTATTGTCACAAGTAGGCTTCAATGAAGTTACTGTGAAAAGCTCCTAGTCGCCACATGCCAGCGCCTGTTTGGGGAGGCCGGTACGGGAATTGAACCCACGCTGCTGGCCTTGTTCTGCATTACAAGCCAGCTATTTAGCCCGCTATGCTAAACCAGCCCCATAGAATCATAGAATTCCCAGTGCAGAAGGAGGCCACTCGGCCCACTGAGTCGGTACCAGCCTCCGGAAAGAGCCTACCCAAGCCCACACCCTAACCCCACAACCCAGAAACCCCACCTAACGTTTTTGGACACTAAGGTCAATTTAACATGGCCAATCCACCTAACCTGCACATCTTTCGATTATGGGAGGAAACCGGAGCACCCGGAGGAAACCCACGCAGACACCGGGAGAACGTGCAGATGCCGCACAGACAGTGACCCAAGTCGGGAATCGAACCTGGGACCTTGGAGCTGTGAAGCAAAGTGCTAACCACTATGCTACCGTGCCGCCCATGTCTCATTGCATTGTTCATCCATCCAGCTTCCAGGAGGTAGGAGAAACGCATGTGCAAGATTACAATATCTCAGTCATGACGTAAGTGTTTCATTGTTCTGAACGCCAGTTTATACTATCTCAGGATCCCTGATGATTGCAGGATGGGTCGATCAGGTGGTCAAGAAGGTGGATGGAATACTTTAATCGATTAGCCAAGGTACAGAATATAAGAGCAAGAAGGTTATGTTGGAATTGTATAAAATACTAATTAGGTCACAACCTGAGTACCGTGTGTAGTTCTGGTCACCACATTACAGAAAGGATGTAATTGCATTGGAGAGTGAGCAGAGGAGATTTATGAGGATATTCTGTGCCACAGATTTTCTATGATCCTCTTGGTATTCAAGAAGCCAGTCTTCAACCAATTCATTTCACTCCACATCGTGTCAAGAAAGTGCAGATCTTTTTGGATACAGCAAAGACTTTCGATCCCAGCAACATCCCGGATGGAATTTAGAGGCCTTGGCCGGGATTCTCCCTTCTGAGGACTAAGCCCTCACGCCGGCGGGAGAACCGGCGCCAACCACTCTGCCGTCAACAGCCCCCGTAAGTGTGGAATTCTCCGCATTTTCGGGGGCTAGGTGGATGGCAGAGGGGTTGGCGCCACTCCAGCCGGTGCTAAAGGGCCGGCGCGAGTTCGCACATGTGGCAAACGGCCGGCGTAATCTCACGCATGCGCGGAACGACCAGTGTGATTCTGCGCCTGCGCAGACCGGCCAGCGTATTTTGGCGCATGCGCGGGGGACCTCTTCTCCGCGCCGGCCCCTGGGCAATATGGCGGAGCCCTACAGGGGCCCAGTGCAGAGGAAAGAAGGCCCCCCACGGAACAAGCCCGCCCGCAGATTTGTTGGCCCCGATCGCGGGCCAAGCCACCGAAGGGGCCTCTCCCAGGGTCGGATCCCCCCTCGCCCCTCCGAGGACCGGCCACGCATACGCACCTTCCAGGTCCCGCCATGTGGGACCTGAGTAATCCACACCGGTGGGACTGGCCAAAAATGGATGGCCTCTCGCCAGGGTGTCCGCTGCCAACGGCCCCCGACCGGCGTGGTGGGAATCCCACACCCTCCTGAAAAACCGCGCCGGAGAATAAGGCAGCCGGTGTCGGAGCGTGATTCATACTGCCCCCCGGGGATACTCCGACCCGGCGGGGGGTCGGAGAATCCTGCCCCCTGGTGTTCCAGAACTATCTGCGCCCTAGCCAAGTTGTTCCAGCACAGTGACAACTTTGATGCCCACCGACAAGGTGAAAAATCATCCGCGTGTGTCCTGTTTGTGAAAAACAGGACAAATCCAACCTGGCCAATGTTTGCCCCTTCAGCTGATCCTCAAAACTGTCATTGAAAGTTAAACCAAAGTCTGATGTTGGGCACTTTTAACGGGGTGATACTCGATGGCACAGTGCCAAGAAGCACCCTGCTATTCAATGGCACTTTGCCGTGTTTTTGGGCCTTGGGGAGCAACATCCCGCCAAGGCTGCACTTTGAGTGATTTGGAATGGCAATTCGGAGGTCGGGGCAACATTTTGATCGGCAACCCCGATCTTTCCTCCACCAACCCCTCCCGAACCCTAGCAGTGCCAACCTGGCACCTGAGCACTCTGACATTACCAGCCGAGCACCCTGGCAGTGCCACCAAGCACCAAGACTCTCCTCCAAGTCACACTTGGAAATATTTTGCTGTTTCTTCATTTCCCCTGGGTTAAAATCCTGAAACTCCCTCCTTCACAGCACAGTGGGTGTACCGACACTAGATGGACCGCAGAAGTTCAAGAGGATGAGAGGCGACTTAATAGAGGTTTATAAGATGATGAGGGGGATAGATAGAGTGGACGTTCAGAGACTATTTCCTCGGGTGGATGTAGCTGTTACAAGGGGGCATAACTATAAGGTTCAGGGTGGGAGATATAGGAGGGATGTCCGAGGTAGGGGGCGAGATTCTCCGACCCCCCGCCGGGTCGGAGAATCGCCGGGTGCTGGCGTGAATCCCGCCCCCGCCAGTTGCCGAAGTCTCCGGCACCGGATATTCGGCGGGGGCGGGAATCGCGCCGCGCCGGTTGGCGGGCCCCCCCGCGCGGTTCTCCGGCCCGGATGGGCCGAAGTCCCGCCGCTAAAATGCCTGTCCCGCCGGCGTGGATTAAACCACCTCTCTTACCGGTGGGACAAGGCGGCGCGGGCGGGCTCCGGGGTCCTGGGGGGGCGCTGGGCGATCTGGCCCCAGGGGGTGCCCCCACGGTGGCCTGGCCCGCGATCGGGGCCCAACGATCCGCGGGCGGGCCTGTGCCGTGGGGGCACTCTTTCCCTTCCGCCTCCGCCACGGTCTCCACCATGGCGGAGGCAGAAGAGACTCCCTCCAATGCGCATGCGCGGGAATGCCATCAGCGGCCGCTGATGCTCCCGCGCATGCGCCGCCCGGAGATGTCATTTCCGCGCCAGCTGGCGGGGCACCAAAGGCCTTTTCCGCCAGCTGGCGGGGTGGAAATTCGTCCGGCGCCGACCTAGCCCCTTAAGGTTGGGGCTCGGCCCCCAAAGATGCGGAGCATTCCGCACCTTTGGGGCGGCGCGATGCCCGACTGATTTGTGCCGTTTTGGGCGCCAGTTGGCGGACACCGCGCCGTTTCCGGAGAATTTCGCCCAGGTTCTTTACTCAGAGAGTGGTTAGGGTGGGGAATGGACTGCCTGCTTTGATAGTGGAGTCGGACACTTTAGGAACTTTCAAGCGCTTAGTGGATAGGCACATGGAGCACACCAGAATGACAGGGAGCGGGATAGCTTGATCTTGGTTTTTGACAAGGTTCAGCACAACATCGAGGGCCGAAGGGCCTGTTCTGTGCTGTCCTGTTCTATGTTCTATAAAGCTGACACGCCACCACCTTCTCAAGGGCAATTAGGGGAGGGCAATAAATGCTGCTCTTGCTAGTGCATTCACATCCCATGAAAAGATGTTTGTACTGGGACATGCTGAGAGAGAGAGGCACAAATGCCTGTTATCTGTTTAACCATAATTGATTCGCCTGATGTAGACAGGAGAAAATAAATTCATTGTTTTTGGTGCTGCTGACTGTGACACAACTGCGGGGGAAAAAAACCCCATAAATATTGAATCTTAGATATTTCAGAAGATAATTCTGTGCAATAATGGAACCAGTGCTAACTCTGAGGAGGGAGCAGTTTACAGCCCATTCAGGGCCTTGCTCATAACATCCTCTGAATATGTTCCCACTGAGACATTCAAGGAATTAATTGCTCATAATGATCTCACCATCTGTTAGCAGAGGTTCATACCTACAGGTTTGTGGCAAGTGGTGGTCTTATTCAGGAATCAATAGGCTGGGCTGGGTGGGGAGTTGGTTTCCCACATTGCCGGCTATTGCCTGGAGAATGCACTCTGAAAGGGGAGGAGTGCTAAAGACTGGCCATCTGCTCCCTGTCTTTCTGTGGGAGCTTCTGATCCAATCTTGTACAGCCCCGATCTGACTCCAATCTGTTTGGAATGTGGCTGATCTGAGAACCTTGCTGAGCTGTGAAAGTGAGTCAAAGGAGCCCCCCACTCCCCATTGTCCACTACTGGTGAAAGGAAAATGATCACTTTAAAATTCATAACTCACAGGTGCCGGCCACCCGTTCATGGGAAAGAAAAACTTTCAGAACTTTGCCGGACAGAAAGAGTCCTGGAAAAGCTGATGGGGTGGGGGAGGGGTGTGGGGGAGGGGAGGAGGAAATAGTGCTGGGAACTTTTAGGTCCTGAAAATGCTGATTTTTAATCTTTTGAATAATGGTGATTAACATTGCAAATTCCTTGCCTCCTTTGCCCAATTCTGCTGTTTCTACTTGATCCCACATCAGCTCACAACTTTCTACCTCACCAACTTTCACACATTATTTAACCCTCTGTATCTTCTATGAACCGATTCCCCAAAGCTATTTTCAAATAGCTTTAAAATGAAGACAAACACGGGACACAACCGACAGAGTACCCTTCGTCGTCCAGTATTTCCCCGGAGCGGAGAAACTACAACATCTTCTTCGCAGCCTTCAACACGTCATCGTGAAGATGAACATCTTACCAAGGTCATCCCCACACCCCCACTACTTGCCTTCAAACAACTGCGCAACCTCAAACAAACCATTGTTTGCAGCAAACTACCCAGCCTTCAGAACAGCGACCATGACACCACACAACCCTGCTATGGCAATCTCTGCAATACGTGCCAGATCATCGACATGGGTACCATCATTACATGTGAGAACACCACCCACCAGGTACGCGGTACATACTCGTGCGACTCGGCCAACGTTGTCTACCTCATACGCTGCAGGAAAGGATGTCCCGAAACGTGGTACATTGGCGAGACCATGCAGACGCTGCGACAACGGATGAACGGACATCGCGCGACAATCGCCAGGCAGGAATGTTCCCTTCCAGTCGGGGAACACTTCAGCAGTCAAGGGCATTCAGCCTCTGATCTCCGGGTAAGCATTCTCCAAGGCTGCCTTCAGTACACGCGATAATGCAGAATCGCCCAACGGAAACTTATAGCCAAGTTCCGCACACACGGGTACGGTCTCAACTGGGACCTTGGTTTCACGTTGCATTACATTCACCCCCCACTATCTGGCCTGGGCTTGCAAAATCCTTCCAACTGTCCTGCCTTGAGACAATTCGCACCTCTTTAACCTGGGATTACCCCTCTCTCTGGATCTGTAACGACTTAATTACTTGCAAATGCTCGCATTCCAAGCATTGTCTTGCATCTTTGACTCTGTCTATATATATTGTTATGAGCCAGGGTTTAGAGAACCCCAAAGTGTATCATGGAGTTCTCCTGGCCCACAACTTTTAAAAGATCATGGTATGGAGAGCACACGGCCCACTCTACAGGTATGGTACAGCAGAATGTGAAAAGTATTTTTTAAAGCAAAACGATGTTTATTCTATGAACTCAAGTTAACCTTTTTAAAACATACAGTGAACATCTCAGCAACCATTAATTCAAATACAACACGCAAATAATACAACACTAAGTAATCCTTAATAAATTCCCTAACAACATCCAGAAGACAAAAGAAACACCTTTTAACAGAAGCACATCAGATTTAAATTCACTACTGAGAACATATATAATTCTGAATTCACCAAATGATCAAGAGATAGTCTTTTCATGACAGAGAGAACAACAGTACACCTGCTTTGTCTGGCTTCAGCACCAACACTGAAACAAAACCAAAAAAAAAAAAACACAGACACTCCCAAGCTTTTCTCAAAGTGAAACTAAATAACAGAACTCAGCTGCACCCACACTCTGACATCACTGCAGTAACATGAGCAGCCAAACATTTCTTAAAGTGACATTCTCATGACACCTCCTCCCAAGAAAAAAAAATAAACCATCAACTTCAAGATGGTTTCATTTTTCACCTTTTCATTATCCTTTAAGAAATGCACACAGTAAATATACTTTTTCGTTTCAAAAAACAACATACGCAAACAGGTATAATAATATAGTGCATTTTTTTTTGTTCTTCTTCCTCCAACTGAAATCCTTCTAGATTGACAGTCTATTTGAACAAGAAGGTCTCTGCACGATCCATCCCTTTCTCTACACCTCGGCATGTCTCTTTAAAGTCAGATACTTTAGTTCAATCTGATCACAGAATCCCTTGTAATTCTCCAACACAGGAGCATTGGTTATCACAGCTTTCAGGCAGTCAAATGCCTGTTGAAACTCCACTGTCCACCATAAATTTTGTCGTGTCTTCAGCAAGTCCATCAATGGAGCAACCACGCTACAAAAATCTTTCACAAATGTTCGATCAAATCCACCCATGCTAAGAAACCGCATTATTTTCCGTCGTGTCGAGGGTATTGGAAACTCCTCAATAACTTTTGGTTTCACATCCCGAGTGACCATTTGACCCTGTCCGATTGTATGGCCAAGGAAAGTGACTTGGGCTTTTCCAAATTCACTTTTGGCTAGGTTTATCACCAAACCAGCCTCCTGAAGTCGATCGAATAACTCCATCAGATGTTTCAAATGTTCTTTCCATGTCTGGCTGAAAATTACCAGATCGTTGATGTATACCGCACAATTGGGTAATTCTGAAACAACTTTGTTAGTTAACCATTGAAATGTGGCTGGGGCGTTTTTCATGCCAAATGGCATAACTTTGAATTGGTATGTACCATCTGGAGTCACAAAAGCTGAAATCTCCTTCACTCTTTCAGGTAAAGGTACCTGGCAGTAACCTTTAAGTAAATCCAGTTTGGAAATAAAAGCTGATTGTCCCACTTTCTCAATGCAATCCTCCAAATGTGGGATAGGATAAGAGTCCGTTCTTGTAACTGCATTAACCTTTCTATAGTCCACAAACAACCGTTGGGTACCATCACTATGGGTGAGCTCCATTGGCTGCAACCCACTTCAATTATGCCATTTTTAAGCATACTCTCAATCTCTTTGTTAACCTGTGCCAATTTTAAAGGATTAAGTCTATATGGATGTTGTTTGATTGGAACAGCATTTCCCACATCTACATCATGTATAGCCATTTTAGTACTTCCCAATTTATCTCTACAAACTTGCCCATGTGATATCAATAACTTTCAGGTCAGTCCGTTTTTCCTCTGGAAGGTAACTCAACAATTTATCCCAATTTTTAAGAACATCCTCATTTTCCAATTTCATTTGAGGTATGTCAAATTCACAGTCATCTGGATTTGGTTTGTCACTTTGAGTGAGAATCATTAAAACCTCCTCCCTTTTCTCTCCTTCCCTTTCAAAATACCTTTTAAGCATATTCACATGACACACTCGGTGAGTCTTCCTTCTACCTGGTATTTTTACCACATAATTAACCTCACTTAATTTCCTTTCAATCTGATGAGGTCCACAAAACCTAGCTTTTAAAGGCTCACCTACCACTGGTAGCAATACTAAAACTTTATCTCCACTGGCAAAACTAAGAACTTTGGATTTCTTGTCCACTACCCGTTTCATCACATTTTGTAAAACTTTTAAATGTTGTCTAGCCAATTCACCTCTCTATTTAATCGTTCCCTAAAATTTGACACGTAATCCAATAATGTAAGTTCTGATTTCTCACTCACCAATTTTTCCTTAATCAATTTAAGTGGTCCTCCTACCTCATGACCAAAAATTAGTTCAAAAGGACTGAATTTGGTTGACTCATTAGGTGCATCTCTAATTGCACACAGTACAAATGGAATTCCTTTATCCCAATCCTCTGGATAGTAATGACAATAAGCCCTCAACATTGTCTTTAATGTCTGATGCCACCTTTCTAATGCTCCCTGCGATTCTGGATGGTACGCAGTTGATTTACATTGTTTTATTACTAAACTATCCATAACTTCTTTGAATAACCTTGAGGTAAAATCTGATCCTTGATCTGATTGTATTTCTGTGGGTAGTCCATATCTGGTAAAGAATTGAAGTAACTCCTCCACAATCTTTTTAGCTGTAATATTACGTACTGGAATGGCCTGTGGAAACCTAGTAGACACATCCATTATAGTCAAAAGATATTGATTCCCACTTTTTTCGTTTTAGGAAGCTGTCCTACGCAATCAATTTGGACCCTTGTAAAAGGTTCCTCAAATGCTGGAATGGGTATTAAGGGCGCTGGTTTTAATCACTGCTTGAGGTTTCCCTATCACTTGACATGTGTGACATGAGCGACAAAATTTAACTACATCTTTATGTAGTCCAGGCCACTAAAAATGTTTTTGTATTTTAGCTTGAGTTTTCCTTATTCTCAAATGACCTCCCACTGGTACCTCATGTGCAACCCGCAACACCTCCTTTCTATACCCTACCGGCAATACTACTTGATGAACACCTGCCCACTTTCCATCCGTCTGTATATGTAAACGTCTCCATTTTATCATCAAGACATCACTTTTACGGTAATAACACTCTGGTATACACTCAGATTCCTCTTCCGTATATGCTTTCTGATACATCCGTTTTATATCTACATCTTTCTGTTGTAACTCCGTCAATTTTCCTGAACTAAAAATATCTGCCTCAACCTCCACCGGTTCGTGTTCTTTTTCAACCATCTGATCAAAAATCGTTTCTGATAATTGTACTTCAAGTTCATCTTCACTCTTTGATTTCTCCCCTTGTCTTAACCTGTGACTTTGCGACCTTGTTATGACACAATCCGGAAAAATCCCAGGATATTTATCCTTCAACACTTCAGTTGTCTGATTTTCCACTGGCTTATCAACCACAGTAGGCATCACTCCCACCTGCGATCCAGCTATATCATTACCCAAGATAAATTGTATTCCTGGACAAGATAGTTTCTCTATTACTCCTACTACCACTTCACCATTCTTCACTGGACTTTCCAACCTTACCTTATATAATGGAACACTACTCCTATCACCCTGAATTCCACATTTTCTGGCAACATTCTTCCCAAACTACATAACTCCTCATCTCTTACCAGTAAAGATTGACTGGCTCCCATATCTCTTAAAATTGTGACTTCTTTACCTGCTCCTCCTGATACACATTAGTAAACTTTACCCACACAAGTAAATTCTTTAAAGAGATCTGGCACCTTCTTATCAATCACCTCTTGATTAGGCTGTACAATCTTTTGCACCTTCTTCGCTTCACTTGTGCTTCCCTTTACCACTTTAACAAACCCCACTGTCTTATCCTGTTTTACCACATCAGCCTTCCCAGTGCTTTTCTTCAACCACCAACACTGTGACTTTACATGGCCTAGTTTATTACGGTAAAAACATGTGAAACTTTTCATTTCTCATCCACCCTCCTGGATTTCTTTTTTAATCTGAGGTACACTCTCCTTATTATCTCCCATCAGATCTCCTTTACCTCTACCACTTGAGTATTTCTCATGTCCCCAGTTTCTATCCCTCACAGGATGAAACTGATGTCGGAAACCAAGTTTTGATTCATGAACAAATTCATAATCATCTGCCATTTCTGCTGTGAACCTCACAGTTTTAACCCTCTGCTCTTCCACATGAGTTCTCACTACATCAGGAATTGAAATTTTAAACTCCTACAAAAGTATAATTTCTCTGAGAGCTTCATACTTTTGGTCTACTTTCAAAGCCCTTATTCACCTATCAAAATTACTCTGTTTGAACCTTTCAAATTCCATGTATGTTTGACCAAATTCTTTCCTTAAATTTCTAAACCTTTGTCTGTAGGTTTCAGGCACTAGTTCATATACACCTAAGAAGAATTTTGTCACCTCCTCATACGTCCCAGATACCTCCTCCGGTAGTGATGCAAACACTTCACTAGCCCTACCTACCAGCTTTGTTGGAAAAGTAATACCTACATGTCCTGTGGCCATTTCATTTGTTTAGCTACCTTCTCAAATGAAAGGAAAAAGGCTTATACCTACTTCTCATCAAATCTTGGCAATGCTTGGAATATTTAAATAGATCCCCACCAAGCCTTCGACTATGACGCTCTTTCTCACTATCCTCATCACTATCATCCAACTGTACATTTCCCTTTATGGCTGCCAATTTTAACTGACTGTCATGTTTCATGGCCATTTTGCAAAGTTCAAACTCTCTCTCTTTATCTTTTTCCCTGATCTGTATCTCCTTTTCTCTTTCTTTTTGTTCTGCTCGGGCTATTCTTTCTTTTCTCCTTTCTTCTCTCTCCTTTTCTTCTTCCTCTCTCTCTCTTTCTTTTTCCTCTCTATCTCTTTCGTATTCAAGCTGCTTTAATTCTTTCTCATGTTTCGTTTCTTTCATTTGTAACTGAATTTTTGCCATTTCCAATGAGTCAAACTGTATCTCAGGCAACTTTAAATGCTTAGCCACCGCCATAATTACCTCACCTTTTCGCATTTTGTCAGGTAATGGTAGCTGCAATATTTTTGCCAAATCTAACAGTCTGCTTTTAGTCTCTGTCCGTAAGGTACTGCGTGTGACCGTCTCCACCCCCAAAAACCTCAGTGCCTCTGAAAGAGCCATTGTCCACAACACACACCCCACTTAAACTGGAATACACAACCTGAAAAGCAACCACAATATGCTCACCCCTCACTGTCTTTAAGTTCACTAAGCCAATCCAATAGATAGACTTTTATCCCCCTCAAGCCCACAATTTGTTATTTGCCAGGGTTTAAAGATCCCCAAAGTGTATCATGGACTTCACCTGACCCACAACTTTTAATAGATTGTGGTATGGGGAGCACATGGCTCACTCGACAGGTGTGGTACAGCAGAAATCAAAAAGTATTTTTTAAAGCAAAACAATGTTTATTCTATGAACTCAAGTTAACCTTTTTAAAACATACAGTGAACATCTTAGCAACCATTAATTCAAATACAACCCCCAAAGAATACAACACTAAGTAATCTTTAATAAATTCCCAAACAACATCCAGAAGACAAAAGAAACACCTTTTAACAGAAGCACATCAGGTTTAAATTCACTACTGAGAACATATATAATTTTGAATTCACCAAATGATCAAGAGATAGCCTTTTCATGGCAGAGAGAACAACAGTACACCTGCTTTGTCTGGCTTCAGCTCCAACACTGAAACAAACCAAAAAAACCACAGACACTCCCAAGCTTTTCTCAAAGTGAAACTAAAAAACAGAACCAGAGCTCAACTGCACCCACACTCTGACATCACTGCAGTAACATGAGCAGACAAACATTTCTTAAAGTAACATTCTCATGACAATATGTTTCTGGAACCCACCTCTTCATTCATCTGAGGAAGGAGCAGTTCTCCGAAAGCTAGTGATTTGAAACAAATCTGTTGGACGTGTCTGTTCTAATAAAAATGTTCTGAACTATATTATGTCCTGATAAAATGTGTTGCATTTTCCAATGAGCTTTGGGACTGCACCATCAGGACCAAATGGGAGTCTGGATTCTTCACATGCTGACAGGAAGAAGACCAGTGGATGATCTTCCGGGGGGCAGCCTCCTAATTGACTGTTTTCACCCTCACAATCCTACTAACGATGGAGGGCGGGCTCCAAATACTGCAAGCTCGGATAGGCACCGCTGAGGCACTTAGGAGATCTCGAGGGAACTTCAACAAGGAGATGCCGTCAGTGGCCAGTGCAGAAGGGCTATACCAAAGAATCTCGAAGCGGTTAAGGGCATGAGGATGGGGCACGGCTGTGATTGTGGTTCTTCATCCACACAGCCCCATCATCAGGGCAAGGAGCTTTTGGCTCTGATAACCCCTATGGTCTGCCACAGCAAGATCATCTCCGATGACCCTTGTTGTTTCCGTACATGGTATCAGGCCACTCCACATAGAATCCCTACCGTGCAGAAGCAGGCTATTTGGCCCATCGAGTCTGTACCAACCCTCTGAATGGGCACAATACCTAGGCTCACTCCCCTGCCCTATCCCCGAAACCCCACCTACCCTACACGTCTCAAAACACTAAGCGGCAATTTTAGGATGGCCAATCCACCTAACCTGCACATCTTTGAACTGTGGGGAGGAAACCAGAGCACCCGGAGGAAACCCACGGAGACGGGGAGAATGTGCAAACTCCACACAAACAGTCACCTAAGACCAGAATTGAACCCGGGTCCCTGGCACGGTGAGGCATTAGTGCTAACCACTGTGCTACCGTGCCGCACACATGTGGGAACTTTCTTGCAATGCCATGAAATCAATCTTAGTTGGGGGGCCTTATTCATCATAACTGGAGCAGGCAGCCGATCCTGTTACCAGCCTGACCCCAGTAAATCTTCCGCAGGCTGAAAGGTCAGACTCATGCCTTAATGCGTGCCGCTCACCCCTATTTTCTCTGCAACCCCATCTCCAATCCCACCTCAGAAGGACCAAGAAAATCCAGCCAAATAGCACCAAAATGACAAAGGTTGAGAAATTCTTTTGTATTTCATCCCCCAATTGTAGTCACTCTTCATTGCATTGACTTTGATTGTAATAGTTTACAGTCTGGAATTACTGATAATTTAATATTGATTTACTCATACTGAATTGCAAAAGAACAAGCGGACTGCTGCTCTTCTGTATTTACTGCAACAATCTCTGAAAAAGGTCAAATATAATTAGACAAATAGCCCAATGAATCATAGAATGGGGACAGCACAGAAGGAGACCATTCAGTCTGCTGAGTTTGTGCCAGCTCAGTGCATGAGTTGTATATCACTCAATTCTTCTGCCATTACTCTCCATCTACTCTATGCACATACCTCATGATTTCGAACACCTCTATCAATCTCACCTCAACCTCCTCTTCTCGAAGGAGAACAACCCCAGCTCCTCCGGTCGATACAAGTGACTGAAGTCCTTCATCCCTGTAACCATTCCTCTAAATCGTTTTTACGCCCTCTTTCAAGCCTTTGTAGTCAGTTAAAATGGCTAACTCCCGATTTAGAATGGCCAACCCCGATTTAAAATGGCAAACGGAAGAGGCTGATGGGAAAATCAGCCAACAGGACTCAAACAGGCAGCTGCAGGTAAAACTGTGTATTCGCCTCTGGGGATGCCAGACAGAATCGATACCTGCAGCCATCAGCATAACGACACACCAGCCATCTGAATATTAAGTAGCAATCCCCGGTAAAAACGTGCAACAAATTAGACACACAAAGCTAACCCAGACTTTTCGGTGCCAGCAGGAGCCTACACAAAGAGAGGTGAATGACCACCCCAAAACTGCCCATCAATCAAGGAATCGCTCCAGCATTGGAGAATATTGAACCAAGTGATTGGGACGAAGTCTATTCTTATAGTCCCCAGGGGCTTCCTGCCTTTTGGGGCGGACCCTGTACCTGGTTCCAAGTGATTGGGACGAAGTCCAATCACTTGGAACCAGGTACAGGGTCCGCCCCAAAAGGCAGGAAGCCCCTGGGGACTATAAGAATAGAGTCCAAGTTCAAATCGACCCTTCTTCTCCTCATTCCATCTTTCGAGACCCTTCTGTTGACCTTCTGCAACAGCCGCTAAAATCGTAAGTCTTCAACGCTCGCTACGAGATAGGCGCTCCTGGCTATCGACCTGTACTAGCTTTGAATCCCGCAGGCTCAGAACCCATACGAAAGGCCATTTGTTTCCCTGACCTGGTGGGCCATTTCCAAAGTTAAGTATTGGCCTTTTAGTTGTAGGAAGTAGCTTAGAAGTAGAATTAATGTATAAGTATTGATTACTGTATATAATAAATGTGCGTTGATTTAACTCTTACTAAGCGGTGTGTTGCATTATTGATCATTACTCGGACTTGAACCACGTGGCGGTATCAGAAAGATACCTGGCAACTCAAGAGCAAAGGTGATAGAACAAGAGCAATTAAACTAAGGCTAAAACGAGCAACACCTTCACATTGATCCTAATGTTTGGTGCCCAGAATTGGACACAGTACACAGTTGTACCATTGAGGCTGTTGATAAAGTGTTTATAAAGGTTTATCATGACGTTTTTAGTACTCTATGAAGCTCAGAATCCCATATGCCTTTTAAACCACTTTCTCAATCTGCCTTGCCACCTTCAACAATTTGTACACACATGTCCTTGTATCTCTCTGTTCCTGCAACCCCTTTGGAATTTTACCCATTAGTTTATCTAGCATCTCCTCATTCTTCCTACCAAGATATATCACTTCACACTTCACCGCACTAAATTCCATCTGCCACATGTCTTCTCTTTCAACCAGCCTGTTTATGTCCTATTGACATTTATCACTACCCTCCTCAGTCCTGCCCCTCATCTTGCTCCCCATTTCCTATTTACATGACTACAGAAGACCTTCAGATTTATTTTTATGTTGGCTGCCAGTCTTTTCTCATATTCTCTCTGTGCTGTTTTTATTTCCTTTTTCACTTTCTCTCTGTATGTTCTATATTCAGCCTGGTTCTTGCTTGTATCAGCAACCTGGCACCTGTCATACATATCCTGGGCGGGATTTTCTGTTCAGAGGCTAAGTGTTGATGCTGGGGCTGAATCAGTGGACTTTTACGACAGCAAAATTGCCGCTGCTTCCGGAGCAATTCCATAACCGTTAATGGGCTAGCACCAGCGCCACGTGGAATATAATCAATTCCAATGAGAAACAGTGTCGGATATGCCGGGGTTGGGATTGACACTCGAGAGACTGACAAGCAGCAGCCGCTAATTAGCACTGCACTCACCACACTGTTTCCAGCCAACAAGATGGCAACACGGAGAGAGGCACCCCGGTTCCCCAACCATGCTAGATGCCGTGGAGGAGAGGCGTGCCACCCTGTACCCTGCGGTGGGAAGGAGGTTGCCACCCGCTGCTATACACTGGGCCTGGGCACAGGTGGCAGACATCATGAGCACCCCCCAGGAAAAGCTGACCCACAACTGCCGGGAGAGGGAAAAGACTGGAGGGGGACCGCCAGACCTGCGGCCCCGCACCACAGCAGAGCAGTGGGCACTGGATCTGGTTGGTGGGCATGGACAGAGGACAGCTGCTGTGGCAGAGATCGGCATCGGGCGAGCAAGTAAGACCCCGCTGAGTCGTGGTTCCCCACGGCACGTATGTCACCCTGGATGGTTGGAGGACGGCCCAACCCAGGGACCACCTACGATCTGGATGCATTTCGGGCTTCTGGAAAGGGCAAAGACCCAGAGGGTGACGGCACAGTCACTGGCTGATGTGGTACAGACCCAGAGGGCGATGGCACAGTCATTGGTTGATGCGGCACAGATCCAGAGGTGATGGCAGAGTCACTGGCTGATGTGGCACAGACCCAGAGGTGATGGCACGGTCACTGGCTGATGTGGCACAGACCCAGAGGGTGACTGCACAGTCACCGGCTGATGTGGCACAGTTCCAAGGAGTAGACCTACCTCCTTTCGCTCCCTCAGGAGCCACGGCGCCTGTTTCCGATTTTTAACATCACAAGTGAAACTCGCTGGCATAGGCAGAGCATCGTGGGAGTCCTGGAGAATACCACGTCAGGCCCGCTTATGATATACCAACGCCGTTTACTGTATGTGCGGAGGAGAATGCATTTACACCACTGTTGAGGCACCAAAGCATGGTATACCGCTGGGCGCTGGCCACGATTTTCGGCTCAAGCATGATTCTCCACCCAATCGCGTTTCACGATTTCAGCGTCGCTGGACAGACAATCCTGCCATCTCTGTCTGCTTCATATTACTCTATCATTTTTTTTTGATCCGGGGATCTCTGGCTTTGATTGCTGTATCTTTTCCCCCCATTGCATGGAAATTGAGTGAATCTGAACCATTTCCTCTTTATAGGCAGTCCATTGTTCTGTTGCAGTTTTGCTTTCCAATCTTTCATTCCAATTTACCTGGGCCAGATGTGTTCTCACTCCACTGGTCGACCTATAATTAAATATTTTCAATCAAGATTTCTCTGTGTCCTTTTCTATGACTTTTCTAAACCTTATGATACAATAAGCACTATTTCCTCACACCTCCCAGACTACCACTCAATCCAATTGACCCACCTCATTCCCCAGAACCAAAACCAGCAATGCCACCTTCATTGTTGGACCAGAAATTTAGCATTCAAACAAATTCTCCTGAACACACTTCAGAAATTCTTCCCTCTCTTCCCAGTCTACTATCATCCCAGTCTGTATTAAAGATAATTGAAATCCTTAATATCACTACACTGTAGCTTTTACACCTGTGTTGATTTGCAACCCATCTGGCCTGCACAGGTCACATCTCCCTCAGAACCAATCCCAATGTCCAAGGATTCTAAAGTCCTTCCTTCTGCCACACATTCATCTGTTCTATTCTTTGATTTGTATATTCACTAGCATATGGCATCAGGAATAATCTAGTGGTTACTACCTTCAAGGTTTTGCTTATTAATCCCTTCGCTAGCTTCCTGAACTCTACCTCATCTTCAGCCTCTTTCTACTTATGCCGTTGATACTCTTGTGGACCACAGCCTCTGGCCATTCATCCTTTCCCTCACAAGGTTCTTCTGCAGCTGTTCAGTGACATCCTGGACCCTGGCACTGGGGAGGCAATATATCATCCAGGAAGTACGTCTGTAGCTGGAGAAACGCCTACCTGGCCCCTTCACTATAGGATCTCTTATCACTTTGCTTTCTCAACCTTCCTCCTACACTGCCAGCACAGCTGAGCCACCCATGCTGCCATTGACTTAACTTTGGCTGCACTCCCCAGAGGAAACAAGACTAGTGTGGCACGGTGGCACAGTGGTTAGCACAGCTGCCTCACAGCACCGAGGGCAACCCAAAGATGTGCAGCCTAGGTGGATTGGCCACGGTAAATTGCCTCTCAATTGGAAAAAAAATGAATTGGGTATTTTAAATGTATTTTAAAAAAAGAGGAACCAAGATCTTCAACTGTATTCAGAGCTGAACACCGGGGTAGAGAGCGAGAGGCCTTCACCAGGCTCCTGCACTACATGCCTGGTCCTCCTTGACTGCTTGGGTGTCACCCATTTCCTTTCTGCTTTCACACCTTTAAAATTGGGTGGTCACTGTAATAACCAGACTGGGAAATACGGTGTGGGGATGATTTTTTTCCCTGTGCACCAGGAGGATATGAGCTCCCCCGCTAGGGATGGGGTAGCTTATCTATACTTGTATAAAAGGTTTTAACAAAAATTTAAAGTACCCAATTTCTTTTTTCCAATTAAGGGGCAATTTAGCGTGGCCAATCCATCTACCCTGCACATCTTTGGGTTGTGGGGGTAAGAACCATGCAGACACGGGGAGAACGTCGTACAAAAGGTTGGCCATTGTGGAACCGACCGATAAGAGAGTACCCCGTGAGGTTAACTGGGCCTCATGTATGCAACTGTTGCTGAATAAATATCTTTACCTAGCACTGCTGCCTCACAGCGCCGAGGACCCGGATTCGATCCCTGCCTCGGGTCACTGGCCGTTTGGAGTTTGCACATTCTCCCCATGTCTGCGTGGGTCTCACCCCCACAGCCCAACAAGATGTCCAGGGGAGGTGAACTGGCCACCTTAAATTGTCCCTTAATTGGAAAAGAAAAGAATTGGGTACTCTAAATTAAAAAAAAGTTTTTACTTAAACTCGCTGTGGACTCCCCATGCCTTGTTAAACTGGCGACGAGGGTAACACTGGAGCTGTTTATGTGCAATTTTTCCAGCTGAAGCACCTCCCCAAGTTTTATTTTTGGATTATGGTGCGGAGTTGGTTGGTTCACATTCTCCCGGTTTGGGTGGCTGAATGCTTTTGACCTCCGGATGGATATATGGAATCGGTGCGCAATGTGACTGCGGTGCTTTTTCAGAACCAGGGGCGAGATT
Source organism: Scyliorhinus torazame (assembly GCF_047496885.1). NCBI lineage: Eukaryota > Metazoa > Chordata > Chondrichthyes > Carcharhiniformes > Scyliorhinidae > Scyliorhinus > Scyliorhinus torazame. The sequence continues at coordinate 270,877,034 of NC_092712.1, read as the reverse complement.
CTCCGACCCCCTGCCGGGTCGGAGAATCGCCGGGGGCTAGCGTGAATCCCGCCCCCGCCGGTTGCCGAATTCTCCGGCACCGGAGATTCGGCCGGGGCGGGGATCGCACCGCGCCGGTTGGCGGGCCACCCCCCCACGATTCTCCGGCCCGGATGGGCCGAAGTCCCGCAGCTAAAATGCCTGTCCCACCGGCGTAGATTAAACCACCTACCTTACCGGCGGGACAAGGCGACGCGGGCGGGCTCCGGGGTCCTGGGGGGGCGCGGGGCGATCTGGCCCCGGGGGGGTGCCCCCACGGTGGCCTGGCCCACTTATGCCGTTGATACTCTTGTGGACCACAGCCTCAGGGCGGGCCTGTGCCGTGGGGGCACTCTCCACCATGGCGGAGGCGGAAGAGACTCCCTCCACTGCGCATGCGCGGGAATGCCGTCAGCGGCCGCTGACGCTCCTGCGCATGCGCCGCCCGGAGATGTCATTTCCGCACCAGCTGGCGGGGCACCAAAGGCCTTTTCCGCCAGCTGGCGGGGTGGAAATTCGTCCGGCGCGGGCCTAGCCCCTTAAGGTTAGGGCTCAGCCCCCAAAAATGCGGAGCATTCCGCACCTTTGGAGCGGAGCGATGCGCCCGACTGATTTGCGCCTTTTTGGGCAGCAGTCGGCGGACATCGCACCGATACCGGAGAATTTCGCCCCAGTAATGTCACGGAAAACGAGTGCCGGGCCGAAGTTCTGCTGCGGAGTGCATATGTTTGGAGTGGTTTGGGGCCTCACATTTCTGACGGTGCCGGATACAGTACCATTTGATCTGCTCATCACATTGGTGCCTCGACATTTCAACCCAACTCCGTCTCACATCGTTTGGCGATCCACGCTTCATAAGGTGGAATGTTCGCTGGGGAGTCCATTGCCGGGTTTGCTGCTAGACTTCAGAATGTCACCGTGAATACGGCATTGTATTGACCGACATGCTTCACGACCGATTGGTCTGCGGGATGGATAGCAGTGATATTTGAAAAGCGTGATGGATGTTATTGTGTGGCTGGAAGTCTTGCAAGTTAAGATGCTAAAGAATTGTTTGCTGCAGGAGATGGCAAATGGGGATCCGATGCAACACCGATAGTTAAGGTTTTTGCAGACGGGGTTTTGCTCTAATGCAAAGCATGTTTAGAGATTACAATCCGATGCCTAATAAGGATATTGAAGACACCATTTATGGTGAAATGTCGGGCACATTCAAAAGGGCATGCTAACCCTGTGGCAATATGCACAATGCCCAGCTAGTGTTTTTTGCGACAGAGCTTTGTGCAGCTAGGAAAAAGAACAACAACAAGAAAATAACAACTAGAAAACTTCCCGGCAACTGCTCCCTAGCATTTCAGTGGGTGCTGCAAATCTCCCTTTTCCAAGATAGCGCTGCATGGGACGTTGGGGAGATACAGGATAAGGAGCTGAACATTGTCGGGCGGCACCTGCCACGTGGTCCCTCTGTGGCTCGGAAGGCATGCCATGGCGATTCGGGCCTTGGTTTAATGGGCCAGGCTTTGTGTCGAGCACCATCCCTGGGCTTAGCTGATGGCGACTCCGCCCCCCCCTCCCACCTGTGCAATGTGTGGGGGTATCAGGCCTGAAGCAATCACCGGCTAGATACCCGGCAACTGGTCCTGCTCCCCTGTTCAACATCAACCTACTGGAGCCGAAACGCTTTCGTCGTCCGGCTGTGCGAGTGCTGCACCGGTTTATTTCTCTTCTTCTTCCTTGGGATTTTCTTCTTCTTTGTCGCCTCTGCATTACCCTTTGAGAGGATCTTTGGATTTTGGGGTGGGAGGAATGTAATAACCAGCACTGGGCATATGGTGTGGGGATGATTGTTTCCCTGTGCTCCTCGGGAGTACGAGTTCCCCCACTAGGGGCAGTGTAGCTTATCAGTGCCTGTATAAAAGTTAAGCCGGTATGCAACCGACCAACAAGAGAGAGAGTACCTGGTTATGTTAACCAGGCCTCATGTATGTATATATTGTCTAATAAATGTCTTTACTTAAACTCGCTGTGGACTCCCCGTGCCTTATTAAAGTCACCTCCAGAATCATGCTGTAGAATTAACATTGTGCACATTGTTATGTGTGATATCACTGGACAATTTATTTCCCCATGCCTTTCACTGACGGACAGTCAAAGGGAGAGAGAGAGAGAAAGCCCCATACCTCTCTCAGCCTCATCCTTTGTGATTACTCTGCTTGGAGTGTCATCCTCTGTTTAACTCAGATGGTTAGTGCAGTTTTGCTGGCCACAATGTTGCATGTACAGTCTGTGAGTTGGTGGACTCTTTTGTGGTATACATTTTGGAATATGAATACATATTGGCATATAGGACTAGAAGGGAAATGATACAATGCGTGCTGTGATCCAGTCTCATTTCAAATTATGTATGCAGTGAGGAGACAACAGTTCAGATGTATTTGCAAGTAGGGCAACACGGTGGCACAGTGGGTTAGCCCTGCTGCCTCACGGCGCCGAGGTCCCAGGTTCGATCCCGGCTCTGGGTCACTGTCCATGTGGAGTTTGCACATTCTCCCCGTGTTTGCGTGGGGCTCGCCCCCACAACCCAAATATGTGCATGCTAGATGGATTGGCCATGCTAAATTGCCCCTTAATTGGAAAAAATGAATTGGGTACTCTAAATTTATTTTTTAAAAAGATGTGTTTGCAAACTTCACAACGATGTACGGCGGCTCTCATTTACCTAACCCTTAAATGAATCTAATATGTTAACCAATCCCTCATCCATAGTTCTGCCTTGATGTTTATATAGAAAATACGCACAGGGACATATTTTATAAGAACATGACATGGTGGCAGCCTTGGATATTTTTAAGGGCTCCACATGGTAGCAGCACTGAAAATGTTTCAGGAATACACGGTAGCAGCAATTACAATCTTTTTTTAGACTACAATGAAAGCAGAGCATTGAGACTTTATAAAACGCAACAGGGTGGCTGCAGTCAAAAGCTTTGAAAATACAGCGTTGTGTGAGTACAGAGATAACAAGCTGGTAAGCAGACAGTATTGAAGTTTGCAACTGTACTTAGGCACCGTCAGTGGGCCAGTACTGAGGGAGTGCTGCACTGTCAGAGAGGCTGTACTGAGGGAGTGCTGCACTGTCAGAGGGACTGTACTGAGGGAGTGCTGCACTGTCGGAGGGTCAGTACTGAGGGAGTGCTGCACTGTCGGAGGGTCAGTACTGAGGGAGTGCTGCACTGTCAGAGGGTCAGTACTAAGGGGGTACTGCACTGTCAGAGGGTCTGTACTGAGTGAGTGCTGCACTGTCAGAGGGTCAGTACTAAGGGGGTGCTGCACTGTGAGAGGGGCTGTGCTGAGGGAATGCTGTACTGTCAGAGGGTCAGTACTAAGGGAGTGCTGCACTGTCAGAGGGTCAGTACTGAGGGGGTGCTGCACTGTCAAAGGGTCAGTACTGAGGGAATGTTGCACTGTCAGAGGGGCTGTACTGCGGAGGTGCTGCACTGCCAGAGGGGCTGTACTGAAGGAGTACAGCACTGTCGGAGGGGCTGTACTGAGGGTGCGATGCACTGTCAGAGAGTCAGTATGGAGGGAGAGCTGCACTGTCAGAGGGTGAGTACTGAGGGAATGCTGCAATGTCAGAGGGTCAGTACTGAAGGAGTGCTGCAGTGTCAGAGGCTCAGTACTGAGGGAGTGCTGCAGTGTCAGAGGCCAGTACTGAGGGAATGCTGCAGTGTCAGAGGCTTAGTACTGAGGGAGTGCTGCACTGTTAGAGGGTCAGTACTGAGGGAGGTATTGAAAACCGTTGTGGATATTGGGCAGCGTACGGCTGCGTCATTATTTGCTTTGCGGAACATCACAGTGTGTCCCCACCACAACATATCCTCGAGGGCAAATGCTCAGAAGATTTGTGAAAGCGGCAACAGCAACACTCAATCCAGGTAATCCAGTTGTGGTGGAACATGCCATGCTGGGTGGAAGAATTACAAGGAGCTGACAGGCAGCAACTTATTGAAATAATTCACAGTCAGCTGTTCATACAACTGCAGCAGCAATAACATTTGTTTAACAGTACAGCAGAAGGTGGGTCCAGGGAATATTGCAAAAATGTCTCCAAAATTCCTAAACTTAAATTGGAATTCAGTTGACCTAATACCTGAGTGCAGAATGTTTCAGCTGCATACAGAGCTATGGGTTCTTGAATCAGGCATGTCTGAACCAGATAGGCAAGCCACAAAGTTTCATCTAGCAGTTAGAAACAAAGGTTTACAGAGGCTAAACATATCCGGGCTAACGGAAGAAGAATAAAAAGCTTCCAAAAAGATTTGGACAGCTTTGTTCGTGTGTCTCAGAGTCAGATTAGGTTTATGTAACCATCGCCCAGAATTCAGGGTGATACCGTCAACAGCCTACGGCAGTGTTTCTTAAACTTTTTTCCCCAGGACCCACTTTTGCCAATCAGCTTACCTTTGGGACCCACGCCAACCGGCACACACCACGTTTGCTTACTTTTAATGCGAAAGGGGAGCTTACTTGGTTCTCACGGTCTCACTTGAATCATGTTCAAAGGAGGAGAGGACAATGCACATATCAGGATCAGACTTCAGCCAGTTCCTTTGTACTGTTTTCACCTTGGTGAAAATGGAAAATCCAGCCTCACACATGTAGGTCGTCATGAAGGACAATCTCAACAAAATGCTTGTTTTACTCAGCACTGGATACTCCTCGGAGATGCTACTCCAGAATGCTGACAGCCTCATATGCCTTATAGGAGGCATTTGCGAATATATACGTAACAAAGAAGAAAAAACACAAAAAACAAACACAGCAACAGCAAACAGGCAAAACCTCCTTACACCCCCCCCCGCAACCATCTCCCCCCCACAAACCATCTCCCACCCCAACTCTACCTGCTGCCACCCTGCCCCCACTTTTTTAACTTTTAACCCAACCCGAACAGAAAAGGTACCCCATCCGCTGACGACTCAATCCACCTTAAAGAAGTCGATGAGCAGCTTCCACCTCGAGGTGAATCCCTCTTCTGTGCCCCTGATGGCAAACTTGATTTTCTCTAAGTGCAGGAACTCTGCCAAATCGCTCACTCACACCCCGGGGCTCGGCAGCTCTGAGTCCTGCCAAGGCAACAAAATCCGTCTCCGGGCTATCAGGGAGGCAAAGGCCAAAACATCGGCCTCTCTCCCCACCTGTAGTCCCAGATCCTCAGACACTCCAAATATCACCACCTCTGGACTCGAAGCGACTGTTACCCCCAAAATCTTCAACATTATATCTGCAAAACCTGTTCAACCTCGGACACACCCAAAACATATGGACATGGTTCGCCGTTCTCCCCCTACATCGCCCTCAACTATCCTCCACCCGTGAAAATAACCGACTCATCCTGGACACCATCATGTGGGCCCTGTGTACCACTTTAAACTGGATTAGACATAGCCTTGCACACAACTAGGATGCATGAACCCTCCGCAAAGCCTCATTCTATACTCAAGCCTCCAGCGCCCCACACCCGCTCCTCCTTCCACTTTCGCCTAACTTCCTCCACCGGGGCACTCTCTCTCTTCATCAGCTCCCCTTATATATTCGATACCTTCCCTCTCCTATTTCCTCCTCACTCAGGAGTTTGTCCTTCCACACCCGGGGGAGGCAGCGTCGGAAACAAAGGCATCTCCTTCCTGCAGATACCTGAACCCATTCCCCTTTGACAACTGATATGTCTCCTCCAGCTCCTCCAGGTCTGCAAACGTGCCTCCAGCAAATAAATTCCTAAAGTATTCAATCCCGACCTGACACCACCCCCAGAACTTCGCATCCAACCCCGCTGGGGCAAATCTATTATTGTCACAAATCGACGCCCAAAGTGACCTACCCATTTCCGAACCATCGCAATGTTTGCTGCCCACTAATAGTTTTGCAAGTTCACTGTTATCTTTACCACCTGGACCCGACCAGCCAATGACAATGTCAGCACATCCCACCTCTTAAAGTCCGACTACATTCCTTCCACCAACCGCGCCAAATTCATCTAATGCAGCTGGGCCCAACTCTGCGCCACTTGTATCCCAATATAACGATGACTCGCCAGCCAAAGCGGCAGTCCCCCAAACCCCCCCCCCCCCCCCCCCCACTCCGCCGTCTCTGGGAATTAGTTGGGAATTTCTCACTTTTCCCCATTTCGAGTTTTTACTCCGAAAAGTGTCCAAACTCACCCAAAATCCCCATGATCCTGTCAACGTTCCCAACCGGGTCCAAAATATACAGCAGTAGATTATCCGCATAAAAAGAAACTCGGTGCCCCCCCCCCCCCCCACCGGCTCTTCGAGACCCGAAGCGCCATTGCCAAGGGCTCAACTGCCGGGGCAAAGAGCAGCGGGGAGAGTGGACACCACTGCCTCGTCCCCGGTGCAACCCAAAGTACTCCGAGCTGACCCTGTTAGTCCGAACACTCGCCTTAGGCGCCTTATACAACAGCTGAACACAGTCCACAAATCCCTGCCCAAGCCCAAACCGCCCCAGCACCTCGAATAAGCACGTCCACTCCACCCAATCAAAAGTTTTCTCCGCGTCATTGCCACAAACACTTCCACTTCTCGACCCTCCGAGGGCATCAGAATGACATTCAGTAACCTCTGGACATTCGTCGACAGCTGCTACCCGTTCACAAATCCCGCCTGGTCCTCACGTATCACCCCCTACACACAAACCTCTAAACACATCTTCGTCAACAGCATGGCATCTACATTCAACCGCAAAATCGGGCGGTCTGACCCTCACAGATCCAGGTTCATGTCTTTCTGTAAAATGAGCGATATTGAAGCCTCACACATCACAGTGGGTGGAGGGGAGTTCTCCCCTTACGATTTACTCATTATACATCTCGACTAACAGGGTCCCCAGCTCTCACCCTAACTTCTTGTAGAGTTCGGCCGGAAACCATCGGACCTGGGACTTTCCCTATCTGCATCGACCCCGCGCAATCCATTACCTCCCTCAGCCCGATCGGGGACCCTGCAGCATTGCCTCCACCACCGTTGGGAAATCCCACCAGTCCAAAAACCGCCTCATACCCTCATCCCCCACCGGAGGCTCCGACCTATACAATTTCTGGTAAAAAGCCTCAAACACCCCATTCACCTCCTCCGGGTCCATTACCACTGTACCTCCGTAACCTCACATCCTCCCAAATTCCGTCGCCACCTGCCTTCTCAACTGATGTGCAAGCATCCTACTGGCTTTTCCCTATCTTGGGGCGGCACAGTAGCACAGTGGTTAGCACTGTTGTTTCACAGTACCAGCGACCTGGGTTCGATTCCCAGCTTGAGTACATGTCTGTGCGGAGTCTGCACGTTCTCTCCGTGTCTGTGTGGGTTTCCTCCGGGTGCTCCGGTTTCCTCCCACAGTCCAAAGATGTGCAGATTAGGTGGATTGGCCATTCTAAATTGCCCTTAGTGTCCAAAAAGGTTAGGTGGGGTTACTGGGTTACGGGGATAGGGTGAAGGTATGGGCTTAAGTAGGGTGCTCTTTCCAAGGGCCGGTGCAGACTCGATGGGCCGAATGGCTTCCTTCTGCACTGTAAATTCTATGATTTCCTCATCATCAATTGCCCCATACCAACTGCACCCACATCAGCATCCCCCTCCTCCCATCCCCCCCATAAGCAATGAAAAAGAAAACTAACCCACTCCACCTTCCTCCCCCACTCCATCCACGGATCGTCCCCCCAATCCCATTAACCAGCCTACCTGCTAGCATGGTGGCTCCCACTCGAGGCCACCGCCTACCCCGCTTCCCCTCTACCAACCTTCACCCGTATTTCCCCCCAAAACAGTTGAACGCATTTACCCAATCCACAGCCAATCATAGTAAATAGAACAATCCACTCAATATACACACCTGCATTCCCCGCACTGGCATCTCCAAAGTTCAGTGTCCTCACCAGTCTCCCAGTCCATGGTCTCTCATAGATTTACTCGCCTCCTCCGGCGTATCAAAATAAGATTCCTGATTCTGGTGCGTGACCCACAGATGAGCAGGATACAACACCCTGAACTTCACTCCTTTCTTGTAGAGGGCCGCCTTGACTCTATTGAACCTAACCCACCACTTGGCCAATTCCGCACCCAAGTCCTGGTCGATGTGCACCACGTTTCCTTCCCAGGTACGTTCTCTCATCTCCTTGGTCCACTGCAGAATATTCTTTTTGTCCAGAAAACAATGCAATCGCAGCACCATCGTCCTTGGCTGCTCTCCCACCTTCAGCCTCCTCCACAATTCCCTGTGTGCTCGATCCACCTCGGGAGCACAGTCAAAGATCCCCTCTCCCCACCAACCTCTCAAACGTATTTGCCACATACTTTGTGGCCCGGGTTTTCCTCAATCCCTTCAGGCAGCCCCACAATCCAGAGCTTCCTGGAGTGATTTTCCTGGTCCTCCAGCTTCTCCCTCAGCAGCTTCTGGCCCTCTGTCATGAGGACCATCTCTGCATCCAACAAGGCCAATTGGTCCTCACGATCCACCATTGACTCCTCCATCTTCTGGAGCACTGAACGCTGCACCTCCAGGCTCTGCTCCACTCTCTCAATAGCTGCCCTGATTGGATCTGCCACCGTAGCCAGACCCTCCAAGGCATCTTGACTCTGTTGCTGGAACTTGGCATTCAAAAAATCCACCAATTGCTCGGTAGACCACTGGGCAGTCAATGGCGCCCCAGAGCCCTCCGCCATCTTTCCCTCTGTCGCACTTCGAAAGTCCTCCTGGCCACACTGCTGCCCCTTGCTCATTACACTCGTCATTTGATAAGTCATAAACAAGCCCCAACAAAGGAGAATTCCTATCGCTCACTGTTGCTGCACTTTGCACCAGCACACACCCTCTATATTGGGTGAAAAGGACCAAACAGTTCCACCTCGAGCAAGAGCACCAAATATGCGACCGCTCACTCCATGGCGGCACCGGACATCTGTCAGCGTGTTTTTAATGTAGTATCACAGGTCAGGTACAGCAGTGTAGTCTTTTAATTTGGAGTCAGCTGAAAGTTAATAACTGACTCTGGAGACTCACCCTCAAAAGGATGTTTTTTGCCACTACTTCTCTTAAAATCTGAAACTTCTCTCATTTGCCAATACTTCCCTGCATTTAATTCAAATGTGCTTTACATCCTTATGGCATTGGTACAATTGACAAAACCATACCTCAAGAAATCATCTTGATACTACTTTGTTCTGAGTTAAGTTTCTTCTTTGTAGGCTGTTAACCAGAGGCCCAGGAGCTCTGTACAGAGCTAACACTAGCACTGCTCTGTCCTGCTGTGGATTCTCCTGAGCAGCTCTCTCCAGCCGATTCTGTTATGACATCATGTCCAGTAGGTCCACTGCCTATTTGAGTCCCTGGCCATCTCTTACTTTGAAGAAAACAATCCATCTTCACAGTTCACTTGGCTTGTCTTGTTAGCAGTTAGGAAATGGAAGCATCACTCATTTGCCAGTACTTCCCTGCATATAACACACATAGGCTTTGCATTGGCACACTTGACAAAACCATGCCTCAAGACATCATCTCTATACAGCTTTGCCCGTGAGTAAAGTTTCTTATTTGCACGCTGTTAACCAGAGGCCCTGGAGCTCTGTACAGAGCTAACACTAGCAGTGCTCTGTCCTGACCTAGATTCTTCTGAGCAGCTATCTTCAGGGATTCTATTGTGAAATCCTGTCCAATTAACTGCCTCTTTGTGTCTCTGGCCGTTTCTTACTTGTAAGAAAATGATCCATCTTCACAGCCCTCTCGCCTTGCTTGCCAGCAGATAGAAAATGGATGAAGCTCTCCTCTGTGATTTGATGGCAAACGCATGTACCATACAGGGGGTTAAGTGTACGTGCAGGGCGCGTGACCTTCTCACTGCTGCTGCTTCTGGCTGGAAGACTATACACAGCCTCATTTCTTTTCATTTAAAAGGTGGCTGCGGCCGCCATTCTCAATGTAAAGCTGGTAGCGGCTGTGGGGCACTTCTCCCACAATCAGGACCACCGCAGGAACGGTGCAACCAATCGGCCCACGACACTCCCGGTAGCCACCCACAACCCACCTGCAGGTCCCGACCTGCACTTTGAAAAACCCTGGCCCAGGGAATCCATTTAATCAGTCAATGCAGAGAAACGGGTGTTTACAGTGATTTCTCAGAAGAGCTGGCAGAGAAAATTGCTGAGTTGGTGATTGCATCCACTCCTCTGGAATGATTTCAGAAAGATCTGCTGGACAAACCCAAAATCTGCAGCATTGATGGCCTTAGCAGAAGGATGAACAGAAATATTATATGATTATTGTATGTTAATACAGTTTACAGGTCTTAAATATAATCCCAACCATAATCCACTAAAATATCCATTTTTGGGAAGACAAGTGGAAGGTGCAGACTTCTACACGCACTGAAGAAATGCCCAGAGTTTCTTGGTTTTTGCAAGGCATAGGGTACAAAGGGTCATTGGCAGTGGTATTGCAGCAGAAGGCCGATGGAGCCACAAAGATTCATGCAAAGAACCAAACAGACCGTAAACAGGTGATATCTTCAACAAGCAACAATGATCACACTTTATGCAGTAAGGAACGCATACATGAGATGGTTGATGAACCAATGATCATGATGTGCCAGATGATGTGAAGCACATTGAGCATACATTTCACACCATCAATCTCACATCGATGGTGCCACACCATCGGAAGTGTTGTCAAGATTCAGGTCACCTGCCTTTAGAAAGTTGGCAACTATGGGCTATTGGCAAAGATAGAAAGGGGCAAAGTGGCAAGATACTACCTCTGGGAATTCTACATGAGATGTATCTGCAGAATTGGAGGGCCTGGTGAAACTGATCACTGTGAAACGTCCTACTCAGTAATTCATTGTGCTAGAATGCAAGAACAGCCAATCCTCCTGGGTGTCCCAGATATTCGACATTATAGGAACCAATGGCCCAGCCATTGTAGGTTGACTGGCATATCGCGATCTCACATCGATAACCATCCATGGAATCAGCAAGATACCACAAGGTAGATCAACATCAGATGCTGCACCTATCACTTCACTTTGTGAACTGATGTCGCAATATCCAGAATGTTGGAACAGGATTGGCGATTGGATTGGATTGGATTGGATTATTTTATTGTCACGTGTACCGAGGTACAGTGAACAGTATTTCTCTGCGAGCAGCTCAACAGATCATTAAGTACATGGGAAGAAAAGGGAAGAAAAGAAAATACATAATAGGGCAACACAAGGTACACAATGTAACTACATAAGCACCGGCATCGGATGAAGCATTAAGCATACAGGGTGTAGTGTTCATGAGGTCAGTCCATAAGAGGGTCATTTAGGAGTCTGGTAACAGCGGGGAAGAAGCTGTTTTTAAGTCTGTTCGTGCATGTTCTCAGACTTCTGTATCTCCTGCCCGATGGAAGAAGTTGGAAGAGTGAGTAAGCCGGGTGGGAGGGGTCTTTGATTATACTGCCCGCTTTCCCCAGGCAGCGGGAGGTGTAGATGGACTTTTCAGGGAGACAATTTTCAGGGAGCTGCCACTACACTTGCAGGAAGGTGCCGTTCCATCAATTGAACACCACGCAAATGCAGCATCCATGTGCAGGCCAAGTTGAAGGTGGAACTGCGCAAAATGGAAATGAATCGAATCTTCAGAAAGGCACACAGATTTTTGCAGTTTGATCACATGTATCATAAATAATGCCTTGATCCAGGATGTTTAAACACAGCTTTGAAACATTGTCCACACAACCTACTTTGGAGAAAACCATTGACCAGCTGAGGTTGCAATGTCTGTTGATAAAGATCCAAGTTTACAACTGCAACATTAGGTACAAACCTGGTAACTTGCTGGGTCCAATCGGATACATTTAACAGATTGCCTAATCCACTGAAGACTGCAGATAAACACCTAGATTTACAGGTTGACTTGATCGACATTGAACTTGAAGATGTTCTACAATTTGACCTGATGCATCTTGCACAATGCAAATGTCAGCAACTACAAGAGGAAACAGTGAAAAATTCGAGACTACAGGAAGACTGGAAAACCATTATTGAATGACAGTCTATCTCTATTCAGCATGTCTATGAACAAATGAGACCTTTGGGCCTTAATGGGATGAGCAAGGGTATCTCCCAGGGAGTCATTTTTAAAAGAAAGCAAGACACCATACCGGAATCTTTGCGAGGTGACATACTGAACAACTTCATCACTTACACATGGGTATTGTTCATAGACATAGACATAGAATTTACAGTGCAGAAAGAGGCCATTCGGCCCTTCGCGTCTGCACCGGCCCATGGAAAGGTCACTCTACCTAACCCACACCTCCACCGTTTCCCCGTAACTCAGTAACCCCATCTAGGGAGAATGTGCAGTCTCCACACAAATAGTGACCTAAGTTGGGAATCGAACCTGGGACCCTGGAGCTGTGAAGCAACTGTGTTATCCACTGTGCTACCGTGCTGCCCAGATGAGAAGACTTTCAGGAAAGACAGTCTATTGGCTGGATATGAACAATGACATTGAAGCCATTGTTAAGATGTGCAAGGTATGTCAAGAGATTATGCCAAGTCAACACAAGGAACCACTTTTATCATACATAAAGGGCGGGATTCTCCCAGCCCGGGGCCGCAACCAGGCCATGCCGCCCCGACGCCAACACGTGATTCTCTGCGCCGGTCGGGCCGCCGATTCTCCGGCCCGGATTGGCCGAGCAGCCGCTCTAAAATGGCAGAGTCCCACCGGCGCCGCCCACACCTGGTCGCAGCTTGAGGGAGGCCACCGCGCATGCGCAGGTTGGCGCCGGCGTCACTGCGCATGCGTGGATCCTGCGGCGCACAGTTCACGCCGGAATGGGAGGCTGGAGCGGCGTGAACCGCTCCAGCACCGTGCTGGTCCCCTGTAGGGGCCAGAATTGGTACTCCCAGCGGCCCGTTCATGCCATCGTGAAACCCAACGGCGTGGACACTCTGCCGCCGAATGGGAGAATCCCGCCCGGGGCTCCTGCTCACCTTTGGTCCAATCGTGCTTCCAACCTTTTCCATGTCTGTAGCACCGATTTCTTTGTTTTAACTGACTACTTTCTCAAATACCCTATTGTCCATCAATTACATGATACATCAAGCATAACTGTAGCACACTTTCTTTTTTCTTCTTTTTTGTAAATAAATTTAGAGTACCCAATTATTTTTTTTCAATTAAGGGGCAATTTAGTATGACCAATCCACCCACTCTGCATATCTCTGGGTTGTGACCCACGCAGACATGAGGTGAATCTGCAAACTCCACATAGACAGTTACCCGGGGCTGGGATATAACCCGGGTCCTCAGCACCGTCTGTTAACCAGTGGTAACCACCCCGGTAGCACACATTCTAAATGATATTTTTAGTTTATTTGGCACACCCAGAGATAATGGTCATCCATTTATTCAAAAGCTCGTCCAGAATATGTGTGAGAAGTGGAGTATTGATCACACAACCTCTTCTCCTCACTACTCTCGGTCTAACAGCCTGGCTGAAAGAATAATTCATACGAATGATTCTCAGAAGAGACAGATTAAACAAGATCTGCATATTACACTGTTGAATCTGAGGGCAACACCTCTACATGCAACCATTCTATCCCTGGTGAAACGCATGTTTGGTAGATCAATGTGAAACAATCTACCTAGCCTTCGAGACTAAAGGCTAGCGAGGCACTTTTAAAATGTTGGGGAGGTTGACCGATGTTCATGACAGGTCTGCAGGTGCAAAGTTGCCAAGCTTTACAGCTGGAACAACAAGTATGAATCCAAGATTGTGGCAGCTAGCATAAGTGATATGAATCTTGTAAAGTTCCAGGCGAGCAATCACACGGAGACAATGGCTTTGAAGAACTCAATATTTATTTAACCTACTAGACACAACTCCTACTCCTCGAAGGGTCTCCCGCGCCCAGCCCACACTTGGACCAGGGTATTTATGTCCCATGGAACCCTTGCTTAAGTGTGTAGCTCCACTCTCTCATCTGGGGCGATCATATTTAGGTGAGGCCATGGGGACTGTGATGTTGCAAACCCAGTGGCCTTCAGTTAGGTTATAACAAATCTGTTCGGAGCTGAGGTCTCAGAAAGTCATCACAGACAAAGGTGTAATTGTGAGTTATAACCAAGGATAAACCCAAAACATACCAACTCCTCAACCTTTTGTATCCAGAACAAGGTCCCATACAAAATCCAGAACAGAACAGCATCCAAGAGTGTCACTTCCACAGACCAGTGTGAAAAGATAAAGAAACCTCCAGACAACTCTCCAATCATTAAATCAGATTTTAAGCAGACCACCTGAATGCCTCGAAGCCTTATGAGTTTCTCAGATTAGAAATCTCTAACTGAGCACATGCCTGTATTGTAAATAATTATTTCTGAGAGGGAGTAGCTTAAAAAAAACCAAGTTGAGATGTTGTGGAATAACTTTAAGGCTATGAGCATGCATCTGTACACATCGGCAGAAGTGAAATGATACAATGTATCATGTGATGCGGTCTTAGTCTCAGTCCATGTGTGCAGTAGACAATGGCTCAATCATTTTTCCAAGCTTCGTGACATTGTAAGACTGCTATCATCAATCTCGCCCTTAATACATGAACTAACGAACAATGTGTTCACCAATCCCTTGCGCGTGGCTGGCGCTTGATGTTTATACAGCAAATAAGCTCAAGGATTTATTTTATAAGAACACAACAGGCTTTGCTACTTTGTTTGTGTGGTAATCTGTGCCTTGCACTTCAAGCTTCAGCAATGAGAGAACATAATTGTAGAATAAAAGAAATATTAGCATTTAAAAAAAATCCAGGTTGTAATTTCATGGGCTAAAAAAATAGTTGTAAATCACTCCAGCTTATTTTATGAGTTAAAGCAAAGTACTTATGCCAATTGCAACCTTGAGATACCTTAATCGTATCCATTATTATCTATCTAATATATTTATGAATATTTGTTTAAAACAAATCATTAATCTTCTGTAGCCGTGTGCTCAAGGGGAGGGATTTTCCTCTCACACCGTGGCGCGGCGTGTCCTGCAGTGGCGGAGGGTGGCTCATCAGTGGCTGATGGCGGCATCTTCTGGTCCTGCCATTGTCAACGGGATTTCCCATTGAACGCACCCGTCGCCGCAGTGGAACCCGCGGCAGGGCTGCACCGTCAGCGGGGTCGTAAGAGCCCGCCTTCGTGAACGGCTAGAAAATCCCACCATTCTCAGGATTAACAGGAACGTGCAGGTGAAGTGAGATTCGAATGTACAGGGTAATCATGGTAAGAGCTCATCAAGACTTAGTTCAGTCCTCATTTTTAAGTCATAAGTTCCGCCCTTTTTTCTGTATAATACTTCAATTGGATATAAATCTCTGGCAATTTGCTCAATAGAGAATTATAGTTGGTCGGCACATCTTGATCTCTCCATATTACAGGTGAAGGGTTGTGAAGCACAAAACTGAGGTGTTGCAGCACCTTAGTTGGCAAGTGAATGTATTTACAGTGAGACATGTTTACATAGGCTGTTTCCTTTATAACCCCACTCATTGGAATTTTAATGACAAATTGGCACAAAACTGCGAAAAGAGTTAGACAGCAGGGATAACATTTTGTTGGTAGGAATCGAGCATAGATGTAGGAATTCTTTTAATGTAGTGAAAGGATATAACACTATTTTATGGGTAATTTTTATTGAACGGAAAGTGTCCTTTAATACTTGAAAAGGTGCTTAAAAGTGGACCCTCAGGAGTTTAGCAGTAGAACCAAAGTTTGCGGTGATTGGGTGAAGAGTTTTCCACAGCTAAATTGGTTTGCTTTGCACCTATTTTACATCTACAATGCAATGCACACCAAATTCAAACCCTTTTGTCCTTAGAACATCCTAATCTGCTCAATCACCAAATTAACTCATTGTTGTTAGATATGTAAACATGGAGGCCAATGTATACACAACAGAGCCCAAGGACCAGCAATTACCAACTATTCTGTTTTGATGGTGGTGGTTGAGAGTCAACAGTTATCCAGTGGAGTCCTTTAAATAGTGTTTTGGAATCTTTTGCAATGGGACCTTGGTTTAATGTTGCAAACAAAATAGCACCTCTGACAGTGCAGTTCTCCCTGAGTACTGCACTGGAATGTCAGCCTCTAGATAATATGCTAACATCCAGAGTAAGACGTTATGCCACGACCTTCTGATTTAAGTGAGAGAGCTATCACTGAGTCAAATTGTTTCCTACTATCCCGACCCTACCTGCTATGGTTTTGAAGGACATCAAAGAGAAGGGTCTTGAAATCAGGAATAGTAAGGCAAAAAAGTCACTGATAGGAGTAATTTATAGGCCACCAAATAGTAACATTATGGTGGGGCAGGCAATAAACAAAGAAATAACAGATGCATGTAGAAATGGTACAGCAGTTATCATGGGGGATTTTAATCTACATGTTGATTGGTTTAACCAGGTCGGTCAAGGCAGCCTTGAGGAGGAGTTTATAGAATGTATCCGCGATAGTTTCCTAGAACAGTATGTAATGGAACCTACGAGGGAACAAGCGGTCCTAGATCTGGTCCTGTGTAATGAGACAGGATTGATTCAGGATCTCATAGTTAGGGATCCTCTCGGAAGGAGCGATCACAATATGGTGGAATTTAAAATACAGATGGAGGGTGAGAAGGTAAAATCAAGCACTAGTGTTTTGTGCTTAAACTAAGGAGATTACAATGGGATGAGAGAAGAACTAGCTAAGGTAGACTGGGAGCAAAGACTTTATAGTGAAACAGTTGAGGAACAGTGGAGAACCTTCCAAGTGATTTTTCACAGTGCTCAGCAAAGGTTTATACCAACAAAAAGGAAGGACGGTAAAAAGAGGGAAAATCGACCGTGGATATCTAAGGAAATAAGGGAGAGTATCAAATTGAAGGAAAAAACATACAAAGTAACAAAGATCAGTGGGAGACTAGAGGACTGGGAAATCTTTAAGGGGCAACAGAAAGCTACTAAAAAAGCTATAAAGAAGAGTAAGATAGATTATGAGAGTAAACTTGCTCAGAATATAAAAACAGATAGTAAAAGTTTCTACAAATACATAAAACAAAAAAGAGTGGCTAAGGTAAATATTGGTCCTTTAGAGGATGAGAAGGGAGATTTAATAATGGGAGATGAGGAAATGGCTGAGGAACTGAACAGGTTTTTTGGGTCGGTCTTCACAGTGGAAGACACAAATAACATGCCAGTGACTGATGGAAATGAGGCTATGACAGGTGAGGACCTTGAGAGGATTGTTATCACCAAGGAGGTAGTGATGGGCAAGCTAATGGGGCTAAAGGTAGACAAGTCTCCTGGACCTGATGGAATGCATCCCAGAGTGCTAAAAGAGATGGCTAGGGAAATTGCAAATGCACTAGTGATAATTTACCAAAATTCACTAGACTCTGGGGTGGACCCGGCGGATTGGAAATTAGCAAACGTGACACCACTGTTTAAAAAAGGAGGTAGGCAGGAAGCGGGTAATTATAGGCCAGTGAGCTTAACTTCAGTAGTAGGGAAGATGCTGGAATCTATCATCAAGGAAGAAATAGCGAAGCATCTGGATGGAAATTGTCCCATTGGGCAGACGCAGCATGGGTTCATAAAGGGCCGGTCGTGCCTAACTAATTTAGTGGAATTTTTTGAGGACATTAACAGTGCGGTAGATAACGGGGAGCCAATGGATGTGGTATATCTGGATTTCCAGAAAGCCTTTGACAAGGTGCCACACAAAAGGATGTTGCATAAGATAAAGATGCATGGCATTAAGGGGAAAGTAGTAGCATGGATAGAGGATTGGTTAATTAATAGAAAGCAAAGAGTGGGGATTAATGGGTGTTTCTCTGGTTGGCAATCAGTAGCTAGTGGTGTCCCTCAGGGATCAGTGTTGGGCCCACAACTGTTCACAATTTACATAGATGATTTGGAGTTGGGGACCAAGGGCAATGTGTCCAAGTTTGCAGACGACACTAAGATGAGTGGTAAAGCAAAAAGTGCAGAGGATAGTGGAAGTCTGCAGAGGGATTTGGATAGGCTAAGTGAATGGGCTAGGGTCTGGCAGATGGAATACAATGTTGACAAATGTGAGGTTATCCATTTTGGTAGGAATAACAGCAAAAGGGATTATTATTTAAATAATAAAATATTAAAACATGCTGCTGTGCAGAGAGACCTGGGTGTGCTAGTGCATGAGTCGCAAAAAGTTGGTTTACAGGTGCAACAGGTGATTAAGAAGGCAAATGGAATTTTGTCCTTCATTGCTAGAGGGATGCAGTTTAAGACTAGGGAGATTCTGCTGCAATTGTATAAGGTGTTAGTGAGGCCACACCTGGAGTATTGTGTTCAGTTTTGGTCTCCTTACTTGAGAAAGGACGTACTGGCACTGGAGGGTGTGCAGAGGAGATTCACTAGGTTAATCCCAGAGCTGAAGGGGTTGGATTACGAGGAGAGGTTGAGTAGACTGGGACTGTACTCGTTTGAATTTAGAAGGATGAGGGGGGATCTTATAGAAACATATAAGATTATGAAGGGAATAGATAGGATAGATGCGGGCAGGTTGTTTCCACTGGTGGGTGAAAGCAGAACTAGGGGGCATAGCCTCAAAATAAGGGGAAGTAGATTTAGGACTGAGTTTAGGAGGAACTTCTTCACCCAAAGGGTTGTGAATCTATGGAATTCCTTGCCCAGTGAAGCAGTAGAGGCTCCTTCATTAAATGTTTTTAAGATAAAGATAGATCGTTTTTTGAAGAATAAAGGGGTTAAGGGTTATGGTGTTCGGGCCGGAAAGTGGAGCTGAGTCCACAAAATATCAGCCATGATCTCATTGAATGGTGGAGCAGGCTCGAGGGGCCGGATGCCCTACTCCTGCTCCTAGTTCTTATGTTTCTTATGTTTCTTATGTCTTAGGCTTCTGCTAAATTACTAAATCTCAACTAGGGTGGTGGTGAGAGTGCTACAATTGAACGACATGTTTCTGGACTGTGTGTAGTAAGCAGATTACTTAGGGATCAATACTGAAACTTGTGCATTGATGGCAGGTGGGAAGAGAATCAGGCTCAACTCGTATGGTCTGTCCAAACAGCCTACTGATGTTCACTGGCCAGGCTAATTAATGATGAACAGTTGCTTAGATGACGTATTGGGGGCAGCTGGTAACCAATGAATACGTCAATGTCTTCAGAAGAAGAGTGAGAAGTCTTACAATACAAGGTTAAAGTCCAACAAGTTTGTTTCAAATCACCAGCTTTCGGAGCACTGCTCCTTCCTCAGGTGAGTCAAATCTCACCCGAGGAAAGAGCAGTGCTCCGAAAGCTAGTGATTTGAAACAAACTTGTTGGACTTTAACCTGGTGTTGTAAGACTTCTTACTGTGCTCACCCCAGTCCAACACTGGCATCTCCACTTCAGAAGAAGAAGAAGGTAAAAATGTGGCCAGTTTTGATGTATATATTTAAACAAGCTCAATTGGATTGATTAGGAGTGTTATTTCAAACACATCTTGATGTTGGTACTTCACTGCTGTACTGAGGGAGTACTGCAATCTTGGAAATGGGTACACACCAGCAAAATGTTTTGTAGTCTCTGCTATGTGTCCAGGGTGTCAGCCATGGTTCAGTCATTAACACTCTTGCTTCCTGAGTCAGAGTGGGATTAAGTCCCACCCGAGAGATTTGATCACCTGTTCAAGTCTGTTCAGGACTGCGTGAATGCTGCATTGTTGGAGATGGCAGTGGGATTCTCTCTTCCCGCAGCTGGCCAATGGGGTTTCCCATTGTGGTTCACCCCATGCCATTGGGAAACGTGCGGACATGGATGTGCTGCCAGTGGGGCGGAGGATCCCGCAAGCTATCTTTCAGATGAGATGTCAAAACGATGTCCCAGCTGCCTTCTAAGTTGAATGTAAGAAAAATCCCATGGCATTATTCCGAGGAAGAGCAGGGGTGTCCTCCCAGGTGACCTGACCAATGTTTATCCCTCTGCCACCATCTCTAAAAAAATTGCTGTCTGCAAATTAGTTGCCACATTTCCCAAAATACGACAGCGGCTGGAATTTTCCGGTTGTTGCAATTGACTTTTCCCGGCAGCGGGGTACCCACAGCCGCGGGTTTCCCAGTGGCATAGGGTGGTTACAATGGGAAATCCCATTGACAAGCGGCAGGAAGATAGAAACTCGCCACCAGCGAATAGCGCACGGCTGAAAAATACATGGCTGGTGGACCGGAGAATCCAGCCCAGCGATTGCATTTTAAAACTACTTGATGATAAGTAAATTGTTTTGGGATGTCCTGAGGTTGTAAATGGCATAATAGAACAACAACTTATATTTATATGGCATCTTTAACATCATAAAACATCCCAAGGTGTTTCACCAGAGCATTCTAAAACACAATCTGACACCGAATCACATATTAGGTCAGATGACCAAAAGCTTGGTCGTAGAGCTAGGCCTTAAGGAATGTCTAAATGGAGGAGAATGAGATGGAGAGGTGTGGGGAAGGAATTGCAGAGCTTGGGGTCTAGACAGCTGAAGGCATGACTTGATGGCCATCACTGGTGGAGCAATTCTAATCGGGAATACGCAAGAGGCCAGACTTAGAGGAATGCAGACATCTTGGAGGGTCGTGGGTCTTGAGGAGATTCCAGAGATTGGGAGAGACAAAGCCTTGGGGGGGATTTGAAAACAGGGATGAGGATTTTTAAAATGAGATGGTGCCTGACTGGAATCCAATGTAAACACAGGTGTGATAAGAGAGGGGGGCTTGCTGTGAATTAGGACACAGGCGGCTGAGTTTTGGGTCTAATGTGGGAGACCAGCTAAGAGCGCAATGGGATAGATGAGTCCAGAGGTCATGTAGGCATGAATGAGGCTTCAGCAGCAGAGAACATGAGACAGGATATCATGTCAATCTTTTTTCCTTTATGGATGGACCTTCTGCAGACACTGGGAAAGTCGAATAGTCACATCTAGTTCATTTAAACCGCATCGTATCATCGAAGCTCAGAAGGAGGCCATTTGGCCCAATTTATTTTCTGGCTCTTTGAAAGAACTGTTCAACTCAACCAACCTCCCTGCTTTCTCCCCATAGCCTTGCAAATTTCTCTTTACAAGTATATATCCATTGCATTATGTTTTAATCATCCTATAAGGCAGTGCCTTCCAGATCAAAAGAATTTGCTGGCCCAAGAAAAGCATTTTCTTGTAGTCTCTGATTGTTTTGTCAATTACCTTGTCCTCTGGTCAATAACCATTTTGCAAGTGAAAAAAAGTTTCCCCCTGTTATCTCTGTCAAAACTCTTTGTGAATTCGAACACCTCTATCAACCCTCTCCTAAACCTTTTCTGCTGTATAAGGAGAACAATCAGTTCTTTTGTCTCTCCACATAACTGAAGTCCTTTATCCATGGTTTCATTCTAGTATATCTGCTCTGCACACTTGCCAATGCTTTAACATCATTTCCAAAGCGCAGTGCCCAGAATTAGGCACAATTACACTGTTTTAAAAAGGAACCGATCGCTGTAAAATGGGATAGTTTCTATAGCACTGAAAAGAAAGCTTTGGAAATCAGTTTGCTAAGAAAATTGTGTTCTAATTTGAATCCGAACATGACAGAACACTTTGCACTTAGTTGAAAGCATCATCGCTCAGTCATTTGTTAGCAATGGATGGCTGGAAGTTTTTAACAGACTTTTAAAAAATTTGTTTTTAGAAACAAAGCAAACAGATTGAGATCAGCCTATATTCTGTCATTCACCGATCCTGGGAAAATTCACCAGGTGTTCAGCTCAGCTGGATGTGAGCCATTTTTTAAAAAATGCTTTCCGTGAAGAGAGCGTACTTTGTGGTTCGAACTTCACGTGGGGCAGAGACTAATGACTCCATTAACATCTCAATTCTGGGAAATGTGAATACCAAACCTGCATTAATCTTCAAAGGGAAGCAGCAGAATAATTTAAATAATGAGGTGCTTTCTATACTAATATTCCCATAAGAGTTTGGTACAGTGCTCATGGAGGATATGCATTGTAAGGTTTAGAGTAGAAACTTTATTGGATTTTATGCAAAACCAAATAAATTCCTCCACATCATTCTTTCCTGAAAATACCTTGCAACTTTTGTTTTAATTTCAACCATTCCACATGACATTTGGCATTGGCATTGGTGGCATGTTCTAAATGGGTATTTTTTACAGACCCAAAATAAAAACAGAGCTTTTAAAACGTTTAGATTTTCCGCCTAGCATAATTTTAACAAACTGTGGAACTTATGGACATGATTACTTTTAAAAAGAATTTTCATAAATTAAATTAGAAGCCTTGTATACATTGCCTGCACTTCCTGTAACTGTGACATTACTTGCCGACACACTTCCTCCTTCCTACTTTGGTGACAGTGCTATTTTTATAAAACACGTGTCTATGACTCACCATATTGCGTAAAAATAATTAGCTTCATTTTTAATTAACTCATTTCAAAAAGAACTTGTTTATTACAGTCCAAAAGTTATAATTAAACTGGAACAATATTTCGACTTTGAGTTAACAAGTACTCACTTGCACATTCAGATTTCACGTTGCATTAGACTCATACTTAATGGGGACACAATTTAAAATTATGGGAAAGGAAAGTAAATAAATAGGTTTGCGGAACTTCAGGACTTGCATTAACATGCAGACAAAAGGCATGAGACTCAATGGGGGAGACATTCCTTTCCATATTCAGTGGACTTTTAATGAACTGTACTTTAATCCCTGACTGAAAGAGATCCATTGTTGTCCTGTATGTTTTGTTTAATTAGCCCAGGTGATTATCATGTTACTTTCCACTTAATGTTTCAGTTCAGGTTTTTGCTGTTAAATTAAGCATGCCCAATCTGTTATGGTATCAGGTAAGTGATAAAAATAATCAATGTAGCAAGTTCTTTCTTGATCACAAATTCCTTCAATGGGGGGAGAAAAAAAATCAAACCTTGAACATTTCCTCAAAAAACTAAACTTTTGCAATTGTTGGAAATCTTTTTCGAAATTATCCAATTTGTTTTCCAATCCATTGTAGAAGCTTAGAGTAAACGCTGGCTTAAATAGCTGTTCTGAGTGCAAAATTAAAAAGGTTCCATGACGTGACTGAAGTCAAAGTCATAGGTGGGTCAGATTATTAGTTGCTCAACTCAGTTACGTCACGCGGCAGAACTCCTCAAAATCTGAAAGATTTCCTCCCTCCCCTCTCTCATCCGCTGCTGGGAAACACACAGTCGCCACCCCCCCCCCCCCCCCCCCGCCCCCCCCCCCCCCCGCCCCCCCCCCCAACCAGATGGTAGGGCCAAAGGAAAGACACATTTTCTCATGGCTGTTTTAAGAAGACTGCTTTCTTTCTTGGCTAATATTTAGCTCCTTCAAATGCAAATGGAGAGGTTTCTGCAGCAAAGTTAGCATAACAATTATGGGAAAGCTTCAGATGTTAAGTGTTTGCTTGCATGATGAAAGAAGAATCGTCAAAGCACGGGGTCTTACTGAAGGGGGTGATGTTGAGAGGGTGGTGGTTGTGGGGGGTGGGGAGGGGGGAGGTGGCATGGCAGTTTATTAAGAATTCTGTTAATTTCTCAATAACCAACAGTCAACTCAGTAACAGAAAAGACGGACCGATCTGTTCCTATGTCTTACTTCTTTCCCCCTGTGTTGTTCACATTTTAAAAAAGTTGTTCATTGCTCTGCTTCAGGTACAAAACGGTCTTCAAGTAAAATTCCCCCTTCCACTCTCACTCATCTTAATCCAAAATGTTCAGCTTCCAGTACCTGCGGCAGAAAACCTCAGGCTGTTTTTCGTAAAGTCTTCCTTGGTTTTCCCACACTTGCTTTCTGTCTTCATAGGCAGCGAGTCTCACCATCAGTAACAATGGCAAAGAATTTCATTATTAACCTGAACAGGAGGGCTCTCATCGGGGTGTGGGGCGTTTGTTACTGGTCTAGTAATCCAAAGAACATGAATTCAAATTTGACCATGCCAGTACTTCAGTTTAAAACAAAACGTGGAAATAATGAACCTGGTACCAGTAAAAGTGGTCACGGTTGACATTGAAGGTGAACTGATTCGCTAATTTACTCTAGGGAAGGTAACAGGTTGTCCTTCCCTGGTCTGGCCAAATGTGACTCTTGATTTTTTATCCATTTGGTGGCCTTAAGTGCTGTCGGAAGTGGTTTTGTCTTACTACCAAACAGCAGGGCAAACATCACCTTCCTGCGGACAGTGAGGGCAGGGCGGTTAATACTGAACTTGTCAGCACCGCTCAAACCTCAATGATGAATAATAATTTTTAAAAGGCCACCAAATCTTGTGCCTAAAGGTAGGGCACCAAATTTAATTGTGCACTCGGCCTCTCGGTTCAGGACATACCCACTGCTGATCCTTAGGCTGCTGGGAGAGCAAAGGAAAGGGGAACTTAATTTATCTCTTGTCACCATGGATTTGAGAGTTGTTGAGTCTGCTGAGGGCCCTCGGGCAAATCTGACACCACAGCCTCTTTGGGAGTCACACTTTTTATGTGCCCTTAGGGTGTTAGCAGAGAAACGTAAGGCAGGAGAGTCAGGAATGTCAAACTGTTACCTTTATATGTACACTAACACTGAACCTTTATAGATTGTAAGTTTAGACTAGCTCTTGCCCTGTTCTCCACCCCAGAGTAACCTCAGAATTCCTGAGGCAATTGGGCGAAGCAACTTGGTAAAACAGATATCAGCCTTTTTTGACTAAGAAGGGAGTCAGAGGTATCGGGGTAGGCGGAATGTGGAGGCGAGGCTGCAATCAGGCCTCACAATTACGCTGACAAACCAATTTAAGATTATCAGTCAGACTCGTAGTGTGGCTCAGTTACACAGGCTAGAAGCTCCATGCATTACTAACATATCAGGACCCCGTATTTTGCAGACAGAAAGTATGGGCTCGATTCTCCGGCTGTGTTGAGCTCTCGCTCGAGCGAAACAAGGCTGCTAATAGTGGGAGAGACGTAAATTGGGAACTGCGCCGGTGCCAAGCCGTTTGCGATGCAACCGGCCCACTCCTGTAGGTGAAATTGGGATCGCGCCACAGTGTGGTGAGAAATCAATTATCACCACTTAAGCCCTATTTCCATATAATTAATGAGAGCCACCTGATATCCAAGAGCCTCCCACGATTCAGCAGCCCCCCCAGCAAGTGGCCACGCTGGCGCCGATTAGTACTCCTTTTGAACAACATGAACCTGGCGGATGGGCTGCTGCGGGGAGCCATCTTCGCTCACAGTCAATAGGGGGGGGGGGGGTCAGCCAGGGGGTGCAGCCCCGGTTGGGGGTGGGCTGCCATGGGGGGCTGGGGGTATCGCGGTTGGGGAGTTGGACCTGCCGTGCGGTGGGGTGGGGAGAGGGGCATGCTCGGGTCCGCCATGCCAACCCTGCACTGTGTGTTCCCGTATCGGGGACAACCCGTCTGCCACACCGACCACCGACAGCACCCACTGACTGCAGAGGCCTCTGGCCATGCGACTGAAGGCCATTACTATCAGGGAATTGGCAATCGTGGATAAGTGAGCACTTCACAAATCCCAAGTGGATCCCCGAGGGCGAGCGGGCAATGTAGTTGTGGGGCTGTTTGCCTAACATCCCAATCACACCTTGACGCATGGATACTGTGCTTGAGAGCATGGATACTGTACTGTGGGAGGCAGCTCCACAGACACAGCAGCCAACCTTCAATCACCCAGGGGATGGGTCCCAGCCCCCACCAAGTGTCGCAGCCAGATGTGCATGGGCAGGGCGTGTCAGGTGGGGCACGCCCCCCCCCCGCCGTGCCCCCCTCGGGGACATGTCTGGGGGATGGGGCATGGGATTGGTAGTCAGCCTGCATCGCAGAACAAAGAACCAGAGGCATCATACTGGTTGTGGTGAGGATATTTTATTGTTCCTTGTCCAAGTGTACACCACTGCCCCACTATCCTGATGGTGATGCTCCATGATCCCCACCCTCTCTCCTTCCCCCACCAAACACCCCACAATGCCCCCTCCCCTGCAACGCACACTCCACTCCTTACTCACCCTTATCACCCCCCACCCCCCCAGTGCGCTCAGTGATCCTCCATGTGGTTGGCCTTCCTTGCTCTACCGCTACGTTTAGGTGTGTCCCCAGGATGGACATCTGAGATGGAGGCAGCCAGCTGTTTACCACGCCCTGCGGCCTTTGATATCCCCTGGCAGGCGCCTTGCAGGGCTCTGGGGCCAGAAGGCCCTGGTGCACTTGACAGCGGCACATGCACAGCCGTGCTGCCCTGTCTCGGGTGCTGGCTGCGAAACGCGACCTCATCAGAAGGGTAGAACTGGTGGCAACCATCACCAATCCATAGGAAGGGTCTGGGTTGCCACCCAGTGCACCTCCTCCTGCTCGGTGCCCATAGGACACTGGGGTTCACCTCGGGATGGAGGGGCAGCTGGTTCGAGCCCTGGCTGCCCTGCGACATCTGGTTCTGCCAGGCGTGGGGCTCCCCAATATGTGCACCATGGTGTCGAGGCCCTCGGCAATGCTCCTCAGTGACTGGGACATGCTCTGCAGTGCCTCGACAATGCCCACCTGTGGCTGGGACAAGCTCCGCAGTGCCTCGGCCATTCCCGTCTGAGAGCAGGACATGTCCCGCAGAATCTCATCAAGGTCAGCCTGGTACTGGGTCACGTCCCCCATCGAGTCGGATAGTCTGCCAAGGCCGTCAGCCATGGCTGTCACCGACTGCGCCACGCCTTAAACACCTTCACTAATGCTGCCAACGTTCCCGGCTTGCCACTGTTGCGACGCATTACCGGTGACATCTCCTGCACCCATTGCCTCTAGAACTCCTCCAATCAGCTATGGACCTGCTGGAGTGTCCCTGACATCTCCCTCTGAATGTCTCAGCCACTCTCTAACGTTTCCATCAGCTCCGGGTAAACCTGGTCCTGAGGCTCAGCATCTGTCGGGAACCCAGCTGGATCTTGGGATCCAGCAGACCTCCGACTGCTGTCTCGCCTGGGGGTTCCTGCCTCCGCCTGATGTGCATCAGCGACCGTGAGGTGCCGGCCAGATTGTGCCCCAGAAGCTTGTTCACTAACAATGCCCACCGAGGTGTGTGTCTCTACGCTGGTGGAGGATGGGGATGACGCATTGACTGTGGGATCCTCGGAGCTCTCCTCCGAGCTGGTCTCATGGGAGGCAGGGATGGGGGGGACACCCGATAGACTGGCGTACTCGGCTGGAGGACCTGAGGGAGAATGAAAATGTGGTCAGCGGGATGGATGGGTCAGTCTGTATGGCAATAACATCTCACGTGTGGCAATGCATCCGGGTGGGGCCCTGTGGTCTCACCTCTGTGGTGTCGCCGACTTCTGCATTGGTGACCGCTCTGTCCTCGGCCACCCCTATAAGCTCCAGGGCCTGTTTCTCGAAGGTAATGGGGATTCTTATGTCCAGCCCCTCCCCCCGGCCTGGGCCCTCTCCCGGCGATTGTGGGAGAGCTGCTCCTGCGGAGACACAGAGAGGGCATCATTGGCCACACGCATGGTTTACAGTGGTGGGAGGGGGGGGAGGTGGTGAAGGGACGGTTGAGGTGATTGGAGGACTGGGGTGAAGGGAAGGGGTGAAAGATGGGTTGGGGGGCAGATGGAGGTTTGGGGGGGTGGTCGCGTTGGGGGGTGGGAATGTTTCGGAGGGGGATGGTGGTGTCAACTCACCCGTGGATGACCTTCTTGCGGCACCGGAGGCCTCCTGCTCACGCTGCCCGAGCTTACAGCCACTGACACTTCACCCCAGGTGGTACTGGCTGCCGTGTGGCTCACCCTCTTGGCCCTCAGGGGAACAGGATATCTCTCCTGGCCTCCACCGCATCTAGGAGCCTCCTCAGGTCCACTTCTCCAAACCTTGGGGCCTATCGTCTCGGCAGCATAGCTGCGAACTGAATGGGGTTGATTGTGCAAGTGTGTTTAAGTGCTGCTTGACTTTAATAGCGGGAGGCTGGGGAATCGGCTGGTGAGTGTTCATTTGCAGCATGAAGCCTGTGAGATCTCATAAAGTGGACCAATTAATGTTGAATAGTGGTGCTGGTCTCGCCAGCCCGAGCGCCAGGAAGCTCGTGACACTTCTCACTCACTAGCACACTTAGAAATCTTTCTGGAGAATCGTGCTCTATATGTATACAAATTTTTCCTGTTTCAACTAAACAAAATAGACGACAGCTATCCTTTGGTATATTCTCCAGAGCAATGCCTTGACCAATCAAAGTCAACTGGCCTGGTATGAATTTAAACAAAACGTGGCAGTTAATTGTCAGTCATCATTTAACTAGTGAATTCTCCATTGCAACACCTCTATCAAACAGAGTGCAATTGCTAACCATAAGACCTTAAGACTGTAAGACACAGGAGCAGAATTAGGCAACTTGGCCCATCAAGTCTGCTCCGCCATTCAATCATGGCTGATATTTTCTCATCCCCATTCTCCTGCCTTCTCCCCATAACCCCTGATCCCCAGTCAGCACTCTCTTCTCATGAAGTATAAATTGTTGTTCCTTTTACATTTGGTATCCTTGCGAATTGCCGTGATGAGTGCAAAACAAAAAGCTTTGACGTGTGAATATTTTCAGCAATGCTTAATTGGTTGTAAGCACTTACGGAGGTCACAAAAGAAGTCAAGACTGCAAGTCTTTCCTTGTTCATTCAGTTTCGATATTTCTAAGGGAGTTGAGGGCATTGTTTCTTAATAATAGGAGTCTATTGAAGAAAAATAATTCTTTTTGGCTCTGTGCATCACACAAATAAAGAACACATTATGGTCTCCAGGAATTGTTGCATTTGTGGCTTCGCATTATGAATAAAATCAATATTCTAGTGCACTGTACACCCTCAATGGAGCTGGCAACAGTCACTGAATTATACTGTACGCTCCCTCTTAAAGTCCTAAGATTAAGTTGTACAGTAACTTCGTCGGAACACAGATTTTGAGTGTTGTTTCAACATAGGATATGCCATGTAAATGTGAAACTTTACATTTGGCAATCAGCAGATTAAAGGCACAAGTTGAAATATCTGACTGAGGCAGTGTTGGAATCAGTACCAATGTGCGCAAGAATCATATTTGAACGGAACGCTTGGCTTCTCTTTTTCACATTATCTTCCTGCGAGGTTACACTTTCCTTCGGAAACCAGTCTGGGATATTATTTTAACTCTTCCAGAATCAGCTGCTCTTGGCAGTGTTGTAGTTGGTTCATATTCCGTAAGGGAGTTCCGCATACTTGGTCCGATGAAGCTTGCACTGGAAATTAAAATTGGGGCAGATGTAAAGGGGCAGTTGGTTAATTATTACCTGTTTTGCACTGTTGCACAAGGTCAAGATCTACTTCATTCTGTGTTATCCAATCGTTACACACACATTAGCCATTAGCGATGGGGGAATGCTAGTTGTATTTGTTCAGCGATTCATTGGATGAGTGCAGCTCCAACAAAACTCAGGAATACTGACCCCATCCAGGACAGAATGGCTGGTTTGATTGGCAATCCATCCATTGCCCTCCCACCACAACCAACGTACAGTATCAGCAGTGTCCACAAGATGATCTGCAGGATCTCATCAAGTCTCCATCGCCTGCACCTTCCAAACCCATGCCCTCTACCACCTAGAAGGGGAAGGGCAACAGATACATGGGAACATCACCATGTGCAATCCCCCTTCAAGCCACACACCATCCTGACCTGGGATGATATCGCAGTTCCTTCACTGTCACTGGGTGAAAACCCTGGAACACCCTCCCTAACAACACCATGAGTGTACCTTCACCATAAGGATTGCAGTTGTTCAAGAAGGTACATCATGACCTTCTCAAGTGTGATTAGGGATGGACGGTAAATGCTGACCTAGCCAGTGAGGCTCACGTCCCATCAAGAATAATATAAAATGAGATTTCAAATAAAACCCAAACTTGTTCACCCAGTGCTGTCCAATTGGTGAATCACATCTAACAGTGGACATTGTGGGCGCGATCTTCCGGCCTCGTTACGCTCTCACTCAAGCGAAACGAGGCCGGTGAACAGCAGGGGAGGCCAAAAATGAGAACCCCGCCAGGCACCAAACAGTTCGCGATGCAACCAGCCCACTTCCGTAGGGGAAATCGGGATCTCGCCGTAGCGAGACGCGAAACCAATTATCCACTTAAGCCCAATTTCCACACAATTAACGAGAGCCACCCCATATCCAACGGCCTCCTGTCAGCCAGCGGCCTCCTAAGCAAGTGCTTACGCGAGCGCCAATTAGTACTCCTTTTGAAAAACGTGAAACTGGCGGAGGAGCTTCTGTGGGGGCTGAGAAGGTGAGTAGCCACCTTTGCTCAGAGGCAACGAGCCTGGGCCGGCTGGGTTTGCTGCCCCTGTGCTCGGTGTGGGGGTGGGGAACCCTCCGCAGGGCTGGGCCACCATAGGAGGGTGGGGGGGAGGTGCTGGGGAGCAACCGGGGGGGGGGGGGGGAGGGGGGAGCAACCACTCACGGCACCACCATGCCAACCCCTGGATTGTTTACCCATTCCAGGGGCAACCCTTGTCCCTGCCCGTCTGCCCCACTGACCACCCATAACCTCCACTGACTGCCGAGGCCTCTGGCTGCACAGCTGAAGGCTATTGCTGATGGGGAATTGGCAATTGTGGCTAATTGAGCATTTCACACATCCCAAATAGATTCCTGTGGGTGGGCGGGCCATGTAGCATGTGGGAGTCATTGCCTATCATCCCAACCACACCTTGATGTCTGAACACTGTGCTTGAACACTGCTGGAGGCAACATCACACACGCAGCAGCCAACATCCGAACACCCAGGGGATGGGACACAGATCCGGGGACATGTCCATGGCAGGAGGTTGGGTGGGTGATATGGGGAGGTGGAATACCTGGAGAGATGAGCCAAGGAATCGTAGGTCGGCCCGCATTGTGGAAGAAAGTGACAGAGGCATCATACTGGTTGTGCCAAGGGTATTTGATGTGTTTTACAATTCCCCACTGTCCCAATGCTGCTGCCCCGCCACCCCTCCAACCCCACCCTCCCTCCCCACCCCCTACCTACCCCCCCTCTCCCACCCCATACCTACAATGATCCTCAACATGCTTGGCCCTCCTAGCTCTACCACTACGTCTAGGTGATTCCCCAGGATGCACATCAGAGGTGGAGGCAGCCAGCTGCCTAGCTCGTCCCGTGGCCTCTGATACCCCAACGGGCGTCCTCTGGGGTCTTTGAGGCCGGAGGGCCCTGGCGCGCTTGTCAACGGCACATTCACAGCTGCGCTGCCCTGCCCCGCCCCGTGTGCTGACTTCAAGATGCGGCTTCATCAGAGGGGTGGAATTCGGGTGAGCTGGTGGCCACCGTCGCCACTACATGCGACTGTCCGGGTTGACACTCAGCTCCCTCTCCCCCCCCCCCCCTGGTGCCCATGAGGCCCTGGGGTTCACCTTGGGATGGAGGGGCAGCTGGTTCGAGCCCCGGTTGCCCCTGCATCATCTGGCTCTGCCAGCCCTGCCAGTTCCCCATGATCTGCACCCTCGTGTCAACGCCCTCAGCGATGCACCTCAGTGACTGGGCCATGCTCTGCAGCGCCTCGGCAATGCCCACCTGCGACTGGGGCAAGCTCCGCAGCACCTCGGCCATGCCCGTCTGAGAGCGGGACATATCCCGCAGAACCTCACTTTTCAATACCTAGGTTTGAAACCTCGCGAACCTTGTTTAGGATCATCTGCCCTCAGTGTAGTTGGAATAACAAAGCGATCTTGCCGAAGCAGCAATCCATTGATCTTGCTTAGATCAGCTCGAATATTCCTATAATTAGAACCATTTCCTTTAGGCCAACCATCTTTCTGATATCTCATTACACGTTGCAATGTTTCATCTTTGATCAACTTGAGTTTTTCATCCGATACAGGTAGATTCTCTTCCAGGAAACTAACTTGAGTTTCGACTACCTGTGTAATATAATCCATCTGTGTATCTTCTTCATTAGCTCTAGATAGTGCTTCTGCTACTATAAGATCTTTCCCGGGTGTGTTTACAAGCTGGAAATCATAACGACCAAGTTTCATTATGGTCCTCTGTAATCGTGGTGACAAATCATTTAGATTCTTTTTTATGACATGTATTAATGGACGATGATCAGTTTCTACTATGAACGTTGATAATCTGTAGACAGGTCATGGGGCGGGATTCTCCGTTGCCCGACGCCGGTATCGTAATCGGCGATCGGGCGGGAAGTCAGTTTGACGCCTCAATCGTGGGGTGGCGCCTGTTTTCGGATGCTCCGCCCCCTCCAAAACAGTGTAATCGGGGAGAACGCCGCACGCCGTTGGGGCGGCCTCAGGACGTCACCTGAAGGCCCTCCCCTGATGCCACGCCCACGATGGGCCGAGTTCATGACGCCGTGAATCAGTTGTGCTCTGAATTTACGTCAACCTCGCTGGCCGGAGGGTGCTTTGGCGGTGGCTGAGGGGATTGGTGGGGGGGTGGTCAGGGAGTGGGGAGGAGAGGGGTCCAGGGAGGCACTATCTGGCAGGTTGGGACAGAGTGCAGCTGGCGCCATGTTGTATGGCATGACCGCTGCAGGTCGGCGCTGTGCGCATGCGCGGCCACGGACCTGGCCATTCTCCGGCCGTTTTGGCACGGGAGCCGGGGGTTTTACGCGGCACCGCAGCTAGACCCTCAACAGTCCTGGAATCGGTGAGGGTTTGGCACCGATTTTGGCATTGTAAAACACCACTGTTCCC
The DNA here is from genome assembly GCF_047496885.1 of Scyliorhinus torazame. Lineage (NCBI taxonomy): Eukaryota > Metazoa > Chordata > Chondrichthyes > Carcharhiniformes > Scyliorhinidae > Scyliorhinus > Scyliorhinus torazame. The sequence continues at coordinate 270,844,161 of NC_092712.1, read as the reverse complement.
ACGCCAGCGTTGGCATGTAGCTGCAAAATCGGAGAATCCAGCCCATGTAATTTTTCAATGCCTGTCAGAAGACCTAGACATTCCCAGTCAGTGGGCTCTATCACTTTACTCATCATTCCCAACAGCTGCATTCTGTTAATGGAGCTGGAATCCTCCTCAGTGGGTGAATCTCCGGTTATAGAACATAGAACATTACAGCGCAGTGCAGGCCCTTCGGCCCTCAATGTTTCGCCGACCTGTGAAACCACTCTAAAGCCCATCTACACTATTATAAGATCTCATAAGATCTTCCCTCCATACCAGGCAACATTCTGGTAAATTTCCTCTGCGCCCTTTCCAATGCTTTCACATCCTTCCTATAATGGGGCGACCAGAATTGCACGCAATACTCTAAATGCTGCCGCACCAGAGTTTTGTACAGCTGCAACATGACCTCATGGCTCTGAAACTCAATCCCTCTACCAATAAAAGCTAACACACCATACGCCTTCTTAACAACCCTTTCAACCTGGGTGGCAACTTTCAGGGATCTATGTACATGGACACCGAGATCTCTCTGCTCATCCACACTGCCAAGAATCTTACCATTAGCCCAGTACTCTGTCTTCCTGTTATTCCTTCCAAAATGAATCACCTCACACTTTTCTGCATTCAACTCCATTTGCCACCTCTCAGCCCAGCGCTGCAGGTTATCTATGTCCCTCTGTAACTTGTAACATCCTTCCGCACTGTCCACAACTCCACCGACTTTAGTGTCATCTGCAAATTTACTCACCCATCCTTCTACGCTCTCCTCCAGGTCATTTATAAAAATGACAAACAGCAGTGGCCCCAAAACAGAACCTTGTGGTACACCACTAGTAACTGGACTTCAGTCTGAACATTTCCCATCAACCACCACCCTTTGCCTTCTTCCAGCTAGCCAATTTCTGATCCAAACTGCTAAATCACCCTGAATCCCATGCCTCCATATTTTCTACAGTAGCCTACCGTGGGGAACCTTATCAAATGCTTTACTGAAATCCATATACACCACATCAACTGCTTTACCCTCATCCACCTGTTTGGTCACCTTCTCAAAGAACTCAATAAGGTTTGTGAGGCACGTCCTACCCTTCACAAAACCGTGTTGACTATCTCTAACCAAATTATTCCTTTCCAGATGATTATACATCCTATCTCATATAAACCTTTCCAAGATTTTGCCCACAACAGAAGTAAGGCTCACTGGTCTATAGTTACTGGGGTTGTCTCTACTCCCCTTCTTGAACAAGGGGACAACATTTGCTATCCTCCAGTCTTCTGGCACTATTCCTGTCGACAACGATGACTTAAAGATCAAAGCCAAAGACTCAGCAATCTCCTCCCTAGCTTCCTAGAGAATCCTAGGATAAATCCCATCTGGCCCAGGGGGCTTATCTATTTTCACACTTTCCAGAATTGCTAACACCTCCTCCTTATGAACCTCAAGCCCTTCTAGTCTACTAGCCTGAATCTCAGTATTCTCCTCGACAACATAGTCTTTTTCCTGTGTGAATACTGACGAAAAATATTCATTTAGCACCTCTCCTATCTCCTCGGACTCCAAGCACAACTTCCCACTACTGTCCTTGACTGGCCCTACTCTTACCCTAGTCATTCGTTTATTCCTGAGATATCTATGGAAAGCTTTAGGGTTATCCTTGATCCTACCTGTCAAAGACTTCTCATGTCCCCTCCTGGCTCTTCTCAGCTCTCTCTTTAGGTCCTTCCTAGCTAACTTGTAACTCTCGAGCGCCCTAACTGAACCTTCATGTCTCATCTTTACATAAGCCTCCTTCTTCCCCTTGACAAGTGTTTAGGCTGCTTTAGTAAACCACGGTTCCTTTGCTCGACCACTTCCTCCCTGCCTGACAGGTACATACTTATCAAGGACATGCAGTAGCTGTTCCTTGAACAAACTCCACATTTCCATTGTGCCCATCCCCTGCAGTTATCCTCTCCATCCGATGCATCCTAAGTCTTGCCTCATCACATCATGATTGCCTTTCCCCCAGATATAACTCTTGCCCTGCGGTATATACCTATCCCTTTCCATCACTAAAGTAAACGTAATCGAATTGTGGTCACTACCACCAAAGTGCTCCCCTACCTCCAAATCTAACACCTGGCCTGGTTCATTACCCAGCACCAAATCCAATATGGCCTCGCCTTATTTGGCATTCTCTTTTAACTGAAGCTTATGCTGGAATGGAAGGGCACCCGTACCATGAAAGACATTTGAAAATCTTTCAACAATAGCATCTATTTCATCTTGCGCATGGACTGAGATCTGGTCAGCGCTGTGAATTCTTTTCACTAATCGCAATAACTCACTTGCCTGCACGCCTAGTAGTGATGATCTTTTGGGACCTACTATCTCAAAGTTCAAATGCATCCATGTGTCTTCATGTTGCACTGTTAGATACATGTTCCCCATGTATTGATTTCATTGCCATAATAATCACGTAATTGACAATCAGTGTCCTGTATTGCAGGCTGTCGACTTAATTTGGCTAAGTACTATTTGCTAATAAGATTCGCACCTGTGTCTAATTTAAATAACATGTGCATTCCATTAAGTGTCAGTGGAAATGTCCAGTCATCTGTGTTGTAGACTGTGGAGATTGGTTTCAAATATTTTCTTGTTGAAAAACAATTTGAGATAGTTTCAATCTTTTCTATTCTTCCAACAAAGAATGTATCTTCCAGGTCATACATGTCTGGAAGAGTTAGGTTTGATCACTTGTAGTGCATTCTTGTCTTTATGTACACTTTTCTTTTCATTATGATTCTGCTTGTGAGACTTTGCGCACACTTTCCCGAAGTTTGGGCATTTTTCCACTGGGTGGACGTGGCCAAAATGTTTGCATGCCTCAATGTTGGTTGCGTCACCTGCAAAATGGCCACCGTCTGTCGAGCTGCTTTGTCGAGTGCTCCATAACTTCAATGGCGTCACAACATTTTTTGTTTTCAGGCCACTTTCTCAAATTAAAATTTCGGAGTACTGACTCTCAGCAAGTTCACTCGCACGACACATACTGATAGCTTCTTCTAGCGTTCATTTCTGTTGCCTGAGCAATCTTTCACGCAGCTTCTCATTTTCTATACCAAACACAATCTGATCACGCAGCAGGGAGTCTGTTAATCAAAAAAAAAAAAATTTAAGTACCCAATTAATTTTTTCCAATTAAGGGGCAATTTAGCGTGGCCTATCCACCTACCCTGCACATCTTTGGGTTGTGGGGGCGAAACCCACACAGACACGGGGAGAATGTGCAAACTCCACACAGTGACCCAGGGCCGGGATCGAACTTGGGACCTCGGCGCTGTCAGACAGCAGTGCTAACCACTGCGCCGCCGAGCATGATGGGAGTCTTAATAACGAAAAATTACAGGTCTGAGCTTTGAGCCTGGGATCAGTTATGAAACAGTAAATTGTTTCACCTGCCTTTTGGACTTGTTTTCAGAAAATATAACGCTCAAAAGATTAATTAATTTGAGATTCACAGTGTCTGTCGAATGTTGCTAAGATAATATCATATTTCTTCTTGTCACTATCATTCTCAAAGTTAAATGAATTCTAGAATTCTAATGCTTGCGGACCATCCATGGTTAAGAACAGTGCAATGTCGCTGATCACTGGTCGCTTCGAGGTCTGAGGCTGAGAGGTAGAGTTAAAACTGTTGTTGGAATTGCCTCTAGTTCACGTTTACTTTACCTGTTGTCCTGAACAGCTTCAGAGTCTGTAGACCTTCCATTTAGCTTCGACTGAGCTTTGTTGTTTGATGCGACTGGCTTCCATGATGTCATTGTGATCGGAGTCTGGATGAGATTTTCTTTTTCTCGCAAGTTTTTTTTTGTCAAGATTTTTTTCTTTTTCTCTCTAAACTAACTAAACTATCTTGGTGACCACTCCTGGTACCATGTGACGTTCTCAGTTAGGTCTATCAGGATGTCTTGAGAAGGTAGTGTTTACAAGAACATGAAGCTGAGTTATTAAAACTTGCTGTTATACGTGTCGGAACTGAATGTGTCGATAGGGGGAATATTGGAGCTGCTTCGAGTGTTTGGGTCTTTCTCGGGATACAAGCTAAATCTAGACTAGAGTGAGTATTTTGTGGTGTCTCAGCTGGGGGTGGGGGCAGGGGTGGGGGCTGCCATTCCGTAGGGCAGGGACTTACTTTAGATACCTGGGGGTGCAAATTTCCCGGGAGTGGGCGGGGCTCCTCAGGTACAACGTTTCTAGTTTGGTGGGGAGATGAAAGCTGATCTGGCAAGTTGGGATGGCCTCCCTCTGTCACTGGCTGGTCGGGTACAGGAGGTTAAAATGAACGTGTTGCCGCGATTTCTGTTTATTTTTCAATGCCTGCCGATTTTCCTGCTAAAGGCTTTTTTCAGGGAGATTGCGGGATTACGTCGTTCATATGGGGAGGGAAGGTGGCCAGAGTTAGAAAGGTGCTGCGACAGAGGGGAAGGCAGGCAGGGGGTTTGGGTCTTCCGAACCTGATGTATTATGCCTGCGCGGTGAATGTGGGGAAGACGCGGAGCTGGGTAAGAGGGGTTGATTCCCAGTGGGTCAGAATGGAGGAGTGTTTGTGCAGGGGGTCGGGATTGAAAGCACTAGCAACAGCGGCGCTCCCGATAGCCCCGGGGAAGTACTCAGGGAGTCCGGTAATAATAGCTTCATTGAGAATTTGGAGGCAGTTCCGCCAACACTTCGGGTTGGGGGCAGGATCAAGGGAAATGCCGATTCGGGGGAACCACAGATTTGAGCCAGGAAGGTGGGATGGAAATTTTCAGAAATGGGAGGAGAAGGGGATTAAGACACTGAAAGATTTGTTTCTTAGGGGTCGGTTTGCAGGATTGAAGGAGCTGGAAACGAAGTATGGGCTGGAGCAGGGGGAAATATTTAGATACATGCAGGTTTGAGATTTTGCCAGAAAGGAGATACAGAACTTCCCAGTGGAGCCGCCTCCACATTGCTGGAGGAGGTGCTGACGACAAGGGGACTGGAGAAGGGGGTTGTGTCAGCGGTTTACGGAGCTATTTTGGAAGAGGAGAAGGCACCACTGGAAGGGATCAAAGCAAAGTGAGAGGAAGAGTAGGGAGAGGATATGGAGGAGAGGTTCTGGTGTGAGGTGCTCCGGAGAGTGAATGCGCGAGGTTGGGGCTGATACAACTGAAGGTGCTATACAGAGCACACCTCATGAGGGCGAGGATGAGCCAATTCTTTGGAGGAGTAGAAGATGTGTGTGAAGGTTGCGGGGGGGGGGGCCCTAATCATGTTCATATGTTTTGGTCCTGTCCAAAGCTAGAGGATTACTGGAAGGAGGTTTTTAGGGTAATTTCTAAAGTGGTGCACGTGAAACTAGACCCAGGCCACCGGGAGGCCATATTCGGGGTGTTGGACCAGCCAGGGTTGGAAACGGGTGCGGAGGCAGATGTTGTAGCCTTCACCTTGTTGATCATCCAACGGCGGATCCTGATGGGATGGAGGGCAGCCTTGTCACCCTGTGCCCTGGCGTGGCGGGGGGACCTGTTGGAATTCATGACTCTTGAGAAGGTTAAGTTTGAACTGAGGGGAAGGATAGAGGGGTTCTACAATTCATGGGCGTTATTCATTCTGCACTTTCAAGAACTGGATAACATCGAACATTAGTTGGGGGGGATGGTGGGAGCGGTGGGGGGAGGAGGGGGGGGGCGGTGTGTGTTAATAGTGGCTATGGGTGGTTCCTGATTCCTTTTTGTCATTTGTTTATGTGAACATGTGGACAAATGTTTGGGGTTTGGTGGGAGGATGGGATCGTTGTTATTGATATGGGGATTGACATATTTGTTACTGATTATTGTTTATTGTTGGTGGATGTAAATTTTGGAGAAAATGTGAAAAAGGAGAATAAAGAAATATTTTTTAAAAGCTGAGTTATTGAACAAAGTTGATCTATTTACACCACTAAATTAAAGATTCTAACCAGTCAACAAGGAAGAAGTTATTAAATAAAACTATACAATATATTTTACCACAGAACTCTGTTATGCAACTAATCTGTCTCATGCCTAACCACCTTCTCCCAGAATCCCAGAAGTTACATGATATTTATACAACTGTTCCTTATCCCCATCTGGTGGTGAGAAGTATTATTATCTTACTGTTAACCCTTTGTGTTCCTTACAATACACATATTGTTACAGTCTCTTTGCCGCCATTGTTGCGAGCTGGCTGGGGTTGGCTGAGCAACTGCGGCTTAAGTGCTGCTCGACCTTGATAGCGGGGGGCTGGCGAGCGCGGTCCCGGCGAATCAGCTGGCGAGCATCCATTTGTGGCGAGAAGCCGCGAGGCCTCGCTAAGTGGACCAATTAACATTGAATTGTGTAGCCGGCCTCGCTGGGCCAAACACCAGGAAGCTCACGGCAATTCCTGCTCACTATCACACTTAGAAATGTTTCCAGAGAATCGCGCCCTATGCTCTGAGTTCTGCAAGCACAGTTTGGTTAAGTATGGTCAGTACTCTGCCTGTTGTAAACAGCCGAACGGACACGCTATTTCATACGGTCCACCAATCATTGGGACATGAAACCAAATGAAAAAATGCTAGAAAATCTCAGCAGTTCTGGCAGCATCTGAAATGAGAGAAAAAAAGCTAACCTTTCAAGTCCAGATGACCCTTTGTCAAAGCTCATTAGGGATTACAGCCTACGTATATAGCAGTGCACCAGCACTGAAATTCACATAGCCCGTTACCCATTTGCATGATAGGCAGAACATCTTTTTGAATAAATGCTGAATAAAATACTGTAGATGCTGGAAATCTGAAATAAAGACAAAAAATGAAAGATAAACTCAGAAGGTCTGGCAGCATCTGTAGAGAGAGAAACATAGTTAATGTTTCAAGTCCAACATGGCTCTTCTACCGAACTGTAGAAAAAACATGTATTTGACCATGTTCCACTCTGTGCCCTGGATATGAAATTTGGGCCGTAGCAATATTGCTCCCCACAAGCTTCATCGCGGGATTGGCTTCTTCTAAGCGGTCAAACAGTTCTTTTAGGTGGTGTAGATGCTCGTCCTAAATCTGGCTGAACTCCACTAACTCATCAATGTGTAAGGCACAGACAAGGAGATCTGATGTAGGTTGGGTGTCTGACCCCCTCTAGGCTGCTTCTGCCAGAGACTGTACCATTGAGACAGTGACTCGATACTCTCTAAGGAGCCGGTCTCGCCGGCAAGTTCAGCTCCCCACTGCTGAAAACATTTCGAAGTGTGGCCTAGATCTGGGAGGAACTCCACAAGGCCCAAAAATGTGTCTAAGTGTGGGTGAATCCAAGTCTGGATCTCACTTAAAAAGCCACCGAGACCACCCCACCAAACCTGCCCAAAGCGATACTGAGAAATTATCTGGGTGAATCATAGAACATAGAACATACAGTGCAGAAGGAGGCCATTCGGCCCATCGAGTCTGCACTGACCCACTTAAGTCCTCACTTCCACCCTATCCCCGTAACCCAATAACCCCATCTAATCTTTTTGGTCACTAAGGGCAATTTATCAGAGCCAATCCACCTAATCTGCACGTCTTTGGACTGTGGGAGGAAACTGGAGCACCCGGAGGAAACCCACGCAGACACGTGGAGAACGTGCAGACTCCGCACAGACAGTGACACAGCGGGGAATCGACCTGGGACCCCGGCGCTGTGAAGCCACCACACCAATTGCTTCTTGGAACAATATGTTGTGGAGCCAATCAGGAGCAGGCTATTCTGGATTTGGCATTATGTAATGAGGAGGGATTAATTAATTACCTCATAGTTACGAATTCTCTCGGGATGAGTGATCATAGCATGACAGAATTTCAGTTTGAGGGAAAGAAACCGGAGCCCCACTCTAGTGATCTGGAGTTAAAGAAAGGTAATTACATCGGCATGAGGATTGATTTGGCTTTTGTGGTCTGGGAAGGAAGACTAAAAGATAGCACAGTTGATGATGCACAGTTGTTTAAGGAGATATTCAATTCCTCACAACTAAAATATATTCCCAAGGGGAAAAAGATAGTAAGAGGGTGAAAATCATCCATGGCTAAGCAAGGAAGTTAAAGATGACATAAAGATTAAAATGAAGGCATACCATATTGCAAAGGCTAGTGGCAGGCTGGAAGATTAATCCCTTCCTGTTAATATAGGGTGCTTCCTGATGCCCTGGTGCTCACAGGGTGGCATGTGTGCCATCGATTGTCCCCTGAACCTGGGGCATCCTGGTGATGGCAGCAAATCCTGAAGCCTGGGAATCTTGGTGGGCCTGGTCCCGCTCGATGACTGAGCATACAGAGCAACCGTCCCCTCCTGGATTCATCTGTGGGTTGAAGATTGGGATATGCCTATTACCATCCAAGACCAGACTCCAACAAAGGCTAGGATACTGGACAGAAACCCCAATATTTTATTTTAACTTTGTGAGACTATGAGGAAAGAATACCTTGCTCCAGAGTAATTACATGAAGAAACAGGGATATGGTATATTAAATCAAACTTTATTACTAACATAGTATTAAAATCTTTAACATCACACCAGAAAATAGCTTACAATTACCCCTTAAACATTGTTATTCAATACATTGAATACAATACCCTTAACTGCTATCTTTATTCCCACTTAAACAATAAAACAAAATCTCATCTCAGCTCTCAATCCACTTTAACTACCAATGGCACATAGGAATACTTGCTTTACAGAGTGTTCTTTGAGAAAGAAAGATCTCTTGACACTGTTTTACAGAAAGATCTGATTCCAGTCAGAACTGTGTAGAAATTTTGCTGTATGTGTTTAAAAGCTGTTTGAACTGGCTTGATTCAGCTCCCTCTTACCCTCAGCCAAGTTTACACTGCTTTAAATACTGTTAATCTCTTTTTAACTAAACTGCAGACAGCAAAAGCTGACTTGCGGCTCCAGCTTCATCCAGAACAAAACTGAACTGAAAATGCTTTCTCAAATAGCCTGGTGCCTTAGCTCCACTCAGCAATGATATCTTCTCACCAAACTGAAAATGAATTAACTCCCCAGGGAATCTGGGTAATCAAAACAAAATTGTACTGGCCCAAAACTTTTACGGTGAGTAATTGCACCTCTGGCTCTCAAATGTCCTTCAACCTAAGAATCTTTTAAAACATGGTTTCAGCAGTCAAACACACTCTAACTCAGGCTTTTAACCCTTACTTCACCAAAAACTTATAATACAACATATCTAAAATTCGTACATTCATCACAATGCTGCACAGGTCCCCCCTCGAGCCCTGGAATGACCCAGTCGCATAGACGTTGAGGGCTGCGGTGACCTTCACAGCCACTTGGAGTGAGTGCCTCCTCCTCCATGGGATGTCGCACTGTCTCCCTGTTTAGACGCAGTTGCCTGCAGCACTTGCTGTCCGTCAGCTCATTGAATGACCCATGACGCCTCTACACCTTGGGCTGCCGCTGGCCTCCTCTTCTGGGTCCCTCCTCAGCCCGATGGGCAGCCATGTCTTCATGGAGTGTGGTGATCCCCACCTCCAGCCTAAGTTGTCGCTGCTGCCTTCCACGGTGCCTGCCTGCCATAAGACCCTGAGACATAGGAGCAGAATTAGGCCATTCGGCCCATCGAGTCTGCTCCACCATTCAATCATGGCTAATATATTTCTCATCCCCATTCTCCTGCCTGCTCCCCATAACCCCTGATCCCCTTATCTATCAAGAACCTATCTCTGTCTTAAAGACACTCATGATTTGGCCTCCATAGCCTTCTGCGGTAATGAGTTGCCAAGGCTTACCGACCTCTGGCTGAAGATATTCCTCATCATCCCAGTTTTAAAGGGTTGGCCCTTCAGTCTGAGGCTGTGGCCTCAGGTTCTAGTTTTTCCTACGAGTGGGAACATCCTCTCCACGTCCACTCTATCCAGGCCTCTCAGCATCCTGTAAGCCCTCAGCTGTCTTAAACAACGCGAGGGCAGCCTTTGTGTGGGCGACACAGCAAACATAATTTTACCTGGAAGGAATTGGAGAAGGAGAGAGACTGACAATCAGTTCGGGCTTCCATCTCGATGCCCTAAAAGCCCCCAAGCCTTCCCCACTCATACCATGACTTCCTGCCTTTTCTCAGAGTGCCATCCAGTTTGCCAATTGTGCTGGCAAATCTTGCTTTGCGCACTCACTTCCGGCTACATCAGGAGCCCCTAGACCCAGACCCCAGCCCTCTGCCGGGAACTTTAGGGAGGAGGTGCTCAGCTGCCCTCCACTTGTCCACACACTTACCCTTTGGTCGCATGAGGATCCTCAGTGGTGAAGCCCTGCTCTTTAGTGTTTGATTGGTGGCAGCTGCCTCTATGGTGCTGCTGCTCCTACAGTTCAGGCACACTAGTCAGGCCTCAAAGTTTGCAGGACATGTAGTGCACTAATCATCCTCTGAGACATGGCACCTGCGTCTTCGAGGAGGCACTTGAGAGTTGATGAGTGTGAGCTCATGTCACAACTGACAAGGCTAATTCCTCATTCTAGGTGTGAAGCTCGAGGCTGCTTACAGTCAAAGGGGGTGAAATTGAATTTCAGGGTAGAAGTTGCAGCAGGGCTCTGTCCTCGAATTGTTTGGTAGGACAGGCAGGCTGCAGCTGTAGTTGCTCCTGTTATGGGTCTCCACGATATTTAAAGATGGTTTGAAGGCCTCACAGAAGCAAAGCCCCTCACCTCTGCTTTGGGACCTCTACAGACGGGATGGTCTACACCTGGACCAGAGGGGTACCAATATCCTGGGGGGGGAAATTTGCTGATGCTCTTCGGAAGGGTTTAAACTAGTTCAGCAAGGGATTGGGAACCTGAATTGTAGCTCCAGTATACAGGAGGTTGCGAGTACTGAGGTCATGAGTAAGGTTTCAAAGTTGCAGGAGTGTACCGGCAGGCAGGAAGGTGGTTGAAAGTGTGTCTTCAATGCCAGGAGCATCCGGAATAAGGTGGGTGAACTTGCGGCATGGGTTGGTACCTGGGACTTCGATGTTGTGGCCATTTCGGAGACATGGATAGAGCAGGGACAGGAATGGCTGTTGCAGGTGCCGGGGTTTAGATATTTCAGTAAGCTCAGGGAAGGTGGTAAAAGAGGGGGAGGGGTGGCATTGTTAGTCAAGGACAGTATTACGGTGGCAGAAAGGACGTTTAATGAGGACTCGTCTACTGAGGTAGTATGGGCTGAGGTTAGAAACAGGAAAGGAGAGGTCACCCTGTTAGGGGTTTTCTATAGGCCTCTGAAAAGTTCCAGAGATGTAGAGGAAAGGATTTCAAAGATGATTCTGGATAGGAGCGAAAGCAACAGGGTAGTTGCTATGGGGGACTTTAACTATCCAAATATTGACTGGAAACGCTATAGTTCGAGTACTTTAGATGGGTCCGTTTTTGTCCAATGTGTGCAGGAGGGTTTCCTGACACAGTATGTAGATAGGCCAACGAGAGGCAAGGCCATATTGGATTTGGTACTGGGTAATGAACCAGGACAGGTGTTAGATTTGAAGGTAGATGAGCACTTTGGTGATAGTGACCACAATTCGATTACGTTTACTTTAGGGATGGAAAGGGATAGGTATATGGCGCAGGGCAAGAGTTATATCTGGGGGAAAGGCAATTATGATGCGATGAGGCAAGACTTAGGATGCACCGGATGGAGAGGAAAACTGCAGGGGATGGGCACAATGGAAATGTGGAGCTTGTTCAAGGAACAGCTACTGCGTGTCCTTGATAAGTATGTACCTGTCAGGCAGGGAGGAAGTGGTCGAGCGAGGGAACCGTGGTTTACTAAAGCAGTCGAAACACTTGTCAAGAGGAAGAAAGAGGCTTATGTAAAGATGAGACATGAAGGTTCAGTTAGGGCGCTCGAGAGTTACAAGTTAGCTAGGAAGGACCTAAAGAGAGAGCTAAGAAGAGCCAGGCGGGGACATGAGAAGTATTTGGCAGGTAGGATCAACCCTAAAGCTTTCTATAGATATATCAGGAATAAAAGAATGACTAGGGTAAGAGTAGGGCCAGTCAAGGACAATAGTGGGAAGTTGTGCGTGGAGTATGAGGAGATAGGAGAGGTGCTAAATGAATATTTTTCATCAGTATTCACACAGGAAAAAGACAATGTTGTCGAGGAGAATACTGAGATTCAGGCTACTCGACTGGAAGGGCTTGAGGTTCATAAGGAGGAGGTGTTAGCAATTCTGGAAAGTGTGAAAATATATAAGTCCCCTGGGCCGGATGGGATTTATCCTAGGATTCTCTGGGAAGCTAGGGAGGAGATTGCTGCGCCTTTGGCTTTGATCTTTAAGTCATCTTTGTCTACAGGAATAGTGCCAGAAGCCTGGAGATTAGCAAATGTTGTCCCCTGTTCCAGAAGGGGAGTAGAGACAACCCCGGTAACTGTAGACCAGTGAGCCTTACTTCTGTTGTGGGCAAAGTCTTGGAAATGTTTATAAGAGATAGGATGTATAATCATCTGGAAAGGAATAATTTGGTTAGAGATAGTCAACACGGTTTTGTGAAGGGTAGGTCTTATTGAGTTCTTTGTGAAGGTGACCAAACAGGTGGATGAGGGTAAAGCAGTTGATGTGGTGTATATGGATTTCAGTAAAGCGTTTGATAAGGTTCCCCATGGTAGGCTACTGCAGAAAATATGGAGGCATGGGATTCAGGGTGATTTAGCAGTTTGGATCAGAAATTGGCTAGCTGGAAGAAGACAAAGGGTGGTGGTTGATGGGAAATGTTCAGACTGGAGTCCAGTTACTAGTGGTGTACCACAAGGATCTGTTTTGGGGCCACTGCTGTTTGTCATTTTTATAAATGACCTGGAGGAGGGCGTAGAAGGATGGGTGAGTAAATTTGCAGATGACACTAAAGTCGGTGGAGTTGTGGACAGTGCGGAAGGATGTTACAAGTTACAGAGGGACATAGATAAGCTGCAGCGCTGGGCTGAGAGGTGGCAAATGGAGTTTAATGCAGAAAAGTGTGAGGTGATTTATTTTGGAAGGAATAACAGGAAGACAGAGTACTGGGCTAATGGTAAGATTCTTGGTAGTGTGGATGAGCAGAGTGATCTCGGTGTCCAAGTTCATAGATCCCTGACAGTTGCCACCCAGGTTGAGAGGGTTGTTAAGAAGGCGTACGGTATGTTAGCTTTTATGGTAGAGGGATTGAGTTTCGGAGCCATGAGGTCATGTTGCAGCTGTACAAAACTCTGGTGCGCCCACATTTGGAGTATTGCGTGCAATTCTGGTCGCCGCATTATAGGAAAGATGTGGAAGCATTGGAAAGGGTGCAGAGGAGATTTACCAGAATGTTGCCTGGTATGGAGGGAAGATCTTATGAGGGAAGGCTGAGGGACTTGAGGCTGTTTTCATTAGAGAGAAGAAGGTTAAGAGGTGACTTAATTGAGGCATACAAGATGATCAGAGGATTAGATAAGGTGGACAGTGAGAGCCTTTTTCCTCAGCTGGTGATGTCTAGCACGAGGGGACATAGCTTTAAATTGAGGGGAGATAGATATAACAAAGAACAAAGAACAAAGAAATGTACAGCACAGGAACAGGCCCTTCGGCCCTCCAAGCCCATGCCAACCATGCTGCCCGACTAAACTACAATCTTCTACACAAAGGACAGATGTCAGAGGTAGGTTCTTTACTCCGAGAGTAGTAAGGGCGTGGAATGCCCTGCCTGCAACAGTAGTGGACTCGCCAACACTAAGGGCATTCAAATGGTCATTGGATAGACATATGGACGATAAGGGAATAGTGTAGATGGGCTTTAGAGTGGTTTCACCGGTCAGCACAACATCGAGGGCCGAAGGGCCTGTACTGCGCTGTAATGTTCGATGTTCCTGGTCCAGTGGTGATCCCTGACCTGGAACACTTCAGCCCCCCCCGAACACTTCAGCCCCCCCCCGACCAAGTCCAAACCTTCCTGAGGGGAACCCCCAATCCACCCCCTAGCACTGGGCCAGCAGTTCTGGTGCCCTTGAGCTGCATGCCAGAAACCGGGAAATGGCTACTCACATCTTCACTTCCCCGAGAAGCCATTGCGCCAGCTTTCTGTTTTTGTAAATGACGACCGCGTGAATTCCCGCTGGGGAGACGGGTAATTCCCAGGAGGCCACTGCATTCGACTTCAATAGCGATAATGGGATTGAAATGAATGCAACTGAGGCTTAATGATATTCTCGCCATTTTTGGGCGTGATCTGGAACTCACCATCGGGAGTGGGCAGGGTGAATCACAAATGCAAAGCTCGATTTTGCCCTCTCCCGTTATTCACCCGGCCTACCCCAATCCACGCTGGGCGCATTACTGTCGCTGAATTACGCCCATCGGAGAATAGAGGGAAGGTCAAGGACAACAGAGGAACAGTTGAAGATGAGAGAAAGAAGATCAAAGGTGGTTGAGGAAGGGTGCAGGGTGATGGTTTCTAGTTCGAGGCTCACTGTGCGAATGTCTACAGACATGGATACATCATTTGAAAGACTTCTCTTCAGTGAACATCAAGGATGGAGTTGACCATGGTGTGGTGGGTGCAGACTAGGGTGTGGCTAATGCTAAGTATATGGCTTCCCATTGATCAGAAGTGCTCAAGACAGGAGGGGGTCCTCAAAGACTTTGCTGACCAGATTTTTGTCTGTCTTTTGTTCACCTGAGGCAGACAACATGGATCAAGAGCATTCAGTACTTTTGCTAGCTCTGGTTTAGTTGCAGATGAATGGACAAAGGGTGGCCCAGGACCAGGCACAACAAGGCCGAAATACGAATAAGGAGTGCCAGCAGAGGGTCAGGCAGCTCAGGGTGTTGGCAATGAGGGTCCTACAACACAAAGCATTAGCAAGCAATTAAGTAAACCACAGGCAGATTAACTGCCTGAAGATGAGGCAGCCGAGGATGTCACTGGCTTCCATCACTCATAGAATTTAGAGTGCAGAAGGAGGCCATTTGGCCCATCGACTCTACACCAGCCCTTGGAAAGCGCACCCTACATAATCCCACACATCCACCCTATTCCCATAACCCAACCTAACCTTTTGGACACTAAGGAGCAATTTAGTGTGGCCAATCCACCTAACCTGCACATCTTTGGACTGTGGGGGGAAACTGGAGCACCCGGAGGAAACCTATGCAGACACAGGGAGAAAATGCAAACTCCACACAGTCACCCGAAGCCGGACTCACAGGTCGAACGGACAATTCTCCCAGTGCCTGTGTGGGTTTCCTCCAGGTGCTCCGGTTTCGTCCCAATGTTGAAGGTGGTTGCAGATGATTACACAATGTTGAGTGTCATTTACAACTTCTCAGATACTGAAGCAGTTTGTGTCTTTGTGCAACAAGACCTGGATAATATTCAGACTTGCGCTGATAAATGGCAAGTAACATTCATGCTACACGCGTGACAGGCAATGACCATGACCAATAAAAGAAAATCTAACCATCACCTCTTGACATTCAATGGCATTACCATCGCTGAATCCCCCACAATCAACATCCTGGGATTTACCATTGACCAAAAACTGAACCGGACCAGCCATATAAATACTGTGGTGACAAGAACAGGTGAGAGACTGGTAAATTTTAAGGTAGTAAATCGCGTCCTCACTCTCCAAAATCTGTCTATCATCTACAAAGCACAAGTCAGGAGTGTGATGGAATATTCTCCCTCGCCTGGATGAGTGCAGCTTCAACAACACCCAAGAATGCCAACACCATCCAGGAGAAAGAAGCCCACTTGATTGGCACACCATCCACCACCTTCAACATTCATTCCCTCCACCACCGACGCACAGTGACAGCAACGTGTATCACCCACAGGATGTAATGCAGTAACTCACCAAGGGTCTTTTGACAGCACCTTCCAAACTCACAACCTGTAACACCTAGAAGGACAAGGGCAGCAAGGGAACACCACCACCTGCAAGTTGCCCTCCAAGTCACACACCATCCTGGCTTAGAAATATATCACTGTTCCTCTACTGTCCCTGGGTCAAAATCCTGTAACTCACTTCCTAACAGCACTGTGGGTGCACCTACAACACATGGACTGTGATGGTTCAAAGTGGCGGCTCACCACCACCTTCTCAAGGGCAATTAGAGATGGGCATTAAATGCTGGCCTAGCAGGCAATGCTCACATCCTGTGAACGAATAAAAAAAAGCTAATTTGTTGGCCGCTGTGTGATCACTTTTGGCTAGCCGTTCCACGTATTGACTGAAGTGGCATGCACTTCTGGTCATGCCGCAAATAACCTTACCACTCCCAGAAGATTCCACCACAAAGTGCTTCTCAGGGTGGCATATGCTGGCTCCTGGCAGATAAGCTGGCCAACGATTTTAGGAAATAGGCGTTTAAATAATTGTTTACAGGGGAAGGGCATTCAGGGGAAGACATCAATTTTAATACAGATTTCCTGGCCTGTTTAGGATCTTCTGCATCCCTGATCTTCATCATCCCAATATTGGGAGTTAGCAGCCTGAACCCTAAATCTGGAATTACCTCCCAAACCGCTCTATCTCTCAACCTCTTCCTATCCTTTTAGTTGCTCCTTAAAAGTTACCTCTTTGGCAAAGTCCGAATAACCCTTTATTTGGCTCAGTATCAGGTTTTGTATGTTATTGCTCCTGTGAATCACAAAATTACAGAACTGACACGACGCAGAAGGAGGCCATTTGGCCCATCATATCTGCACCGGCTCCCCAAATGAGAATTATAGCAGCACCATTCTCCTGCTTTTCCCCTGTATCCTGCCTCAGTCTCTTCCCCTCCCATGTTCCATAAACCCCCCCATCCTCCCAGTCCTGTCTCAGTTTCTACCTTCCCCTGCTGTGATCCACCAACCCCAGTTCTTCCGCGGCCTCCACCCCAACTCCCCAGTCCTGCTTCCATCTCTGCCTTCCTTGCTGGTATTGCCTCCCATGCCCAGTCTTGGTGTACTTTGTGATGCATGCATCCATATCTTGCAGCAACCTCCTAAAGTTAGGTGAAAGTAGCATCACTGACCAGAAGGTTGTTGATGAAATGAAGGTCACCCGGTGTGTGCCATTTATATTCCCCTTCGTATTCAATGGCATTACCATCGCTGAATCCCCCACAATCAACATCTTGGGGGTTACCATGGATCAGAAACTGAACGGACTAGCCACATTAATACTGTGGTTACCAGGGCAGGTCAAAGGCTAGGAATCCTATGGCGAGCAACTCACCTCCTGACCCTCCAAAGCCTTTCCACCATTTACAAGGCACAAGTCAGGAGTGTAATGGAATACTCTCCACTTGCCTGGATGAGTGCAGCTACAACAACACTCAAGAAGCACAACACCATCCAGGACAAAGCAACTCGCTTGATTGCTCCTCCTCCCACAAACATTCAAACCCTCCACCATCGACGTCCAATGGCATCCGTGTGTACCATCTACAAGATGCACTCCAGTAACTCACCAAGGTTCCTTTGACAGCACCTTCCAAACCCACAACCACTATCACCGAGAAGGACAAGAGCAGCAGATACCTGGGAACCCCACCACCTGGAGGTTCCCCTCCAAGTCACTCACCACCCTGACTCGCCGTTTCTTCACTGTCGCTGGGACAAAATCCTGTAACTCCCTCCCTAACAGCACAGTGGATATACTTACACCTGAAGGACTGCAGCAGTTCAAGAAGGCAACTCACCACCTTCTGAAGGGCAACTAGGGGATGGGCAACAAATGCTGGCCTAACCAGCGATGTCCATATCTCGTAATTTAATTAACATTTTAAAAAAAATACTGTCATGAAACAGACGATTCAAATTATCTGCTGGCAAGTTACTTACTTTGAAGGGGGAACAAAATTCCAAACTAACTAACTTTTTCCATCATGCCAAATTTCGTGCCCCTGCCTGCTAAAATTCCCACCGCTGGTGGGAGAGGAAAATTCTGTCCAGAGTCTTATACATCCTTAGATATTCCAAGCAATTCCCAACCAATTAATCACTTTTGAGGTGTGGTCAGTTTTAAAATAGTAGTTCACGAGAGAATCTACCAGCACTGTGGGAAATGTTGCTATGTTAAAGTGGGGGGGGGGGGCTATGTAAATGCAAGTTATTGTTCTTGTAGATGTGGTATGTTGTCTAACTGTGGAATTTGTACCCTTCAGGGAACAGAACTGAGAAAAAGAAACTTCACTCCGTGAAACGAGAAAGATTCTCTGGAATAAAGCAGCTAATTTAAAAGCAAACCCCCTTTTTATGCTCTCCAGTCAGCACTGACACTTGACTTAATCTGAGGGAGGAAGGAACAGAGTCAGGAGCAGAGTGG
This sequence comes from Scyliorhinus torazame, assembly GCF_047496885.1. Classification (NCBI taxonomy): domain Eukaryota; kingdom Metazoa; phylum Chordata; class Chondrichthyes; order Carcharhiniformes; family Scyliorhinidae; genus Scyliorhinus; species Scyliorhinus torazame. The sequence goes on along the minus strand of NC_092712.1, from coordinate 270,825,829 downwards.
AGAGGGAGCGAGAGGGAGAGGATCAGAAAGGCCGAGAAAGTGAAAACAAATGTAATAGAAACATAAATTAAGTGGCGACCTCTCAGAACAGCCCGCTCACAATTCCTGTAGGCAGATGTGATTTATCAAACTGTGCCCACACAGTTAACAGTTCTCCCTGGGGAGAAGCAGTGAATGTGAATGGCTGTAAAGGAATTAGCTCTTCATAACACAACAGCTTGCCAGTAGTCTGTCTCCAAAGAAAGAAAGATCCAGATTGAAATGGCTCTGGTAAGGATGGGAACTTTTCCTGCCGCTCCCTCCCAGGGAGATGTTTAGCTGCCCATCTCTTATTTAACAGCCTTTGTACCCGACTAATTGTAACTTAATACCTTTTGAGTCACAGATGGCCCGCTACTGAATTGGCAACTCATTTCCCATTCAATCAGCAGGTAAATAGACCTAAAGCCTTCGCTTCATTCCAGTACAAAGTGATTTTAAAGACGCCAAGCACATGTTTCAAGTTTATAGGTGCTGCAACAAGCTTTCCTAAGGACCCCAGTCACAAAGGGGCTTTGCTAAGCTGCACTGATTTTCAATGACTGCGCTCAGATCTAAGGCACCGATTAGATTTCTATCCTCAGCGTGGGCTGAATCTTCTAAGAAAGGAAATAAAGTTTCCTCAAGTGTAGGGTAGGTGCAGTGTGCAACATCACCAACAAGTTCCCATTTTGTTCAGGAAATTGATTGAAAGCCACGATTTGTTTTCATGGATCTGCCTGTGAGAATTGCAAGTGAATCACATCACTTTAGACTTGAGTGAGAAGAGGTTCCCATATAAGTCACAACGAAACTTGCATTCATTTTCACATTCTCAAGATGTCCAAAATGTTTGACAGTTGGTGAGGTACTTTAGAAGTGCAGTCAGTGGTCTAATGTTTGACCCACTGACAGTGATGTGATAATAACTATGATGTGGATTGAAGGATAACTATTGGCCAGGTTACTGGAGAGAACTCAGCTTCTTTTCTTCGAAATATTGCCATGGGATCTTTAAAAGCTATCTGAAAGCGGAAATGTAGTCTTGGATTAACATCAATTCTGAAAAAAGGCCCCTCCTCAATACTGCAATGCTGTACTGCTAGACTTTGTGCTCTCTCTGGAGTGGCATTTGCTACCGCAATCTTCGTGTGATTTTAGTATTTTGAGTACAGGAAATAATAAATAAATAATCTATATTGGTGTCACAAGTAGGCTTACATTAACACTGCAATGAAGTTACTGTGAAAAGCTCCTAATCGCCACATTCCAGCACCTGTTCGTGTACACGGAGGGAGAATTCAGAATGTCCAATTCACCTAACAATCACGTCTTTCGGGGCTTGTAGGAGGAAAACGGAGCACCCGGAGGAAACCCACGCAGACACGGGGAGAACGTGCAGACTCCGCACAGACAGTGACCCAAGCCGAGAATCAAACCCAGGTCCCTGGCGCTGTGAAGCAACAGTGCTAACCACTGCACAACCATACAGCTTCAGCAATAAAACTCTGAAAGGATGGATTGACACGAGAGGTTGTGTGAGCATAAGCTTCAACCAATAGTGGTCGGTGTATTCCTGTCTGTATGTTGAGCACTGTGGAAAGTATTGGGTGATGAATCCAAAATGGGACGATAAGTCAAAATTGAGAATTCCTACAAACACAAATTCCCGTTTATCATGGGAATAGTAGGGTTACTGCTGAAGTGGCCAAGGATTTAAACAATAATTAAAGACTTCTGCTTGTTGAGTGAATGTGTGCTGTAAACGCCGCACCCACAAATCCTCTCCCATGCCTTATCTTCACACTGACCTCCACCCCACATCAGCTCTGCAACCTTTTAAAGTCCGACACCCCAACTTGCGACTCTTCCAATGTTTGTCCATTCTGCCCCTCCCCCTCCTTCTGCTCCCGCCTCAGTGGTTGTTTCTTTAGCCATTCCTCCTCTCCTGACCGAGGGAATTCTCTTCCCAAAAACTTCCCTCTGTTGGTAACCTTTCCTTTATTTTTCTTTAATACTTGAACTCAATTATTTTTCGCTGTGCTTGGTCAATATGTCCTCAGCTCTTAACTGTGAAAGTTATTCATTCAGTTACATTTACCTCATTACTGTGACCTATAGACCCCCTTCTTTGGTGTCTGCACAACATTAATACACACCCACATAGTTCTCTTCATAGTTTTACAATCTTTGATCATTTCCTCCCATAGTCCAGTCCTTATCATTGATGACAGAATTAGCTCTCTATGGTATTCTTCACAAGAATGATCTAAGACTTAGTATCTCTCTTGTATCCATTCAACCCTTTCCAATGCCTCAATAATTAGAAGGCCTTCCAGACACTGCTTGACTTTGCTTCCTATAAGCAGAACTGGTTCACACTCCTTGCTTATACTAACGGTAATGGGGGGGGGGGGGGGGGGGATGTGGGGAATTATTGCCAGCTCCTGAGAGTAGTTATTTTAAAAATGCAATCATAAAATAGATTCGCTACAGTGCAGGAGGAGGCCATTCAGTCCGTTGAGTCTGCACCAGCCCTCCCGAAAGAGCACACTACCCAGGCTCAAGCCCCTCCCCCCTTATCCTCGTAACCCCACCCAGCCTTTGGACTTTAAGGGGCAAATTAACCTTACCAAATCCACCGAAGCTGCACATCTTTGGGCAGTGGGAGGAAACCGGAGCAACCGGAGGAAACCCACACAGACACGGGAAGAATGTGCAAAGTCCACACTGGCAGTCACAGAATCATAGAATCCATACAGTACAGCAGCCCATTCAGCCCATCGAGTCTTCACCGACCCTTTGAAACACCACCTGACCTAGGCCTAATCCCCCTTCCCCCAACCCTATTTTTGCAACTCCACCCTAAGGGGCAATTTAACATGGCCAATTCACCTAGCCTGCACATCTTTGGACTGTGGGAGGAAACCGGAGCACCTGAAGGAAACCCATGCAGACCACTGGGAGGAAGTGCAAACTCCACACAGCAACCCGAGATCAAAATCTAAACCCGGGTCCCTGGAGCTGTGAGGCAGCAGTGCTAACCACTGTGCCACTGTGCTGCCCATGGTTGAATTTTTGCAAGCTCCAGCTCTGCTCACCTTTTACACTGTCTTTTCATCCCTGTACACGTCTTTTTTTTGTCTTTTCTTGTTTACATAGTTTACACTGTGTCCCGAGAACATTTGTCGACGTTTCTGCATGTTTAAATCCTCACTTGATTGTGGCGGCTGGAAGGAGTTGGAGTGGGGCCCTGCCTTTAGTGACACAGTTGCTTCTAAGCAGGCTCCCACCCTGACAGTGTGGTCTACATCGATGGATGATGGTTGCTAACTAAGATGCTGAAAATCGCGGCACTGAGGTACAGATCCTCAAGGCTCAGTTCCAAGTGTTGCGGGGTATCTTTATGGAGGCAGTGGGGTCGCAACAAAGGGATTCTTGTAATAGAGAGAGCACTGCCTCTAGTGGGAAGCCGCCTCCGTATGGTTGCGTTCCTGCTACATGGACTGTTGTCCATCCTGACTGAGTCGGGAGCGGGAGAGTGAGGGGGAACAAGAGAACAGTGCTGGTGGGCCCGGTCTCCGAGGTGAGGCAGTGGAGATGTTTCCAGCTGAGTTCGAGAATTGGGTGTCATGATATTCAGGTAAACATCATAGCACATCCATACTGATGGACAGATCAATGGACCAATCAACACACACACAACACCACAGCCAATCACAGGCAAGAGCATACACAGTACAAAACAGGGAACACGACACTTCCTGATCATTCCAGCAGGAGACAGCTCAGGGCACAGAGGTCATAGCAAGCCACTCAGACATCCACCATGTGCTGAGTGCCACTACAAGATAGTATTAGGAATAGGTCCACAGATTCTAGGGTTATGATCGAGCCTCAGTAGCCAGTTTACCACTGTAAATAAATGATAGTAATAAAACTGAGTTGTACCATTCGCAACCGTGTTGGTTCGTCTGTGTAGAAGAGTACACAACACATCATAGTACCAGGAGTAACTGTGTGACCTACGTACGACTCCTCCATAATCTGCCATCCTGCACCATGGACACCGTCAGCACACCGCAGCCGCTACAAGTCGCTGGAAACCTCGGCATTAATTGGAAGCTGTTCAAACAGCGCTTCCAGCTCTTCCTGGAAGCCAACGAAAAGGAGAGCGCTTCGGACACCAGAAAGATCGCCATCCTCCTCTCCACGGCAGGTCAACACGCCATCCATGTCTACAACTCCCTGGTGTTCGCGGAAGGTGAGGACAACACCAAGTACAAGACGGTCCTTCTCAAACTCGACCAACACTTCAACGTCGAGGTCAACGAGAGTTTCGAGAGGTATCTCTTCCAGCAGCGCCTGCAAGGTAAGGATGAGCCCTTTCAATCCTTCCTTACGCATCTCCGTATTCTCGCGCAGTCCTGCGGTTACGACACCACCTCCGATTCCATGATTCGGGACCAGATCGTTTTTGGGGTCACCTCTGGCACCCTACGCCAGCAGCTCTTAAAAATAAAAGGCCTCTCCCTAGCCTCCGCAATCGAAGCCTGTGTCCTGCATGAAAACGCGACTAGCCGCTACTCACAATTTCAGGCGGCCGAATCGGTGCGGCAGGGGTCCTACGCGGCCGGATTGGCGAGGCAGGCGTCCTATGAGGCCGAACGGGACCAGGCGATCGAGTTCCTCCCAGCCCGTGGCCCAGACGAGGGCGGCCATTTCGCGCGCTTTTCGAGGCCTCCCGCGTTTGTGCGCGCCAAAAACACAGAGGGACGTGATGCGCAGGCGCGCTCGACGCAAGACCGAACTGCGCATGTGCGGTGGCGCAACAAACGCCATGATGTCACGACGTGCGGCAACTGCGGAGCCGCACATTTAAAGCGGCAATGTCCCGCAAGAAACCGACAATGCCTCCGCTGTGGCAAGATGGGCCACTACGCTGCCTGCTGTCGAGCAGCTCAATCTGCCAATGTTCCCCAATTCTGACAACCTCGCAGGGACGTGTGGACCATTCAGCCTCCTTACTACGAGTCATGCCCAGACGATATCCAGACCAGTGACACAGACGACCGGGAAGCCTTCCGTGTTGCGGTCATTGATGGGAACTGGATGTCTCCAGCTAGGACCCACCAGCCATTGCAAATGAACACTGTCAATCCGGGTGATGAATGGAGTGCCACCCTAACGGTCAACCGATCACCGATAACATTCCATCTGGACACTGGCGCCTCCGCCAACCTCATAGCATGGTCAGCCTTCTACGCCATGAAGGTCAGACCACCAATTCGGCCATCCTGTTGCAAGATGGTCGACTACAATGGGAAAGTTATCCCGGCTATGGGATCCTGCCAGCTCCAGGTGACACACAACACACACACGGCCACACTCTCATTCGAGATAGTCGGATCATCAAAGGACTCCCTGCTGGGCGCACAGGCATGCAAGGTTCTCCACCTCGTGCAACGAGTCCACGCTCTGTCTCCAGAAGGCACATCTGACTTCCCGGATGCAGAATTCAGGGCACAGCTTCAATCGCTCCTCGCCCACAACCAGGAGGCATTTGAGGGCATGGGAACACTGCCCTACACCTACAGAATTCAGCTCAAACCGGACGCCACCCCGGTCATTCACGCACCTCGCAGGGTCCCAGCGCCACTCAAAGACCGCCTCAAGCAGCAGCTGCAGGATCTCCAGGACCAAGGGGTCCTCTCCAGGGTCACGGAGCCCACGCCATGGGTCAGCTCCATGGTGTGTGTTAAGAAGCCCTCCGGCGAGCTCCGGATCTGCATTGATCCAAAAGACCACAACAACAATATAATGAGGGAACACTACCCAATACCCAAAAGGGAAGAGATCACGAGCGAAATGGCCCGGGCTAAAATCTTCACAAAACTGGATGCCTCGAAGGGTTTTTGGCAGATCCAACTGGATCAGTCCAGCCGAAAGCTGTGCACCTTCAACTCCCCTTTCGGCAGGTTCTGCTACAACCGAATGCCATTTGGCATCATCTCGGCATCCGAGGTCTTTCACAGGATCATGGAGCAGATGATGGAAGGCATCGAAGGGGTGCACGTCTACGTGGACGACGTCATCATCTGGTCCACCACACCACAGGAGCACATCAATCGTCTCCAGCGCGTCTTTGTGCGCATACGTGAAAACGGCCTGCGCCTCAACCGAGCCAAGTGTTCTTTCGGCCAAACCGAGCTGAAGTTCCTGGGGGACCACATTTCCCGGTCAGGGGTCCGTCCGGATACAGACAAGGTGAGCGCCATCACAGCCATGCCGCAGCCGGCAGACAAGAAAGCAGTGCTACGCTTCCTAGGCATGGTCACTTCCCGGGGAAGTTCATTCCCAACCTTGCCTCCCACATGACAGCTCTGCGCCACCTCGTCAAGAAGTCCACGGAGTTCCAGTGGCTGCCCACACACCAGAAGGAATGGGAGGAGCTCAAAATTAAGCTCACCACAGCCCCGGTATTGGCGTTTTTCGACACATCTCGTGACACTAAAATTTCAACTGATGCCAGCCAGTCCGGCATTTGGGCAGTACTCCTACAGCGGGATGACACTGCGTCATGGGCCCCGGTCGCCTATGCCTCGCGGGCCATGACCCCCACAGAACAGCGCTACGCGCAGATCGAAAAGGAGTGCCTGGATTTGCTGACCGGAATAGACAAGTTCCATGACTACGTGTATGGTCTCCCCCAGTTTACCGTTGAGACTGACCATCGCCCCCTGGTCAGCATCATACACAAGGACCTGAACGAAATGACCCCTCGCCTCCAGCGCATCCTACTTAAACTCAGGAGGTATGCCTTCCAACTGGTGAACACCCCGGGAAAGGACCTTATCATTGTGGATGCCCTATCCAGAGCAGTGAGCACACCGCCCGATTCGGAGGGGTTCGTCTGTCAGGTCAAAGCGCAGGTGGCCTTCACATCGGCAAATCTGCCAGCTGACGACTCCAGTCTGGCCCGTATTCGCCGGGAAACTGCGGCTGACCCCCTTCTACAACAGGTGATGCGCCACATGACGGGTGGGTGGCTCAAAGGACACTGCCCGCAGTTCTACAATGTCCGAGACAACTTGGCTGTCATTGATGGTGTCCTTCTAAAGCATGACCGGATTGTGATTCCGCACAGCATGCACAAGCTGGTCCTCGACCAACTACACGAAGGCCATTTGGGGGTCGAGAAGTGCAGATGGAGGGCCCGAGAGGCGGTATACTGGCCGGGCATCAGTGATGACATTGCCAATATGGTGCTCAACTGCCCCACTTGCCAAAGGTTTCAACTGGCGCAGCCTCCTGAGACGCTTCAGCCCCATGAGCTGGTGACGTCCCCCCTGGGCGAAGGTGGGTGTGGAACTTTTTCACGCGCTTGGCAGGGACTATGTAATCATCATTGATTACTTTTCCAACTATCCAGAGGTCATACGCCTGCACGATTTAACATCGTCCGCTGTCATAAGGGCCTGCAAAGACAGCTTCGCTCGCCATGGCATTCCGATGACGGTCCTGTCAGACAATGGGCCCTGTTTCGCCAGCCAGGCATGGTCTTCCTTTGCTGCTTCATATGGTTTCACACACGTGACGTCCAGCCCTCTGCATCCCCAGTCCAATGGAAAGGCGGAGAAGGGCATTCACATCGTCAAGCGGCTCCTCTGCAAGGCTGCTGCTGCCGGATCGGATTTCTGCCTAGCCCTGCTGGCCTATCGCTCCGCCACACTAGCCACTGGCCTCTCACCAGCCCAGCTGTTGATGGGTCGCACCCTCAGGACCACTGTGCCATCCATTCTGGTACCCACAAGCAACCATGCTCCGGTACTACACAGAATGCAACAGCAGCGCGTTCGCCAGAAGATGGCATATGACACACGGGCAACTGATCTTCCCGCCCTGGCGCCTGGAGACGACGTCCGCATCCACCTACCAGAAGGTGGCTGGTCATCACCTGCCGAAGTTCTCCGACGCGTGGCTCCCTGCTCATTCCTGGTTCGCATGCCTGATGGATCTATTCGTAGGCGCAATCGCCGGGCTCTTCGCCTACTTCCAGGCTCGCTACGGGAACTTACACCGACACCGCATCCTCCTGTTGTTCCTGATATTGACTTTGTGGAGCTTCCTGCCACCATGCCCCTTCCATCGTCGCCCGTGGCCACGCCCATTCCTCAGCCGGTGGATCCAGACCCACCCTTGAGGCGGTCAACCCGAATTCGTCGCCCACCTACTAGGCTGGACTTATGAGCCAGTTTGTACATTGAACTCATAATACCACTGTGTTAATATGTTTCTGCTCTTCCTTGTCGTTACAGGAGTTTGTTTTTGTCGTTCAACATTTCCCCGTTCTTTGTTAATGGTACAACCTCGTTGTTATGTCGCACCCGAATTCACCCCTTGTATATAGTTTAGCCCCATGTACATGCTGTAGATATTGCACACACACACATTCAGCTGCACTCAGTACACATCTCTATTTATAACCACATAGGCACAAGTTCTTGTACAAAAGGTGGGATGTCATGATATTCAGGTAAACATCATAGCACATACAGACTGATAGACAGATCAACGGACCAATCAACACACACACAACACCACAGCCAAGAGCATACACAGTACAAAACAGGGAACACGACACTTCCTGAGCATTCCAGCAGGAGACAGCTCAGGGCACAGAGGTCATAGCAAGCCACTCAGACATCCACCATGTGCTGAGTGCCACTACAAGATAGTATTAGGAATAGGTCCACAGATTCTAGGGTTATGATTGAACCTCAGTAACCAGTTTACCACTGTAAATAAATGATAGTAATAAAACTGAGTTGTACCATTCGCAACCGTGTTGGTTCGTCTGTGTAGCAGAGTACAAACACATCATTGGGTGCCGTGTTTCTGGAATCTCGATCTGGAGGCTGGGTAAACTAAATTCAATGGAGCACATCTAATCCTGTCTCAGAGGCCTGGGATTGATGTGGCCTTCCGACCACTGGTTCTGCTTTGTCCTGTTCCGGATGTCAGTCGTGAGGGGCCAAAGGTGGCCGAACCGGTTGAGTCATCCCCCCGGCTGGAGCCTGGGTTGTTGACTGTCTGGGTTGTGGTCTGAATTAATGGTGTCTCTTGCTTTGACCTTTGGAATCCTTGAGGGATCCTGAAGAATGCTTCTTGATTCTGATCCTGCCTCATCCTTGATTTTGGCTTTCTTCGTGCACCAGTGAAGAAGCCTCCATCCTGAGCACTGCCTTTCTTTTCTGCATCTCGGTTATTATCCTGAACTTTTCTCTCTGTTGACCATGTTGTTGTCTGCTTGAAGTTGTCAATTTTTTCCCAATACAGGGAAGTGAAAAATCTGGGTGTGATGGCTGGTACAGTCAATTATCCTGATATAACAAGTTAAGCCGGATTTGCGGACAGTCTTTATGTATTGTCTGACAATCATTGTGTTGGAGGGAAGAGGTTGCTTTTCCTTGTCTCCCCCTTGTCTCACTTAGAACAAAGTTGAGGGGAGCCGGAGCGGGGTGAGGGGTGGAGGGTTGAAGGTGGTAGGGTTAGTTTCCTCACTGTGATTAAGGAAGGCCCCACCCCCACCACAGTTAGACCTAACCAGTTTCTTTTTCTTGCTTTTCCTTTTAATTTGGATTCAGAGCATCCGTGCTTTTCCCTTTTTAGTCCCAAGCACACTGCATGTTACCCTGACGAGGACTGGGTTATATTTGACTCTTTGATTGTTTTCATCGCTGTTAGAGCTTCACTGAGGATGAGGGTGACCTTCAGTATCTTTCATATGATGGTGGTTCCTGTGATCTGGCTGGGTGTCCTCTTCCCGGGGGTGTCTTTTTCTCTCTTCTCTCCTGGCCTGGTGAATAGTTGGGGGCTGGAGTTGTTGGGAGCCCCTGGTTGTAGTGGAGAGAAGATCTACTATTGCTCCCAGGGAGCCTGTGATGTGGATGTTTTGGCGGTTCTTCTTTCTTGGGGCTGTGGTTCACCATTGGCTAAGGACAATTTTCATGTCCTTTCCTGTTTGGTGGCGGGGGATGGGGGTGGGGTGGGGGGCTGGGGTGGACTTATGCTACCCTCTCCTTGTAGTTTTATTGTAGTTGTTTTCTCTGTCCTGGGCCGAGAAAGGTGTTGGATTGCATTATGGGTATCAGTGTAATTCCCCCTGAACACTGGGGGTCTTGTGTGTTTTGTTCCTCTGTTATGTTTCTTTGAAATTATGGGTATGATGTAACTCTGTGCTGTTGATTGTATCCTGCCTTGGTGTAGACGGATCATGCATCCATAGAACCTACACTGCAGAATGAGGCCATTTGGCCCATTGTGTCTGCACTAGCCCACTGAAAGACCAACCTATCCAGGCCCACTACCCTGCTCTTTCCCCATAATCCCACCTAACCTACATATCCATGGACACTGAGGGGCAATTTAGCATGGCAAATCCACCTAACCTGCACACCTTTGGACTGTGGGAGGAAACCGGAGCACCTGGAGGAAATCCCCACAGACGCTGGGAGAACGTGCAAGCTCCACACAGACAGAATTGAACCCAGGTCCCTGCGCTGTGAGGCACCAGTGCTAATCACTGTGCCGACCGTGTCGCCCGGCCGTGGGAATACTTTGGGGACATTGTCCTTGACTCATCTGGTCCCATTTGTTCCTGTGCTGTAATGACTTCTGCTATGTGCGTTGATACCTGTGGCTTTTTTTCTCCTTTTCTTTTGATGCAATAATTGTTACAACTTGAAAACCTCAACAACCGTACATTAAAATAACACAATGATGAAAAGAAATAAAAGACAGTTCTTGTCACCTATCTTGCTCATTTATTTCTATCAGATATGTTTCTTTTATAGGTTTATAATTTTGTGCCTAACAGAATTCCTGTTCTATGTTTTCATGAAATAGGGGGTGGGGGGTTATTATAAACATAATACAGTAGGCAGCACGGTGGCGCAGTGGTTACCACTGCTGTCTCACGGCGCCGAGGTCCCAGGTGCGATCCCGGCTCTGGGTCACAGTCCGTGTAGAGTTTGCACATTCTCCATGTGTTTGCGTGGGTTTCGCCCCCACAACCCAAAGATATGCAGGCTAGGTGGATTGACCATGCTAAATTGTCCCTCAATTGGAAAAACTGAATTGGGTACTCTAAATTTACACATTTTTTAAAATTTAGTGTAGTCAATTAATTTTTTCCAATTAGGGGGCAATTTAGCGTGGCCAATCCGCCTAACCGGCACATCTTTGGGTTGTGGGGATGAAACCCACGCAAACACGGGGAGAATGCGTACACTCCACACGGACAGTGACCCAGAGCCGGGATCGAACCTTCGGACCTCGGCGCTGTGAGGCAGCAATGCTAACCACTGTGCCACCGTGCTGCCCTTACTCTAAATTTATATTAAAAAATAAACATAATACAATTGTTCATCTAGCCTTTTTACCCCTAACCTTTTCGTTTACCATCTTCTGTCCATTCCCTTGTCTATTGGTAATTTTTTGTATCAGACAGTGTGATCTGTCACAAATCTATCTGCATGCATTCTGAAAAATCTTGTGCCTCTGCAATGTTGCTTGGCTGTGCTAATGTACCAACGTTTGAATGTTGCTGATTGGTTCATGCTAACCAAGCAACACCAATCAGATTATCAGTCCTAACAAACAAGAAATTAAGACATTATTTACTCAGGAGTGAATTACAGGCTAGAATCTAATTGAGTGGTTTGAATGGTTTACATATAAATAAAAATGCCCCAGACTGAGATACAGGCTGGAATCTAATCAAGAGGTTTTGAGTAGTTTATATACCCAGGAGTGAGTTACAGAATTTAATTGAGGAGTTTGAGTGGTTTATGTACAAAGTAACAGATACCCGGGAGTGGGTTACAGGCTGGAATCCAATCAAGGAGTTTGGCTGTTTTAAAAAAAGAATAGCAGAGATCTGGGAGTGAGTTACAAGCTGGCATGTAATTGAGGTTCTCGGTTGGTTTATACATAGAATAACGATACCCAGGAGTGCATGTGACACTTCCCATAGTCTCTTGTTGACAAATAGTAATTCACAAACAATTAAGTACTTTTAAAAATTGTAGCCACTATAATGTTTGAAATGCAGCAGCCAATTTGTACACAGCCAGGTCCCAAAAGCAACAATGAAATTAATGGCCACATATACAAGCTGTTTTAGTGGGGGAGGCAATGGCGCAGTGGTATTGTCACTCGATTAGTAATCCAGAGACCCAGGGCAAGATCTGGGTTCAAATCCTACCACAGTAGATGGTGAAATTTGAATTCAATCAAAATCAGGAATTAAAAGTTGAATGATGACCATGAAACCATTGCCGATTGTCATTAAAAACGCATCTGATTCATTAATATCCTTTAGGGAAGGAACTCTGCCATCCTTACCGTGGTCTGTCCTTCAAGGGACTCCAGATCCGCACCAATGATGATTCTGAAATGGAGGGCAATTAGGGACGGGCAATAAATGCTAGTGTAGCCACCTGGGTTGGCCAATTCCCGACGTAAAATGGAGAACAGCAAAGGCTGAAGGGAAATTCAGCCAACACAGGCAGAAACTAGCAGGCGCAAGTTACTGTGTATTAGACTCTGCAAAAGCCCAGACAGCATTGATATCAGCAACCATCTGCATAATAATGTAGCAGCCATCTACATACTAATGAGCGATCCCCGGGAACAATCAAAACATTTGAGGTAAACAAGGCCAAGCCAGACTCCTCGGTGCCAACAGGATCCAACACAAAATAGGTTAACGGACACCTAAAGACCGCCCAACGATCAGGGAACCGCTCCAGTATTGGAGAAATCGAACCAAGTGATTGGAACAAAGTCCAATCACTTGGGACCAGGTACGGGGTCCGCCCCGAAAGGCGGGAAGCCCCTGGAGACTATAAAGTAAAGCCCCCAAGTTCAAATCGTCCTTCTTGACAGGGTCACTCAGCAATGCGAACCAACCCTTGACAGTGACCTGTCCAGCTGCCGCCAAAGAACGTAAGTCTCAAGTCAACGCTCACTATGAGATAGGCGTTCCTAGCTACCAGTCCATACCAGCTTTTGGATCCCGCAGACTCAGAACCCGAACGAAAGGCCATTTGTTCCCATGACCTGGTGGGCCAGTCCGAAGCTAAATATAGGCCTGTTAGTTATAGAAATAGCTTAGAAAGTAGAGTTTATGCATGAGTAGATTTGACTGTGTGTAAATAAATGTGCTTTGATTTGAATCTTACTAATTGGTGTGTTGAGTTATTGATCATTACTTGAACCTCGTGGCGGTATCATAAAGATACCTGGCGACTCTAGAGCAAAGGTTATAAAACAGAGCCAATTGAACCAACCAAAAGTTAGCAACATATTACTGGTGACATCCTGACGGGACCCGATCTAGAAGTGGCTTAACCACTCCGGGAGAATCCAAAATTTGAATTAGAAATCCAATTGGGAACAGAAAAACCACAAGTGTTCAAGCAGTTCTGATCAATCCTCATAATTCAGAAGTGTGTTAATGCATGCGTAACTAAAAGGGTGATAAGGTAATACGGATAGATTTTTTTGTTGCGACAAAACTGTCGGGAGTTTGTATCCGGAAAATACCGAAAGCCATACCCGTAATTACAGCACCGCCTTAATACCCCTTGTTCCAAATTTCAAGAGAAGCATTCAGATAGGAAAGATGTCAATGCAGGCAATGCAACACTTCATGAACCCCGAAGAATTCGTGGTCGCAGCGACCAGCAGCAGTAGAGTAGGACAGTGTCCCGTTTAGGAAGAGGAAATCAGGAAGTACCTCAAAGGAAAAGGATGGCCCCTTTGGAGCGAATTCTGTAACAATGAGGAAACAGGTCCCGGGAGTATAGGACATACTTGGTGGGAGAACCTGAGTGAGATTCACAAGAAGAGCTTAGGAAAAGCTCGCAAGCCGATGGCAATCGTGTCCTGTTTGGCACAATTGCGAGGCACAGAGGATGTCATTAGGACGCTCCGAAAAGAGATAGAAGGCATACATCGAATGAGCAAGGTCGATGTCAGTGAGGTAGAGAAAGAGAACGTAGAGTTAAGGAGGAAGTTGGCAGCAAAAGACGGAGAGGTGGATGATGCCAAGCGGGCACACCAGTCTTGTCTAGCGCACCTAAACAGCTTCCAATCCCAGTATGAAAATGCCTATCAGGACACGCTATGTGCAGTCCTGGTACGAGTGGAAAAAGAAAAGCAGGTAGAGGCATTGCAGAGGCAGTGTAGTGACCTGAAGGCAGCATTAAGAGCACTCCATACTGCCACCACAGAGCAAAGACAAAGCTCATTAGACCACGCAAAGTGCTGGAAGCAGATTGCAGAACTGCAATCTCTGCTTTCAGTTCCAAAAGGATTCCAGGAAACCTTTGGATCACAGCTGGATGAGGAAGACTGCCCTGATTGGGAAGAATTAAGTGAGACAGCGTAGAGATATGTTCAGGGAACATGTGAGCAGGGAAAGCTCCAGAAGAGAAAAGCGCCCCAACCTCCCACAGAGCAGATAGCTCAGGCTCCAATGAACCCAGTCACCACCCACCACACAGCCACATCGGACGACACGGAATTTCTGTACACCACCCCCTTAACAGTGACCCAATTACGGGACGCGTGCGAGAAAATCACACCATTCCTCCCCACCTCAGACCCCCACCATTTCTTTGCCAGAGTAAAGCAGCAGGCGACCATGTACGGCCTGGATGAACGAGAGCACGTGAAGCTCACAGTTTTGAGTTTAGACCCTTCGGTCGTAGCAGCCCTTCCCGACCCACAGAATGTAGGAGGAGGCACCCTTGCAGAAACGCACTCAGCGATCTTAGACGCGATCGGCTACAACAGAGGTGACCCTGTAGATGGCCTCAATAAGTGCAGGCAAAGGAAAACCGAGCACCCCACAGCGTTTGCTGGACGCCTGTGGATCCATTTCGCAGCAGTTTTCGGAGACTTAGACCGCGCCCATTTGTCCCCAGACAACATGGCCAAATGGACCCGCACCCTTATCTCCCATGCCACAGAAGCAGGACAAAAAGCTTGCGCCAATTATGATCCCTCAGAGGAGGCTCATAATGAGAAACGCGTTGTCAAAAGATTGTCCCGCACCTGGGAGCAATCTGTTCAAAACAAACCCACAAATAAAAATCCCGAAGAACAGCAGGCAGAAGCAGACATACACGCAGTTAAGGCATACCAGAACCCCGCATGGATAAATGAAGGCAAGAACAGCCCCCCACAAAAGCCACAGGAGTGTTACAACTGTGGACAGTTAGGACACTTTGCACGAGAATATGCAAACAAAATTAGCGCAGTAGGCAAATTTTGGTTTGACCCAACTACGATTAGCACGGACAAGCAGGTTAGGGCAGTTTTATAAAAGAACAGGACAGCATTTGCGACCCACAAACACGACTGTGGCCAGATGACTGGTTCAGTACAAATCACAGGACCTGACCCTAGACCCCAAAAGCAATATGGATTTCCCCAAGAGGCAGAGGGAGAAATCGCAAAAGTTATTGACAGCTTATTAGAGCAGGGCGTACTTAGATCAGTAGCCTCCACTAATAATGCCCCGATTTGGCCAGTGAGAAAGCCCGATGGATCATGGCGACTGACCATCGATTACCGGGAACTCAACAAAGTCACCCCCGCAGCAGCCCCCACCGTGGCCACAAGTCCCGAGACCATGCTCAAACAGGGACTCAACTCACAATACTTCCGGTTTTGGACGTCAGCAATGGATTCTGGTCTATTCCATTGGCAAAGGCGTGCCAATTCAAATTTGCATTCACTTTTAAAAATCAGCTGTACATGTGGACATGCCTTCCACAAGGATTCCACAACTCCCCCTCCATTTTCCACCAACAGCTGGCAAATGGTTTGTCCAAATTTTCTCGCCCCGAATGTCTGGTCCAGTATGTGGACGACCTATTACTTTAAAGTCAACCCCAAAAAGGCCCAGATTTTGGAAAACAAGGTGATATATTTGGGTACAATTATCACACATGGTAAACGTGAGATCAAGCATTAAAGGATTGACTCGATTGCCAAATTGCCCCTTCCCCAGAATGTTTCAGTCCTCCGGTCGTTTTTAGGACTGGTTGGCTACTGCCGAAACCATATTGACGGTTTCGCCAGCAAGGCAGCACCCCTCTCGGAACTCCTAAAGAAAGGAGGCCCCTGGGAATGGCTTCTGCAGCATACGGATGCTGTGGACTCTTTGAAACAAGCACTCATAGCAGCCCCCGCACTACAAGTTCCAGACCCACTTTCCCACTATGCGATAGAGGTAGCAAGCACAGACTGCACCCTTTCGGCCGTGCTCCTCCAGGAACGGCACGAACAGTTAAGGCCCGTGGCTTACGCCTCCGGAGGTTTAGATGCTGTGGAGCAGGGATTTTCAGCCTGTGAAAGGCACCTGCTCGCAGATTTTTGGGCAGTACAGTATTTTTCTTACATAATTGAACTGAACCCCATCACAATCCTCACAGAACACACCCTCACCCATCATTTACTGGATGGACGACTTAAGGACGGTACACTTAGTCAGATAAGAGCATCCAGATGGACCTTTCTTTTGCAGGGACGGGACATCACTGTTAAAAGGGCCAAGACCCACACTTTTTTAGTCGTTAACCTACAGTACCACGGAAACTCCCATGAATGTAAAATTATCTCTCCACACCACAACACAGGCCTCTTTATTGCGAAAACACCCCCCCAGAAAGATAGGTAGTTCAACCCAGAGCCCCAAGCACACAAGCACGTGCGAACCTATTAGGATATATGTGGATGGATCTTCCACAATATTAGAAGGGAAGCGCATAACAGGATGCGGCATTTACGTCGAGGACGCGCAGGGACGCGCCCCAGAAGAAATAGCAATAAAACTTCCAGGACACTTTGGCACACAGGCAGCAGAACTTGCGGCCATCGCATACATAGTGGAACACCCAGATTCCTTCCCAGTCCAGCAGACATATATTCGGACAGCCTCTATGTCTGCAACAGCCTTACGGAATTCCTACCCCTGTGGAAAGCACGGGGATTTGTTTCCGCAGACGGAAAACCCCTCCCTTCAGCCCCATTGCTCCGCCACATTTTAGAAAAAGCACAGAACAGGACTTTTGGAATAGTTAAAGTTCGTAGTCACCACCGTTCCTCCCCCCCTGGAAATGTAAAAGCCGACGCACGGGCAAAAGCAGGTTCCAGGCATGGATATTTTTGTACACCCCCCGAAAGCGCACCAGTGAATGCAGTTCACGTCTCACAGACTAATATCGAGGATTTAGTGCAGGCCCAGAAGCAGGATAGCAATCTCAGGGAGATTTTGAAAGGAAAATTTACGGCACCTTACGATAGGTTTAAAAATGCTGTGACCACACATGACGGTGTGGTGTTAAAAGACACCCTTTATGTGGTTCCTGACCAGGACAGGAATCAGCTCATTTGTTTGTTCCATGAGGGTCATGGACATCAGGGAATTGATCCCACTACAGCCTACCTCAAGCAGTTCTGTTGGTGGCCGAGTTTAAAAGACGATGTAACTCACTATGTTGAGAATTGCCTTATCTGTGCCCAGAACAATCCGGACAGATATGCCAAAAAGGCTCAGCTTAGTCACACCCGATCCGTTAATAGCCCCTGGACTAACCTCCAGATTGATTATATTGGACCATTGCCCCCTTGCAGGAATGGTTATAAATATGTACTCGTGGTGATAGACATGTTTACAACATGGGTGGAAGCATTCCCATCCAGAACAAACACGGCAAAGACCACAGCCAAGATTTTAACCCACCACATCTTTACGAGATGGGGACTCCCCCGCAGCATTGAATCCGACCAAGGTTCCCGTTTTACGGAACGTGTCATGGAGAACGTCCTCACCATATTTGGCATTTCCCAAAAATTCCACATCGCATAACATCAAGTGGTATCGTGGAGCACGTGAATCGGACCCTAAAATCAACCCTCAGAAAAATGGTCCAGCAAAACAACACCACTTGAGATTCAGTCCTCCCTTTTGCGCTGATGTTTTTGCGAAATACAGTTACAACATCTACAGGTTACACCCCACACACCCTCATGACCGGACGCCCCATGAAAGGCACAGAATTTTTATCAGGATTAGATTTGACCAGCCCCGAAGTGACGGCCCTCACACATGAGAACGCAGTAAATCAGTTAGTGGAAAATGTAAAAACGGCTCAGCTAGCAGCCGCAGTGAAATTGGGCACAAGAAAGAAACAGAGCAAGGCCTGTTTCGATAAGACAGTGCATGCGACTGAGTTCAGTGTAGGACAGCAAGTCATGCTCTCCGTATACAACCCCAGCACATTCCTGTCACCTAAGTATTCAGGTCCGTACTCCATTGCGGACAAAGTCAGCCCTTCCGTCTACAAAATAAAGTATCCCAATGGAAAGACTGCATGGTTCCATATCAATCAGCTTAAGGCATATGGACCACAGTCGAACCACACACACCACGTCATGCTCGACGCAGCAGACCACGCCCCGCCCACAGCCAATGTAACCCTACCCTCCCCCAACACGTCCAGCCTAGCCACGGACTCAACCCCGACTCCACCCCCGACCTATAGACTCCACCCCGGAATGCCCACAGACTGCAGCAGTAGCGACTGTGACTCGGACGATAGCCACAGCACGCCTCCCTACTATCCCCATGCAACAGGACCCACACCCATCGAATCTGACCACGATTCGAGTGATCCCTTCATGATCACTTTCCTAAACAGACCCCACCACCGACCACCGACCTACAATGACGACCCCGATTCCGTCCCCACAGAACTAGACACCACCTTTTGGCACCGCGACAACTCATACAGACTCGTCCGGAACGACGAGAGGGATCCCAAATCACACCATGCAGCCCTATCCGCCCTGATAGACTCGAGAGTTTGGCATCTGGGAGAAGATGACGACTTTGAGTCTGACTCCCAAAACGAGAACCCCTTTGCGATCCTGTTCACAACCGATAACTGAGGTGCCCAGATGATGTTTTAAAAAAGGAACCGCTTGGGAGAAAACGGTGTCCTTTCTGATGGAACCTGCAGCATGTTTTATGTTGTTTGTAGTTGTATTGTTAAATGTTGTATGTACGACTGGAAAAACATTTTTCACAGCCCCATGCCACCACCCTTCTGACGCCCAGTGGCAGTCAGAGAAACTAGTTTGTCCCGGACGCTAGTTCAGAGGAACTACTTTGTCCACAGAGACTTGTTAATGTCCCACACACCAGTTCAGAGGAACTCGTCTGTCGACAGAAACACAGACCTCCGTTCGTAACTGTCCTTCTGGTTTGAAGGAAAAACCAATACGGCAGCCCCCCACGATGACTACATTTCTTGCCCGTTCTTGTCGGTTGCTCAGGCAGTGGAGAAACGGCATTGGGACCCGCCCTGCCTGGGAACCCCCCCTCTGGTCAGCTACGCTCGGGTAGAGCACACACGGTATTGGTCGCCATCCTACCCGGGGACTCCATCCAAATCTTACCCGTCGCGGCCCATACGCACCTTATTTCGGCAATTTTCGTTCATAAATTTTTGTTTGTTTCAGGTGACCCTTAGGTTGCCAACCCTATGCTATTTGCATCCTCAAACAGTTGGATGGTAAATCGCACAGTCTGCGAGGCGGCTCGCACTGTTTCAGTATTTTAAGTGTGTCTTGTCCGAATATTCGGTTATAAAAAAAAATGAGTGAGTCACACATAGTGAACAATTATAAAGGGAGTAATTGTCACTAAAGGACATACAGGCTATCACACGAGATATTAAACCAAGATAGTAACAGACACTATACTTGATCCCACAGAACCCCAGAAGATCCAGAGAAAAGAAGAGAAGAGAAAGAAGAAGAACCATGAGGACATCCTCCTTGTTGCTCATTACCCTAATGAACATTTGGTTGCGCGCGAACGCGAACCCCCTGACCCCAACCCCCCCCCCCAGCCGTTAATGATTCACTTCCCCATAGTACCCAGAGCCCAGTCACAAGCGACACCACACCATCTTGGTGTGACAGGTTTATAACCTGGTACTCCCTGTCCTACTTAATAGAATCCCTACTAGTATTGGTGATACTCTGCTGCATCGTGCAGCCTATTCATCTGAGGAAATGGAGAAGGAGAGCCTACCGTGCTCGCACCCCGGTATATAGGATAAGATCCCCTATTTTCGGTTATCACCAGACCCCCGACCCCCGCGATCTATAATAAAAAACATTTGTTTGCGTTCCTTTTTGTGAATAAAGAAATGTTTCATGAGTGATTGTACAATCCTGAGCTTGACTGCCAAGCCAGGAAAATTTTGAATAATGCTGCTATGATTTTGTTTGTATTGTTTAGGAAGTTAGCATGATTAAATGTTTGAGTGAGTGTAGTTTATTGAGGATAGTTAGAGATACCGTTTTTCTTAATTTGTAATGCATGTCCCTGTTTTGACATAGCGCCACATAGAATTGTCAGTTAAACATTTCTTGCATAGTTATGGTCAGTGTAGAGGCCATAAAAGAGTGCTCGCCGGGTCAGGGAATGAATAACAACGCAGTTATGTGATCCTTCACGCTTCGCGTTAGGATCACAAGGAGGGAGTGTAGCCACCTGGGTTGGCCTATTCCCAATGTAAAATGGAGAACAGCAAAGGCTGAAGGGAAATTCAGCCAACACAGGCAGAAACTAGCAGGCGCAAGTTACTGTGTATTAGACTCTACAAAAGCCCAGACAGCATCCATACCAGCAACCATCTGCATAATAATGTAGCAGCCATCTAAATACTAATGAGCGATCCCCGGGAACAATCAAAACATTTGAGGTAAACAAGGCCAAGCCAGACTCCTCAGTGCCAGCAGGATCCAACACAAAAGAAGTTAACGGACACCTAAAGACCGCCCAACGATCAGGGAACCGCTCCAGTATTGGAGAAATTGAACCAAGCGATTGGAACAAAGCCCAATCACTTGAAACCAGGTACGGGGTCCGCCCCGAAAGGCGGGAAGCCCCTGGAGACTATAAACTAAAGTCCCCAAATTCAAATCGTCCTTCTTGACAGGGTCACTCAGCAACGCGAACCAACCCTTGACAGTGACCTGTCCAGCTGCCGCCAAAGAACGTAAGTCTCAAGTCAACGTTCACTACGAGATAGGCGTTCCTAGCTACCAGTCCATACCAGCTTTTGAATCCCACAGACTCAGAACCCGAACGAAAGGCCATTTGTTCCCCAGACCTGGTGGGCCAGTCCGAAGCTAAGTATTGGCCTGTTAGTGATAGAAGTTACTTAGAAAGTAGAGTTTATGCATGAATATATTTAACTGTGTGTAAATAAATGTGCTTTGATTTGAATCTTACTAATTGGTGTGTTGAGTTATTGATCATTACTTGAACCGCGTGGCGGTATCATAAAGATACCTGGCGACTCTAGAGCAAAGGTTATAAAACAGAGCCAATTGAACCAACCAAAAGTTAGCAACACTGGTCCAGTCAGTGACGCTCATGTCCCATAAAATTAATTGATCAAGGGATAAATATTGAGCAGGACACCAGGGAGAACTCACCTTCTCTTCTTTGAAATAGTGTCCTGAAATCGTAGTCTTAGTTTGACGTATCATTTGAAAGACAATGGGAGTGATACAATGGAAACATTTCAAAGTCCGGTTTTGGTTGTGTTGGTGGGGTGTTTCCTGACGGCCGCGTTAGTGAGATTGCAGCCCGTATTCAATGGCAGTTATTGCCAAAAATGAGCCCTCATGTGATTCTCGCCATTCCTGGATCCTTCGCTGTTTGATTTGTCCAACTCACGCCTCAGCTTCTTGCCACTAACAAGGAGCTTTTAAAAAATTTTTTTAAAATATATTTTATTGGAAATTTTTGGTCAACCATCACAGTACATTGTGTATCCTTTACACAATAATATAACAGTATAAATAACAATGACCTGTTTTATAAACAAAGAATAAATAATATATAACAAAAACGAAAACTAAAACTAAATGGCAACTGCCTTGTCTCAGATAAACACTCTCCAAAAATATGATTTAACAGTCCAATATACAATTATTTATAGCAACGACCTATACATATTATACATATATATTAATAACCCTGGGACTCCTTCTGGTTCCTCCCCCCCCCCCCGCCCCCCCCCCCCCCCCCCCCCCCCCGCCCTGGGCTGCTGCTGCCTTCTTCTTCTTTTCCATTCCCTCTATCTTTCTGTGAGGTATTCGACGAACGGTTGCCACTGCCTGGTGAACCCTTGAGCCGATCCCCTTAGGACGAACTTAATCCGTTCCAGCTTTATAAACCCTGCCATGTCATTTATCCAGGTCTCCACCCCTGGGGGCTTGGCTTCCTTCCACATCAACAGTATCCTGCGCCGGGCTACTAGGGACGCAAAGGCCAAAACATCAGCCTCTCTCGCCTCCTGCACTCCCGGCTCTTGTGCAACCCCAAATATAGCCAACCCCCAGCTTGGTTCGACCTGGACCCCCACTACTTTCGAAAGCACCTTTGTCACCCCCACCCAGAACCCCTGCAGTGCCGGACACGACCAAAACATGTGGGTGTGGTTTGCTGGGCTTCTCGAGCATCTCGCACACCTATCCTCTACCCCCAAAAATTTACTGAGCCGTGCTCCAGTCATATGCGCCCTGTGTAACACCTTAAATTGAATCAGGCTTAGCCTGGCACACGAGGACGATGAGTTTACCCTACTTAGGGCATCCGCCCACAGCCCCTCCTCAATCTCCTCCCCCAGCTCTTCTTCCCATTTCCCTTTCAGCTCATCTACCATAATCTCCCCCTCGTCCCTCATTTCCCTATATATATCTGACACCTTACCGTCCCCCACCCATGTCTTTGAGATTACTCTGTCCTGCACCTCATGCGTCGGGAGCTGCGGGAATTCCCTCACCTGCTGCCTCGCAAAAGCCCTCAGTTGCATATACCGGAATGCATTCCCTTGGGGCAACCCATATTTCTCGGTCAGCGCTCCCAGACTTGCGAACTTCCCATCCACAAACAGATCTTTCAGTTGCGTTACTCCTGCTCTTTGCCATATTCCAAATCCCCCATCCATTCTCCCTGGGGCAAACCTATGGTTATTTCTTATCGGGGACCCCACCAAGGCTCCCGTCTTTCCCCTATGCCGTCTCCACTGTCCCCAAATTTTCAAAGTCGCCACCACCACCGGGCTTGTGGTGTATTTCTTCGGTGAGAACGGCAATGGGGCCGTCACCATAGCTTGTAGGCTAGTCCCCCTACAGGACGCCCTCTCCAATCTCTTCCACGCCGCTCCCTCCTCTTCTCCCATCCACTTACTCACCATTGAGATATTGGCGGCCCAGTAGTACTCACTTAGGCTCGGTAGTGCCAGCCCGCCCCCTATCCCTACTACGCTGTAAGAATCCCTTCCTCACTCTTGGGGTCTTCCCGGCCCACACAAAACTCATGATACTCTTTTCGATCCTTTTGAAAAAAGCCTTTGTGATCACCACCGGGAGGCACTGAAACACAAAGAGGAATCTCGGGAGGACTACCATTTTAACCGCCTGCACCCTCCCTGCCAGTGACAGGGATACCATGTCCCATCTCTTAAAGTCCTCCTCCATTTGTTCCACCAATCGCGTTAAATTTAACCTATGCAATGTACCCCAATTCTTGGCTATCTGGATCCCCAAGTAACGAAAGTCCCTTGTTACCTTCCTCAGCGGAAAGTCCTCTATTTCTCTGCTCTGCTCCCCTGGATGCACCACAAACAACTCACTTTTCCCCATGTTCAGTTTATATCCTGAGAATTCTCCAAACTCCCGAAGTGTCCGCATTATCTCTGGCATCCCCTCCGCCGGGTCTGCTACATATAACAACAAATCATCCGCATACAGAGATACCCGGTGTTCTTCTCCTCCTCTAAGTACTCCCCTCCACTTCTTGGAACCCCTCAATGTTATTGCCAGGGGCTCAATCGCCAGTAATGGGGACAGAGGGCATCCCTGCCTTGTCCCTCTATGGAGCCGAAAGTATGCAGATCCCCGTCCATTCGTGACCACACTCGCCACTGGGGCCCTATACAACAGCTGCACCCATCCAACATACTCATCTCCAAAACCAATTCTCCTCAGCACCTCCCACAAATAATCCCACTCCACTCTATCAAATGCTTTCTCGGCATCCATCGCCACCACTATCTCCGCTTCCCCCTCTGGTGGGGGCATCATCATTACCCCTAGCAGCCTCCATATATTCGTATTCAGCTGTCTCCCCTTCACAAACCCAGTTTGGTCCTCATGGACCACCCTCGGGACACAATCCTCTATCCTCATTGCCATTACCTTGGCCAGAATCTTAGTGTCTACATTTAGGAGGGAAATAGGTCTCTAGGACCCGCATTGCAGCGGGTCCTTTTCCTTCTTTCGGAGACGCGATATCGTTGCCTCAGACATAGTCGGGGGCAGCTGTCCCCTTTCCTTTGCCTCATTAAAGGTCCTCATCAGTAGCGGGGCGAGCAAGTCCACATATTTCCTGTAAAATTCAACTGGGAATCCATCCGGTCCCGGAGCCTTCCCCGCCTGCATGCTCCTAATTCCTTTCACTACTTCCTCTATTTCAATCTGTGCTCCCAGTCCCACCCTTTCCTGCTCCTCCACCTTGGGAAATTCCAGCCGGTCCAGAAAGCCCATCATTCTCTCCCTCCCATCCGGGGGTTGAGCTTCGTATAATTTTTTATAAAATGCCTTGAACACTCCATTCACTCTCTCCGCTCCCCGCTCCATCTCTCCTTCCTCATCCCTCACTCCCCCTATTTCCCTCGTTGCTCCCCTTTTCCTCAATTGGTGGGCCAGCAACCTGCTTGCCTTCTCCCCATTTTCGTAATGTACACCCTGTGCCTTCCTCCACTGTGCCTCTGCAGTACCCGTTGTCAGCAAGTCAAATTCTACGTGTAGCCTTTGCCTTTGCCTGTACAGTCCCTCCTCCGGTGCCTCCGCATATTGCCTGTCCACCCTCAGAAGTTCTTGCAGCAACCGCTCCCGTTCCCTACTCTCCTGCTTTCCTTTATGTGCCCTTATTGATATCAGCTCCCCTCTAACCACTGCCTTCAGCGCCTCCCAGACCACTCCCACCTGGACCTCCCCATTATCATTGAGTTCCAAGTACTTTTCAATGCACCCCCTCACCCTTAGACACACCCCCTCATCTGCCATTAGTCCCATGTCCATTCTCCAGGGTGGGCGCCCTTCTGTTTCCTCCCCTATCTCCAAGTCCACCCAATGTGGAGCGTGATCCGAAATGGCTATAGCCGTATATTCCGTTCCCCTCACCTTCGGGATCAACGCCCTTCCCAAAACAAAAAAGTCTATTCGCGAATAGACTTTGTGGACATAGGAGAAAAACGAAAACTCCTTACTCCTAGGTCTGCTAAATCTCCATGAGTCTACTCCTCCCATCTGCTCCATAAAATCTTTAAGCACCTTGGCTGCTGCCGGCCTCCTTCCAGTCCTGGACCTCGACCTGTCCAGCCCTGGTTCCAACACCGTATTGAAATCTCCCCCCATTACCAACTTTCCCACCTCTAGGTCCGGGATGTGTCCTAGCATACGGCTCATAAAATTGGCATCATCCCAGTTCGGGGCATATACGTTTACTAAAACCACCGTCTCCCCCTGTAGTTTGCCACTCACCATCACGTATCTGCCCCCGCTATCCGCCACTATAGTCTTTGCCTCAAACATTACCCGCTTCCCCACTAATATAGCCACCCCCCTGTTTTTCGCATCTAGCCCCGAATGGAACACCTGCCCCACCCAACCTTTGCGTAGTCTCACCTGGTCTATCAGTTTCAAGTGCGTTTCCTGTAACATAACCACGTCTGCCTTAAGTTTCTTAAGGTGTGCGAGTACCCGTGCCCTCTTTATCGGCCCGTTCAGCCCTCTCACGTTCCACGTGATCAGCAGGGTTGGGGGGCTTTTTACCCCCCCCTTGTCGATTAGCCATCCCCTTTTTCCAGCTCCTCACCCGGTTCCCACGCAGCTGTGTCCCCCCCAGGCGGTGCCCCCCGCCCATCCCACCCCATACCAGCTCCCCCCTCTCCCCAGCAGCAGCAGCCCAATAATTCCCCCCTCTCACCCCCCCCCCCCCGCTAGATCCCCCACTAGCGTAGTTACACCCCCCATGTTGCTCCCAGAAGTCAGCAAACTCTGGTCGACCTCGGCTTCCCCCCGTGACCTCGGCTCGCACCGTGCAACGCCCCCTCCTTCCTGCTTCCCTATTCCCGCCATGATTATCATAGCGCGGGAACCGAGCCCGCGCTTCCCCCTTGGCCCCGCCCCCAATGGCCAACGCCCCGTCTCTTCCACCTCCTTTCCTCCCCCCACCACCTCCTGTGGAAGAGAGAAAAGTTACCACATCGCAGGATTAATAACATAAAACTCCTCTTTCCCCCATTTTTACCCCCCTCTTCGCCCCCCATACTCGCCCCACCACTTTGTTTCAAACGTTCTTTTTTAATAACCCGCTCATTCCAATTTTTCTTCCACGATAAAAGTCCACGCCTCATCCGCCGTCTCAAAGTAGTGGTGCCTCTCTTGATATGTGACCCACAGTCTTGCTGGTTGCAGCATTCCGAATTTTATCTCCTTTTTGTGAAGCACCGCCTTGGCCCGATTAAAGCTCGCCCTCCTTCTCGCCACCTCCACACTCCAGTCTTGGTATACGCGGATCACCGCGTTCTCCCACTTACTGCTCCGAGTTTTCTTTGCCCATCTAAGGACCATCTCTCTGTCCTTAAAACGGAGGAATCTCACCACTATGGCTCTAGGAATTTCTCCTGCTCTCGGTCCTCGCGCCATCACTCGGTATGCTCCCTCCACCTCCAGCGGACCCGCCGGGGCCTCCGTTCCCATTAACGAGTGCAGCATCGTGCTCACATATGCCCCGACGTCCGCTCCCTCCGCACCTTCAGGAAGACCGAGAATCCTTAGGTTGTTCCTCCTCGCGTTGTTCTCCAGCGCCTCCAGCCTTTCCGCACATCGTTTATGGTGTGCCTCGTGCATCTCCGTCTTCACCACCAGGCCCTGTATGTCGTCCTCATTCTCGGCAGCCTTTGCCTTCACGACCCGAAGCTCCCGCTCCTGGGTCTTTTGCTCCTCCTTTAGCCCTTCGATCGCCTGTAATATCGGGGCCAACAGCTCCTTCTTCATTTCCTTTTTGAGTTCTTCCACGCAGCGTTTCAAAAACTCGTGTTGTTCAGGGCCCCATGTTAAACTGCCACCTTCCGAAGCCATCTTGGTTTTTGCTTGCCTTCCTTGCCACTGCTCTAAAGGATCCACCGCAATCCGGCCACCTTCCTCTCCTTTTTTCATCCGTATCCAGGGGGGATTCCCTTCTGGTTTACCGCACAGTACTTGTAGCCGTTAAAATTGCTGTTGGGGCTCTTATTAGGAGCCCAAAAGTCCGTTCCACCGGGAGCTGCCGAAACGTGCGACTCAGCTGGTCATCGCCGCACCCGGAAGCCAACAAGGAGCTTTTAGACGCTCCTTCATCACTCACTCCCAATCAGCACACAAACATGGCAGCGCGCAGACCTGCTCCTCGCTTTGGGGATAGCGAACTGGTTAGGCTTGTTGACGCTGTGGATGAGAGGCGGACCACCCTGTTCCCCTGAGGGGTATGGAGGACCAGCAGCAGGGTCAGTCATGCCAGCTGACTGGCAGTGGCAGCGGCTGTCAATGTGGGCAGCGTGACCAGGAGGACTGGCATCCAATGTTGAAAGAAGATGACAAACGACTGCCAACGAGATGCAAGGGTAAGTTACCACCTCTCTCCTGGCATCAGTTCCGCCTGCCAGCCCTCAAATTTCTGAAACCTCCTGCTCTCGCCCCCAAATCACTGGCTGACACCTCGACCCTCCCCACATCCGATCTTTATGCTTGTTCCTCAGAACCGCCTGGCTCCACCAGCACCAGAGGTGAGGATCCAGAAAACCTGTCTCAAGTGAATTGTTCATGTCAGGCAAAATGATCCTTCCCCCCCACTGACCACATGTCCATTGTCCCGCAGGATCTCCATCAGATGAGGCCGGGCCATCCGGAGTCAATCCCCCGCCAGCTGCTGAGCCCCTGGACAAGGTGCTCCCGGCGCTGATGCAGATGATAGGACGCAGCCGTGAGATTCAGGAGTTCCAGCAACTGCAAGGCAGATTGGAGCAGTCCCAAAGGCTGCAGGGGCAGGAGATGGTGCCGGCAATGCGAGACCAACACTGACCACAGTGAAAATTTTGAACACGATGTCCGCATCTTGAGTGGTGGTGTCCAAGGCATGGCTCAGTCTGAGACGATCATGGCTGAGGGCCTTGACATCATGTCCCAGTCGCTGAGGGATGTGCTCCAGACACAGGTGGACATTATCCAGACTCTGCAGAGCAGTCACTGCGGACCATCACTGAAGGCGTCGACACCATGGTGCAGACAATAGGGAACCTTCCAGCATTGGCAGTGCCAGTTGGCTCAGAGGCCTCTGGAACTCACTCCAGCTGCCCGTCCATCCCATGATGTCCCCCAGGGCTTTATGGGCACTGTCAGGAAGGAGGAAGAGTTGGATGTTAACCCGGGGCCTGCCATCAAGGAGACAATGGCAATCTCCAATTCTTCCCCCCCACCTGGTGCATCTCAAGGGCAGCAGGCAGAACAGGATAGCACAGTGACGCCTGTGACACGGTAAGTCGGACAGGGAACTCTGGCTCCCGGTCCTCCCCAGGACATCCGCCTAGGGCATCAAAGGCGGTGCACGGAAGGCAGCAGGCTGCCCCCACCTCTGATGTGCATCCTGGGGAGACACCATGATGTAGAAGTAGACCACGGAAGAATCAAGAAGAGTGAGGAGCACGGAGTGGGCACTGGTCTGTGTGTGTGGGAGGGGAGGGCTGGGGTGGGGGTGGGGGAGGGGGGCGGTAGCGGTCGCTATTTATAGATAGGGGGAATGGAAATCTGTCACTCCGGTCCAACAGGTTTAAAGTTCCCTCCTGCTGCAGAACCCCTTTCTTGCCCCAGATCTTTTTTCCTCACACCCTCTAGTCCTGCACTCCCTGTCGCTCATGACTGCACCCTGCCACTGAGCCCCTACAGGCTCGTCATCTTTTGCAGGCCCAGAACCCCAGCTATTTCACCCTCTCTCCCAACCCGTCGTCTTAAATCCACAAACATTCTCAGCATCTGGAGCCATTATCTTGCATCTCCTTGCCAGCTGCAACTCACTCTCCCAGACCTTTTCCTCTATGATTTGTGCTATTGTTTCAGCTTCCAGAGACTCTCAAACCTGGTTGGGAGTTGCAGCTCTTGACCCACTGTGATTAAAATAGGAGGTCTATCTGGTCCGCAAGACACGTGCACTGCAGATTTCCTCAACGTACTTTTGATTTTCTATCTCGGACTGGTGGCTCTTCCAGGTCCTCCTGCAGATCTCTGTTCACTTTCCCTGGATACAACTAGTACTTATTAAGCACCTCTGCTATGCCCTCATTCTCAATACAAGATGATCTTCTTTATCTCCATTTGATCCCTGTGGTAAACCACTGTTGCCTCAGTTGGATTCAACTATCGTCTTTGTCCAATTGATCGTGCCTCAATCTCCTTGAAAGTAAAGTTTCCTTGAGCGTGATACTCAGACTGAGTCTGTCCGGATTGAGTTAAGAAACAATAAGAAGAAGTCTCTCACCGTATGGAGAGTACAAAATGGACTGAAAGTGGAAAGGAAAGTGAGGAAATTTAGAGAGTTTTCTAGTAGTACCACCGATGTAATGCTGGGGTGGGAAGGCATGAATGTCTTAAAATAGACTGCGATAAGACTGAACTTTGTGCTCAGAAATTGGCAGGACTTTCCAGAATTCATTCGTAACTATTTATTTAATCATTGTGTTACATTTCTAACAAGGAAGTAAAAGTACAAGGTCAGGTTCTGAGTAATAAAGCAGCCCAAGTAAGTAACCTGATGGCAAAGCAATGCCCAGGGGGGAGAAAAGCAACAAAATCTAATTGTGTTCTGTAGCCACCTAAATTGGCCAATTCCCGATTTAAAATGGCGAACGGCAAAGGCTGATGGGAAAGTCAGCCAACATAGACAGAAATCAGCAGCTGCAGGCTTGCTGTGTATTTACCTCTGCAAAGGCCAGACAACATCGATACCAGCGACCATCAGCATAACAAAGTAGCAGCCATCTGCATACTGATGAGCAATCCCTGGGAACAATAAGTAACATTTGGGACACACAAAGCAAAGCCAGACTCCGCGGCACCAGCAGGAGCCAACACAAAGGAGGTGAACGAGCACCTCAAGACTGCCCATCGATCAGGGAACCGCTCCAGTATTGGAGAAAATCAAACCAAGCGATTGGGACAAAGTCCAATCACTTGGAACCAGGTACAGGGTCCGCCCCGAAAGGCAGGAAGCCCCTGGGGACTATAAGAGTTGAGCCCCAAGTTCAAATCGCTCTCTTCACCTCTGCGTCCTGCCCGGGTCACCCAGCAACACAAACCAACATTGACCGTGACCGGTGCAGTGACTCCCGGCAGAAGTAAGTCTTAATTCAACACTCGCTACGAGATAGGCGCTCCTAGCTACCAATCCGTACCAACTTCGAATCCCGCAGACTCAGAACCCGAACGAAAGGCCATTTGTTCCCCTGACCTGGTGGGCCAGTCCGAAGTTAAGTATAGGCCTGTTAGTTGTAGAAGTAGCTTAGACGTAGAATTTGTGCATGAGTAGCGATTACTGTGTATAATAAATGTGCTTTGATATAAATCTTACTAATCGGTGTATTGGATTATTGATCATTACTCGGACTTGAACCTCGTGGCGGTATCATAAAGATACCTGGCGAGTCGAGAGCAAAGGTAATAAAACAGAGCAATTGAACCAAGGAGAAAATCAGCAACAATTCGTATTGGAAATAAACAAGAGAGTGAAAGACAAAGGTGTTGGGCTGGTGACGAGTTCAATTCTGAGGGAGAAAAGGGGACCGACCATTCAGTTCATGCAAAATTTCAGATTAAACAACAGGCCAGCAGTGGGAGACATTTAAATTTGAGACGGCTAGGTATAGGTTAATTATATTTGATCCAGCATTAAAGGGAGTATGTCTAAAACTGGAGTTTCTTACAGTTTTGCAAATTAAGATCTGTGAACGAGAGATGTGAAAAAGATTGGGAGAAGAAAACAAGAAGACGGAAACAAAATAGAAAAAGAAAGCTAAAAAAGGGAGATTAAGATAGGTGGGAATGAGTATGTAAGTTTGACAGTCAACAGAAAGAGAAAGAACAATGGGGTTTTTAAATACAGTCAAAGAAGGTTCCTCTGTAATCAGAGGCGCCATCTCCAAATAAATATAGGTCATTTATTTTAATGCTATCACCAGAAAGCAGAGTAATCACTTGGCCACTTTGGATCTTCAGGACTCACTTCAGAGTCTACGGCGCGATTCAGCAAACTCAAGTTAAAGTCCTCTGAATGGTGTGTTTAGCGGGGTGTTTCTTGGTGCCAGCGCCAAGAATGACCCCACTAGCCAATGGCACTTTGCTGCTTTTTCTGGCCGCAGTGAGGAACTTCTTGCCGAGGCCACTCTTTAAGTCATTTAAGACTACTCGTGGATTGGGGTGCCATTTTTAAAGGCAGTCCCAATCTGTCGACCACCCCCTCAGTGGCCTGAAGACCCCCACTTCAGCCAGCTGACCTCTTCCGGGGTCCTCGAGCCTCTCCTCACTGCAGGTCTTATGGGCCCCCACCCCTGGGCCTAACTCCCGGCATGGGCAACCTTGGCATTGCCAGTCTGGTACCCTGGCAATGCCCCTGTCAGCCAGACAGTACCACACAGGCAATGTCAGGGTAGTACTGCCAGGGTTCCCAGGTGACAATGCCAAGGTGCAAGTAAAGCAATGCCAAGGTGCCAGGGGGAGTGCCAGGGTGCTACAATGCCCAGTTCCCTACCACCCAGTGGCCTCAGGGCAGCACGGTAGCATTGTGGATAGCACAATTGCTTCACAGCTCCAGGGTCCCAGGTTCGATTCCGGCTTGGGTCACTGTCTGTGCGGAGTCTGCACATCCTCCCCGTGTCTGCGTGGATTTCCACCGGGTGCTCCGGTTTCCTCCCACAGTCCAAAGATGTGCAGGCAAGGTGGATTGGCCATGATAAATTGCCCTTAGTGTCCAAAATTGCCCTTAGTGTTGGGTGGAGGTGTTGACTTTGGGTAGGGTGCTCTTTCCAAGAGCCGGTGCAGACTCAATGGGCCGAATGGCCTCCTTCTGCACTGTAAATTCAATGATAATCTATGATTAATCTAGGACAAAGGTTCGGCACAACATTGTGGGCTGAAGGGCCTGTTCTGTGCTGTATTTTTCTATGTTCTATGTTCAACTTCCCAGCGAGACCTCTCGAGTTGCCATCAAGACTGGTTCACGACTTTGTGAACCAGTACCAAGCAGTACCCTGTTGAGGCCTAGCTGCCAAGGCTGGTGAATCCCAGGCCACGGGTGAATTGGGCGAGCGCGTATTGAAATGAGCCACAAAATATGTGCACCTGGATCTCGTCCAGCGAGAACGGGATCCAGATCGTGACGTGAGATTCCATTGAATCTCGCAAGACATTTTGAGCATTGGGATTCTTGATAAAGGACTCTCGCAAGATTCAACGGCCTCTTTCCGACACCACATCAGGCATGACGAGGCCTCTGAATCGCGCCCTACATATACTCTCAAGAGATACTGGTTCTGCTGATGGACTACTTTGAATGAAATTCCAGAAAGGAGTCCAGTAACATCTCAGGAAATGTCTTTAAACTCTTGGGGAATAGGGAAGTACAATACATTAGCCTGGACATGAAAATATGAATTGTGTACCCCAAATTTGAATTTGATACCATTCCGGAAGACTGCATGAAAATATAGTGAAATGCAGAGTGTTCATAAACTGTTTCTGGAAAATGGATAGAAGTGGCGGTTGAACAATCTGTTAATGGTTTGGTATGTCCTCTAAAATCTGATTCCATTCACACCATATTAGAAATGCAGTTGCCATGGCTAACTGCCATATTGATACATAATTGTATCTTTACCTTCTTAATAATGTGGGTTTCCCTTTTTAATTCAATGTCTGCATGGTGTGGGACTATGGCCAGTTGTGTGGGTTATTGTGTTCCCCTTGAATTCTTGCTGCTCAGTTGATAATTCTCCCTCATTATTTCTTAAATTGATCTCTTTTGCCATCAGGTTGTTTTGCCAACTGTTTTCTCATCTTTATCCCTTTTGGGCGTCACGATGGTGCAGTGGTTAGCACAGTTGCCTCATGGCACCGAGGACCCGGGGTCGATCCCGGCCCCGGGTCACTGTCCATGTGGAGTTTGCACATCTCCCCGTGTCTGCGTGGGTCTCACCCCCACAACCCAAAGATGTGCAGGTTAGGTGGATTGGCCACGCTAAATTGCCCCTTAATCGGTAAGAAATGAATTGGGTGCTTTAAATTAAAAAAAAATCTTTATCCCTTTTTGTTACTGCTAGTAGATTAAGGTCTGTTGAGGAACATCAAATAGTTAAAGAGGAGAGGAAATGGCCCGAATTATCACATGATTTTTACATGGTACAGAAATTGTTTGAGGTTCCCAGGCATTTGAAATAGTCACACTTTTGAACACAAATACTGGGGCTGACATCGAGTGTGTGTTTCCAGGTCTCCATGTGGCGAGAAATGATGTTACTTTGCAGTACACAAATTACAATAACATAGTGGGTTATGTGGCATCCTGTCTCCTCATATGTACATGTACATAATATAGAGGAAGATTCGAATGAAGACGATGAAGAAGTCAACCTGTATGGTCAGATGTAGAGTACAGGGAGATCAATAGGGATGATCTTTCACTGATGTTCTCATTGTAACTTTGGTCAAATATATCATATTCTGCAATTCCTTTTCCACCAAAATTCCAGAGGAAAACCCATGTAGAAATTGGGCTTGATAATGTGCTGATGGATCGGGATCAATTGGAATAGGCTAAAGGCAGATAAATGTAAATTAATACCCAATAAGGCAGGAAACCCAGACATCAGTGCAACCATTAGAAAAGGAAAAAAAATAGATTCCAGTTTAATTATAGTACATTTACTGGGTGCATCCAATCAATATAATTCACGGTAGCACAGTGGTTAGCACTGTCGCTTCACAGCGCCAGGATCCGGGTTCAATTCCCGGCTTGGGTCACTGTCTGTGCGGAGTCTGCACGTTCTCCCCCTGTCTGCGTGCGTTTCCTCCGGCTGCTCCGGTTTCCTCCCACAAGTCCTGAATGACGTGCTTGTTAGGCGAATTGGACATTCTGAATTCTCCCTCTGTGTACCCGAACAGGCGCCCGAGTGTGGCAACTCGGGGATTTTTGCAATATTTCATTGCAGTGTTAATGTAAGCCTACTTGTGACACTAATAAAGATTATTATTAACAAAAAATTGTTTGCTGCCATGTCAAATTGTGTTTATTTTTATCATATTTGACAGCACAGGACCTCGATTTCCCTTGTTGGAGTGACACTTCACAGAGCTTTATCACTTCTGGTTGGTCACAAGAAACGTTTAATGAACAGCAAATTATAGCTGATGGCTTGATGGTTGGAAAAGGTGGTTCTCATTCCAAACTTTATTCTGATCTGTTATTTTCTATAGTATTCATGTATTTTTGCACTGTATGGGTAATTAGCCATAGTCTGCAAAGGGCCAAGCATTTCTCTTCACTATCGAGAGGCAATTGGTACCTGGAAGGGCACTACTCCACATCAGACAGGCCTCCATGACCTACTGCAGCCAATTCAGGGTTTGAACCCATGCCATTGGCATTAATCTGCACTGCAAACTGGCCATTTAGTTAATTGAGCTATACAGGCATTAAAAAAGGCAATACAATGGGAAAGCAACCTTATGGCATTTTAAGGATTCAGAACTTGAAGTTTTGACAAAGCAATTTGTAAACCAAATGCTTTGCTTTGGAATGGGGCCCTTTGGTCTGGCCATGTTTTGCCATATCTTGTCTACATTGGTTCAAAGTCTAGTCTCTTAGAGCGGCTGTGGTCACTCTATCTGTGAACTGATATTTTACCAACGCCCTTTAAAGCTAACCTCATCCTGACTTAGTGTCAACTTGGGGCAGTGGTCAGACTCTTGCCTCTGAGTTAGACAATTCTGGGTTTTATCCCTTCTCAGGAATTTGAGCTTCAAATCCATGTTAACGTTCAGTGCAATATTTGGGAGTGCTTTGTCAGAGGTGTTGTCATTTAGATGAGATGCTAAACTGAGGTCCTATCTTTCTGTTTGGGAGGATATAAAGACCCCATGGCCGGTTATCCCTCTTAGCTGTGTGACCGAGTGGATGCATAGCATCCCAGATGTTCCTGTGCAGGTTAAGCTCTTACACAGGTTGTCTCCTTTAAGCTCCCCTGGGTGTGGACAAATTTTAACAAATTTGAACCTTTAAGGAAATAGGCTGTCCAGCACTAAAGAACTAGAGAGAATGCTGCCTATGGCCCTATTTGAAAAATACCAGGGCAGTTATCCTTGTCAAAATTCATCCCTTTGTCAGTATTTCAAAATCTCGGAATAAAACTCAACTAGTCAGTTATCTCATTGTTGTTTCATAGAATCCAGAGAATCCTTACAGTGCACAAGGAGGTCATTCGGCCCATCGGATCTGCACCAACCCAGGGTGGCATGGTGGTGCAGTGGTTACCACTGCTGCCTCACAGCGCTGACGACCCTGGTCTGATCCTGGCTCCGGGTCACTGTCCATATGGAGTTTGCACATTCTCCCCGTTTCTGCGTGGGTCTTACCTAACAACCTAAAAATGTGCAGGATAGGTGGATTGGCCACGCTAAATTTCCCTTAATTGGAAAAGAAGAAGAATTGGGTACTTTAAATTTAAAAAAAATAATAATAATAATTTGGGCGCCAAAACCTTCCTTTATTCCTCCCTACTTTCCTCCCTCTTTCCTTCCCTCTTTTCTTCCTTATTTCTTTCCCTGCTTCCCTCCCTTTTTTGTGTGCGGGTGTACTTCATGCTGGTAGTGCACTACTCATCAAATTGGTAAAACCAGGAAAAGAGATTTTCACGGACTGTGCTTTAATTAGGCTTTAGCCTTTGCAGATACAAATGTGAAGCCGAATGATGCTTTTGGGCCTCCTTTGCAAAATTGAACAGCATGTGGTGTTGGGTCAGCTGTATTCAAGATTACTGTTCTACATATAGTCTGACTCGTCATCTTTAAAGGGATTGCCGGAAGTTGCCATCAAACGTTTGTTAAAAAATACAAAAGTGAATGAAGAGCCTGAAGGTGCCCGAATGTTCCTCCTAGCCCCACTTCAGTGCCAAAGACCATTGCTGCCTTCCTCATCCCTCTACAGATCTCTTTCCATTACTCCTGACCGCCTGCCTCTCTGTCCCCCACCCTTTCGTTCATCCGTTTCTTTCTGATTGTTTTCTTCCCAATTGCTCAAATTCCAACTTGCTTTCCCATCTTCCAATCACCTCATGCCTTCCTCCCAATCAATTCCAATCGCTTTCTCCCTTCTTTTTTTCGCTCTTTCCGTAATCCTATCCCTGCCCTCCATACTCTTCCCCTGCCCCCTGATTGCCTCGCCATCCACCCAGCTAGGACATTACTGGTGATGCAGCATCCCAAAGTCCGATGCTGATTCGCCTGTGGGTTGCTTGTGAGTGGCCGTAAGGCACATACACTCAGGTGGTCTTCTGTAAATGATGCCCAGCAATGGGTGTGCCTCCGGTGCACTCGTTTTAGCACGAGGCTCGTTTCCTGTGTCCAGCTGGTGTTGGCAGGCGGGCATGAACCAGGTTCGAGGCACAATGTGTCTGAGGTGAAGTTTAATATGGAGTAAGTTGGCAGTAATGTGGAGAAATAGTTTCCGAAATATCTCTAATTTATATTCAAATCGTGCTTACATTTTATTAAATTATATTGTGATAGTAAAATCAAAGCAGAATCTACTGGTCTTGGCAAACAAAGTTGGTGGTAACTATGGGGATTGACTTCTACTCCCTAAAGCTGATACATCGTTGTTGTGCAGATAAGAAGTGCATTTCTCCAGTTCCCAGAAGTGTGCTATAAATTCTAATTCCATGCATGCTTTCCCACCGAAACATTCACACATTGCGCTGTGGACTGTGCTGAGGAGCGTACAGGAGGGAGAGAGGAGCTGGCCAAGTTTCAGAACATTGGACTTGGCAGTGGCATTATGGAAAATCCGGGAGACCATAATTAAAAGAAAAGTCAAGGGTTTATTTCTTTTAATGACAGCTGGAACTTTTAGCACAGCGTAAAATGAAGGAAAGTGGACTGTTTGTTTGACCTGTGTGACGGTTTGTCAGGGAATTGCCGAAATGGAGGGGCGGTGAGAAAGTATTTTCTTGCAGGAGTGCCTCACGGGACTAATGCAATACCTAAACATTTTATTAAAAAGAAACAAACTTCTTATTTTGAAAGGGAAGCATCTGATAAAAAATATGGGAACAAAAATAATACAAGGGAAAAATTGAATGAAAGAGGCAGGGAAAAGAAATGCCCAGAAGATGAAGGGATGATATAATTGAGGGGCGTTATTCTCCCATGCTCCCGCCAGCAGGTTCAATGGCTGATGGGGGGGGGGGGGGGGGGGGGGGGGGGTTGGAGGATGTGGCGGGAGTCAGACAAATCTGTTTCACGCTGGTGTGAGTTTACAGCGGGATCTTCCGCTGGTGCCGGCCATAGCGGATCACGAAACCCGCTGGAGGCCGGTGTGATGTCCACTTGCATCCCGCTAATGGGATACACGTAAGGCCTGACCAGAATCTTCCTCCCACATGCGATTCTCCATCTCGCCAGCGGGAAAACACGCCGGTCCCGAGCATGGTCAGTACAGATGGAGAACTGAGGGAGAACCCGAGCAGACAGCATTGGAAAAGCTCAGGACAGCCAGTGAGTGTGATGGTTGGAAGATCAGCACGTGAGGAGGAGTGCTCGCACGAGGCTGTAAAAGGCCTTGCCACCGACTTTCCTCCCTCCAGAATCACTCGTAATGTGGCTGCGTGTTAGGGGAGTGTTAGGGGAGGGGGAAGGCCTCGCAAAGCGGATATGATGATGATGAAAGACTGCAACAGAATTGTTGGATGACAGTGAATATATTTATTATAATACGTGACAGTGTTCACCCGTGCAACCACTTGTGATCAAAATTCCTTTGGCTTTCTTGGCCTACAGCTTCTTCTGTGACACCCGCAGAAGGAGTGGAGACAGCCTGTGGACTTGCCCATCCTGTTGTCTTTAATGACTGGGGCAGCCATCCTCTGGATAGTTGAGACCTGGCGGACCCTGGGTTACTTTGGGGGTTTGGGATACAGGAGCTGGCTGAACTGTGGTCCCTGAGTCAAGCCCACACCCAACGTCCGCCAAATCCTCCCCCCACCCCCATGCCCTCCTCTCTGGCCAACCCAGACCAGCCTTTCCCTCACACCTATCGGACAGAGCACTGACAGGTTGTAACATTGTGAACAGGTGTTTAATCTGACAACATGTATACAGGTCTGTGCTCTAGCCACTATGGGGGCAGTGCACGGGGATAGTGCCAACCCACCTATGTGGCCCGGTGGATGTCGTTGATCTTCCTATGGCACTGGGTGCTGGTCTTCCTGGTGATGCTCCCCAAGTTGATGGTTGCTTCCCCTTCCTCCCAGGTGGCATTGGCTGCCCTGTGGATGAACATCCAAGCCCTTTGGGGGAACAGGGCATCCCGTCTGGTCTCGACCGCGGCTAACAATCTGGCCA
Source organism: Scyliorhinus torazame (assembly GCF_047496885.1). Lineage (NCBI taxonomy): Eukaryota > Metazoa > Chordata > Chondrichthyes > Carcharhiniformes > Scyliorhinidae > Scyliorhinus > Scyliorhinus torazame. The sequence continues at coordinate 270,786,940 of NC_092712.1, read as the reverse complement.
GGTCGGCATTCCCGAATCGTGGGGCTGGTCTCCTCGGTGGCATGGCTGCGGGCTGTGCAGGTCTCGCTCTGTGGGATAGGTATAAGTGCAGTTCCCCTTTGTTAGCGGGGGACTGGTGGGCGCGGTCTCGGCGAATCAGCCAGCGGGACCATCATTTGCGGCGTGAAGACCGTGGGGTTCGGTAAGTGGACTAATTAAGGTTTGATACCGGTGACGTCCTCGCCGGGAAACCTGCGGCATTTCCCGCTCTCTACAATACTTTGAAACTTTTCCATTAAATAGCGCCCTACATCTGAGCTGTTCTTCTTCAATGCTTACACCTGCGCAATTCCAACTGGAAAGATTGGACAGTGATCAAAAGTGCACACCATATTTGATTTTTCCTCTTCTTATACTCGGGGTTCCCTACCAATTGCAGTGGCCCTAACAACAACCCAGCTGAGAACAGCCAGCTAAGCTCAGCTCAGCTCAGCTCAGGGTCCTTCCTGACCGGTATGGCTCAGCTCCTCACTGGTTAAACTCATGGCAAGAAAAGGATGGAATATACCATCTGGGTGCTCTTGTTCTTCCCATTGGCAAGCATTGGCTGTAACTATGGCGAGTCCTTCTCTGCTGTGATCGCTGGTGTGTATTCTGGTATTCTGATGCATCATCTGTACAATGAAAAAGATATTGGTTGTACGCAGCTGACCCATGGATAAGACACTGAACGAAACAAAATTTTTCCTTGAAGGTCAAGTCACAGAATTAACAGACCTGTATGCATAATAAAGCAAAATACTGCAGATGCTGGAAATCTGAAATATAAACAAAATGCTGGATAAACTCACCAGATCTGGCAGCATCTGTGGAGAGAGAATGTTTCAAGTCCACATGACCCTTCTACAGACCCATATGTATTCCTTTACTGCACACATTTCAGAGACCAAGGGCACGATGTAGCGAAAAAGAAAGAGAGGCCCACTTTGGGCGCGTTTAGCAGGGTATTGTTGAGCGCTTGCACCCCCACTATTAAATGGGACTCTGCTTCTTCCTTGGGCCCCGGCAAGGATCACCCCGCCAAGGCCGCCCCATTTCCTGCACTGAAAAGCTCATCTCAGGGTGGCAGTGCCAGGGTGCCAAGGAGTCACAGCCAGGGTGGCAGTGCCAAGATGGCATCAGGCATCAGGAGTGCCAGGGTACTACCCTTCCCAGAACCCGACCACCGGGGGCCTCCGATTGCCTGGGAGCCCCCCCCCCCGGGAGCCGCCCCACCCCACCAAGTGTTGAAACGCCTGGCCCATGTTTGTGGAAACCAGTGCTAAATGACGCCATGGCAGAGTGAGGCTGAGGCGAGGTCGTTCAATCCCACACCCTGGGTAACTCCGCTGCAGACATATTCAAGTGAGGCTAATTACGCACTTGAATATGCAAATCTGGATCGCGCCTATTGAGGGTGAGATCCAGATGGCGATGCCGCGAGAGATCTCTTTAGATTTCACGAGGCGTAATGAGCTTTCTAAATCTCGCGAGAGGCCTCTTGCGAAATTAAACGGCCTCGTTGCGTCCTGAGTTGGGCACGGCGAGGCTGGTCAATCGCGCCCCAAATTCCAATTGGTGTCAGTAGTGTTATCATGATCATTGTCCACATCACATGAGTTCAAACTGAGAATCCCCAAAACATGATACTGCACAAAATATCGTACAATTGATTAGTTGTACAGTGGCCAGTATACCATGTTCTATAATTACTGACATTTTACACGATGAAATAAAAGCAGAATTTTACGCCCTCCCCTGAGGTGAATTTGGAGGAGGCGGGCATTTTAATTGGACTTGTGGGTACAGGGTGGGGGTGCCCCCTCTGCTGCTATGAAGTCTGGGATGGGAAGGCTTGTGAATGGTTTCCCTGCCCAATTGAAGCCCTTAAATGGGCCTCATCCCTCCAGCACTGGCATTCAACCAGCAGCGGGCAGGACAGTCATCACATGGGGAGTCCCAAAGTGCAAACCCCTGCCAGAGGACTGTAGACCTTGAGGGCAGTGAGGTCGTAGAAGGAGATATCTCAATGGGACAGCGGTAGCAGCAGGAGATGAGAGAAAGACAGAGATGAAGGAATTGGAGGCAGAAGGGGATGGGATTGAATAGAGTGGTGCTCCTGCTCCAGAGTGATGTGGCCTTCCATCCCCTGAGAAGGGGAACTTTATTCTCTCCCTGATGGCCTCCAGCAATAATTCAGGGTAACATCGATGAGGCAGGGGTGCCAGCCTCTGGCTTTTCTGTGACGTTCCAATTCCCTCTGGTGCTGTGGAAAAACTTTGGCACAGTTAGCAGATTTCTTCCTCAGGATGCTTCAATGATGGTTGCCATGGAGAGACTAAATCAGTCCCACACTTCATCTGACCCACCTCTGTTCCTTCTCCAGACCAGTTATGGACTTAACTACACAGAAATCTTCACTTTAATCTTTCCTGGAGGAGATGGGTTTCCAACCCAAAAACAAATCCAGTGATTTTCACCTCTATAATGAAAATTCAGAGCAGTTTCTTACTGTCCAAATGATCAAATCCATTAATTACCTTAAACTCCTCAATTACATCACTCCTTAAAATATTATATCCATAGAACAGTGCAAAAGGAGGCCATTTGGCCCATCAAATCACCACCAACCCTCTACCAAGGCCCACTCACTCACCCAATCCCCGTAACCCTGCACATTGATCATGGCCACCTCATCTAACCTGCACATCTTTGGACTCTTGGAGGAAACTGGAGCACCCAGAGGAAATCCACACAGCCACGGGGAGGCACACAGTTACACAAGGCCAGAATTGAACCTGGGTCCCTGGCGTTGTAAGGCAGCAGAGCTAACCATTGTACCACTGTGCCTCTCCTCTATACTCATATTATATATATTTATACATTTATATATCATATTAGGACACTGTAAACATTATAGAAATCCATTTGCTGATTCCTATAGATGTTGTCTGACAGCTCCCTTGAATAATTTTAAGTAAGGAGTCAGCTGTTTAAAATTATTTAGGGTTCACCTACCAAGTTGAGGCATTTTCCTAACCTAAGACAATCCATAGGATCTCAGAAACCAATTTTCCAAGAGAAACATTGGGTGGAGAAAGAAACTGACCTAAAATTTTAAAACACAAACATAGATATCAGCAGAAAAAGGTGAGGAGGCACCATAAGCCCACTGATGTTCACTCTACCCAACTGGCCATACATCACTGTGCCTCATCCTCCCTGGTTCTTTGCAATGTCAACCTGGAGGGGCGGCAAAGACATTGGCAAAATTACGTCAAGAAAGATGCAAAAGTCAACAAATTTTCTAGTCGTTAAATAAAAGATTTTCATCTTATATAAGGCACTCTGGTTACTCATTAACCGCCTTCTACTTTTTGGAAGGGGAAGAAGGGGCAAAATCTATACCAGCCACCACAAATCTGCTGCGGGATTCTCCGTCGGCGGGATTCTCCGCCCCGCTGGCAGTGCACCCACACCTGTGCGTTTCCCGATGGCCTGGGGTGGCCGCAATGGGAAACCCCATTGGCCGGCTACGGGAATGGAGGGAGAATCCCGCTGCCGATGGGGGCACGCTGCGCCGGAAAACAGGGCTGGCGGGACGGAGAATCTCGTCCCTGATTTTCTAAGCATGTATTCCTGTGATGTATGATCTGGAAACTTTGGAGATCCCCGCAATGATTCTTTCATATACTCTCCACATGAAGCTCCATGTCAGGAGTGCGCACTTTGATAAATTGGCCCTTGTGCATTCGGCCCTTTTGAGATAATCCTGGAAGCAGTCACATGTTTTTGCTTATTAGTGTTGACTAGTGAAATTGTCGCAATAAAAAAAAGGTAATTGTAAGGGTAATATTTGCACATTGAGTAACTGTGAATAAAACACGTTTTCTAAATGTATTATTTATATAACATTCCCATTTAGCAGTTTTGAAGTCGACTCTTCAGAATCTTTTCACATTGGTTTAACAGTTTAATAACACGTTGGAGGAATTAATTGGTATTTATGTCTTATATGGCTATGTTTTGTGCATCTCCACTGTTCACACTGTTAGTGCTGATGTCTGTTTAAAATCATTGAGTGTTTGTCCAAATTCCCTCATTTATTTCAAGCTGGAATATTTCAAGGTTTGTGCCAGATACTGCCAATGAAACTGGCAGCATTGAAGCAGCAATTCAAAGGTGGCACAATGAGAATATCACTGGGGGAATAGAATAGGGAAGCTTATGTGAACTTGCACTGAACCTTGTTTAGACCACACTCGGAGTACTGTGTACAGTTCTGGTCTCCAAGTTATAAAAAGTTTGTGCAGGCAGTGGCGAAGGTGCAAAAATATTTCCAAGTATGATACCAGAACTGAGAAATTATAAATATCAGACAGGATGGAACAGGCTGGAGTGCTTTTCTCTTGGAACGAGAAAATGCTGAGGGGTGAGCCAACAGAGATCTCTGACATGAGGAGGGAGTTTAAGGGGGTGGAAGTAGAGAGAATGGGGGCAATTGTGAGGCCGCACCGGTTGTCAGGCTCAAAATCCGGAGAGAATTTAAAACGCGATTTTCTCTGGTGATATTGGGATTTGCACCCCACCCCCCTCTGGTGGAGTACTGTGAATCACACCGCGGATCCCGGAACCTAATTTTAATACGTTAGCATGTCCTTAGCGGGCATTCACTCCAGGCCTTCCCCCCATGCTGAATACTCTGGGCGGGATTCTCTGACCCCTCGCTGTGTCGGAGAATCCCCGGGGGGCGGTGCGAATCTCCGATGCCGGCTGCCGTAATCTCTGGGTGGGGGCGGGGATCACGCCACGCCGGTTGGGGGCCGTTGGCAGCAGCCACCCCCCCGCAATTCTCCGGGACCTGATGGGCCGAGCGGCCGTCGGTTTCTGGCCAGCCCCACCGGCTTGGATTGGACATGGTCCCACACGGCGGGACCTGGCTGGTAGGCCGGCTGGTGCGGTCCTCGGGGGGGGCGTGCAGGGATCCGGCCCCTGGGAGAGCCCCCACGGTGACCTGGCCTGCGATCGGGACCCACCGATCTGCGGGCGGGCCTGTGCCGTGGGGGCACTCCTTCCTTCCGCACCGGCCCCTGTAGGGCTCCGGCACAGCTGGCGTGGAGAGGACACCCCCCACGCATGCGCCACAATACGCTGGCCGGTCTCCGCATGCTCTAAACCATGCCGGCGGTTCTGCGCATGCACTAACTCGCGCAGTCCCTTCGGCCCCAGCTGGCGCGGCGCCAACCCCTCAGGCGCCGGCCTCGCCCCCGGAAGTGCGGAAAATTCCGCAACTTCCAGTTGGCCCGATGTCGGAGTGGTTTGTGCCGTTCTTGGTGCCAGCGTCAGGCCAATTCGCCGATTGCGGTGAATCCCGCCCATCGATGTACCGGCGTGCTGAACAGCATTTACAACAGGTTTGCAGAAATGTGAACCTGGCAGCCCCACCTCTGAGGGGGATTTTGGGGGTGAATGCACAGGCAGACCTGAATCTCCAAGGCCTTCAATGGTTAGGGTGCACTGGGGAGGACGTGGGGGACACAGATAAATTCAATTTCGGGCCAGGGCTGGAATTCAGTCTCTCAATCTCAGGGGGAGGGGTCATCAGCAGTCCTTACCGTCCCTTCATTTTGGGGCACCCCCTGCTTTAAGGGGTCTGGGGGCTGGCATCGTGTCCTGTGACCTTCCTGCTGGGCTTGTGCTCAAATCACTGCTGAGGGAGTGCCCGTCCTTAGTGGGAGCTGGAAAATGGGTGGGAGGAGATGAATACAGCGGGGCAGCACTGGGCGTGACTGTGAGGTTCTTGGGCGGGGATCCATGAGAGGCCAAGCTGCAAGGGCAGAGTGGAGGACTCAGGAATGAATTGCATCCCTGTCTCATGGGGAATGAAGACCCTCTCACATGGGGAAGCATGGCTGCAGTGTGAGTAGAGCCCCACACTCAATCAGCACTCTGAGGACAAAGGGGTTAGGCTGTAGGAATTTCAATTCCACTTGTCTGGGAGGTTTGACTGCCAGGAATTAGTCTGTTGAGCTGTAGACTGGGAGAATGAGGGTACTCTTTAGGTATATGCTTGTCACTCTAACTGCAGGCGTCACTCTAATCAGTTATTTTTCGTCTTCCACAAGAGGCAGTCATTTCCTGATATATTACCTCACTATTCACTGACTGGTCAATTGTGCCAATGAAATTTGACGAGCTAAACATCAGTGCCACTGATTGGAGTCCCAGGTGTTAAAACTCCAATGCTCATACAAGAATTAACATTACATAGATTCCACTGGTGTGTACCCCAATGCAAGGCTTCATGGTTATGTTTATCATTATTCACCCCGTTCTAAGTCATGATGAGGGGAGTCTTTGAGGTGTCCCGAGAGGATGCAGATGCTGGTTCCATGCCATTCACTCAACTGCCCTGTCACCTAATGCAAGGTTGCGGGGGGGACGGGGGAAACATGCCTCTTGAGGGTACAGACCCCTAATTCTGGTCGTATTGAGAGTGACATCTGGGGATTTGCCAGTGTGAGAGGGGAGGATGGGAGGACAAGTGGAGAGGCATTCACTGAGCGGAAAGCACACGGGTGGAGATCCCAGAGGAGTGGAGGGCTCTCTATGAGGGCCCACATGTATATAAACTTGAACCGGGACCAGGAAAGCCAGGATGCCAGGGCCATGGATTTCACCGGCTTGGAGGGCATCTCCGCTTAGTGGGCGTCCCCAGGTGCAGCGTGTGATAGATTGCATCCACGTGGCCTTCATGACATCATACAATGCCATTCATGAACCGCAAGGGATTCCACACCCTCAATGTCCAGGTCATTTGTGACCACATGATGCTCAAACTGCAGGTGTGTGCCCATTTCCCGGGGATCATCCATAACAGTTACATCTTGAGGTGCTCTCAGGTGTTTTTGAAGGAGCGCAGAGGCTGTAGGGATGGTTCCTCGAGGACAGGAGGTACCACTCAGGAGGTGGTTGAGGAAGTCAGTACGCAGGCCACAAACACCTGCGGAGACTGGCTATAACGAGGCTCATACATCAATGCATGCGCTGGTTGCGCAGGCGATTGGACTGCGCGTTTGGACTGTGGTTCCGGTGCCTGGACTGATTGGGGGGTGCCCACCAGTACAGTCCCAGAGGGTGTCCCACATTATTGTGGTCTGTTGCACTTTTCACAACTTGGCTCTGCAGAGGGGAGAACAGCCGGACCAGGAGGAGATGGCTGAGCGCCACATCTCCTCGGAGGGGGAGGATGAAGGACCTTCGGTCATGGCCAGAGCCCTCATGGGCCGATGAGTAAGGGACACCCTCATAGCGTCTCAGTTGAGGACAACCAGGACTATGGAGTGAGGTGCTCGCCCAACGTGGGGCGTGACATCTCATCAATAATGTGGTGCCAATGGTAGGTGCCCAAGATCATAGGCAGGGCGATAAAGCCATTGGCCAGACTCTGCGGGAGAATGATGATGTTTGCATTGAGGACTGATTGACGCTCCTCCCGTCCTCAGTGATATGTCTGACGCCTGTCTGACAGAGAGCTGAACGTGCCCTGCCGATGATCGGGCTTATCATGGAGCCTTGAGGAGCAGGATGAGCTCTCATCTGCTACAGCCCCCTTCGAGGTCAGGGGTCCTGGTGTGTTCCACCAAATAACCTCTGGGGGGCGGGCGGGGGGGGTCAGCCGCTCTGCACTTTGTCAACCCGTGGCCTCCTCATCACTGGAATAAGAGTGGCAGATATTAGTGGCCTGAGTGTTGAAGCGGGGGTGGGGGGGGGGGGGGGGGAGAGCTATCAGCTACAGTGCGTCTTGACTGAACCATCAGTGTGGGAGGTGGACGAGACACAGCGCTGCCATTCTCACACTGCGCCAAGTGTGCGGAGGGTTTGCAGAGTTTGGCTCCATGAAGTGACAGGGTGTAGGATGAAAGTGGTGTTTATTTACAAGAGCTATATTACAGTGATGACCTACCTTAACTAGTGCCAAGTTATATCCGTGCCTCCTAGGTCCCAACTGTTTCTTACTCTTCCTCGCCCTCCCACTATGCCTAGGTGTATTCCCAGGATCCATAGCTGAGGTTGAGGAGGTCTGCTGCCCGCCACGCCCTATTGCCTGAGATGATCATGGTGGGTGTTCCCTGGGGGGCCGGGACCTTATGCAGCACGGGTGTTGCAGTGCTACCGTCCATGGTGTGCTGGGCCAGAGGTGTGTTGCTCACAGGGAGGGGGGTGTCAGATGGGCTGGACACCCCCAGGGTCATGTGGGTGGAGGGCCCATGGCTGCACTCCTGACGATCCCTCTTCCCTTCAGGTGACGAGGGACCCCTGTGCTCCTCCTTGAGACAGAGGGGCAGTGGCAGTGGGATACAGAAGCCCCATCGCCCTCTGGCACTAACATTTGTGGATTCCCACCAGCACCTGCACCATGCAGTTGAAGCCCTGCACCATGGAACTCATGCCCTCAGCCATGAAGGTCATGAGTTGAACCACGGAGCGGATCCCCGCGATGGAGTGCATGACCTGCACCAAGGTCTCCACTGCAGACACCACGCTCGCAGTGTTGAACTTGTTGCATTGGAATAATGGCACCATCTCCTCAGGCAGAAAGCGACAGAAGGAGAGGATGGCCCGGCTGCTCGTCTGATTGCCCTGCAAGGGAAGGGAGATGGCATTGGTATCTCACGGGGGATAAATGATGCAAGATGTTTACTCACGTGAGGCTTGAGGAATGACTGTGTGTCACTGCCCCCACTTTACCATCCACATAGGTTCAGTCGTGCTCCTCCCTGGCCAGCTCAAGGGCTCTTTCCTCATATGGGACGAGGGTGCAGGACTCTCATTGGGTGGCTATGCTCAATTCTGCCCTGCAGAGAGACAGATGGGGAGTTTGTCGGCGGTAATCCTGCCAGTTCAGATGGTTGAGGAGTGGCATGCATGGAACAGGAGTGGGAGTGGGCATGTGAGGAGGAGAGTAGAGACTGGGGCGCACCATGGGGGAGTAGGGTGGGGTGGGGAAATAGAGCCTTGTGCCAGATGGGCAACCTATGAGGTGGCTGGGTAAGAGATCACCTTGGGGGTGTGAGGAGAGGGTGAGTGGGTGCAGCGAGAGACTGGCAGACTTACCCTTGCCATGTAAGGAAAGTCACTCTTTTTTTTTGGCACTGCTGCCCTGTCCTCTCCTGGAGGGCACTGGCACTTCTATAGAAAGAATGTTTCTTGTAAAATGTTTCACACAAAGGTTCAGGAGAGATTATGGGCTACATCATTGTGAAAAGCCATTCAGCAGAGTACATAAGGAGAATTTACTGGACCCATGAAACCATCAGCTGGGACTCAAGTATAGCAACAACGCAAATCTACCATCAAGTCAAACATTGAAAAATGTTAAAATTACTATAAGCTTTAGAGAATGACTGGGTAACATATCTTCTATCCACATCTTTTCAGGAAATTGCACTAAAGTTACTGTAACTCTGTATCAATGGTAACGTATCACCCTCTCCTTCCATAATCTTATCTTCATCAGCTTCAAATGGTTCTTCAAGGTCTTTGCTTTAACTTGCATCATCCTTTCCTCCCAAGTCCTCCGTCAGTTTCAGGCTCTGCCTCCATTCTTTCATCTGCACATTAACTGCTTCCTCAAATTTATCTATTGCTTCTTCACCTTCATCACTCCCAGCACCTTCTTCACTGTCACCACCTTCACCATCAGCACCTTCACCTTCTTCGGCACCTTCTCCCTCTTTCTTCTATCCATTATCGGCATCATCATTGATCCCATCACCCTCACCATTAACTCCCTGCATGCCAGCCTCCTCTTTTGTGCTGTACTTTTCTTTGTTATTTTAGAAAATTTTAGTTTAGACGGGCAGCATGGTCGGTGCAGGCTTGGAGGGCCGAAGGGCCTGTTCCTGTGCTGTATTTTTCTTTGTTCTTTGCATCCTTGTCACCTGGATCGTCGGTGAATGGGTTTTCACCCTTGATATATTTCTCTAGCATTGTTGCAATATTGCTGTTATTCAGGATGCTCTGAGCAATAACTAGTCTATTCTTTTTGGCTCTCTCAATAGCTGCCCTACGGTTTCGGTTGTGCTCAGCTGACCTCAAATGCTGCCCAATGAAGCCAGTCTGCATCGGGGTGAACAGCTCACAGGCCACACAATGAGCTGCCTCCACCTTTTTCATGCAGAGCTCCGGACCAATACCCTGGAGTACATTGTGTTGCTGCATCAGCTGCTTTTTGAGACTAGTTCCATCTCCGATTTGCTCCTGGCGTTTGTGTTTCCTTGTTCTTGTTTGAGATGTAGTCATCCAAAAAGTCAGCAGTCTGAGTTTTGAGTTTGGTCCCAATGAACTTGAAAGTTCATTGGGCAGCACGGTAGCATAGTGGTTAGCGCAATTGCTTCACAGCTCCAGGGTCCCAGGTTCGATTCCGGCTTGGGTCACTGTCTGTGCGGAGTCTGCACATCCTCCCCGTGTGTGCGTGGGTTTCCTCCGGGTGCTCCGGTTTCCTCCCACAGTCCAAAGATGTGCAGGTTAGGTGGATTGGCCATGCTAAATTGCCCTTAGTGTCCAAAATTGCCCTTAGTGTTGGTTGAGTGGGGTTATTGGGTTATGGGGATAGGGTGGTGTGGGCTTGGGTAGGGTGCTCTTTCCAAGAGCCGGTGCAGACTCGATGGGCCGAATGGCCTCCTTCTGCACTGTAAATTCTATGAAATCTATGAAAAGTTTCCTTGTGAAACGTTTACTTCATGTGAGCAACAATCGCCTCATCTTCAAATGTACAGAGGACCGAGCAGGCAAATATTATTCTATCTGTGAGACGGTCAGGAGTCTTCTTTGAGTCTTCTTCTTCTCTTGCATTGTAGGAAAACACTTTGGTTTCTTCTCTCCTTTCTCATTTGAATCCTTGTCCTCACCACCTCATTCAACCCCACCATCTTCCTTGTGTTCAGCATCAGAATCATCACCATAATCAGTTTTAGCTGGTTTGTTTTCAGGGTCTTCAGTACTGCTTGTTGACCGTTTTCTCTTCCTACCTGGACCACTTATACCCTTCTCCCTGCCTCTGTTTCAATTCTTGTCTCTCCTTCTCAGTCTGCTCAGTCTGCCGCCAAACCTCTGGCCAGGCCCTGAGCTCGGAACAAGTCCAGGGGGATGTTTGGGGAGAAGATTGAGGGGACGTTTCTGGTGGAGGACGCAGCATTGAAGCCTCTTCCTCCTATTGGCATGTCATTCCAGTGTGCAGACATCCACCTGCAATCTCCAGGCCGCAGGTAGGGGTCATTCTAGTTTGCTCTCTTATTTGGAGCCCAGTTTCCTGACCAATTCTGACCCGGTTGGCTACTATATGTTCTGTTGTGGTATGATCCCGTAGATAGAGAGGCAAATAGGTTTAAGAAGGGAATTCCAGAGTTTAGGGCCTGGATGCTTTACGTTATGGCTGTCAGTGGTGGGCCAAAGGTTGTGGGGGAGGCACAAAAAAACTAGAGTTGAAGCAATGCAGAGTTCTTGGAGGGTTGCAAGGCGAATATTTCGCATTTGAAATATACTAGGTTTTGGGGCAATGGATGGTGCGGGAAGCTGTAAGGGTGCTACATAGGAAGTGGCATTACACAGTCTCAATCCTGTTTCTAGTGCCACCAACAAATATCAAAGTCAGAGGGCTGGATTCTCCGATTTCCGACACCAAAGTCGCGTTCGGCGATTGCCCGGTGTCATGTGAGAGTACCTTTATGACATGGATGTTTAAGCAATGCACCTTTAATAAAACAGTGATGTCAGCGAGTGGGTGGAGCTGGGCTTTAGATCAGACATTTTGAGATTTCAGTTTGAAAAAGCAGCTTGTGTGTGTCTGTGTGTTTCCAGGAAGCTGCAGTTTGGAGGAAAAGAGCTGGGGAGTGTCTGTGTTTGCAGTGAGCTGGATCTCTGCCATGAAAGACTATCTCTGGATCATTTGGGTGATTTAAACTCATAATAGTAAAGCCTTTAACCTGATGTGATTCTGTTTAAAGGTGTTAAGTCTCTTGGAAGTTTGAAGGAACATTTTGAGGAATTATTTACTGTTGCAATATTTTCTGAGTTATCTTTGAAGTAAGGGGTGTTAAGCGATCCAACGGTTATTTAAGATGTTAAGTTGAGTTCATGGAATAAACTGTGTTTTGTGTTTAAAAATCCACGTGTCCATAATTGTAATCCCACTCCTAGGGAACAAGCCGTGTGCTAGGAAAAGCAACAAATACATTAGGTTGAGCTCACTGGGCTAAATCGCTGGCTTTTAAAAGCAGAGCAAGGCAGGCCAGCAGCAATGTTCAATTCACATACCAGCCTCCCCGAACAGGCGCCGGAATGTGGCGACTAGGGGCTTTTCACAGTAACTTCATTGAAGCCTACTCGTGACAATAAGCGATTTTCATTTTCATTCGTTTCATTTTCATTAAAGGGAGAGGTTGGTTGAACGCCATGATACATTTTGGGGTTCTGAAAACGCCTCGCCCATAACAATTGGGGGCTCTAGGGGGATAAAAGGCTATCTATTAGATTGGCTTTTGTGAACTTAAAGACAGTGAAGGATTGTTGCTTTTCCGGTGTGGTATTTTAGTTTAAGTGGGGAGTGTATTGTGGACAATGGCGGTTCCAGAGGCTCAGACGTTTTTTGGGGTGGAGACTGTCACACACAGTACTTTATGGACAGAGATGAAAAGCAGGCTGTTGGGTCTGGCAAAAACATTGCAGTTAACATTACCTGACAAATGCGAAAAGATGAGATAATTATGGCGGTTGTTAAGCATTTAAAGTTGCCTGAGATAGAGAAATGGCAAATGGCTCATGGGAAATGGCAAAAATTCAGATGCAAATTAAACAAATGGAACATGAGAAAGATTTAAAGCGGCTTGTATACGAAAGAGATAGAGAGGAAAAAGAAAAGGAGAGAGAAGAAAGAAACAAAGAAAGAGACAGCGAGGAAAGGGAAAAAGAGAGAGTGTTTGAACTTCGGAAAATGGCTCTGAAACATGAAAATCAGTTAAAATTGGCAGACGCAAAGGGACACCTACAGTTGGAGGAGATGGATGAGGATAATGAGACAGAGCGTCATAGTCGAAGACGTGGTGAGGATCTATTTAAATATGTCTAAGCATTGCCAAGGTTTGATGAGAAGGAGGTAGAAGCTTTTTTCATTTCATTTGAGAAGGTAGCTAAACAAATGCAATGGCCACAGGACATGTGGGTATTACTGATTCAAACAAAGCTGGTAGGTAGGGCTAATGAAGTGTTTGCATCACTACCGGAGGAGGTATCTGGAACGTATGAGGAGGTGAAGAAATCCATCTTAAGTGCATATGAGCTAGTGCCTGAAGCTTACAGACAAAGGTTTAGAAATTTAAGGAAAGAATTTGGTCAAACATACATGGAGTTTGAAAGGCTCAAACAGAGTAATTTTGATAGGTGGATAAGGGCTTTGAAAATAGACCAAACGTATGAAGCTCTCAGAGAAATTATACTTTTGGAGGAGTTTAAAAATTCAATTCCTGATGAAGTGAGAACTCACGTCAAGAAGGTTAAAACAGCAAGATTAGCAGTGGAAATGGCAGATGATTATGAATTAGTTCATAAATCAAAGATTGGTTTCCGACATCAGTTTCAGCCGGTGATGGATAGAAACTGGGGACATGAGAAATACTCAAGTGGTAAATGTAATGGTGATCTGATGGGAGACAATAAAGAGAGTGAACCTCAGATTAAAAAAGAAATCCAGGAGGGTGGAAAAGAAATGAAAAGTTTCAAATGTTTCCATGTAATAAACTAGGCCATGTAAAGTCACAGTGTTGGTGGTTGAAGAAAAGCATTGGGAAGGCTGATGTGGTAAAACAGGATAAAACAGGGGTTTGTTAGAGTAGTAAAGGAAAGCCCAAGGGAAGTGAAGGAGGTGCAAACGATTGTACAGCCTGTTCAAGAAGTAATTGTTAAGAAGGTGCCAGATGTATTTGAAGAATTTACTTGTGTGGGTAAAGTTTACTCATGTGTATCAGGAGGAGCCGGTAAAGAAGTCACAATTTTAAGAGATACAGGTGTGAGTCAATCTTTAATGGTAAGAGATGAGGAATTATGTAGTTTGAGAAGAATGTTGCCAGAAAAGGTGGTGTTATGTGGAATTCAGGGTGAGAGGAGTAGCGTTCCATTATTTAAGGTAAGGTTGGAAAGTCCAGTGAAGAGTGGTGAACTGGTAGTAGGAGTAATAGATAAACTATCATGTGCAGGAATAATGTTTACCAGCTCTTGGAAAGAGCACCCTACCCAAGGTCAACACCTCCACCCTATCCCCATAACCCAGTAACCCCACCCAACACTAAGGGCAATTTTGGACACTAAGGGCAATTTATCATGGCCAACCCACCTAATATATGATATACTACCCACTGGATTGCAGGTGGGAGTGATGCCTATTGTGGTTGATAAGCCAGTGGAAAATCAGACAACTGAAGGGTTGAAGGACGAATATCCTGGGATTTTTCCGGATTGTGTAGTAACAAGGTCGCAAAGTCACAGGTTAAGACAAGAGGAGAAATCAAAGAGTGAAGATGAAATTGAAGTGCAAGTATCAGAAACGATTTTTTAAAAGAACAAGAACAGGTGGAGGATGAGGCGGATATTTTTAGTTCAGAAAAATTGGCGGAGTTACAACAGAAAGATGTCGAAATAAAACGGATATATCAGAAAGCATATACGGAAGAAGAATCTGAGAGTATACCAGAGTGCTACTACCGTAAAAATGATGTCTTGATGAGAAAATGGAAACCTTTACATATGCAGGTGGCTGAAAAGTGGGCAGAAGTTCATCAAGTAGTATTGCTGGTAGGGTATAGAAAGGAGGTGTTGCGAGTTGCACATGAGGTACCATCATAGATTATCATAGAATTTACAGTGCAGAAGGAGGCCATTCAGCCCATCGGGTCTGCACCAGCTCTTGGAAAGAGCACCCTACCCAAGGTCAACACCTCCACCCTATCCCCATAACCCAGAAACCCCACCCAACACTAAGGGCAATTTTGGACACTAAGGGCAATTTATCATGGCCAACCCACCTAACCTGCACATCTTTGGACTGTGGGAGGAAACCGGAGCACCCGGAGGAAACCCACGCACACACGGGGAGTATGTGCAGACTCCGCACAGACAGTGACCCAAGCCGGAATCGAACCTGGGACCCTGGAGCTGTGAAGCAATTGTGCTATCCACAATGCTACCGTGCTGCCCCCAGTGCTGCCTACCAGTGGGAGGTCATTTGGGAATAAGGAAAACTCAAGCTAAAATCCAGAAACATTTTTATTGGCCTGGACTACATAAAGATGTAGTTAAATTTTGTCAATCATGTCACACATGTCAAGTGATAGGGAAACCTCAAGCAGTGATAAAACCAGCGCCTTAATACCCATTCCAGCATTTGAGGAACCTTTTACGAGGTCATAATTGATTGTGTAGGACCGCTTCCTGAAACAAAAAGTGGAAATCAATATCTTTTGACTATAATGGATGTGTCAACTAGGTTTCCAGAGGAGATTCAAGTACGTAATATTACAGCTAAAAGGATTGTGGAGGAGTAACTTAAATTCTTTACTAGATATGGACTACCGACAGAAATTCAATCGGATCAAGGATCATATTTTACTTCAAAGTTATTCAAAGAAGTTACGGATAGCTTAGGAATAAAACAATTTAAATCAACTAAGTGCCATCCAGAATCGCAGGGAGCATTAGAAAGGTGGCATCAGACATTAAAGACAATGTTGAGGAAGTATTGTCAAGATTATCCAGAGGATTGGGATAAAGGAATTCCATTCATATTGTTTGCAATTCGGGATGCACCTAATGAGTCTACCAAATTTAGTCCTTTTGAACTAATTTTTGGTCATGAGGTAAGAGGACCACTTAAATTGATTCAGGGAAAATTGGTGGATGAGAAATCGGAAATTACACTACTGGATTACGTGTCAAATTTTGGGGAACGATTAAATAGAGCAGGTGAATTGGCTAGACAACATTTGAAAGTTGCACAAAATGTGATGAGACGGGTCGCGGACAAGAAATCCAAAGTTCGCAGTTTTGCCAGTGGGGATAATGTTTTAGTGTTGTTACCAGTGCTAGGTGAGCCTTTAAAAGCTAGGTTTTGTGGACTGTATCAGATTGAAAGGAAATTAAGTGAGGTGAATTATGTGGTAAAACCACCAGATAGAAGGAAGACTCACCGAGTGTGTCATATGAATATGCTTAAAAGGTATTTTGAAAGGGAAGGAGAGAAAAAGGAGGAGGTTTTAATGTTTCTAACTCAAAGTGATGAACCAAATCCAGATGACTTGGAATTTGACGTACCTCAAATTAAATGAGGATGTTCTTAAAAATTGGGATAAAGTGTTGAGTTACCTTCCAGAGGAAAAACAAACTGACCTGAAAGAGTTATTGATATCACATGGGCAAGTTTGTAGAGATAAATTGGGAAGTACTAAAATGGCTATACATGATGTAGATGTAGGAAATGCTGTTCCTACCAAACAACGTCCATATAGACTTAATCCTTTAAAATTGGCACAGGTTAACAGAGAAGAATGGCATAATTGAAGTGGGTTGCAGCCAATGGAGCTCACCAATAGTGATGGTACCTAAACCAGACGGTACCCAACGGTTGTGTGTGGACTACAGAAAGGTGAATGCAGTTACGAGAACGGACTCTTATCCTATCCCACGTTTGGAGGATTGCATTGAGAAAGTGGGACAATCTGTTTTTATTTCCAACTTCCAGACATGGAAAGAACATTTTAAAAATCTAATGGAGTTCTTCGATCGACTTCAGGTGGCGGGTTTGGTGATGAACCTAGCCGAAAGTGAATTTGGAGAAGCCCAAATCACTTTCCTTGAGGAGTTTCCGATACCCTCAAGACGAAGGGAGGCAATGCGATCTCTTAACATGAATGAATTTGATCGCACCTTTGTGCAAAAGTTTTGTGGCGTGATTACTCCACTGATGGGCTTGCTAAAGAAACCTAAAAAATTTCAATGGACAGCGGACTTTCAACAGGCATTTGACTGCCTGAAAGCTGTGATCACCAATGCTCCTGTATTGGAGAATTGCAAGGGACTCTGTGGTCAGATTGAACTAAAGTATCTGATTCTAAAGAGAAGTGCCAAGGAGGAAAGGAATCGATGGATCGTGCAGAGACTTTGTTCAAAGAGACTGTCAATCGAGAACGATTTCGGTTGGAGGAAGAAGAACAAAGAAAAATGGACTATATTATTATATCTGTTTGCATGTGTTGTTTTTTTTTAAAACAAAAAGGTATATTTACTGTGTACATTTCTTAGTGGATGGTGCAAAAGTGAAACATGAAACCATCTTGAAGTTTATGGTTTCTTTTTTTTTCTTGGGCGGAGGTGTCATGTGAGAGTACCTTTAAGACATGGATGTTTAAGCAATGTACCTTTAAGAAAACAGTGATGTCAGAGAGTGGGTGGAGCTGGGCTTTAGATCAGCCATTTTGAGGTTTCAGTTTGGAAAAGCAGCTTGTGTGTGTCTGTGTGTTTCCAGGAAGCTGCAGTTTGGAGGAAAAGAGCTTGGGAGTGTCTGTGTTTGCAGTGAGTGGATCTCTGCCATGAAAGACTATCTCTGGATCGTTTGGGTGATTTAAACTCATAATAGTAAAGCCTTTAACCTGATGTGATTCTGTTTAAAGGTGTTAAGTCTCTTGGAGGTTTGAAGGAACATTTTGAGGAATTATTTACTGTTGCAATATTTTCTGAGTTATCTTTGAAGTAAGGGGTGTTAAGAGATCCAATGTTTATTTAAGATGTTAAGTTGAGTTCATGGAATAAACAGTGTTTTGTGTTTAAAAACCCACGTGTCTATAATTGTAATCCCACACCTAGGGAACAAGCCGTGTGCTAGGAAAAGCAACAAATACATTAAAGGAGAGGTTGGTTGAACTCCATGATACATTTTGGGGTTCTGAAAACGCCTCACCCATAACATCGGAGAATCCGCTTTTACTCCGAAATCGGAGGTGGTGCCATTTTTCAGACGCTCTTCCCCCTCAAAAACGGCATAATCAGTGATTATGCCGCATGCTGTTGGGACATCTCTGGCCCTCCCCTGATGCTCCGCCCCCGACGGTGTGGGACGCGTGTGCTCACATTTTTGGTGACCTCGAATGACGGCTGTGGACTGTGTCCAGCGTCGCCACAGGTTGGGGGGGGAGCCGTTCTGCTGGCCGGGAGGGCTTCAGCGGGGGCTGGGGGGACTGGTGGGGGGTGGTCTTGTTGCTCTGTTTCGGTCCCAACAGCGCCGCCAATACTGTGGGTATTTAAATTTATCTTAGTGAACCACAAGCCTTCCCTTATATCGATCAAATGACCACACAACCAGTTAGTTAGTTCAAAAGATGGTTTATTCACATACACAAGAGTTACCTCAACATGCAAACACAATATCTACTATGAGTTAAACTACACCTATCAGCTACAATAACCTATATTTAACTTCAGGGCGACCGGCACTGTGCAAATGAATAAGGCCTTTATCTGGATTTCACTTGGCTGGTTCGAAGAAAGTTGCTCTGTCTCTGCTGGGCTCACCGTCAGGTATCGATCGTTGGTCTTGAACTTAGCTGGTTGTTCCTGCTGCAATTGGGTTGGCACAGGCTGGATCCAAAAGAGTCAGAACACATGGCTGCGCTCTCTTTTATCCCTTTGGGATTTCGCGCTCTTTGGGGCGGTCCTTAACCTTGGACCCAATAGTTCGACAGGGCTCTGATTACTCTCTTCGATTTCGGCCAATAAAGGGGCGGGTGCCTTGGTAGCTGGGCGGGTCCTTAGCGGTCATTGACCTTGGCAGTTATGCTTTCTGAGTAAGGGGAGTGGTGCCGATCAGTCTGTGGCTGTACCGGTTGCTTGATCGGTGTTCTATTGTCCTGGGAAAATGGGCCATTGAAATGCAAACGAGCGGGGGTTTCAATCAAGTCTGGTTACCTGTGTTTTAGAAACACATAGGCTCTGTATCTGTTTGAGTCCCGGGGTGGCCATGATTCCCATGGTCCTTTGCAGGTGGCCATCTTAGATGTCTACATTCTGTCCTTTTGATCCTGAACGCGAAGCGTAATGGATCACACTATTGATCCCTGTTCATCCTTGGTGGACTGGTCACCCTTGGTCAAGGCAAGGTTCTACTCTACTCTATCTTATGGTTTGGGACATTTACCTAATATTCCATTAATATATTCATAAATTAATTAATCTCTAACGGTTACTATAATTCAGGTCACTATAAAACATTTAATTTATCCGCAGAGTTGATCTCTAGCTATTGCTATCTAAGCTACTCTCATGCTGCTGGTGAATATCAAAGAACTTATATACAGTACAAAATTTAAAACAGCAGCATCACATTTCTACTTAATCCTAATAAAGTTAAAGAGGTACATGGTTTATTTTTTAGCAGCAATTGTTACATGAGTTCAATTTTGTTGAATTCCAAAGAAGGGGGATCGGACTGCATATATCGGGGAGTGGGAGACTTTTGCTCGCCATTTACGGAGTCGAAGTGTCCGAATGACACTGTAGATTATTGCAACTACTAGAAGGGCCTCTACTATGTATGAAAGAGGGTTCCATTTGGCAATATTTTCGTACCAGGTGGGGGTTTCGATGTCTGTCTTTATGTGTGGTGTAGTGTCCGGGCTGGTGGTGGGCTGTTGTGTGGTAGTGTTCGGGGCTGGTGTAGTGTTTGTTCCAAAAGTTCATTGCGCACGCAGTTGCAGAAGTCCAGCAATGATCCAAACACATGTCAGCAGTTCTTGCTTCATCCCGTGTCTTCTGTTTTCCGTGTAATCCTGGGGGTACAAGCATAGTATCTGTTATTATCCTTGGTTAATATCTTGTTTTATTAGTCTTTCTCACCTTACTCCAATTACCCGTTATGATTGTCACCATGTGTGACTCCCTCATTGTTTTTTTTGAAATACCATTTTGGAGAGACAAGAAATGCACATTTTTAAAGTACAGAGACTCTCGCAGCTTGTGGGCGATGCGGGGAGTGGGCGGACAATTTCTTCGACCAGTCTTTTCTTTATTTGCAACCAGTGTTGGTTGAGGCTTATCTTAACGAGCCGAATTTCAGGGTGGCCAGTTTTCTAGAGTTTCGTTCCAGGGCTCAGAGATAGTTCATGTGTAGCAGTGTGTATAGCAACCAATTGTGTCATATGTCGAAATAGCATGTGGGGAGCAACCAGGGGGTCGCGATAGGTAAAGGAAAGAAGGGGTGAGCGTACAGAACGTGGCAAAATGCATTCTTTATACCACAACCAAAGAGAGAGTAGAGAAGGTGAAACTAAGGCCTGCCAAAGGCAACGCAGAGTGTAGAGAACCATTCCAGAGGGTATGAGGTGAAGGGAACATGAGGTGCGTGTGGGCTACTGCAGGATAAGAATGGGTGGAATCCCCGGGTAGGGCGGGGGATAGTGCCGTTACTCCACTACCCGAGCTTAACTGACCGGATGCATTTGGGGTCCTCAGGTAGGGCAGGGATCAGTGTCATTACTCCCTACCTGGGTGACCTAGGTGGACGGTAAGAGTTTATAGTCGTGTGGAAACCTGCCATAAAGGCTGGTAGAACAGTGATCTGTCCCCCAACAAATGTGTACCTTTAACTGTCATTGGGCATCGTACCCTCGAATCAGAAGAGTAATTTTGTGTCGGGCGACATGAATTAAAACAATGTAGTAGAAAAAAAAGAAGGAAAAAGGCGGGCAGGCTCCATCAGAACTTTGGACACATTAATACTTAGGCGGTGTCTCTTTCTCATCATCTGGACACCTCAGGGTTCTGTACCAAACAGTGTTGTGAAAGCATTACCGAAACGAGAGTCGGTATCTGAATCATCGCCATCTCCCGGTTGCCAGACTCGTGTCTGCCGTTTCTTTGCCTTGGCCGCGTGGGCCGTCGGATGGCCCGAATCGTCGTGCCTTACCAGTCTGCAAGAGTTGTCGCGGGCCAAAGAGGGACTTGTTTGTCATGAGGCGTAGGGGCGGTGGATGTGACGGTGGCTGGGGGAGAGCATATAGGGGGTCAAAGGTATCTAAGTCATGGCTCTGGGGGCTGGGGTGACTGGGGGCAGCGAGAGCGTGCCAGTGTTCAGGGATAGTAATGAAATCCGGGAGGCTCTCGCTGTCGTCGGAGTCAAGTGCAAGGTACAGGTTTGTACCTGTGGGCGGAGACAAGTTCGGGTCTGTGGGCGTAGACAAGGGATAAATGCCGGCATGGCTGGGAGAGGGTTGGCATAGGGGCCGGACTAGGTTGTCGATGGGTGGGGCGTAATTGTCTCCTATTGCCAGAGAGATGTGGTGGGAGTGGCTACATTGTGACCCGTAGACTTTGAGTTGGTTGATGTGGAACCAACCAGTTTTACCGTTGGGGTACATTATCTTGTACACGGAGGGGTTCACTTTGTCTGAAATGGAGTAGGGTCCTGCAAATTTGGGGGAGAGGAA
Source organism: Scyliorhinus torazame (assembly GCF_047496885.1). Lineage (NCBI taxonomy): Eukaryota > Metazoa > Chordata > Chondrichthyes > Carcharhiniformes > Scyliorhinidae > Scyliorhinus > Scyliorhinus torazame. The sequence continues at coordinate 270,765,398 of NC_092712.1, read as the reverse complement.
AGAACTGGGGTTGTAAAGTGAAACCATTACTTGCTGACCGACTGTGTACTCTACGGGGTGGACGGTTTTGTCAAAGCAGGTTTTACCCTGCTTCCTTCTAGCACCTAATCGTACAGCTGCAGCGAGTTGTGCCACTTTAATGTTATCTGTATCCTGTTGGACTACTTTTTCGTGGGTGAGGGATGTTACTGTAAGGCTTGCCAGATCGAGGCCTAATAAATATTCAATATCTTTTATGGGTCATCCGGTCATGAGAGTGTGGGGAGTGAAACCTGTTGAACTGGAAACGGTGTTCCGAATAAATTTGAGAGCAAATGGGAGGACTGCGTCCCACACGGTGTTCTGTTGCACCATCTTCCTAATCGTCGCTTTTAAAGTTCGATTCATTCTCTCGACAATGCCGCTGGATTGGGGGTGATATGCTATATGGAATTTCTGCCTGATCCCAAAAATTGTTGAAACATTTTGCATGACTCTGCCGATGAAGTGGGAACCTTGGTCTGACTCACTGCTGCAGGGGAGACCCCAGCGTGTGAATATCTGTTGGGTCAAAATCTTAGCGGTGGCATTTGCTGTGTTTGTCCGTGAGGGAAATGCCTCTACCCATTTAGTAAAGGTGTCGATTACAACCAGCACATACTTGAAACCATTTCTGCAAGGGGGAAGGGGGCCAATGTAATCGATTTGCAAATTTGTCCAAGCGCCATTCACAGGTCGGGTGTGACGTAATTGTCCTTTCTTTGAGTAACGTTCAGGATTGTTCTGAGCACAGATAAGGCAATTCCCAACAAAATGGGTTACATTGAACATAGAACATAGAACATTACAGCGCAGAACAGGCCCTTCGGCCCTCGATGTTGCGCCGACCTGTGAAACCACTCTAAAGGCCATCTACACTATTTCCTTATCGTCCATATGTCTATCCAATGACCATTTGAATGCCCTTAGTGTTGGCGAGTCCACTACTGTTGCAGGCAGGGCATGCCACGCCCTTACTACTCTCTGAGTAAAGAACCTACTTCTGACATCTGTCTTATATCTATCTCTCCTCAATTTAAAGCTACGTCCCCTTATTTTTTTAAAATTTAGAGTACCCAATTCATTTTTTTCCAATTAAGGGGCAATTTAGCGTGGCCATTCCACCTAGCCTGCACATCTTTGGGTTGTGGGGTCGAAACCGACACAAACACGGGGAGAATGTGCAAACTCCACACGAGTGACCCAGAGCTGGCATCGACCCTGGGACCTCGGCGCCGTGAGGCAGCAGTGCTAACCCACGGCACCACCGTGCTGCTCTATCGCTTTTTAAATCGGGCAACCAACGCAAAGGTCTTAAATGGGCAATGGTATTGTCTATCCCCTGATGTCCGTATCCGTCATGAAATTGGTAAATGAGCTGGTTTCTGTCCTGGGTGGGGACCACATAAATTCCGTTTTTTAAAACTATGCCGTCCTGAACAGTCAGTGCGTCCTTCCATTTATCATAGGGGGCTGGGAAGTTGGCGTCTAAAACCTGTTTGAGGGTGTTGTCTGCTTTTTGGGCTTGGGATAGATTCTCAATATTGGTCTGGGAAACCTGGACTAAGTGTATCGGTTCGCTTTCGGGTGGCTGCCAGAAGTGACCATGGCGTGATCCTGCTTTGGTTAAGGCGTCTGCCTTTACATTACTGGGTGGGGACGAGCGATGATGGCTTCTTACTTTAATGATACCGAATGGCTTTAACAACGGGGCACAGGGTAGGGGTTTTCCATCAGCTGAAACAAAACCTCGAGATTCCCACAGGGGCAGGAATTCTGTTAAGCTGGTGCACACATACAGGCTGTCTGAGTGTATGTCTGCGGGAGTTGGAAAAGAGTCGGAGTGCTTAATTACATAGGCTATGGCTGCAAATTCTGCTGCTTGCGAACCTAGGTGGCCGGGCAATTTTAAAGAGATCTCTTCTAGTGGCCGTCCCTGCGCCTCTTCTACGTAAATTTCACAACCAGTAAATCTAACTCCATTTTCGATTGTGGAGGAACCATCTACATAAACTTTTAAAGTATCCCCTGTGGTTTGGGATTACTGTGTCTTACATCCTGCTTGTGGGTGTAGTGACTTTGGGATAAAGGGTCCTGTGTGGTGTTGGACTGCTATGAGCTGACACTCATGTGGGATCCCTGGGTATTGGAGACTATCTGCCAGAAATGTGTGGGTTTTGGTGCGTTTTACTGTGGCGTACCTGCTGTCATGGGCCAGGGTTTAGAGAACCCCAAAGTGTATCATGGAGTTCACCTGACCCACAACTTTTAATGGATTGTGGTATGGGGAGCACACGGCCCACTCTACAGGTGTGGTACAGCAGAAATGGAAAAGTATTTTTTAAAAGCAAAACAATGTTTATTCTATGAACTCAAGTTAACCTTTTTAAAATATACAGTGAACATCTTAGCAACCATCAATTCAAATACAACTCCCAAAGAATACAGCACAAAGTAATCCTTTAAGCTTTCCTTTTAACATCCATATGACGTAAAACACCTTTTACCAGAAGCACATCAGGTTAAAGTCACTACTGTTGTTAGTTTTAAATCACCAGAATCGATTTACAGTCTTTAGATGACTGAGAGAGATTCATACACCTTCTGGCTGTGACTGCAGCTATCCAGCTCTGAAAATGAAACTAAAACACACCCTGCAGCAAACAGCCTAAAACGAAAGTAAAAAGCTGACAGACAGCCCAGCTCCACCCACTCTCTGACATCACTGCAGTAGTAAACACCCTTTCTTAAAGGTACTCTCACTACAGATATTTATATACACATCCATTTATAAACACCCATTTCTTAAAGGTACTCTCACATGACACCTCCCCCCAAGAAAAAAAAAGTAAGCCATCAACTTCAAGATGGTTTCATTTTTCACCTTTTCACTATCCGTGAAGAAAATGCACACAGTAAATATACTTTCTTGTTTCAAAAAACAACACATGCAAACAGGTATAATAATATAGTCCATTTTTGTTCTTCTTCCTCCAACTGAAATCCTTCTCGATTGATAGTCTCTTTGCACAAGAAGGTCTCTGCACGATCCATCCATTTCCCTACGCCTCGACATGTCTCTTTAAAGTCAAATCTGATCACAGAGTCCCTTGTAATTCTCCAGCACAGGAGCATTGGTTATCACAGCTTTCAGGCAGTCAAATGCCTTTTAAAGTCCGCTGTCCACTGAAATTGTCGACGTTTCTTCAGCAAGTCTATCAGTGGAGCAACCACGCTACAAAACCTTTGCACAAATGTTCAATCAAATCCACTCATGCCAAGAAATCGCATTATTTCCCTTTGTCTTGAGGGTATTGGAAACTCCTCAATAGCTGTTGGTTTCACATCCCATGTGACCATTCGACCCTGTCCGATTGTATGGCCAAGGAAAGTGACTTGGGCTTTTCCAAATTCACTTTTGGCTTGGTTTATCACCAAACCCGCCTCCTGAAGTCGATCGAATAACTCCATAAGATGTTTAAAATGTTCTTTCTATGTCTGGCTGAAAATTACCAAATCGTTGATGTAGACCGCACAATTGGGTAATCCTGAAGCAACTTTTTTAGTTAACCGTTGAAACGTGGCTGGGGCGTTTTTCATGCCAAATGGCATAACTTTGAATTGGTATATACCATCTGGAGTCACAAAAGCTGAAATCTCCTTCGCTTTTTCGGATAAAGGTACCTGCCAGTAACCTTTAAGTAAATCCAGTTTAGAAATAAGAGCTGATTGTCCCACTTCCTCAATGCAATCCTCCAAACGTGGGAAAGGAGTCCGTTCTAGTAACTGCATTAACCTTTCTATAGTCCACACACAACCGTTGGGTACTGTCTTGTTTAGGTACCATCACTATGGGTGAGCTCCATTGGCTGCAACCCACTTCAATTATGCCATTTTGAAGCATGCTCTCAATCTCTTTGTTAACCTGTGCCAATTTTAAAGGGTTAAGTTTGTATGGATGTTGTTTGATTGGAACAGCATTTCCCACATCTACATCATGTATAGCTATTTTAGTACTTCCCAATTTATCTCTACAAACTTGCCCACGTGACATCAATAACTCTTTCAGTTCAGTCCGATTTTCCTCTGGAACGTAACTCAACACTTTATCCCAATTTTTAAGAACATCCTCATTTTCCAATTTAATTTGAGGTACATCAAATTCCAAGTCATCTGGATTTGGTTCATCACTTTGAGTTAGAAACATTAAAACCTCCTCCTTTTTCTCTTCTTCCCTTTCAAAATACCTTTTAAGCATATTCACATGACACACTCAGTGAGTTTTCCTTGTATCCGGCGTTTTTACCACATAATTCACCTCACTTAATTTCCTTTCAATCTGATAAGGTCCACAAAACCTTGCTTTGAAAGGTTCACCTACCACTGGTAACATTACTAAAACTTTATCTCCACTGGCAAAACTACGAACTTTGGATTTCTTGTCTGCTACCCATTTCATCACATTTTGTGCAACTTTTAAATGTTGTCTAGCCAATTCACCCACTCTATTTAATCGTTCCCATAAATTTGGCACGTAATCCAATAATGTAATTTCCGATTTCTCACTCACCAATTTTTCCTTGATCAATTTAAGTGGTCCTCTTACCTCATGACCAAATAATAGTTCAAAAGGACTGAATTTGGTTGACTCATTAGGTGCATCCCTAATTGCAAACAGTATGAATGGAATTCTTTTATCCCAATCCTCTGGATAATCGTGACAATAAGCCCTCAACATTGTCTTTAATGTCTGATGCCACCTTTCTAACTCTCCCTGCGATTCTGGATGGTACGCAGTTGATTTAAATTATTTTATTCCCAACCAACCATAACTTCTTTGAATAACCTTGAGGTAAAATATGATCCTTGATCCGATTGTATTTCTGTGGGTAATGCATATCTAGTAAAGAATTTAAGTAACTCTTCCACAATCTTTTTAGCTGTAATATTACGTACTGGAATGGCCACTGGAAACCTAGTAGACGCATCCATTATAGTCAAAAGATTTTGATTCCCACTTTTCGTTTTAGGAAGCGGTCCCATGCAATCAATTAGGACCCTTGTAAAAGGTTCCTCAAATGCTGGAATGGGTATTAAGGGCGCTGGTTTTATCACTGCTTGAGGTTTCCCTATCACTTGACATGTGTGACATGATTGACAAAATTTAACTACATCTTTATGTAGTCCAGGCCAATAAAAATGTTCCTGGATTTTAGCTTGAGTTTTCCTTATTCCCAAATGACCTCCCACTGATACCTCATGTGCAACTCGCGACACCTCCTTTCTATACCCTACCCGCAATACTACTTGATGAACTTCTGCCCACTTTTCATCCGCCTGCATATGTAAAGGTCTCCATTTACTCATCAAGACATCACTTTTACGTTAATAACACTCTGGTATTCATGCAGATTCCTCTTCCGTATATGCTTTCTGATACATCCGTTTTATTTCTACATTTTTTTGTTGTAACTCCGCCAATTTTCCTGAACTAAAAATATCTGCCTCATCCTCCACCTGTTCTTGTTCTTTTTCAACCATCTGATCAAAAATCGTTTCTGATAATTGCACTTCAAGTTCATCTTCACTCTTTGATTTCTCCTCTTGTCTTAACCTGTGACTTTGCGACCTTGTCACTACACAATCCGGAAAAATCCCCTTCAACACTTCAGTTGACTGATTTTCCACTGGCTTATCAACCACTGTAGGCATCACTCCCACCTGTGATCCAGCTCTTTCATTACCCAAGATAATCTGTATTCCTGGACAAGATAGTTTCTCTATTACTCCTACTACCACTTCACCACTCTTCACTGGACTTTCCAACCTTACCTTATATAATGGAACACTACTCGTCTCACCCTGAATTCCACATGTTTCCATCTTTTCTGGCAACATTCTTCCCAAACTACATAACTCCTCATCTCTCACCATTAAAGATTGACTAGCTCCCGTATCTATTAAAACTGTGACTTCTTTACCTGCTCCTCCTGATACACATGAGTAAACTTTACCCACATAAGTAAATTCTTTAAAGAGATCTGGCACCTTCTTATCAATCACCTCTTCATCAGGTTGTGCAATCTTTTGCACCTCCTTCGCTTCACTTGGGCTTTCCTTTACCACTCTAACAAACCCCACTGCCTTATCCTGTTTTACCACATCAGCCTTCCCAGTGCTTTTCTTCAACCACCAACACTGTGACTTTACATGGCCTAGTTTATTGCAGTGAAAACATTTGAAACTTTTCATGTCTCTTCCACACTCCTGGATTTCTTTTTTAGTCTGAGATATAGGGCGAGATTCTCTGAGCTCCCGCCGGGTCGGAGAATCGCCGGGGGCTGGCGTGGATCCCGCCCCCGCCGGTTGCCGAATTCTCCGGCACCGGAGATTCGGCATGGGCGGGAATTGTGCCACGCCGGTTGGCGGGCCCCCCCCCCCCGCGATTCTCCGGCCCGTATTGGCCGAAGTCCCGCAGCTAAAATGCCTGTCCCGCCGGCGTAGATGAAACCACCTGCCTTACCGGCGGGACAAGGCGGCGCGGGCGGGCTCCGGGGTCCTGGGGGGGGGCGCGGGGTGATCTGGCCCCAGGGGGAGCCCCCACGGTGGCCTGGCCCGCGATCGGGGCCCACCGATCCGCGGGTGGGCCTGTGCCGTGGGGGCACTCTTTTCCTTCCGCCTTCGCCACGGTCTCCACCATGGCGGAGGCGGAAGAGACTCCCTCCACTGTACATGCGCGGGAATGCCGTCAGTGGACGCTAACGCTCCCGCGCATGCGCCGCCCGGAGATGTCATTTCCGCGCCAGCTGGCGGGGCACCAAAGGCCATTTCCGCCAGCTGGCGTGGCGGAAATTCGTCCGGCGCGGGCCTAGCCCCTCAATGTTGGGGCTTGGCACCCAAAGATGCGGAGCATTCTGCACCTTTGGGGCGGCGCGATGCCCGACTGATTTGCGCCATTTTGGGCGCCAGTCGGCGGACATCACGCCGATACCGGAGAATTTCGCCCATACTCTCCTTATTATCTCCCATGAGATCACCTTTACTTTTACCACTTGAGTATTTCTCATGTCCCCAGTTTCTATCCATCACCGGCTGAAACTGATGTCGGAAACCAAACTTTGATTTATGAACTAATTTAGAATCATCTGCGATTTCTGCTGCTAATCTCACAGTTTTAACCCTCTGCTCTTCAACATGAGTTCTCACTACATCAGGAATTGAATTTTTAAACTCCTCCAAAAGTATAATTTCTCTGGGAGCTTCATACGTTTGGTCTATTTTCAAAGCCCTTCTCCACCTATCAAAATTACTCTGTTTGATCCTTTCAAACTCCATGTATGTTTGACTAAATTCTTTCCTTAAATTTCTAAACCTTTGGCTGTAGGCTTCAGGCACTAGTTCATAAGCACCTAAGATGGATTTTTTCACCTCCTCATACGTCCCAGATACCTCCTCCAGTAGTGATGCAAACACTTCACAATCTCTACCTACCAGCTTTGTTGGAGTCAGTAATACCCACATGTCCTGTGGCCATTTGATTTGTTTAGCTGCCTTCTCAAATGAAATGAAAAAGGCTTCCACTTCCTTCTCGTCAAACCTTGGCAATACTTGGCCATATTTAAATAGATCCCCACCAAGCCTTCGACTTTGTCGCTCTTTCTCACTATCCTCATCAATAGCATCCAACTGTACATTTTCCTTTACGTCTGCCAATTTTAACTGACTGTCATGTTTCATGGCCATTTTCTGAAGTTCAAACTCTCTCTCTTTATCTTTTTCCCTGATCTGTATCTCCCTTTCTCTTTCTTTTTGTTCTGCTAGGGCTATTCTTTCTTTTCTTCTTTCTTCTCTCTTTCTTTTTCCTCTCTCTCTCTTTCGTATTCAAGCCGCTTTAATTCTTTCTCATGTTCCATTTGTATAAGTTGTAACTGAATTTTTGCCATTTCCAATGAGTCAAACTGTAACTCAGGCAACTTTAAATGCTTAGCCACCGCCATAATTACCTCATCTTTTCGCATTTTGTCATGTAATGTTAACTGCAATGTTTTTGCCAAATCTAACAGTCTGCTTTTAGTCTCTGTCCGTAAGGTACTGCTTGTGACCGTCTCCACCCCCCAAAACTTCAGAGCCTCTGAAAGAGCAATTGTCCACAACACACTCCCTACTTAAACTAAAATACCACACCTGAAAAGCAACCACAATATGCTCACCTCTCACTGTCTTGAAGTTCACTAAGCCAATCCAATAGATAGACGTTTATCCCCCTCGAGCCCCCAATTTGTTCTGGGCCAGGGTTTAGAGAACCCCAAAGTGTATCATGCAGTTCACCTGACCCACAACTTTTAATAGATTGTGGCTTGGGGGGGGGGGGGGGGGGGGGTCACACAGCCCACTCTACAGGTGTGGTACAGCAGAAATAGAAAAGTATTTTTAAAAGCAAAACAATGTTTATTCTATGAACTCAAGTTAATCTTTTTAAAACATTTGGTGAACATCTTAGCAACCATCAATTCAAATACAACCCCCAAAGAATACAACACTAAGTAATCCTTTAAGCTTTCCTTTTAACATCCATACGACTTAAACACCTTTTACCAGAAGCACATCAGGTTAAAGTCACTACTGTTATTAGTTTTAAATCACCAGAATAGATTTACAGTCTTAGATTACAGAGAGAGATTCACCTTCTGGCTGTGACTGCAGCTATCCAGCTCTGAAAACAAAACTAAAACACACCCTGCAGCAAACAGCCTAAAACGAAAGTAAAAAGCTGACATACAGTCCAGCTCCACCCACTCTCTGACATCACTGCAGTAGTAAACACCTATTTCTGAAAGATACTCTCACTACAGATATTTATATACACACCCATTTATAAACACCCATTTCTTAAAGGTACTCTCACATGACATTGCCTTGTAACCGTAGTGTCCATCGAGCTGCTCTGATTTGGCTGACTGAACCGTCCTTTAATCTACCATCTAGTAATACTTGACTGGTGTGCTCGGTCAAGATTGTGACTGGGTTGAGGCCTGTGATGTAAGCAAAGTACTGTACTGCCCAAAATAATGCAAGCAAGTGCCGTTCGCAGGCTGAGAATCCTTGCTCTATGGGGTTTAATACTCTTGAGGCATAGGCTACGGGTCCTAAGTGGTTGCTACTTCTATGGCATAGGGTGAGTCTGGGACTGGAACTTGTAATGCGGGGGCTGTGCCTTGGGTGCGTTTTAAATCGTCAATGGCGCCTGTGTGCTGCGGAAGCCATTCCCATGGGGCATTCTTTTTGCAGAGCTCTGAGTGTGGGGCTGCTTTGGTGGCAAAATCATTTATATAATTTCTGCAATATCCGACCAAACCTAGGAATGACCGGAGTGCAGTGACATTTTGGCGTAGGGGCAATTTAACGGTGGACTCGATCCGCTTTTGCTCAATTTCACTCTTCCTGTGAGTGTTGATGGTCCCTAAATAAAGAACCTTTTCCTTTAAATCTGGGCCTTTTGGGGGTTTACCTTACATCCGATTGATTGCAGTAGGCCTAGTAATTCCGATAAGAGTTCTACGTGTTCCTCTTTTGTGTCCGTTTGCAAGAGCAGATCGTCTACATATTGAATTAGGCATTCGGGTCGGGAAAATTTGGAAAGTCCATTGGCCAGTCATAGGTGGAAAATGGAGGTGGAGTTATGAAATCCTTGTGGGAGGCATGTCCAGGTGTACTGCTGCCCTTGAAGCATAAATGCGAACCTATGCTGGCAGGCCCTGTCTACCGGGATGGACCAAAAGCCATTGCTGATGTCCATCACTGTGAAATATTTTGCCTGTACTCCGTTTGAGCATGGTCGTGGGAGTCATGGCAATAGTGGGGGCTGCTGAAGGGGTTACGTTATTAAGTTCTCGGTAGTCGATCGTTAGTCACCATGAGCCATCGGGCTTTTTTATGGGCCAAATTGGGGCATTAGTTGTGGACGCTATGGGTCGAATAACTCCTTGGTCTAACAAACTGTTAATAACCTTTGAAATCTCACCCTCGGCTTGTTGTGGGAAACCATATTGCCTTTGTGGCTTTGGATCGGGACCTGAAATCTTCACTGTACCTGGGATCTTCCCACAATCATGTTTGTGTTGTGCGAATGAAGCTTTGTGTTTTATGAGGACCTCTCTAACACTCTGGTCTGCACTAATTGTTTGCGGATTAAACCAATAGTCCCCTACTGAGCAAATCCTGTTTTCATAATCCCCTACTGTGAGTGTAGCGGGAGCCCTTGCTGTTTTAGCCATTCACCAGACACATTTGTTCACTGGGTGAAACGAAAGGTTATGGGAGCTCATAAAATCAATGCCTAAAATGTGCTCTGTGGTTTGGGATAAGTCAACTAAAACGACGGGCTGTTTGGTGCTAATGTTCCCTATCTGGATGGGTACGGGAGCTGTGATATATCCTTGTTGCATGTGGCCTGTGAATTCACTCAAGGTGATGGTGTCTGTGGTGAGCCATTTCTCCTGTTGAAATATGGTGGAGGAGTTTAATATGGAGCGGGATCCTCCTGTGTCCCAAAGAAAATCGACTGAATGTCCCCGGACTGTGCCTGTAACTACTGGTCTGACTGATTTGTCCCAGCGTGTGTCACAGACCCAAGTTGGGGAGTCCGAACACCGTCAATCTGTGGAGTTAAACGCTAAGTCGTCTGAACGGGCACTAACATTATGCATGGGCCTAACATTGTTCCTGGGTGGGGGGGTTTGGTGGTTGGTATCGTTGATGGTTCGGGGGGCGGTTTTCGGCAATCGCGGGCGTAATGCCCGACGTGGCCACAATTGTAACAATCTCATGGTGCCTGTGCTCTGGGGTGCTGTCCCTCGTGTCTACCCTCGTTTATCCATGCTGGGTCCTGGCTAATCCTAATTGGGTGCATGTTTGCTTCTATATCGTCCTGATCTGTCTGTCGGTGTAGGGTTTGTTACCATGCCCGAGAAAGTCGTTTCAATACCCAAACCCCATTGTGTGTGTAGTCTGCGGGGTCGTAGTTTACACAAGCCTTTTGACCTGCGCCTGTGGCATGCGAGACTAAGGTGCGGGACCATTTAGTGGTGTTGTTGCTAACTTTTGGTTGGCTCTTAACTGTTGCCCATTGTATCTTTACTTAATTTGCTCTGTTTCTATAACTTTTGTTCTAGAGTCGTCAGGTATCTTTCTGATACCGCCACGAGGTTCAAGTTCAAGTACTGATCAATAACTCAACACACCAATTAGTAAGATTCAAATCAAAACACATTTATTATACACAGTAAATCATTACTCATGCATAAACTCTACTTCCTAGACTATTCTCTATCACTAAAAGGCCTATACTTAGCTTCGGAATTGGCCCACCAGGTCAGTGGAACAAATGGCCTTTCGTTCGATCTGGGTCTGCAGGATTCAAAAGCTGGTATGGACTGGTAGCTAGGAGCGCCTATCTCGTAGCGTGTATTGACTGGAGTCTTACTTGGTTGATGCGGCAGCTTAGACAGTTCACTCTCACGGGGTGATTCGAGTTGCTGAGTGACCCTGCCAAGAAGGATGATTTGAACTTGGGGACTCTACTTTATAGTTCCCAGGGGCTTCCCTCCCCTTCGGGGCGGACCCCGTATCTGGTTCCAAGTGATTGGACTGCGTTTCAGATCACTTGGATCGATTTCTCCAATACTGGAGTTGTTACCTGATCGCTGGGTGGTCCCTGAGTGTCCGTTGGCCTTCCTTTGTCTTGGCTCCTGCTGGCGCCGAGGAGTCTGGCTTGGCCTTAATCACCTTAAATGTTTCAATTGTGCCTGGGGATCACTCATTAATATGGAGATGGCTGCTGGTTTCAGTGCTGTCTGGGCTTTTGCAAGTTCTAATACACAGGCTTTCTGCACTTGCTAGTTTTTGCCTGTGTTGGCTGAATTTCCCTGTAGTCTTTGCGGTTCTCCATTTTAAGTCGGGAAGTGGCCAACCCAGGTGGCTACACGCCCTCCTTGTGATCCCTAACACGAAGCGTGAAGGAACACATAATTGCGTTGTCTTCTCTTCTTGACCAAGCGAGTATTCTTCCATGGCCTCTACACTGACCATAACTATGTCTGAAAATTTTTTAAACTAACAATTCTAAGTGGCGCTATGTCAGACAGGGACATGCATTACAACATTAAAAAAACGGTACCTCTAACTGTCCTCAATAAACTACACTCACTCAAAAATTCAATCATACTAACTTCCTAACGATACAAAAATAATAGCAGCATTCACATTTTTCCTCTGGCTTGGCAGTCAAGCACAGAGGTGTACAATATTTCCGTTAGATTTACAAAAGATGGAACGCAAATGTTCTTTATTGTAGATCAAGGAGTTCGGGGGCCTGGTGATAACCAAAAATAGGGGATCTTATCCTGTATACCGGGGTGCTAGCGCGGTAGGCTCTCCTTCTCCATTTCCTCATGCGGATAGTCTGTACGATGCTGCAGAGTATCGCCAATACTAGAAGGGATTCAATTTCGTATGACAGTGAATACCAGGTTATGAACGTATCACACCATGGTGGTGTGTCGGTGACTATCTCGGGGTTAACTATTTCAGGGTGTAGTGTATGGTAGGGGTGGGAATCATTCACGGCCTGTGTGGTAGGGGTCAAGGGGTTCGCATTCGCATGGAACCGGATACAAATTACAATAACGACGAAAAACACGTGTGACGTCTTCATTGTTGTCTTCTTTCCTTTCTGTATCTTCCTTTCCGTTTCTTCTCTCTTCCTGGAGCTTCTGGAATTCTGTGGATCAAGCATAGTTTCTGTTACTATCTTGGTTAATATCTCGTGCGTTAGCATGTCTGTCTTGTAGTGCCAATTTCCCTTGAAATTGGTCACCATGTGTGACTCCCTCATTTTTTTTTTTCAACCGAAAATGTGGACTAGGCACACTTAAAAAACTGAAACAGTGCGAGCCGTCTCGCAGGCTGTGCGATTTACCATCCAAATGTTTGAGGAAGTAAATAGCATAGGGATGGCAACCTAAGGGTTGCCCGAAAACAAAACAAAACTTTTGGAACCAAGAGTGCCGAAATGAGGTGCGTATGGGCCGCGACGGGTAAGAATTGGATGGAATCCCCGGTCGGACGGTGATCAATGCCGTATGTGCTCTACCCGAGTGTAGCTGACCAGAGGAGGTGGTCCTCAGGCAGGGCGGAGACCAATGCCGTTTCTCCACTGCCTGAGCAACCGGCAAGAATGGGCAAAAATGTAGTCATCGTGGGGGGTTTCTGTAAAGGTTCCACCGTTGAACCAGAAGAGCAGTTATGAATGGGGGCTGGCAAGCTCTCAGCGGTTTCTGCCGATAAGCGTGCTGGCAAGTTTTCACAAGTTTCTGCCGACAAATATAGCGTGTGGCGTGGAACTTCCGAGTGTACAAACAACACTTAACAATAACACTAACAAACAAACATTGAACAACATGCTGCAGGTTCCATTAGAAAGGACATCGAAAATCACATTTGGACTGGGGTGTAACTAGCATATGGAGGCAGTGTAGTGTGGCCGAAGAAGGGAGGAAGGAGGAGTGAAACAAAAATGAAGTGGCCTTGCTGAGGTGTCCCTGCCAGGAGACGTGGTGGGTAAGCGCTCACAGTTTGCATGGGGCAGCTGGGACCTTGTAGCTCCTGTGGGTGGTGTTCTCTTTCATATCTGGGGGCTAGTCTAGCTGGTGGGGGGGTCTTCTGCAATCTCGGGCGAAGTGTCCTGACTGCCCACAGTTGTAACATGACCCCTGGGGCACGTAAGGTGGAGCAGGCTCTCTGGTGCTTTGTTCCCTTGGGTATGGTTCCCTGGGTGGGAGGGCGGGGCTGTTGGTGTCTTTGCTGGTTCGGGGGGCATTTGTGGGCTACTTCCGTTGCTGTTTCAGGGGGGCTTGACGTTCTCGTGCGTAATGTCCTAATTGTCCACAATTGTAACACTCCTGTGGTTTCTGTGGGGGGCTGTTCCTGCCTTTGTTCACTCATGCGGGCTCTGGTGCGTCTTAACTGCGTGGATATCTGCCTCTGCCTGCAGTTCTTCGGGTTTCTTAATTACGGGTTTGTTTTGGACAAATTGCTCCCAGGTGCTGGACAGTCTTTTAAAACCCACTTTTCATTGTGTGCTTCTTCCAAGGGGTCATAATTGGTACAGGCCTTTTGTCCTGCCTCTGTGGCATGGGAGATAAGGGTGCGGGTCCATTTGGCCATAACGTCTTGGGACAAATGGGCGCGATCTAAATTGCCGAAAACGGCTGTAAAATGAATCCACAGGCGTCCAGCAAACGCTGTGGGGTGTTCTGTCTTTTTCTCCCTGCACTTATTCAGGCCTTCTACTGGGTCACCTCTGTTGTAGCCGATTGCGTCTTGGATCGCTGCGTGCATCTCTGCAAGGGTGCCTCCTCCTACAGTCTGTGGGTCGGGAAGGGCTGCTACGACTGAAGGGTCTACACTCAAAACTGTGAGCTTCACTTGCTCACGCTCGTCCAGGCCGGACATGGTCGCCTGCTGCTTTACTCTGGCAAAGAAGTGGTGGGGGTCTGAGGTGGGGAGGACCGGTGTGATCTTTTTGCACGCGTCTCGTAATTGGGTCACGGTTAAGGGGGTGGTGTAAATAAATTCTGTGTCTCCTTCCGATGTGACTGTGCAGTGGGTGGTTACTGGATTCATGGGTGCCTGCTCTATCTGCGATGTGGGGGGTTGGGGTACTTTTCTCCTTTGGGGCTTTCCTAGCGCACATGTTTCCTGAACATACCTATGCGCGGTTTCATTTAACTCTTGACAATCAGGGCCGTCTTCCTCATCTAATTTGGATCCAAAGGTGCTTTGAAACCCTTTTTGCACTGAAAGCAAAGACTGCAGTTCCGCAATCTGCTTCCTGCATTTCGCATGATCTAATGAGCTTTGTCTGTGTTCCGTGGTGGCAGCATGGAGTGCTCTTAACGCTGCTTTTAAATCGCTGCACTGCCTTTGCAATGCCTCTACCTTTTTCTCTGTCTCTTCTCTTGCCAGGACTGCACGTTGCGTGGCCTGATAGGCCTTTTCGTACTGGGTTTGGAAGCTGCTCAGATGCGCTAGACAAGACTGGTGTGCCCACTTGGCATCATCCACCTTTGCTGTCCTTTGCTGCCAACTTCCTTCTTAAATTTATATTCTCTTTCTCGATCTCGCTAACATCGACCTTGCTCATTCGATGTGTCTCCTCTATCTCTTTGCGGAGCGTCCGAACCACCTCCTCTGTGCCTCGCAATTGTGCCAAACAGGACACGATTGCCATCAGCTTGCGAGCTTTTCCCAAGCTTTTCTTATGGATCTCTGACAGGTTCTCCCACCAAGTATGTCCTATACTCCCGGGTCCTGTTTCCTCATTATCACAGAATTCACTCCAAAGGGGCCATCCTTTCCCTTTGAGATATTTCCTGATCTCTTCTTCCCAAACGGGACACTGTCCTACTCTGCTGCTGGTCGCTGCGACCACAAATTCTTCAGAGTTAATGAGGCGTTGCATTGCCTGCATTGCCATCTTTCCTCTCTAAATACTTTCTTCAAATTTGGAACGAGGGGTATTAAGGCGGTGCTGTAATTACGGGTACGGCTTTCGCTATTTTCCGGAATACAAACTCCCGACAGTTTTTCGCAACAAAAATCTATCAGTTTTACCTTATAGCCCTGTTAGTTACGCATGCATTAACACACTTCCGAATTATGAGGATTGATCAGAACTGCTTGAACACTTGTGGGTTTTTTTCTGTTCCCAAATTGGATTCTAATTCAAATTTTTGGGTTCTCCCGGAGTGGTGAGACCACTTCTAAGTCGGGTCCCGTCAGGATGTCGGCAGTAATATGTTGCTAACTTTTGGTTGGCTCTAAACTGTTGCCCGTTGTATCTTTACTTAATTTGCTCTGTTTCTATAACCTTTGCTCTGGAGTCGCCAGGTATCTTTATGATACCGCCACAAGGTTCAAGTTCAAATACTGATCAATAACTCAACACACCAATTAGTAAGATTCAAATCAAAACACATTTATTATACACAGTAAATCACTATTCATGCATAAACTCTAATTTCTAGACTATTCTCTATCACTAAAAGGCCTATACTTAGCTTCGGAATTGGCCCACCAGGTCAGGGGAACAAGTGGCCTTTCATTCGATCTGAGTCGGCAGGATTCAAAAGCTGGTATGGACTGGTAGCTAGGAGCGCCTACCTCATAGCGTGCGTTGACTGGAGACTTACTTGGTTGATGCGGCAGCTTAGACAGTTCACTCTCGTGGGTTGATTCGAGTTGCTGAGTGACCCTGCCATGAAGGACGATTTGAACTTGGGGACTCTACTTTATAGTCCCCAGGGGCTTCACGGCCCTTTGGGGCGGACCCCGTATCTGGTTCCAAGTGATTGGACTGCGTTCCGATCACTTGGATCGATTTCTCCAATACTGGAGTTGTTCCTTGATCGCTGGGTGGTCCCTGAGTGTCCGTTGGCCTTCCTTTGTCTTGGCTCCTGCTGGCGCCGAGGAGTCTGGCTTGGCCTTATTCACCTTAAATGTTTCAATTGTGCCCGGGGATCGTTCATTAATATGCAGATGGCTGCTGGTTTCAGTGCTGTCTGGGCATTTGCAAGTTCTAATACACAGGCTTTCTGCACTTGCTAGTTTTTGCCCGTGTTGGCTGAATTTCCCTGTAGTTTTTGCGGTTCTCCATTTTAAGTCGGGAAGTGGTCAACCCAGGTGGCTACAGTGTCCTCCTCATTTAGCTGTGTGCAGTTCAATTGTCTGTAGACTGCCATGAAATGAATCCACAGGCGACCAGCAAATGCCGTCGGATGTTCTCCCTTCTTTTGCCTACAATGATTTAAACCCATGACTGGATCTCATTTGTTATACCCGATGGCATCTAGTATGGCTGTTTTCATTTCCTGTAGGATTCCTCCTGCTACATTTTGGGGTTCTGGCAAAGCTGACCTTATGGACTGGCTAAGGCTCATAATTATTAGCTTGACTTCCTCCCTCTCATCTAGGCCGTACATAACCTTTTATTGGCGCACCTCCTCAAAGAAGCTGTGCGGGTCTGCGGTGGGCTGGAGTGGACTAATTTTCGTGCAAGCTTCTCTTAATTGGGTTATGGATAGTGGGGTGGTGTAAACGATATCAGACTCCTCCTGATCCGATGACCTGCGATGTGTGGTAACCGGATTCATGGGGGTCGAATTGTGAGTGGGGGTGTGTGCTGCCTGTACAGTCGGTGGTGCGGATGCTTTCCTTTTTGGGGCGTGGGGGGCTCGATTTTGATTTCCCCTGTCCTCTACGTATCTTTGGGCGGTTTCGTTTAACTCTTGCCAATCGGGAGCACCTTCCTCATCTAAATCCTGCCCGAAAGTGTACCTGAAGCTATTCTGTGCTGAGAGTAGCGACTGTAACTTTTCTATCTTCTGTCGGCATTCAGCATGGTCAACGGTACTCTGCCTCTGTTCCTTAGTGGAGCTGTGGAGCGCTCTCAAAGATGCTTTTAAATCTGCGCATTTGCTAGTTAGCTGGGCGACATGGTGTTCTGTTTCCTCTCTTACCAGGACTGCGCGCTGTGTATCTTGGTAGGCTTTATCATACTGAGTCTGGAAGCTACTAAGGTGAACTAGACAAGATTGATGTGCGCATTTTACATCGGCCATTTCCTTGTCCTTAGCTGCTAACTGTTCCCGGAGTTGCTCAATTATCTTCTCACTTTCGTTACTATTTCCCTCGTTCTTTTCTTCCTTCTTAATTAACTGCCTACGGAGCGTCTTCGCGACCTCCTCTGTGCCTCGCAACTGTGCCAAACAGGACACTATTGCCATCGGCTTTCTGACTTTCCCTACATTTTTCTTGTGGACCTCGCTTAGGTTCTCCCACCAAGTTTGTCCTATCTTTCCTGGACCTGACTCATCATTAGCGCAAAAGTTCAACCAAAGGGGCCATCCTTTCCCCTTTCAGTATTCCCTTAACTCTTCCTCCCATATGGGGCATTGCTCTGCTCTATTGGTCGCTGGGACCTCGGGTTCCTGTGGATTCATCAATCTTTCCATTGCTTTAGTGGCCATTACTTCTCTGATCTCTTGCTCTACTTTTAATTTGGGACAAGGGAATAAGACGGCGATTTGAACAACGGGTATGGCTCAAGCTATTTTCCAGCTCACAATCCGTCTATAGTTGTACACAATTCTAACGAGTTTACCTTACTCTTCCTGTTAGGTATGCATGCGGGTTAGTACACACTTCCGAAATTCGGTTATTTGGTCGATATGGGACTTGCACTTGTGGTTCTTTCTCTTTCTCGCAATTGGATTCAAAGTTTGTGGGTTCTCTCGGAGTGACAAAGTCACTTCTAATCGAGTCCCATTTGGGTCGCCAATAATGTTGCTCTGTTTCGGTCCCAACAGCGTCGCCAATACTGTGGGTATTTCTATTTACCTTAGTGAACCACAAACCTTCCCTTATATCAATCAAATAACCACACAACCAGTTAGTTAGTTCAAAAGATGGTTTATTTACACACAAGAGTTATCTCAACATGCAAACACAAATCTACTATGAGTTAAACTACACCTATCAGCTACAATAACCTATACTTAACTTCAGAGTGATCGGCACTGTGCAAATGGATAAGGCCTTTATCTGGATTTCACTTGGCTGGATCGAAGAAAGTGGACACGATTCTCCGATATTGAGGCCAAGTGTTCGCGCCGTTGTGAATGCTGTCGCGTTTCACGATGGCGCAAACAGGGCCCGGGCATGACCTATTCTGGCCCCCACGGGGGCCAGTATGGCGCTGGAGCGGTTCACGCTGCTCCAGCCTCCTTAGGCGATGCCAAATGGGCGCCGTGCCATCCTGCGCATGCGCGGGGAACTTCTTACACGCGCCGGCCCCGACCCAACATGGGGTCGGTGTTCAGGGGCCAGCCGCGCCAGGAAGTAGGCCCGGGGGGGGGGGGGGAGAGGCCGGCCCGCCGATCGGTGGGCCCTGATCGCGGGCCAGACCCCATCGGAGGCACCCCCCCCCCCCCCCGGTGAAGGAGACCCCCTCCCCCCCCACAGGCCGCCCCGCCCGACCGTTCCTGCCGGCAGCGACCAGGGGTGAATGGCGCCGGCGGGACTCTGTCATATCGGGGTGGCCGCTTGGCCCATTGGACTGGAGAATCGGCCACCCCGCCGATTCCAGCGGCCGGCGCCGCGCCAAATGCGCCGGCGCAAATGGCGCCGATTCCCCGCACCTTGGAGAATCCTGCACCGGCGTCGGGGCATTGTGGCGCGGTTGCGGCGATTCTCTAGCCCAGCACGGGGCTCGGAGAATCGCGCCCAAAGGCTCTGGCTCTGCTGGGCTCATCCATCAGGTAGCGATCGTTGGTCTTGAACTTAACTGGCTGTTCCTGCTGCAATTGGGTTGGCACAGGCCGGATCCAAAAGAGTCAGAACACATGGCTGTGCTCTCTGTTATCCCTCTGGGATTTCGTGCTATTTGGGGCGGTTCTTAACCTTGGACCCAATAGTTCGACAGGGCTCTGATCACTCTCTTCGATTTCGGCCAATAAAGGGGCGGGTGCCTTGGTAGCTGGGCGGGTCCGTAGTGGTCACTGACCTTGGCAGTTGTGCTTTCTGTGTAAGGGGAGTGGCACCGATCAGTCTGTGGCTGTACCGGTTGCTTGATCGGTGTTCTATTGTCCTGGGAAAATGGGCCATTAAAATGCAAACAAGCGGGGATTTCGATCAGGTCTGGTTACCTGTGTTTTAGATACACATAGGCTGTGTATCTGCCTGAGTCCTGGGTTGGCCATAATTCCCGAGATCCTTTGAAGGTGGCCATCTTAGATGGCTACAGTCTGAGGTGGCGAGGTGGTTACAGGGGGGCACTATCTGGCAAGCCGGGTCCACGCGCGTCCATCGCCATATTGTACAACGCGACCGCTGCAGGTCACCGCCGTGTGCATGCGCGGCCACAGACCTGGCAATTCTCCGTCCATATCTGCAGGTAAAACCGGGGGCTTTATGTGGCTCGGCTGGTAGCCCCCCACCGGTCGGAGCATCGATGTGGGGGCGCCGCCGACATTTTGGTTGTAAGACTAGACACATGCTCCGGACATAGCCTCAAAATCGGAGAATCCAGCCCATAAAGTTTCCCTGCCTCCACCCAATGGAAACGCCCCCAAGATATATACAGGAGTAGGAGTGTGGGATCTCCATTTTTGCACTGGACATTGTGGGTCGAAACATTACGGCAAACAAGCCGTAGCCGTGAAAAGTAATGGAATTGCCGAGACTAAATTAGGAATAATTGGTGGTCTTTGACTGGACCAGCACATGAAAACAGTCCCCAAATCAGAGTTTTTCAAAATGCGGGTCGCAACCTGCAGGCGGCTTGTGGGTGGGTGTCAGGAGGGTCTCAGAGTGGCAGGACAAAACAGAGCTAGTATTAGCTCAGTACAGAGCTCCAGGGCCTATGATGAACAGCCGCCAAAGAAAAAACTGAAATCGGGAACAAAGCAGTTTCAAGATGACTCCTTGAGGTATGGCTTTGTTAATTGTACCAATGAAAATCAGAATGCAAAGCCCATGTGTGTTATAAGCAAGGAAGTACTGGTAAATATGAGTTTAAAACCCTCAAAACCTCAAAGACATTTGAAGAATGGCGAGTTAGAGGACAAACCTCTTAATTTTTTTCAAAGGATGTAGCGAGAACTTAAATCATTAGTTGAAATCCATAGCAGAAATGTAACATTGAATGACAAAGCAAGTGAAATCGTGAGGACAAAACTAGCTCATCTGTTGCATTAAAGGTAAGCGAAATTGGTGTGTTGCGAAGGTCGGCTGATGTGGGTCACGAAGGTCGGTCGGCGTGGGTCACGAAGGTCAGCCGGCTTGGTTCCCGAAGGTCAACCGGCTTGGTTCCCGAAGGTCAGCCGGCTTGGTTCCCGAAGGTCAGCTGGCTTGGTTCCCGAAGGTCAACCGGCTTGGTTCCCGAAGGTCAGCCGGCTTGGTTCCCGAAGGTCAGCCGGCTTGGTTCCCGAAGGTCAGCCTGCTTGGTTCCCGAAGGTCAGCCGGCTTGGTTCCCGAAGGTCAGCCTGCTTGGTTCCCGAAGGTCAGCCGGCTTGGTTCCCGAAGGTCAGCCGGCTTGGTTCCCGAAGGTCAACTGGCTTGGTCCCGAAGGTCAGCCGGCTTGGTTCCCGAAGGTCAGCCGGCTTGGTTCCCGAAGGTCAACCGGCTTGGTCCCAAAGGTCAGCCGGCTTGGTTCCCGAAGGTCAGCCGGCTTGGTTCCCGAAGGTCAGCCGGCTTGGTTCCCGAAGGTCAACCGGCTTGGTTCCCGAAGGTCGGCTGGCTGGTAAAAGTGTGACCAGGGGAAAAAACACTGCTCTAGATATTACTGAGGAGGGATATGCACTGATTTATTTATCTATAGCAGTTTAGAAAAATACCATGCTCTTCGCAAAAAAATCCCAGAGTCAATGGGTGAGGATTTTCTGGTTCAGAGACTAAGTGCTCCCGCCAGCGGAGAATCGGACATACCTTTGCTATGCTAAATTATATATAGTGGAGGACACCCCAGTCTACCCTGCACTTACTGGTCTCAGGCCACTATTTTGAATGGGTTCCCAACTCCCAGAGACAGGTCCCTCTCCCCACAACAACATAAATGTTGGTTCCCCCCTGCTGACAAGGGGAGCATCCCCAACCCCTTATTAAGGAGGAGCATCCTTCCACCCCCACCCACACCATGGGAATAATGGGTCGGCCCCCACGCCATGCAAGCATGATGAGGGTGAACCAATCTCCCCCACCTGAACACCCTACCCCGTTAACCCCCCCTCAGTCACACAACCCCCCAGGCCCTCTGTTCAAGCCCTGCCCCATGGCATTGCCAATGGTCCATTGCCCCTGATACCCTGGCAGTGACGCCTCAGCCTGGCCGCTGGACCCGTGAGGGGGGGTAAAAGAGGTTAACCCATTGCTCATGTGCCCCTCTGCTGCTGTCAGCTGCAGTCGGAGGGTCTTCCAAGGTTGCTGGGGGTTGGGTGGGCTCGGGCTGTGGGTAATGCATTGACCCCAGGACCCTCCCCCCCCTAATGTTTATGAACAACCTTGTCCTGATTGACAGCTGCTGGCCACTTCAACGAGACAAAGTGCTTTCTGTGGTTAGAAAAGAGGAAGTGAAAGCACTTAGCATTTTTGAAGTGGCTAACAACTGTCAATCAAAGCAAGGATGTTTATAAACATTGTAAGGGTCCTTGCTGATTATTCCCTTATTTCCCCTACTTTAATTTTGCTGTTACTCACCATCCTGACTTGGAACTATATTGCCATTCCTTCACTGTCACTGGGTTAAAATCCTGGAACTCCCTCCCTGACAGCACTCTGGGTGTACCTACACCACATGAACTTGCAGCAGTTCAAGAAAGGTGGCTCACCACCACCTTCTCATTCTCAAGGACAATTAGGATTTTCAGAAAAAATGCTGGTGTAACTGCCAACACCCACATCTCATGAAAGAATTTTAAAAAACTAACCCCAGGTGTACCTGCAGG
This sequence comes from Scyliorhinus torazame, assembly GCF_047496885.1. NCBI lineage: Eukaryota > Metazoa > Chordata > Chondrichthyes > Carcharhiniformes > Scyliorhinidae > Scyliorhinus > Scyliorhinus torazame. The sequence continues at coordinate 270,742,821 of NC_092712.1, read as the reverse complement.
CTAGCTCAATAACTGGAGTAGCCAAATTCCCTCTCCTGATCAATGTGCAAGTTGTAGTGGGACACCCACTCTAGTGGTCTTTTTTAAAAAATCATTTACGGGATGTGGACATCGCTGGTTAGGCCAGCATTTGTTGCCCATCCCTAGTTGCCCTTCAGAAAGTGGTGGTGAGTTGCCTTCTTGAACAGCTGCAGTCCTTCGGGTGTAAGTACACCCACTGTGCTGTTAGGGAGGGAGTTGCAGGATGTTGCCCCAGCGACAGTGAAGGAACTGTGATATACTTACAAGTCAGGGTGGTGAGTGACTTCAAGGGGAACCTCCAGGTGGTGCGGCTCCCAGGTATCTGCTGCTCTTGACCTTCTAGATGGTAGTGGTCGTGGGGTTTGAATGTGCTGCCTAAGGAACCTTGGTGAGTTTGAATAGTGCATCTTGTAGATGGTACATTCGGCTGTCACTGTTCATCGGTGGTGGAGGGATTGAACATTTGTGGACGGAGGAGCAATCAAGCTGACTGCTTTGTCCTGGATGGTCGAGCACCTTGAGTGTTGTTGGAGCTGCACTCATCCAGGCAAGTGGGGCGTATTCCATTACACCCCTAACTTGTGCCTTGTAGATGATTGACAGGAGGTGAGTTACTCGCCGTAAGATTCCTAGCCTTTGATCTGCCCTGGTAGCCACAGTATTAATGTAACTAGTCCAGTTCAATTTCTGATGAGTGGTAATCCCCAGAATGTTTGATAATCAAAATGGCCAAGACCTCGCCATTTTTCCCATTGTCCTGCCAAACATAGCCCAAAGTCAACCCCTACAGCACAACTGAACATCATTCAAAAAAGAGGCAGGGGAAGTGGCATCCAGGTATTTGCTCTAGCTTTTTCTTGACTGTGGGACAGCCTGACTGCTTCTCAGTGTCAGGAGAATAGTCGCTGCCATTTTAGAGAAACACTGACCTAGAAATCAAGATGGATACAGGTGAGGAATCCTGGCTCATCAATCAAAACACACTCCAAGTTTCCCCTTCAAAACACCTAACTATGATTTCAGGCTTTTTGGCCTGTCTATCCTTACAGATCTGTGAACTTCCCTTTAATCCATCCCATGTGTTGATAACCATGCAAGAAAAGCTGACTGACATCAGTTTTAAATTTACGTTTTAATAGTTTGAACCCATGTCCCCTGCCCTAATCTCACTGTTTAGTTTGGTGTGCTGCTGGGGGATTTACCTTTTTGATTCTGTTACGGTTTTACTTGGCATCTTGTATATCTCTGTAAAGTAACCTTTAACTCACCTTCTTCCAAGACCTAGCTTTTTCCAATCTTGCCCTGCACACTGCCCTTTAATTGTAGGGATCAATTTCAGAGATTTTATCTGCCACCTCCAGGGTGCAGTGTCTTAACTGTGTTTTATAAGCGAGAATTAACTGAATCATGTACGTAAGACATGATGAATCACTACACCATATTGTCTAAGCATGACTTCTTTTGACTTGAACTTTCCTCTTTTGGCTAGAGCTCAGCATTCTATTTGCTCTGTCTTGCAGCAACATCACTTAGCATCTGTCTGAACTCTGCCTATTTAGAGCACTTTTCCACTGGGAGTACCTCAGTGGTGGCCTTAAAGGGAAAGACCATGCGGTTAGCAGTATAAACACCAGAACCAGGCCTCGGATTCTATAATACTTGCAAGCAGCGCCATGGGGAATCAACTAGTGTTTTGATAAGAACACAGGCCAGTCACACCAATGCAATTAGCTTGGGGACTTGTCTGCTAGTAGAATATGTGAACAAATAGATTGTATATTTTATACCGGGGAGGAATAAAAATGCAGAAGAATTTGTTTAAGGAAAATGTTAACACAGTTCAGTCAGATGTTTAACTGGAATAGCAAGTAAAAGAACCTGACCCATTAATGTGTTTTAGTTTTATGGTGGATAATTACTGGCCAGGACATGAGGGAAACTCCCCTACTTTTCTTCAAAATGTGGGCACGATCTACCAGCCGCATTATGCCCGAAAGGCAGCAGGGCGCTATGCGACCGGTAGATGTCAGGCGATCCCTCTTCCGGGATGTAACCCGATCTTTGTTCTTTAGGGTTTTGGCCAAGGGTGGTATCATGACCGGTACAGGCTTGGAGGGCTGAAGGGCCTGTTCTTGATCTGTATTGTTCTTTGTTCTTTATTCTTGTGAGACGTCGCGATGTGAATCCTGCCCATTGTGGGCGGATCACTTTTGGGCAAATCTGCATATTAGAGTGAGACAGCTAGTTTCACTCCAATATGCATTCCCATGATCTACCCAAGGCGATGGGATCTAACCCTTGGAGATCTCAGGTGAGCGCTGTTCAGTGCTGGTCTCCACAAACTGGGACCAGATGGAATGGCACTCAGGAGGGTCTCCTAGGAGATCAGAGGCCCCCATGTGCTTGGCCTCTGGGCAGGGTAGCATCCTGGCACTACTGATGCTGCCTTGGCACTGGCATCCTGGCAGTGCATTGGCTGCCAGCCTGGCACTGATGAGGTGCCTGAGTGGCACTGGCAGAGGCACCACCAGGGTTCCAGGTGGGCACTGCCAGGGTGCCAAGCTGGCATTTTTCCCGTACTGTGGATAGGGACTGAGGGTATCCTGTATGAGTGTGGGGAGCCTGAGGACCCCCTCATAGATGCATTCGGGCTTTGGGGGGGTTTGAGGGTTGTGTCAGGGTTGGGAGATCGGGGCGCCATTTAAAAAAGATCTCCTTCAGTACCGAGGAATGCCAGCGAGCGGAGCTCCTCAGTGCAGGAAAGGGGTCTAAGTGCAGCCTCGTCGGGGCCTTTCCCGCTGAGGCCCGTATCGACCTGAATGCGCGTTAAATAGCGCAGTGTTTCTCGCCACTCCGAGCGCCAGTACACACCCGTCTAAACGTGCTCACTACGGGACTCTGTTCCCATTCAATTAGATTATCCCTGAGATTTCATTTGAAAGCACGTTCCCCAAGTACGAAGGATCAGAGGAGATTTAACAGACTCTAGCAGTCCTTAGATTTCATGGTTAAAAAAAACCCATCCAAAATATATTTTCTAATTGAATCCTGGATGGAATAAATCTGGAGTCGATAGAAAGATCTAGGTAACTGAAAGAGTCAAGAGAATATAGAGAATGTGGGCTTTGTGGGTGAGTTTAGATTCTTGTATGTGTCAGTGAAGCACTCTCAGGAAACAAACTGATGACAGGTTAATTCACAGTTATTACCATATGTGTCTTGGAGGCTCAAAGGAAGAGTTACAACTCAAGTCTTAGTGCTTTGTGCTACTGAATAGGCTGAAGACATAATACTCCTGAGTAACTTAGTAGACTCACATAAAGTATTTGGTAACGTGACACAGAGATAGTGCTTTGCAAAGATTCCCACAAAAAAGAAAGGAGCATTTCCAACCTGTATCCAGATAACCAACCAATTGTCAACTGATAGTCCAGGTAAGCCACAGCATCTGCACATTAATTAGTTAGTAGAACATTATAATGCTGTACGACTGAGGTGGTAATGGGGCATTAGTGCTATCATTAGGTTCCTCCTGTATAAGTTGATGGGATTTCTAGACATCAACCACCTTATATTATGTTTAGCAATTGTTTTTAAAGGCGGCGTGTTTTTTTTTTAAGCTCTGTTCTAAAATTTGGGGTATATGACCCACAAAGATAACTGTTTACTACCTTATTCTGCACAAACATTGCTGTGAGTTGGAAAATACAAATTTCACATCTCCTATCTCCTTCTCAAAAAATCTTCCCATCGCTCACGAGATTCATTAGATATAACCGCCGATCAGTGGCCTTGTGAGCACGCAGCCATTCAGAGAGGAAACCCTGTCGAAAGACACCACTAACACTCTGAACTGAGGTTGCCCATTCCTGAGCCTGCACAATTGTGGATATGGCTTTGGGTCTGTGAGCTGGCAGGCTGGAATGAACTTACATCCAGAATCTGATGGAATGACTGGATGTGATGGAAAACAAAAAATTTAAATTGGTCGAAATCTGTCCAATCAATGTCTAACATGACTAGAAGAGCACTGATAGTTCTTTTTATGGATCTTTACAATACGGCACCAGAACCCTTTCTACCAGAATGAGCCAGAGCTAGGAAGAAAGGGCTATTAAAAATATGTGGCAGTATATCACTGCTTTTATTATCTGTCCGTGCATGGAGACTTTGTTCTGTTCGCTGCTTTGCAATATTAACCGAATACTAATTAATGAGCCCAAAGGTCTTCACTGGAACAGTTAATGTGGAAATATTCTCTGTATTATTTTCAGTATTATGTTCACTGCAATATGCCAAATTAAGTGCAAGAGAGTTTAATTTTTCTGTGGATAAAAATAATTTTAAAAATGTACACCATAGGTGCAGAGAGTACCTAACACCACACCACCAGTAGCACAAGGGCTGTGGTAAGAAGGCCCATCACCACCTCAGGCAACTAAGGATGGGCAATAAATGCAGCATCGCCAGTGTTGTTCATTAATAACTTTTTAAAATCCCGTACATCTATTCCCACTTCATATAGGGTTGTCAATGGCTGTCGCTGTACAACAGTCCCATATAGTTAGACCTAATACATCAACTTTACATGTAAACAGGAAATGCTGGGAACACTGAGCAGGCCAGGCAGCATCTTTGGAGGGAGAAACAGAGTTAATGGTTCTGGCTAATGGCCTTTTGTCAGAACTGGAAAACCTTACAGATGTGAAGGCAGGGAAATTGGGGAGATGAGTAAACCACAAAAGAGAAGAGTGATGATATGGGCTGGAATTCTCCGGCCGTTCACTGGCGGCGGGATTCTTTGATCCCGCCGACGGCGCATCCCCACCCACGAGTTTCCTGGCGACATGGGGTGGCTTCGCTGGGAATTCTCATTGACAATGGCGGGAACAGAGCATCCCACTGTCAATGAACAGCATGCTGCCCCCCGCTGCTGAGAAACATGTGTCTGGGAGGCCGGAGAATCCTCTACACGGTCACTTGCTATTTTAATTAATTACTTTCCTGAACATTTCCATTCAATCCCCAAGTGTGACATTGAGCTACGAGTCACTTGCCTCCCACTCCATTCTGACCCCTCTACTCTCGGCCTCCTACACTGTTCTAATGAATCTCAACAGAAGCTCGAGGAACAGCATCTCATCTTTTGATTAAACACTTGTCAACCTTTGGGAGTCAGCATCAAGTTCAACAACTCCACATCATAAGATGTGATCCCATTTGTTTTGGGCAGCAGGTGCTTGTCTGCTGTACGATAAATCTATCCTCCCTCGCTCTATCACAGACAATTCCATTTCCCTTTTCCTGTTCTCTGCCTTGCGATTATATAAAACCGGCTGTATCTTTTCCAGGCCTGGCGAAGGATTATGGACCTGAAACGTTAACTCTCTCACCATAGATGCTGCCTGACCTGCTGAATGCTTCCAGCATTTCTTGTTTATTCTTCCGATTTGCAGCATCCACAATATTTTACCTTGTACATTGTCTTTACATTTGGTTGCCCAGGACTTGTGGCTAATACCAGGAGAGATATAAAAGGGAGTCATTGTTTGGAAACTTTGGTGAGGTTACTATCTATTTTCCTGCTTCACTACCAGGTCCTTGGAATAATGCTTGTGGCCATCAAGTGTTCAGATCACCTCTCCCCATTATTCAAATATCTGCCCACCTGATGGGCCAAAACACCTGAAACCCATTATTCATCACAAAGGGAGAAGGTCACATGCCTGCTGATGATTTGCCATGTTTCCCCATGCTCCAGCTGTTAGTTGGCCATCATACCCATCTTTGTGACATAGTGCCTTTCTACACTGAATGGAAAGCAAAAAGATTCAATACCCAATCGGATGATGCTTGACTGTAAACAGCCTTTTCACCCATTTTCAATATTTTTATATCTGGTGGCGAGAAATGTTCAACGAAAAGGACCTAAAAAAAAATAGTTTTTAGTGTCCTGATGATTTTTTTCCCAGCGTTGCACACAGCAGTGTCTTGGAGGTTGATCTTCAATTCCTGGAGAATCTAGGCCAATCCTGGATGGATGGGAACACTAGGTGGGGGGTAGCTGCAGTCATCTTGTGAAAACAAGCTCTCGTATCCACCTTATGGAAAATGCACCTCCCCAATAAGAGCCCTTTAAAGCGGCCTTTAAATTGTGGCTCCCCAATTGAGTTTCTCATTTGACCAATCAGTGAACTCTGTATTGAAAGCTCAGTTCCCTACTGGTAGCTGACCCTGAATGTTAAAATCAGGCTTGACCATGAATAGTTTGAGTGACAAGCCTATATCTTCAAATGGGTATGGTGCACGGTTGGACTGATCTATGGAATAATTATCCCCATGTCCCTCAACCAAATTACCCGAGCTCCCATCCATAGAATGAAACAATTATTTGGGATTTTTTGTCCCAATTAAGGGGCAATTTAGTGTGGCTAATCCACCTACCGTGCATATCTTTGGGTTGTGGGGGTGAGACCACGCAGGTACGCGGAGAATGTACAAACTCCAAATGGACAGTGGCCCAGGGCCGAGATTGGACCCTGGTCCTCGGTGCCTTGAGGCAGCAGTGCTAACTACTGCACCACCATACCGCCCCTAATTATTTGGGAATTAGCGCTCCTGCTGTAACATCCGGAATCCAGATGGAGAGGCAAGAGGGGCTGGTTTAGCACTGGGCTAAATAGCTGGTTTTTAAAGCAGACCAAGGCAGGCCAGCAGCACGGTTGAATTCCCATACCGGCCTCCCTGAACAGGTGCCGGAATGTGGCGACTAGGGGCTTTTCACAGTAACTTCATTTGAAGCCTACTTGTGACAATAAGCGATTTTCATTTCATTTCACGAGGAACCCTCAATATAACATCAACCTCATAGTAGAATTCTTCACATTAACTTCCAGTGCATGAAGTTTCCCATCAGGAATGGCAGGTCCTTGATCCTAAGTGTTCCCCCGGCACGAACCTAAACATGTGGAACTCTTTCAGCAATGACGTTTGTGCCTGTGATATTGCATTTTGCCTGCTAAAAGCCTCTCTCACATTCTGTAAATGGCAACGTCAGTTGTGACAGTGGTGCTTTGTACAACAGGCCTTTATTACATTCATAATTGTGGGATTGAGTTCTGAATAATTGCCTCATTGCAGCTGCCTGCGAGCTGTGAGTCACATGACAATGCTCTGTTCTGATGACATCACAGCAACATCTCACATTTTTCAGCCAACATTGTGACATTTTAGTGAGTGTATAAAACACAGTAAAAGACCACAGACAGCAGAGAATCAGTGCCAAATTCATTCTCGGGTTGGGGGCGGTTTGATGGCATTCAAAAAACCACTCCAAGCTTTGCTCTTGTGGTTTATGATGTCATCTGAAAGCCTGGATTAAATTACAGTCCTGTTACTCACTCCATGCTAGCCACAATTCTCAGCGATGTCTGACAGTACCAGATTAACTGTGCACATTTGTGTTTTTGAACCGAATAAAACAGCACCTAAATCACAAATGAAAGATTTGTTAGGTCAAATACTTCTGTTAATGACATTTGCGCCGATTGTTGGACTCTTGGTAAAAACAAACAAAAGAATAATTTTATTGTAAGCAAAGTGATTTAGCATCGGGCTGGCACACCAAAAGCTTTTGTGGGCAGGTTACACGCCATTTTCATTCCTGTTTCCATCCAAACATCAGTGGGTGACCTGCAGCTCACCGGAGCAGGGAAAATAAGAGAAAGTCTTGCATTTAGATAACGCCTTTCACAGCCTCAGGACTCCACTGAAGCATTTTCCGGAGCAGTTGTAATGTCGGTCGTGAAGCAGCCAATTTGCACATTGAATGGAAATTAGTGCGATGGGGAGAATGAAGCAGTGGAGAAATGGGGGAAACCCCAAACTGAGAAAGCAGGACACATGCCACACCTATGCTGATCTGTGGAAGATAAAGCTGCTGTGCTGAATCCCAGCCCACAGACCTGGCTTAAAGGCTCCCACCTTTCCAGGTCAGTAAGATTTATGATGTAAGGACAATTATGTCACTCACGGAGTCGTAATGGCTGCTACTGTGTTATTGGGGGTGGTGAATTAATTCCATATGTAAAACAGAACCTAACAAATTGTAAATGCCATAAACTTCCAGTAAACCCAATTGCCGTTTTAGTGTCGTTTTTTTTAATGGCTGAAAGGCAGTTTTTCTTTTGTGCAACCTCAGGATGTCCCATCATGCTTTACAATCGATGCAGTGTAGCCACAGTTGTAATGTAGGGAGCGCAGAAGTTAATTTGTGTACAGCATGGTCCCGCAAACAGCAATGTGATCGTCATCAGATAATCTGTTACAATGATGTAGGTTGAGGGATAATTACATAGAACATAGAACAGTACAGCACAGTTCAGGCCCTTCGGCCCACTATGTTCTGCCGACCATTTATCTTAATCTAAGATCAACCTAACCTACACCCCTTCAATTTACTGCTGTCCATGTGCCTGTCCAAGAATCGCTTAAATGTCCCTAATGACTCTGACTCCACCACCTCTGCTGGCAGTGCATTCCACGCACCCACCACTCTCTGTGTAAAGAACCTACCTCTGACAACTCCCCTATACCTTCCTCCAATCACCTTAAAATTATGTCTCCTCGTAACAGTCATTTCCTCCCTGGGGAAAAGTCTCTCATCACCTTGTACACCTCTATCATGTCACCTCTCTTCCTTCTTCACTCCAGTGAGAAAAGCTTGAGCTCCCTCAACCTTTCTTCATAAGACATGCCCTCCAGTCCAGGCAACACCCTGGTAAATCTCCTCTGCACCCGCTCCAAAGCATCCACATCCTTCCTACAATGAGGCGACCAGAACTGGACACAGTATTCCAAGTGTGGTCTAACCAGGGTTTTATAAAGCTGCAACAAAACCTTGCAGCTCTTAAACTCAATCCCCCTGTTAATGAAAGCCAACACACCATACGCCTTCTTAACAACCCCATCAACCTGGGTAGTAACTTTGAGGAATCTATGTACGTGGACCCCAAGATCCCTCTGTCCCTCCACACTTCCAAGAATCCTGCATTTAACCCTGTATTCAGCATTCAAATTCGACCTTCCAAAATTAATCACTTCACATTTATCTACATTGAACTCCATCTGCCACTTCTCAGCCCAGCTCTGCATCCTGTCAATGTCTTGTTGTAACAGCCCTCGACACTATCTACAACTCCATCAATCTTTGCGTCATCGGCAAACTTACTAACCCACCCTTCCACTTCCTCATCCAAGTCATTTATAAAAACCACAAAGAGCAGAGGTCCCAACAGATCCCTGCGGGACACCACTGGTCACCGACCTCCAGGCGGAATACTTTCCATCCACTACCACTCGCTGTCTTCTTTCGGCCAGCCAATTCTGTATCCAGACAGCCAAATTTCCCTGTATCCCATGTCCCCTGACTTTCTGAATGAGCCTACCATGGGGAACCTTATCAAATGCCTTACTGAAATCCATATACACTACATCCACTGCCCGACCTTCATCAATGTGTCTTGTCACATCCTCAAAGAATTCAATGAGGCTTGTGAGGCATGACCTGCCCTCACAAAGCCATGCTGACTATCTTTGAGATGCTTAACCTACTCAACAGCATCATTGTCCATTGAAGGGGTAAAGCAGAGCACCATCAGTGATTATTCGCGGTGCCCCCTTGACTCATAGAACAGTATTTTTTTATTTTTTTAATATAAATTTAGAGTACCCAATTCATTTTTTCTAACTAAGGGGCAATTTAGCGTGGCCAATCCACCTACCCTGCATATCTTTGGGTTGTGGGGGCGAAACCCACGCAAACACGGGGAGAATGTGCAAACTCCACACAGACAGTGACTCAGAGCCGGAAATTCAAACCTGGGACCTTGGCGCCGTCAGGCAGCACTGCTAACTACTGTGCCACCGTGCTGCCCGACTCATAGAACAGTTTGACGTTCAACAAGGACAAATGTTGTATCCGAGATTGACTTTTTAGGGTACAGAGCAACATAAACTGCTTTCATTAAATCCAAAGCTATAGAAGGTCATAATTAAGGCATGTTTATTCTGAAGTGTTAATTGATTCTAATTTCCTGAGTTGTCTTTGAAAATTGATAAAATGGCTGGATGCCTAAATTGATGACACACACCCCAACTCATGGGGTTAAAATTCCAGTATGCTTACTTCTGGTGTAACGGGCAGCAGCATTTTTTACTCACATTGTCTACTCAATATAGAAACACAATTTTAAAATAAGCACAGCTTCCATTGGCACTCTCAATACAAACAGCATTTTGTTTTTACAAATTAATAATATGTAAAATAATAAAAGTCTACACTTTATGAATGCCCATTGTCTGAAATGCCATGTCTCAGTACTTCCATTCTTGACATTGCAATTGCCTTTCACACTGATGAAAGAAACCCAGAAAAGCCACATCAAAGTGGCAAGCCAAGTTTCAACTGTACACTCCCTGCCGTAGGTTCACAGTGAACTGGACAACATTCCCAGTAACTGCCAACTGTGGTTATCTCAAACGTATTATAAAATGAATCCTTGGTTGGAAAGGATTTGACAGAGGAAAAGGACACATGTAGGTCAGTGTGCAAGTGACTCAGCTAAGGATTTATAATTGAGGATCTGCAAATGTATATGCCAAGGCATGTTGGGGCATGAAACACAATCAGTGCGTAAATCTAATCCGTTAAATACGTGATTCATCAATATCACAGGTCTTTCAATGGTTCTTTTATAATGACTTTGATCTGCCTTCTTAAAATTGCTTGACAATTTTGGTTTTAATTGCTTGCAATTTCTGATTGACGTTATGTTTACAAAAGCAATAACCCATTTATTTTGAACAGGTTAGCACTGCCTTAATCTCCGAAATGAAAAGCCTTTATTCATGTGTGCTGCTTGCACCCTTTTTAACCCTGTTTCTGTTATTTCAAAATCAGACAATCGGCCCTAAATTACTGTGAGACGGCGTTCTTCCCCCTAGACTGACTACTACCTGACTTTTTAACCAGATGGGGGTGCGATGGGTTGAGGGGGAGAGTTGGTGGTAGTGGCAACCACAGTGCTTTGCACAATTCAGCCCTGTGTGATTATGTAATATGGGCAATAGTGAATTGACCATCAGTGCACACCTCTCTTTCACATTTGCTTCATTGTCCCCAGTTATTACAGTAGCATTAGAGAATTTACAAGGATGATACCAGAACCAGGAGTTCTGTGTCTGTAAAAAATTCAATTTATCCCTCGGTTTGTTGATTTCGCTTCTTTGGCTAACCTAAAAGAAGCACAGAGGACGTGACATCATATTTTTACACTATCAATGTTAAAATTATCCCATATGGGCGGACTAACTTTCAAAAACTTCCTCCTGGGCGAACCTCTTCTCTTCCCACCCACTAAGCATTGACCAGCATCACTATTTGGATATTGATGAATCCTCAGTCACAGTATCAATGGAGATTGGACTCTTTTTCAGCCTGTGGAGCAGTGTACAGGTGGCACGATACGAACATTGGAATTTCAGAAGCATATCACAGTGATGTGCTGGACAATGGGTTATCCCAGTGAATATCATACAATTTCGACAAGAGGCCACGTTGGAGGAAGCCTGAGTAGTAAGGCTGAGTTGGATGGATTTTTGATCAATAAAGGAGTCAAGAATTATACGGGGGGTGGGGGGAGGGCATGGATGGGGAAGTAGAATTGAGGCCACAATCAGATCAGCCTTATCGAATAGTGAAGCATGCTCAAGGGATCAGATGGCCTAATCCTTCCCCAAATACTTGCGTTCTTGAGCACCAGGTAAGAGATTCAGCATGATTACAGATTAAGACAAATAGAAAGGAAGAACTTAGGCTGATAGAGGCAATAGGTTAACTTAGAATCATAAAGTAATTAAAGAAGCCATTTGTTCATCGTGCCTGTGCTAGATGTTTGAAAGAACTATCCAAATACTCCCATTACTATGTCCACATTTCCCCATAGACTGCATTTCTTTTTCCTTTTTAAGCATTTATCTTTATAATCTTTATAATCTTTATTATTGTCACAAATAGGATTACATTAACACTGCAATGAAGTTACCGAGTCGCTACACTCCGGCGCCTGTTCAGGCACATAGAGGGAGAATTCAGAATGTCCAATTCGCTTAACAAGCATGTCTTTTGGTATTTGTGGGAGGAAACCGGAGCACCCAGAGGAAACCCACGCAGACACGGGGCGAACGTGCAGACTCTGCACAGAGAGTGGCACAAGCTAATAATCGAACCTGCGACCCTGGTGCTGCGAAGCAACAGTGCTAACCTCTGTGCTACCATGCAATTCTCTTTTGAATGTTCCTACTAAATTTCCTTCCACCATTCTTTCAACCATGTGTCCTCGTTGAACTCGGATGCACTACACTCGGTCCTCTTGTTTAAATTATTGATATAAATCGCAAATGGCTGAGGATTAAGCACTGATCCTTGCATTAGCCACGAGTTACAGCCAGGCAACCTAAAAATGGTCCACCTATCCCTAATCTTCGTTTTCTGTCCATCAATTAATTCTTAATCCACTTGGCTATCTTGCACCCAAACCCATGAGCTCTGATTTTGAATCGAGAGAGCTATTACCAAACCAAGCCAATCTTCAAATGCTAGTCATTTCTAAAAGTTAAATAAGAAAAGTTAATTGTACGAATAAAAGTTCATTTTTGGACCATTAAGCGGAAAGATGTTCATCAGAACATAGTCTAAAAATCAGCAGCCTGAATGAAATATTTGAACCTTCACCCAGTGAAGCTTGTACAATACACCTGACATTTGGAACAGCTTTAATTCATACATTCTGTCTGAAAGACCTTGAAATTGACTATTATGGCCTTTTCAAACATTGGCACTGAATGGAAGAACAAAACACAAGCTCATTACATGCAAAAGGTCAAGGTGGGGGAAAGCCATAAATGGTGTATAGAAAGAATGGTATTAGTAATAATGAACAAGTAATTCAGCACAGCAGTATATGGGCTGCCGTGCATAGGTTAATCAAAAAACATACTGAAATGTGAAAGAAATTAAAAGAGAGAATCAGCTTGTCATGATATGCAGACATGCAGATAATGATATACAGACAGGCACAGACACGCAGCTAATGAACACAGAGAACAGGACATGACCAATGAGCAGGCAGGACACTCAGGGGTGGTATCTCACTATAAAAGACACGAGGCACTCACACTCCGCCTCTTTCCACTGATGAACATCTACAGAGTGAGTCAGGGTGTATATACAGTATCACACCTCCAGCACGTGGCTAAGAGCTAGTCTGGTTCAGTCAGACAGGTTAACCACACTTAGGTTAGCAGAGAATCAGATTGAACTAACTTCAAGGTCTGGAGTATCTTTTGGTTAAAGCTGCATCCAGTTGCAGCCTGTGTTATCCCAGAGTACATAGCCCAACATGCTACCAGGAGACTGCTTAATCTAGATGGTTTACCTCAGTCCGTTCCGTGACGACCAGCGAATGTATCCCGGCACCATGGAGAAGATTCAGGCTCCTCACCAGCTCAGGACCTCCGGCAATCTCAATGCCAACTGGCGGACATTCACGCAAAAGTTTCTGCTGTACATCGAAGCTTCAGACCTCGTGAGTGCGTCTGATGCAAGGAAGATCGTGCTTCTCCTCTCAACAGCGGGTGATCAAGCCATCAAACTCTTCAACTCTTTTCACTTCACCGAAGGCCAGGACAAGACAAAGTTTCAGGCCATCCTGGACAAGTTTGACAGTCACTGTGAAGTGGGCACCAATGAAATCTTCAAGCGCTACATATTCAAACAGCGTCTACAAGGTAAAGAGGAATCTTTCAACTCCTTCTTAACTAACCTCCGCCTGCTAGCGCTGTCCTGCAACTTTGATGATATTGCTGACTCCATGATCAGAGACCAAGTCGTTTTTGGAGTTCACTCTGATCCCCTGAGAGAGCAGCTACTGAAAATCAAGCAGATGGCCCTGCCAGTCGCGATTGAAACATGCACAGTGCCTGAGCACGCCAAAAATCGCTATGCCCAGTACAAATTGGCTGAAAAACGTGCCTCCCACGAGGCAGAGAGTGTGCAGGCCATCTCCCGGATGCAGCACCTCAGCATTGATGAAAGCGGCCATTTTGCGCACTTTTCCCGGGGCCCCACGCATGCGCGATGCGAACGGGATAATGAAACGGCCGACACCCGCACTGCGCATGTGCGACGACGTGCGGAGCATCAGGCCGCCGACGTCATGACGTGCTCGAACTGTGGCAACACCCACTTAAAGAAACACTGCCCTGCAAGAGGCAGGCGATGTTTAAACTGCAGGAAGCCTGGACACTATGCAGCCTTGTGCAGGTCTGCACCATCAGTCAGGGGCCAGCGCTCCCAATTCCAATGACGGCGCATTCAGAGTGTGCAACAACGATTACAGGATTCTGATCCTGGCAGCACAATGGATCCAGAGGAAGAATGCCTGGACTCCGCCTACTGTGTGGGAGCTTCATTGCCAAATGTGAATATGCCACATCCAACTCATCACAAATTCAATCCATCCTCGCTGTGGATTCTGCGGACGAATGGCGTGCGGTGATGCAGGTCAACCACTGCTCCATCCAGTTTAAGCTGGACACAGGTGCTTCTGCCAACCTCCTCTCACAGGCAGATTTCAAACGCATCAAGAAGCCCCCCCAAGGTCCTTCCAACAGCCTGCAGGCTCCTGGACTACAATGGAAATGCCATCACGGCACTGGGATCCTGCCATCTACTCGTCTCCAACCGGAGCACCCATGCACGGTTACGTTTTGAAATTGTCAAGCCAGACAGGGCATCCCTACTTGGGACGCATGCCTGCAAGCAGCTGAACCTCGTGCAGTGGGTTTACACAACGACATCCTCCAATGTGGATCTTCAGGCCGGCATTGACGACATCCTCGCTCAGTATCTGGATGTGTTCGACGGGATGGGCACGCTGCCAAAGCAATACAAGATTCAGCGCTACGACCTGATGCCAAGCCAGTGGTCCACGCACCACGCCGGGTCCCGGCTCCGCTGAGGGAGCGCCTGAAGGCACAGCTCAAGGATCTTCAGCAACAGGGCATCATTTCCAAGGTAACCGAACCGACTAACTGGGTCAGCTCAATGGTATGTGTTAGAAAGCCTTCGGGATACCTGCGCATCTGCATTGATCCCAAGGATCTCAATAAGAATATAATGCATGAACATTACCCCATCCCGAAGTGGGAGGAACTCACCAGTGAGATGGCACACGCACGTTTTTTCACCAAGTTAGATGCGTCACATGGATTCTGGCAAATCCAGCTGGATGAATCCAGCAGAAGGCTCTGCACCTTCAACACACCGTTTGGCAGATGCTGCTATAATCGCATACCATTTGGCATTGTCTCGGCATTGGAGATCTTCCATCGCATCATGGAGCAGATGATGGAGGGCATTGAAGGGGTTCGTGTGTACGTGGACTACATCATCATATGGTCCACGACCCCTGAAGAGCATGTTTCCCGTCTCCAGCAGGTATTCCGCCGTGTCCATGCCAATGGCCTGAAGCTGAACAGGTCCAAATGTTGCTTTGGCACGTCGACACTCAAGCTCCTAGGTGACCAGATCTCTCAGCACGGCGTGCGCCCGGACACAGACATGGTCAAGGCCATCAAAGCCATGAAGATGGCTAAAGACAAGGAGGTGGTGTTGCGCTTCCTGGGCATGGTCAATTTTCGGGGCAAATTCATCCCAAACCTGGCCTTACACACCATGGCCCTACGAAACCTGGTGAAAAAGTCCACTGCCTTTGAGTGGAAGGCAGCACATCAGGCAGAGTGGTTGGAGCTGAAAACCAAGCTCACCACTGCACCCATCTTGGTATTTTATGACCCAGACAGGGAGATGAAGATCTCGACAGATGCGAGCCAGGATGGCATCGGTGCGGTGCTGCTTCAACGCGATGACACTTCATCCTGGGCACCGGGAGCCTACGCATCGAAGGCCATGACGTCCACTGAAACAATGTATGCGCAAATAGAGAAGGAATGCCTGGGCCTTCTCACTGGCATTCTCAAGTTTCACGACTATGTCTACGGCCTGCCGACATTCATTGTCGAGATGGATCATAGGCCTCTGGTCCACATTATCCACAAGGACCTGAACGACATGACGCCTCGGTGCAGCGCATCCTCCTCAAACTCAGAAACTTTGATTTAGTGTACACGCCCGGCAAGGAGCTCATCATCGTTGATGCATTGTCCTGCTCCACCACATTGCCTAGTGAACCGCTGGAAATCATCCGGCAGATTGAATCACAGGTGCAGCTGTGTGCTAGCACCCTCCCGGCGTCTGCTGAGAAGGTGGTTCGTATCCGCGAGGAGACAGCCAAAGACCCCCTCTTGCAGCGTGTCATGCACCACCTCGCCAATGGCTGGCTGAAAGGGCAGTGCCCTCAATTTTACAATGTAAAGGACGACCTGACGACCTCCTCAAGCTGGACCGGATTGTCATTCCACTCAGTCTCCAGAGCTTGGTGCTCCACCAAATCCATGAGGGACACCTGGGCGTCGAGAAGTGCAGATGCAGAGCCAGGCAGGCTGTCTACTGGCCCGGTATTAGCCAGGACATCTCAAACATGGTCCTCAACTGTGCGACCTGTCAACGTTTCCAGCCAACGCAGAGCAAGGAAACGCTCCAGCAACATGAAATCGAGACCTCCCTGTGGTCCAAGGTTGGCATCGACCTCCTTCGTGCGAATGATCGTGACTACGTGTTGATTATTGACTATTTCTCCAATTACCCTGAAGTCGTGAAGCTCTCAGACCTCACATCTCGGACCGTCATCAAGGCCTGTAAGAAGACGTTATCCAGATATGGTATCCCAGTCACTGTCATGAGTGACAATGGCCCGTGCTTCAACAGCCACGAGTGGTCTATGTTTGCCAAGTCAAACCATTTCAAACATGTCACTTCCAGCCCACACTATCCGCAGTCCAATGGGAAGGTTGAAAAAGGGGTGCACATTCTGAAACAGCTCATCTGCAAGGCCGCGGATTCTGCTTCTGACATCTACATCGCGCTGCTTGCGTACAGGGCGACCCCACTGTCCACTGGCACGTCGCCGGCTCAACTCCTGATGAACAGGGACCTGCGGACGACACTTCCAGCCATACACTTGCCCAACCTGGATCACCTCCCGGTGCTGCAGAAGGTGCAGCAGCTCCGAAACCAGCAAAAGCAGGGCTATGATGCTCATGCCACCGATTTGCCCGTGTTATCCCTGGCAGACACTGACAGGATCAAGATACCGGATGGTGGCTGGTCTGCTCCAGCTGTCATTGTTCGACAGGCTGCGCCCTGCTCGTATGTTGTACGTATGGCTGATGGTTCTGTTGTGCGACGAAACAGACGGGCACTGTGCAAAGTTGCCTGCCCGCAACTGCTTTCTTCTCCGTTTCTGCCCGTTGTTTTGCCACCTCCTGATACCTCGAACTACGAGGCCACCAGTCAGGCTTCCATCCCTCCTGTCAAGGTTCCGTAGTCCCCACCACCACCTCTCCGGTGGTCGACAAGGATCAGGCGCAAGCCCCAGAGACTGGACTTACGAACATTTGTTTTGTTTGCTATGTTTTGTTTTCTCACATTAGACAGCTGTCTTCACATGTAAATACGTTCACATATGCCACCGCTTGTAAATATGTTAATATATGCCACCACATGCAAGTACGTTCCCATAGGCCAACAAAACATTAAAAAAGGGAGATGTCATGATATGCAGACACGCAGACAATGATATACAGACAGGCACAGACAGGCAGCTAATGAACACAGAGAACAGGACATGACCAATGAGCAGGCAGGACACTCAGGGGTGGTATCTCACTATAAAAGGCACGAGGCACTCACACTCCGCCTCTTTCCACTGATGAACATCTACAGAGTGAGCCAGGGTGTATGTACAGTATCACACCTCCAGCCCGTGGCTAAGAGCTAGTCTGGTTCAGTCAGACAGATTAACCACACTTAGGTTAGCAGAGAGTCGAACTCATAGAGAACTGTGCTAACTGTGCTACTGGTTCAATAAATCAGATTGAACTAACTTCAAGGCCTGGAGTATCTTTTGGTTAAAGCTGCATCCAATTGCAGCCTGTGTTATCCCAGAGTACATATCACAACACAGCTCACAGAAGACTCGGTGCGAATGAAATACCAATTTCAATGCAGTCAGCTCAAGAGGTTCAGGGCCCATACAACAGCTGCTCAGGTAGAGTAGTGACTTCCACGGCTCCCTTATCCTCAACAAATCACTCCAACTTAGCACTAGTATCAATGTGCCTACTGCAAAAGACACACTCTTGCACAACCTGAACAGATGGGCAGTGTGCTTTTTAAGTTGCTCCTCTGTTCTGTGACCAGAGTGTCTGGCTGCATTTGTCAACAGGTCTGAGTGCATTAGATAACTGGCTTGAGTGTATTTTTAAACTGGTCTGAGTTTAACTGGGCCTTATGTATCTATCAGTTGGTCTGAGTTCATTTGATAGCTGGTATTAGTGTATTGAGCAACTGGTCTGAGTTTAACTTCTCTGTTGGTCTCAATGTGTTAAGTAACCGGTCCGTATGTTTTTGCCAGATGCACAAAGAAGCCTAACTGATGGTCTTTAAAGGAACAACTAGAGACCATGGTCAGAGAGGTTAGTTTGAAAAGGTACTTAACTGGCTGTGGAATCGGATACCAATTCACACTCTGCCTCCTCCTCTTTCACACTCTGCCTCTTTCCCTCCTGGATTGTCGCTCATGTTCACTCCCAATTATTCTTTCTCTATTGCCATTCCACTCTCTCCTGGTGATATGTACCCCTCTCCCCAATCCCTGAGCAAAACCTGTTTAAAGATTGCTCGTTGATGCGGAGACCAATTCCACATATTGCCAGAAATGTGCTGATGAGGCTTGAGGTAGCTTGACCCTGATACACCTGACGACGAGTGATAAACGTAACTGAGGCTATAATACACTAAACAGCAAGCCTCCTTTCTCTGGACCGGAACTGGGTCCCCAGGCGGAGACTTGCCACTTTTATACAGAAGCCCCGAGGGGAGGAGTCACAGGTGGAGCCGGCCTGGACAAGTCCAGGCATGTACAACACAGCACAGTGATTATAAGACAATAACATGGTTTACCACATTCACTCCCTGTTTAAAAGATGTCCGGCGGAGGGTGAAGTGGTCTAAAAGGTCCAGTCTGTCGGGGGCCTTGACCTTCCGCTGTGACCGCCTCAGTCCCGGCTGTGGTGTGGGAGCCGGCGTCGAGACCTGTGCGTCCGGGAGCGTGTTGATTTCTTCTTCTTCACCCAGGTGTTGAGTTGGCGAAGGGGGGGGGGGAGGGCGGTGTATGGGCGGAGCTGGTGGTGCCTGTCCTCGGTGGGCCTGCGGGAGTCAGTTCATGAGGGAGGTGGGCAGAGGTGGCGGAAGACGGTGTAGGTGGGGTGTGGTGGTGATGGTCGCCGGGGAGCCTGCAGGAACCAAATCCCGAAGGGAGACCGTGTCCTACCGCCCATCCTGGTGTGTCACGTAGGCATATTGGGGGTTTGCATGGCGCAGCAGGACCTCCTCGACAGGGGGTCGGTTTTATGGCTCCTCGCAAGCTTGCGGAGAAGGACGGACCCCGGGACTGTCAACCAGGACGGAAGCGAGACCCCGGAGGTGGACTTCCTGGGGTAGGCAAACGTACGTTCATGAGGAGCCTGGCTAGTGGCCGTACATAGAAGCGACCGGATGGAGTGGAGCGCATCAGGGAGGACCTCCTGCCAGCGGGAGACTGGGAGACTTTTCGACCGTAGGGCCAGGAGGACGGCTTTACAGACCATCGCGTTCTCCCTCTCCACCTGTCTGTTTCCCCGGGGGTAATAGCCGGTCGTCCTGCTGGAGGCGATGCCCTTGCTGAGCAGGAACTGACGCAACTCGTCGCTCATAAAGGAGGAGCCCCGATCACTGTGAATGTAGGTGGGGAACCCGAACAGGGTGAAAAGGCTGTGCAGGGCCTTGATAATGGAGGCAGAGGTCACGTCAGGGCACGGGATGGCGAAGGGGAATCTGGAGTACTCGTCAACGATGTTGAGGAAGTACACGTTACGGTCGGTAGAGGGGAGGGGCCCTTTGAAGTCCATGCTGAAGCCCTCAAAAGGGCGAGAGGCCTTTACCAGATGTGCTCTGTCTGGCCAATAGAAGTGCGGTTTGCACTCCGCGCAGACCTGGCAGTCCCTGGTCATGGACCTGACCTCCTCGATGGAGTAGGGCAGGTTGCGAGCCTTGATAAAGTGGAAAAAGCGGGTGACCCCTGGGTGACAGAGGTCGTTGTGGAGGGTACGGAGTCGGTCTACTTGTGCGCTGGCACATGTACCGCGGGATAGGGCATTTGGGGGCTCATTGAGCTTCCCGGGCCGATACAAGATATCATAGCTGTAAGTAGTGAGCTCGATCCTCCACCTCAGAATCTTGTCGTTCTTGATCTTGCCCCGCTGTGTATTATTAAACATGAAGGCAACCGACCGTTGGTCAGTGAGGAGGGTGAATCACCTGCCGGCCAGGTAATGCCTCCAATGTCTCACAGATTCTACTATGGCTTGGGCCTCCTTTTTGATGGAGGAGTGTTGAATTTCAGAGGCATGGAAGGTACGTGAGAAGAAAGCCACGGGCCTGCCCGCCTGATTGAGTGTCGCGCCCAGAGCAAAGTCCGCCGCATCGCTCTCCACTTGGAAAGGGATGGACTCATCCACAGCGTGCATCGTGGCATTGGCGATGTCTGCTTTAATGCGATCGAAGGCCAGTCGGGCCTCAGTCGTCAGGGGAATCATGATCTGTGGGCGGGCCTTGTCCGCATAGTTAGGGAACTACTGGGCATAGTAAGAGAAGAACCCCAGGCATCTCTTCAGGGCCTTGGGGCAGTGGGGGAGAGGGAGTTCCAGGAGGGGGCGCATGCGGTCGGGGTCGGGCCCTAGGACTCCGTGTTCCACAACGTAGCCGAGGATGGCCAGGCGGGTTGTGCGAAAGATGCATTTCTCTCTATTATAAGTTAGGTTCAGGAGTTTCACAGTGTGGAGGAAGCGCCGGAGGTTCTCATCATGGTCCTGCTGGTCACAGTCGCAGATGGTGACGTTGTCTAGGTACGGGAACGTCGCCTGCAGCCCGTAATTGTCAACCATTCGATCCATTTCCCTTTGGAAGAACGAGACCCCATTGGTGACGCCGAAGGGAACCCTGAGGAAGTGATAGAGGCGGCCTTCTGCCTCGAAGGCAGTGTATTGGCGGTCCTCCGGGCGGATAGGGAGCTGGTGGTACGCAGACTTCAAGTCGACTGTAGGGAAGACTCGATACTGCGCAATCTGATTGACCATGTCAGATATGCGGGGGAGGGGGTACGCATCGAGCTGCGTGTACCGGTTGATGGTCTGACTATAATCGATGACCATCCTGTGCTTCTCCCCAGTCTTGACGACCACCACTTGGGCTCTCCAGGGGCTATTACCAGCCTCAATGATCCCCTCTCGCAGGAGTCGCTGGACCTCTGGCCTGATAAAGGCCTTGTCCTGGGCACTGTAGTGTCAGCTTCTGGTAGCGACGGGCTTACAGTCCGGGGTGAGGTTTGCAAAGAGGGAGGGTGGGGCGACCTTAAGGGTTGCGAGGCTACAGGCGGTGGGGGGGGGGACGGCGCAGGGGTCCGTTGAACTTTAGGGTAAGGCTCTGGAGATGGCACTGGAAGTCAAGCTCCAGTAATAGGGCAGCACAGAGATGGGAGAGGATGTAGAGCCTAAAGTTGGTGTATTCTACGCCTTGCACAGTCAGGGTCGCGACACAGTACCCCCAGATTTCCACTGCGTGGGATCCAGAAGCCAGGAGAATTTTCTGGGTCGCGGGTAGGATGGGGAGGGAGAAGTGCCTTACCGTATCTGGGTGTATAAAGCTGTCTGTGCTCCCGGAGTCGAAAAGGCAGGCCGTCTCGTGCCCGTTGATCCGGACGGTCATCGTGGACTTTGCGAGGTGGTGCGGCCGGGACTGGTCGAGTGTGATGGAGTCGAGTGTTGGACAGTGGTTGGTTGGCCGGTCGGAGGTGGCGGCAGCCAGCGTACGGTTGGGTGAGCTGGGCTCCCGGGAGGCTGCGGAGTGGTCCCAAGTTGGCGTCCAAGGTGGCGGCATCCATGGGTCGCACGTGGCGGGTGGGGTGTAAGATGGTGTCCAAGATGGCGGCCCCGTGGGTCGCACGTGGCGGGTGGGGTGTAAGATGGCTTCCAAGATGGCGGCCCCGTGGGTCGCACGTGGCGGGTGGGGTGTAAGATGGTGTCCAAGATGGCGGCCCCGTGGGTCGCACGTGGCGGGTGGGGTGTAAGATGGCTTCCAAGATGGCGGCCCCCGTGTGTCGCACGTGTCGACCGAAATTAAAGATGGCGACACCCACGGGTCGCACATGGCGGGTGGCGCGGCAGCTGTGAGTGGCCCCAACAGACAGCAGGCAGCGCTGCTGGGCCTAGAAGGTTTAGGGGGGGTCGGGCCTGGCAGACTTTTGTTAAGTGTCCCTTCTTCCCACAGCCGTTACAGCTGCGTTCGATGCCGGGCAGCGTTGTCGGAGGTGATTACTCTGGCCGCAGAAGTAGCACTTCGGGCCTCCGGCATTGGCGGGCCGCTGTGCGGCGCAGGCTTGCGTCGTACCCGGGTCGGTTGATGGCTGCACCCACGAGGCCCACGAGCATGCCGCGCGGTCGGAAGTGTAGGCCTCCATGTTCTGGGCGACCACCTCCAGTGAGTTGGAGAGTTTTACTGTCTCTGGGAGGCCGAGTGTCCCCCCTTCTAATAATCGTTGGCGGATATAGTTCGAGTGCATGCCCGCGACATAGGCATCCCTGATCAGCAGCTCTGCGTGCTGGGTAGCCGATATCACCCGGCAATCACAGTTTCGGAAGAGGATGAGCAAGGCACACAGGAATTCCGCGAGTGATTCCCCAGGGCATTGCCGGCTCGTGGCGAGGAGGTGCCTAGCATATACCTGGTTGACGGATTTCACGTACGAGGGGGCGTCCATGATGAGGTTAAAGACTCTTGGGCTCACCTTTGTGTGGAGGACCTGCTTCTTCTGAAGATCTGTGAAGTCTTCGTTGAAAGATGCGAGGTAGGCCTCGAAGCAGCTTAGCCAGTGTTTAAAAGTCTCTGTAGCGTCAGCTGCTTGTGGGTCCAGTTGCAAGCGATCAGGCTTGAGTGAGGAGTTCATCTTGAGTGAAGAGTCCATCTTTAGAAGTTTAGTGTATTAAATTGATACACCATCAATAATAGACAACGAGTGATAAACGTAACTGAGGCTATAATACACTAAACAGCAAGCCTCCTGCCTCTGGACCCGAACTGGGTCCGGAGGCGGAAAATTGCCACTTTTATACAGAAGCCTGAGGGGAGGAGCCACAGGCGGAGCCAGCCTGGACAAGCCCAGGCATGTGCAATACAGTACAGTGGATATAGGACAATAACCTGGTTTACCACAGACCCCTTTAAGGGGGCGAGATCCACTCACCATGTGACTGACTCGGGACCAATCGCACGACAGCAAGCAAATCCCGGCCAATGAGGAGTTTGCGCAAGGCCCTGGCAGCAGGACCCTGGGCAGTGTGTACCAGGGAGCTGAAGAGTATGGCTGAGAAAAAAAGACGCTTCAGCAAGAGTTGGAATCATTTAAACTGTGAGTGGAAATGCCTATCATCGGAAAACTGGAGCCATTTGACCATGGAGTTGAGTCACGGAGTCAGTACATCGAACAACTCTTTCTTGTTTACTGCAAACAAGATCACAGGCGAGAACAAGCAGAAGGTGATACTTCTGACAGTTTGCGGACACCAGGGCTGGGATTCTCCCCTAACCGGCGGGGCGGGCCGTACCTCGCCCAGGAGTGGCGTGAACCACTGTGGCGTCGGGCCGCCCGGAAGGTGCGGAATCCTTCACACCTTTAGCGGCTAGGCCGGCGGGGCTGGCGCCGCGCCAGCCTGCGCTGAAGGGATTGGCGCCGCGCCAATTGGCGCCGAAGGGCCTCCGCCGGCCGGCACGAGTTAGTGCATGCGCGGGAGCGCCAGCGTGTGCTGGTGTCATCCCAGCGCATGCGCAGGGAGATTCTTCTCCACGCCGGCCATGGCGGACTGTTACACGGCCGGCGCGGAGGGAAGGAGTGCCCCCACGGCACAGGCCTGCCCGCGGATCGGTGGGCCAGCCCCCGCGGCCAGATCCCACCGCGCCCCCCCCCCCTCCCCCCCCCCCCCCCCCCGAGGACTCCGCAGGCCGCCTGCTGAGCCAGATCCCGCCGATACAGACCTGGTGTATTTTACGCCGGTGGGATCCGCCGGAAACGGGTGGCCACTCGGCCCATCGCGGGCCGGAGAATCGCCGGGGGGGGGGGGGGGGGGCTGCGAACGGCCCCCAACCGGCGCGGTGTGATTCCTCCCCCGCCGAAAAACCGGCGCCGGAGAATCCGGCAGTCGGCGACAGGGCGGTAGGGAGGGGGGTCGGAGAATCCCACCCCAGACCTGTAATTTAATGAGAAAGTCCATGCTCTGGAAACACCCGACTTGAAGACCTTTGGCCAGATAGTGAAATTGGCTCAAGAACATTACAACCCAAGGCCCTCGATTATCCTCCAACATCAAAAGTTCAACTCTGCAGTGAGGGACAATGAAGAGCCTGTCTCAGCTTTCATAGCCAGACTTCGCCAGCTTGCTGAGCACTGTGAGTTTGGGACCGTGCTGAGTGACCAGTTGGTTTGTGGGACCTATAACCTCAATATAGAATAGGATCTACAGTGCAGAAGGGCACTATTTGCCCCATCGAGTCTGCACTGGCCCTTGGAAAGAGCACCCTACTTAAGCCTTCGCCTCCACCCTACCCCTATAGCCCAGTAACCCCACCAAACATTTTGGACACTAAATGGCAATTTATCATGGCCAATCCACCTAACCTGCATATCTTTGGACTGTGGGAGGAAACCGGAGCACCCGGAGGAAACCCACGCAGATACGGGGATAAAGTGCAAACTCCACACAGACAGTGACCCGAGGATGGAATTAAACCCGGGTCCCTGGAGCTGTGAGGCAGCAGTGTTAACCACTGTGCCACCATGCTGCCCAGAAGTAGCTTCTGGCGGAGACCACAATTACATTGGAAAAGTGGTTGACATAGCTCAGGTGACAGAGTGTGCCGAAATAGGCGCCACTGAGCTTCAAGGTGTGGCTGAAGGGGAGATTATGGGGCGGTACGGCAGAGGGATCAAGAGGCACAGCTCCGAATCAGACACGGTCCTCTGGGCAGGACCCGAACCCAGGGAGCGGGAAGGAATCAGTCAAACTGAATCCGAGGTCGGATGCAATCATTTTGTGTGTGTGTGTAAGGGGGGGGGCGGTGGTGGTGGAGGGGAGAGGAGGGGGGTGGGGAGGGGGAGGAGGGAGGGGAGGGTGGGGGCCCTCGGGGCATCCCTAAGAGATCTGCCATGTTAGCGAGTTTGTGTGCTTCCAGTGCAATCTAAGCAGGCGCATTCAGGCATGTTGCCGTGTGAGGCAAAGCACGTAATTGCAAGATAAAAACAGCAGCAGTCACAGTCCACAGCGCCGCTGAACATAGTGGAGAAGAGTTCTGGAGAAGAGAATTTGATGCATTGGTTGAATGCAGTCCAATTGAGTAAATCATCTCTGATTAAAATTGTTTTAAGGGTGAATGGTCGACCCCTTAAAATGGAACTCGATACCCGTGCTTCAGTAACCATAGTGGGTGAACAGACCTTCCAATATCTGCGTCTTTAAGCTTGGAGGATACTAGAGCCAAACTTTCAATGTACAGTGGAGAGATTTTGAAGATCCGATACACCAGAGGCCTACGGAGGGCAGGAGATGAATCTGCCTTTGGTTGTAATGCAAAGACATAAATCCAGTCTGTTGGAAAGAGACTGGTTGCAGAAAATTAGGCTTAACTGGCTGGAAATCTTCAAAATATCTGACGGCATCCTCCAAAATGTCTTGTGGAAGTATGAAGATGTTTTCCATGACGAATTGGGCAGAATTAAGGGTGTAAAAGGCAAGACAAATGTCAATCCAGATTTACCACCCAAGTTCATTCGAGTCAGGCCTGCATTGCAACAGAAAAGTTGAAGCAGATCCAATGAGATTGGACGAGCTGGTTCAGTTTTCAGAATGGGTTGCGCTGATAGCCCCTGTCCTTAAACCTGATTGGTCGATAAGGATTTGTGGGGACTATATAAGATGACCAAAAATCAGGATGCCCAGGTTGGTCAGTATCCAGTTTCCTGAATTGAAGACCTATATGCCAAGCTGGTGGGAGGGGTGGGGGGCTTCAGTCATGCCTACCTGCAACTAGAACTGGATGGTGAGTCTCACAAGCAATACCCACAAAGGTCTCTTCCAGTATACCAGTCTGCTGTTCGGTATTTCTTCAGCCTGTGCTATCTTCCAGCGCACAATGGAGTATCTTCTCCAGGGGACTCCCAAGGTACTTGTTTATCTTGATGACATGCTAGTTACCCGCACTACAGAAGAAGAACATATGGCCAGTCTAGAGGAAGTATTAAAGAGGTTTTGTGTTGCTGAGGTCTACCAAAAATGTGAAAATGTGCCTTCCAGGTCTCTGAAGTGACGCACCTCGTATTTCGCATTAATGCGACAGGATGGCACTCTTTGGAAGAAAAGATCAAGACCATACGAGATGTCCCTGCACCCAAAAATGTTAAGGAGCTTAACCTTTCCTTGGTGTGATCAATTACTATGGATGGTTTATTTCAAATCTAGCCATAACATTGGCACTATTGCACCTACTTTTAAGGAAGAATCAGCAGTGGCAATGGAAGGAGCCTCAAAAAGAAACCTAAGTTGTGTAGCAAGCATTGCAGTCTTCAAAACTTTTGGTGCATTTTGATGCGGGGAAATCAATGGTGCTGATTTGTGACTCATCCCCTTACGGTATAAGGGCAGTTTTATCCCACAAAATGGAAGATGGTTCAGAACATCCTGTCGCCTTTGCTTCAAGGACCTTTTCTAAAGTAGAACAAAACAGATTGAGAAGGAGAGATTAGTGGTTATATTCGGTGTGAAGAAAATCCACCAGTATATGAACGGTCGATGGCTTGGTAAAGGCAGACTAGCCATACCACCAACAGCCTCGGTGAGGGTATTGCGTTGGGACCTGCTGCTGGAGACTTACAACTATATTTTTCAGCAACAGTCTGGGACACAAGTTGCTGATGCAGATGCAATAAGTCGCCTGCCCTTACGGAAGAACATTCCGCCACCATCGGTAACCCAGGAGATAATTCTAGCCCTAAACTTCCAAGGCACACTGCCAGTGTTCACGAGGCACATCCACAGCTGGATTCAAAGAGAGCTTATTCTTTCAAAGGTCAAACATCCCATACAGTCTGGTTGGCGATACAAGAAGACTGAACTGCTCAGGCCCTATTTCACTCGTCAAGATGAATTGACATGTGAAAATGGTGTGATTCTCTGAGGATCACGGGCGGGTCATCCCACCTCAGGCAAGGGGGCCTGACCTTCAAAAGTTATACAGCGCCCACCCAGGGCAGACAAAGATGAAAATGGGTTTCCTCCGGGTGCTCCGGTTTCCTCCCTCAGTACAAAGATGTGCAGGTTCGGTGGATTGGCCGTGATAAATTGCCCTTAGTGTCCAAAAAGGTGAGGTGGGATTACTGGGTTATGGGGATAGGGTGGAGGCGTGGGCTTAAGCAGGGTGCTCTTTCCAAGAGCCGGTACAGACTTGATGGGCCGAATGGCCTCTTTCTGCACTGTAAATTCTATGATTCTCTGACACGCAGTTACACCTGGTGGCCAGGAATAAACAAGGCCATTGAAGAGCTTGTACAGCAGTGCTACTCTTACCAAATGCCGCAAACTTTGCCACACTTCACCCTTGGGAATGGCGAGGTTGCCTGTAGACCAGGCTCCTTGTTGATTATGAGGAGCCATTTTGGGGCAAGAAATTTTTGGTGCTGGTACACACCCACTCAGAGTGGTTATCGGTCCAATACATGGGGACCACTACCTCTGCAGCCACAGTCAAGGCTCTGTACCATGTACCGTTTGCCATTCATGGACTTCCTGAGCCAATCATTTCGGCCTTCACTGGAGATGATTTCCAACATTTTGGGAGAGAAAATGGCATACGACACTTGAGAATAGCTGTCTATTATCCAGTATCGAGCAGGCTGTTCAAATTTCCTAGAACACCGTGAAATAGTAGTCAGATAAACCACTTTGTCAGAGGTTGGCTAATCTTTTGCTGCTATACAACTCAACCCTTCATTCAACCATAGGGGTCACACCAGCTGAATTGCTCATGGGCCCTTGTTGAGAATCTGATTAGATCTTGTATTTCCAAATTTGGCGGGATGGCTGGCGACACGTCAGGCCTCCCAGAAGAGTCAGCGGTCAGAGCAGAGAGAGGACAGGTAGTTCAGATGCGAAATCTGATTTTGATCCAATCTTTTGCAGCAGGTTCGCCGTGGTTGGAAGGAGGGTTGTGGCCTGGTCAGGGACGGTGGCTTATGTGGTCAATGTTAACGGGACATCCATTAAGAAGCACGCCGACCACCAGAGGAGTCGAGGGCAGCACGGTGGCAAGTGGTTAGCACTGCTGCCTCACAGTACTAGGGACCCGGGTTGAATTCCGGCCTTGGGTGACTGTGTGGAGTTTGCACTTTCTCCCTGTGTCTGTGTGGGTTTCCTCTGGATGCTCCGGTTTCCTCCCACAGTCCAAAGATGTGCAGGTCAGGTGGGGTTACAGGGATAGGGTGGGGAATGGGACTAGATAGGGTGCTCTTGAGCGTTTGACAGAGTCCCGCATAAGAGATTTTCGTACAAGATTAAAGCGTATGGGATTGGGGGAAGTGTATTGAGATGGATGAAAACTGGTTGGCAGAAAGGAAACAAAGAGTAGGAATTAACAGGTCTGTTTCAAATTGACAGGCAGTAACTAGTGGGGTGCCACAGGGATGGGTGCTGGGACCCCAGCTATTCACAATATATATTAATAATTTGGACAAGGGAACAAAATGTAACATCTCAAAGTTTGCAGATGATACCAAGTTGGGTGGGAGGGTGAACTGTGACGAGGATGCCTACCGCTCGATCGCCCGCCCACACTTTGGCAAATCTGACCACAAGGCTGTGCTCCTGCTCCCGGCTTATAAGCAAAAACTGAAGCGGGAGAATCCGTCAGAGAAAGTCGTGCATTGTTGGCCTGAGGAATCGGATGATCTCCTACGGGACTGCTTAGAGTCAGTGGACTGGTCAGTATTTAAAAACTCTGCGACCAGCCTGAACGAGTACACCACTACAGTAACTGACTTCATTAGTAAGTGTGCAGAAGACTGTGTGCCAAAGAAGCAAATCCGCTTGTTTCCCAACCGGAAACCCTGGATGACCAGGGATATCCACTGCTTGCTGAAGTCTAGGTCTGAGGCGTTCAAATCAGGCGACCCTGACCTCTACAAGAAAGCCAGATATGATCTAAAAGAAATCCATCAAAGATGCCAAAAGACAGTCCGGACCAAGCTCGAGTCCCAGGCTAGCCACACGGATCCCCACCGTCTATGGCAAGGTCTGCAAGACACAACGGGCTACAAGATGAAGGCATGTAAAATTGTCGGCTCCAACGCATCCCTCCCTGATGAGCTCAATGCATTCTACGCCCGCTTTGAGCAAGAGGTCAGCGAGAGCGAGAGCGAGCCCTCCACCCCAGAAGCCGTGGATGAACTTGTATCTGAGATCACCACTGCAGACGTCAGAGCAGCCTTCTCGAAGGTCAGCCCACGGAAAGCCACTGGCCCGGATGGGGTACCTGGACGAGCACTCAGTCTTGCGCGGATCTGCTGGGGGTGGGGGGGGGGGGGGGGGGGTGGGGGGGGGGGGTGGGGGGGGGGGTGGTATTCGCAGACATCTTCAACCTCTCTTTACAACAATCTGAGGTCCCTATCTGCTTCAAGAAGATGACCATCATCCCTGTACTGAAAAAATGTCAAGCAGAGTGCCTCAATGACTATCGTCCAGTGGCTCTGACATCCATCAACATGAAGTGCTTCGAAAGGTTCGCAACAACACCTCCTCCACAATCATCCTCAACACCGGTGCCCCACAAGGCTGTGTCCTCAGCCCCCTACTATACTCCTTATACACCTATGTCTGTGTGGCCAAATTCCCTTCCAACTCGATTTTCAAATTTGCTGATGACACTACCGTAGTGGGTCGGATTTCAAACAATGACGAGACAGTACAGGAATGAGATAGCGAATCGGGTGAACTGGTGCGACGACAATAATCCTTCCCTCAATGTCAACAAAATTGTCATCGACTTCAGGAAGCATAATGGAGAACATGTCCCTGTCTACATCAATGGGGACGAAGTAGAAAGGGTCGAGAGCTTGAAGTTTTTAGGTGTACAGATCACCAACAGCCTGACCTGGTCCCCCCATGCTGACACTATAGTTAAGAAAGCCCACCAAAGACTCTACTTTCTCAGAAGACTAAGGAAATTTGGCATGTCAGCTACGACCCTCACCAACTTCTACAGATGCACCATAGAAAGCATTCTTTCTGGTTGTATCACAGCTTGGTATGGAGCCTGCTCTGCCCAAGACCGCAGGAAACTACAAAAGGTTATGCATGTTGCCCAGTCCATCACGCAAACCAGCCACCCATCCATTGACTCTATCTATAATTCCCAAGGACCCTACGCATCCCGGACATGATCTCTTCCACCTTCTTCCGTCAGGAAAAAGATATCAAAGTTTGAGGTCACGTACCAACCGACTCAAGAACAGCTTCTTCCCTATTGCCACCAGACTTATGAATGGACCTACCTCGTATTAAGTTGATCTTTTCTCTCCACCTTGCTATAACTGTAACATTATATTCTGCAGTCTCTCCTTCCTTCTCTATGTACGGTATGCATTGTTTGTACAGCATACAAGAAACAATACTTTTCACTGTACACTGATACGTGTAACAATAATAAATCAAATCAAATCACGGATGCAGAGATCCTTCAATATGATCTGGACAGGTTGGGCGAGTGGGCAAATCAATGGCAGATGCAGTATAATTTGGAGAAATGAGGTTATTCACTTTGGACGCAAAAACAAGAAGGCAGATTACTACCTGAATGTCTGTAAATTGGGAGAGGGGAGTGTGCAGCGGGACCTGGGTGTCCTTGTGCACCAGTCGCTGAAGGTAAGCATGCAGGTGCAGCAGGTGGTAAAGAAGGCTAATGGTATGTTGGCCTTCATTGCGAGAGGTTTTGAGTATAGAAGCAGGGATGTGTTTTTACAATTATACAGGGCCTTGGTGAGGCCACACCTGGAATATTGGGCGCAGTTTTGGTTTCCTTTTCTGAGGAAGGATGTTTTTGCTCTCGAGGGTGTGCAGCGAAGGCTTACCAGACTGATTCCGGGGTTGGCGGGAATGACCTATGAAGAGAGATTGATGAAATTAGGATTGTTCTCGCTGGAGTTCAGAAGAATGAGGGGGGATCTCATAGATACTTTAAAAATTCTAACAGGGCTAGACAGAGTAAATGCAGGGAGAATGTTCCCTGTGGTGGGTGTGTCCAGAACCAGGGGTCACAGTCTGAGGATTCAGGGTAGACCATTTAGGATAGAGATGAGGAAACATTTGTTCACCCAAAGAGTGGTGAGCCTGTGGAATTCATTACCACAGGAAGTAGTTGAGGCTAAGACATTGAATACATTCAAGAGGCAGCTAGATATGGCAGCTGAACCAAATGGGATCAAGGGTTATGGGGAGAAAGCAGGATGAAGCTATTGAGTTGAATGATCAGCTATGATCGTGATGAATGATGGAGCAGGCTTTAATACACTATACAGCAAGCCTCCTGGCCTCTGACCCGTACTGGTCAACCATTCGGTCCATTTCTCTTTGGAAGACCGAGCCCCCATTGGTGACGCCGAAGGGGACCCTGAGGAAGTGGTAGAGGCGGCCATCTGCCTCGAAGGCAGTGTGTTGGCGGTCCTCCGGGCGGATAGGGAGCTGGTTGACTTCAAGTCAACCGTGGAGGAGACTCGATACTGCACAACTGATTCACCATGTCAGATATGCGGGGGAGGGGGTACACATCGAGCTGCATGTACCGGTTGATGGACTGGCTGTAATCGATGACCATCCGGTGTTTCTCCCCAGTCTTGATGACCACCACTTAGTCTCTCCAGGGCCTGTTACTAGCCTCAATGATCCCCTCTCGCAGGAGTCGCTGGACCTCCGCCCTGATAAAGGCCCTGTCCCGGGCACTGTATCGTCTGCTCCTGGTAGCGACGGGCTTACAGTCCGGGGTGAGATTTGCGAAGAGCAAGGGTGGGGCAACCTCAAGGGCTGCGAGGCTACAGACAGTGAGGGGGGGGCAGGGGTCCAACAATCTTTAAAGTAAGGCTCTGGAGGTGGCACTGGAAGTCGAGCCCCAGTAATAGGGCAATGCAGAGATGGGGAAGGACATGGAGTTTGAAGTTAACGTCCTCTACGCCTTGTACAGTAAGGGTGGCGACACAGTACCCCTGGATTTCTACTGCGTGGGATCCGGAAGCCAGGGAGATTTTCTGGGTCACGGGTGGGATTGGGAGGGAGCAGCGCCTTACCGTATCTGGGTGTATAAAGCTGTCTGTGCTCCCGGAGTCGAAAAGGCAGGCCGTCTCGTGCCCGTTGATCCAGAGGCGGTTGGTAGGCCGGTCGGAGGTAGCGGCGGCCAGCGTACGGTGGGGTGAGCTGGGCCCCCGGGGGGCTGCGGGGTGGTCCCAATATGGCGGCCCCCATGGGACGCGTGAGGTGGGTGGCAGCGGTGATGGCGTCCAAGATGGCGGCCCCCACGAGTTGCGTGTGGCAGCGGTGATGGCGTCCAAGATGGCGGCCCCATGGGTCGCATGTGGCGGGTGGCAGCGGCGATGGCATCCAAGATGGCGGCCCCCGTGGGTCACGCGTAGCATTTGGAGGATGCGTTAAAGATGGCGGCCCCCATGGGTCGCACGTGGCTGCCGAAATTGAAGATGGCGGTGAAGATAACGGAGACCACGAGTCGCACATGGCAGGTGGCGCGGCAGCTGCGGGTGGCCCCGACAGGCAGCAGGCAGCGCAACGCCGTTGCAAGTTGCGTTCCGTGCCGGTCAGCGCTGTCTGGGGTGATTACTCTGGCCACAAAATTAGCACCTCGGACCTCCGGCGTTGGCGGGCCGCTGCGCGGCACAGGCTTGCGTTGCACCCGGGTCGGTTGATGGCTGCATGAGGCCCACGAGGGTGCTGCGCGGTCGGAAGTGGAGGCCTCCATGCTCTGGGAGGCTACCTCCAGCGAGTTGGAGAGTTGCAGTGTCTCTGGGAGGCCGAGTGTGTCCCCCTTCTAGTAATCACTGGCGGATATAGTTTGATTTCATGCCAGCAACATAAGCCTCCTGATCAGCAGCTCCGTGTGCTGGGTAGCCGATATCACCCGGCAGTCACAGTTCCGGCAGAGTACACGCAAGGCACGCAGGAATTCTGCAAGGGATTCCCCAGGGCATTGCCGTATCGTGGCGAGGAGGTGCCTAGCATACACCTCGTTAACGGATTTCACGTATTGTCCCTTCAGTAGCATTATTGCGTCCGCATACGAGGGGGCGTCCCTGATGAGAAGAAAGACTCTTGGGCTCACCCGTGCGTGGAGGATCTGCTTCTTCTGGAGGTTGGTGAAGTCTTCGGTGAAGGATGCGAGGTACGCTTCAAAGCAGCTTAGCCAGTGCTCAAAAGGTTCTGTGGCGTCGGCTGCTTGTGGGTCCAGCTCCAGGAGATCAGGCTTCAGTGATGAGTTCATCTTAAAGTTCAGTGTATTAAATTTATACGCCTTCAATAAGCACATGACGAGTGATGAATGTAACTGAGGTTTTAATACACTAAATAGCAAGCCTCCTGGCCTCTGACCCGAACTGGGTCGGAGGCGGAGACTTGCCACCTTTATATATGAGCCTGAGGAGAGGAGCCACAGGCAGAGCCAGCCTTGACAAGCACAGGCATGTACTGTAGCCACCTGGGTTGGCCACTTCCCGACTTTAAAATGGAGATCCGCTAAGAATGCAGGGAAATTCAGTCAAACGCAGGAAAAACAAGCAGGTGCAAAGTTTCCTGGAATCAGAACTTGCAGGAACCCAGACAGCACTGAAACTAACAACCATCTACATATTGATGAGCGATTCCCGGGAACAATTGGAAACAGTTAAGGTAAACAAGGCCAAGCCAGACTCCTCGGCGCCAGCAGGAGCCAAAACAAAGGAAGGCCAACGGACACTTAGGAACTGCCCAGCGATCAGGGAACAGCTCCAGTATTGGCTAAATCGATCTAAGTGATCAGAACTTAGTCCAATCACTTGGAACCAGGTACGGGGTCCGCCCAAAAGGGCGCAAAGCCCCTAGGGACTATAAAATAGAGTCCCCAAGTTCAATTTGTCCTTCTTGGCAGTGCCTCTCAGCAGCTCGAAACAACCCTTGACCGTGACCTGCCTAGCAGCTGCACCAACCACGTAAGTCTCCAGTCAACGTACGCTACGAGATAGGCGCTCCTAGCTACCAGTCTATACCAGCTTGGAAGCCTGCAGACTCAGAATTGAACGAAGGGCCATTTGTTCTCCTGGCCTGGTGGGCCAATTCCAAAGCTAAGTATAGGCCTTTTAGTGTTAGAGATAGTCTAGTAAGTAGAGTTTTATACATGAGTAGTGATTGACTGTGTATAATAAATGTGTTTTGATTTGAAACTTACTAACTGGTGTATTGAGTTATTGATCAGTACTTGAACTTGAACCTCGTGGTGGTATCATAAAGATACCTGGCGACTCTGGAGCAAAGGTTATAAAACAGAGCAAATTAAGTAAAGACACAACGAGCAACATTTACTGGCGACACCTGACGGGATCCGACTTAGAAGTGGCCTAACCACTCCGAGAGAACCCAAAAATTTGAATTATAATCCAATTGGCAACAGAAAAACCATAAGTGTTCAAGCAGTTCTGATCAATCCTCATAATTCGGAAGCGTGTTAATGCATGATAAAGCTGATAGGTTTCGTTGCGAAAAACTGTCGGGAGTTTGTATTCCGGAAAGTAGCGAACGCCGTACCCGTGTTTACAGCACCGCCTTAGTACCCCTCGTTCCAAATTTTAAAAGAGAGCATTCAGATAGGAAAAATGGCAATGAAGGCAATGGAACGCCTCATGAACCCTCAAGAATTCGTGGTCGCAGCGACCAGCAGCAGAGTAGGTCAGTGTCCCGCTTGGGAAGTTGAGATTAGAAGGTGCCTCAAAGGGAAGGGATGGCCCCTTTGGAGTGACTTTTGTTGAAATGAGGAAACAGGTCCCGGGAGTATAGGACATACTTGGTGGGAGAACCTGAGCGAAATCCATAAGAAGAGGGGTGAAGGCCCAACAGCGGGCTCCTTAATTCCCTGAGATACAAACCAGCCCAGGAAGGAGTCGGCATCTCAGAATGGCCCTTTCTGAGGCTTGGACTGTTGCTTTGTTATTGTATTTCCTAGCATGTGTAGGAAATAAGCCTTTTTGGGACTCCTCATTGACTACAGTATTGACGATGAGGATCAAAAGGAACTACAGATGGTGCTGTGGCCACTCAGTCGATGGCTCCTTCTCAATGCAAAGGAGTAAGATTTGCACTGTTTCAAAAATGCGCTATTTCCTCAGGGCAAATGCAATTACGCGGGAAGCAGGCCAGAAGGGAATCATAAAGAGCTTAACCTACCCTGCGACTCTAAACTCCAAGACATTCGAGGAATTAGTGGCGCTCATGACAAATCACTCCAACGATACCAATTTAACACGATCGAGAGAACCACAAGGGAGTCTGTTACAGAGTTTTTAGCACCGTCACGCAATCTGGCAGAACACTGCAACTGCGGGCAATCCCTACCCGAGATGCTACGGGGACCATCTTGTATGTGGTGTGAATAACATGGCGACCCAGGAGAATTTGCTGGCCGAGCCGTTGCTGGACCTAATAAAAGCCGTCAAGATCTCCCTCTCACTGGAGAGCATGGCAAAAGGAGTTCAGGAGCTCCAGGGGATGTCAGGGATGGAGGTGAATAGTGTAGGATGCCACGCATTCAGATGAGCATAGGACACCGTCCTTACCTGAATACCATTACGACCAGGTCCATTGGCCGAGGGCCACTGCAACCAGACGAGACACCTCCCCAGAATCAATGGAGGAAGATCCACGGAGATGCGGCACATGTGACTGGAGAAACTGTAGAGACAGGCAATGCCCGGTCAGCCAGCAAACATGTCGTCATGGTCGAGGGAAGTGCCAGCCTAGAGCCAGGACATCCACATAGAGCAGCCCGACGAGGATGAGTGAATGGAATTGAATTGCATCGCTGCGCCATGGGTTGCCCCCATCAGAATTGCTGTCCAGGTGAATGGTCATCCGCTAGAAATGGAGCTGGACACAATGGCCACAGTGTCAGTGATAGGCCGCCAGACGTTCGAAAAGACTAGGGTAGCAATCCAACAGTTACATGTGCAGATCACCGAGGTAAGGTTGGCAACCTACATGGAGGAACCCCTAGCCATTGCAGTTACAACAATGACCCCAGTTGTCTACAAACAGCATCCTGTCAGGCTGCCCCTGATAATAGTGTGGGGTCCTGCCCCGGATTTGCTGGGTTGTGACGGATACAGAGGCTCCGTTTAGACTGGTAATGGATTTTCAGGATGGGCACTGGATGATTATACAAATTCCTGGGGAAGTACCTGGAGGTTTTCCAGGAGGGCCTGCGTATGATCAAAGGTGCCATGGCCAAGATACACGTAGACCCTGAAGCCCAACTAAAGTATTTCATGGCATGCTCAGTTCCCTACGCATTGCTGACAAAGATAGAGAATTAACTCAACTACTTGGTAAACCTAGGAATCATCTGGCTGGTACAATTTGCAGATTGGGCAGTGCCTGTGGTCCCTGTACTGAAACTGGACAAAACTGTCTACTTGTGCAGGGATTATAAACTTACCATAATGTTAAGATACTGTTGTGAAACCCTTTTTGTCTGTCCTGTGTTTTCCTTTTTATCCCCTCCGTGCTGCCTGTGGGGAGCTTGCATCGTTATCGCAAGTCAGGGCGGACAGGCCACATTTCAAGATCTACACAATGGATGCCTGGGGGTGTAAAAGATGAAAATGCTAGCCAGGAGCTATGTGTGGTGGTCAGGCCTGGATGGCAAGATTGAGCGATTGGCCGAGCAATGTACCACGTTCCAGGAGGCTCCTGCCAGCCATCCCATTCCACCCACGGGAATGGCCAGGCGGGCAGCCTTGGGTGCACCTGCACGCAAATTTTGGCGGATCTTTCCAAGGCTCAATGATCTTGCTGGTAGTGGATGCCCATTTCAAATGGCTAGGTATCCATCGAATGTTGTCCACCACTTCAAAGGCCACTGTCGAGAAGCTATGACTCTCTTCATGCATGGCATCCCAGAAGCACTAGTCATGGACAATGGTACCCTGTTCACCAGAGAAGAGTTTGAACGCTTCATGAAGACAATGGGGTGAAGCACATCTGGATGGCCCCATGCCACCCATCCTCAAATGGCCTGGCTGAGCGAGCAGTGCAGACTTTCAAGAAGGGCATGAGGAAACAGGCCACGGGATCCGTGGAGATGAGGCTGACGCACGTCTTGTTCAGCTATCGGATCACACCATAAGCCAAGAACAGAGTAACACTGGCTGAACTGTTGATGGGTGGAAGCCTCCGAACCCACCTTAGCCTAACGTTTCCCAATATTAGAGGGAAAGTAGAATGCTGTCAAGACCTTCAGAGGCAGTACCGAGGCAGACGGACACAGATCGGAATTTCCGACCAGGAGACGCAGTATATGTCCATAACTTCAGTGACGTTGCTCAAGAACAGACGGTGCGGATGAACCTAGATCACCTCCGGAGCAACGAGCCAGAGTTAGGAAGAACCCCACTGGAGGGACTGTCTTCCAGCCCCGCTGCCCTAGTGCAAGGGGGCATCAGGACATCGCCTCTCCCACCGGGGGCCTTGACACTGAAATGCGTGAAGTTTAGGATTCGGAATCCGACATGGAAACTCAAGCATTTGAATTTTCAGATGTCGGCCTCACCAGGGAATGGTTGCCTACGTTTGCCCCCAGACAGTTGATGCGGAAATGACGTTCCCCAACATGCTACACCCCTCCCTCCCACACCGGGTAAGGGACCTACGAACTTTCAGGGGTGAGGGATGTTATAACCACAAGATCCACAGGAATGACCCGATTGATCTCCCTGGGGGGCTTATGGAGTACGAGCTCCCCCGCTGAGGGGCAGAGGCCCAACAGCCGGCTTGTTAATTCCCCAGATGGAAGCTGGCCCAGGAAGGAGCCGGCATCTCAATATGGTCCCAGCTGGGGCTTTGACGGTTCCTTTGTTATTGTATTTCCCAGCATGAGTAGGAAATAAACTATTTTTGACTCTCCTTTTCGGGATTCTTCATTGACCACAATATAATCAGTAAGGGAATCAAGGGTTATGGGGATAAGGTGAGGACATGGAGTTGAGGAGTATCATAGTTCATCAGTCATGACCTCATTGGATGGTGAAGCAAACTCAATGGGCTGAATGGCCGACATCTGCTCCTTCGTCTGTGGTCTTATTCTCTTGGAAAAGAACCACCTCCTGATATGTGGCCTAGATTTGACCTTAACTTAAAATTTTGACCTAACCTATTTAATTGGTACCAACAGTTAACTGGAATATAATCTATTGCCCTCATCATGTTACAAACCTCAATCAGATCATCCCCATATTGATACTTCTCTAAAATACACGCAAGGCATATGTGAGATAGGCTAGAGGGACCGAAGGAACTTTAACCGTCTGTTATTGTTTGTTCGAAAGTCTAACAATGAAAGAAACAATCTGGGACATCCAGGAACAGGTGCATGTTGGTTAGATTAATCAAGGCCTTGCCTCAGCCGAGGCTGATGTCAGTAAATAAATACATTTCAATGCTTAACCTCTGGAGAACGTTATTGAGATTTGTCTTCATACTTGATTTAACTTTTGGGGCAGCCAGGGCTTCCATTATATTTTTATTGCTTGATAAAAATTCCTGTTTAACATAAATTTACAGATAAGAGTCCAATGAATAGGAAGACATATAAAAAAGACTACAGAAATATTTTTAGGGCGTAAATTTGCTTTGATCTGACTTGCACTCCTGTGGAATTGACTGTACCAGGACATGTATACTTAGTAAAGTCAACAAGGATGAGGGAGTGAACAGACTAAGTTCAGCTTTTGATAAGCAAAGTATTAACTGTCTTGACGCGGGGAAGGTTTTCAGATTTAATTGAAGGAGATTACGCAGGAATTTCTTTACCAATGTACATTGGCGAAAAATGTTTGGACCCATTGTTGGCCGTGGGGATCCTCATTACCCCTTGCCCAGTCGAGGTGATGCAGGCAGCTGGCAAACATTGCGCTACCTGCTCATCTCGATGGTTGTGCTATGCGGCCCAGCTCTGAACATGCTGGTGACTGGCCAGGCACACAGGAATGGGTCCAGCTGTGTGCATGGCCTGTACTTCTTGAAGGCAGCTGCACCTCAGCAACTGGTGAACTCTTTCCAAACGCGTTTCAGAAAAAGGAAGGGTTCTTTAGAATGTTTTTATTGTTTTTACAATTATTTACAGTAACATTTGTTAGGGATAACACATAATAGTGAAAACAAAAAAGAAAGAGAAACAGCAATCTACAAAATGGGTATACAAATGGAAATAATGAGGGACATACAGACCTTTACACATTCATGCAATTGGACCTATGTACAGGGATGGGGGTCCCTGTTTTTGAGCCCTGTTGCCCCCTGGTACTGGAATGTGGTTGGTGGGGGTGTGGGGGGGGGGGGGGGGGGGGGAGGCGGTGTTGGCTTTATCCTTGTGTGCTTCTAATTTGCTACTGTTGCCGCGGTGTTCCCTCCCATGTGCCTTCGCCCATTGTCCCTTCTGGTTCACCTGCCGTGTTTGCCTTGTGTTCGTTTCGGCGTCTTCACGCCCCCTTCTGTACACCCCCCTCCCTATCCTCCGCACCCCCCCATCATCACAGCACAGAATCTACAGTGCAGAAGGAGGTCATTCAGCCCATCGCATTTGCACCGCCCATCTCAAAGAACACCCTACCGAGGCCTGTGACCCACCCTATCCCCATAACCCAGTAACCCCATCTAAAGTGCAATTTATCATGGCCAATCCACCTAACCTGCACATCTTTGGACTGTGGGAGGAAACTGGAGCACCCGGAGGAAACCCAAGCAGACATGGGGAGAACGTACAACTGACAGTGACCTAAGGCAGGAATTGAACCCGGGTCCTGGTGCTGTGAGGCAGCAGTGCTAACCACTGTGCCACTGTGGCACCCCAGTGTGAGAGGTGTGAATGGTTGCACATTAAGTGGCACCAGCTCGAAGTGGAATTGTTTTGGGTCTTTTCGCCCATTTCGGGAGGAGTTATGCAGTTGGAAAGTGTTTAAGAATCAGGGACTAAGAATTCCCTGCGACAGGGCATGTCTGGGGCTTATCAAACGAGCTCAGCTGCAATCTCTTATCCACTGCATCCTCATACACTGCTCAATACACCACAATCCCACAACACACCATTCAGGATTCAGGATCCGAGCATAACATTCTGATGCTCCATCTGACCCTCTCAGATATACCAATTCTGCAAACCTTATACACACAGAGAAAGCTCACCATACTGTCCCCAGAGCACCTATGGCAGGAACATCACCTTGTAACACAGTGACTGACACTCTTCCGTCTCTCTTGCATGTTACGTTGGGATGAAATAGGGGAGAGAGGCAGAGAATGGATGTCGTGTAAGTTCATCTGAATCTCCAGTTTCCTCCTAAGAGACAGTGCTGTAAAGTATTGGTTCGGCTGTGACTGAAGCAGCGGTTGACTTTGTCAAGTGCATCCAAAATGTTCCAATCATCTTTAAATTCTCAAATCCCACTTCATCCTCATCCTGCTATCTAACTTAAAAGTGCCAGCTAGTGATGGTGCGGCTTTTTGTTTCTTATTTTCCAATCAATTCTCCCTTCACTGACCCTAACCTTCCCCTTCTGCATTTATGAATTCACGAGGAACCGTTTGGCCTGCCAGTATAAGCCCATGACAAAACGCACGAGCACGGGCCGGAATTACTGTAGAGAGGGACATGTTGCTGAATATTTTCATCTCGCCCTCATCAGGACAAACACAAGAATGCCAAATTTCAAATGATCACAACAGTTTAGACTCCAGGAGAAAGGGGTGTTGATTAGTTGACAAGTTGACTCTGATTGGCCGACGCATTGCCATGGAGAAAGCAATGGAGAACTATAGGCTCCCCATGTTTCCGGGAAATCAATTGAGTCATGGCAACCAGTAACCTGTGGTGGACTGAGTCGGGGTGCAATTACTTGGAATTATTTACTTTGAAATCCAGTTGTGTCTATCTCACATGACCCTCTGACTCAAACCAGGGGAGATCTGTGTAGCACAGCGGGTTTCTGCCTCCAGCCAAGGGCAGCTCAGTTAAAGGTAAATAAGCCACATGCCCTTTTTTTGTGGCACTAGCTGCCATAAAGCAGGTAAGTTTAAAGGCCCAGTCACTGAGAAACCAGGGAGAATGTAAGTGTATAAGGTCAGTGGGCAGGTTGGGGATGTGTTGGGAGGGATGTAGTCGATTTGAGGGGGGGGGGGGCATAGTCGGGAGAAAGCGTTGTCGGGGAGGGATGAAGTTAGTGGGTCTTGTGCAGGCCAGGGATGGTCTGTGTATCTGTGTGGGGTGGTTGACGTGTAGCAGGGTGGGATGGGGGAGGGATGTAGTTAGGCCTCCTGTGGGGGCTCGTGGTAAGGTCAGTGCAATAGTTACACAGAAGCTAGAAGTAGTTCTAATTCTTCTAACTTTTTCTGGGTAACTGTTGCTGTTACACCAGTTGGAATCATCTGAAGTTAGCAATTTATACCAAATTTTCATTGGTTCCCAATGGAGGACAACTGTCCATCGAAAGCTTGAACTTCCAGGCAATTGTCTTGTCATCCTTACCTGGGAACCTCCGGGGTGGTGGTGGTTGGGGTATACCACTCTGCCGACACCTCCCGCTGCCTTGGGAAAACGGGCAGCATAATCAAAGCCCCTCCCACCTGGCTATTCACTCTTCCAACTTCTTTCATCAGGCATGAGGTACAAAAGTCTGAGAACACGCACAAACAGATTCAAAAACAGCTTCTTCCCCGCTGTTACGAGACTCCTAAATGACCCTCTGATGGACTAATCTGATCTCTTCACACATCTTCTCTACTGAGTAGTACTACACTCCTGTATGCTTCACCCGATGCCTGTGTCTATGTATTTACATTGTGTATTTATGTTTACCCTATGTACTTTTTTTCATGTATGGAATGATCTGTCTGAACTGTAAGCAGAACAATACTTTTCACTGTACCTCGGTACACATGACAATAAATCAAATCCAATCCAATCCAATCCAGACTTGCTGCCCTGGATTTCAGAAGTTACGGCTCTGTCAAATTTCAGGGCTGCTGTGATGCCGGATACATCGCCATGCATCCCAGTGATTGGCTGATTGAGCCAAACAACATGGTCTTCCGGTGTTCACAATCGGCATAGTACAGACCGTCATCAACCAGTCCGTACTTAGGAAACACAAAACTAAACGTCTGCTCTTAGATGTGATTCTGTGATTGGGCAGCATTCTCTGAACAATCCTGAGTGCACTAATGGCTATACTAACAATCAATTTAAGATCACCCAATTGAACTTGCAATGTGGCTCATTTAGACTAGAAGTGACATACATTTAGGTGCAGGAACTCCTTCTCTGCAAACAAAAATAATATGTTCAAGCCTTTTGCCTTTTTTCAATTACCCAGAAGTCCTGTATCTAACTAAGCCTTAAAGATAAATATCACCCTTTTGCAGCACAGCCTGATCCTCGGGATGATCCCATGGTAGCTGACCTCCTTTTGTAAGGGCCACGAAGAATCCAGCACGAGTTTTAAGGATACAAAATAATAATGTTTATTTACTATAACAATATATATATATATATATATATATATATATATATAACAGTGGCAGTAACTTCCCTTGCTACCTTCTCCTTCCTGCTGGTTCCTGAACTGGCCAGCTTATTTATACTAGGAGTTTCTCCGCCTCCCTCATTGGGGAAGTTCATACTCCCATAGGATTGTGGGATAGTCATTAGTCCCCAGCCAATCGTAAGTAGGCAGGTTATAACATCCCTCCCCCCAAAGTCCAAGGAATCCACCGAAGACCCTGGCGAAGGAAGGCGTCAAACTCGTTTGGCCGCAGGCCGGACGCCATTTGCACGCGGCGCTGGATCAGGCGGCGTGTAACGAGACGGAGACCGGCGCTTCCGTGATGAACGGCGCAGTTGTACATCCACGGCCTGTGGACCCGAGGATTCCCCCTCTGATTCATCCTGTGTCTCCACCTCAGAGTCAGAGTCTGCTGCCTCCGTCATGTCAGCGTCTCTATCTCCATTCGGTCCCGGAACGACCTGCGCAGGCTTCGAGTGAGGCACCAGTGGAAGATTGTGAGGACTACCTTCCCTTGTCTCTGGTCTTTGCGGCTGTAGAAATGAGCTCCGGGGGCGGGGAATCTTTTGAATCTTCTGGACCGGACGTGGTCTACATGTTTTCGCTGGAGACGACCCTGGGCTTGCACTTGGTAGGATATAGGGCCCGTTTGGCGAAAGATTACACCAGGAACCCATTGGGCACCGCCAGCAAAATTCCGCACGAATACTGGGTCACCGGGCGCAAACTGCCGAATCGGACGATGCCAAGACAATCCCTATCCCTGCCGTTCTTGTGTGCGGCGTACTTTTGCGCCAATGTCCGGGAAGACCATACTAAGGCGGGTGCGAAGTCTTCGGCCCATTAGGAGTTCTGCGGGAGCTACCCCAGTCACTGCATGGGGGGTGGTCCTGTACGTAAACAAAAAGCGAGCCAGTCTCGTGTCCATTGATCCGGAAGACTGCTTCTTTAGGCCTCTTTTGAATGTTTGCACTGCACGCTCTGCCAACCCATTTGAAGCCGGGTGGTAAGGGGCAGTGCGGATATGGCGGATGCCGTTCATCTTTGTAAACCTAGCAAACTCCTCACTCGTGAATGGAGTGCCATTATCCGTGACCAGCACCTCGGGGAGACCATGCGTACTAAATGATAGACGTATCTTTTCAATTGTTGCGCAGGACGTTGTCCCCTGCATCTTATGCACCTCCAGCCATTTGGACTGGGCGTCAATTAGTAGAAGGAACATGGATCCCTGAAAAGGGCCTGCGAAATCTGCATGTAAGCGTGCCCAAGGCCGCCCTGGCCATTCCCAGTGATGTAGGGGCGCGGCCGGCAGAAGCTTCTGATGCTCCTGGCA
This sequence comes from Scyliorhinus torazame, assembly GCF_047496885.1. Classification (NCBI taxonomy): domain Eukaryota; kingdom Metazoa; phylum Chordata; class Chondrichthyes; order Carcharhiniformes; family Scyliorhinidae; genus Scyliorhinus; species Scyliorhinus torazame. The sequence goes on along the minus strand of NC_092712.1, from coordinate 270,698,235 downwards.
AATGGAGCAGTTTTGGGCCACCTTCTCAATGTCGGTGTCACGGCCTGGCCACCAGACATAACTCCGGGCCAACATTTTCATCTTGGTCACGCCCGGGTGCCCATTGTGCAAGTCTGATAATATCAGCTTCTGGCCTTTTTCCGGGACAATCACACGCGTCCCCCACAAGAGGATGCCGTCTTCCACGCTGAACTCTGACAGCTTGGAGGAAAATGCCCGCAACTTGCCTGGGAGCTGTCTATGCTGCCCACCATACAGGACTATGTGCCGAACCTTTGACAAGACTGGCTCCGTCTGGGTCCACTCACGGATCTGTGATGCCGTGACAGGCAAGGTGTCCATAAAATTTAGGGTTGCAACCACCTCACTGGTCGTGGGGGTCGACATGGGGCCGGTCGATAAAGGCAATCGGCTCAGTGCGTTGGCATTTGCTATCTGCGTACCTGGTTTGTGCTCCAGAGAATACTCATATGCAGCAAGCAACAAAGCCCAGCGCTGGATCCGTGCAGAAGCAATGGGCGGTATTGGCTTATCCTCTCTGAAGAGTCCCAGCAGGGGCTTATGATCAGTCACGATAGTGAAATGGCGGCCGTACACATACTGGTGGAAGCGTTTCACCGCGAAAACCACTGCCAGGCCCTCCTTCTCGATCTGCGCGTACTTTTTCTCCGCTGCAGTCAATGTGCGGGAGGCGAAAGCTATCGGTCGCTCGGCCCCGTTCTCCATCTTGTGGGACAGGACAGCCCCAATACCATACGGGGATGCATCACATGTGACGAGCAAAGGCTTTCCCGGATCATAGTGGGTTAGTAACCCAGACGACGACAATTGTTGCTTTACCCACCGGAAAGCGGTTTCTTGCGGCTGACCCCAAACCCAGGTGTGATTTTTCTTTAGCAGCAGGTGCAAGGGCGCCAGCGTAGTTGCCAGATTGGGGAGGAACTTCCCGTAATAGTTTACGAGACCGAGAAAAGAACGAAGATGCGAAGTATCAGTCGGGGTGGGGGCATGTTGAATTGCACGCACCTTCTCTGCGACGGGGTGCAGACCCTCGCGGTCCACCCGATAACCTAGGTAGACTACTTCTTTTGCCTGAAATACGCACTTTGTGAGACGTAGACGGACTCCAGCCTCCGAAAGGCGTCTAAGGACAGCCTCCAGATTTTCCAAATGCTCTTGCTCCGACGTCCCTGTAATCAACACGTCATCTAGGTAGACAGCCACACGTGGTAAACCTCTCAAAATGCCCTCCATAACACGTTGAAAAATTGCGCAGGAAGAGGATACTCCAAAGGGCAACCGTGTATATTCATACAGGCCCCGGTGTGTGTTAATTGTTACATATGGTCGGGAGGCAGGGTCCAGCTCCAACTGCAGGTAGGCGCGACTCATATCTAATTTTGTGAATGAGAGTCCACCTGCAAGTTTCGCGTAGAGGTCCTCTATGCGAGGCATTGGGTATCGGTCAAGTCGGGAAACTGTATTCACTGTAAGTTTATAGTCGCCACACAAGCGAACTGTGGCATCTGGCTTCATTACTGGTACAATTGGTGCTGCCCAGTCAGCAAAACGGACGGGCCTGATAATACCCAAACTCTCCAAACGAGTGAGCTCCCCTTCTACCTTCTCGAGCAAAGCGTAAGGCACTGGGCGCGCCCGGAAATAGCGCGGCGTGGCTCCTGGTTCAACTTGGATACGGGCTACGGCCCCTTTTATTTTCCCCAAACCAGGCTGGAATACCTCTGGGTATCGTCCTAGCACCTCAGTCAACCCTTCAGAAACTGTTTGGAGGATGTGCTGCCATTGCAACCGCAAATGGCGCAACCAGTCCCGACCCAACAGGCTGGGCCCATGGCCACGCACTACGATAAGTGGGAAACGCCCCTCCTGGCGTCCATAGACAAAAGGGGTCATTGTAGTTCCTGCAATGTCCAGTGGTTCCCCCGTGTAGGTGGCCAACCTGGCCTGTGAGTCAGTTAATGTAAGGGTCGTATACCCTGCTTGATGCGGTCGAATGTCCTCTGGGCGATCACGGAGACCGCTGCGCCAGTATCCAACTCCATCTCCAGCGGGTGGCCATTGACCCGTACTGTCACCTTAATGGGGGCCACACGGGGAGCTGCCACACAATGCAGCTGCAGTCAGTCGTCCTCCGTCTCCACGTCCTCAGGAGTGGTCGCCGCAGGTTCATCCACATGGAAGGTACGGCCTCTGGGCTGGTCCCAGTTACGGCCCCTGGGCTGGTCCCAGTTTCGGTCGGAACGACGGCGCCTCTGGCGTCCCCAGGACCGCCGTCCGCGACGGGGTTGGCGCCTACAAGTCTGACACGGACATGGCTCCTCATCCATTGGCTCTGGAGAAGGCTCCCTTCAGGGAGGAATGTCCGATGGCCACTGGCGTCGGTCCGGTCGTTGCCTCGCCCAAGGTACTGCAGGAGTGCGGGGGGACGTTTTTGGGCAGAAAGGGTTGCGCCCCAAGGCATGCACTTCCATTCCCTGTAGCTCCTGTACTCCTCGCTCTGCGCTCTCTCAGGACAAGACTATTTGTATTGCCTGTTGAAAAGTCAATGTTGGCTCCGCTAACAACTTTCTCTGGGTTGCTGCATTGTTAATACCGCAAACCAAACGGCCGCGTAACATTTCTGACAAGGTCTCACCATAGTCACAGTATTCCGCAATCCCGCGTAGCCTGGATAAAAAATCAGCAAGGGATTCTCCAGGGGTCCTCTCAGCGGTATTAAACCGGTAATGCTGGACTATCGTGGACGGGGTTGGGTTAAAGTGTTAAACGTCAAACGTTTTGGTGTCCGGCGCAGCTGGGTACGTAAGGCTCCTAATCACCCCAAACGTATGCGGGCCGCAGGCGGTGAGCAATATGACCACCTGGCGCTCGTTTTCAGTGATATTGTTTGCCCGGAAATAGTAACGCATCCGTTGTGTGTACTGGTTCCAGCTTTCCAGCGCAGCATCAAAAACATCCAAACGTCCGTACAGAGGCATGGTATAATAGAAAACAACTTCCAACCTGTATCCAACAAAAATCCAGGGGGGTGGCTTCAGCAGTGTAGACAGCTATTCACTTTTACCTTCGTCGCCAGTTTTGTAAGGGCCACGAAGAATCCAGCACGAGTTTTAAGGATACAAAATAATAACGTTTATTTACTATAACAATATATATATATATATATATATATAACAGTAGCAGTAACTTCCCTTGCTACCTTCTCCTTCCTGCTGGTTCCTGAACTGGTCAGCTTATTTATACTAGGAGTTTCTCCGCCCCCCTCATTGGGGAAGTTCATACTCCCATAGGATTGTGGGATAGTCATTAGTCCCCAGCCAATCGTAAGTAGGCAGGTTATAACACCTCCTTTGATACAAGTTTGAATAAAATGCGTTAAAAAAAAAAATGGCAGCTGACCTCCTCTGCGATCTCCATCGAGGCTCTTTGGATCTGGCAGACGGGTCTTGTCCTGCTCAACCAGAAAATGAAATGTTCTGGCTATATTTAACTGTCAAGGCAGTTGATGGAGAGCTTCAGTTAGACTGAACAAAATGACTTGGCATCGACTCCTGCAGCAAACAAATACTGTTAAGGCAGCAAGAAGCTGTTTACCTTTTGGAGACAGGAGGTCATTAGAAACATTAATTCATTGGAATGAGTGAATGGCTCACTCCCCTCGAAGGCAGAAAGAAAGAGGAGCATTATTATATTGAACCTTCCATGACCTTGGAACGCCGAAAGGGCTTTGCAACCAATGAAGTGCTTTTGAAGTGTATTCACCTGTTGTGATATAGGAGATGCAGCAGCTAATTTACACACAGCAAAGTCCCACAAGCTCTTAGTCCTTTCTTCAGTGTAACCTTGATTTTTTTGCTGTATCATCCGTACGCTAATGTATGTGGGCTAAAGGGGCAGGGGCGGGGTGGGGGGGGGGTGTTAAAGCTGAGGAATAAAGGACAGCATAAGAGGGACTTATTACTCAGGCAGCGTCACTGCCTCAAACTCAGACTGAACCAGGTGGAGTTGGTTTCCGTGGACAACTCGACCGATGACAGCTCTGCAGGTGCAGGTGTTAGTAATGTAAACATGACAACACACAGAAGATTCTGGTATGTTGTGAGAAAATATATTCTAAGAGCTCGAGGGCATAATCAAGAGGGTTTAATGTTGTACAGAAAAATAAAGGGGCCACAATGTTATCCACGGTTCTGTAAGTTTAATTTTCTCTTGTACCCTCAACTGATGATGTGCAGTCGGAGGAGGGGAAGGGGCGAGGGTTGGCGGAGATATTCGGTGGCCTACGGTGGGACTGCAAGCTTTTATGGTTGCCATGGATCAGCAGAATTGAAGAGGTAACTGTGAGGTCCCACGAGGGAGCAGCGGGTGTAGAAAGGTGTTCAGAGACAACAGGCTCCAATACCCACGGTCGCATGGAGGCAGGAAAAAGGTTTGGAGGTCGAGGGGGAGGTGTTGGCAAGTGGGGTGGGAGGAGGGGTTGGGAATAGGGGGTACCATGTTGGGATGGCTCACTGCCATGTTCCCGCCTCTGGGGAACATTCCCAGTGTCAGGTCGGTAACAGCATCCAAGGATGCAGGTAGCCAATTAGGGTAGTTCAGGCCTAAATGAGGGGTGGTTTTGTGGCATTACTGGAACATTCCCACTGACAGAGCAGCCCCCTCCTGCATGCAGAGACCACCAGCTCATGCCCCAATGATAGGGCTGTCAGGATGAAAGGTCACAATTGTGGTGACCTCCAATCTTAAGGCGAAGTTTCTCCTCCATCCTGCTGACCCCAGAAGATTTGAGAGTCATCAGTACAGACAATGTATGTTCCGCAATGAAGGAGCTTCAATGTTAAAGCTCCCAGTGGGGTTGCAGAACTGCTGGTCATCTGAATTTGCATCAGTTTGCCACTCTTTACATTTCTCCCTCAGAAACCACAAATCGTCCAACTCAATAAAAATAGTTTTATGGCAACCAAACACACTATATCCATCAGACTGTAAGATATTGAAGCAGAATTAGGCCCTAAAGCCCACTGAGTCTGCTCTGCCATTTGATCATGGCTGATACGTTTCTGATCCCTTTTCTTCTGCCTTCTCCTCCGTAACTCCTGATCCCCTTCTCATTCAAGAACCTATCTATCTCTGTCTTAAAGACACTCAGTGACTTGGCCTCCACAGCCTTCTGCGGCAAAGAGTTCCACAGATTCACCACCCTCTGGCTGAAGAAATTCCTCCTCATCTCAGTCTTAAAGGATCGTTCCTTCAGTCTGAGGCTGTGCCTTTGGGTTCTCGTCCCTCCTACGAGTGGAAACATCTTCTCCACGTCCATTCTATCTCAGTGTTTCCCTCACCGCTTCCCTGCCCGATTCCCACTGTTTCCATGCTCGACTCGTTTCCCCCCTCTCACCCCTCCAGTGAAGCTCGGAATAATGGGTTGAATTTTGCAGAGGTTACTGATGCCCTAGCTGTTGAGGCTAAAAGTGGACGGCAGGACCATATTTTGGAGTTAGTGGCCAATTAGCTGGCCTATTAAGGATGGCAGCCCAAATCAAAGTGCTTCAGACCAATCAGAGAGCTGGTTGTTCAGCAGTCTCAACAGTGCCACCATTAGCAGTGACCATTACTGTGCCTGCATCTGGAGGTTCAGGACATATTATTGGCCAGTGAACCTGAGGAGGGACAAGTGGTGGGCAGGCAGGCCCCAGTGTTTGGGGTGGGAGTTCTTGGTGGACAAGGTGGTGCCATTGGGGTGGCCATTGCTGTCAGGGCCTCCCCATGTGCCTTAGAGGTGGGGAGACACCTCCCATGCCTCCAAAGCTTGCAAGTGGCCACCAGATTTCACTGGGCGGTCTCCCCACGTGGGGGTGCCTCCTTCAGATGTGGGCAAAATGTCCATGGATGCAAGAATTGGCCCTCAATTGGCCACATGACTGCCTCAATCGGCCTCCAGGTGGGCAGCTTGTCAGCAACTTTCCCGCAAAATGGCATGGTAGTGGGAGAACATCGGGCATGACACTCGGAGTCCCTGCAGCATTTTGCCAGTCTTCCTGCCTCCCAGCTCAACCGTAAAATGTTCCTAGAATTCAGCCCGTTGTGTGAGGGGTCTCTGCTTCAGGAAGGAGGTGTAAATCAGAATTGCACCTTTCAAACAGGACAAGGACCACACGCCAGTGGCTTTGAACGTAACTGTGCTGATGAACTTAATGCTTCTGACTCTTTCCAGGTATGAAGAAACACCTCAAAGCTCACCTCCCACAGTTGCATAAGAAAGGTCCCAGCCTTGAGGGATAACCTCAAGCAGCTCCAGACCTAGAAAGCACAGCTTTAGACTGCACCATCTCAGCATGGGTGACAGCATTCTGGTCTGGCTGGCTGACAAACAGCAGCAAGTTAAACATGGGTGGCAGGGGTGGAAGGCCAATGCTGTATTCCTGAGAGAGGATAGCTGCCTCCTTCTCCATGGAGCCACTGAAATCCCAGGCAATATGTTTGAGGACAGACTGCTTGATACATTGGATGCCCTTTTTGAACACTGGCATCTTGCACCATCATGGTAGTAGTTTGGGCGTGCCTGACTTCAGCCTGACCTTCCACTGCAGCCCTCAGACTTTTGGTGGAAACTACTTGTTCTGCAATGGAATCTGAGACATTGCCCACCAGACACATAGGTGGAATTTTTCCGTGCCCCGCACGGGATTAAACGGCGGGTGGGTGAAGTGGGCAGGGCGGGCAATGCAGCGGGAGCACCAAAAATCGATTTCACACCAGTGTAAAATGACTGTGGGATCTTCTGCTGGGACCTCCCATCATGGTGGGTTGCAATTCCCATTAGAGGCCGGCGTGAAACCAGTTTACATCCCATTAATAGGTGCAGATAAAGGCCTGACTGGAATCTATCCCCGCATCGGATCGTCCGTGGTGCCAGCGGGAAATTGCACCAGTCCGGAACACGCCTGGGCCAAGGTGGCATGTAAAAGTTGGCATTTACCTTAAGAAGGCCTTGGGCAGTTCACGGACTTGAGGACAAGATGGAGGCCTCCAGAAATTAGAGTCTGGAATAGCACAGGCAGCACTGGGTGGGCGGGTGCTGGTTAATTGTGCATTGTGATGCTTGTGCCCTTTTTCGAAGACTGTCCAATTCAGCCTCCATAACTCCTTATAGAAGTCATAGAATTTACAGTGCAGAAGGAGGCCATTTGGCCCATCGAGTTTGCAGAAGCCCTTGGAAAGAGAACCCCATCTAAGCCCACGCCTCCATCCTATCCCGGTAACCCAGCAACACCACCTAATCTTTTGGACACTAAGGGGCAATTTATCATGGCCAATCCACCTAACCTGCACATCTTTGGATTGTGGGAGGAAACCGGAGCACCCGGAGGAAGCCCACGCAGACATGGGGAGAAAGTGCAAACTCTACACAGTCACCCAAGGCCGGAATTGAATCTGGGACCCTGGAGCTATGAGGCAGCAGTGTTAACCACTGTGCTACCATGCCGTCCATGATGCTTTGTTCATGAAGGTATCAAATGGACACCACATGTTCCCTCTCCAGGAACATGTGGGCTCAGACAGGATCACAGAACTGAATTAGGCAATACTTATCCTTGGCCACATTCAATACTGGACTTGTGAATAGCTATCTTTGTCAGACGTTACCCACAGCTCTCCTTATCTGTTAGTTAATGATCAGGAATGTATGCAAAAATGTAACCAATAAATAAATAAACTTCAACTAGGCATTATACCAATGATATTTATTGGGAATTCAGGTGTAATGCCCATGATTTCCCCACCATACATTGAAATGGTTGGAAAATAATTTGCACTCAGAAATACACTTCTGGCAGGCACACCTCCCTATTGACAGCACAGGGCTAGAATGCATCATTCTCATGTGTTGCTGTCTTCACATCATTGCTGCAACTGACTGTCTGTCTAATGTGGGGCTATGTTGATAGCAAACTACCCGGAAAACAGTCCCACCTCGTCACAAAACCTGTCATCCCCTTTGAATTAGGATCTGCGAATTAGAGTACCTGAGATGTACTGAAGCAGAAGCTATGTCATGTGCTTTAGTGTGTAATGGGAAATAAATAGTGAGATGCCAACATTAGATATCGGGGGCTGGGAACAATGCCAGCCACAGCTGGAGACCACTCCATGTGGACTGGGCATGTTTCCAGATGTTGCGGCTGCCTAAAACGCCCCTCAGGGTAAAGTTGTCTTGAATTCTGGAAGGAGGAGGACAAGTGCCCTCAATAGGGCCTACATCCCACCTGTTTGTGATAGCATGTTTGAACTATAAATAAATTGCAATTTGAGTTACACCTATTTAAACATTCCCATGACTGTGTTTTTTTTACAATGCCTGGCTGCAGCTTAAGATTATTTCAATAGGACTTATTAGTGTCAAAGTGGTCAGTCACTAATAATTACTTTTAAAAGCTCACCATGCGCAGGTCATTCCTACCGTGGTTCCTGGCATAATGGCTCACCCACTCCATTATCAAACTGGTGGTCTTGGCAATTGTCCCCCTGCCAATGTGAAGAGTGGGAAATGATGGAAGCCATTTTGAGGTAAGGTAAACATTGCAGTAAGAATAAGCACAAAGCATTGATCCGTTTAAGAGGGAGTAAGGAATAGAGGAACAGAGTGGGAAGAGGTAATCAGGATGCAAGCTGGCATGTACCTTCGAATAACCTATCCGTTCATGTCATAGCCATGCCAGGGAGTATGGGAGTGAGGCAGGGAGATCAGATTAGTGGGATAGACAGTCAGGTTGAGAGTAGTTGGGGTTGTGGGTGGCAGGGTACTATGGAAGGTGGAGGGTTGAGTTGTATATAGTGTTGATCACTGAATTACATCAGAGATTAAACAGTGTAACAATTCTGGGTTAAGTATCTAGGTAAGTAGCGAATACCTAGCCCAAGTCTCTGGCCCTGAGATCAGTGTAAGAGACATTTGCGGAGGATCCTGGGCACATCAAATCAGCCCATCAGAAGTTTAACCTTTCCAGGAAATTACAGCACCTGTGCATGCATCAAACTTTCCTTAGGGTCCAGAGACACATCTCTGTAAGTTCCACACACATCGGAATGTCTGGCCCTTTTACAGTAGTAAACAACCATATCTGATGGTGTCAGCATCAGAATTATACTCCAATCCCCACAGACCTGAAGATGCAGTGGATCTTAGGAACTATTCCTTGGAGTTGTTGCCCTATATGATCATCATGCTCCCATGATGTATTATTTCACTCTGGAGAAAAACTAGTCCACCCCACATCCCAACCCAATATCACTGTTGCTTAAAGAAAAACTCACATTGATTGCATCCAATTGATCCAGAAGTTGGGGATAAAATGGATTGACCAGGAAGTTCTCAAGTTGCATCATTGGTCCGTACTGCTTTCGCCAATTTCAGAGATTTCAGTGTCCCTGGACTGGAGAGTAGAAAAATCCACTAGGTCTCCACTTCTGACCATTTTACAGTGGACCTCTCCCCTATACCCACCTCGAAGAGCACATGCCTGACTTAATGGGCTACACTGGGAATTTCTGAGTTAGTTGGTGTACTGATTCCCAATTTCAGATCGGGGGTGTTTGAATATAGCCCAGGGATTTAGCATTAGACTTTCCTATGTTTAGGGCTCAGCAGCGCACTATGTGAGCTAGAAAAGGAGCAAAGACTCATCGGGAAAATTGAAATGACTAAACTTCCAATCAAAACGACCAAAGCCCTCGTGCTATCTTTCTGCTCGAGTGTAAAAGAACAAAGAATAATACAGCACAGGAACAGGCCCTTCGGCCCTCCAAGTCTGTACCGGTCATGATACAACCTTGGCCCAAACCCTCAGCACTTCCTCATGCCATATCCCTCTATAACCATCCTACCCATGTATTTGTCACGATGTCTTTTGAATGCCGTTAATGTATCTGCTTCCACAACCTCCCCTGGCAACGCATTCCAGGCACTCACCACCCTCTGCGTAAAAAAACCTGCCTCGCACATCTCCTCTAAACTTTGCTCCACGACCTTAAACCTATGCCCTGGTGACTGATCTCTCCACCCTGGGAAAGAGTGCCTGTCCATCCACTCTATCCATGCCCCTCATAATCTTGTAGACCTCTATCAGGCCACTCCTCAACCTCCGAATTTCTAATGAAAACAGTCCGAGTCTATTCAGCCTCTCCACATAGCTAGCACCCTCCAGACTAGGCAACATCCTGGTAAACCTCTCTGTGCCCTCTCCAAAGACTCCACATTCTTCTGATAGAGTGGCGACCAGAATTGTGCGCAATCTTAAAATAGATAGAGGATAGAATGTTTCGCTGAGATGACGTTGCTCAGCCTTAACTGAAAGGTTCAATGGCAGAAGGAGGAACAGGTGCACTGGTACTGAAAGATAGGGGGTCAGCCTTGCCCAAAACAGAAAATGATTTGCATAAGACTGCAGTCATTCTCCTGGGTTTGTCTCCTGATTCTGCTTCCCTTTCAAAGGCCCCTGTTCCAAAAATACTCTTCAGCTATCTACTTGTTATTAAGTGTTGTTAAGGAACAGTGCATGAATAATGTAATTAGCTGTGGAGTGCACTTGACATAAATTGCACAAATTAATGTGACATTTTACAGAAATGTCTAGCAAACAAACTTTTTAGCGCTGATCATAAGTGGCAGCTATATTGTACCTCGGCTGCCAGTGTTTATAGGCAGCTGGCAAGGAGTAAGGAATAAGGCAGTTTGAAAGATAATGGGTAGATCTTGACTTTGAGCGATGGTATGAAATGGGTGATAGCAAACCGGAAGCCTGCTTTCAATGTGGGATATAAAAGGGGCAATAGGCTCATTATAGCCATTTCACACTACCGCACAAAGTCAGGATCGACCCCAATGGGTCACCGTTGCGGGATCTTAAAACCTTTAAGGAGATAAATAGCTCTCCAAAACCTCACCCTGCTGCTCCTATGAGGATGAACCCCCTTTCAATCGCTGTGAAGTGTTTTTGTTTATTGCAGACCATAGGCTTTGAATAGATGTGAAATTTGCCCATGCAAGGCAAGCATTGCTCCGCACTGATGGATACCTGAACAATTTTAAAAGCAATTTGAATCAAAGAACACACCATAGTGTCTGTTGGCGGCAGCGTCTAAAGCTGGTGCTTGCCTACAGATTTTTTTTTAACATTTGTTTATGGGACGTGGGCATTGCAGGCTGTGCCATCATTTATTGCCTACCCCTAATTGCCCTTTAGGGGGCAGTTAGGAGTCAACCACATTGCTGTGGGCCTGGAGTCACATATAGGCCAGACCGGTTAAGGATGCACAGTAGTGAACCAGATGGTTTTTTGCAACAATCGAGAATGGTTTCATGGTAATCTTTAGATTTTTAATTCCAGATTTTTATTGAATTCATATTTCACCATCTGGGTCTCTGGTTTACTAGTCCAGTGACACTATCTCTACACCATGCGACCACCCCATGGATCTCAAGTTGGTGGCTATAAAGCCCAGGATGTTCGAGAGGATAAATCCAAAAGAGATTTAATTCGATAACAAAAGCAAAAGCAGCTCCAAGGTCCCAAACGGAACTACTGTTCTAGCCGTTCCCAGACCGGGCTGGCTTTTATCAGGTGATTTCCATCAACCCCAGCTGATGGGCCTCCGCCCACTATCGGGGGACTGGTATTCCTTTTTAAAAAAATTAATTTTCCCAATTAAGGGGCCATTTACCGTGCCCAATCTATCTTCCCTGCACATCTTTGGATTGTGGGGGTGAGACCCACACAGACATGGGGAGGATGTGCAAACTCCACATGGACAGTGACCCAGGGACGGGATCTAACACGGGTCCTTGGCGTAATGAGGCAGTAGTGCTAATCACTGCTCCAATGTGCCGCCCCCGGGAGCTCATATTCCACAGGTCAGATCAGCCGCTGTGTCACCATGGGTCTCATGAGGGTTATTACACTGGCATTCCTGTGAGATCTATGCTTCTAGGTATTATTCATATATTTTACAGCATTGTGGAGGAAACATCCCACAGATGTAGAAGGTTGATGCTGCTATTGAAAGGGAAACTCAGCGGTGATTCCACAATTAAGTTGCCCCGTCATGGAAGAGGGGAACGGCTGAAGGAAACACATAAGTTATTAGGGAAAAGAAAGAAGTTCAACCTATTCTGATGCCAGGGAAGACAACTGCCCAGAATCCTCTACTTCCATTTTCACTGGCCAGATAAACTTGGTGAGACCACATGTTCCTGCACCAATGCTACAACAGATCCCAACTGAGAGTTCTGGAGTTGCCAACTTGTGGACCTTCCATCCCTTGTCTCCTGATACTAATGGCTGGGCAAAGATCCAACCGCTCAAGGCTATCCTGCTGTGACCGATCTTCTTAGTGGATTCCTGGCAGATTTGCAGAACGTGTCCACTGGGGTGGCTGCAGAATTTTGGAGTCACTCCCAAAGCAAATCGTCAAATCCTTTAAGAAATTCCAGAAAACGAGGCCCAAATATGAATACTTAAAACAGGCGACAATGGAGATAAACCAATCAAAATGAAAGGGAGAGAACCCCACCCCAATAGCATAGTGCTGGCTCCTTCAATGGCTTTGTGACACATTGCTATCAAGAGCCTTCAACTGCAGCAGTTTAGTCCAATTGCAGACAGATAGCCAACCTAATCTCAGTGTTGCTTCAGCATAAGGCTAAGTCCCAGACTCTTCTTGTACCTCCAACAACCTCGTCCCTTTTTAATCCAAATCTTTTGGAAAGTTATGTATTTTCCTGTAACTTTCTTGCAACTCAGTCTCTTAACACTATCTAAAGGAGGCAACAAGACAGGGCACTGTCAAGGGTTGGTTCAAGTTGCTGAGTGACCCTGCCAAAGAAGAACGATTTGAACTGGGGGGCTTTACTTTATAGTTGGCTGAATTTCCCTTCAGCCTTTGCGGTTCTCCATTTTAAGTCGGGAAGTGGCCAACTCAGGTGGCTACAACTTCCGGTGGCAGCTATGAAGGAGTAAGTCGCACATTTGGTTCCTCCCGCTCGGGACGGACCTTTGGACCTTTTTCCCCGATTTGTTACCAGACTTGATTTGAAAAATCGATGACAGAGGCAATTGGGTACTGGATTCCCACATCGGTGCATGGAGAGGAGGACTAGAAGGGCTCGCAAAGGCAGAAACAGACGGCAGAGAAGGCTTGGGCTGAAGCTGCAGGGGGAGAAAACATGGCGGAGGACTGGACTTCTGGCTCGTCGACCCAGCGGTCAACGGAGCAGCTGATGCAATTTATCCAGGAGGGCTTCGCCAAGCAGAAGTGGGACTTCTTGCACCCAATTAAAGAATCAATTGCGTGGCTGGAGCTTAGATTGGATGCCCAAGATCGGGCAATCCAGAAAGTAGAGAAGGTGCTGGCCGACCAGGAGAAACATCAAACTGTGGTGGAGCTGAAGGTGGGGATGCTGATAGACCAGCAGAAAAGGCTTCAGGAGAAGGTGGAGGACCTAGAGAATAGGTCTCACTGGCAGAACTTGAGAATCATTGGGCTCCCGGAAGGGTCCAAAGGAGCGGACGCTAGGGCATACATAGCGGACATGTTCGAGAAGCTACTGGGGGATGGGGCATTCTCCCGACTCTTGGAGGTAAACAGGGCTCACAGAGTACTCGCAAGCAAACCACGAATGGGAGACCCAAGGGCAATGGTGGTGAGATTGCACAGGTATTTGGATAAGGACCGTATTTTACAGTGGGCCAAGCAGACACGGAGCTGTAAATGGGAGAACAGTATCCTGTGGATCTATTAGGACCTGAGTGCAGAGGTGGCCAGGAGAAGAGCGGGTTTAACCAGATCAGGTCGACCCTTTTTAAGAAAAAGGTGAAGTTCGGACTGCAGTATCCGGCCCATCTCTGGGTCACGAGGAGCAACATTTTTATTTCGAGTCACCTGAGGAAGCACTGGACTTCGCGAAAAGGAAAGGACTGGTGGCGGACTGAGAACTTTTGAACTTTGCTGCAATGTTCATGTTTAAAAAAGTTTCTCGTCTTTTTGTTTTGTGGACGCTATTTGCAATGCCTTCTGTATTGATTTGGGGCCAGTTGCAGAGCTGAGTGAGTTAAAGTTTACATTTGCACTGTTGGGGGATGGAGGTGTGTTTGTTCAGATGCTGGATCTCTTGCTTGATCTTTTCTTTGTTTAGCATTTTTTTTTTACTGTCGGGTAATTGTGTTGGGATTCTTTGTCATTTGAATATGTGTGTATAAGCGGGGGGGGGGGGGGGGAACAATAGGTGGGAGAATGTCTGGCGCCAGGGATGGGGGCCACCAAGCTAGCTGGGCGGGCTAGCTCACGGAAGAGTAGTGGGGGGTGAGCAGATTTTAGGCTTATCAAAGGGGTTGATTTACATTGAGCTGTTGCTAGGAGAGAGAGGGGGGGGAAATGTTCTGCTGACGAGGGAGGGACTGTTGCTGAGGGACAGAGAGGAGGTCGGGGGTGGAGGCTGCCTGGGGGCGGGCCGGTGGAGGCACAGGGCGCGGGCTGGAGACTGGCCCAAGAAAGGTGATGGCTGATCGGCGAAGGGGGGGGTGGGGGGTGCAATGACCCCCCCCCCCCCCCAACTAGGCTGATCACCTGGAATGTACGAGGGCTAAATGGTCCGGTCAAGAGGACATCCGTGTTCACGCATCTGAGGGGACTGGAGGCGGACTTGGTAATGTTACAGGAGACGCACCTTAGAGTAGCTGACCAGATTAGATTAAGGAAAGGTTGGGTCGGACAGGTTTTTCACTCGGGACTGGACTCGAAGACTAGAGGGGGTCGCGATCCTGATCAACAAGCGAGTGGTGTTTGAGGCGGGAAGAATAGTTTTGGATGTGGGAGGCCGGTACATTATGGTCAGTGGGAAACTGGAGGGGGTGCAGGTGGTATTAGTAAATGTGTATCCGCCAAATTGGGACGATGTGGAGTTTATAAAGAGGATGCTGGGGAAGATACCGGACCTGGACTCGCATAAGTTGGTCATGGGAGGGGACTTCAACACCCCCTGGTTTAGACCGGTCAAGCTCAAAAACTGGCAGCAATGGCAAAGGAAGTAAAAGGGTTCATGGAGCAGATGGGGTGGGTGGATCCATGGAGATTTGGGCAGCCAAGGGTGAAGGAGTTCTCCTTCTACTCATACGTGCATAAAGTGTACTCCCGGATTGATTTCTTTATTCTGAGCAGGGCCTTACTGACGGGGGTGGTGGACACTGGGTACTCAGCGATCACATCTCAGACCATGCTCCGCACTGGGTTGACCTGCAGGTTAGTAAGGACAGTAACCAGCGCCCGCACTGGAGGTTAGACATGGGTCTCCTAGCTGACGAAGAAGTGTGCGGGTGGCTGAGGAAATGTATTCGGAACTACTTGGAAGTCAACGACATGGGGGAAATTTCGGCAGCGGTGGTCTGGGAAGCACTGAAGGCGGTGGTTAGAGGGGAGCTGATCTCGATACGGGCCTACAGGGAGAAGGTAGACAGGGCAGAGATAGGCCGACTGGTAAAGGAGATACTACAGGTCGATAGGAGGTATGCGGAGACCCCAAAGGCAGGGCTTTTAAGAGAACGGCGGAGGCTGCAGGAGGAGTTCGGCTTGTTAACCACAGGGAGGGCGGTGGAGCAACTGAGAAAGGCAAGGGGCGATTTATGAGAATGGAGAGAAGGCCAGCAGAATGCTTGCACAGCAGCTCAGAAAGAAGGAGGCAGCCAGGTAGATAGGGAAAGTAAAGGATGGAGTTGGGAACCTGATTGGAGATTCAGCAGGGGTGAATAGGGCATTTAAGGAGTTTTACAGTAGGCTGTATGGGTCGGAACTGCCAATGTGGCCGGAGGGAATGAGGCACTTCCTGGGGGGGGTAAATTTCCCGAAGGTGGACGGGTAGCTGTGAGAAGGGCTGGGAGACCCGATCGGGTTGGAAGAGGTAGCGGAGGGTCTGAAGGCCATGCAGTCGGGTAAAGCCCCAGGGCCGGACGGGTCCCCAGTGGAGTTATATAAAAAGTTCTCAGGGATATTGGGGCCGTTGTTGAGGACATTCAATGAGGCAAGGGAGAGAGGAGTGCTTCCCCCGACGATGTCACAGGCCACGATTTTGCTGATCCTGAAACGGGACGAGAACCCGGAGCTGTCTGGGTCATACAGGCCGATATCCCTATTGAATGTGGATGCCAAACTGCTGGCCAAACTTTTGTCCTCTAGGATTGTGGATTGTGTTCTGGACATTATTGGGGAGGACCAGGCGGGGTTTGTTAAGGGAAGGCTGTTGGTGGCCAATGTAAGAAGGCTATTAAATGTGATAATGATGCCCCCGGAAAGTGGGGAGGTGGAGGTAGTGGTCGCAATGGACGCAGAGAAGGCCTTTGATCGAGTAGATTGGGAATATCTGTGGGAGGTACCGGGACGGTTCGGATTTGGGTGGGGCTTTATTGACTGGGTCAGGTTGCTGTATCAGGCTCATGTGGCGAGCGTACGGATGAATAGGACAACATCGGACTATTTTAGGCTGCATCAGGGGACGAGACAGGGGTGCCCCCTCTCCCCACTGTTGTTCGCATTAGCCATAGAGCCGCTGGCAATTGCACTGAGAGCCTCAAGGGGTCGGCATGGGAGCGTATGGAGGCGGCTTCATGTAAGGACACCAGCTGAGGGGCGTTGATAACGGCGCCTCTGCCGTTCCCGCTGGCACGGTGCTCCACCAGTCCCGTGGTGGTGGCGGCCCGGAGAGTCTGGGGGCAATGGAGGAGGCATGTGGGAGCATCGGGAGCATCGGTTTGGTTTCCAATTTGTAATAATCACCGGTTTGCCCCAGGGAGGCTGGATGGAGGGTTCCGGAGATGGCCGAAGGCAGGAGTTGAGAGGATGGGGATATGTTTATAGGGGGGAGCTTTCTTAGCCTGAGGGAGCTGGAGGAGAAATTTGGATTGGCGAGGGGAAACAAACTCAGGTACCTGCAGGTGCGGGACTTCCTACGCAGGCAGGTTTTAATCTTCCCGCTCCTACCACCAAGGGGGATACAGGACATGGTAGTTTCCAGAGGGTGGGTAGAAGGGAGGGTCCTTGACATTTACAAGGAACTTATGGGGACAGAGGAGACGTAGACTGGGGAGCTGAAGCGCAAGTGGGAAAAGGGGTTGGGAGGAGAGATAGAGGATGGTCTATGGGCGGACGAGTTGAGTAGGGTCAACGCATCCACAACATGTGCCAGGCTCAGCCTGATACAATTCAAGGTCGTTCACCGGGCTCACATGACAGTGGCCCGGATGAGCAGGTTCTTTGGTGTGGGAGACAGGTGTGCAAAATGTGCGGGAGGACCAGCGAACCATGTCCACATGTTCTGGACATGTCCAAAGCTGAGGGGATTCTGGAAGGGCTTTGCAAATGTCGGGCGAGATTCTCCGACCCCCTGCCGGGTCGGAGAATCGCCGGGGGCGGTGTGAATCCCGCCCCGCCGCTACGACGCTGGTTGCCGAATTCTCCGGCGCCGGTTTTTGGGCGGGGGCGGGGATCGCGCCGCGCCGGTCGGGGGCCGTTGGCAGTGGCCCCCACGGCAATTCTCGGGGCCCCGATGGGCCGAGCGGCCACCCGTTTTCGGCCAGTCCCGCCGGCGTGAAATAGACAAGGTCCATGCCGGCAGGACCTGGCTTGGAGGGCGGTTAGCGGGATCCACGGGAGGGTGTGGGGGGATCCGGCCCTGGGGGGGGGGGCACCGTGGCCTGGCCCACGATCGGGGCCCACTGATCTGTGGGCGGGCCTGTGCCATGGGGGTGTGCTTTCCCTTCACGCCGGCCTGTGTAAGGCTCTGCAATGGCCGGCGCAGAGAAGAAACCCCCTGCGCATGCGCCAGAACACGGCAGCGGTTCTGCGCATGCACCAATGCGCGTCGGCCGGCGGAGGCCCTTCGGCGCCGGTTGGCGCGGCGCCAACCCCTCCAATGTCGGCCTAGCCCCCGGAAGTGTGGAGGATACCGCACCTTCCGGGCGGCCCGACGCCGGAGTGGTTCACGCCGCTCTTTGGCGCCGGTACGGGCCGCCCCGCCGATGGCTGGAGGATCCCGGCCATCATGTCCACAGTGTTAAAGACAAGGGTGGCGCTGAGTCCAGAGGTGGTGATTTTCGGGGTGTCGGATGATCCGGGAATCCAGGAGGAGAAAGAGGCAGACGTTCTGGCCTTTGCTTCCCCGGTAGCTCGGAGACGGATACTATTAGCATGGAGGGACTCAAAGCCCCCGAAGTCGGAGACCTGGCTATCGGACATGGCTAGCTTTCTCTGTTTGGAGAAAATCAAGTTCACCTTGAGAGAGTCACTGTTAGGGTTCACCCGGAGCTGGCAACCGTTCGTCGACTTCTTTGCGGGAAATTAATCGTCAGCAGAAGGGGTGGGGGGGTGGGGTCAGTTTAGCTTAGAGTAGGGGGTTAATAAAGGTGGGTCCTGTAAGGGAGGAAGACGGCTTTTGCACTAAGTTTATAGATTCATGTATATTGTTTATTTTGTTGTCGCTGTGAAACCAAAAAATACCTGTTTATTAAAAAAAAAGAAATCACCTTGATACTGATTTGTTCCGAGTTAAGTTTCTTCTTTGTAGGCTGTGAACAAGAGACCCTGGAGCTCTGTACAGAGCTCACACCAGCACTGTTCTGTCCTGATTCTCCTGAGCAGATTGCTACAGCAGATTCTATTGTGAGATCCTGTCCAGTAAGTATACTGCCCATTTGAGTTCCTGGCCATCCCTTACTTTTAAGAAAATGATCCATCTCCACAGTTCACTTGTCTTGGCTTGCGATCAGCGAGGAAATGGAAGCACCTCTGTCATAATATACACCAGTATATCATGGTGCAGACACACACACTGGTGGACATGCAGTGGGACCAATCAGCATACACAACACCGCAGCCAATCACCAGTGAGAGCACAAGCACTATAAAGACAGGGGACAGGAGAGTTCCCGCTCATTCTAGTAGCAGCCAGCTCGGAGCACAGAGCTCACAGCCTGCAACACAGACATTCGCCATGTGCTGAGTGCATCACCTGGTTAGGACTAGGCAAGGGTCAACAGTTAATGCTGGTATTGCATTTACCCACAGTTCAAGTATGTTAATATAGTTAACCTTATAATAAAATAGAGTTGCACCACTTCCAGTGTTGGTGACCTGTTTGTGTTCCAGAACACCCAACACATCATGGTACTAAGGAATGGTTGCATACTAGCACTTCTGAGACCCACCTGCAACTAATCAGCATTCCGGCATCCTGCAGTATGGAGAACATCAACCCGCCGCCGCCGCTCCGCATCGCCGGCACCTCAGCGTACAGTGACAACCAGCAACGGTACCCAGGCAAGATCCGGGTTCCGCAGCAGCTCCAGTGCCACGGCGATCTCCACGAAAACTGGCAGGCATTCCGGCAAAAGTTTGAAATCTTCCTGCTGGCAGCCAAACTAGAAGACCTGGCCGATCCTGAAAAAACAGAGCTTCTCCTCACCATTGCCGGTGCCACAGCAGAAGAAATCTTTTTTTAAAAATTCAAGTTCTCCAAGGGGCAAAACAGGAGCGACTTCCAGGCAGTCCTGGACAAATTCGGCAAATACTGTGAGGAAAACACACTCCAACCAGCAAGGAAAGGTAAGAGAAGCGCCATTACTCACCTCGAGGCTGAAATCCCGGAGCAGAGAACTATTTTGGTCGGTGGCCATCTTTCCAAAGGGACTGCATGTGCGCAGTCGCGCGACGCCGCGCATGCGCAATCACGAAAACGGCCATCAGTAAAGGAACCGCGATCTGCACATGTGCAAACGCCTCCTACGTGCTACGTCACGGGCGTCATGACGTCAGAGGCCCTGGACCACGCCCATTTAAAGGGGAAACATCCCAAATCAAAGAAAAATTATTTTAAAGCTGTAAAACAACCTTCCTTCACCTGGAATGACAGCACAATGTCTCAAATTGAACCAGGAAATGAAATAAACCTCCGAAGAACTCTGCAACAAGCAGTTACCTACCCCCAAACCGAGTCCGATTCCGACTTCCCGCAGACCAGTGACACCGAGGACCCGAGGGAGCCTTTTCGAGTCGCTGTCATAACAAAGAACAGGCTGTCCCCGAATCAAAACCATCAGCCGCTGTCAGTGCACAGCATTGATCCAGACAACGAGTGGTGTGCCACCCTGATGGTCAACCGATCCCAGATACGATTCCGCCTGGACACTGGTGCTTCCGCTAATCTCCTAGCGTGGTCAGCCTTTCAGACCCTTGGGGTTAATTAAACCAACCATTCTTCCGTCGACCTGCCAACTAGTGGACGACAATGGCAACGTCATTCCTGCTACCGGTTCATGCCAACTCGAAGTGACGCACAACTAGCGAAAAGCCATCCTTCCCTTCGAGATTGTGGGCTCCTCGAAGGACTCTCTGCTCGGCGCACAGGCTTGCAAACTCCTAAACCTCGTTCAACGAGTACACTCTCTCTCTCCAGAGGACACGTCTGCCTTCCAGGATGCGGACTTCAGGGCGCAACTCAATGCCATCATCGGCCAGCACCGCAACATTTTCGAAGGCATGGGCACGCTTCCATACACTTACAAAATCCTGTTCAAACAAGACGCCACGCCTGTGGTTCATGCATCTCGCAGAGTCCCAGCACCCCTCAAGGACCGCCTCAAGCAGCAGCTGCAGGACCTCCAGGACCAAGGAGTGCTCTCCAGAGTGACGGAACCAACCAACTGGGTCAGTTCCATGGTGTGCGTAAAGAAGCCTTCCGGCGAGCTCTGGATCTGCATTGACCCAAAGGATCTGAATCGCAACATAATGAGGGAGCATTACCCTATCCCCAAGCGCGAGGAGATCATGTGCGAGATGGCTCAGGCCAACATCTTCACCAAACTTGACGCCTCGAAAGGATTCTGGCAAATTCAACTAGACAGGTCCAGCAGAAAGCTGTGTACCTTTAATACCCCGTTTGGCAGATACTGCTACAACAGGATGCCGTTTGGGATTATATCGGCATCAGAAGTATTCCACCGGATCATGGAGCAAACGATGGAGGGCATTGAGGGTGTGCGCGTCTATGTTGACGACATCATCATTTGGTCCACCACCCCGCAGGAGCATATCAGTCGCCTCCAGCACATTTTCAAACGAATACGGGACCAAGGCCTTCGCCTCAACAGAGCCAAATGTTCCTTTGGCCAGACAGAACTCAAGATCCTAGGGGACCACATCTCCCGGTTGGGTGTGCGGCCGGATGCGGACAAGGTGGCAGCCATCACGGCCATGCAGAAGCCAGCGGAAAGAAGGCGGTGCTCCGATTTTTGGGCATGGTCAACTTCCTGGGGAAGTTCATCCCCAACCTCGCCTCCCATACCACAGCTCTCCGGAACCTGGTCAGGAAGACGACTAACTTCCAATGGCTTCCCGCCCACAAGCGCGAATGGGAGGAGCTTAAGACCAAGCTTACCACGGCCCCGGTATTGGCATTTTTTGATCCCACGAAGGAAACAAAAATTTTGATGGATGCCAGCCAATCCGGCATTGGGGCGGTGCTCCTGCAACGTGCTGAGGCCTCATCATGGGCCCCCGAAGCATATGCATCACGTGCCATGACCCCCACGGAACAGAGCTACACGCAGATCGAAAAGGAGTGCCTGGGCCTGTTGACTGGGGTCGACAAATTTCATGATTACGTGTACGGCCTCCCTCAATTCACTGTCGAGACCGACCATCGCCCGCTGGTCAACATTATACAACAAGACCTGAATGATATGACCCCTCGCCTCCAGTGCATTCTGCTTAAACTCCGGCGGTACGATTTCCAGCTCCTATACACCCCTGGCAAGGACCTGATCATAGCCGATGCTCTGTCCAGGGCAGTCAACACCCCGTGTGACCCAGAGGGGTTCGTCTGCCAGGTTGATGCCCATGTGGCCTTCACGGCCTCCAATCTGCCGGCCACGGATGAACGCCTTATCCACATTCGCCGCGAGACTGCCTACTACAGCGTGTCATGCGCCACATGACGGATGGGTGGCTCAAGGGCCAATGCCCTTGTTCTACAATATCAGAGACGATCTGGCAGTAGTCGATGGTGTCCTCCTGAAGCTGGACTGCATCGTGATCCCGCACAGCATGCGCCAGCTTGTTTTGGAACAGCTACGTGAGGGCCATCTTGGCGTGGAGAAGTGCCGACGGAGGGCCTGAGAGGCTGTGTACTGGCCCGGCATCAATGAGGACATCGCCAACATAGTGCTCAACTGCCCCACCTGTCAGCGGTTCCAGCTGGCCCAACCACGTGAGACCCTACAGCCCCATAAGTTGGTCACGTCCCCTTGGTCTAAGGTAGCCGTTGACCTGTTCCATGCGCTCGGCAGGGACTATGTTCTGATTGCAGACTATTTTTCGAACTACCCGGAGGTCGTACGCCTGCACGACATCACATCATCGGCGGTCAGTCGTGCCTGCAAGGAGACCTTTGCTCGTCACTGCATCCCACTCACTGTGATGTCGGACAATGGCCCCTGCTTCGCAAGCCAGGAATGGTCCAACTTTGCCAGCAGGTACAACTTTGTGCATGTGACATCCAGTCCCCTGCACCCCCAATCCAATGGCAAATCGGAAAAGGGCGTCCACATCGTCAAACGGCTCCTCTGCAAGGCTGCCGATGCAGGATCCGACTTCTAGCTCACCTTGCTGGCCTATCATTCGACCCCACTCTCCACGGGCCTGTCACCAGCCCAGCTGCTCATGGGTCGCACCCTCAGGACCACGGTGCCGTCCATTCACGTCCCAGACATCGACCACATTCCGGTCCTGCAGCGGATGCAACAGTCTCGTGCAAAACACAAGGCGGCGCAGGACGCTCGGGCGACTGATCTCCCTGCTCTGGCGCCGGATGACAACGTCCGCATCCATCTTCTGGAGGGTGGCTGGTCTGCAACTGCTGTGGGTCTTCGGCAGGTGTCTCCCCGCTCGTTCCTGGTTTATCGGCCAGATGGTTCCATTCGCCGCCGCAATCGGCGTGCCCTTCGTCTCGTTCCACGCTCGCTACGTGATCCTCCACCGCTGTCACGCCCTCCTGTTGTCCCCAACCTGGACTATGTGGAGATTCCGAATACTCTGCATCCTCCTCACTCTGCCGTGGCCCAGCCCGTTCCTCAGCCGGTGGCTCCTGACCCACCCTTGAGACGGTCAATCAGAATTCGTCACCCACCTCAGAGACTTGACTTATGAGTTTTACGATGTTGGCCTCTTTGATCTGTTCTGTTATCCTGTTTCATCGTTCCAGTAGTTTGTATATAATATTCATTTCGTTGTTGGTGTGACACCCTATTTCCCGGCACCAGGCACCTTCCCGTGTAAATAGATTAGCCTCATGTACATAGTCATGTAAATACCACGCACACACATAGTCAGGTCCATTCACGACACAATATTTATTGTCACGCAGGCACATATTCTTTATATAAAAGGCGGAATGTCATAATATACACCAGTATATCATGGTGCAGACACACACACTGATAGACATGCAGTGGGACCAATCAGCATACACAACACCGCAGCCAATCACCAGTGAGAGCACACGCACTATAAAGACAGGGGACAGAAGAGTTGCCGCTCATTCTAGTAGCAGCCAGCTCGGAGCACAGAGCTCAAAGCCTGCAACACAGACATTCACCATATGCTGAGTGCATTACCTGGTTAGGACTAGGCAAGGGTCAACAGTTGAAGCTGGTATTGCATTTACCCACAGTTCAAGTATGTTAATATAGTTAACCTTATAATAAAATAGAGTTGCACCACTTCCAGTGTTGGTGACCTGTTTGTGATCCAGAACACCCAACACATCACTCTCTTCTGCGATTTGGTGTCAAAAGGACATACATGGAGGGCACTTTGTCATGATATGCAGACACACACATAATGATACACAGACAAGCAGCTAATGGACACAGTGAACAGGACATGACCAATAAGCAGGCAGGACACTCAGGGGTGGGATCTGACTATAAAAGACACGAGGCACTCACACTCCGCCTCTTTCCACTGATGAACATCTAGAGAGTCAGTCAAGAGTGTTGTTACAATCTCATACCTCCAGCACGTGGCTAAGAGCTAGTCTGGTTCAGTCAGACAGAGTAACCACTCTTAAGTTAGCAGAGAGTCGAACTCACAGAGAACTGTGCTAACTGTGCTATTAGTCAAATAAACCTGATTGAACGAACTTCAAGGTCTGGAGTATCTTTCTGATCTAAGCTGCATCCAGTTGCAGCCAGTGTTAGACCAGTGTAACTAACATGACATGATACCAGGAGACTACTAATTTAAAGTGGCTTACCTCAGTCCATTCCGTGACAACCAGCAAATAGGGGCTGGTTTAGCACAGTGGGCTAAACAGCTGGCTTATAATGCAGAACAAGGCCAGTAGCGAGGGTTCAATTCCTGTACTGGCCTCCCCGAACAGGTGCCGGAATGTGGCGACTAGGGGCTTTTCACAGGAACTTCATTGAAGCCTACTTGTGACAATAAGCGATTATTAAAACTTTGGCTGGTTTAGCACAGGGCTAAATCGCTGGCTTTGAAAGCAGATCAAGGCAGGCCAGCAGCACGGTTTAATTCCCGTATCAGCCTCTCCGAACAGGCGCCGGAATGTGGCGACTAGGGGCTTTTCACAGTAACTTCATTTGAAGCCTACTTGTGACAATAAGCGATTTTCATTTTCAAATGTATCCCGGCGCCATGGAGAAGATTCAAGCTCCTCACCAGCTCAGGTCCTCTGGCAATCTCAGTGCCAACTGGCGGAAAGCAAAAGTTTCAAGCAAAGGTTTCTGCTGTACATCGAAGCCTCAGACCTCGAGGGTGCATCTGATACAAGAAAGATTGCGCTTCTCCTCTCACCAGCGGGTGATCAAGCCATCGAACTCTTCAACTCATTTAACTTCACCGAAGGACAAGACAAGACAAAGTTTCAGACCATCCTGGACAAGTTCGATAGTCACTGTGAAGTGGACACCAATGAAATCTTCGAGCGCTACATATTCAAACAACGTCTTCAAGGTAACGATGAATCTTTCAATGCCTTCTTAACTAGCCTCTGCCTCATAGCGCTGTCCTGCAACTTTGGTGATATTGCTGACTCCATGATTAGAGGCCAAATCGTGTTTGGGGTTCACTCTCATCCTCTGAGAGAGCAGCTCTTAAAAATCAAGCATATGACCCTGCCAGTCGCGATTGAAACATGTACAGTGCATGAGCACACAAAAAATCGGTATTCCCAATATAAATCGGCTGAAAATGAGAAACTTGCCTCCCACGAGGCAGAGAGTGTGCAGGCCATCTCCCGGATGCAGCGCCTCAGCACTGAAGACAGCTGTCATTTCGCGCACGTTTCCCGGAGCCCCACGCATGCACGATGTGAACGGGATAACGAAGCGGCCGACACCCATACTGCGCAGGTGCAGACGTCTGCCGACCGCACTGAGCATGTGCGACGACGCAAACCGCGTCACGATGCCGACATCATGACATGCCTGAACTGTGGCAACGCCCACTGAAAGGGACATTGCCCTGCAAGAGGGAAGCAATGTTTAAACTGCGGGAAGCCTGGACACTATGCATCCTTATGCAGGTCTGACCACCAGTCAGAGGCCAGCGCTCCCAATTCCGACAACAGCGCGTCCAGAATGTGCAACGACGATTGCAGGATTCTGATCCTGGCAGTACAACGGATTCAGAGGACGAGTGCCTGGAGTCCGCCTACCGAGTGGGCATCATTACCACACGTGAACATGCCACACCTAACTCATCTCGCATTCAGTCCAACCTCGCTGTGGATTTGGAGGACGAATGGCGTGTGGTGATGCAGGTCAACCGCTGCTCCATCCAGTTCAAGGTGCTTCTGCCAACCTTCTCTCACAGGCAGACTTCAAACGCATCATGAAGCCCCCCAAGGTCCTTCCAGCAGCCTGCCAGCTCCTGGACTAAAAAGGTAATGCCATCACGGCACCGGAATCCTGCCATCTACTCGTCTCCAACCAGAGTACCCATGCACGGGTAAGGTTTGAAATTGTCAAGCCGGACAGGACATCCCTACTGGGCGCGCATGCCTGCAAAAAGCGAAACCTGGTGCAGCGGGTTTATTCAATGACATTGTCCAACGTGGATCTTCAGGCCGGCATTGACGACATCCTTGCTCAGTATCCAGATGTGTTTGACGGGTTAGGCACGTTGCCATATCGGTACAAGATCCTACTGCGACCTGATGCCAAGTCAGTGGTCCATGCACCACGCCGGGCCCCGGCTCCGGTGAAGGAGCGCCTGAAGGAACAGCTCAAGGAGCTGCAGCAGCAGGGGATCATTTCCAGGGTAACCAAACTGACTGACTGGGTCAGCTCGATGGTGGTGGTTAAAAAACCCTCTGGAGACCTGCGCATCTGCATTGATCCCAAGGATCTCAACCAGAATATAATGCGTGAACACTACCCCATCCCGAAGGGGGAGGAACTCACCAGTGAGGTGGCACATGCACGGTTTTCCACGAAGTTAGATGCGTCACATGGATTCTGGCAAATCCAGCTGGATGAGTCCAGCAGAAGGCTCTGCACCTTCAACACGCCGTTTGGCAGGTACTGCTATAACCGTATGCCATTCGGCATCGGAGATATTTCATCGCATCATGGAGCAGATGATGGAGGGCATCGAAGGGTTTCGTGTGTACGTGGATGACATCATCATATGGTCCACAACCCCTGAGGAGCATGTTTCCCGTCTCCAGCAGGTATTCCGCCTTGTCCACGCCAATGGCCTAAAGCTGAACAGGGCCAAATGTTGCTTTGGCATGTCGACAGTCAAGTTCCGAGGAGACCAGATCTCTCAGCACGGCGTGTGCCCCGACACAGACAAGGTCAAGGCCATCGCAGCCATG
Source organism: Scyliorhinus torazame (assembly GCF_047496885.1). Taxonomy (NCBI): domain Eukaryota; kingdom Metazoa; phylum Chordata; class Chondrichthyes; order Carcharhiniformes; family Scyliorhinidae; genus Scyliorhinus; species Scyliorhinus torazame. Next base: position 270,671,279 of record NC_092712.1, on the reverse strand, counting down.
AAGGTCCCGGAAGACAAGAAGGTGATATTGAGCTTCCTGGGCATGGTCAATTTTCTGGGCAAGTTCATCCCAAACATGGCCTCACACACCACGGCCCTACGAAACCTGGTGAAAAAGTCCACTGCCTTCGAGTGGAAGGCGGCCCATCAGGCAGAGTGGTTGGAGCTGAAAGCCAAGCTCACCACTGCACCTATATCGGCAGTTTTCGACCCAGACAAGGAAATAAAAATCTCGACAGATGCGAGCCAGGATGGCATCAGTACGGTCCTGCTGCAATGCGATGACACTTCATCCTGGGCACCTGTTGCCTACGCATCAAGGGCAATGACGCTCACCGAACAAATGTATGCACAAATCGAGAAGGAATGCCTGGGCCTTCTCACTGGCATTCTCAAGTTTCACAACTAAGTCTGCGGCCTGCCGACATTCACAGTCGAGACGGATCACAGGCCCCTGGTCCACAAGGGCCTTAATGACATGACGCCTCGGTTGCAGCGCATCCTCCTCAAACTCAGAAGGTACGACTTTGACCTGGTCTACACGCCTGGCAAGGAGCTCATCATTGCCGATATACTGTCCCGCTCCATCACCGTGCCAAGTGAACCACTGAACGTCATCCGGCAAATTGAGTCACAGGTTGAGTCACAGGTGCAGCTGTGTGCTAGCACCCTCCCGGCATCTGACGAGAAGATGATTCATTTCCGTGAGGAGACAGCAAAAGATCCCCTCTTGCAGCGTGTTATGCAACACCTAGCCAATGGCTGGCAAAAAGGGCAGTGCCCTCACTTTTTCAATGTAAAGGACGACCTGATGTTGGTTGATGGTATCCTCCTGAAACTGGACCAGATTATAATTCCACACAGTCTCCAAAACTTGGTGCTTCGTCAAATCCATGAGGGCCACCTGGGTGTGGAAAGGTGCAGACGCAGAGCCAGGCAGGCTGTCTACTGGCCCGGGATCAGCCAGGACATCGCGAACATGGTCCTTAACTGTGCGACCTGTCAACGCTTCCAGCCAGCGCAGTGCAAGGAGACACTTCAGCAGCATGACATCGAAACCTCTCCGTGGTCCAAGGTTGGCATCGACCTCTTTCATGCAAATGGTCGTGATTACATGTTAATCATTGATTACTTTTCCAATTACCCTGAAGTCGTGAAGCTCTCAGACCTCACATCTCGGACCGTCATCAAGGCCTGTAAGGAGACGTTCTCCAGGCATGGTATCCCACTCACTGTCATGAGTGACAATGGCCCGTGCTTCAGCAGCAATGAATGGTCTCTGTTTGCCCAGTTGTATCAGTTCAAACACGTCACTTCCAGCCCACACTACCAGCAGTTAAATGGAAAAGTTGAGAAAGGGGTGCACATAGTGAAGCAGCTCATCTGCAAGGCCGTGGATTCTGCGTCTGACATTCACCTTGCGCTGCTTGCGTACAGGGCGACCCCACTGTCCACTGGCACGTCGCCGGCTCAACTCCTGATGAACAGGGACCTGCGGACGACACTTCCAGCCATACACCTGCCCAACCTGGATCAACTCCCGGTGCTGCAGAAGGTGCAGCAACTCCGAGACCGGCCAAAACAGGGCCATGTTATCCCCATCAGACACTGTTCAGGTCAAGATACATGATGGAGGCTGGTCAGCTCCAGCTGTCGTTGTTCGACAGGCTGCCCCCTGCTCGTATGTTGTGTGTCTGGCTGATGGTTCAGTTGTGCGACGAAACAGACGGGCACCGTGTCATAATATCCACTCATGTATATAATGAGATGCAGACAGGCAGTGATTGACACACAGGATAACCAATGAACACACACGACACATAACAACCAATCACCAGACAGGACACCACCACTATAATGCACACAGGGCATTAAGACTCTCCCTCTCTCTACAGGACACATCTACTGAGATAGTAAGAGTGCACAAGCCAGTGAGCACTATCACCATGAGGTAGAGAGTTAGTCTGGTCAAGCCAGTAGGAGATTATCAGTTAGATTGATAGAGTGTCAACTCACAGCAGACTATGTCCAGCAATCAGGAAGTTCAATAAAACAGTGTTGGACCATCTCCTGTCAGAAGCCTGTTTCTAGTTTCACTGCATCCAGTTGCAGTCAACGATGAACCAACTTACTTAACACATCACACTGCACATTCTTCTCCGTTTCCTTCTGTTGCTTTGCCACCTCCTGATACCTCGACTCACGAGGCCACCAGTCAGGCTTCAATCCCGCCCATCAAGGCGCTGTCGTCCCCACCACCACCTCTCCGGCGGTCGACCAGGATCAGACGCAAGCCGCAGAGACTGGACTTATGAACATTTGTTCTGTTTGCTATGTTCAGTGTTCTCGCATTAGGCAGCTGTTTTCACATGTACATATGTTCACATCCACTGCATGCATATATGTTAATATTGGCCTAGTCTTGTAAATACATTCACATATGTCATCCAAACATAAAAAAAAGGGGAGATGTCATGATATGCAGACACGCACATAATGATATACAGACAAGCAGTTAATGGACACAGAGAACATAACATGATCAATAAGCAGGCAGGACACTCAGGGGTGGGATCTGACTCTAAAAGGCACGAGGCACTCACACTCCGCCTCTTTCCACTGATGAACATCGAGAGAGTCAGTCAAGTGTGTTGTTACAATCTCACACCTCCACCATGTGGCTAAGAGCTAGTCTGGTTCAGTCAGACAGAGTAACTTAAGTTAGCAGAGAGTCGAACTCACAGAGAACTGTGCTAACTGTGCTATCAGTTCAATAAACCTGATTGAACGAACTTCAAGGTCTGGAGTATCTTTCTGATCTAAGCTGCATCCAGTTGCAGCTAGTGTTATACCAGTGTACCTCACACGACACACTTGACATCAAGTGTATGTGCAGGACGTTTGGCCTACTCATTTCTGTTGCTTCTGGCCAGAAGACTGCACACAGCTTAATTTATTTTCATTGAAAAGGCTGCAGCCTTATCAACTTATAAGCTGGTAGCGACCTTTGGACACTTCTCCCGCGAATGGGACCACCCCGGGAACAACGCAACCGTTCGCTCTGTGACCCTCCTGACACTCATCCGTGACCTGCACTTTGAAAAACCCTGTTCTAAAGTAAAAAAGTTCAATCACTCATTTACATGTGGTTAGCTGCTTTTACCTAGGGTGGCAGTGTGGGGGGCTTGACAGCTAGATTCAGCTCCTCAGACAAGGAGAGCCTCGGGCGCCTGTCTGTGTGGAGATTGCACTTTCTCCCCGTGTCCGCGTGGGCTTCCTCCGGGTGCTCTGGTTTCCTCCCACAGTCCAAAGATATGCAGGTTAGGTGGATTGGTCTTGATATATTGCTCCTTAGTGTCCAAAAGGTTAAGTGGGGTTAGTGGGTTATGGGGATAGGGTGGAGGCGTGAGTTTAAGTAGGGTGCTCTATAGAAGGGCCGGTGAAGACTTGATGGGCCGAATGGTCTCCTCCTGCACTGTGTCATGAGAATGTCGCTTTAAGAAATGGTTAGCTGCTGATGTTACTGCAGTGATGTCAGAGTGTGGGTGGAGCTGAGCTCTGGTTCTGCTTTTTAGTTTCACTTTGAGAAAAGCTTGGGTGTGTCTCCGTCTTTTTGGTTTCGTTTTTCAGTGTGTTGCAGCTGAAGTCAGCCAAAGCAGCTGTACTGTTGAGCTCTCTGCCATGAAGGACTATCTCTTAATCATTTGGTGAATGCAGAAATTTAAATGTTTTCAGTATTGAATGTAAACCCTGATGTGCTTCTGTTTAAAGGTTGTTAAGTCTTTTGGATGTTAAAAGGACAGCTTAAATGATTACTTAGTGTTGTATTCTTTGGGGGATATCTTTGAATTAATGGTTGCTAAGATATTCACTGTTTGTTTTAAAAAGGTTAGCTTGAGTTCATAGAATAAACATTGTTTTGTTTTGAAAAGTACTTTTCCATTTCTGCTGTACCACACCTGTAGAGTGGGCCGTGTGCTCCCCATACCACAATCTATTAAAAGTTGTGGGTCAGGTGAACTCCATGATACACTTTGGGGTTCTCTAAACCCTGGCCCATAACAACTGTAAATTCGATATGAGTGGCACGGCGGCACAGTGGTTAGCACTGCTGCCTCACAGCTCCAGGGCTCCGGGTTCGATTCTAGCCTCGGGCGACAGTCTGTGTGGAGATTGCACTTTCTCCCCCTGTCCGCTTGGGTTTCCTCCGGGTGCTCTGGTTTCCTCCCACAGTCGAAAGGTGTGCAGGTTAGGTGGATTGGTCATGATAATTTGCCCCTTAGTGTCCAAAAGGTTAAGCGGGGTTACTGGGTTCTGGGGATAGGGTGGAGGCGTGAGTTTAAGTAGGGGCTCTGTAGAAGGGTCGGTGCAGACTCGATGGGCCGAATGGTCTCCTTCTGCACTGTAAATTCTATAACGATAGTGACGTTTAAGGGGCATCTTGACAAATACATGAATAGAATGGGAATAGAGGGATATGGACCCCGGAAGTGTAGAAGATTTTAGTTTAGATGGGCAGCATGGTCGGCGCAGGCTTGGAGGGCTGAAGGGCCTGTTCCTGTGCTATACTTTTCTTTGTTCTTTGTTCTTTGAGAGGAACATCCAGCTAAGGTTCCTGAACCAGATCATATCTAGTTACTCTTGCCTTTAAATCAATGGATTGCAGGTTTGTGCCCCAGTAGAAACTTGATCATATAACGTAAGCTAACTGTTCAGTGCAGCGCTAAGGAAATCCGTATTGTTAAATCTGCTGCCTTTTAGATGAGATCTTGAGGATCTGCCTGCTCAGGTGAATGTAAAAGATTCATTGATGCTCTTCAAAGAAAAGCAGAGATGTTCTCTTGACCAACAGTTACCCCTCAAGTATTACCGCTGAAACATGGATGGGTAGCACGGTGGCGTAGTGGTTGGCACTGCTGTCTCACGGCTCCAAGGACCCGCGTTCGCTCCCGGCCCCAGGTCACTGTCCATGTGGAGTTTGCACATTCTCCCTGTGTCTATGTGGATCTCGCACCCACAACCAAAGATGTGCAGGGTCGATGGATTGGCCACGCTAACTTGCCCCTTAAATGGAAAAAAAATGATTTGTTAATTTTAAATTTATTTTTAAAGAATCACTGAAACATGGATGAGGTTTCCAGCAGCAAGTTGGCCAAGGCAGGGGCAGAGATGCAGGACCTTATGGAGTTCACGTAGATGGTTTTGGTGATGGTGAGGTATGAGGTTGGAAGCTCAATTCAGGTTCAACTAGGATGCTGGTTCGGGTCTTTGTGGATTGTAGGGGGTCAGGTCATGCTGGTGGGCCTTGGGAGGGTGGTGGGTTGTAAGGTAGGGCCTTGCGGTGGTTTGTTTGGGCCGGGCCGGGCCTTGGGGAGGCTATTGGAGGGGTAGGGTCAGGTCAGGCCAGGTTTTATGTTGGTTTGTGTCTTGAGGGTAGTATTGGGTGGGGCTGGGCCTTGGGTGTGCGTCAGTTGTCCCTTGGAGAGTGTGGGGCAGTTCTGTAGGGGGGAGGGAATCCTGTGTAGGGGGAGGTGGGGGAGTGCTGTCAGGAGAAGGTTCTATGTCAGGGGGTGGAGGTAGGGTCGGGGGAAGGTGTGGCTCTGAACAGTAGTTACCCAGAAACTGGAAGTGGTTTTAATTCTTCTAACATTTTTCAGGGTAGCTGTTGATATAACACAGTTGGAACCACCAAAGTTGGCAATTTAATCACAGCTTTCAAATGGTTCGAAGTGCAGGACGCCTATGGGAAGTTGAACTTCCCAGACAATTGCCATGTATTACTACGGAATTTCCAGGCAGGGATGGCGTGGTTCCCTTGTGCATCTTTGGGAATACTCCCCAGGTCCTGGAATGCCCTAGAGTTTAGAAGTTAAGGCCCAAAAGCTAACACTGGAGCCAGGATGTTGGGTGATTCCACATTTTAATGAGTGACATAAACCACCTAAATCTCTGGATAGTGCTCTGCACTTTAATAGATTGGTGAGCAACAGTATTCCACTTAGTTTGTCCTTAATTTGTCATTTTCCAAGCTCACAGTTTTGAGATGATCAGCCAGTTGAGCCAACCAGCCATCAAGCAATTAGTATCACAGATGCGCAGAATTTGATATTGTGTGATTGTGTAAACTGGTGATTTTACATCCCTTCTGATTTTATTCCCAATTAAGTCAGTTGAAATAAAAATCAAGAGAGATATAGGGCGTGAGCTAACTACCAATCTAACGGCACATTTTTGGGGGGGCTTCAATGGGGAACGCCCACCAAGGTCGCACTCAGTTGCATTTCCAACACTGAGGAGCTCTGCTCATCAGCGCAGGAAGAGATCGGGGCGCTATTTTTAAATGGCGCCCCAATCTGTTGACCCCCCCCACCGCGACGTAACCCCCAAACCCACCAATGCCCCAAACTCACCTGTTGGGGAGCCCTTGAGTCCCCCACAATCCTCCTCATATGGGCAGGTCGCCGGCCCAGGCAAAATACCACCTGAGCACCTTGGCATTGCCGCCCTGAATCCCTGGCGGGGCCAGGTTGACACTGCCAGGGTGCCCAGGTGGCACTGCCAGTGTGACAGGTTGGCAGTGCCAAGGTGCCCAGGTGTCATCAACAATGCCAGGGTGCCATCCTGCCCAGATACCAACCACTGGGGGCCTCCAAAGTGCCACCCGCCTGGTCTCCGTTTTTAGAGACCAGTGCTAAACAGAGCCCGGCAGGGGTCCCCTTGACGAGGCTGGTAGATCCCGGGAGCTGGTTAGATCTGGCATCGGCAGAGTTAACTCTGCAGGCTGGGTCCTACCTATTGTGAATGCGATCCAGATCACGACGTCTCGCAAGGCGTTACGACCATCGGGAATCCTGGAAGATGCCTCTCACGGGATGTACCATCGCATCCCGTCCCGATTCTGGCGGGACGCGGCCGATAAATTACCCCTATAAAAGGGTTGCAAATTCACAACCAGCCATTTAACACAAACGCACAAAGTCTAATTTACCTACCTTCAAAGTGAATAGTGGCACACCTATATAGAAGGAAAGGCTCCCATGTCAATTTAGAGTGTAAGAAATGGTAGACTTGCAGTGAAACTTGGGTTCAAACGTCCCTCCACTTGAACCAGTGATAGATGCATATGTTACCTTCACATGGTTAATGTGCACAATGGCTTTACCTACGAGTGTTCCATAAATAATTTCTGCACTGAAAACTGGTGTCATCTGAAATTTATTGCATGGTTTTAGGATATAACCACCGAGGTCTTTGCAAATCCCATACCGTTCAATAGCTTGTAATTTATGGGCTTTTAAAAGAAAAAAAGTTTTCATTCACAAAAGAAAAGCTGACTTACAATGACCCAGCTCTTTCAGTGTAATATTTAGGCACCATTTTAACTAATAACTTGTACTTCGGCAAAAAAACAGGCATCGAAGAATTGAAAGAAAATGTCAACTCGTCTAATGTTCGAGTTTGCTCATCACATACTGTGCTTATTTACAATAAATAACAACTATATCTGAGACCAAATATGGAATTGTCAAAATGAAAAACGTAAATGAGTAATTGCTCCATTGTAGTTCATTTGTATGGGGGAGGCAGTGGTATAGTGGTATTGTCACTGAACTAGTAATCCGAGAATAACCCCACTATCAAATGGGATTCTGCGGGAATCGCCCCACCGAAGCCACACTTATCTCTCGAGCCCCCTCTCATCCCTCCTCATAAGGGCAGGGCGCCCAAAGGCCTGATCCCCAGCACAGGCTGCATGGCACCCAGGCACCTTGGCACTGCTAGCCTGGTAGTGCCAACGTGCCCATCTGGCAGTGCCAAGGTGCCAGGATGGCAGTGCCTAGGTGTCCGGGGGTGCCAGGGTACTATCCTGCTCAGAGTCCAACCACCCGGGAGCCTCCGATCGCCTGGGAGACCCCCATCCCCCCAAGTGCAGTTATGCCTGGTCGGGGCACCCTGTCAGTACCAGCCTGGCACCTTGGTAGTGCCACATGGGTGCAAGCCTGGCACTGCCAAGGTGCCCAGGTGGTACTGTCAACTGGCAGGGGCATTGCCAGGGTACCAGATTGGCACTGCCAATGAGCCAATGCGGCGGCAATCGGGCCTGGGTGCCGCTGTTGGTGGGGGGGGTGGGAGGTTGCGGGGGGTCGGGGGGGGGGGGAGACCCCTCAGAGTGAGTTGGAGCTTGGGTGGGGGTGGTGGCCAGGGGCTCTAGAGATCTCTCGCTACACTGAGGAGTTCCGGCGAGTGGAGCCCCTCGGTACAGATAATGGGGCTATGTGCAGCCTCGGCTGCCCGTTCCCCGCTGAGGCCCCTTATGTAACCCGAGTGACGTTTGATAGCTTTGTGTTTCTCGGTGCTGTGAGCTCCAGGGAACACGCGGCTAAATGCGCTCGCTATGGGACTTGTTCCCGTTTAGTTAAATTGCGCCCAAAGTTTTATTTCCACAAACGATATGTATGCTCCTCTCTCTGTCAGTGCCTTTTTGGCTGACCTTATATACGTGGGTTAATTGAGATACCGCGCCTCTAGTGGGGGAGCTTGTACTCTGACAGGAGCATGGGGAAGGCGGTGGTGTGATGGTAGTGGTATTGTCATTGGATGAGTGATCTGGGGTAATGCTCTGGGGTCACGGTTTTGAATCCCACCATGGAAGATTGTGAAATTTAAATTCAATAAGAATCTGGAATTATTGGTCTAATGGTGACCAATGAAACCATTGTCGATTGTCGCAAAAACCCATCTGGTTCACTGATGCCCTTCAGGGATGGAAATCTGCCATCCTTGCCTGGTCTGGCCTACATGTGACTCCAGACCCACACAGCGATGAAGTTGACTCTTAAACACCCCCACTGAAATATCCTAGCAAGCCACTCAGTTCAAGGGCAATTAGGGATGGGCAACAATGCTGGCCTCGCCAACGGCGTCCACATCCCAAGAACAAATAAAAAAAAGCCAAGCATTCACACTGGGTAGGTCCGTATCTGCAGCTAAGTGCCGGCTCGAACGGAGAATGCACGGCAGTTTCATGACAGGAAAATCGGCGCCGATCCCTCATCGATTTTGATACCGGTGAGGGGCTAGCACCGGCGCCGAGTGAAAGTCCCGCTGTTCGTGCCGAAAACGGCCAGAGAATGGCCGGGTCCCGGGCCACGCATGTGCACGGCTGACGACCTGCACCGGTCAGGCCGTGCAACATGGCGCTGGCTGTGTGCGAAACCTAACCCGCCAACCGTGACCCCACAGTCCACCCCCTGGCCACCCCCCACCAGTCCCCCCAGTCCTAGCAAAAGCCACCCCACCACCCCCCCCCCCCCCGCCCCCCAGGCTAGCAGCACGGATCCCGGCCGAGTGTGGAGGTGTTGGACACAGTCCATAGCTGGCATACCAGCTGAGACCACACGTGTCCCGCGCCATCGGGAACTCAGCGCATTGGGGGTGGAGCATCGCAGGTGGGTCAGCCAATGACGCACCAATGGCCTTTTGACTGCACGTGGCCCGCGTCATGATGACGCCATTTTGGAGGGGACGGAGCATGGGTGACTGACGTCAAACCGGCGCCGACCCCAATTCCGGTGTCGGAATCCATTCTCTGCCCGATCGCCGATCACGCTTTCAGCTTTGGGCTACGGAGAATCCTGCCCAAGGTCTCTGAGGGAACGAAAGTTGTCGGATACCTGAGACCATGCCCATTAGCAGATTGAATTACAGCAGTGACTATACTTCTGAAATATGCCGTTAGCTGTAAAATACTTTGGGATTCTTGTGGTCATGAAGGGCACTACAAAAATGCAAATCTTTTGCTTTACTCATGGGGCGATGCAATCAGTTTCATTAACCTCATATCTGGACAAATTTCTGTAATTCCACAATTTGATGTCATTGGGGTAGATTGAAATCTGTGAAAATATTGTCAAACTGTCTTGGCTTGCTTCAGCCCCGTCCACGCGAACACAGTTCCGATGTTATTGTTTGTCCTCTGGTACTTTTCCCCAATGAACATTGTTCAAGTGTGATCCTTGGCAGTGAGGTGACCAGATGATTCAACAATCTGACAAACGTTCAGTGACCTGAAATGATGGGCTGAATTGGGCCGTGAACATCAGATCCCAATGCCTGGACCACTTCCACACATTTTATGGGCCCTGAAGTTAAACTCCAGGATATTAATGCATGAAAATGAATTCCTTTCTCAGCCAATTCAATGGAGGTGTTAACCCAAACACCTTAAGCAGCAGAGAGGAATTTTAGGTGAATCTTAATTGTATACATATTCATCAAGGTAATTATAGGCATTAAGCATAAAGTTTTAAAAACTGCAACTGTTAGAAAATCTAAAGACTTTCCCATTAGTCTTGTATCTATTTAACTGCAAGGATCCACTGCAGCTACACTGGTCAACTTACATCAAAGCAATATATAAAAAACATATTCATGGGACATGGGCTTTGCTGTCAAGGCTAGAATTTATTGTCCATCTCTAATTGCTAGTAAAAAGCCTTCTTGAACCGCTGCAGTGCGTGCAGTGAAGGTGATCATGTGTTTCACATTGTGCAGGAGGCAGCCAATTGCTAGGTCGCCTCCATTTCTGCTGTCCAATTAGGGACAGTGGGCAGACTACTGAGGTAGAGGGCTGGAGGGCCAATCAGAGGCCATGAAGTGAAGAGCAACCCAGGTCCACTTTGAAGACTGGAGTTCTGCCAACGTGCAGCACAAAATAGTGGCACGATCATGATGACGGGGCTAGCAGCCAATCCTTCTTGCCCCGCAGTTGGATCCGTCTGCAGGTGGGGTGTATCCATTTTCAAGCTTTTCCAGCCAGAGGGCCTGAGGGTTTTAAATTGCTTCTTCAGGTGCTCTGCCGCCCTCCTGCTCTGCACTTGTCTGCTGTGAGTAGGCGAAGAGTGGACAAAACAGGGATCCTGTGTGTCTCTGGAAAAATTGCAGTCTGTTCCTGCTAATCTCATCAACTATCTGCCCGCTTCTGCCAGGTGCATTGTCATGACCGCCAGGCTCCTGACTCTAGAAAATGCATGAAGAGGCGGGAACGTGTTCGGGAGGCAGTCCAATGCTTCCTTTTCTAAATTTTCCAGCCTCCTGTGTTTCGGCACCATGGGCGAGTACGCAGTCAACTCCAGTCCCACTTGTCCCGGAGCTGCAACACAATTGAATTAATGAATAATTCTTAGAAACATACCTGAAGTCTTTGGCTCTAAGCTGCCCAATAATTACAGTCACCAGGTTTGTAAATTTAAACACAATGACTTTATATTCATAACAAGAACAATAATGAAATATGCAGCAAATACAACTGGTTACCTATCAACTAATTCCTAATCCCCCATTTTAACTTCCTGCCACGTTCTACACACACACACATACACACAAGACAGACAAACACAGAGGGGAGGAGAGGGGTGTAAAAAAAGGATAAGTAAAAGTAAAAGATAGAGTTTTGTTTCAGATGGTTGTTTCTAACACATTCCTTCACAACATGCTTTCAGGTCGAGATTTCTGATTTCCAGTCTCTAATGGTTTTCCCAGTAGATTCATTCAGGTCTCTGTAATTTCAGAAATACAGCAATTCACGGCCTTTCTGAAGAGAGAGAGAGAGAGCGAGAAAGTGAGAAGAGAGAGAAGGTCCTTCCCCTGAGTGTCCAGGATTCAAACTCTGCTTTCCTTAGGTCTCTCAAAATCATGTCACTCAGGCAGGGGCACCACCTGTTAATGGGCAGAATATTCATTGACCACCAGCCAATCAGTCAAATCGAGTCCCACTCCATCACTCGGGTGCCAAAAAGTCTGAGTTCTCCTCTTCGAAAAACCAGCACCATATACTATGTCGCAACTTCTTGAATTCCTCATTCTCACTGCTACATGACTTAAAGGCACATGTCCATTAAGCATCCATGGATCAAAAATGATAACAGTTAAAATAAAGAAAGGAGAAATAAGGGAATCATCAGGAAGGATTCTTAAACCTGCCTCAAAACCATCTGCGCACCTAGGAGAATGAATGTTGCCTCTTAACTCTGTTTCCCTTTTCACAGGTGCATTTATCTGTATCGTGCACACAGCATTTTCTGTGAAGATTAGTGCACGAGATTAAAATTACATCACTGTAGCCACACTTGTGTCTTGCCAACAACTTTTATTGGGCAATACTGCATCAGGGGATGCTCTTGTGTAACAGCCATCAGCAATCACCATGGACCATTTTTCCCTTCCAAATCCAGGATCATATGTTCAATCATATTGTCTATTGCAAGCCCAGCTGGGATTAACTAACTCAGGTATTAACATGGATTGAAGTTTGGAGCACAAAAGCGGAAAATACTAGACAATCTCAACAGGTCTGACAGCATCTGTGGAGAGAGAAGGCAGCTAACGTTTTGAGTCTGGGTGAGTCTTTGTCAAAGCTGGAGAGAGCTGGAATTAGGTTCTGATTATACTGTTGTGGGGGTCGGGGGGGCATGGCACAGGGGGGCTGGATAGAGGGACAGCGAGAGATGGAGATCGACAAAGATATCATGGACAGAAAGACAAAGGGAGTGTAAGTGGTGGAGATAATGACGAAGAAGGAAGCCGATAGTGGAACATAAAGAGATTAGAATGTGTGAACAGCAAAACAAAGGTGAGCAGTGTGTCAACGGACCGCTTTGACACAGTCCACAGGGAACAGGTGGCCCAAGTGGGGTGGGGTGAGGGGAGAGGGGACAGAGGGTAAAACAGATCGATGGAAGAAATGAAAATAATCTGATAGAAAGAAAAGTGGGTTGAAACGGAGGAGAGAGTTCACAGTCTGAAGTTTTGAACTCAATGTTAAGTCCGGAAGGCTATAATGTGCCTAATTGGAAGATGAGGTGCTGTTCCTCCAGTTGGAGCTGGGCTTCACTGGAACATTGCAGCAGGCCAAGGATGGACATGTGGACATGCGAGCAGGACGGTGCGTTGAAATGGCAAGTGACAGGATGGTCTGGGTCCTGCTTGTGAACGGACCGAAGTGTTCTTTTTTTTTTAGAAAATATTTTATTAAGGCATTTATAATTTTAACAATTTTAAACATCAGGCTTCAACAAGAACAAAACAACCCCAGCCACCATGGCTTACACAGACAGGACCACCTCCCCCAGCCCCCTTTCCACTGGTTTTCCTGACCTTACTCGACCTCCCCCCATGCCTCCTCATTTTCCCCGGACCGAAGGTGTTTTGCAGAACGGTCATCCGGTTAATCTCTCCAATGTAGAGAAGACTGCATTGGGAGCAGCAAATGCAATAGACCAGATTGAAGGAGGTGCATGTGAAGGACTGCCTCACTTGAAAAGAGTGTTTAGGGCCCGAGATGATGAACAGGGAGGAAGTAAAGGGGGAGGTGTTACACCTTCTACGATTGCATGGGAAGGTGCCGTGGGGAGAGAGTGAAGTGTTGGGGCTGATGGAGGAATAGACCAGGGTGCCCAGAGAGAACAGCCCCTGTGGAATGCTGACTGGGGGAGTGAGGGGAAGATGTGTTTGATGGTGGCATCATGCTGGAGTTGGCAGAACTGGCAGAGGATGATTCCTTGAATGCAGAGGCTGGTGGGTTAAAAAGTGAGGACAAGGGGGACCCTATCCTGGTTCTGGTAGGGAGGAGAGGGGGTGATGGCAGAGGTGTGGGAGATCAGTCGGACATGGTTGAGAGCCCTGTCGACCACAGTGGGTGGGAAACCACGATTAAGGAAGAATGAAGACATGTCCGCAGCGCCGTTTTGGAAAGTGGCATCATCAGGACAGATGTGATGGAGGTGAAGGAACAGAGAAAATGGGATGGAGTTCTTACAGGATATGGGATGCGAAGGACTGTAGTCGAGGTAGCTGTGGGAGTTGGCATCTCCATTTCTGGGGATAGACCATCCACTGGAAGTCATTACAAGCCCACCAACATCCCATTCTCCCAGTTCCTTCGCCGCCGTTGCATCTGTTCCAATAAGGCTAAGAATGAAAACTGTCAATAAAAACCCATGGATAAATCAAATTTTCTGTGATTTACTTAAAGCCATCATCACCTTCACTAGTCAGTACATTTTTCCCTTAATTTGCTTCTAATTTGTTCTGAGATAAAATTATGCATGGTTGTAAGAGCAATTGTAAAACATAAATGCAGTGCTGGCACCTTACATTTCATGATGCTTTTTCTTTCTCCAAATGCCCACGATTCTGACAAGGGCCAGACCGGGACTGAACTGAAATCCTTGTACCATTTACCTTGCTGCCCGTATTTAATGTGGTTTCTGGAGAGGAAGATGTGGGTGTGTTTCTTAGACCCCCCAGGGTGTGTGGTCAATTAAAATGGCAGCAGCAAACCTTTGTGGGTTCAAGTAGAGGATTATCCGTTCACACATTCAACCTAGATGTCTAAATGCTACATCATGCACTCACTCAGCACACAGGCTGGGATTTTTGACCCGCTGCCGAGTGTCCATGGACTCCTGGTTGGTCCGCTGCACCAATGATGGGTTCCACCATCCAGCATCCGCAGTAATTTGCTTTTTTCCAGTGTTTAACTCACTGCCACTTCTCTTCCAGGAATGCCTACCCTGAAGAAGTGCTGTTCTTCTCTCCGACAGGATTTCCATATGTCCCTCCCCCACTCTCTGCCTGTTAGCTTTGACAATGAGTTATTGGACTCGAAACGTTAGCTCTTTTCTCTCCCTACAGATGCTGCCAGACCTGCTGAGATTTTCCAGCATTTTCTCTTTCGTTTCAAATTCCAACATCCGCAGTAATTTGCTTTTATCCATGGGTCCCACCATGACAGGTCCAGAAACGACTGGGAAAATACACACACGTGTATGCACACATGCACATACATACACACTTGAAAAGAAAATACAGCTAGCGGGAATCGTAAGATTTTACAAGTTGCAAACATAAGAATAACACATAATTCATGGGTCTGATTCATTGTGGAAGAATAACCGTTGTGGGCCTAGTGAAGAATGAAGACTTCTCCACTCTGGAATCATAATTTAGATGAGTTCAAATAGGTGAAATTGGATATTATAATTATTGCAGGATTCTCTCGAAGAGATTAATGTTTAGCAGATTGCAAAGCTAGGCACCTGCAATTTCCATATCAGGAGGTCTAGTTTCTTTGCAGGTGGACTTGGATCTAGGAATCAGACTGGAAGGCATTTTATGATTTTGTTTCCAGGTTCTTAAAGGCAAAGATAACACTGCATTTTCTGCAGCCTTTGGGTATTATCTGCAAAGTACCCAGTCTTCAGATAAAAACTCGCTATTACTAGTTAATTTCAGTCACATGACCAATAATGTATTGTCCACCCGGAATGACTTAAAGCTGAAAGCCAATGCTATACAATGGAGATAATGGAACAGTTCTCCACACTGACTCAGGATTAATTAGTTTCTGCCCAGCTTGCATTGTGAGGGTCGCAACTCCGAGATGGACTCTGGACTTGTGTTTTGGGTAAATCCACAGGTCGTAGCTGTCTTTGTATGCTTATTTCACGGAGAGGGCCCCATGCAGGGTGATTTGACAATGAACTTTCTGGAAGTCTCGGATAGTCCGCATTGAAATTACAAAGATTAACTGATCATTTGCAGCCATCTTAGCTGCAGAGCGGAGAACCGGCGCCGGTGTGGTTGGCATGCCGCCGGTCGGCGGCCGCCGTAAAAATGGCGAGTCCCGCCGGCCCCGTCCACACCTGCTCTCGGCCGGCGGGAACTCGGTGTGGAAGGGTCGGGGGGGTGGCCTGTGTGGGGAGGGAGGGGGGGTCCGACCCCGGGGGGGGGGGGTCCTCCGATGTGGCCTGGCCCGCGGTCAGGGCCCACCGATCGGCGGGCCTGCCTCTCTGGCTGGCAGTCTCCTTTCTTCCGCGCCGGCCCCTGTAGCGTGTTGCGTCGGGGCCGACGCGTTGAAGGAAGCCACTGCGCATGCGCGCGTTGGCGCCGGTGCCACTGTGCATGTGCCCGTTGGCGCCGGTGCCACTGCACACGCGCGGATCCCGCAGCGCCCGGATCAGCAGCTGGAGCGGCGTGAACCGCTCCAGTGCCGTGCTGGCCCCCTGTAGGGGCCAGAATTGCTGATCCTGAGGCCGTGTTGACACCGTCGAGAAACGTGACGGTGTTTCCGACGGCGTCAACACTTAGCCTCAGGATCACAGAATCCCGCCCAGTGTCTCTCTCTCTCTCTCCCCTGGTGAGGAGTGGTTCTATCTTCCCTGCTGGACGTTGACAACATCTACCAGTCCTGTTTTGTAATCCTTAATTCCGTTGCCTAACTACAGTCTATTCATTTCAGGTTTGAAATGTTTTATCTGACCTTGTCTCAACAGCTATTTGGGGGAAGGGTTCCAGAATTCCATGAGTATTTTGTGTGAAGGTTGTGCTTCCTGAAGCACCCCTGAACAGCTGAGTTCTCATTTTAAGGTTATGCTCTTGTGTTGTGGGCCTCCCACTGGAGGAAATACTTTCTATCAACCTCATCAAATCCTTTAATCATCTTACAGTTCTGAAGCTAGAAACCGAAAATCACATGATTGATCTGTGCAATGCGGCGACTACAAGTATGAAGTGGAGAACAGGAGCACAACTAATTGGCTTAATAACTTCCTGCTGCTATGACAACAGTCAGCTGCCACGAGAGTATATCTACTGCACAGAAAGAACATTAGAAGTTCCCCTCATTGTCTGTAATTAGGCCCGTGTAGATGTTAATCGTGGGCAGTGCATGAAGGAAAAATAGCTTCAACAAACGAACGGAATCAAAAGCGATCAGCCCAGGTGAAAAAATGAGTAAAATTAATAGAAAACACTGGAAAACATTTGGCCAGTCAAGTAGCATACGTGGAGAGAGAAACAGTTTCTCAAAGGTCATTGGCCTCAATCATTAACCGTTCCTTTCTGCATAGATGCTTGAGTTGAAACATGTAGCTCTGTTTCTCTCCCCAGGTACTGTCTGGTTGAGTGCAGCATTTTATCTTTGCATTTTGATTCCCAAAATTAAATTTATTTGAGAATAAGTGAGGGTTGGAAAGGGTAAGGAAATAAAGGCAGACACATTTTTCATAGTTACGTCGAAATGCGAATTATAGGAGTTTGCAATCCTGATACGGGGACTCTTACAGCAGCAAGACAAATGTGAAACTCGAGGGCACCCTCCTCGAGACTTACAGTCTTGTCAAGCCTTCAACTTGAGAGCGCAAGCTAAATAAATGATCTCCAATAAGAAGGTGGATAAAGACAAGAACGATCCTTGAAGGAATAACTGGAGTGGTGTCACCATGGCAGGTCACAAAATGGCAGGCATGTTGAGTGATTTCTTGGCATCATACTCTTCTTTTGGATACTAGTCAAAATAAATTTTAAAAAGATGTAAAACCCTGTGAAACTAGTGTTTCGAATGATGGGCTGAATGGCCTCTTACTGCGCTGTAACCTTTCTGTGGTTCTAAGAAGATCAAGCATGTTACTGTCAATATTTGCTGGAGGTTTTCTACTGTCAGTAAGTAACATCAAGCCTGCAGTGTCGGGCAGGGACAACATATTTTGGGCTGGATTCTCCACACCCCGCGCCGAAACTGCGTCCGGCGCCGGGGCGGAGAATCCACTTTCGCGCATGGCATCGGGACCGCTGCCGGTACCCCGATTCTCCGGGCCCCGAAAGGCGGCATACTCGGAGAATACGCCATGTCGGGTATCCCCTACCTGCGGCCATTGCTGGAGGCATGCCCCGCCATTCTCCGCCCCCGACCGGCCGAAGTCCCGACGGCGTGGACCTAACCTGGTCCTGCCGTCCGGGATACTAGCCGCCATGGTCGGGGGCGGGCCGATCAGAGGGCAGGGGCGGGCCTCATATGGGACCGGGCCATTTTTGGGTGGGCGGTCCGGATCGGGCGCACGGCCGATCGGGGGCACTATTTGGGAGGTCCAGCTCCGCGGCCTGAGTCAACCATGGAGCACGGCGTGGCCGCTGGAGGCTGCCGCCGTGCGCATGCACGGCCTCTGACCCGGAAGTGGGGGGCCCGTATCTACAGCTAAAGCTGCTAGAAACACGGCGGGTCCCTGCTAGACCCCTGCAGGGCTATGAATATGCGGCCTTTTCACGCCAGTTTTTCTGGCGTGAAAGGCCATCGTTTTTCCGACGGCGTGGGGACATAGCCCCTGAAACGGAGAATCCAGCCCTCGTTCTTTTGAGGGCTCTTCGGTTCTCAGGGGCCCCTTCGCCATTCTCATTAACTCCTTTAATAGGTGATGCAGTCCTGTAGTTATATTACCTTCCCTATTTGTGCTGCCATATAGGATATTTGAGTTAGAAGAATTCCTCAATAGTCCCAATAATCCTCAATAATCATCACCCCTCCATTAAAATTAAATCAACACGCACAAGGAAAACACTATTTTCCGCGAGACCACTAGATTTATATTGACATACGACAAATATTTATGTTTAGAAATAAATAACCGACACAAAGCACTTCTGCACACAAAAAGACATTGCCCTAAATATACCTTCCATGGACTGGTGAGTTCACAGAAGAATGCAGTTCCGTCTCATATGAACAAAGCTGGAAGGTTATAACTAGGCAGTTACTACCCTTTTTATTGCACCACTATTCTCAAATTCAGATTTAAATTTAAGAATTGATCTCGCATTGAGATTAATCTACCATCAATTGCTGTTTGCAGAAGTAAGTTCCAAACTTTGACTACCCTTTGTGCGTAGATGCGTTTTCTAATTTAACCCCTCAAAGATCTGGTTCAACTTTTTGGATTATGTTCCCGAGTCGTAGTCTCCTCTAAGTTAAGTGATCATTTACCTTATTCCATTCCCTTCATTACAGCAGTGACTACATTTCTAAAGCTTTAAAATTTAAGCCGATCGTTCCCCTTTAGGATCTCGGTGTATGCAAAATGGTCGCATGTTTGTCTCTAACAGTCACTGATCCTTAAGTAATTCACAGTATGCGAAATACTTTGAGGTGTGATAACAGATGAATGTAAATCTTCTTATGAAATAAAACTGTTCGGTATTAACTTATCCAATTAACAAAGTGTTCAATATAATAACATTTATTCCATTTTCCCCATAAGGTGGTTTCTGAGCTCATGTAGCCTTAAGCTAGCGATTCCGCATTCATTTGCAAGGAATTCATTACCTCAGTGGCTTCATGTTTTCCTGGTTTGCAGTTAGCTGAGTATTGCTTTGTTAAGAGGATTAAAACTGTTCTCTCCCCTCTGTAGCCCCTCTTTACCCTTTTCAGCCTCCTTTTACTGACCACCTCTCCCTTTTACAGCCCCTCTCTCCCATAAGTTCACCCCCACTCCTCTTTGCAGCACCCCCTCTCCCCTGTCTAGCCCCCTACACTTTGCAAGCATCCTCTCTCCCACTTTGCTTTGCAACACCTCTCTCCCCTTACAGTCTTTCCCACCAGCGACCTTCCTTCTCCAACCCCCCCACCCGCCCCTTAACCTCACATCCCCCCTGCTCCTCACTGATTCTGTCACTTCCACTTATGGGGGGGGGGGGCTTTTCTCTAAGCCATTGCCTCGTGAATTAAGTTTCCAGGGCTTTTAGGAGGCTTTTGGGGGCAAATTCTTGTTTTGAAGATTGGTGGTGTAGATGTTTCTACATTTCTTCCAAACCAACAAGCCAGTGATATCGGGATGCTATTTCATTCAAGATGCATGTTAGAATAATTAAGCTTATTAAAAGCTACTTAAAATGTACTAAAGTAGGCTGTCATAATATACACCAGTATATCATGGTGCAGTCACACACACACACACTGATGGACATGCAGTGGGACCAATCAGCATACACAACACCGCAGCCAATCACCAGTGAGAGCACACGCACTATAAAGACAGGGGACAGGAGAGTTCCCGCTCATTCTAGTAGCAGCCAGCTCGGAGCACAGAGCTCACAGCCTGCAACACAGACATTCACCATGTGCTGAGTGCATCACCTGGTTAGGACTAGGCAAGGGTCAATCAACAGTTAAAGCTGGTATTGCATTTACCCACAGTTCAAGTATGTTAATATAGTTAACCTTATAATAAAATAGAGTTGCACCACTTCCAGTGTTGGTGACCTGTTTGTGTTCCAGAACACCACCTGCAAGTACCTGAACTCATTCCCTCTCGCCATCCCAAATTTCTCCTCTAACGCCCTCATGCTCGGGAAGCTCCCTTCCAAGAACAAATCCATCCTCTCAATCCCAGTCCTCCACCATGCTCGGAACCCACCGTCCATATTCCCCGGGGCAAACCGGTGATTGTCGCAAATTGGGGACTAAACCGATGCTCCCACTCCCCCCACGTGCCTTCCCCATTGGCCCCAGATCCGCAAGGTCGCCATCACTATAGGGCTCGTAGAGTACCGTGCCAGTGGGAGCGGCAGGGGCGCCGTGACCAGGGCTGCCAAATTGGTGCCCCTGCACGAAGCAGCCTCCATTCGCCCCCAAACCGACCCCGCAACCCCCATCTGCTTCCTTTTCATAGCCATGTTGGCCGCCAGTAGTAGTTACTAAAGTTTGACAGCAGCAGCCCCCCTTCCCCTCGGTTACTCTCAAGCATCAACCTACACACCCACAGGAACTTCCCCGCCCACACGAATCCCATAATCATTTTATTGACTGATGCACGATCAATTACACAAAGATGAGAGTTGGATGCAATCGAGGCTTTATTACACTAAGATGTGTGGCCTCCTACAGCAGCTGGCGAAATGGCTGCTGTACGAGGAATGAAATGAAAATGAAAATCGCTTATTGTCACAAGTAGGCTTCAATGAAGTTACTGTGAAAAGCCCCTAGTCGCCACATTCCAGCACCTGTTCGGGGAGGCTGATACGGGAATTGAACAGTGCTGCTGGCCTGCCTTGGTCTGCTTTCAAAGCCAGCTTTAGCCCTGTGCTAAACCAGCACACATATTTATACTCCGCCCAGGCAGGGAACTACCCCCGTACCTGTAGTACAGGGCCTTACCATAAAGCACCTACACCGACATCCTCTATATACAATATATACATCAGTGGTGAATCCCATATTCACCCCCTGTTAAAATTGAGTCCGGCGGGGGTGGTGGAGAACTATATACAAGTAGGGAGAACTATATACAGGCAGACATTTTAAAGTACAGAGAGAAAAAAATTGAGTCCAGCGGGATGGAGGAGAAAATTATATACAGAGTGATGATGTTGTAAAAGTCCAGGTCATGTTACAGATTCAGTCGGTCCGGAGCCTTGATCTGCCATTGGGAGCGCCGCAGTGCTGGCGGCGATTCCGGTGTCGGTCTGGTCTTCGGTGGCTCCGGGAGCGTGTTGAAGTCCTCTTCATCCCCGGGTATGGGCAGGGGGAGGACGGATTGTCCTGGGGTGGGGGTTGCAGCTGGGTGCGCCGGGGGAGGGGGGGGTTGGTGCCGGGCCGGGGGGGGGGTGAGTGTGCGGAACCAGCTGGTGCCGGGTCCCTGAGGGAGACTGTACCTTGGCAGCCGTCGGGGTACGCTACGTAGGCGTACTATGGTTGGCGTGGAGTAGCTGTACCCTCTCAACCAATGGGTCCACCTTGTAGAGTCGTACGTGTTTACGGAGGAGTCCGGGTCCTGGAGCTGCGAGCTATGTCGGGAGCGACACCCCGGAGGTGGACTTCCTAGGGAAGGCAAAGAGACATTCATGGGGGTTTCGTTGGTCGCGGTGCACAGGAGCGACCGAATGGAGTGAAGGGCATCGGGCAGGAGGGAGGCCGGGAGATTTCTGGACCGTAGGGCCAGCTGGACGGCCCTCCAGACCGCCCCATTCTCCCTCTCCACCTGCCCGTTTCCCCGGGGGTTGTAGCTGGTCGTCCTGCTCGAGGCGATACCCCTGTTGAGCAGGTTCTGGCGCAGCTCATCGCTCATGAATGAGGATCCCCTGTCGTTGTGGACGTAGGCAGGGAAGAAGAACAGAGCGAAGATGGTGTTGAGGGCTTTGATGACGGTGGCAAACGTCATGTCAGGGCATGGGGTGGCGAAGGGGAATCTGGAATATTCATCGACCACACTGAGGAAGTATGTGTTACGGTCGGTGGAGGGGAGAGGCCCTTTGAAGTCCACGCTGAGGCGTTCAAAGGGGTGGGAGGCCTTCACCAGGCGCACATGGTCTGGCCGGTAGAAGTGCGGTTTACACTCCGCGCAGACCTGGCAGTCTCTGGTGATAGCCCTGACTTCCTCGATGGAGTAGGGCAGATTGCGGGCCTTAATGAAGTGGTAAAAACGTGTGACCCCCGGGTGACAGAGGTTGTCGTGCAGGGTCCGAAGTCGGTCCACCTGTGCACTGGCACATGTACCTCGGGATAGGGCATCAGGGGGCTCGTTGAGCCTACCAGGGCGATACAAAATCTCGTAGATGTAGGTGGAAAGCTCGATCCTCCACCTCAAGGTTTTATCGTTTTTGATCTTACCCCGCTGTGTGTTATTGAACATAAAGGCAACCGACCATTGGTCAGTGAGGAGAGTAAATTTCCTGCCGGCCAGGTAATGCCGCCAATGCCGCACAGCTTCAACGATGGCTTGGGCCTCTTTCTCGACGGAGGAATGCCGAATTTCGGAGGCATATAGTGTTCGTGAAAAAATCGCCACGGGCCTGCCTGCCTGGTTGAGGGTGGTGGCTGGAGCGACGTCTGATGCATCGCTCTCGACTTGGAATGGTAACGTCTCATTGACCGCGTGCATCGCAGCCTTGGCGATGTCGGCATTGATACAGTTGAAGGCCTGGTGAGCCTCGGACGTTAAGGGAAAAAGAGTGGATTGAATGAATGGGCGGGCCTTGTCCGCATAGTTTGGGACTCACTGCGTCATAAGAAAAGAACCCCAGGCATCGTTTGAGGGCCTTGGGGCAGTGGGGGAGGGGGGGTTCCATTAGGGGGCACATGTGGTCAGGATCGGGCCCCAGAACTCTGTTCTGGACCACATAGCCTAGGATGGCTAAGCGGTTCATGCTGAACACGCACTTCTCCTTGTTGTAGGTTAGGTTGAGGAGAGTGGCGGTGTGGAGAAATTTGGCAAGGTTGGCGTCATGGTCCTGCTGATCGTGGCCGCAGATGGTGACATTGTCCAGGTAAGGGAAAGTGGCCCGCAGCCTGTACCGGTCAACCATTCGGTCCATTTCCCGTTGGAAAACCGAGACCCCGTTGGTGACACCAAAGGGAACCCAAAGAAAGTGGTAAAGGCTCAAAGGCAGTGTATGAGCGGTCCGCCTTCCGGATGGGGAGCTGGTGGTAGGCGGATTTCAGGTCCACAGTTGAGAAGACCCGGTACTGTGCAATCTGATTAACCATATCAGATATGCGTGGGAGGGGGTACGCGTCAAGCTGCGTGTCCCTGTTGATGGTCTGGCTGTAGTCCACGACCATCCTGAGTTTCTCCCCAGTATTCACAACTACCACTTGGGCTCTCCAAGGGCTGTTGCCTTCCCGAAGCAGCCACTGGACCTCAGACCTGATGAAGGTCTTGTCCTGGGCGCTGTACCGTCTGCTCCTGGTGGCGACGGGTTTGCAATCCGGGGTTAAGTTTGCAAATAGGGAAGGTGGGTCGACCTTTAGGGTCGCGAGGCCGCATACAGTAAGGGGGTGGTAGGGGCCCGCCAAATTTCGGTGTTAGGCGCTGGAGGTTGCACTGGAAGCCAAGGCCGAGTAGCAGGGCAGCGCAGAGGTTGGGGAAGACGTAGAGGTGGAAGTCGCTGAACTCCATGCCCTGGACAGTGAGAGTGGCGATGCAGTACCACCGGATCGCCACCGAGTGGGATCCGGAGGCCAGGAAGATTCTCCGGTTAGCGGGGTGTACCGCGAGGGAGCAGCGCCTTACCGTATCGGGGTGAATGAAGCTCCCAGTGCTCCCGGAGTCCAGCAGACAGGAGATGTCGTGCCCATCGATCTTCACGTTGGTAGAAGCCATTGCCAGATTGTGTGCGCGAGACTAGTCAATCATGACCGAGGCGAGACGCGGCTGGTCGTCGGCAGTTGTGGGCGGCGCGCGGCCAGATGAGATGCCCGGGGGGCATGGGTCCTGGTAAGATGGCGGCGCCCACGAACCGCATGTGTCATGGGGAAAACGAGATGGCGGCGCCTGACGATCCTGGGGAGAACAAGATGGCGGCACCCACAGGCCGCACGTGGTGGGGGTCGAATAAGATGGCACCGCCCACGGGCCGCACGTGGTCCGGGTAGGGGAAGGTGGCGGCGCCCACTGGCCGCACGTGGGGGGAGCTGAAACAATAGCGGCGACTGAGCGGGCCTGGCACACCGCAGCGAAGTGCCCCTTCTTTCCACAGGCCTTGCAAAGGGCACTCCGGGCCGGGCAGCGCTGTCGGGGGTGTTTGGACTGTTCACAGAAGTAACATTTGGGGCCACGGGGTTGGTTGGTTGCCGCGCGGCACAGGCATGGGGCTGGGTGAGGGCGGTCGCTGGTGGGATCCATGATGGGGCGGGCATCTGCGGAGTCCACGATGCACAGGAGGGGCGGGCCATGTGGTCGTGGGCGTAGGCCTGGATGTTGCGCGAAACAACCGTAAGCGAGAGCGCTAGCTTTTTGGTTTCCGCGAGGTCGAGGGTTGTCCCTTCTAAGAGGCGCTGGCGGATGTAATCAGACCCTATCCCCGTAACAAAAGCGTGTCTCATGAGCAAGTTCGAGTGTCCCATGGCCGAGACGGCCTGACAGTCACAGTCTCTAACTAGGGGAATCAGGGCACTCCAGAAATCTTCCACCGACTCACCATGAAGTTGACGACAAGTGGAGAGGAGGTGCCTGGCGTAGAGCGTGTTAGTCCGCTGAGCGTAGTTTTCCTTCAGTAGTGCCATGGTGTCTGCGTAGGTCGGTGCGTCCTGGACAAGTGGAAAGACGTTGGAGCTCAGCCGCGTGTAAAGGATCTGGAGCTTCAGAGCTTCCGGAATTGGGTCTGGCGCAGACCCGATGTACGCTTCAAAACAGGCTAGCCAATGTTCAAAGTCATTTTTGGCGTTGTCTGATTACGGATGCAGCTGCAGGCGATCCGGCTTGATGCGGAGATCCACCTTCTGAAAATTTAGTGTAATAAATTGATGCACGATCAATGACACAAAGACGAGAGTTGGATGCAATCGAGGATTTATTACACTAAGATTACAGCTGGCGAAATGGCTGCTGTACGAGGAGCACACATATTTATACTCCACCAACTGGGCAGAGCCAGCAGGCAGGGAACTACCCCCGTACCTGTAGTACAGGGCCTTACCGTAAAGCACCTACACCGACATCCTCTGTATACAATATATACATCAGTGGTGACTACCACATTGACCTTCTTGAAAAAAAACCGCGGAATGAAAATGGGGAGACACTGGAATACGAACAGAAATCTCGGGAGGATTGTCATTTTAACCGTCTGCACTCTCCCCGCTAGTGTCAGTGGGAGCGCATCCCACCTCCGGAACTCAGCCCTCATTTGCTCCACCAACCGAGATAAGTTCAACTTGTGCAGACGGCCCCAGTCCCGCGCCACCTGTATCCCTAAGTATCTAAAACTGTCCCCCACTGACCTAAATGGCAGCCCCCTCAGCCTACCCTCCTGGCCCCTTGGCTGTACTACAAACAACTCACCTCCCATAAATAGTCCCACTCGACCCGGTCAAAAGCCTTCTCGGCATCCATTGCCACAACTACCTCTGCCTCCCTACTCTCCAGGGGCATCATGATCACATTCAGCAGCCTTCTTAGGTTGGCCGTCAGCTGCCTGCCCTTGACGAACCCGGTTTGATCTTCCATAATAACGTCCGGCACACAGTCCTCAATCCTAGCAGCCAAGAGCTTGGCCAGTATTTTAGCATCTACATTAAGCAGAGAGATCGGCCTATAGGACCCACATGCCTCTGGGTCTTTGTCCCGTTTCAATATCAGGGAGATGGTGGCCTGTGACATTGTTGGAGGTAAAACCCCTCTGTCTCTTGCCTCATTAAAAACCCTAACCAGCACCGGCCCCACTATCTTGGAGAACTTTTTGTAAAACTCCACCGGATACTCAGTCCTGATCGAGGCCCACAACCCATCTACCAATCCCCTGCCCACTTTTGCGAAGGTCAATCCATCCAGAAAGCGCCTCATCCCCTCCAGCCCCGGTGGGGTGGGGGGGTCTGAGGTGTAAAGCTTACTATAGAAGTCCCTAAACACCTTGTTCAGCCCTGCCGGATCTCCTACCAAGTTTCCCCTCCCCTGTCGATTACCTTCCCTATTTCCCTGGCCGCTTCCCTCTTCCTCAGTTGCTGTGCCAGAAAATTCAGGAATACATGCTTTGGGCATGTGAATAGAACGAAACCTCCCTCCCAGTCGGCTGACTAGCTCTCCATGGATCAGCCCCCCCCCATTTGCTTCATAAACCCCCTCAACTCTTTTGCCATTGCCTGCATCTTACCCGTTCTTGAACACGACCGGTCTAGGCCGGGGTCAAGGACTGTGTTAAAATCCCCTCCCATAATCAGCCTGTGCGAGTCCAGGTCAGGTATCTTCCCCAGCAGTCTCTTAATAAACTCCACATCGTCCCAATTTGGGGCATCTACATTGACCAAAACTACCCTCATCCCCTCAAACTTGCCACTCACCATGACAAATCTGCCTCCCCCATCCGCGATTGTGCTGCCCGCCTCAAATTGCACCCGTTTGTTGACCAAAATCGCAACCCCCCTGGTTTTAGCGTCCAGTCCCGAGTGGAAGACCTGGCTAATACAGCCCTTCCTCAATCTGACCTGGTCCGCCACTTTCAGATGGGTCTCCTGAAGCATTATTACATCCGCCTTCAGCGCCCTCAGATGCGCGAGCACACGTGCCCTCTTTAGCGGCCCGTTTAACCCTCTGACGTTCCAGGTGATCAGCCTGGTTGAGGGGCACCGTGCCCCCCCCCCCACCTGCCGATCAGTCATCTTCTTTCTTGGGGCCGCCCCAGCCCATATGTCGCGCTTCCCCTGGCCCACCTTCTGGCAGCCCCCACCTCCGACCTCCTCCATGATCCCGCACCTAAGTCCCTCCCTCGTCAGCAAAACCACTACCCGCCCCCCCCCCCCAGCAACAACACCCTGTAACCTAACCCCTGCCATAAACTATCTAAATACACACACCCCACCTGGCTTCCGTAGACCAGCTCACCCAGCTAGAGGAAAAATGTTTTCACCCAGAGGTTGGTGGGAGTCTCAAACTCACTGCCTGAAAGGATGGTGGAGGCAGAAACTCTCCGAGCATTTAAGAAGTATTTAGATGTGCACTTGCGATGTCAAGGCATACAAGGCTATGGGCCAAGTGCTGTAAAATGGGATTAGAATAGTTAGGTGATTTATTTTGACTGGCGCAGACACGATGGGCCGAAGGGCATTTTCTCTGCTGTAGACCTCAATGACACAATGACCCTACAGGAGCTTTATTCAGCAGGGTCAACTATTTGGATAGGATTTTCCGACCAGCAGATGACCCTGGCAAGCATCCTGGTGGCTCACAGAAAGTGACAGAAATCCACATTGGCAATCAACTTCCCCTCTGTTGGCTGCCAAGTTTGCTTTGGCTCTTAAAATAAATTTACACTGTCACACCTCTCTGAGCAATGCCGAGTGCATGTTCTGTGCTGGCATGTCTCGCATCCAGTGTTGCTGAGGCGATAATGATGGGAAAATATGACTTATTCCATCAGTTCTTCATTGTCTTCTCATTTAAATGTGCCCAAACATATTTGGGCAAAGGTTTCTCATATATACAATTAATGTCAACAAGAAGTAAGCCACGCACCATATTAAATGGGTATCTGTGGGAGTAAATGCTTGACGCAATGCTCGATGCAGCGCTGGTTTGATGAAAGAAAGATGCACATTCATGTACAACCTTTCATGACCTTGATGCATCCCAAAGCACTTTACAGCCAATGGTGCCTTGTTAAAAGCGTAGTCCCATTTGTAATGTTGGAAAAAGAGCAGGCAATTTGTGCACCGCCAGGCCCAATTTAGTGATGTTGGCCGAGGAATAAATACTGCCAGGACTCTGGGAAGAACTCCACATCTCTTCTCCAGAATACTGTTGTGGGATCTTTACACTGTCCACCCATACATTGAATGCTTTGTGTAATTGGTTTGGAATGAATCGCGATGAAGAGCACAAAGCTTACAAATCTTACAAAATTACTGTGACTGCTGGAAATCTGAAATGAAAACAGGAAATGATGGAAATGCTCAGCAGGTCAGGAAGCACCCGTGGAGGGAGATACAGAGTGTCATGTGAGAGTACCTTTAAGAAATGGGTGTTTATAAATGGGTGTGTATATAAATATCTGTAGTGAGAGTACCTTTAAGAAGTGGGTGTTTACTACTGCAGTGATGTCAGAGAGTGGGTGGAGCTGGGCTGTATGTCAGCTTTTTACTTTTGTTTTAGGCTGTTTGCTGCAGGGTGTGTTTTAGTTTCGTTTTCAGTGTTGGAGCTGAAGTCAGACAGAGCAGGTGTACTGTTGATCTCTCTGCCATGAAAAGGCTATCTCTTGATCATTTGGTGAATTCAGAATTAGAAATGTTTTCAGTAGTGACTTTAACCTGATGTGCTTCTGTTAAAGGTTATGTTTTTTGTAAGTCTTCTGGATGTAAAAAGGACAGCGTAAGCACTACTTAGTGTTGTACTCTTTGGGGGTTGTATTTGAATTAATGGTTGCTAAGATGTTCACTGTATGTTTTAAAAAGGTTAACTTGAGTTCATAGAATAAACATTGTTTTACTTTAAAAAATACTTTTCCATTTCTGCTGTACCACACCTGTAGAGTGGGCCGTGTGCTCCCCATACCACAATCTATTAAAAGTTGTGGGTCAGGTGAACTCCATGATACACTTTGGGGTTCTTTAAACCCTGGCCCACAACAAGAGTTAAAGGGCGCGATTTAGCGGACTAAAGTTAAAGTCTGGTTTTGGGCACATTTGGCAGGGAGTATCATGCCTGTCGGGTTAGTGAGATCGCGGTCCGTATTGAACAGCACTTAGTGCCAAAAATGGGCCCCTATGAGATTCTTGCCATTACTGACTCCCTCGCCGTCCGATTCGCCCAACTCGCGTCTCAGCTTCTCGCCGCTAACAAGAGGGAACTTCTTTTAAACGCTCCCTCATCATTCACTCCCAGTCAACACGTAAACGTGACCTGCTCCTCATAACATGACCTGCTCCAACACGTAAACATGACCGCGTAGACCTGCTCCTCTCTTTGGGGATGCCGACCTCACAATGATTCTCACACCGTCGATGAGAGATGGGCACCCTGTTCCCCGAGGGAGTCGGAGGACCAGCAGCAGGGTCAGCAATGCTGCCTGGGAAGCAGTGGCAGCTGCTGTCAGTGTGGGCAGCATGACAAGGAGGACCGCTGTTCAATGTTGAAAGAAGGCCAACAACCTCGAATGAGCTGCACATCTCTCCTGGCATCAGTTCCGCCTGCCACCCCTCAAATTCCCAAACCTCCGCACCTCCCCCCCCCCATCCAAATCCACTGACTGACACCTCAAACCCACCCCACATCCGATCTTCGTACATGTTCCTCAGAACCCCCTGGCACCCACCAGCACAACCCCTTCATGTCCAGATGTGGTGCCCACACATGCCACCAGTTGTAAACCCCCCTGACCCATCAGGAGTGTCGCTCACAGTGCCCTTTCTTTGTCCCTGCAGGACAAAGTGCTTCTCGACCTTGTTAGCAGGGGGCTGGCGAGTGCGGTCCCGGCGAATCGTCTGGCGAGCCTTCATTTGCGGCGTGAAGACCATGGGGTCTTTTTAAGTGGACCAATTAACGTTGAATTACTTCTCCGGCCTCGTCGGGCTGCGTCCGGGAAGCTCGCGGCAGTTCCCGCTCGCTACCACACTTAGAAAGCTTTCCGGAGAATCGTGCCCAGAGTCAATAGTCAATTCTCCAAAGCCTAAAGGTGTGTCTCAGCTTGGACCCTATCCAGTCATTATCCAAAATCACTCACGATTTCTGCCAGAGCCTGCAATGGGTTATCTCCGCTACAAGAGGTCTTGAAGAAAGGTATTGAATGGGAATGTTCCGAAGCACAACAAGGTGCTTGTGATGCATGTAGGGAAGCTTGACCATTGATGCGCTATCATTTGACAGAAATCGTGGCTTGAAGCTAGCATGTGCTGCTTCAAACTGTGGATTTGGAGCAGTTATCAGTTATATCATAGCTGCCAGTTAAGAGAAGCCCATAGCATTTGTCTCACTTACACTCACCAAGAGTGAACATGGCTATCTGCAGGTAGGAAAGGAAGCACTTGGAATCATATATGGAATTATCAGGTCTCACCAGTTATTGTTGAGTAGAAACTTTACGTTAGTATCAGATCATAAATCCCCAGTAGCTATTCCAAGGAATAAATTCCGCAGTGCGGACAATAGCAGTGTTAAGTATGCACTGGTAGCAACTACTTCACTCGCAATATAACTAGAATATCGCAGTTTTAAAGAGAATGCTATCACTGACGCACTGTGGTCTTTGCCCCATGAGGACTGGGATGTCAGCTGTGAAGCTGCAATCTTATCATGTAAGCAGGGCTTCATCAAGAGAGGACACTGACTGGCAGTACCTGGCTTTTTAAGAGATAGCGGTCGGAATTCTCCGGCCTTTGGGAATTTCTTTTACTGCCGGCAGCGTGCACCCACCCGCGAGTTTCCCGGTGGTGTAGTGTGGCTCCAAATGGAAATCCCATTGACTAGCAGCGGGAGTAGAGAATCCCACCGCCAGCGAACGACACGCCAACGAGAAACACACGGCTGAGGGACCGAAGAATCGAGCCCGGGGATTCTGGCAGAACTCCATCCTGAACCCACAGGAATAGCGTATGAAAAACCTGATAAGAGGTTTTGTTCAATGGCCTGGTCTAGACAGTGACCTTGGATCTGTGGTGATATTCCTGTAGACGGTGTTGTATATAGTTGGTGGTGCGACCTCCAACCAGCAGGTGGTGGTACAGATCCACCACGCGGTCTCGAGACAGTGGTTTTTCACAGAAACTTCATTACAATGTTAATGTAAGCCTACTTGTGACAATAAATATTATTATTATTATTATTGTGTGACAAGGCACTCAGATATAAGTCAGGGCAGATCTGGTGATCCTCAGAAGGTTGTAAGATGTACATGAGGACAGTTGTGCATAGGAGTGGTTGCAGGGGAGTACAAAGCAACTCCATGATGATTTGCTCTGAATCAGGTTGCTACCTCACCGTGTGTGTATTAATAAAGATCCTGGTTTGGACAAGTCACCAGCAGTTCTGTGGATTTCTTGCTAGACAACAAACATGGAACATAACAGAATTATTGACAGCAAATGTACCATCCACCAAAACTTTCGAAATAAGCTTCAAAAAACTCCTTTGCAATCGTCGTCAAGGTCGAGTTGACCATATGAAGGAGTTCATGTAGGCCTTCGTGAAAAGTCAAAATGAGAATTTCTTGTTGCCCATCGATAGCAAAAATGTGGGCGGCATGGTGGCACAGTGGTTAACACTGCTGCCTCAAAGCGCCAGGGACCTGGGTTCAATTCCGATCTCGGGTGACTGTCAGTGTGGGTTTCCTCCGAGTGCTGGGGTTTCCTCCCACAGTCCAAAGATATGCAGGTTAGGTGGATTGGCCATGCTAAATTGTCTCTTAGTGTCCAAAGATGTGCAGGTTGCGGTGCGGTTACGGGGATGGGGCAGGGGAGTGGGCTTGGGGAGCATGCTCTTCTAGAGCGTTGGTGCAGACTCAATGGGTCAAATGACCTCCTTCTGCACTGTCGGGATCCTGTGGTTCTGTGGATAGCCACTTAAAGTGGGTCATAGAGAAGAACATGGGTCAAAATATCAATGCTGAACATACAACAGATGAGTTAGTTTGCTTGTTTTGGCTAACTAGATGAGCTCACCTTGTCTAACGGTCCTCAGTTTTATTCTGCTCTGTTCCAAAATTTCACAAAGTAAAATGGTATCAAACATGCGCTAAGTTCTCCCTGCCTCCTGACATCAAACGGGGAAGCTGAGGTAGGACAGTTAAAGAGGCACTGCAAGGACATTCAAATTTTGGTTTGAAACAGTGTTGAGTTAACTTTTAAAAATTATTATTATTATTCTGCTAGAACAATCCCAGACTTCATTACAGAGCATTGACCTGCAGAGCTTTTGATGAAGAGATGGTTAAGGGCGCATGTAAGTCGGGTCCTACCAAAGTTACCTGTTAAAATTGAATGCAAACAGTTCAGTCATAAATGTCAATGCGACACAAATTAAGTTAGCACCCCTGTGTTCTGAGCTCCTTCACACAAGTCGGATATGGGAAATGTTGAGGAAGTGCTTGGAACTAAAAGATAAATGGATGAAATTGATGGAAAAGTGAAAAATGTCCATATGGTTCTCGTGGTCTTGGTAAGAAATGAATCAAATCACAAACACTATCTACTGGATCATGGGCTCATACCAGAGTTTGAACCAGTTTAGACGTCTGACTCTGAGGCACTGGTTTTGGAGATAGCAACAGGATCTTCTTTGAGTACCAAACCAAAACCATACAGTCCAAAAGCTCAACACCAAAACCTGGAAGGAGGTCAGGAAGACTTTGTGGACCACTTGCTAAACTTGATTTGCAGATAAATTCATGAACAAAGAAAGCCAGTTGTAATTGTCACAGGTATCGCAAATGCCATAAAGGTTACAAACCTAAAACGTGTATGATGTTTTCAAAGAATAAAAAAATCTGTTTTCGATGCAAGTGATACCCTTTAGAGTCTGTATCAAAGAAAGGCGTACCAACACACATTTCTGTACGAAACGGAAAGCATTCTAGTGTGTTCATATATTACATGAATGTGATATATGGGCGGAATTCTCCGGCCGTTGGGATTTTCATTTCCCGCTGGCAGCGCACCCCCAGCTGTGGGTTTCCCGGTGGTGTGGGCTGGTTTCTGTGGGAAATGCCATTGACAAGCGGGGGGAAGAGAGAATGCCACCACCCACGAATGGCACGCTACTGAGAAACATGGGGCTGGGGGACCGGAGAATCCAGAGCATTACATAGTGGGAGGCAGTGACATAGTGGTAATGTCGCTCGAGTAGGATAATGATCTGGGGACCCGGGTTCGAATCCCACCACGGTGGAATTTAAACTCAATAAAATATCTGGAATTAAAAGTCTAATGGTGGCGATTAAACCATTGTCAATTGTCATATGTCATTTAGGGAAGGAAATCTGCCATCCTTACCTGGTCTGGCTTACATTTGACACCACAGCAATTGGGTGAATCTTAAACGCCCCGTGCAATGGCCTAGCCAGCCACTCAGTTGTATTCAATCACTTCGAAAACACAAAAAAGGAATAAAACTGGACGGACAACCCACATCGACCCAGGCACTGGAAACAACAATGGCAAGACCAGTCCTGTCGATCCTGCAATGTCTGGGGGCTTGTGCCAAAGTTGGGAGAGCGGTCTCACAGACTAATCAAGCAACAGCCTAACATAGTCATACTCACAGAAGCATACCTTACAGATAATGTCCCAGGCCACTATCACCATTCCTGGGTATCAGGTTGCTGATTGTGGTTGAATGCAGTTCTGCTGCTGCTGATGCCCCACAGTACTTCATGGGTGCCATTGCATTCCATTCCCCTTAAATGACCTGTTTCACCGGCAGGACAGACCCAGCAGAGGTGGTGGCACAGTGGTATACTGAGGGGAGGGAGTGCCCTGGGAATAGAACAAAGAACAAAGAACAAAGAAATGTACAGCACAGGAACAGGCCCTTCGGCCCTCCAAGCCCGTGCCGACCATACTGCCCGACTAAACTACAATCTTCTACACTTCCTGGGTCCATATCCTTCTATTCCCATCCTATTCATATATTTGTCAAGATGCCCCTTAAATGTCCCTATCGTCCCTGCTTCCACTACCTCCTCCGGTAGTGAGTTCCAGGCACCCACTACCCTCTGCGTAAAAAACTTGCCTCGTACATCTACTCTAAACTTTGCCCCTCTCACCTTAAACCTATGCCCCTAGTAATTGACCCCTCTACCCTGAATCCTCAACATTGACTCATAAAGTCTTCAGGCTAAACAATGGCTAGGAAACCTGCTGATTACCACATACCGTCAACCATCAGCTGATGAATTAGTTGATGCACGATCAATTGGACAAGGACGAGAGTTGAATACAACTGAGGCTTTATTACTCGAAGATGTGTGGCCTCCCACAGCAGCTGGCAAAATGGCTGCTGTATGGAGGACACACATATTTATACTCTGCCTACTGGGCGGAGCCAGCAGGCAGGGACTACCACTGTACCTGTAGTACAGGGTCTTACCGTACATCTCCTAATATATGTAAAACAGTGGTTTACCACATTAGTACTCCTCCATGTTGAACACCACTTGGAGGGTGGCAAGGGCGCAGAACATGCTCTGGGTGGGGGACTTCAATGTCCTTCACCAAAAGTGTCTCGGAAGTACGACCACAGACCAAGCTGGCCAGGTCCTAAAGGACATAGCTGTTCGGCTGGGACTGCAGCAGGTGGTGAGGGAATGAACAAGAGGGAAAAACATACTTGACCTCATCCTCACCAATCTGCCTGCTGCAGATGCTCTGTCCAAAGAAGAACAAAGAACAAAGAAAATTACAGCACAGGAACAGGCCCTTCGGCCCTCCCAGCCTGCGCCGATCCAGATTCTTTATCTAAACCGGTCGCCTATTTTCCAAGGATCTATTTCCCTCTGTTCCCCGCCCATTCATATATCTGTCTAGATGCATCTTAAATGATGCTATCGTGCCTGCCTCTACCACTTCCGCTGGCAAAGCGTTCCAGGCACCCACCACCCTCTGCGTAAAAAACTTTCCACGCACATCTCCCTTAAACTTTCCCCCTCTCACCTTGAAATCGTGACCCATTGTAATTGACACACACACTCTTGGAAAAAGCTTGTTGCTATCCACCCTGTCCATACCTCTCAGAATTTTGTAGACCTCAATCAGGTCCCCCCTCAACCTTCGTCTTTCCAATGAAAACAATCCTAATCTACTCAACCTTTCATCATAGCTAGCACCCTCCATACCAGGCAACATCCTGGTGAACCTCCTCTGCACCCTCTCTAAAGCATCCACATCCTCCTGGTAATGTGGCGACCAGAACTGCACGCAGTATTCCAAATGTGGCCTAACCAAAGTCCTATACAACTGTAACATGACCTGCCGACTCTTGTACTCAATACCCCGTCCGATGAAGGCAAGCATGCTGTATGCCTTCTTGACCACTCTATCGACCTGCGTTGCCACCTTCAGGGTACAATGGACCTGAACTCCCAGATCTCTCTGTACATCAATTTCCCCAGGACTCTTCCATTGACCGTATAGTTCGCTCTTGAATTGGATCTTCCAAAATGCATCACCTCGCATTTGCCTGGATTGAACTCCATCTTCCATTTCTCTGCCCAACTCTCCAATCTATTTACATTTTGCTGTATTCAACATCCCCCTCGCTATCTGCAACTCCACCAATCTTAGTATCATCTGCAAACTTGCTAATCAGACCACCTATACCTTCGTCCAGATCATTTATGTATATCACAAACAACAGTGGTCCGAGCACGGATCCCTGTGGAACACCACTAGTCACCTTTCTCCATTTTGAGACACTCCCTTCCACCTCTACTCTCTGTCTCCTGTTGCCCTGCCAGTTCTTTATCCATCTAGCTAGTAAACCCTGAACCCCATGCGACTTCATTTTTTCCATCAACCTGCCATGGGAAACTTCATCAAACGCCTTACTGAAGTCCATGTATATGACATCTACAGCCCTTCCCTCATCAATTAACTTTGTCACTTCCTCAAAGAATTCTATTAGGTTTTTAAGACACGACCTTCCCTGCACAAAACCATGCTGCCTATCACTGATAAGTCTATTTTCTTCCAAATGTGAATAGGTCTTATCCCTCAGTATCTTCTCCAACAGTTTGCCTACCACTGACGTCAAGCTCACAGGTCTATAATTCCTTGGATTATCCCTGCTACCCTTCTTAAACAAAGGGACAACATTAGCAATTCTCCAGTCCTCCGGGACCTCACCCGTGCTCAAGGATGCTGCAAAGTTATCTGTTAAGACTCCAGCTATTTCGTCCCTCGCTTCCCTCAGTAACCTGGGATAGATCCCATCCGGACCTGGGGACTTGTCCACCTTAATGCCCTTTAGAATACCCAAAACTTCCCCCTTCCTTATGCCGACTTGACCTAGAGTATTTAAACATCCATCCCTAACCTTAACATCCGTCATGTCCCTCTCCTTGGTGAACACCGATGAAAAGTACTCATTAAGAATCTCACCCATTTCCTCTGACTCCACGCATAAATTCCCTCTTTTGTCTTTGAGTGGGCCAATCCTTTCTCTAGTTACCCTCTTGCTCCTTGTATACGAATAAAAGGCTTTGGGATTTTCCTTAACCCTGTTAGCCAAAGATATTTCATGACCCCTTTTAGCCCTCTTTATTGCACGTTTGAGATTTGTCCTACTTTCCCGATATTCCTCCAAAGCTTCATCAGTTTTAAGTCGCCTAGATCTTATGTATGCTTCCTTTTTCATCTTAGCTGGTCTCACAATTCCACCCGTCATCCATGGTTCTCTAATCTTGCCATTTCTATCCCTCATTTTCACAGTGACATGTCTGTCCTGCACTCTAATCAATCTTTCCTTAAAAGACTCCCACATTTCAAATGTGGATTTACCCTTAAACAGCTGCTCCCAATCCACATTCCCTAGCTCCTGCCGAATTTTGTTGTACTTGGCCTTTCCGGAATTTAGCACTCTTCCTTTAGGACCACTCTCGTCTTTGTCCATGAGTATTCTAAAACTTACGGAATTGTGATTGTTATTCCCAAAGTAATCACCGACTGAAACTTCAACTACCTGGCCGGGATCATTCCCCAATACCAGGTCCAGCATGGCCCCC
Organism: Scyliorhinus torazame; assembly: GCF_047496885.1. Classification (NCBI taxonomy): domain Eukaryota; kingdom Metazoa; phylum Chordata; class Chondrichthyes; order Carcharhiniformes; family Scyliorhinidae; genus Scyliorhinus; species Scyliorhinus torazame. Next base: position 270,634,311 of record NC_092712.1, on the reverse strand, counting down.
TTCCCGAGTTGGACTATTTACATACTGCTCTAAAAAACTCTCCTGGATGCTCCTTACAAATTCTGCTCCATCTACGCTACATGAGTCCCATTCAATGTTGCGGTCTCCCATCACGACCACCCTATTGCTCCTACATTTTTCTATAATCTGTCTACATATTTGTACCTCTACTTCACGCTCGCTTTTGGGAAGCCTGTAGTAAAGTCCATACAATGTTACTGCAACCTTCCTATTTCTTAGCTCTACCCATATTGCCTCAGTGCTCGTATCCTCCATAGTGCCCTCCTTAATCACAGCTGTGATATCATCTCTGACCAGTAATGCAACTCCTCCACCCCTTTTACCTCCCTTTCTATCCCTCCTGAAGCACCTATACCCTGGGATATTTAGTTGCCAATCTTGCCCTTCCCTCAACCAAGTCTCAGTAATACCAATAACATCATATTCCCAGGTACTAATCCAAGCCCTAAGTTCATCTGCCTTACCTGCTACACTTCTCGCATTAAAACAAATGCACCTCAGACCACCTGTCCCTTTGCGTTCGTCATCTCTTCCCTGTCTACTCTTCACCTTAGTCACAATGAGTTTATTATCTAGTACCTTACTGGCTTTAGTTGCTGCCTATTTACTGACCTCTAATTTCCTAATCTGGTTCCTATCCCCCTGCCACATTAGTTTAAAACCTCCCCAACAGTGTTAGCAAAAGCACCCCCTAGGACATTGGTTCCAGTCCTGCCCATGTGTAGACCATCCGATTTGTAATGGTCCCACCGCCCCCAAGAATCGGTTCCAATGTCCCAAAAATCTGAACCTCTCCCTCCTGCACCATCTCTGAAGCCACGCATTCATTCTGACTATTCTTGAATTTCTACTCTGTCTCGTGGCACTGGTAGCAATCCTGTGATTACTACCTTTGAGGTCCTACTTTTTAACTTATCTCCTAACTCCCTAAATTCTAATTGTAAGACCACATCCCATTTTTACCTATATCGTTGGTGCCTATATGCACCATGACAACTGGCTGTTCACCCTCCCCCTTCGGTATGTCCTGCAGCCGATCTGAGACATTCCTGACCTGTGCACCCAGGAGGCAACATACCATTCGGGAGTCTCGTTTTCGACCACAGAAACGTCTGTCTACTCCCCTTACGATTGAATCCCCTACGACGATAGCCCTGCTAGTCTTTTTCCCGCCCTTCTGTGCAGCAGAGCCAGCCAAGGTGCCATGAACATGGCTACTACTGCCTTCCCCTGGTGAGTCATCTCCCACAACAGTATCCAAAACGGTATACCTGTTATGGAGGGAGATGACCGCCGGGGACACCTGCACTGCCTTCCTGCCTTTTCTCTGCCTTTTGGTCACCCATTACGTGTCTCCCTCACCAATCCTAATCTGTGGTGTGACCAACTCACTGAACGTGCTATCCACGACCTCCTCAGCAACGCGGATGCTCCAAAGTGAGTCCATCCGCAGCTCCAGAGCCGTCATGCGGTCTAACAGGAGCTGCAGCTGGACACACTTCCCACACATGAAGGAGTCAGGGGCATCGGCCACGTCCCTGAACTCCCACATTGAGCACGAGGAGCATAGCAGGGGTCTGGGATCTCCTGCCATTTTTACACTTTACCTTAACTGATTACAAATATAATATCAAATAATGAATAAGTGAAAGGAATAAAGATTTTACTTACCAATCACAATGCTTACCAACACACGAAGAGTTACATTTCTCCCAGCTACTGTTACATGACAGTATTGGTAGAAGTGACCACCGCAGGGTCCTTGTGGAGACAAAGTTCCGTCTTCATATTGAGGATACCCCCCATCGTGTTGTGTGGCACTACCACCGTGCTAAATGAGATAGACTGGCCAATTGCCCAGGCGGCCTTTGTGTTAGCTTCAGCCTCGAACCAGACTAGGTGAGCTGTCAGGGCTGAAATATAATGAACCAATACATGGTAGCACAGTGGTTAGCACCTGGCTTGGGTCCGGATGCTCTGGTTTCCTCCCACAAGTGCTGAAAGACGTGCTTCACTGTACCCGAACAGGCGCCGGCATGTGGCGACTAGGGGATTTTCACAATAACTTCATTGCAGTGTTAATGTAAGCCTACTTGTGACACTAATAAAGATTATTATTATTAATACTTCAAACAGATCTAGCAACTCAAGACAGGGCATCCATGAGGTCCTGTGGGCCATCAGCAGCAGGAGAATTGTACTCAACCACAATCTGCAACCTCCAGCGTACCCCCCACTCTAACATTACCACCCAGCCAGGGGATCAACCCTGGTTCAATGAAAAGTGCAAGTGAGCATGCCAGGAGCGACACCAGGCATACCGAAAAATGAAGCATCAACCTGGCGAAGCTACAACACAGGACTACTTGTGTGCCAAACAGCACAAGCAGCAAGTCATCGACAGAGATGAGCGATTCCACAACCAACGTATCAGACCTAAGCTCTGCAGTCCTGACACATCCAGCTGTGAATTGTGGTGGACAAACAAACAACTCTCTGGAGGAAAAGGCTCCACAAATATCCCCATCCTCAATGATGAAGGGGCCCAGCACATCAGTGCAAAAGACAAGGCTGAGGCATTCACAACAATCTTCAGCTAGAAGTGCCGAGTGGATGATCCATCTCGGTCTCCTCCAGAGGGCCCCCAATTCACAGATGTCAGTCTTCAGCCAATACGATTCAGTCCACGTGATATCAAAAAATGGCTGAAGGCACTGGATACTGCAATGGCTATGGGCCCTGATAATATCCCGGCAATAGTACTGAAGATTTGTGCTCCAACACTTGCCACACGCCTAGCCAAGCTGTTCCAGTACAGTTACAACATTGGCATCTACCCAGCAATGTGGAAAATTGCCCAGGTGTGTCCTGTACACAAGAGACAGGACAAATCCAACCCAGCCAATTACAGCCCGATCAGTCTACTCTCCATCATCAGCAAAGTGATGGAAGGGAAGGATCACCAACAGTGCTATCAAGCGGCACTTACTCAGCAATAACCTGCTCACGGACGCTCAGTTTGGGTTCCGCCAGGGTCACTCAGCTCATTACAGCCTTGGTTCAGACATGGACAAAAGAACTGAATGCCAGAGGTGAGGTGAGAGTGACAGCAACACAGCATTCAACTGAGTATGACATCAATGAGCCCTAGCTAAACTGGAGTCAATGGGAATCAGGGAGAAAAATCTCCGCTGGTTGGAGTCACACCTGGCACAGCGGAAGATGGTTGTGGTGGTTGGAGGTCAATCATCTCAACTCCAGAACATCACTGCAGGAGTTGCTCAGAGTAGTGTCCTAGGCCCAACCATCTTCAGCTGCTTTATCAATGCCCTCCCTTACATCATAAGGTCAGAAGTGGGGAATTTTGCAGATGACTGCACAATGTTCAGCACCATTCGCTACTCCTCAGATAATGAAGCGGTCCATGTCCAAATGCAACAAGACTGGACAATATCCAGGCTTGGGCTAACAAGTGGCAAGTAACATTTGAGCCATGCAAATGCCAAGCAATGATCATCTCCTACAAGAAAGGATATAACCATTGCCCCTTGACATTCAATGGCATTCCCATCACTGAATTCCCCACATTCAACATCCTGGGGGCTACCATTGATCAGAAACTGGACTAGCCATATTAACACTGTGGCTATGAGGGCAGGTCAAAGGCTGCGAATCCTACGGCATGTAACTCACGTCCTGACCCCCCCCCCCCCCCTCCACAGCCTATCCACTATCTACAAGGCACAAGTCAGGAGTGTAATGGAATACTCTCCACTTGCCTGGATGAGTGCAGCTCCTACAGCATTCAAGAAGCTCAACACCATCCAGGACAAAACTTGATTGTTCTCCCTTCCACAAACATTCAAATCCTCCACCACCAATGAACAGTGGCAGCCGTGTGTACCAAATACAAGATGCACTACAGGAACTCGCCAAGATCCCTTAGACAGCACATTCCAAACCCATGACCACTATCGTCTCGAAGGACAAACGCAAAGATACTTGGGAACATCACCACCTGGAGGTTCCTCTCCAAGTCACTCACCATCCTGACTTGGAAATATATCGCCGTTCCTCCACTGTCGCTGGGGGAAAATCCTGGAACTCCCTCCCTAACAGCACAGTGGGTGTACCTATACCTCAGGGACTGCAGTGGTTCAAGAAGGCAGCTCACCACCACCTTCTGATGGGCAACCAGGGATGGGCAATGAATGCTGGCCTAACCAGCGACGCCCACATCCTATAAATGAATTTTTAAAAAAAAAATTTAAAGTGCTGGCTATACCTCATTTGCATCACTTGCACCATGCAAGATGCCACTGTGGTACCTTTCAGGGCCTGAAGATAACACAAAATGCTCTATAGCCAATTAAATGATTTAGTTGTTATGATGTGGGATCCGTGGCAGCCAATTTCACAAAATAAAGTCCTGCAAACAGCAATCCGACGGATGAATTATATTAGTGATGTTGGTTGAGGGAGACCTGGGAGAACTCCAGTGCTTTTATTCAACATACTGTCTTGGGACCTTTTACATGCAACTCAGCAGATCGATGGGGCTTCACCTTCACCCTCATTCAGAAGATGGCGCCTACAATTTAATCTCATCAAAATGACAACATCAACGACAGCGCAGCACTCCTTCAGTTCTGCACTCAAGTGTCATTCTAGAGTATTAGAAAGGGATTTGACTCACAAAACTCTGGTTGAGAGGGTAGGGTGCTATCCTGAGTCAAAGCTGATAGTTAGAAGCACTGTCTCACATTAGATAATCACATTAATATTGACTATCAAACCTGTTAATAAAACAAAGATGAATGAATTAGTTGGCTTCAGAATACTGTATCTAATTGAAATAATACTACATTGAGAAAGATACAGGGCGCGATTCTCCCAAAAGGAAACAAATTCCCATAGCGAGCACATTTAGCCGTGTGTTTCCTGGCACTCACAGTGCAGTGAAACACATGGATATTCAATGCGACTTGCGTTATATAAGGGATCTAAACAGGAAATGCGCGGCCAAGGCCTCACATAGCCCTTTTTGTGCAGTAGACTTCTCCACTCATCAGAACTCCCCAGTGTAGCGAGAGATCGGGACTCCATTTTTAAATGGCGCCCCGATCTCCGAGACCCCTGAAGCGATCCCCGACCTCCTCCGCAGCCCAAACGCACTATGGGTGGGTCCCCGACCTCCGTCCACAACAGCCACAAAGGGTACCCCCAGCCTAATCATATCATGTAAAAAATTTCAGCTTGGCAGTGCCAACCTGGCAGTGCTCCTGTCAGCTGGAAAAGCCATGTAGGCACTAGGTGGCACTGTCAAGGTGCAAGGCTGGCACTGCCAGGGTTGCTCAGGTGGCACCATGTGCCAGAGCACCACCTTGCCCAAATGGTATGCAACTTGGGGCCTCCGATCCCCTGGGAGACACCCACATGTCTGGTCACCATTTGTGGGGACTAGTTTTTTTTTCAAAAAAATATACTTTATTCATAAAAATTTATCATGAGCATTACAGAAACATTTCAAATTGTCTTGACTGTACATTTCCGGCAGGGTTACATGTTGCCTTGACTTTCTTTCATTCAGTTTTGATATTGTCATACACATATCACTCTTTACATTACAATTCCTTCTTAAATATTTACAGTGGCATGTTTGTTTTTGTACATTGGAGTGTTGGTTGCCCAGACCGAGGGGCTTAACACTGTTACCCGCCCCTCGGTGTACATTTGCTGGTAAGACCTTACACAGTGGTCTTTCCCCATTGCGCCTTGGCGGCAGCTGCCCCAAGCTTGAGTGCGTCCCTCAGCACGTAGTCTTGGACCTTGGAATGTGCCAGTCTGCAACACTCGGTCGAGGACAATTCTTTGCACTGGAAGATCAGCAAGTTTCGGGCAGACTAAAGAGCGTCTTTTACCGAGTTGATGACCTTCCAGCAGCAGTTGATATTTGTCTTGGTGTGTGTCCCTGGAAACAGTCCGTAGAGCACAGAGTCCTGTGTCACAGATCTGTTTGGGATAAACCTTGACAAATACCACTGCATCTCTCTCCAGACCTTCTTTGCAAAGGCACATTCCACAAGGAGGTGTGTGACCGTCTCATTTCCCCCACAGCCACTCCGAGGGCAGCGTGCATTGGCACAGAGCCTTCGGGTGTGCATGAAGAATCTGACAGGGAGGGCCCTTCTCACCACCAGCCAAGCTCGATCTTGGTGCTTGTTTGAAAGTTCTGGTGATGAGGCGTTCTGCCAGATGACTCTGGCAGTCTGCTCAGGGAACCATCCAACGTCCTCCACGGTCTCCTTTTCCCTGAGGGCCTCAAGGACATTACGTGCTGACCACTGCTTCATTGCCTTGTGGTCAAAGGTGTTTCCCTTCAAAAACTTTTCCACGAAGGACAGGTGGTACGGTACGGTCCAACTACTTGGAGCGTTCCGCGGCAATGAGGCCAGGCCCATCCTTCGTAACACCGGGGACAGGTAGAAACTCAGTATGTAGTGACACTTGGTGTTTGCATACTGGGGGTCCACACACAGCTTGATGCAGCTGGACACAAAGGTGGCCAACAGGATGAGGGAGGCGTTGGGTACATTCCGCCCTCCCTTCTCCAGAGGTTTGTACATGGTGTCCCTTCGGACACGGTCCATCTTGGATCGCCAGATAAATTTGAAGATGGCCCGGGTGACTGCTGTGGCATAGGGTCGGGTTATGGGCCAGACCTGCGCCACGTACAGTAGCACCGAGAGTACCTCACACCTGATGACCAGGGTTTTGTCCGCAATGGAGAGGGAGCGTTGCTCCCACCAGCCCAGTTTCTGTCTTACCTTTCCTATGCGCTCCTCCCAGTTTTTGGTGCACGCCCCAGCAGCTCCGAACCATATCCCCAGCACCTTCAGGTAATCTGACCTGATAGTGAAGGGGACAAAGGACCGGTCAGCCCAGTTCCCAAAGAACATGGCCCCGCTCTTGCCCCGGTTTACCTTGGCTCCCGAGGCCAGTTCAAACTGGTCGCAGGTGGTCAAGAGCCTGCGTACAGACGCAGGATCCGGACTAGTGCTGAACAGCGCTCACCCGAAGTCTCTGAGGCAAAAGGAATGAATCCCAAAACCTCAGGTACCTCGGTAATCTGCACATTAGAGTGAGGCTAGCTGTCTTGTTCTGATATGCAGATTTGCCAAAAAGTGATACCGCCCACAATTGGAGGGATTTACATCGCAATGTCTCGCGAGATCGTGTTGGATCTCGCGAAGCGTTGTGAGTGGGTAAATCCCGGGAGCGGGTTCTCCCAACTTTTATTGGCCACGCTGCGCCTCAGTGAGCTACTTTTCCGCTGCATCGTGGTCATTGGATCGTGCCCACACTCTATCCTCCCCGTTCGTTAATCCTGTGTTTTTTTCCCCTGTCTCTTTTCCTTGATCAAATCTTGCTTTCACTTTCTAAATTATAAAATAAAAAACAAGCCTGCAACAGGTATATATTCAGGACATTGCCATTTTCCTCTCTCTGTAACATTAACCTTTTAAGAAAAATAACTTGTATGAACATTACCTCAGCAAAGCATTTAAAATGAATCTTCTCGCTTTCCTTTTGAGTAATCTTGAAAATATTTTAACCAAAAGCTGTTGGATGCTGAAGATATTCCTCAGTGGATAGTGGCTAAACACAAGACCACAAGACCATAAGACATAGGAGCAGAATTAGGCCATTCAGCCCATCGAGTCTGCTCCACCATTCAATCATAGCTGATATGTTTCTCATTCACATTCTCCTGCCTTCTCCCCATAACTCCTGATCCCCTTATTAATCAAGAACCTATCTATTTCAGTCTTAAACACACTCAGCGACTTGGCCTCCACAGCCTTCTGCGGCAATGAGTTCCACAGATTCACCACCCTCGGCTGAAGAAATTCCTCCTCATCTCTGTTTTAAAGGACAGTCCATTCGGTCTGAGGCTGTGCCCTCAGCTCCCAGATTTTCCATCAGGTGATCACCCCCTGATACATTCTGAGGTATAAGGTGCACTGCGCATCGCCAAAAGCACAATCCAAATTCAGCTCACAGCTTCACAACTCCCGTCAAAAATATATCTCCAAGGCCAGGATTTTGGGAGAGACTGTAGCTTTTTAGTAAAAGTTCCAATGGAATAATTAGAGGTCGTAAAAGTCAAATCAATGGATGAATGTTAATTTAGAATGTGTGCTTTTAAATTGAAATACTTGATTAAATTTTATCTATAAATTTTATTTACTGAGGAGAACTATAACAGATGAAAGATAAAATCCTGAAAGCATTCTGCTGGGATTGTGGTCAGATTATATATTCAAATAGATATTTGCTATAAATATTGGCAAGTAAAATGAAGGAACACCCAAGGTTGTTTTATAAATACAAAAAGAACAAGAGGATAATTGAGGAAAGAGTAGGGCCAATTAGAGACGAAAAGACAGCTAGAGTGCAAGATGTGGGCATGGTTCTGAATGCATACTTTGCGTCTGGATTTACAAAAGAATGGGCTGAAAAGATCGATTCAAGGAGGAGGAATGGGAAATACTAAATTTGGAATAAACCTTGTGGGAAAGGAAATATTAAAATGTTCAGCATCCTTGAAAGTGAATAAATCACCAGACCTGGGTGAAATAAGAACCAGACTGCGAAGAAAAGCCAGGGAAGCAGTGATGAAGGCTCCAACCAGCATTTTCCAATCCTATTTGGTTACAGGCGCAGTGCCTGAGGAGAACTGTTAGCATTGCTCCCTTATCCACGGGGATGCCCTAACTGATCTCCCCTTGGGACCCGTGGAATAAGAGCTCCCCCACGAGTGGACGGGGGCCCATCAGCTGGAGCTCGTGAAATAAGACTTATAAATGCAGGGACCAGCTAGAATGGTAATCCCATTTGGGACCTTGGAGTTGTAAACCTTGTTGCGGCGTTTACATTTGCTGTGGAATTAAATCTCTTTTGGATTTACCTTTTAGAGCCTCCTTAGTTTTACACTGAGTAATTAACTTGTGCTGGCCTCTCACACACCTAGGACCCCTGCTGACCACGCAGCCAGTCAGCACTGCATTTAGCGCTGGGCTGCATGCCGCTATCATGATGGTGAGCAAGCAGCAAGAGGTTTGTGTACTATCTGCATCTTTTCAATCGAGTGCAGGGAATGTGATTTTCATGCCAACAAACCAACCCAATTGAGCGTTTAGCCCAACACGTTTTGCTGGCTGAAAAGGCATTGTCCTGGGTAGAAACAGTTAAGATTGGTGACAGAACTGAAATCAGTGATACAAAAACAGAAAATGTCAGGGATACTCAGCAGATCTGGCAGGATCTCTGGTGAGAGAAACAGAGTTGACATTTCAGTTCAGTGACCTTTATTCAGAACCCTGATCATCACCCACCGTCAACTTAGAGACGCACTCTCTCCACCACCAGCGTACAGTGGCAGCAGTGTGTGCCATGTACAAGATTCAGTGAATCAGCTCACCGTGGCTCCTACTTCAGCATCTAAAAACCCGCAACTTCTACCAGCTAGAAGGACAAGGGCAGCAGAAGCATGGGAACACCATCATTGCAAGGTCCCCTCCAAGTGACTCACCATCCTGACCATCGGCGGGATTCTCTGCCCTGCCAGACCCGTTTTCTGGCACGGCACGCCCCCGCCGGCAGACAAATCCTCCATCCCAGCAGCTAGCCAATGGGATTTCCCACTGTGGTCATCCCCACGCCGTTGGGAAAACCCCGGTGAAATGGAAGATCTCGCCCCATATCTCTGCTCCTTCACTGTCACTGTGCAAAACCCTGGAACTCCCACCCTAACAGCACTGTGGGCATACATATGCCATAGGGATTGCAGCGGTTCAAGAAGACAGCTCACCATTGTTGTGGTCTCTTACAATCTGTTGCCACCATATATGTTGAGGGTCTCGATGTAGATCTTAAGGAATCCATCTCTGAAACCTATGCTAAGCAAGATATTGAGACTCACAAGGGTTATGGTCGAACACCATTACATGTAGTTTATTATTCACAAAAACTATACACAGCTCTGCACTGGCCTTGATCAAGCCTGGGTTCTAACCGTTACACAGGCTGATTATCTGACTATATGCCTGACTCATAAGGTATTCATGGAGTCTTACTCATACAGGGTCACAGACAGTAGTGAACAACAACAGTTGGGATTGCACGCAATCGTGAACACCTAACATGGAGGATGCACCTTTTATCCGATGGTGTCACAGTGATGCCAGTTTGTAGCTTCTTAAAAGTACATGTCATTACCTGTGCTGGCATGCACACCATTACCACACCATCCATCACCTTCTCAAGGACAATTAGAGCTGGGCAACAAATGCTGATGACACTCACACTCCAGAGACAAATAAAGAAACTGTCATGGCTCTCTCATCTGCTTTAAGATGATCCTTAAAGCTTATCTCTTGGACAGGTTTTTGTTCAACTGTCCTAATATCTCCTTCTTTGGCTGGTTATTAAACATTAAATTGTCTGAATACTCTGAGCCTTACTTGTTTTACTACCTCAAAGGCTCTCAATAAATGTATGTCATTGTTGTATGATATCAGTGTTGTATGCTAGCAGGGTGTTAATTTTTTTTATAAAGTGAAAGTTTGGGCTATGGTATTTTAATGGACTATTAATTGGGTTATTAAAAACTGTCAGTTGAATTTTATTATTAAACACTGCTATACAGAGCTACAACTGTTAATATAAATACATATAAGGTCCTATTTACATGTAGACTACAGAGAATGATTAATCTGCTGGTAACCATTCTGTCAGCTAATTTTCCTGGACCAGCACATAAATCATGGAGATTCTGAATGTGATAATACATGCACAATTATTCTATTAATGAGGTGATAGTCACCAAAAATTGGGTGACACGTGTAAATGGGACAGACTGAATATTTTACATCGCTCGCCTAGATACACTCTAGGTGCTAATTTATTTGACACTGATATCTTTATGTACCAAGCCTCATTGTTTATGACTCTCTCATTACTACCAACCTTGACGCAAAGCATACTTGCTGTTAACCACAGCACTAAATGTGATGCGTTTTTATATTGGCTCCCAAAGACACCATTACGGAGTGTCTGTTGCACATAGAAACCCCGGTGAGTAAATTTGCAGAGAACGAGTGACCCCAAGAACGCTCAGCACTGGGATTTGCTGAGGGCACCATTCGGGGCAATGGGTTATTGAAGGACAGTGCTTCATGGCTCTTTGCTTTTCATTTATATTGTTGTTTTTGAGAACCTGTGTGGAGGGGTCAAGGACCGTGTCTGTGGGTAAAATGTAAATGTGCATAACCAATGGATTTTAACTGAATAAGAGAGGGAGACCACAGAAGCAGAGCTGGAGTCTATTTGTGTTAAGATAAGTCACAAAAGTTGAGCTATTAGATTAATGCCAAAAGTATAAAAGGGAAAAGTATTGCCCAAAGGGACCATTTGGCTGTAATGTTGACTTCTGCAGCCCCATCGCTTTAGCACAGTATTGATGGAGACATTAATCCTCCAAGCATCAGTTTTGACTCTGCATCCAAAATCTGTTTCGACATTTTGCTCCAATTTATTCTGAGCTATAGCAGCTGTTTTACAACACTCTACAAATGCGTGATTTATAAACATCCCAGGAATGCTTCAGATGGTGGCAATCATGTCACAACTAAGGAGTTTTGATCTGCACAATGCTGGGGAGGCACTTTACGTAGGTGAGAGATGACATGGTGCTGGCAAATAGCCAGGAGTGAGATATTAAGAATGGCTTCTGCTGTGGAAACTGGCCCAAGCAGATGGCAGAGTAGGACCGCAGATTAAAAAGAGTCAGAAACTGCTCCCCCCCCGAATATTGATATTTGCATATTTCATAATCACAGGACCAAGGTGTTTTTCAGTCAGTAAAGCACTTTTGAAGTATAGCTACTGTTGTAAAGTAGGAAAATGCAGCAGCCAATTTGTACACAACAAACAGCAATGTGATGATGGCCATTTAATCTGCTGAAGTGAGGTAATAGAGGGATAAATATTGGCCAGTGAATGGGGGAGAACTCCACTGTTCTTTTTAGAAAGTGGCATCTTTTACGCCCACTTTACAGACATAATGGTTTACCGTCTCATTTGAAAGGCTGCTCTCCACAGTAAATGACTTGTGCAGTACATCGCTGAAGTAGCAGCCAGGATTTTGTGCTCAAATCTCTGGATTAGAAATTAAACCCACAACCTCCTGGCTCAGAGGCAAGGCCGATGCTGCATAGCAAGATTGTCCTGGAACATGGCAGGATGTTGCGCGCTTTCATTATGCTATTTGTATATGCTGTTGCTAGTTTTAGCATACTTGCACTATATATTACCTTATTTTCTTTAATGTAATCATTCCTTGTCTTATTTCAGTTCTAATTCACTGCTGCTTCTTTGAGCAGCAGTTAAAAGAGGTGATGGGGGAATCTCATCTGCTGGTTGGAGATCCTCTTTTTCGGAAGGCCTGCCAAATTAAATACTAATTGAGAATTCTATGGGGGTCTCCCCACAATCAAAGGCCTCGAGGGCGAAAGTCCTGTCCACAGAGAGTTGCCAGTCAATTAGAGTCCTGCACACCTCCATTGCTTGGCAGCACCACTGGGGAGATGGTGGCTGCTGCCAGTAATGCACAAATCCGAGGCCCAGAATCAGCCTGGACCCAGGCAGGCAAAGGTGAGCGATGGCGGAAGAGAGGTCAAAGTGTGAGGTTGGCAGGGAAGGTGGGTTGGCAGCAAGGGCAAGCACTGTGCGCCTTTGATGACCGATGCCCCCCACCCCCAGTTCCCCACAACCAATGGCAGGACATATGCAAATTCAGAAAACTGAAGCATCAGTTAACAGGCATTTGTCCTGGTCAGGATTGCAGTACTGCAATTCTGTAGAACCTGTAATACCTGTCAGGTAATAGGTAAACCACAGCATGTCGTTAGACCAGCACGTTTGATACCAATACTAGTTTTTAAGAACCATTTAGACGAGTATGAGTAGATTGTGTAGGACCAATGTCTAAATCGAGGTCCGGGCATCAGTACATTCTTACAGTCATGGATATGACCACTTGATTTCCTGAAGCTATACCTTTCAGAACAATTACAGCTGAGGTAGTAGTTGAAAGGTTGATGCAGTTCTTCACACGCTATGGCCCACTCTCAGAAGTACAATCTGACCAGGGTTCCAACTTTATGTATTGTGGTAGTATGTATTAGGGGTCATGTGGGACTGTGAAGCCGTGATGCTATTGGCTGAAAGATCCCGGGTCCTGGTTGGCTGTTGACCCCTAGCTCCGCCCCGAAGGCGGAGTATAAGAACCCGGGCTTCTCCCCGCCGCTCCAGTCTGTTGCTGAACTGCGGGGAACAAGTCACGCTGAATAAAGCCTCATCGACTTCATCTCTATTCGTCCCTCTCGTAAGTCATTGTGCGCTACAATTTATTAAGCGTGCTTAAAGGACTATGGAGCTCAGGATCGCCCCGGAATGCCTGCGGATCAGCCCCCACGCAGTGAAGTCAGCAGCAGTTTTTAAACACTGGCAAGCTTGTTTCGAAGGCTACCTCCAAACGGCCCCCGGCCGGATCACAGAAGACCAGAACCTGCAGGTCCTGCACTCAAGGGTAAGCCCGGAAATTTACCCTCTCATAGAAGACGCAGAGGATTTCTCGACGGCGCTCGCAGCACTAAAGAGCGTCTACGTTCGCCCAGTGAACCAGGTCTACGCACGCTACCAACTCGCAACGAGACGGCAAAGTCCCGGAGAATCGTTAGAGGAGTTCTACGCCGCGCTGCTAATTTTGGGACGGGGCTGCAGCTGCCCACTGGTAAACACGACTGAACACACGGACATGTTAATTTGCGATGCGTTTGTGGCAGGTATGAACTCTCCCCAAATCCGCCAAAGACTTTTAGAAAAAGAGTCGCTGGGACTCTCAAAGGCACGGGCCATCGCAGCTTCCCTAGATGTGGCCTCGCAAAACGCCCGCGCCTACGGCCCCGACCGCGCGGCAGCCCCTTGGGCTCCGTGGACCCCCGTCGCGACACCCCCCCCTCCCTCACAGGCTTGCGCGGTTAAGATGCCAGATCATCCCGGGGGGGCCCGCTGCTATTTCTGCGGGCAGGCGAAACACCCCCGGCAGCGCTGCCCGGCCCGCACAGCGATTTGCAAGAGCTGCGGCAAAAAAGGGCCATTTCGCGGCTGTGTGCCGGTCCTGGATGGTCGTCGCTGTCCCCGGAGAAGAAAGAGTCCAGCGCATCCCAAACGCTCCCCAACACCCCCCCCAGCACCCCATGTGCGACCCGCGGGCGCTGCCATTTTGGGTCCCGGCCACCACGAGGGGAGGATGGGCGCCGCCATCTTGTGACCCCCCCAGCCATGTGCGATGCATGGGGGTGGCCATTTTGTCCACCCCCGACCACGTGCGATCCGTGGGGGTGGCCATTTTGTCCACCCCCGGCCGCGTGCGATTCATGGACGCCGCCATCTTGGATGACAACAAAGGACCCCAGCATCGACGGCTCCACGGGGTCCGAAGAAGACGCTGAGACACTACGACCACATCTGGCCTCGGTGACGCTGGATCAAGCACGGCCCCGGACGCTCCAGACGACGACAACAACGGTGCTGATCAACGGACACGAGACACCATGCCTGATCGACTCCGGGAGCACCAAAAGCTTCATCCACACCGACACGGTAAGACGCTGTTTTTTGACCATCCGTCCCAGTACGCAAAAGATTTCCCTAGCTGCAGGATCCCACTCCGTAGAGATCAAAGGGTTCTGCATAGTGACCCTAACGGTGCAAGGGAGGGAGTTTAAAAACTACAGGCTCTACGTCCTTCCCCAACTCTGCGCGCCCACATTACTGGGATTAGATTTCCAGTGCAACCTGCAGAGCCTAACGTTTCAATTCGGCGGCCCAATACCCCCACTCACTATCTGCGGCCTCGCAACCCTCAAAGTTGAACCGTCATCCTTGTTTGCAAACCTCACCCCGGATTGCAAACCCATCGCCACTAGGAGCAGACGGTACAGCGCCCAGCGCCAGGTTATTTATTCGGTCCGAAGTCCAGCGGTTGCTGAAGGAAGGCATAATCCAGGCCAGCAATAGTCCCTGGAGAGCACAGGTGGTAGTAGTAAAGACCGGGGAGAAGCAAAGGATGGTCATAGACTATAGCCAGACCATCAACAGGTACACACAGCTAGATGCGTACCCTCTCCCCCGCATATCCGACATGGTAAATCGGATTGCCCAATATAAGGTTTTCTCCACCGTGGACCTCAAGTCCGCCTACCACCAGCTCCCCATCCGCCCAGGTGACCGCAAGTACACAGCCTTCGAGGCAGACGGGCGTCTATACCACTTCCTAAGGGTCCCATTTGGCGTCACAAACGGGGTCTCGGTCTTCCAACGGGAGATGGACCGAATGGTTGATCAACACGGGTTGCAGGCCACGTTCCCGTATCTCGACAACGTAACCATCTGCGGCCATGATCAGCAGGACCACGACGCCAACCTCCAAAAATTCCTCCAGACCGCTAACGCCTTGAACCTCACATGCAATGAGGAAAAGTGCGTGTTTAGCACAAACCGGCTGGCCATCCTGGGATACGTAGTACGCAATGGGATAATAGGCCCCGACCCCGAACGCATGCGCCCCCTCATGGAATTTCCCCTCCCCCACTGCTCCAAAGCCCTGAAATGCTGCCTGGGGTTCTTTTCATATTACGCCCAGTGGGTCCCCCAGTATGCAGACAAGGCCCGCCCCCTAATACAGACTACTACCTTCCCCCTGTCGACAGAGGCTCGCCAGGCCTTCAGCCGCATCAAA
This sequence comes from Scyliorhinus torazame, assembly GCF_047496885.1. Lineage (NCBI taxonomy): Eukaryota > Metazoa > Chordata > Chondrichthyes > Carcharhiniformes > Scyliorhinidae > Scyliorhinus > Scyliorhinus torazame. Next base: position 270,618,422 of record NC_092712.1, on the reverse strand, counting down.
GCGGACATCGCAAAGGCCACGATGCGCGCCATCGACGAGTCCCTCCCCTTCCAGGTCGAGAGCGACGCCTCCGATGTAGCTCTAGCGGCCACCCTTAACCAAGCGGGCAGACCCGTGGCCTTCTTCTCCCGAACCCTCCACCCCTTAGAAATCCGCCACTCCTCAGTGGAAAAGGAAGTCCAAGCCATAGTGGAAGCTGTGCGACATTGGAGGCATTACCTGGCCGGCAGGAGATTCACTCTCCTCACTGACCAACGGTCGGTAGCTTTCATGTTCGATAATGCACAGCGGGGCAAAATTAAAAATGACAAGATCTTAAGGTGGAGGATCGAGCTCTCCACCTTCAACTACGAGATCTTGTACCGTCCCGGAAAGCTGAACGAGCCGTCCGATGCCCTATCCCGCGGCACATGTGCCAACGCACAAATAGACCGTCTCCAAGCCCTCCACGAGGACCTCTGCCACCCGGGGGTCACTCGGTTCTACCATTTTATAAAGTCCCGCAACCTCCCCTATTCTGTGGAGGAGGTCCGTACAGTCACCTGGAATTGCCACATCTGCGCAGAGTGCAAACCGCACTTTTTCAGGCCGGATGGAGCGCACCTGATCAAGGCTTCCCGCCCCTTTGAACGCCTCAGTCTGGATTTCAAAGGGCCCCTCCCCTCCACCGACCGCAACACATACTTCCTGAACGTGGTGGACGAGTACTCCGGTTTCCCTTTCGCCATCCCCTGCCCCGACATGACAGCGGCCACAGTCATTAAAGCCCTTAGCACCATATTCACACTGTTCGGTTGCCCCGCATATATCCATAGCGACAGGGGGTCCTCCTTCATGAGTGACGAGCTGCGCCAGTTCCTGCTCAGCAAGGGTATAGCCTCGAGCAGGACGACCAGCTACAAACCCCGAGGGAACGGGCAAGTAGAGAGGGGGAACGGCACGGTCTGGAAGACCGTCCTACTGGCCCTACGGTCCAGGGATCTCCCAGTTTCACGGTGGCAGGAGGTCCTCCTGGACGCTCTCCACTCCATCCGGTCGCTGCTGTGTACCACCACTAACCAAACGCCTCATGAGCGCCTCCTTGTCTTCCCCAGGAAGTCCTCCTCTGGAACGTCGCTGCCGACCTGGCTGGCGGCCCCAGGACCCATCTTGCTCCGGAAACATGTGCGGGCGCACAAGTCGGACCCGTTGGTCGAGAGGGTTCACCTCCTCCACGCGAACCCGCAGTACGCCTACGTGGCGTACCCCGACGGCCGACAGGACACGGTCTCCCTGCGAGACCTTGCGCCTGCCGGCAACACGCACACCCTCCCGACACCGATCACCCCCTCCCTGCCACCGGCGCACCCCGCGACCGCCCCCTTCCCGGGAGGATCGGTCCTCCTCCCGTGTCCGACCAGGAGTGAAACAGAAACAGACACCGAAAAGCTCCCGGAGACGACAACGCTGGAACAAGCACCTGCACCACCACCGGGGCTGAGGCGATCGACAAGGAAGACCAGACCGCCCGCTCGACTCGTGGCATCGGTGTAACACAAGAATGTTGTTGGACTGTAGCGAAAATGTTCTTTTCCTCTTACGAATATTGTAAATAGTTCACAAACCCTGTACATAGCCCAGTGTAGGGCTAAGATTGTAATGACATGCCAAAAAAAATTTTCCTCCCAGGACCAGCCTTGTAAACCCCTACCACCATGCGAACCACCACCCCGCCGGGTTCATTTTTAACAAGGGGTGAATGTGGTAGTATGTATTAGGGGTCATGTGGGACTGTGAAGCCGTGATGCTATTGGCTGACAGATCCCGGGTCCTGGTTGGCTGTTGACCCCTAGCTCCACCCTGAAGGCGGAGTATAAGAACCCGGGCTTCTCCCCGCCGCTCCAGTCTGTTGCTGAACTGCGGGGAACAAGTCACGCTTAATAAAGCCTCATCGACTTCATCTCTATTCGTCTCTCTCGTAAGTCATTGTGCGCTACATGTATAAAATGTTCCAGGGCATAAATCGTGGTTGAGTTATCAAGCAACTAAAGTGGACCGCCTATCACCCACAAACTCAGGGAGCTTTGGAGAGATATTATCAGACTCTCAAAGCCATGATCAGGACCTATTGACATGAATATCCAAGGGATTGGGACAAGGGATTGGATTTTTTTTAGCTTTTGCCACCAGGGATTCTCTGAAGAAATCTACTGGGTTTAGCCCATTTGAATTGGTCTATGGACATGAAGTGGAGATGCCGGCGTTGGACTGGGGTGAGCACAGTAAGAAGTTTTACAACACCAGGTTAAAGTCCAACAGGTTTGTTTCGATGTCACTAGCTTTCGGAGCGCTGCTCCTTCCTCAGGTGAATGAAGACGTATGCTCCAGAAACATATATATAGACAAATTCAAAGATGCCAGACAATGCTTGGAATGTGAGCATTAGCAGGTGATTAAATCTTTACAGATCCAGAGATGGGGTAACCCCAGGTTAAAGAGGTGTGAATAGTGTCAAGCCAGGACAGTTGGTAGCATTTCGCAGGCCAGATGGTGGGGGATGAATGTAATGCGACATGAATCCCAGGTCCCGGTTGAGGCCGCACTCATGTGTGCGGAACTTGGCTATAAGCTTCTGCTCGGCGATTCTGCGTTGTCGCGCGTCCTGAAGGCCGCCTTGGAGAACGCTTACCCGGAGATCAGAGGCTGAATGCCCTTGACTGCTGAAGTGTTCCCCGACTGGAAGGGAACATTCCTGCCTGGTGATTGTTGCACGATGTCCGTTCATTCGTTGTCGCAGCGTCTGCATGGTCTCGCCAATGTACCACGCTTCGGGACATCTTTTCATGCAGCGTATGACGCCAACCTGATAAAACAGCATCCATATCGACTGAGCCCAGAAAAACTAGCTCAGATAGAAGCGGAAATCTAAAACATGTTGGAGAATCAATTAATTGAGCCAAGTAAGAGTATCTGGAGTTCGCCGGTTGTGTTATTACCTAGGCCAGATGGGAGAGCCCCGCTCTGCATAGACCACCAGAAGATCAATGCCATCACCAAGACAGATTTGTGTCCGATTCCCAGGTTGGAGGACTGTATCGATAGGATAGGTAGTGCCTCACATCACTCAAAAATCAATTTGTTAAAAGGGGATTGGCACCCAAAAAGAGATACCTGCCTTTGTGAAGCCCAGGGGATTATATCAGTGTTACAGTGATGCCGTTCGGATTTAAAAACGCACCAGCTACATTTCAACAGCTTATACATCAAGTCATGACCAGGGTGCCTAACTGCGTGGTCTATTTGGACAATATGGAGCAAGTAGGACAATTGGAGGAGTTATTTAAACAACTGCAGTTGGATGATTTAGTCATCAATTTGGCCAAAAGCGAGTTTGCCGAAGCAAAGGTAACCTACCTAAGGCACATTGTGGGACAGGGACATCTGGTAACCAGAACTGTCAAGGTAAGCACATTACTAGGTTTCCCCATTCCCAAATCAAAATGGGAGATTATGATGTTTCTAGGCATGTGCATGTTCTTTAGAAATGTTTTACCTACCTTTAGTACCATAGTGGTATCTATGACTAAAGTATTGCAGAAACAAGCAAAAATAACATGGTCCGCAGAATGCCAAATGGCTTTTGAGAAATTGAGGGCCATATTGGCAAGTGCATAAGTGTTTCCCACCCTTGATGTTTCCAAACTCTTTAAAATGACCACGGATGCCAGTGACCTGGGGTGGGGACAGTGTTACTACAGGATGACGAGTCTGGAATTGAGAGGCCAGTGGGATACTTTGCGAAAAAACTAAGTCTGCGCCAAGAAAATACTCCCACATTGAGAAGGAAGCCTTACCATTGCTACTAGCTCATCATCATTTTAAAGTTGATGCCCAGCATGATAATAAGCAAAGCCTTGTTTATACTGACCATAATCTGTTTGGCGTTTGTGGAAAAATATAAAACCGGGAACACAAGATTGTTCCATTGGAGTTTATTGTTGTAACCTTTCGATGGAAAAGTTGTGCGTATTCCTGGAAAGGACAATAATATTGCAGATGCATTGTCATGGGTTTAAGTGTTGATAAATGGCAGATATAATATTGGGCGAACTAAGGTAGTGGGAAAGAAAGGATGAATGGATGTGTGTTTTATTGTTTGTGTTGCATTCCTTGTGATGAAACGCCCTTGTTTCATCCCTCTAAGTGAGGTGGTATGTAAGAGGCCTTCCTATTTATTTCCTTTGTTCCCATTTCTTTTAGTTTTTTTTATTATTTTGGTTCATGGACCCATAATTGGAATGTGCCTTTAAGCAGGAGACTCCAAATTGAAGTTGCCTGCTCGCCAGGACACTGTGTTCTCAGGTTTTGTTTATGGAAAGGAGAAGTCCAACACCTCGGTACCGCGTGGATCTTAGGAACCAGGTTTGGAGGGAGTCAGATCGATTGGTTGGCAGGGGCAGTGTTCTGCCTGGCAATGGTCAGTGCTTGGTTCCTGTGTGATTCTTTCTCAGTGAACTGGGCAGGAGCATTTCAACCTTAGAAATAAAAGGACCATTTCCTGTCTCTCTCTCTCTCTCTTTTGCTCACTGAAGTGAAATAATTGTTTGATTGTTCTGAAAGCAGTGAGTGCCTGGCACATCCTTTGCTATGAACCTGGAATGATGCTGAGTGTGCAGAGAAAGCAGACAACCCTGCCATTGAAAGCCATCTCACATATAGAAGGAAGAAGTATCAAAATGAAAGCTGAACTTCAGAAAGACATTAACCGGAAATCTTTCCAGTGCATCAAAAGTTTTTATCCTTTTATTTTATTAACATTTTCTTTACCTTTCCACCACCCTTTCCCCTGTGTGTTGTTTGTCTGTATGTGTGTGTAGAGAGTGGGGGCAGTAAGGAAAGGGGGGCTTGGGAAAGGGGTAGTAGTTAGTCAGTTACATTTTCTGTCAGTTTAATTATAATACCGTACATAATAAAAGGTTACATGTTTTAAAGTTACAAACCTGGGGCGAGATTCTCCGATCTCCTGCCGGGTTGGAGAATCGCCGGGGGCTGGCGTGAATCCTGCCCTCGCCAGTTGCCGAATTCTCCGGCACCGGAGATTCGGCGGGGGCGGGTATCGCTCCGCGCCGGTTGGCGGCCCCCCCCCCTCCCCCCCCGCGATTCTCCGGCCCGGATGGGCCGAAGTCCCGCTGCTAGAATGCCTGTCCCGCTGGCGTGGATTGAACCACCTACCTTACTGGCGGGACAAGGCAGCGCGGGCGGGCTCTGGGGTCTGGGGGGGGGGGGGGTGCGGGGCGATCCGGCCCCGGGGAGTGCCTCCACGGTGGCCTGGCCCGCGATCGGGGCCCACCGATCCGCGGGCGGGCCTGTGCCGTGGGGGCACTCTTTTCCTTCCGCCTTCGCCACAGTCTCCACCATGGCGGAGGCGGAAGAGACTCCCTCCACAGCGCATGCGCGGGGATGCCGTGAGCGGTCGCTGACGCTCCTGCGCATGCGCCACCTGGCAATGTCATTTCCGCGCCGGCTGGCGGGGCACCAAAGTCCTTTTCCGCCAGCTGGCAGCGCGGAAATCAGTCCGGCGCGGGCCTAGCCCCTCAAGGTTAGGGCTCGGCCCCCCAAGATGCGGAGGATCCTGCACCTTTGGGGCAGCGCGATGCCGGACTGATTAGCGTCGTTTTTGGCGCCGGTCGGCGGACATCGCGCCGATACCAGAGAATTTCGCCCCTGGTGACTGCTGTTTATTGGGCTCAGCTAAGGACCTTTTATATAGAATCTAATTTTACCTGTGTTGTGACTCTGGGTCAAGTGGTGCTGGAATTAACTGTGCACTAGCCCAAGGTGTCACGACAATGCAAATCATCGATTTGCATACACTTCAGTGTGATTAACAGGCTGGAAGCCTGATACTCTACCCCCCCCCACCCCATTCTGCTCCACTTTTCCAGATGGGAGTCACGCAGGTGAGATTTGGTACGAGTATTTGCAAGCAGGGCACCATGCCATGGCCTGTGAGTTGAACAAGGAGCTAAGAAAACCTTTAATATTAATTGGGCTTGCTGTGGGGTATATGCCTGTAGACTTTTCAGGGGGGTGGGGGGGGTGCAGATCTGTTCTGTCCGCTGCCCAGCAGATGTGCCAGTGCCAGGTCAGGGGGATTTGGAAGGGTAAAAGTGTTCCAATGCCTCCTGAGATGGGCCCGATCTGCTCGTCCTCCGCGGGTACTTGCTGGCACCCAGGCTACTCCATGGGACAGAGGGGACGCCAGGGTGAGCTCCAGAGCCTTGTCCGTCACCTTGCCCGGCCAGTCCTGGAGGCCTGCTCTGGTCTGAACATGGTGTCGATGTCCTCAGCCATGGAGCTCTGTGACTGGGAACAGTCCCCCAGCAAGTGAGCAGTGTCGCTCATTGCCTCAGTCATGTCCCCCTGTGTCTGGCTAAGGTCAATCAGCACCCAGCCAATGCTCTCGATGCCCTCAGCCATGACCCTGTGTGAATGGACCAAGCTCTGGAGCGCCGCGGCAATGTCCATCTGCACCCAGGACGTGCTCACATGAGGCTGGGCTCTTCTGACCTGCGCCTCAGCCTTGGACAGTGTGGTGTGCTCCAAGCCTTGTACATCCTGCCACATGTATCTAACTTCTTGCCCCAGACCTTCCCCTGCAGACGCCGCCCTTTCAGTGTTGGCCTGGATACCATGCATTGTCAGCAGCATCCCATGCACCTGGAGGCAACTTGACTCCTCCAGCTGTTCTTGCAGGTGCTGGAGTATTGCTGACACCCCCTCCTGTAATTCCTGGCTCTGATTCAACGTCTGCACCAGTGATGGGACCAGCTTTTTCAGAGGTGTGACATCTGTCTTGGCTGCAGCTGTTCCCTGTGATCAGACAACCCTCTGACCGAATGCTCCCTGGGGGAGTCCCTGCCTCCACCTGATGTGCCGTAGCACGTGTGAGCAGCTCATCAGAGGGCAACCCAGGTGCCTGATCACCATCATTGCCCACCAAGGTCTCTGTGCTGGTGGATGGTGTTGTGTTCTGTAATTTGGAATAACACAAGCTGCCACTTGATGCAGTTTTGAGTAAAAGATGCTCCAGACTTTGAAGTGAGTTCAATGTGTTTTATTGAACTGTTAGCACAGTTCTCAATGAGTTCGACTCTCTGCTAATCTAAATGTAGTAACTCAGTCTAACTGAACCAGCCTTGCTCTAAGCCACAGGCTGGGGTGTGATGCTGAGGATACACCCTGTCTCACTCTGTGGATGTTGGTCTGGGGAAAGAGGTGAGTGCCTCATCCCTTTTATAGTGAGATACCACCCCTGAGTGTCCTGACTGCTCATTGGTCGTGTCCTATTCTATGTGTTCATTAGCTGCATGTTTGCATATCATGACAGATGGTGCAGGTGAAAGCAATGCCGAGCTGTGCTCTGGAGTATTCTGAGGTTCTCGATGGGGCACTGCGGCCCAGTCTCGCCTGATGGGGATCCTGGAAGGCTGTCTTGGGAAGGACAGGTCTGTGGAAGAGGATGCACTCACTTGAAAGAGGGACATCTGAGCGGCATTGGACTCTCGCTTTTCCACTGCATGCCAAACTCCATGTCAGTCCAAGAGAGAATATCAAACCAAGCTCGAGTCACAGACAGACCCTCGGCGATTGTGGCAAGGACTAAACAACATAACGGGCTACAAAGCAAGGCCGAGCAGTATCTCGGGCAGCAGCGCACCTCTCCCCGATGAACTCAATGCATTCTATGCTCGGTTCGAGCAGGTGACCAACAATCCGCTGTCGAGTGCCCCAGCAGCACATAACTCACCCATACCCACCATCACAGCTTCCGAGGTCAGATTGGTCTTCCTGAAAGTGAACCCTCGGAAGGCAACGGGCCCAGACGGGATCCCTGGCCGTGCACTCAGAGCCTGCGCGGACCAACTGGCAGAGGTATTCGCGGACATCTTTAACCTGTCCCTACTCCACTCCGAGGTCCCCACCTGCTTCAAGAAGACCATCATTATGCCAGTGCCAAAGAAGAACCAGGCAACGTGCCTCAACAACTACCGCCCGCTGGCCCTGACTTCAGTTGTAATGAAGTGCTTTGAGAGGTTGATCATGAAGCGCATCACCTCCATACTCCCAGAATGCCTTGATCCACTGCAATTCGCATACCGTCGCAACCGGTCCACAGCAGGTGCCATTTCCCTGGCCCTACACTCATCCCTAGAGCATCTCGACAACAAGGACTCCTACATCAGACTCCTATTTATTGACTACAGCTCCGCCTTCAACACCATAATCCCAGCCAAGCTCATATCAAAGCTCCAAAACCTAGGACTTGGCTCCCCACTCTGCAACTGGATCCTCGATGTTCTGACAACAGACCACAATCAGTAAGAATGAGCAACAACACCTCCTCCACAATAGTCCTCAACACCGGCGCCCCGCAAGGCTGCGTACTTAGCCCCCTACTCTATTCCCTCTACACACACGACTGTGTGGCAAAATTTGGTCCCAACTCCATCTACAAGTTTGCTGATGATACGACCATAGTTGGCCGGATCTCGAATAACGACGAGTCAGAATACAGGAGGGAGATAGAGAATCTAGTGGAGTGGTGTAGCGACATCAATCTATCCCTCAATGCCAGCAAAACTAAAGAGATGGTCATTGACTTCAGGAAGCAAAGTACTGTACACACCCGTCAGCATCAACGGGGCCGAGGTGGAGATGGTTATCAGCTTCAAATTCCTAGGGGTGCACATCTCCAAAAATCTGTCCTGGCCCACCCACGTTGACGCTACCACCAAGGAAGCACAACAGCACCTATACTTCCTCAGGAAACTAAGGAAATTCGGCATGTCCACATTGACTCTTACCAACTTTTACAGATGCACCATAGAAAGCATCCTATCAGGCTGCATCACAGCCTGGTATGGCAACTGCTCGGCCCAGGACTGCTAGAAACTTCAGAGAGTTGTAAACACCGCCCAGTCCATCACACAAACCTGCCTCCCATCCATTGACTCCATCTACACCTCCCGCTGCCTTGGGAAAGCAGGCAGCATAATCAAAGACCCCTCCCACCCGGCTTACTCACTCTTCCAACTTCTTCCATCGGGCAGGAGATACAGAAGTCTGAGAACACACACAAAACAGACTGAAAAGCAGCTTCTTCCCCGCTGTTACCAGACTCCTAAACGACCCTCTGATGGACTGACCACATTAACACTACACTCTGTATGCTTCATCCGATGCCGGTGCTTATGTAGTTACATTGTATACCTTGTGTTGCCCTATTATGTATTTTCTTTATTCCCTTTTCTTCCCATGTACTTAATGATCTGTTGAGCTGCTCGCAGAAAAATACTTTTCACTGTACCAATCCAATCCAGTCACTGCCCTCTTTGGCCTCCCCCGCGGGTTTCTTCAAAAAGGGGTGTGGATCCGAATCTCTGAGCTGCCCCGTCCATTTCCTCATGTTCCCTCCAATTATCGCCCGCTTTAACCTTAGGGATACAAAAGGACTGAGTGAGACGCCAGCATGCCAGTTTTATGGGGGATTTCCAGCAGGTGGCATGTGTGGGCAACGCACCAGGCCAAAGAGGGCAGGAGATGTGTTTGGGGTTCCTGGTGGGTGGGTTCTGAGGGACATGCTGGTGGGTGGGATGTTACTGGCATATAGGCGATTGGGGGCAAATGTGGGGGGGGGGGGGGGGGGGGAGGGGAGGGGGGTGGAGAGAATGGGAGTAATGCCAGGGACACGAAGGTGGTTATTCACCCGGTTCATCTTCTTCCTGCCTTGCCTGCCGATCCTCTTGGTGAGGCTGTCAGCCCTCACTGCCTCTGCTACATCTCCCCAGGCTTTGTTCATTATACCTGGCTACTGTCTCCGCCCCACCCTGGGGAAGAGAGTGGCACCCCTCACCACGTCCAGCATCCTTTTGATGTTGGCATCCAGAAACCTGGGAGTGGGGGGGCTTTTAGCTGCCATCCTGTTGGCTGCGTGGAGAGCTTAAAAGCTGCTCCAGCTTGTCAGCCTCTCAATGGGCCTCATTGAGTCGCCTCAACTTACATTTAAATAGTAAAAGGGTGGAAGCAGGAGGAGAAGGGCCAATTAGGGACCGAAAAGGGAATTTACATATGGCGGCAGGGAGCATGGCTGAGGTATTAAATGAATAAAGTCATCGTGCCATACAGCACAGAAAAGTCAAAAACAACCACCTAACTATTCTAATCCCCTTTCCCAGCACTTGACCCATATGCCTTGTTATGAGGGTCTCTGCCTCCACCTTTCAGGCAGCAAGTTCCAGGCTCCCACCACCCTCTTGACGGAAAGTTTTTCCTCACATCCCCGCTAAACCTCCTGCCCTTTACGTTAACTCTATGCCCCTTGGTCATTGATCCCTCCAACAAGGGGAAACATTTCTTCCCATCTACTCTATCTGTGCCCCTCATAATTTCATACATCTCAATCATGTTCCCCCTCAGTCTCCTCTGATCCAAGGAAAACAGTCCCAGTCTATCCAATCTCTCTTCATAGCTAAAACTCTCCAGTCCAGGCAACGTCCTGGTAAATCTCCTTTCCACCCTTTCCAGTGGCATCACATCCCACCTATAATGTGGATTCTAGGACTGCACACAATACTCCAGCTGTGGCCTAACCAGTGTGTTAAACAGTTCCAGCATAACCTCCCTGCTCTTAAATTCTATGGGCGGGATTCTCATTCCCCGATGGGACGGAGAATCGGGCATTGGGGCAAAACCGGCCATGCTTCGACCCTTTCTTGACGGTGTGAATGACTGTAATCGGGGGACCCCAGGGATCCCTGTAATAAGGGGACCCACCCAGGGACACCTGTAATAGGGGGACCCCGTAGGGACCCCCTGCCCAAAGGAACCCCCTCCACAAACCCGCCCCCCCACACACAGACCGGCCCCCCCCCCCCCCCCCCCACATAGACCCTGCCCACAGAAAAGGCACCCCTGGCTGGACGCTAGAAAGCAGCCCAGACACGGCTGTGGATGCATTATAGCTGTAATACCTACCTTGCAGCTCCACATGTCTATTCCTCAAAGCTGTGCCTGCGTCTGGTACCCACAGATCCACTATCTGCAATCCATTCATGGCCCTCGAGTAGTGGTTTGTGACTGACAAATATGTAAAAATCAACTGCCGCTTTGATCCATTCATATCCCTTCACGCTTCAGTGGCCTAAGTGGTGAAACCCCAATTTTGGAAACATTGGCCACATTAAAGAGAGGTAAGTGCAGTTAAATCACACTTGTTTTTCGTGCCCAAGTGCATCACCTCACACTTATCCAGATTGAATTCCATCTTCTACTAATCATACCACCTGACCAGCATTTCTCTCTCCTCCTGTAATCCCCTCACTATTTACCACCCCATCAATTTTCATCACAAACATATTGATCAACTGCCCTACCTTCATGTCTGAATCATTTATATAAAGCATAAACAGCAAGAGAACCAATGCTGATCCCTGCGGGACACCAGTGGACACAAGCTTCCAGTCAGAAAAACACCCCTCGACCATCACCCTCTGCTTCCTGCAACTCAGCCAATTCTGGATCCAACTTGCCAAATTTCCTTGGATCCCATGGGCTCCTACCTTTGCTATCAGAGTCCCATGTGGGTCCTTCTTAAAAGCCTTGCTGAAGTCCAAGTAGACTACATCAAATGCATTACCCTCATCTACAGACTGGGTCACCTCTTCACAAAATTCAGTCAAGTTGGTCAGGCATGACCTCTCCTTAACAAAACAATGCTGACTGTTCTTGATTAATTCCTGCCTTTCCAAATGCAGATTAATTCTGTCTCTCAGAATTGTTTCCAATAGTTTCCTTGTCACTGAGGTTTGTTATGCCACCCTGGATTAGGGCGCGGTCATTTCCAGCCCCCTTGCCCTGGGGTCACAACACAGTTTGAATTAGTCAATAATTCTTTGAAAAATGGCCACAGCATTTGCCCTTGGCTGTCCAAAAATTACAGTCACCAGGTTTGTTAAAGTATACAAAGCTACTTTTTATTTAGAACAAAACTATCATGAAATATGCAGCAAATGCAAATGGTTAACTATTATCTAATTCCTAATCCCCCACTTTAACTTTCCCTCACCCTCTGCATACACACATACACAAGACAAACAAACACAGAGGGGAAGAGAGAGGTGAAAATAATAAGTAAAAGGAAAAAGAGTCTTTGTTTCAGAATGTTGTCTCTAAGCACACTTTCCTTCAAACTATGCTCAGGTCGAGGTCTTTGTTTTCAATCTGTAATGGTTTTCACGGTAGATTCATTCATTCAGTTCTCTGTAGTTTCAGAGATACAGCAGCTCCCAGCATTTCTGGAGAGCGAGAGAGAGAGAGTATCCAGGATCCAACTCTACTTTCCTTAGGTATCTAAAAATAATTCCATTCTGGTCGGACCCATTCACCACCTGTTACCAGACAGAATACAGCCTTTTGGTCAATTTAATGACCACCAGCCAACCAATTGAAACAAGTCCCACCCCATCTCTCGGCTGCCACAAAGTCTGAGTTCTGCTGCTCGGAAACTAGCATCAAATATTATGTTACAACTGTTTGAATTTTTCATTTTCTCTTCTGCTTGACTTAAAGATGCATGTCCATTTAGCATCCATGGATCACAATGATAATGGCAAAAATTAATGAAAGAGGAAATCAACAAGAAGAGCCCTTACAGGTTAGACGGACTGGCCTGTAGTTCCTGGTTTGTCCCTTCCTCCCTTCTTGAATAATAGTACCGCATTGGCTATCCGCCAGTCCTACCTCAGCTCTCCTGTGGCCAGAGAGAAATTGAAAATTATTGCCAGCGCCCCTGCTATTTCCTCCCTTGTCTCACTCAACAGCCTGGGATACATTTCCTCTGGTCTGGAGATTTAGCTATTTTTAAGCCTGCCAGATACTCAGAACCTCTTCTCTGTCTGTGTTAATCTCTTTAATTTTATCACATTCCAGTGCAGCACGGTGGCACAGTGGTTAACACTGCTGCCTCAGGGCGTTGAGGTCCCAGGTTCGATCCCGGCTCTGGGTCACTGTCCCTGTGGAGTTTGCACATTCTCCCTGTGTTTGCATGGGTTTCGCCCCCACAGCCCAAAGATGTGCAGGGTAGGTGGATTGGCCATGCTAAATTACGACCTAATTGGAAAAAATTAATTGCATAATCTAAATTTATGTAAAAAATGTTATCACATTCCTTGGGCGCGATTCTCCGACCCCCCGTCGTTTCGGAGAATCGCCGGGGGCTGGCGTGAATCTCGCCCCCGCCGTGTCCCGAATTCTCCGCCACCAGAGAATCGCCGGGGGTGGGAATCGTGCCGCGCCAGTCGGCGGGCTCCCCCCGGCGATTCTCCGGCCCGCGATGGGCCAAAATCCCGCCGCTGTCAACCCTCGCCAGCCGGCGTAGATTGAACCACCTACCTTACCGGCGGGATGAGACGGCGCGGGCGGGCTCCGGGGTCCTGGGGGGGGCGCGGGGCGATCTGGCCCCGGGGGGTGCCCCCACGGTGGCCTGGCCCGCGATCGGGGCTCACCCTGGGGCACTCTTTTTCTTCCGCCTTCACCATGGTCTTCACTATGGCGGAGGCGGAAGAGACCCCCCTCCACTGCGCATGCACGGGATGCCGTGAGCGTCCGCTGACGCTCCCGCGCATGGGTTGCCCGGCGAAGTCCTTTCGGCGCTGGCTAGCGTGGCGCCAAAGGCCTTTCCCGCCAGCCCGCGGGGCGGAAATCACTCCGGCGCAGGCCTAGCCCCTCAAGGTGAGGGCTTGGCCGCTAAAGATGCGGAGAATTCTGCACCTTTGGGGCGGCCCAACGCCGGTGTGGTTCCTGCCACTCCATTACGCCAGATTCCCCCGCCCCGCCAGGTAGGGGAGAATCCCGGCCTTTATTCCTGATTTCTATACCCACACCATCCCTCTCATGAGTGAACACTGGCACAAGGCATTAGAACCCTACCCATGTCCTCCGGCTCCACACAAACTACCACTGTGGCCCTTAATGAGTCCTACTCTTTCCCTCGTTATCCTTTTACCTGAAATGAACTTGGAAAATAACTTAGGATTTTCCTTGATTTTACCTGCTAGTATCCTTTCATGTCCCCTTTTAGCTCTCCTATTTTCCTTTAAGTTCCCTCTTGTACATTCTGACCCTATCTCAACCATATCTTAGTGATAGCAATGACATCATACCCCCATGTTTTAATTTGTGCCCTCACTCATCAGGCTTGTTCATCAGGCTTCTTGCATTAACATTCCATCCAATCTTGCCTAACTCCTTTGTGACTTTACTGGTCAATAACGTCTATGCTTTCCTGTCTCACTTGCTGTCTCTTCTAATTTAGGCTCGGCATCTCCCGCTACTGAGCCTTCCCTCAGGATCCCAACCCCCTGCCAAGTTATGTTAGACAGCACGTGCCAACAGCACAAGCAAACCTCCCTACAAAGATGCTGGTCTCATTTTGATGTGGAGATGCCGGCGTTGGACTGGGGTGAGCACAGTAAGAAGTCTTACAACACCAGGTTAAAGTCCAACAGGTTTGTTTCAAACACTAGCTTTCGGAGTTTAACCTGGTGTTGTAAGATTTCTTCCTGGGCTCACCCCAGTCCAACCCTGGCATCTCCACATGAGGCCTACCATCGACACCGCAAAATGCCGGCTCAAAGTGGAGAGGATCTCCAGGAAGATAGCGCATATAGACACTGACATTAAGTTTCTACAAAGATACAAACTCCGAAAGCTAGTCACTGTTAGGATATTAAGTCATAGTTGGGGAAATGAGGCTCCAAAGAATCTTTTGGAATTTTCAAAAGTCAAAACGTTTACAGATTTCCCGACCTATGTGATAGACTGCAAGTCTAATGATTGTAAACAACACATTGTTTTTAGCTTACATCTCCTTCTTGAAAGAGTTGTAGGCATCACATGAAAATGGGTAACGTGATAAATAAACTCAACAGCCTTCTGCTTCTGAAACAGTGTTTCATTGTTCAACAAAATGCGTGATTCCTGTCAGATGGCTAGATTTTGACCTACGGTCATAATGTTGTGAATCTCACCATTGTCTTGCATAGGAAGGCTCGACGGGCGTACTGACTGCACGGAAGGGGAGGTGAGACTGGGATCGCATTCGGACTTTGTGGGGAAAGCTCTGAAATTACGAGGGAGGCACGTTTACCTTCTGGTTTAGAACCTTGCAATATGGGAGCGGGTGTTGCAAAATCGCTCCTCGAGTGATTCACACGCCCATCCAATGGGGCTCCAGGCTCCAGCTCAATCTTGAAAGGTTTACCTTTGTACTCACGGGACGTCTGAACAGGCTGGGGCTATGTACTCTCGAGGGGGCTGAAGGGTGACTCAAAGAGGTCCTTAAAGTTATGAAAGGGTTCGATAAGATGCAAGTAGGGTAGACATTTCCACTTAAGATGGGGACTAAGGGCGGGATTCTCCGGTCCCCCAGCCACGTGTTTCTCGGCGGCGCGCCGTTTTCTGGCAGTGGGATTTTCTGCTCCCGCCACTTGTCAATGGAATTTCCCATTGAAGCCACTCCACGCCGCTGGAAAACCCGTGGGCGGGGCCACGCTACTGGCAACAACAGAGAATCCCAACAGCCAGAGAATTCCAGCCTAAATCTAGGGGGCATACATATAAGGCACTAATAAATCCAATCAGGAATTCAAGAGAGTGGTTAGAATGTGGATCTCGCTGTCACACAGAGCAGTTGAGGTGTACAGCACCAATGCATTTAAGGAAAAGTTAAATGTATGCATCAGGGAGAAAAGAGAAGGTTATGCTGATAGGGTTAGATAAAGAAGGGTGGGAGCAGGCTTGTTGGGAGCACAAATAGGGGCTGGATTAGCATAGTTGACTAAACAGCTGGCTTACAATGCAGAACAAGGCCAGCAGCACAGGTTAAATTCCTGAACCGGCCTCCGCGAACAGGTGCTGGAATGTGGTGACTAGGGGCTTTTCACAGTAACTTCATTGAAGCCTACTTGTGACAATAAGCTATTATTATTAAGTACTAGCCTGAATCTGTTGGGCCGAACGGCCTGTTTCTGTGGTGTACATTTACCTGATCAATGTAATTTTAAGTATGTGAGGAAGTAGGGGGATGGAGTGAAGGTGTGCAGAGGGTGCATCATGCCAGAATGGAATGGGTTTGGTGAACTAGCTGGTCTTTAACTCTCCCTTTTTTGTGTGCTCATAATGAAAATGACTCTGCCCAGCTAAATATCCTAATCGAAATGCAGAAAGAAAACTTCTGATAGCTCTCATTTTTATTGAGCAACCAAGGTGTAGTTTTGTGTAACACCACTAAGAAACCAAGCAAGGCAGTGGATAAATGGTATTGTCACTGGACCAGAAACCCAGGGTGCTGTTCTGGGATCAGTGCTCGAATCCCATCCGGGCAGGTGGTGGAAAAGAAAATCTGGAATTAAAAGTCTAACAATAACCATGCAACCATTGTTAAAACCCATCTGTTTCACTGATGTCCCTTTAGGGAAGGAAATCTGCTGTCCTTACCCAATCTGGCCTGTTGTTCTTTACCTGGTCTCCAGACCCACAGCAATGTGGACAAATTTTAACTCCCCCTCAAGGGAAATTAAGGATGGGCAATAAATGTTGGTCCAGCTGGTGAAGTCCACGCCCCATAAAAGAAATTTTAAAATGAGTCAAACCAGAAAGCAGTGGCTGATTGACATAACCTTGGATATAACCTTTTAATTGTCAGAGCCTGGGAAGGTCGAAGACAATCAAGTTTTATTATCCTTGCACGTCACTACATGCAGCTGAGAAGTTGTTCCTCAGATGTTAGTTATGAAAAACCCTTCAGCGTCCCAGCTGAACTGACCATGGCTACTGACTGGGAGATGGCCAAACTGATAAAATGAGCAACTATTTAGAAAACAACACCAGATGCTCCTAGTCTTTGAAAATTTAAACAGAAAGTCTTGATACGGCCCTGGTAGAGTCCTACATATTTGAAACCGATGATCTTTATTGGAGAATCAGACCTTGTAGTTGGGTTGATGTCTGTTTAGGCTCCCGAAAGACAGTCCACCTTCTACAAGGTACAAATCAGCAGCATGAGAATGTGTTCCATTTACCTGGATGAGTGCAGCATCAACAACACTCAAGCAGTTCAACACCATCCAGGATAAAGCGGTCTACTTGATCAGCATCCCATCCACCATCTCAAACATTCAGTCTCTCCACCACCAGCACACACAGTTGCAGCATTCTATACCATCTACAAGATGTGCTGCACAACTCATCAAACCGAGCTCCTTTAACAGCACCTCCCCAATCGGCAATCCCTATCACTTGGAAGAACAGGGCAGCAGATGTTTGGGAACACTATCAATTGCAATGTACACCATTGTACAGCTATATCCTAGCTGTACACCATTCCTGCCGCCATGGAGTAGAAAAATCCCGGGCGCTGTCTGACCTGCTGAGCATGTCTAGCATTTTCTCATTTTAGATTTCCAGCTTCTGCAGTATGTTGTTTTTGTGTAAAAGAGGCGTGTTCTCCTGCACATTTCACACACTCACACTACTTGCCGGTGCAGAATAGCTGCTGCAGTTCATGGTTCCACACCCCTATCCGGAGAGCAACATCTTGGTGTACCTAATGAGTGTAACGGTTGGCATAGGGCAAGCACGGTAGCACAGTGGGTAGCATTGTTGCTTCAGAGCTCCAGGGTCCCAGGTTCGATTCCTGGTTTGGGTCACTGCCTGTGTGGAGTCTGCATGTTCTCCCTGTGTCTGCGTGGGTTCCCTCCGGGTGCTCTGGTTTCCTCCTACAAGTCCCGAAAGACGTGCTGGTAGGTAATTTGGACATTCTGAATTCCTCCTCTTTGTACCTGAACAGGCGCTGGAATGTGGCGACTAGGGGCTTTTCACAGTAATTTCATTGCAGTTTTAATGTAAGCCTACTTGTGACAATAGATTATTATTATATGCTGACATTACCTGTCCTGCGGCTGCCTCAAAGGCAGGAATTGAATCCAGGTCCCTGGCGCTGTGAGGATGCAGTGCTAACCACTGAGCCACCGTGTTGGTCAATTGACGAGCATGTAGATCTTCAGCCACTTGATTTGAATAATAATCCTCATTCCGACAGTGACTGCACTTGGAAAGTGTTTCATTGGCTGTTAAGCGTATCGGTGTCTCCTGAGGTTGCGAAACGTGTCACGTAAATGAAAGTCTTTCATTCTTTTCTTCCCCGGATCTATTTCCAATGCCCATCAGCTACTGCAGGTGACAATAGAACATGTCCAGAATTCAAGTTTGTACAGAAGGGTGTCTCTGTACATCTGCTGCTTTTTAAGAGACTGACCCCCATCTTGGTTCCGTAATGTAAGGTCTCAGCGACCCCGAAAGCAATGTTGGCTTTGTTAATGGAAGTCATTGCTGGTCGATGCACAATTTGACAACATACTGCCCAGATAGGTGACCTAATTTCCAGTATTTATTTTGGTATTGCCAACTCTGACAGGTAAATGTGGTGTGTCCCTTGTGAAAAAATTGAAGATAATCCCAAACATCCACCTCCAGAACACACTAAACCGCCATCAAATTCTTAAATGACTCTCCTGTAATTATTATTGAAGCTCACACTGCGGAAAGGCGCTAGACAACTTTGTTCAGGCCGCCCGTTGTGTCAACAAGCATAACACTAAGGAGAGTGCAAAGTGGCTAAGCGGTGATGTGCTGTTTGGCTCCATCGCTGATGGAGCAGCAAACCACTAACTCTCACTCTACCAACATTTCATTATGGAGCTAACTCACAATTTGAAAATATATTTATTCAAATTTTTCAACAAATTTTCAACAACCCCCCCCCCCCCCACACAAGAAAAAGAAACAAAAACACAACAAGCAGAAATTATACATTGGATTTCCCCCAAATATAATAACCCCCCCTTATAACAGTAGAAAACACAAATAGGGAAACCCCCCACCTTAGCCCAAACGCCACCCCAGAAGAAAACCCTTCCAAAACCCATCCCGTGCCGGGCACGACCAGAACATCTGGGCATGATTTGTTGGGCTCCCTGAGCACCTCCCACATCTGTCCTCCACCCCAAAGAACCTACTCAACCTCGCCCCTGTCATATGTGCTCTGTGAGTAACTTTAAACTGTATTAGGCTGAACCTGGCGCAAGAGGAGGAAGAATTAACCCTACTCAGGGCATCAGCCCACAGACCCTCATCTATCTCCTCCCCAAACTCCTCCTCCCACTTGCCCTTTAGCTCCTCCACCGAGGCCTCCTCCTCTTCCTGCAGCTCCTGGTAAATCGCCAAAACTTTGCCTTCTCCAACCCATACACCCAAAATCACCCTGTCCTGAATCCTACGTGCTGGAAGCAGTGGGAATTCCTTCACCTGCCGCCTCATGAACGTCCTTACTTGCATGTACCTGAAACCGTTTCCTGGGGGTAGCCCAAACTTCTCCTGCAGCGCCCCTAGGCTCGCAAACGTCCCATCGATGAACAGGTCCCCCATTCTTCTAATCCCTGCCCGATGCCAGCTCCGAAACCCCCCATCCATCCTTCCCGGGACGAACCGATGATTTTCCCGAATCGGGGACCAAACCAAGGCTCCCACCTCGCCCCTGTGTAGCCTCCACTGCCCCCAGATCTTCAGCGTCGCCGCCACCACCGGACTCGTGGTGTACCTTGTCGGCGAGAGTGGCAGCGGTGCCGTCACCAGCGCCCTCAGGCTCGTGCCCACACAGGACACCATCTCTAGCCACTTCCTCGCCGCCCCCTCTCCCTCCATTACCCACTTACGGATCATCGCCACATTGGCTGCCCAATAATAGCCACATAGATTCGGCAGTGCTAGCCCCCCCCCTGTCCCTGCTACGCTCCAGAAACACCCTCTTCACCCTCGGGGTCTTATTCGCCCACACAAATCCCATGATGCTCCTGCTTACCCGTTTGAAAAAGGCCTTGGGGATCAAAATGGGAAGGCACTGGAACACAAAGAGAAACCTCGGAAGGACCGTCATTTTGATCGACTGCACCCTACTCGCTAGCGAGAGTGGCAGCATATCCCATCTTTTAAAATCCTCCTCCATCTGCTGCACCAACCGCGTCAAATTGAGCTTGTGCAGGGACCCCCAACTCCTAGCTACCTGGATCCCCAGGTACCGAAAGCTCCTTTCCACCCTCTTCAGCGGTAGCTCGTCTATCCCCCTTCCCTGGTCCCCTGAATGCACCACAAAGAGCTCACTCTTCCCTACGTTGAGTTTATACTCCGAAAAATCCCCAAACTCCCGAAGGAATCGCATGACCTCTGCCGTCCCCTCCACTGGGTCCGCAACATACAACAACAGGTCATCGGCATACAACGACACCCGGTGTTCCTCTCTCCCCCGAACCAATCCCCTCCATTTCCTGGACTCCCTCAGTGCCATGGCCAGCAGCTCAATTTCCAGTGCAAACAACAAGGGGGATAAGGGACACCCCTGCCTTGTCCCCTGGTCCAGCTGAAAGTACTCCGACCTCCGCCGATTCGTAGCCACACTCACCACTATATAGCAGCCTGACCCAACTGATGAACCCCTCCCCGAACCCAAACCTCCGCCACACTTCCCAAAGATACTCCCACTCCACCCGATCAAAGGCCTTCTCCGCATCCATAGCTGCCACTACCTCCGCTTCCCCCTCTACCGAGGGCATCATAATCACATTGAGGAGACTCCGTACATTGGTAGTCAGCTGCCTACCCTTCACAAATCCCGTCTGGTCCTCATGAATCACCCCCAGGACACAGTCCTCAATTCTCGTAGCCAGAACCTTCACCAGCAACTTAGCGTCAACATTGAGGAGCGAGATCGGTCTATACGACCCACATTGCAATGGATCCTTGTCCCGCTTCAAAATCAAAGAAATCAGCGCCCTGGACATTGTCGGGGGCAAGGTCCCCTCCTCCCTCGCCTTATTAAAAATCCTCACTAGCAACGGGCCCAGCAGGTCCACGTATTTCCTGTAAAGTTCAACCGGGAACCCATCCGGCCCCGGGGCCTTCCCTGCCT
Organism: Scyliorhinus torazame; assembly: GCF_047496885.1. Classification (NCBI taxonomy): domain Eukaryota; kingdom Metazoa; phylum Chordata; class Chondrichthyes; order Carcharhiniformes; family Scyliorhinidae; genus Scyliorhinus; species Scyliorhinus torazame. The sequence goes on along the minus strand of NC_092712.1, from coordinate 270,597,361 downwards.
GCATGCTCCCCAATCCTTTAAACAGCTCCTCCAGCCCAATTGGCGCCCCCAGCCCAACCACCTGCTCCTCCTCCACCCTCGGGAACCTCAGCTGATCTAGGAATCGTCGCATCCCCTCCTCCCCCGCTGGGGGGCTCAGACCTGTACAGATCCCCATAGAAGTCCCTAAATACCTTGTTTATTCTCACCGTACTCCGCATCGTATTCCCTCCTTTATCTCTAACTCCACCAATCTCCCTCGCAGCCTTCCTCTTACGAAGCTGATGTGCCAGCATCCGACTCGCCTTCCCCCCCATACTCATACATCGCCCCCTGCGCTTTCCTCCACTGTGCCTCTGCTTTACCCGTGGTCAACAGGTCGAACTCCGTCTGGAAGTTCCGTCGCTCCCTAAGTAGCCCCTCCTCGGGGGCCTCTGCATAACTCCTGTCCACCCTTAAAATCTCCCCCACCAACCTCTCCCTCTCCCTCCTCTCTCTCTTCTCCCTGTGGGCCCTAATGGAGATTAGCTCTCCCCTGACCACCGCCTTCAACGCCTCCCAGACTACCCCCCCCCTGCACCTCCCCGTTGTCGTTGGCCTCCAAGTATCTTTCAATACACCCCCGAACCCGCCCGCACACCCCCTCATCCGCCAACAGTCCTACATCGAGGTGCCACAGCGGGCGCTGGTCCCTCTCCTCCCCCAACTCCAGCTCCACCCAATGCGGGGCGTGGTCCGAGATGGCTATGGCCGAATACTCCGTTCCCTCCACTTTCGGGATTAACGTCCTACTTACGATGAAAAAAATCTATCCGGGAGTAGGCTCTATGGACGTGGAAAAAAAAGGAAAATTCCCTGGCCAGCATCCTGGCAAACCTCCATGGATCCACTGCCCCCCATCTGGTCCATAAACCCCCTGAGCACCTTGGCCGCAGCCGGCCTCTTACCCGTCCTGGACCGAGAACGGTCCAGTGCTGGGTCCAGCACCGTGTTGAAGCCCCCCCCCCATTATCAAGCTTCTGACCTTCAGATCCGGAATCCAACCCAGCATGCGCTTCATAAATCTGGCATCATCCCAATTCGGGGCATATATGTTCACCAGTACCACCCGCACCCCCTGCAACCTACCACTCACCATCACATATCGACCTCCATTATCCGCCACAATATTCAGTGCCTCGAACGACACCCGCTTCCCCACCAGTATTGCAACCCCCTCTGTTCTTCGCATCCAGCCCTGAGTGAAAGACCTGCCCTACCCATCCCTTTCTCAGCCTAACCTGATCTGCCACCTTCAGATGCATCTCCTGGAGCATAACCACGTCTGCCTTCAGTCCCTTTAAGTGCGCGAACACCCGGGCCCTCTTGACCGGCCTGTTCAGGCCCCTCACATACCAAGTTATCAGTCGGATCAGGAGGCTACCCCCCCCCCCCCCCCCACCCACCCCCGCCGACTAGCCATCTCCTTTTCTAGGCCAGCCACGTCCCTGCGCCTCCCGCACCCTCCAGTCCCCCGGGCGGCGGACCCCCGCCCTGACTGCCTCACCTACTTCCAGCTCCCCTTTGGCCAATGCAGCAGCAACCCAGTCCCCCCCCTCCGCCGCCTCTCCCCCAACTAGCCATTTTGCTCCCCCCATGATACTCCCGCAAGTCAGCTGACTCCTGCTGACCCCGGCCTCTCCCGCCATTCCATTGACCCCCCAGTGGCTAACTCACAATTTGGACAAATCTTCATGGACAGATCAATGAGGACAAAAGGACCTTGGAGAGGCCTTAATGTTGCTTTCCCAAATTCCTTCTGAATCTGTCAAATGATGAAAGTTTGTGTTGTAATTTGTTCTGAAGTCAGCAGGCCTCTGTGAATAAAGCCCAAGGTCTTCATTGTTCAATGATTCCATACCACAGCATTGCTCTGATGTGGACCACTACAATCTTCACTTCAATCCTGAAATGAAAGTCACCATTAAGCAGACTTTCCGTACCAACTTTAGTTAACAAAACATCCAATTATACATACAAATACTCAGCTAATCATTCTGTGTGTTTCCTCAGTGCCTGTCTTATGGATGCCTTTGCCTAGCCTAGTGTTTCTGTGTAGAGCAACCTCAGTGACTGCAGAAGGGCTGTGCAAAGCTGTTGATTTTCACTTGAGGAGATTGAAATGGCCTTACAGGAAGCGCTTTTGCCCATGATGCCCAGCTTCAGACTGCACCACCTCAGTATGGACAGCAACAACTTGGGCAGCCTGACTGACACAGAACAGCAAGGGCACTGGCAGAGTGGCCAAAATCACAGAATCATGGAATGTACAGTGCAGAAATATTGTATTAATATTGCAATAATGAATTAATATTGGTAACTTTTTTTTTAGCAGTAGCAATGTTAACAAATAAATAAAAGCGTGGTTAGGCTGCTCCAACTGTGATGGTGCGCATCCTGTGAAATGTGGGAACGCCTGGTCACTTCCTGTGTCCTGGATAACCATTTGTGAAGGAAATGCAGTGTCTGGGAAGGTGTGGCAGGAAGTAGGGTTTTAGATTCTTGGGACATTGGGACTGGTTTTGAGGGAGATATAACCCGTGCAAACCGGGTGGGTCGCACCTCAACAGAGCTGGGACTGAGTTCCTTACGGTGCGTTTTACAAGTGCTGTTGGGTGGTGGGAGTGGGGGGTAAACTAACTAGGCAGGGGTGTGAGAACCAGAAGAAAACATCAGCGAAGAACAGCAAGATGCACAAAATACTAGGAGAGACAGATAGCACTAGAATGGAGAATAGTAAGTTAATTGATGGGGTCAGAATAAGGGAGAAAGTGATAGGGCAGGGTTCTCCGTCCCGCTGCACCCAATTTCTGGGATTCTCCGACTCTGCAGCTGGCCAATGAGGTTCCCATTGTGGGCCCCACGCCATCATGAAATCCGCGGGCGTGATGGGGATGAGAGAAAAGCTTTGCGGCATTCTCTGTCGGCCGACCCAAAATTGCAAAATGTGATTGGGCGGAGAATCAGTTTTGACGCCGAGATAGTGGCTGGTGCCGGGTTCACTCCAAATCACAATTCTGCGGTGCCTCAACAGCGGTATCCTCTGGCCCCAGCCAAGCTATCAGCAGGATGGGTGCGCTTCAGCTGGGATGAGTGTATGTGGGACTGGACTGCTCATATGTGGCTGCAGCTTGTCAGCCTCTCAAGTGCCAATCCCGACCCTGGCGAATCTGACACTGCTTTTTATTGGAATCGATTGTGCTCCACGTGCCGCCGGTGCTAGCCCCTTAACGGTCGGCGAATTGGTCCAGGTGAGGCACCAGCTTTGCTGTCGTGGAACACCACTAATCTTGCCCCGGCGTTAACACTTAGTCTCAGGAACAGATAATTCGGTCCAGTTTATAACCGATGTCAGTTAGAAAAGATAATTGAGAAGCAGGCTGAATAGAGAAAGTTCAGAGGGGATGTGAAAAAGCAAATAAGAGAAGCAAAGAGGGAGTATGAAAAGAGATTGGCAGCTAAAATAAAAGGGGACCTTAAAGTCTTCTACAGGCATATAAATAATAAAAGGGTGGCAAAAGGAGGAGTCGGGCCGATTACGGACATAAAGGGGATTTACACATGGAGGCAGGAGGCATGGCTGATGCATTAAGTGAATACTTTGCATCTGTCTTTATCAAGGAAGAAAACATTACTCAGGCCATGGTAAATGAGGAGGAAATTCATTTACCAGCAGGATTTAAAATTGGTAAGGAGGAGGTATTGGAGAGGCTGTCTGTACTTGAAATGATAATGAAATGAAAATCGCTTATTGTCACAAGTAGGCTTCAAATGAAGTTGCTGCAAAAAGCCCCTAGTCGCCACATTCTGGCACCTGTTCGGGGAGGCTGGCAAGGGAATCGAACCATGCTACTGGCCTGCCTTGGTCTGCTTTCAAAGCCAGCGATTTAGGTCTGTGCTAAACAGCCCCAAAGCTGACAAGGCACCGGGACTGGATGAGATGTATCCAAGGATCACTTGCAAGAGTTTTCCAAAGAGGTAACAGAGAGGGTCAATGAGGGCAATACCATTGATGTGGACGTCCAAAAGGTATTTGATACAGATCTGCAAAAGAGAGAAAAGTTCTAGCTCATGGACAGTAGCACCATGGCTTAGAGCCAGGAGACAGAGAGTAATGGTTCATGGATGTTTCTCGGACGGGAGGAAGGTTTGTTGTGGAGTTCCTCAGCAGTCGGCATTGGGACCCTTGCTTTTCCTTATACACATTAATGATCTAGTTCTTGGTGTGCAGGGGACAATTTTAATATTTACGGCGATATAAAACTCAGAAGCATTGAAAACTGTGAGGCGGACAGTGTAGAACTTCAAAAGGACATAGACAAGTTGGTGGAATGGGCAGGTAGGTGGCAGATGAAGTTCAATACAGAGAAGCATGAGGTGATTCACTTTGGCAGGAAGAACATGGAGAGATAATATAAACTAAAGGGTACAATTGTAAAGTGGGTGTGGTAACAGGTGGACCTCATGTGAGTAATGGTGAGTATGTCACTAAAGGTGGCAGGACTAGGCTTTATTAGTCGGGGCATTGCGTATAAGAGTAAGGAGGTCATGTTGAACTTGTATCAAACACTAATCCGGCCTCAGCTGGAGCACTGCGTCCAGTTCTGGGTCCCACACATCAGGAAGGATGTGAAGGGCATTGAAGAGAGTGCAGCAAAGATTCACAAGAGTGCTTCTGGGAATGAGAAACTTCAGTTATGATGATAAATTGCAGAAGTTGAGACTCTTTTTCCTTGGACACATGAAAGCTAAGAAGAGATTTGATAGAAGTGTTCAATCATGAGGGACCTGGGCTGAGTATGTTCCCACAAGTGAAAGGGCAGCACGGTAGCACAGTTGCTTCACAGCTCCAGGGTCCCAGGTTCGATTCCCGGCTTGGGTCACTGTCTGTGTGGAGTCTGTACGTTCTCCCTGTGTCTGGGTGGTTTTCCTTCCTCCCACAGTCCAAAGATGTGCAGGTTAGGTTGATTGGCCATGATAAATTGCCCTTAGTGTCCCAAAACGTTAGGTGGGGTTACGGGGATAGGGTGGAGGTGTGGGGATAAGGTGTGGGTTTAGGTAGGGTGCTCTTTCCAAGAGCTGGTGCAGATTTGATGGGCCAAATGGTCTCCTTCTGTACTGTAAATTCTAAGATTCTATGAAAGGATCGAGAACGAGAGCGCACAGATTTGAAATAATTTGCAACAGAAGCAAAAGCAACATGAGAACAAAAACCTATTCAGCCAGCCCACAGTGAGTGGTTAGGGTCTGGAATGCACTGCCTGGGGGTGTGGTGGAGGCAGGACCAATCGAGGCTTTCAAGAAGCCATTGGATTATTATTTGTAAAGGAACCATCTGCAGCGTTACAAGGAGAAGGCAGGAGAATGGCACTGAGTGAAATGCTCATTCGTAAAGCCAGTCCAACCAGGATGGGCCCAATGACCTGCTTCTTTGCTGTATCAATTCTGCGATTCAGTGATTCTTTAGCTGGTGCAAGCTAGTTTGAAGTGATGTTAACCTTGGACAAACCAGGGCCCCCTGCTGAGAAATGCAGCCACTTAGTGCATTCAGCACTGGGCTGCACACCAGTCGTTCGAATTAGCAGGCAACATGAAGTTTGTGTGCTGCCTGCAAAGATTTGAATGAAAGCGGGTTAGATATGCATCATCGTCTAGTTTGCCATCAAAACCTTTTAGGAAAAAAAAAATACAAGGCACCATTTCCTCAATTATAGAATAGGGGACAATAGTCTGCAACAAAGCTCAACACTAAATTGGATCACATAAAGATATACTGTACAGTATAACATACTAATTAATGCAACATAATTGCATTATGTTAATTGCATTACCGTGGGGCAGCACAGTAGCATAGTGATTAGCACAATTGCTTCACAGCTCCAGGCTCCCAGATTCGATTCCCAGCTTGGGTCACTGTCTGTGCGGAGTCAGCACGTTCTCCCCGTGTCTGCGTGGGTTTCCTCCGGGTGCTCTGGTTTCCTCCCACAGTCCAAAGATGTGCAGGTTAGGTGGATTGGCCATGGTAAATTGTCCTTAGTGTCCAAAAATTGCCCTTAGTTTTGGGTGGGGTTACTGGGTTATGGGGATAGGGTGGAGGTGTGCGGTTGGGTAGGGTGCTCTTTCCAAGTGCCGGTACAGACTTGATGGGCCGAATGGCCACCTTCTTTACAATACAACACAGTAACACACAGCATAGTATACTATACATAATACACTAATGCTGTACAAAACAAAACAATACTTCCTTCCCATTTCTCATTTCGTTATTTCACTACCTTGCTGAGAGAAACTGCTGTGAACCCATTTAGACGTAAAAGCCTCGAGCTCCTTGTGTGGCTCAGAATTAGCTGGTCAGATTGATAGCTCGGCTCCAGCAGTGAAACCATGGTGCATTAAAGCATCGGTATAATGCATTGCATTACAAACACTCTGGGCGAAATTCTACGACCCCCCGCCAGGTCGGAGAATCGCCGTGGGCTGGCGTGAATCCCGCCCACGCCGGTTGCCGAAGTCTCCGGCACCGGAGATTTAGCGGGGGCGGGAATCGCGCCGCGCTGGTTGGCGGGCCCCTCCGATCGATTCTCCGGCTCGGATGGGCCGAAGTCCCGCCGCCAAAATGCCTGTCCCGCCGGTGTAAATTAAATCACCTACCTTACCGGCGGGACAAGGCGGCGTGGGTGGGCTGCGGGGTCCTGGGGGGGGCGCGGGGCGATCTGGCCCCGGGGGGTGCCCCTACGGTGGCCTGGCCCGCGATCAGGGCCCATCGATCCGCGGGCGGGCCTGTGCCGTGGGGGCACTCTTTCCCTTCCGCCTCCGCCACGGTCTCCACAATGGCAGAGGCGGAAGAGGCTCCCTCCACTGCGCATGCGCGGGAAGCTGTCAGCGGCCGCTGACGCTCCCGCGCATGCGCCGCCCGGAGATGTCATTTCCGCGCCAGCTGGCGGGGCACCAAAGGCCTTTTCCGCCAGCTGGCGGGGCGGAAATTCCTCCGGCGTCGGCCTAGCCCCTCAATGTTGGGGCTCGGCCCCCAAAGATGCGGAGCATTCCGCGACTTTGGGGCGGCGCGATGCCCGTCTGATTTGCGCCATTTTGGGCGCAAGTCGGCGGACATCGCGCCGTTTCCGGAGAATTTCGCCCTCTATTCTATCACTAGAATCTCAGCCAGCCTGTAAATCTTTTCTCTGCATGTTGGAGATTCAAGTCAATATAACCTTGAATGGACATAGCTTCCTCCAGCGATATTGAATACAAGAAGAGGGTTTCATTTGGTCTGAGAAAGGGAGGTGAATATATCAGGGGCGAAATTCTCCCGAAACGGCGCGATGTCCGCCGACTGGTGCCCAAAACGGCGCCAATCAGACGGGCATCGCGCCGCCCCAAAGGTGCGGAATGCTCCGCATCTTTGGGGGCCGAGCCCCAATATTGAGGGGCTAGGCCGACGCTGGAGGAATTTCCGCCCCGCCAGCTGGCGGAAACGGACTTTGTTGCCCCGCCAGCTGGCGCGGAAATGACATCCCCGGGCGGCGCATGCGCGGGAGCGTCAGCAGCCACTGACAGTTTCCCGCGCATGCGCAGTGGAGGGAGTCTCTTCCGCCTCCGCCATGGTGGAGACCGTAGCGGAGGCGGAAGGGAAAGAGTGCCCCCACGGCACAGGCCCGCCCGCGGATCGGTGGGCCCCGATTGCGGGCCAGGCCACTGTGGGGGCACCCCCCGGGGCCAGAGCGCCCCGCGCCCCCCCCCCAGGACCCCGGAGCCCGCCCACGCCGCCTTGTACCGCCGTTCAAAAGGTGGTTTAATCCACGCCGGCGGGACAGGCAATTTATCGGCGGGACTTCGGCCCATCCGGGCCGAAGAATCGAGCGGGGGGGGGGGGCCCGCCAACCGGCGCGGCCCGATTCCCGCCCCCGTCGAATATCCGGTGCCGGAGACTTCCGCAACCGGCGGGGGCGGGATTCACAGCAGCCCCCGGCGATTCTCCAACCCGGCGGGGGGTCGGAGAATGACGCCCCTCATGCGGAGTGTTTTACTCTGCTAGGTCACTGCAGCCAAAATCTAGGCCAATCAGAGAGCTACCCAGTTTGCATTAGGCATCACAAAAGCCACACAGAGACATATATGTGTTCGATAATGACATCAATAAATGAGGACTGTTAAAGGTTACAATGTAGGCCACGCAGTGTCAGGGGTTCAGTAAATGTAAAGAGAGGTGTAATATATATTGCACAATATCACAGTGCCAGGAACCCGGATTCAATTCCCCCCTTGAGTGACTGCCTGGATGAGTGAAGCTCCAACCGCACTCAAGGAGCTCCACAGCGTCCAGGACAAAGCAGCCACTTGATTGCTCCCCCTTCCTTGTTGTCCAGTCCCGTTTTTCAAAATTTCTGAACCATTCCTTCAAACACTTACCTCTGCAATCTTCTGTCCATTGATTCATAAAAGTGCCAAAAGGAAGAAGGCAAGAGGTAGCCCAGACTGTCATGAGCTTAACCGTGAAGAAATGGCTAACGTACTTTACTTGCATAATAACAATATCTACTTTCAGAATGATGAGAAGTTTTGTTCAAGTACATGGGCAGAAACCCATTCAGCTGTCAGCAACAGAGAGAACAGATTTAAAATGATTGACGAAAGAACAGGGGAGAGCTATGAGGGACATGGACAGGGTGGATAGGGAGCAGCTGTTCCCCTTAGTTGAAGGGTCAGCCACGAGGGGACACAGGTTCAAAGTGAGGGGTGGGAGATTTAGGGGGGATTTGAGGAAAAAGTTTTTACCCAAAAGGTGGTGACGGTCTGGAATGCACTGCCTGGGAGGGTGGTAGAGACGGGATGCTTCACATCCTGTAAAAATAGATGAGCACTTGGCACGTTGTAACATTCAAGGCTATGGGCACAGTGCTGGCAAGTGGGATTAGGTGGGCAGGTCAGGGCCTTTCATGTATTGGTGCAAACTCGATGGATGCACTGTAGTATTCTGCGATTCTGTGATTCAGTTAAGGAGAATTTTATTTACACAGTATAATCTTCAATGTACTATCTGAAGAAATGCTGGAAGTGGATTCAATGGTAACTTTCAATGGGGAATTGGGCACATACTTGAAAATAAAGATTTGCAGGACTATGGGACAGAGCAGACCACTTGGAAAGCTCTTTCAAGGAGCTAGCCTGGGTATAATGGGCCGAATGGTCTTCCTCTGCTGCGGAATTCTGTGATTCTATATTTATTTGTATGTTGGGTCACTGTTGGGGTAAACTAAATGCAGCTCTCACGTGCACCTACCTAATACATATGCTGCCGGTGCAGTGGGGAGATTCAGGGTACAGTGCGAACTGGCAAACCTTCACCCACTGGGGGCACCAGTCAAAACTCTGGAATTGGGGATCAGCAGGCTTTTCATTCCAGGTTACAAATATATCCTCAGCTCTGTGAGCTGCGACGGAAGACTTGCAGAATTAGAGCTTTTCTCATTGGAGCAAATGATGGTTGACAGGGGACAATATCCCCAAACTCAAAGAGAATACGAATGGAAGCAGGGTGCTTCACTAAGATGGTGAGTTTTGAACGGTACGCAATCAAAACTAGTAATGGAATGAAACTCTCACTGGGACCATCCTAAAGTAGCTGACCCTCAGTTCATTTCCTCTTTTGAGAACGGAACGCAAAACATAATTGGAATCTGGCTGTAGATTCTGTGAGATCGCACTCTCTGGGAGCGTTACCCAACAAGAGTAGACAGTTGTAAAATCCAGCATGCAGTCAGTGGCGATCAGGTTCGGATGGAACCATGTTTTTGGGTCAGTTGGATAGCTCACAAGAAAGACCCAGTATCATAATTAAGGGCGGGATTCTCCAGTCTTGTCCATGATGGGACCCGTTGCGAGCGAGAATGGTGTTCCTGCCAAAACTCCATTCATTTTTAGTGGCACTGGAAGATCCCATGAATGAGGACGGAAGATTTTGGCATTAGAGTGTCCAAGCCAAGCGAGTGAACAATCTCCACCCGTCTATAAAGTTTCTGTTTAATACAATTGGAGTGCAGGCATTCTTATGCATTTGCCCCGGGTTAATTCTAGGAGAAGAATATAGTGAATGGATTTCACGGAACAGGAAGTTTTACAACAGTCGCAAGGCGTTTATGAAAGCAAAGTAGACTGTCAGGATGTACAGGCAGGACAGTCAAACATAAATGGTGGGATTATCCGTTTCAGAAACAAAGTGCTGATGCCGGGACTGAGTCGGTGGACTTCTACAAAAGCAAAATTGCCACTGCCCCCGGAGAAATTCATCAACCGATAAGGGGCGAGCACTGGCGTCATGTGGGACATAATTGATTCCAATGGAAAACGGTGTCCGATACGCCAGGGTCGGGATTGACACTCGAGAGGCTGACAAGCTGCAGCCGCATATTCGCACTCCAGTCCCCGCGCACACTCATCCCAGCCAACAAGATGGCAGCATGGTGCACCGCACCCCGGTTCTCGGACGCAGAGCTCAACACCCTGCTGGACGCCGTAGAGGAGAGGTGGGCCGCCCTGTACCCCAGGGTGGGGAGGGGGCTGCCACCCGCTGCGATACACCGGGCCTGGGTGCTGGTGGCAGAGGCTGTGAGCGCCGTGCGACCCACCACCAGGTCTGGAAAGTAGTGCTGCAAAAAAAAAAACTGCATGACCTCCTCAGGGTGACCCTGGCACCAACCTCACCCCTCACACACCCGTAACCCCACCTGCCCGCACCCGGAGGGCGGCCGGAAGCCACCCGCCGGCATGTGCGTACACCCCACCCTGCACCACATGCCAGCACCCATACTGGCCGCCATGGCTGGGTGCCCTGGCCACAAAGGCCACCACTACCACCCCCTGTGCTGCATGCATCTGACTGCCTAATACTGCACTTTCTATCTCTCTACCTCCACGTAGGAGAAGACGGGTCGCCACCACCAGGAGAGGGAGAAGACTGGATAGGGACCGCCGGTACTGCGGTCCCTCACCGCAGCAGAGCAGCAGGCACTGGACCTGCTTGGCGGGCCCAGAGGAATGATAGTCTCTGAGGCAGAGGCTGGCATCGGGCGAGTAAGTGAGACCCCGCTGAGTTGCGCTTTGCCATGGCACGTGTGTCAGCACCCCCACCACCACCCCCACTCCCCCCCACACCCTCACCCCCCCCACATCTCCCCCACACCACCCCTCCCCCCCAAATACCTCCACCCCCACCGCCACCCCCACTCCCCCTCACACCCTCACCCCCCCCACATCCACCCCCACACCACCCCTCCCCCCAAATACCTCCACCACCACCACCACTCCCACCCCCCCTGCCCCTCCACACCATCCCCACATCCCCCCACACTCCCCCACACACACCCTCCACCACCACCATCCCCACATCACCCCCACATCTCCCCCCAAGCACACCATCTTCCCCATCACCCCAACCCGCGATCCAATCATGCGTTCTGTCATTTGTCTTGCAGGATCACCTGGCAATGAGGTGGGCCCTTCAGGTGTTCCCCGACCCCAACCACACCCCTAACACCAAATGAATAGCAGCGAGGAAGAGGACACAAGAGACAGCTAGGGGAGCCCTCGAACCGCAACCCGAGATACCCCGGAGCACAAGTCCGGAAACAACACTGACTTCCCAACACAGTTATCTGCAACACCCTCCAGCATCCCAGAGATCCTCACCTCGGTTGGACACTTTAGTGAAGAGTCTCCTGGGGCACTATCGGGTGCGCACCGCACACGTGCTGCAGTACATCAGGTGGAGGTAGGAACCCCCGAGGGGGTGGAGGGTCGGAGGGCAGCCCACCCCCAGGGACTAGGTGCTGTACGGACAGTTTTCTGGAAAGGGTGGTCCCATCGATAGTGGAAATGCAGTCTCAGAACCAGGCACTGCATGAGGGGTTGTCAGTAACCATCCAGCTCCTGCAGATGCAGTTGGAGGAGTCCAACCGCCTTCAGGGGCAGGAGGTGGTGCCAACCATGCGGGTCACCCAGACCTCACCGGTGACGTCGACGGGCGAAGGTATTGGCCATGGGTAAGGATATCCAAGGCCTGGGGCACTCTTTGTGGGCGGTGGCCGAGGCACAGGACAGGGTTGCCTGTTACAAGCAGCCATGTACAAGGGCCATCTGGATATTGCAGCGGCGTTCCAGAGCATGGCCCAGTCACCGCGGGTCATGGCTGAGGGTGTCAGCAGCATTACCCTGATTTTGGTTGGCCTAAGCCAGGCACAGAGGCATGTGGTACAGTGACTGGCTGATGTGGCACACACCCAGAGGGAGGTGGCGCAGTCACTGGCTGATGTGGCCCACACCCAGAGTAAAGTAGTCCACACCCTGTGCTCCATGGCCGCGAGCACTCAGATCCTGGTCGAGGCAGGAGCGGGCCTCCAGGACAGGCAGCGCCAGGTGGCGGGGCGCCACAGGTGTTAGCTCCACTCACACCCCATCCCAAGGTGTAGTCCGGGGCCAACGGGCATTTTGAGGCAGAAGGAGGTGACGGGGCCTGGTCTGGTGACTCTTGCAGGGGTGCTGCCGGAACCCCACAGCACTTTGGACTCCCCCCCCCCCCCCCCACTTCTGTCCCTGGAACATCTGATGGGCAGCGGGCAGAACAGGGTGGCACCACGCCATCTGGGACACCCAAGCAGCAGCCGGGCCCGTTCAGGCCCGGTTGCACAAGAAGGTGGCTGCCAAAGGGGACCCAGGTCACAGGGCGGGAATTACAGTTGGCCGCCTCCACTCCTGCTGTACCACCTGGAGATCCACCAAGATATAGAGTCAGGGCCTGTAAGGCCAGAAAGGTAGACCACCAGTTATGTTGGCACGGGTGCAGCACACAGTATCATGCTAGGGTCTCGGGCACAAACCTGAACATGTATCTTTGCTATTTCACAATAAACACCTGTTCACACCATTTCAACCTGCCTTGGTGCTCTGGCAGGAGGGTGTGAGGGATGGGCTGGGTTGTGCTGGCTGCTGAGGGGTGCTGGGGGCAGGGGGGAGGGGGCAGACAGGGTGGGCTTTGGCCAGGGACCCCAGTTCAGCCAGCTCTCACTTCTCCAGTGCCCCGCCCCCGTCCCTCTCCACCACATCCCCCCTGCCAACCCCCTGCTCCCACCGCCCCCACCGCCCCCACCCCAGGGAATCGATGGCACCGTGTGATGGAATGGCCAGCAGGGATCACCCAGGTGGACGGAGGAATGTGCTACCGTGGGCAGCAGTCAGACGTTGTCAAACGGTGCGGAGCAGCAGAGCTCATCGCAGAGCAGACCAGACCCACTGTTGCCAACCCAGGGCCCACACCCCATAGTCAGGCAGGTAGGAATCATGGGGGAGGTTGCAAGGGGGCGGGGTTGGTTGCACATGGAGGGTGTTCATTGGAGGGGGTGGTTGGCCTGTTATGTTATGTGGTCAAGTTATGGGTAGGGCCCCATGCCCTACCCATTCTGCCCCCCCTCCTCATCCTCCCCATCAGACGAGGCCTGGCATTCATCCTCCTCCTCCCTCTGCTGCGTGATGTTGTGGAGGACGCAGCAGGCCACCACGATGTGGGAGACCCTCCTAGCGCTATACTGGAGGGCTCCTCCAGAGTGGCCCAGGCACCTGAACTGCATCTTCAGGATGCCAATGTGCCGCTTGATCACGCCCCTGGTCGGGCATGGGCACCATTGTATCAGGTCTCCGTGTCAGTCTGTAGTCTCTGGCTAGGTGTCATCAGCCACGACTGCAGCGTATAACCCCTATCGCCCAGGAGCAACCCCTCAGCCGGAGGTGCACCTCGAAGAGGTCAGAAACTATTGCGTGTTCCAGGATGAAGGCGTCATGCACAGAATCCCACCCAAGATTTAAATACTTTTTTAATAAGATAGCTTTTTAGATTATCCATTCCTAAAGTGGGACCACATCCAGGGGTTAATGTTCTGGAGCCATGGGAAGCTGGCTTGGCTCGGGATTTATGTCAGGGGGCCATGTACCTGGTGAATGTATTTGTGATGGTGTACCTCTTCCTAAATCCTAATATATCCATAGATATAGCTAGAAAAGGCTAGTTTACATTTGATTCCTGTGTGCGTACCTTTTTTGCGGCAAAAAAGGGTTTTGACATTTTTGTTTTGAAGTATTTTTATTGGCATACTCAATTTTACATAGTGAACTTTGCATCGATATTTACAATTTGTTTAGTTCTTATGTATATACATTCTTTCTTGATATATCTTCTCCCCCTTCCCCTCTCCCTACCCCCCTCCCCTCCCTGACTCCTCCTGGTGTCTCCCTCTTCCGTTCTGGGTGTTCTATTACTTAGCTCCTCTTTTCCCCTTTCCCCTCCTTCTTTCTGTGTTTTTTGTTGCAGGCCTTGTGAGTCTGTGGAGAGAGGGTGGGGGGGGGGCTTCATGACCCTCTCCCTCCCCCTCCTCCACGCTTCTCCCTGTGTTCCCCTAAGTACCTCCTCATTCCCTCCCCCCTTCCCTTTTTGTACCTCTTAGTGTTGTATGCTTTTGTCTGCACATCCCGTCTCTCCCTCTTTCTTCCCCTCTATTCTATTACTGAGCTCATTTTTTCCCCTTACCCCCCCTCTTCCTTCTGTGTGTTTTGTTTGCAGCTTTGTGGGGGTTTTTGTTTTGGTGGGGGGGGGCAGGGCAGCACGGTAGCACAGTGGTTAGCACAGTTGCTTCACAGCGCCAGGGTCCCAGGTTCGATTCCCGGCTTGGGTCACTGTCTGTGCGGAGTCTGCACGTTCTCCCTGTGTGTGCGTGGGTTTCCTCCGGGTGCTCCGGTTTCCTCCCACAGTCCAAAGATGTGCAGGTTAGGTGGATTGGCCACGCTAAATTGCTCTTGGTGACCAAAAAGGTTAGGTGGGGTTACTGGGTTACGGGGATAGGGTGGAGGTGTGGGCTTAGGTAGGGCGCTCTTTCCAAGGGCCGTTGCAGTCTCGATGGGCCGAATGGCCTCTTTCTGCACTGTAAATTCTATGATCCATGATTCCTGCCTCATCTCACCCTTTCCCCTCTTCCGTACTTCTCCCTGTGGTTCCTGTAAATTTACTCCTCATTTCCTTCCCCCGTCCCCTTTTGTACCTCCTAGAGTTGTGTGATTTTGTCTGCTCTCCCCCCTCTCTCCCTCTTTCCCTAATCGCTGTTGGCCTCGAACAGGTCTTGGAACAGGCCGACGAGTTGCCCCCATGCTTTGAGGAAGCCCTGTTCCAACCCTCGGATGGTGTACTTGATCTTCTCCAGATGGAGAAGTTACACCATTTCTGCCAGCCAGTCTGCAGCTGTGGGTGGTGCTGCTGATCGTCAGCCGAGCAGGATTCTCCGGCGTGCAATCAAGGAAACGAAAGCAAGGACATCGGCCCTCTTCCCCATGTGTAGCCCTGACTGCTCCCGATATCCCGAAGATTGACACTTTCGGGCATGTCTCCACCCTCACCCCCACAACCTTGGACATTGCCTCGGAGAAGGCTGTGCAGAACCCTACAAGCCTGGGGCATGCGCAGAATGTGTGGGCGTGGTTGGCCGGGCCTCCCTGGCACTGTTCACATTTATCTGCCACCTCCGTGAGGAAGAACCTGTTCATGCGGGTTCTGGTCAGGTGCGCTCTGTACACCACTTTAAGCTGCATGAGGCTGAGCCTTGCGCAGGAGGACGAGAAGTTGACCCTACTCAGTGCTGCGCTCCAGAGTCCCCAGCCCACTTCCACCCCCAGTCCGTCCCCCCATTTCCATCTGGCTTCGTCCAGTGGTTGTCTCGTCCTGTCCAGTATTTGTCCAGCAATGTTGTCTCATCTGGTTCTATGTGTCTACCACCACTGGGCAGGATGTGTATTTTGTGGGGTGGGGGAACCGCAGCCTCCGCGGAGGGTCATTCCCTTTCAGGAAGACATCTCCATCCTCACCCATTCCATGGTGGGTTCGCGAATCCATCCCTTCACTCTCTCCGCCGTTGCTGCCTGTCAGACGTTTCAGTTGCTGTGAAATGAAGAGTCTAAAGTTCTCGTTCCTTTTCACCAAAACCCATTTATTTCACTTCCACAGCCTCTGCACAAAACTCTTAACAACACACCACCTGACAGAGACCACCTGAAGCCCCTTTACATATCAGTGTCAATTAATGGATACCTAACATAAATGAGACAACTAATTGCAATGTCTCTTAACCCATTACTTAGCAGTCTCCCCTTCCTTGGAGAAAAAAATAATTAGGCAAAAACAAAATTTCAGCAAACTCAAAAACACACACATGATGTCCCCCCCTTTTCTTTTTTGGACGAGAAAGGGAAAAAAAACAGTCACAGAAACAAGCGCCCTTCATTAACAATATCCAAAAGTTTCTGTGAGCTCGCCCCTCTTTTCGTAAAACAGTCTGACAGTTGATAGCTCCTGTCGCCCCATTTAAATTTTGTTATTTCCCTTCTTTCAAACATCTGCTTCGAACTTGTGATGTCTATCCGTAACCACTTTTCATTGACACTTTTTTGTAGAGTGCACATTTTCCCACAGGGATTTATTGTCAATGTGACAGTCGATCGGTATATTACCCAAATCCCCTAATCCCAAAATTTCTGTCAATATCATACTTATAGAAAAAGCCATTTCCACCGCCTCTACAAGGCTTAACGTCTCAGCAGCCAAAGTGCTTTTTACCACTCTCCTTATTTTCTTTGTTTCCCACACAAGTGGGCAACATTTACCATTGTTCCCCAAAAGGAAAACTATAAAACCTCCTGCGCTTGAAACCCCATCACATAACTTTGCATAGGACGCATCACTATAAACTATGAGTTTCAAGTGCTTAAGATCACCTAAAACCAGGAACTTCAAAACACACTCCTGCATTTTTAGTTTGGCCAACGCTTTATTTGCTCTTATTATGTCTTCCACTTTGGGATCATTCATTTTTGTACTCAACTCTAAGACATCAAAACTCACGTCTGGTCTAGTCTGTCTACCTAACCAGTTCAGTTGCCCAATTAAACTTTGCAGTTGCTCTTTTTCTATCTTTGAAACCATTGCGTCTTTTTGTGAAACTCGGCTACGACTAATTGCTATTGGCGTGATGCTTTCCAAATAAGATTGCTGACGTAAAGTTGCCCCTAACTTAGTCTGTCCAATTTCCAGTCCAATATATTTAAATGCACCGGAAGCCTGACTTCCAAACCTGAATTCTTTCCTCAAACCAGAGATTACAATAGCTTCAAAATCTCTAGTCCCACCCCACAAAAAATCATCGACATGCATCATAAAGATGCCAGAAAGATTTCCTTTATAGTGCCAGTAAAACATTGCAGGATCTGCTTTCAACTGGCAACAGCCTGACTTTAACAAAACTGACCTTACCGAAAAATACCAGACTCTAGATGCATCATTTAATCCATATACACATTTGTTCAACTTCCAGAGTACCCCTTCTGTGTTAGCTGCTTCTTTAGGAGGACGGAGAAAAATGTCTCTCTGGAGCTGATGCCCTGCAAAAAGGCAGCTTTTATATCTATAGATTTGCATTCCCATGCCTTTGTGGCTAATGGAGCCAAGAAGATCTTTAAAATAACCTTTCCTGCTGTAGGTGAATCTACTCTTAAATCCTGATCTTCTAAGTTTTCTTCAAATCCCCTTGCCACGAGCCTGGCCTTTGCCTTATAAGTTCCATCCGGAAGAACCTTTTCCATGCAAATCCATCTGTGGGATGGAGCTCTTTGTCCCCTATCCGGTACTTCCGCGTATACCCCAAATTCACTCCAACTATGCAATTCCTGCTGTTTAGCTTCTTTAATAACTTTTTCATCTAATTTATTTGAAGCCACCACAATCTCACGTGCATGTGGGCTTCTACTCCTATCAGTATTAGTAGTCTTACTCATGTTCTGAGATCTTGACAAACTACGTCCCCTCTCCCGCCTGGTATCTCGTTCTGTACTGCTACTGCTTGATCTTTCCCTTCTGCTGTGGGATGTCCTTTCAATAGTTCGCGACCTTTTCCTGCGTACCTGTTCACTATCCAATGTACTATCTGAACTGGCACTGCATTTCTGTGCCCTCCATTTTTGAACTTCGTTTTCCCAATCCATTGTCTTGACTCCTTCCCCTGAATGCTGTACATTCATTCAATGTTTATACTTTCCAGTGGCCTTCCCTGCTCTACTAATAACAGTTGCATCCTTCCATTGACTAGACCCTTCAGGCAAGTATGTCACTTTTGTACCAACTTTTGGCAGTTGCCCTTTCGGAAAAATGGCCTGTTTTAATTCACCAGAAGTGTTGTGTTCCTCCACAAAAACCTTGTCTATATCAGTTAATTGGTCCTCATAGTTCTGTAACACATGTGTACCAGATAACTCTGGTTCCTCGTCATACCTGTCTGCTCTATCTAAATTTGAAAATTTGTAATCTGTACCCATTATCCTTGATGAATGGACCCTAACATGTTGCAAAATAATTGTTTTGCCATCTATGTCTATGATCTTCCCTGGGCCTTTCCATTCATTAGAATTGTCTCTCTTATAGTATACCATGTCTCCTTGCTGAAAAACGGCATCAGATGGCCATACGTTATGTCTTGATGCTCTGCGAATTCGTTCAGAGATTTCTGCTTCCAAAAAAGCTTTTCTACTGCTATGTAATGCATTTAAATGTTCAGCAAAACCAGAGCTAATTGTAGTCCCCTCCCAAGCTGGAGGCTGGTCATCCAAAATGGACGGAATTTTAGGATTTCTACCAAACACTAATTGATAAGGACTATAGCCCCCAACCATCTGCAATGAATTATTTGCATGTACTGCCCATACTGAAGCTGAATGTAGCCTGCAATTTGGTCGATCTGCCAAAATTTTCCGAAGCATGTCATCGATGACAGCATGATTTCTTTCACAGACACCATTACTAAATGGGCTTTCTGCAGCCGTATTCATAACTCTGATATTCATGTTTTCACACATATCCCTAAACTCATCATTAGCAAATTCTCCCCCATTGTCCGTAAGGAATTTTGCTGGTGGACCCATTCCTGTCCCTATCCATTTTTCCATGATTTGATCCAGAATTACTCTCTTTTCTTTACTTCATACAATCGTTGATTGACTAAATCTGGTTGCTAAATCTACAAAATGCTAAATAAATATATTATTTGCTTTATCCCAGATCTTAAGGTCCATGGCCACAATGTTGTTAAAATCCCTGGCCAAAGGTAGGGTTACTATCGGTCGTGCTGGTGTCCTTCTGTACTTCCTACAAACTTCACAGCGGTCACTAACCTGTTCTATCAGTTTAGTATAGTCGTCATCCCTTACCCCTGCATCCTTTAATAAAATGATCAGCCTCCGAGGAGACGGATGTGCAAATTGCCTATGCAGTTTTAATATCACAAGCTTTTTATCAGCTAAAGTCCCATTTTCAACTGCCATTACCACTCTATCTGAAAAATTATTTGTCAGTAATGGAATACAATAGTGTCCCGACTGTATAAATTGTAAGTCCACAGTCTTTCCAAAAACTGTTGCCTTATCCTGTTCCATATCCAGTTTCATGTGTGCTTTCTTCATCGATGGTCTGCTCAGAAGCAAAGGTATCTCACTTGATACAACATCCGTGCTAATAAAATGATTCACTCCGGCAATATTGCAAGGGATCACCACTCTTTTCAGCGACTTCAGAGTATTATCATCCCCAAACCTGAAACTTGTGGAACTTTCAAATTCCTTAACCTTGTTACGATTTTCAGCATTCAAAGAGTCCAGGTAACATTTTTACCAGTCAATTCCACACACAGTAGATGTGCAGCCACTGTCCAATACAGCACAGTTGAAGCATTCTGCAACCAACACGCTCATTACCGGCGTAAAACTGCTTGTCAATAGGACAATGCCTTCTTTCTGGTCATGTGTCTCTTCAAACACTCTATCATAACGAGTTGGACAGTTGAAAGCATAATGGTATTGAGAGTCACATCAAAAATATCGATTTATCATGCCCCGTGCATTTCTGGGGTTCATCTTCCTATTGTAGGTTCTAACTGGGTTTCTGTCTTCATAATTTCCTTGTATCGGTCTCCGTCTATAGTCTTGAGCCTTGTTCATAGCCATATGATTTCACCATCCTGTTACTAGTGTATCTTCCATATTCTGCCTTATTGCAGGCTGACCAGAGCCATCGGAATCGAATGTTTCCCCAGAAACTTTTGTGAAGCTTTTGTCATCTGTTCGAATAAGGTATCCTTATCAGTAAACTGAACTCCTGTCAAAACCAGGAGCCTATCCATGTTGCTCACTCTAGCACAGTCAAGTAATTTAAAGGCCAACACAGACTGTGTGGAAATTCCAGATTGTGTTTCTGCAGCCTTTTATATAGTCTGCCAAATTCCATTATATAGTCTTCCATGGAGATATCCTCCATTTTCCGGAACTTATCAAAATCCGACCATGCTTCATACGCACTTAACAAGTCATCTTTCTTATAAATCTTATCCATATCCTGTAATAAAGTCTCCAGACCTTCTTCTGAGTCTAACTCTTCCAATTCCAGCTCAGAAAGCACTTTGTTTCGGATTTTACTGCCATATGGTAGAGAAAGAGCCAATGCCATACCTTGTTTTCTCTTTCCCAAAGCAGTTACCTTAGTCCACATAACTACTGCACTTCTCCATTGGTCGTACGATTCCCTTTCAGAAAATAAGGGGGGATAGTCATATCCAGCCATCTTTATCCTGGGTTCAGCCATGTATCTTTTTTTTTTCCTTCTCACTCACTCCTTGGTTTGATCAGGAAAAGTTGTATCTTTCAAACCTTCACATTTGCACAGCAACCATCCTCTGCTGCCATTGTTAGACGTTTTAGTTGCTGTGATATGAAGAGTCTAAAGTTCTTGTTCCTTTTCACCAAAACCCATTTATTTCACTTCCACAGCCTCTGCGCAAAACTCTTAACAACACCACCTGACAGAGGCCACATGAAGCCCCTTTACATATCAGTGTCAATTAATGGATACTTAACTTAAATGAGACAACTAATTGCAATGTCTCTTAACCCATTACTTAACACTGCCCCGTGGTAGTATTGTAGATTCGGTCGTGGCAGACCGCCCATGACTTTTCTCCTTTGCAGTGTTGATTTGGGGATTATTACCCCACCAACCCCCATTAACTGCCCCCCCTGCCCTCTCATCCATCTATGCATACTCCCTATGTCAAGCTATGGCACCTCCATGCCAATTCACCCAGCAATATACTGTATAGAAGCAATGAACCCTACGTACAGTGACAGTAGGGTAAAGGATTTGGATTTGGATTTGGTTTTTGTCACGTGTACCGAGATACATGAAAAGTATTTTCCTGTGAGCTGCTCCAAGAGATCATTTGTACATGAAAAGAAAATATATAATAGGGCAACCCAAGATACACAATGTAAATACATAGATACCGGCATCGGTTGAAGCATACAGGAGTGTAGTATTAATCAGCACAGTCCATAAGGGGGTTGTTATGGAGTCTGGTAACAGCTGGGAAGAAGCCGTTTTTGAATCTGTTTGTCCGTATTCTCAGACGTTTGTATCTCCTGCCCGATTAAAGATGTTGGAAGAGTGAGTAAGCCGGGTGGGAGGGGTCTTTGATTATGCTGCCCACTTTCCCAAGGCAGCGGAACATGTAGATAGAGTCAATGGATGGGAGGCAGGTTCGTGTGATGGACTGGGCGGTGTTCACGGCTCTCTTGCGGTCTTGGGCCGAGCAGTTGCCATGCCAGGCTGAGATGCAGCCCGAGAGGATGCTTTCTATGGTGCACCTGTAAAAGTTGGTAAGAGGCAATGTGGACATGCCAAATTCCCTTACGTTTCCTGAGGAAGTATTGGTGCTGTTGTTCTTTCTTAGGCATAGCGTCGACGTGGGTGGACCAGGACAAATTTTTGGTGATGTGCACTCCTAGGAATTTGAAGCTATCAACCATCTCCAACTCGGCCTCATTGTGCCAGGGGTGTGTACGATACTTTGCTTCCTGAAGTCAATGAACAGCTCTTTAGTTTTGCTGAAATTGAGGAACCGATTGTTGTCGTTACACCACTCCACTAGGTTCTCTAAATCCCTCCTGCATTCTGACTCACAGTTATTTGAGATCTGACCCACTAAGGCCATATCATCAGCAAACTTGTAGATGGAGTTGGAGCCAAATTTTGCCACCCACCGTCCGTGATACCCGCATGGTGGCTGCAGACTCTGTTCAGGGCCGCCACAGTCGGGGGAGGGCCGATCGGAGGGCTGGAGGGCCTCATTCGGGACTGGGTTTTTTTTGTGCGGGCAGTCCGGGTCGGGTGAGCGGCCGATCGGGGGCACTATTTCCGTGGTCTGAGTCTGCCATGGAGCACGGCGCGGCTGTTGGAGCCCGTCACCGTGCGGATGCGCAGCCTCTGACCCGGATGTGCGGGGGGGGCCGTACCGGCAACTGGAGCTGCGAGCTCCACGACAGCTGCCTGCTCGCCCCCTGCAGGGCTGAGAATCTGTGGCCTTTTGACCCCAGTTGTTCTGGCGTAAAATACCACAGTTTTCATAACGGTATGGGGACATAGTCCCTGAAACGGAGAATCCAGGCCCTGTACAGATTGCAGGGAAGTGTGTTTCAACGAGTGTTTATTTGCTGTAACCTGTTTTGATACATGTTTGCAATAAAATACATTTTTTTAAAAGGATACAGGCTTGACTGAGAGGCCATGAGCGATGATTTGGGGTTTTGGGGATCATACCTTGGCATGGTGGCATGAGGGGCCACAGGGGGTGGGTGGGAGGATGTACCTTGGCATGGGAGGCATGAGGAGGAACTTTTGAATTTACCTTTCAAAAGATTCCCTCATGCAGACTATGGCTCACAACATCTCTGAGATGCCATGAACCACGCCTTTTTGAAAAGCAGACATCACTCCATGGTAATTGCAGAGAACTAGGGCGTACTTATCCTCGCGATGGAGCCGGCCAGGTCGGGGGTGCGTGCTGCGGGCTCACCACTCAAGCCAGCCCTCACATTTAAAAGGCATTACCGAAAATTGGAAACCCTGGGAAATTAGCTTGGGAATCCTGGATTCGTGACCCGCCTGCTATTTTTACAGGCCTCCTGTCTCACCCCAGCTCAGCAGAAATCCAGCCCTTTATTTTTACTGCGGTAGGTATGGGGCGGGCTTCTCCGTCGGCCAGGGTGCGGTGCGTGCCAGGGATTCTCCGTCTGTCCAGCTGGCCAATGGGGTTTCCCATTGTGGGCAGCCCCACGCCATCGGGAAATCCCCGGGCTGCCGACGCAACGGAGAATCCCGACAGCGGAGAATCCAGCCCATGGTTTGTCTGCACACAGGGATGAAGTGGACAAAAACAGTATTTGTACTCCAACATGCATTAAAAGAAATAAAAGTCTTGCTGGTTACAGTGAGCAGGAATATAGGATTGTTTGGATTTTATTTTGCTTAACTGTACGGTAATTGCAGGAAATGTTGGAAAATTGGACACAATTTGACTGCGTCTGGAATCACTTTGCTCCCTATGGTACCAACAAAATAGTGTGCATTAGCTATTCCAGAGTTTAATTCAAACCTGTAGCTCGTAATCTGTAACCTGTTCATGGTTTATAACTAAATATTGTGTGTCAGAAATTAGAGTTTTTCTGGGCTACTTGTGCCTTGTGCTTTCCAGACAGTCCCTGGAGTGGTTAGAGGAGAGACGGAGTTAAACTGGGCAAATCAAGGCAGCACAGGTTAGGCTGCTGTTACGCGGCTTACAATGCACATTGCAAAATCTGGAAAACATTTTTTGTTAGGTAAGGCAAAGGAAGGAGATGGAGCCGATATGGGTAAATAGAGTTACAGTATTCATCAGCCGTGCTCCAATTTAATGGCACAGAAAGCTCGAAAGGATGACTGGCCTACTGCAGTTCTGATGTTTTTACTGATAGTTTGTGAGTAGGGTGCAAAAAGAAAAAATAATCCGAATTCCCACGGACAATACTTTGGGCGGAGAGAGAATTCCGCTCATTTTCCTTGAACATCCATGAGGGGCATCAATGGATGAGTTGGTGGGGCTGGTGAGTTCAATAGTTAAGCAGGGCCCCAAATACTAGTTGAAAGTGAGTGTTTTTTCATCACTGCTCCTTCCTGAAGGTAGGAATGATTCACTTTTTCCAGTGGGCAAGCAAAATGCTCTGACAGCAGGGGTGCGTTTACCGACTGGTTGTGCCCGACTTGGTGACGCGATGGGGCCATCGAATCTCATGAGAGGCCTCTTGCAACGCTCGCGATCGATGTCTTGCAAAATTCATTCGAATCATTAGGCTCATTTAAATATGTCTGCCGGATTATCCCGGCACCCGGGAACTAAGGGCCTGCCCAGTGAGGCCTGGACCAGGCGCCGTTTAGTACTGCCCCACACAAATGTAGACCAGGTGTAACAGCACCAGGGGGGTTTCCCAAGGTGCCCAGGTGCCAGTGTGGCACTGCCAAGTGTCTAGACCCGAGGGTGGCCATGCTCAAGAAAGGGGTGCTGAGGGGGAGTATGAAAGGTGGGGTGGTGGAGGGCGGGTAGGAAAGGTCCTCAAAAGGTTTGGGGGAATTAAGGCAGGGGTCCTGAAAGTGGGGAGCCCGAAAGGAGGGGTGGGGAGGTCTGAATGAGAGGGCCCTCAGCGACTCCATAGTATTCTCACTTGATAGTGTGTGGGGCAATGCTCATGTAGTAGGGGGTGACATTGCTCATGGGTGGGAGATGTGGGGGACCCTCAAGCTCACATAGATCAGGGCACCCTTTCAAAATGGCGCCCCAATCTCTGAGGAGCCGGTCTCACCAGCAAGTTCAGCTCCCCAGCGTTGAAAACATTTCTAAGTGTGGGTTTGACACTGGAGAAATATTCCAAGGCCCAGAAAAGTGACTAAGTATGGTTGAATAGCATTGTGGATCTCACCCAAAAAGTCGGGGAAAAACACCGCACCAAACTCGCCCAAAATGACATACTTTGGTTGTATCACAACCCAGGTCCCTGCAAATGCTGGTCCCTGCTGGATGACCACTGACAAGGGATTAGCATTCATTCTAGGTCCCCTCCACCATCCACTGACATTATAATGAAGCCACCGCGGGCTCAGTAGGGGTTGCCAGATTGAATTTTGAATCTTCTGGCTCTGTACACTACATTCTGAGCACTTGTACTGGCTTTGATGAGGTCAAAATGAAATGGTGAGATGCATATGTAAAAGGAATCTGGAAGAAAGACACTGGCCAAAATGATATGCAGCATATGATGTGCAGTGTTTTGTTCAAACTGTGCCAACAGCAGAAATGAAAAGGTCATTACCATTTTGGGATCTTTTGATAATTACAATAGCAAGAATTTGCATTCATATAGTACCTTTAATGCAGTCTAAATGTCCAATGTACTTCCCAGGAGAGTGCTATCAGGCAGAATTTGATGCTGAACCACAGAGAAGTAATAAGACATGTCATAGAATCATAGAATCCCTACTGTACAGAAGGAGGCCATTTTTGGCCCATCGAGTCTGCACCGACACTCTGAAAGAGCACCATTCTCCAAGCCTATCCCCGTAACCCCATCTAACCTGCGCATCTTTGGACTGTGGGAGGAAACTGGAGCACCCGGAGGAAACCCACGCAGACATGGGGAGAACGTGCAAATCCACATACAGCCACCTGAGGCCAGAATTGAACCCAGGTCTCTGGCGCTGTGAGGCAGTAGTGCTAACTAACTACTGTGTCACCGTGCCGCCCCAAAGTCCACGTGACCAAAAGCTTGGATAAAGAGGTAGGTTTTAAAGAGATACCTAAAGGAGAAGGAAGAGTTAGAAAGGCAGAGTGGGTTTGGGAGGAAATTCCAAAGCCTAGGGCCTAGGCACAGTCCACAGCGGGTTAATGAAAACTGGGAATGTGTAAGGGGCCGGAATTTGAGGAGTGCAGAGATCTTGAAATGTTGCAGGGCCAAATCCGCAGAGATATAGTAAGGGGGGGGGGGGGGAGGGGCGCAGAGATATAGTTGGGGGGGGGGGGTGGGGGGGGCGGTGAGACCACTAAATAATTTGAACACAATGTCTGAGAATGTTAAAATTGAGGTGCAGAAGAAATAGGAGACCAAATAAGTCAATGAGGACAGAGGTGATAGGTGAACAGAACTCTTGGCAGAACCCAAATAATTGTTTGTGCAAGTTTGTGTGTGCAGTGGACTAAAATTCTGATTTGTAATTCCAATTCCTGGCTGCTAGGCCTGGTTTGCATAGGTTCCCTCAAGTCAGCGATGGATAAAACCTTTTCACTGTCTTGCATGATTAGTTTTGCCATATTTATATTTTGCTGTGGATGGCATTGTCAATTGTCTTGAGATGTTTTATTGTATTGAAGGTGAAATTTGTTGTATGTTTCTCTCAGTAGACCATAAGATCTAGAAGCAGAATTAGGCCATTCGGCCCATCGTGTCTGCTCCGCCATTCGATCATGGCTAATATGTTCCTCATCCGCATTCTCCTGCCTTCTCCCCATAACCCTTAATCTCCATATTAATCAAGAAATCTCCTTATTAATCAAGGACACCAGATTTGTTTCTCCTCCTCTCTGTTTTAAATTTGCTACCCCTTATCCTGGAACTATAACCTCTTGTTCTAGGTTGCCCCACAAGAGGAAGCATCCGCTCCACGTCTACCTTATCCATATCTTTTATCATCATATATACCTCAATCTGATCTCCCCTCATTCTTCTAAACTCTAGAAAGTATCGGCCTGAACTGCTCAATCTCTCTTCATAAGACAAACCCCTCGTCTCTGGAATCAATCTAGTGAACTTCCTCTGAACTGCCTCCAATGCCACTGCATCTTTCCTCAAATAAGGGGACCAAAACTGTGCATCATACTCCAGATGCGGTCTTACCAATGCCTTGTATAGTTGCAACAACACCTTCTTATCTTTATACTCAATTCCTTTAGCTATAAATGCCAACATTCCATTCGCTTTCTTTGAATGTGTCTTGTATACTTAACAAACAGATTCTATGGTGCCAGCAACCCTGACGTGTTATAGGGCAACGTTTCCAAACACTCCTCCCTGGCATAGAGGGGTGAAATTGGAATGGCGTAGAGGGGTGAAATTGGAATATGGGCAAGAGAAAATTGGCAGTCCATTTGACCACTCAACCACATTTGCTTTGTTATTGTGGCAGGGTGTGAAATGCATTGCTGATTTGCCGTCACCTATACTACCATTTAAGATGCTTTCCTTGAATTTTGCTTGTTAGAAGCGTGTGCCAGGACGGTACGTATTCTCCCAACATGTGGTCCTCAGCAGGCAAAGCTGTGTCCCAAGAATGCCTATTTGTTAGGTTTACTCATCTGACAGCTCCTCGAAGAACTCTGAAGTAGGGAGCCTTCTACATCAGTAAGAATGAAGACAAGAAAGAGTTTGATTACGCTGAGCATCACTTCCCCGTCTATTGTTGAAGATTATTTTGTTCAAGGAGTGAATGTTCATAATATCGGCAGAGAAAATTGACTGGAAGCTATCAAGCTCAACAGTTTGAGGGAGCTGAGTTATCACCAGTGGGGCGATTGAGTCATTAATTCTGAATGCTTCAACAATCTTGTCACTTCAGCCTTGTATATTAATCTGGCTCTCTCACTTTGCTGGGTTCAGTAACTCCTCCATGCAGTATTACACTCCCTATTATATCACTATCAAGCCTCACTGTTCAAACAAAACATTTGGAAAACTGACAGAAGGGAAAAAAACAAACAAAAAGGATGCTAAACTGAACAGCGACGGTTGGTAGGTGTTTAAAATTAATGAGAGCCTTCCATTTAAAACATGCGAGTTTTAAATGGTTAAACAAAATTAATAGTTAGACCACAGCAAAGCAAATGGCAGATATTCACAATGCGATGAAATGCTGTTTGTGATTTTGGATGTGCGGGGAGCTGCTAATGCACTGGCATTCATTCAGTTGTCTGGAAAGTCTGATTGAAGCCGTGTCACAAATATTAACATTATAGGCATGTTTTAAATCAGAAATGAGGCATTTGAAAGCTTGCATAACAATCAGAGACTGGGAATTCTCAAAATGCTGTACACGTTGTGTGTAAAATCTAAATACCCTATAATGTCAATAATTGATGCTCTTGAGAAGTGGTAATTAAATTAGTTAATTACGCTGGTGAAATTACATGTAATTATGTGACTGCAGGGTATGCTTAGTAAATTACTCTCTCCAATACTCAGTGCATGTTTCTCTGCCAATTTTGCTACTTGATGAATAGGTGGCTTTTGGAACATCTTAATTAAATTAATGTTTGCATCTTCAATTTAGCTCTTGATTGTAAGAAATTACTTCCTTGCAGGCGTTTTAAAAGAAATATTCTTGCATGTGGCATCTAAACCGGTAGATGACTAAAACAGTGATAAGTGAAGTTCTGAGGAACCTCTTGGAAAGCTTTGGAGGGTTTTCTCCAATTTTGTTTTGCCACAGTCTGAAAATGCGGTCACTGAGCAGGAGGTGGGAATAGCAGCAGCGATCTTCCAGTGACACCAAATCAGTGCACAGTTCATGATGAATCATTTTTATTATTAATCGTGCATGCGAGAATCCCATCAAAACAATGGCATGAAAAATAATTAAACAGATCTCCAATTTTCTTGGAACCTTCGATGATAGCCGAGAAAACACAAGTACAGTGGCTTCAACAAAACTGATAATCAGTGTCTGTCTTTATACTTCTCGACTTGTCGTTCCCCACTAGCATACTTCTTTCTCCTGGTGGTAAGTTGGATGCATTATTCCTGTCGTGGAGGTTACAGTTCTCTGGGCTTGCTGCCAATGCTTTTCTGTGATTGGCCAGCAGGAGGTGGGCGTCCTGCCAATCTTTGTTGCTCTGGCACAGATCTCTATCTGGGAACCCAGCTGAGAGTTGGTAGTCGCCAAATGGGAGCAGGTGAGGTGGAGCACCGCTACAGACTACAGGGAGCCTAGTACCACACAACTGAATCTAGTGTCCCCTCCACTCCCTCCATATGCCAGCGATTCTTTTACATTCCTCCTTGCTAATGAACCAGTGAATGCAACCTCAAAGAGTAAAAAAACGATGTTCATCCCTCATCAGACTTGCATGAAAGATAGAGGTAATATAAAGTCTGCCAAGGTGAAGTCCATGATAGCTTCAACTGTTTTCCCTCTCTAAACAACAAAGCCCCTGATAGGTGGCAGCAAAAGATTTTGAAATTAACAAAAATATTCTGGACATACGCAAGTGCAAGAAAATAATTGAGTAATGTGGTGGAGAAGACGCAGCAAAGATACACGGCAAGAAGAATTAGATTTAGATTTATGGTCACGTGTACCGAGGTACAGTGAAAAGTATTGTTCTGGGTACAGTCCAGACAGATTGTTCCATACATGAAAAGCAGGACATTCAATAAATGCACAATGTAAATACATAGACATAGACGTCGCATGAAGCATACAGAGCGTAGAGCGTAGTATTACTCAGTAGAGAAGATGTGTGGAGAAATCAGTTCAGTCCATAAGAGGATCATTCGGGAGTCTGGTAACAGCGGGGAAGAAGCTGTTTTTGAATCTGTTAGTGTGTGTTCTCAAACTTTTGTAACTTCTGTCCAATTGGAAGAGAGAATAACCCAAGTGGAAGGGGTCTTTGATTACGATGTCCGTTTTCCCAAGGCAGCGGGAGGTGTAGACAGAGTCAATGGATGGGAGGCGGTTTCACATGATGGACTAGGCTGTGTTCACGACTCTCTGTAATTTTTTACAGTCTTGGGCCGAGCAGTTGCCATACCAGGCTGCGATGCAGCCAGATAGGATGCTTTCTATGGCGCATCTGTAAAAATTGGTAAGAGTCAATGTGGACATGCCGAATTTCCTTACGTTTCCTGAGGAAGTATAGGCGCTGTTGTGCTTTCTTGGTCATAGCGATGACATGGTGAACCAGGACAGATTGTTGGTG
Source organism: Scyliorhinus torazame (assembly GCF_047496885.1). Classification (NCBI taxonomy): domain Eukaryota; kingdom Metazoa; phylum Chordata; class Chondrichthyes; order Carcharhiniformes; family Scyliorhinidae; genus Scyliorhinus; species Scyliorhinus torazame. Next base: position 270,567,386 of record NC_092712.1, on the reverse strand, counting down.
ATGTGCACACCCAGGAATTTGAAGCTGTCAACCATCTCCACCTCGGCACCATTGATGCAGACAGTGATGTGTATGACACTTCGCTTCCTGAAGCTGATGACCTGCGCCTTAGATTTGCTGACATTGAGGGCCAGATTATTGTGGTTGCACCACTCCACTAAATTCTCTATCCTTTGCAAGATAGAAATGTAGGGGATGGTAGGTAGATGGAAAAAATAGGCAAATAATTAAAATGGGGGAGCCAGTTGACACCGACAGTTGTAAGAATTATTATTGTGATTAGAGGGCTGCAGAGTGACCAATAGAAAGATAAGGCACTCCTCCTGAACTTTGTGTTAAGCTTGGTGTAGGAGACCAAGAACGGTGAGGACAGAGTGGGATTGGCAAGTGGAGTTGAAGTGATAATTTACTGGTCAACTACTGCAGAGAGAATGGAGTAACTAGTCCAAATGCCTGCCCAATCTGCAAAAGGAAATTTGCTGGAATGCGTGACGATGTAAAGCTCGCTAAAGCGCTATGTGTCACAATTCATTCCATAACTTCGAATCCGATTGTCCTGCCCTTTCCTGATAGTCTAATAATTTATTTTAAAGAGAAATATACAATTACGTGAGGGAGAAAAGTGTTCAAGGCTGGAAGAAAGATCAGGGAAATGGGATTAAAGTAAACATCTGGGATGTGGAACTAACACCATTCCTGGGAGTGAAGCAGCTGAATTGACCGTTCATTAATACTGTTTATAAAAACATGAGAATCACAAATTGTGGGAACGGTTTTCCAGCCCCACCCACCAGGATTGTCCAGCCCCACCCACCAGGACTGTCCAGCCCCACCCACCAGGACTGTCCAGCCGCGTTGGAAGGCAATGGGCTTTTGGCTGGGCTGTCAAATTTCCCTCGGCAGGCCCAGCCACGACGGGCGGAAAATTCAGGCCTGTGAAACTAACACAGAGCATTTTGAAACACCTCAACCTCGGCATTGGGAAAGTCAGCATTGGTATTACTTAAGTCAACAGTAGCATTGGGCAAATTAGCATAAATGTTGAGCAAGTTAGGACTGACATTGGGTAAATTGATGCAGATATTGACTTTCAGTAAGTAGGGATTAGTATTGGATAAGTTGGCGTGACACCCTGGGGGCGGCACAGTGGTTACCACTACTGCCTCACAGCGCCACAGACGTGGATTCAATTCCGGCCTTGGGTGACCGTGTGGAGTTTGCACTTTCATCCCATATTTGAGTGGGCTTCCTTCAGGTGCTCTGGTTTGGTCCCACAGTCCAGAGATGTGCAGGTTGGGCGGATTGGCCATGCAAAATTGCCCCTCAATGTCTAAAGGTATGCAGGTAGGTGGGGCTATGGGGTTCGATTCTGGGTTGGATTCTCCGATTTTGAGGCTCTGTCCCCACGCCGACGTGGGAACGGTGGCGTTTTACAACTGAAAAAATGGCGTAAAACGGCCACCGATCCTCCGTTTGGCTGGGGACTAGCATGCTGGCAGTGTGGAGCTGCCCATGCGGGCCGGAGAATTGCCGGGTCCGTGGCCACGCATGCGCACGGCGACGGCCTGCGAAATAGTGCCCCCCCCTTTTGGTTGGCTTGCGCACCCCAGATCACCCCCCAACAGTGTCCTCAGCCCCTGGCAAAGTCCCCCCTGCCCAACTGTGGCGGCGCTGGACTGAGTCCGCGGCCGCCACACCGAGTTGCCGACGGATGAGACCACACGCGACTAATGCCGTTGGGAACTCGGCCGGTCAGGGCCGGAGCATCGGGGGGGTGGGCCTCAGGCATTGTCCTGAGGCCGTTGATGTGGCGCGCGGCATACTCTGCGAGTACGGCCCTTTGGAGGGGACAGAGCATCGCGAAAGTGGCGCCGCTCCCGATTCGGTCGTGAACAGGGATTCTCCGGCCGATCGGCAAACGCGATTTTGGCGTCGGTGACCGGAAAATCCTGCCCTCGATGTTTCTATTCTATGCTTCGAGCATGCAGCCAATTCCAGCTCCACTTGACCTGGAGTCGCAAGACAATTAAAATTAGATTTTATTTAAAATACCCAAGGTCCTTGGTTGATCCCAATAAACTGCAGTCGCCAGGTTTGTAACTTTAACACAACTAACCTTTTATTACATACAGTATTATCATTGAATTGACAGAAAATGTAACTGACTATCTAATACTTCTTTCCCAACCCCGCCATTCTAACTTTCGCCACTCTCTACACAAACATACACAGACAAACAACTCAGAGGGGAAAGGGTGGTGGAAATGTAAAGAAAATATGAATAAAATAAGATCTTTAATGTACTGGGATGATTTCTGGTTAATGTCTTTCTGAAGTGCAGGCTTTTGTTTTGGTACTTCTTCCTTCTAGGCTTGAGATGGTTTTCTCTGGTAAGGTTGTCTACTTCCTCTGCAGATTCAAGATCATTTCAAGTTACAGCAAGGTTGTGCCAGGCAGTTCCTAGTTTTAGAATAGTAAAGCAGTTATTTCCTTCAGCAAACAAGAGAGAGAGGAGAGAAAGAGTGTTCCTTCTCCTTCCAAGGTCTAAACTTCTGCCCTCGTGCGAGGGGCAAGGTTTAGAGGAGATGTACGAGGCAAGTTTTTTACACAGAGGGTAGTGGGTGCCTGGAACTCGCTGCCGGAGGATGTGGTGGAAGCAGGGACGATAGTGACATTTAAGGGGCATCTTGACAAATACATGAGTAGGATGGGAATAGAGGGATATGGACCCAGGAAGTGTAGAAGATTGTAGTTTAGACGGGCAGCATGGTCGGCACGGGCTTGGAGGGCCGAAGGGCCTGTTCCTCTGCTGTACATTTCTTTGTTCTTTGTTCTAAACACTTCTGCCTAGTTCTCTCAGAAAGCATCACGCAGGAATAAATCACTGACTGTTGTCAGGCAGAACACTGTCCCTGGCCAACCCACGAGTTGCCAGTTAACTAATCAAACTAAACTTCCGGCAAATTGGTTCCTAAGATTCACTCCAAGATGAAGAGTCTGGTCTCTCCTCTCCAAACAAAACCTGGGAGCACAATGTCCTGACAGCTTCAGGTTGGGTCTTCTGTTTAAAGGCACATTCCGATTATGGGTATTGGTGCTGCATAACTACTATTGAATCTTCTTCTTCAGTTCCCTGCCCAAAGGTAGGTCTGACATATCTCCAGCACAGGTAGGGCAAGGATGCAGACCCTGAATCCACCCCAGCTGGAACAGGGATCGAACTCCATGCTGTTGCCACCAAATTGATCCAGGCCAGCCATCCAGCCAGCTGAGCGACTAAGGGGCCTGAGTCGATCTAGCAGCATAGACGTTTACATGCAGGTTGAAGCGTGGAGCTATGTGTAATGATGGTAGAGGCCCCAATTTCTTGCTATCACATGGCTGCCTGGGAATCTCTCCCATATTTACCTCCTGTTGGAAGGATTTACAAGTTCATGCTGAACCTGTTTGATCACATTACGAATGCACCTTTTCCTTGGCCATCAAGTCCCCTGGACTGGGACTTGAACCCAGAGAGGTAAGGGACAGGGATGCTACCACTGCGTGATTAAACCTCCTTTTCACTACTGAATGCATGTTGATTAATGTAGAACATCGGTTTCTGTTAATATAAAAGTCAGGAAGGGTGCAAAAGCTTTGTTGTAGGTGATATCTGAAGGAATGGTTGCAGAGAACAGTGTTTGTTCGACCTGTAACCTTCAATGATTGTCCAGTAGACAATAGGAATAGTTCATTTATTCACAAATGTCAGTGCGTGCAAGTTTTCCACTTGGAAGTACCAGGTGACCTCCTCCCATTTAGTAGCTGATTTACCAGGGGATATCTTGGGGGATATCTTAGTAGTCAATGATTAACACTTGCGATCAAAATGGTTTTATGGCACAAAATCATTAATCCGCCTAACTAAATTTCAGCTTTTAGTTCCGTTTCAATTGAATCTAAACTGATAGCTGATTACTATGCGTTGAGCAAAAATATTAGCTTGCTCTCGTTAAATAATCTTGGGCGCGATTCTCCGACACCCCACCGGGTCGGAGAATCGGCGGGGGCCGGCGTGAATCCCGCCCCCGCCGTGTCGTGAATTCTCCGGCACCGGAGATTCGGCAGGGGCGGGAATCGCGCCGCACCGGTCGGCGGGAATCCCCCGGCGATTCTCCGGTCCGCGATGGGCCGAAGTCCCGCCGCTGTTAACCCACGCCAGCCGGCGTGGATTGAACCACCTTTGGGACGGTGGGACACAGCGGCGCGGGCGGGCTCCGGGGTCCTGGGGCCTGGTGCCCTGGCCCGCAATCGGGGTCCACCGATCCGCGGGCGGGCCTGTGCTGTGGGGGCATTCTTTTCCTTCCGCCTTCGCCATGGTTCCCACCATGGCGGAGACGGAAGAGACCCCCTCCACTGCGCATGCATGGGGATGGCGTGAGCGGCCGCCGACGCTCCCGCGCATGCGCCGCCCAGCAAAGTCATTTCCGCAGGGCACCAAAGGCCTTTCCCGACAGCTGGCGGGGCGGAAATCAGTCCGCCGCGGGCCTAGCCCCTCAAGGTGAGGGCTCGGCCCCTCAAGATGCGGAGAATTCCGCACCTTTGGGGCGGCGCGATGCCGGACTGATTCGCGCCGTTTTTGGCGCCGGACGGCGGACATCGCGCCGATATCGGAGAATCCCGCCCCTGATCACAAAATGAGTGGAAGAATACTTCATTGAAACATGAAGTAGATTATTGAATTGCACGAGGAAATTCTCCAAAGAATATCATCAATACTCTTGTGGACCAATTCAATCCGTAATGTTTCGACATTGTTTTCTTTATAAATAAAAACATAGGGCAGCATGGTGGCGCAGTGGGTTAGCCCTGCTCCCTCACAGCGCTGAGATCCCAGGTTTGGTCCCGGCTCTGAGTCACTGTCCGTGTGGTGTTTGCACATTCTTCCGGTGTTCGTTTCTCCCCCACAACCCAAAAAGATGTGCCGGGTAGGTGGATTGGCCATGCTGAATTGCGCCTTAATTGGAAAAAATTAATTGGGTACTCTAAATTTTTTTTTTAAATTAAAAATTAAAAATAAATAAATAAATATATATAAACATAAAGGAAAGACTTGCACAAATGCAATGAATTTTTATGCCCTCAGGGCATGCGAAAGTCAATGAAGTGTTTTTATGAAATGACGGGTGTGATTCAAGGTGCAGATCTGGGCACAACGGATGACCTGCGTGCAAGAACAAAGTCGGACTCCACGCCGGGCATGAAACCTCGCGCGAGGCACCCGACTTTCTCTGCACGTCGCAATCTGGATCTCGCCCTCACAGGGTATCATCCAGATCAAAATATTTAAATGAGACTTATTTAAATACCCAAATGTCAGATTCAGCAGCCGCCCAGGACTCACCGGCCTTGTCATGGCACTAGGGGGCGTCTCCCAGGCCATCGGAGTCCCTCGGGTGGTTGGGGACAGGGTAGGGTGGCACACCCCGTGGCACCTGGGTACTTTGGAACTGCCAGCCAGCACCCTGGCCATGCCACCCAGGCATCCTAGCAGTGCCAGGTGGGCAGTGTCAGGGTGACACTGCCAGGGTGCCCGGGTCCCAGGTTGGCTAAACGCGCTGCTCAGCGTACTTGAACTTGAGTCCACTGAATCGCGCCACCGGGTACCTTTTTGCTTTGGTTATGGGATAACAGTTTCCAGGCCATTGTGAGGAACTCCCTTGTTGATCTCTGAAGTGACTTAGCGACCATCATATCTAACCAGGAGCACAGACAGGACATTGGTTTAATATCTCAATCGAAAGATGGCGCCCCCAACAGAAGAGCACTCTCTCGGTACTGCACTGGGGAACTGCAATTTGTTTGGTTGAGGTGACAGGACAGGAGGCAGGCATTGCACAATTTCCAATCTACAAGGGGCTTCTTGATGCGATCCTACATTCCAGCAATTTTAGAAGAAGCGGCAGGTCCAGGGTTTATCAAACGCAGGGTCGCGACCCATGAATGGGTCGCAGGCGGGTGTCGGGAGCAGCATGGAGTGAGAGGCTGTGGCTTTCCCGATCACGGAAACAAGTCCCAACAGCCGCGACATGATTTTAAGAATGCCGGCCGCGGGCCGTCCCCAATTGGTGTGGCGTTTTAGGGGGCAAGTTGGGCGCGAGGCTGGGCTGTGTGCTGGTCACTGCCTGCATGCAGGGGAGTGGGGTTGGGGACAGGGGCTGACCGGCGGCCACGTGATGCGAACGGTGGTGGCCTCAACTTGGAGCTCCGCTCTGGTGCCGTCTTCTGCGCCCTGCTCAGCTCGTCCCCTGCCATCGAACTGCGGCTCTGTGATCAAGCTGCTCAATGGCCGGCACAACATCCACTTGCACTCCCACAACGTGAAGTGCAGTTTGGGAAGTGGTCACCAGTCTGTGACTGGGCTGGATGCAGTTACTGGACAGTGAGAGGGAGGCCAGGCCAGGTGTATCGGCCAGGAATATCGATCAAGTGAGGCCAGTCAATACGGCTGACACATGTCAACACTGGAAGAAACCTACACAGTCATCACTTTGTGTCACCACTCTCTGGAAAACAGGAAGTAAGTGCTTTTGGTGAGAATGGAGATGCAGATGACTTGGATGTTTGAATAGTGCAATGCAGTGGAATCAGTAAGAAACATTGTGACATTGTATGTGTTTGACAAGTTACTTCATCTCATATAAAGTCAGAGTTTGTATGGTAAAAACAAGATTGTACTTTTTTCTATACTTGTTTAAATTTTTAAAGAAATGGGAATATATTTCGAGCAAAGTTTGTGTGTAAATGTAAAGATGCACATGTTCAACTGAAATTATTTTAATTGTCAGTAGCAAAAAGTCATAGGGCGAAATTCTCCGGTATCAGCTCGATGTCCGCCGACCGGCACCAAAAATGGCGCAAATCAGTCGGGCATCGCACCGCCCCAAAGGTGTGGAATCCTCCGCACCTTGGCGGGCCGAGCCCTAACCTTGAGGGGCTAGGCCCGCGCCGGACTGATTTCCGCCCCGCCAGCTGGTGGAAAAGGCATTTGGTGCCCCGCCAGCTGGTGCGGAAATGACATTGCCGGGCGGCGAATACGCGGGAGCATTAGCGGCCGCTGACAGTTTCCCACGCATGCGCTGTGGAGGGAGTCTCTTCCGCCTCCGCCATGGTGGAGACTGTGGCGAAGGCGGAAGGAAAAGAGTAGCCCCACGGCACAGGCCCGCCCGCGGATCGGTGGGCCCCGATCACGGGCCAGGCCACCGTGGGGGCACCCCCCGGGGCCAGGTCGCCCCGCGCCCCTCCCCCAGGACCCCGGAGCCCGCCCGCGCCGCCTTGTCCCGCCGGTAAGGTAGGTGGTTTAATCCACACCGGCGGGACAGGCATCCTAGCAGTCGGACTTCGGCTCCGGAGAATCGCGGGGGGGGGGGGGCCCGCCAACCGGCGTGGCGCGATTCCTGACCCCGCCGAATATCCGGTGTCAGAGAATTCGGCAACCGGCGGGGGGTCGGAGAATCTCGCCCCTGATCTTGGAATAATCAGGTATTGGAAAGTTTCAAAGTTGAAAAAAAGAATGCCGGCCACGACCGGCCTTTAAATATGAACGATGGAGTCTTCCTGCCAGAGGCGGCGGTAGAGAGAAAGTCACACGCCTGGCAGGTACACTGGTGCCACGCGCCCTGTACATCTGTGTTTTGGGAGTGAAATCATGGAGCAGAGATTCTGCCATTTTGTAGCTGCCAGCAGTGTGAAGAACTGAAGATGGATTATTTTGTAATAAGGAAGAGAGGGCCAGAGAAACAAACAGGATCTCACAACTGAATCTGCTGCAGAGAGCTTCGCAGGAGAGTCCACGGCAAGACAAAGCAGTGCTGATGTGAACGTACACAGAGCTCCAGGGTCTCTGGTGAACAACTCATTAAAGAGAAACTGAAATCGGGAGCAATGCAGTATAAAGATGAGTTCTTGAGGTATGATTTTAATTGTGCCAATGCAAATCAGGATGCAAAGCCCATGTGTGTTATATGCAGGGAAGTACTGGCAAACGAAAGCGTAAAATCCTTAAAACATCAACGGCATTTAAAGGTAAAGCACGGTGAGTTCGACGACAAACCTCTTGATTTCTTTCAAAGGAATCAGCAAGAACTTAAAATCGTTAGCTGAAGTCCTCAACAGAAATGTAACATTGAATGATGAAGCAAATGAAATTGTGAGGACCAAGCAGGTTCACTTATCCCATTAAATGTAAGCATTATTGCTTCAGCGCGAAGCAATGTATCGCGAAGGCCGGCTGGCGGCGTGGGTCCCGAAGGTCCGCCGGTTGGGGAAAGTGGACCCCGGGAAAAAATGTTTGACAAATGCTGCTGTATACTGACAAATCCCTGAAGGTCGCAGTTTGGCGATTGATCCTGCAAACGGGCCACTTTAAGAATTTGGTGGAGGGCAGGAAGTTATCTTTATTTAGAATGAAAAGACGAGGGGCGAGATTCTCCGACCCCCCGCCAGGTCGGAGAATCGCCGGGGGCTGGCGTGAATCCCGCCCCCGCCGGTTGCCGAAGTCTCCGGCACCGGATATTCGGCGGGGGCGGGAATCGCGCGCGCCGGTTGGCGGTCCCCACCGCGCGATTCTCCGGCCCGGATAGGCCGAAGTCCCGCCGCTAAAATGCCTGTCCCGCCGGTGTAAATTAAACCACCTACCTTACCGGCGGGACAAGGCGGCGCCGGCGGGCTCCGGGGTCCTGGGGGGGCACGGGGCGATCTGGCCCCGGGGGGGTGCCCCCAAGGTGGCCTGGCCCGCGATCGGGGCCCACCGATCCGCGGGTGGGCCTGTGCCGCGGGGGCACTCTTTCCCTTCTGCCTCCGCCACGGTCTCCACCATGGCGGAGGCAGAAGAGACCCCCTCCACCGCGCATGCGTGGGAAGCTGTCAACGTCCGCTGACGCTCCCGCGCATGCGCCGCCCGGAGATGTCATTTCCGCGCCAGCTGGCGGGTCACCAAAGGCCTTTTCCGCCAGCTGGCGGGGCGGAAATTCGTCCGGCGCCGACCTAGCCCCTCAATGTTGGGGCTCGGCCCCCAAAGATGCGGAGCATTCCGCACCTGTGGGGTGGCGCGATGCCCGTCTGATTTGCGCCGTTTTGGGCGCCAGTCGGTGGACATCGCGCCGTGTCCGGAGAATTTCGCCCCATGTTTCAGAGTAGGAAATATCATCCAACATTCCATGGCGTTACCATAGCTGAATGCTCCACTATCAACATCCTGGGGGTCATCATTGACCAGAAACTGAACTGGATTAGCCATATAAAGACTGTGGCTACAAGAGCAGATCAGAGGCTAAGAATCATGTGGCGAGTAACTCACCTTCTGACCCTCCAAAGCCTATCCACCACCTACAATGGTAGCTCAGTGGGCAGCACGGTAGCACAGTGGCTAATGTTAATATTTTCTGCCTTGTTTCCAAATCGCTCCACAGCCTTGCTCCTCCCTATCTCTGTAATCTCCTCCAACCCCACAACCCTCTGCGATATGAAATGAAGTGAAATGAAAATCACTTCTTGTCACAAGTAGGCTTCAAATGAAGTTACTGTGAAAAGCCCCTCGTCGCCACATTCCGGCGCCTGTTCGGGGAGGCTGGTACGGGAATTGAACCGTGCTGCTGGCCTGCCTTAGTCTGCATTACAAGCCAAGCCCACTATGCTAAACCAGCTCCTATCTGTGCTTTTCTATGTGTGGCCTCTTGACAACCCAAACTGAAGCTTTCCGCAACACTATTGACCTCCCTGGTGGAGAGAGCGAGAGAAACAGGCGATAATAATTGGAATCAATCCCCAACATGTCTTGCTTCTGTTTATAGAAAAAAGGCACTTTCCATGACCAGACCAAGTCTTGCATGAACTAAAATGTCTACCCTTATGGATGTTGTGAATAAGATCGCATAACATTGGGTGCAGCACTTGTTTTCAATTAGCATAATGGACCACAGGCCATATAATAAGATTATCACACTCGCCCATATACTTTATTGTCGGTTCATTATATTCATAAAAACAATAGATTTAGTTATGTTAACTGCACAAAGCCGCCAGGTTGTGGATTCAAAGTAATACGTCACAGGCCTGAGGGCCAACACTCCAGGCAGAAGTTTTGGGCGGGATTCTCTGATCCTGAGGCTAAGGGTTGACGCTGTCGTAAACGCCGTCACTTTACACGACGATGTCAACAGGCCCCCAGGATCTGCGATCCTGTGCCCTACAGAGGACCAGCACAACACTGGAGCGACTCACGCAGCTCCAGCAGCCGATACCGGCGTCAAACGGGCACCGCGGGTCTGCACATGCGCGGTACGACTGGCGCAAACTCGCGCATGCGCGGTACGACTGGCGAGAATTCACGCATGTGCAGTATGGCCGGCGAGAATTCACACATGCGCGCTGCGGCCAGCGAGAATTCACGTGTGCACGCTCCAGCCGGCGCAAACTCGTGCAGGTGCGTTGCGACCGGCGAGAATTCAGGCATGCGCGTTGTGGCCGGCGAGAATTCACGCATGCGAGCTGCGGCCGGCGCGAACTCGCACATGCGCGCTGCGGCCAGCGAGAATTCACGTATGCGCGATGCGGCCAGCGAGAATTCACGCATGCGCGATGCGGCCAGCGAGAATTCACGCATGCGCGATGCAACCAGCGAGAATTCACGCATGCGCGCTGTGGCCGATACCGGCCGATACCAGCTGCCGATACCGGCGTCAAACGGCCACCGTGGGTCTGCGCATGCGCGGTACGACTGGCGCAAACTCGCGCAAGCGCAGTACGACTGGCGAGAATTCACACATGCACAGTATGGCGGGCGAGAATTCACGCATGCACACTGCGGCCAGCGAGAATTCACGTGTGCGCGCTGCGGCCGGCGCGAACTCGCGCAGGTGTGTTGCGACCGGCGAGAATTCAGGTGTGCGCGATGCGGCCGGCGAGAATTCACGTGTGCGCGATGCGGCCGGCGAGAATTCAGGTGTGCGCGATGCGGCCGGCGAGAATTCAGGTGTGCGCATTGCGGCCGGCGAGAATTCACGTGTGCGCGATGCGGCCGGCGAGAATTCACGCATGCGCGCTGTGGCCGGCGGGAATTCACGCATGTGAGCTGTGGCCGGCGGTAATTCACACATGCGGGCTGTGGCCGGCGAGAATTCACGCATGCGCGCTGTGGCCGGCGAGAATTCACGCATGCGCGCTGCGGCCAGCGAGAATTCACGCATGCGCGCTGTGGCCAGTGAGAATTCACGCATGCGCGTTGCGGCTGGCGAGAATTCACGCATGCGGGCTGTGGCCGGCGAGAATTCACGCATGCGCGCTGTGGCCGGCGAGAATGCACGCATGCGCGCTGTGGCCGGCGAGAATTCACGCATGCGCGCTGTGGCCAGCGAGAATTCATGCATGCGCGCTGCGGCCAGCGAGAATTCACGCATGCACGTTGCGGCAGGCGAGAATTCACGCATGCGGGCTGTGGCCGGCGAGAATTCACGCATGCGCGCTGTGGCCGGCGAGAATGCACGCATGCGCGCTGTGGCCGGCGAGAATTCACGCATGCGCGCTGTGGCCAGCGAGAATTCACGCATGCGCGCTGCGGCCAGCGAGAATTCACGCATGCGCGTTGCGGCTGGCGAGAATTCACGCATGCGGGCTGTGGCCGGCGCGAACTCGCGTATGCGCGTTGCGACCGGCGAGAATTCACGCATGCGCGATGCGGCCGGCGAGAATTCACGCATGCACGTTGCGGCCGGCGAGAATTCACGCATGCGCGATGCGGCCGGCGAGAATTCACGCATGCGCGATGCGGCCGGCGAGAATTCACGCATGCGCGATGCGGCCGGCGAGAATTCACGCATGCGGGCTGTGGCCGGCGAGAATTCACGCATGCGCGCTGTGGCCGGCAAGAATTCACGCATGCGCGCTGCGGCCAGCGAGAATTCACATATGCGCGATGCGGCCAGCGAGAATTCACGCATGCGCGCTGCGGCCGGCGAGAATTTGTGTGTGCGATGCGGCCGGCGAGAATTCACGCATGCATGCTGTGGGCGGCGCGAACTCGCACATGCGCGATGCGGCCGGCGAGAAGTCACGTATGCGCGCTGCGGCCGGCGAGAATTCACGCATGCGCACTGTGGCCGGCGAGAATTCACGCATGCGAGCTGTGGCCGGCGAGAATTCACGCATGCGTGCTGCGGCCAACGAGAATTCACGCATGCGGGCTGTGGCCGGCGAGAATTCACGTATGCGGGCTGTGGCCGGCGAGAATTCACGCATGCGCGCTGCGGCCGGCGAGAATTCACGCATGCGGGCTGTGGCCGGCGAGAATTCACGCAAGCGCGTTGCGGCCGGCGAAAATTCACGCATGCGGGCTGTGGCCGGCGAGAATTCACGCATGCGCGCTGTGGCTGGCGAGAATTCACGCAAGCGCGTTGCGGCCGGCGAGAATTCACGCATGCGGGCTGTGGCCGGCGAGAATTCACGCATGCGCGCTGTGGCCGGCAAGAATTCACGCATGCGCGCTGCGGCCAGCGAGAATTCACATATGCGCGATGCGGCCAGCAAGAAATCACGCATGCGCGCTGCGGCCGGCGAGAATTCATGTGTGTGTGATGCGGCCGGCGAGAATTCACGCATGCACGTTGTGGCCGGCGCGAACTTGCACATGCGCGATGCGGCCGGCGAGAATTCACGTATGCGCTCTGCGGCCGGCGAGAATTCACGCATGCGCACTGTGGCCGGCGAGAATTCACGCATGCGGGCTGCGGCCGACGAGAATTCACGCATGCGGGCTGGGGCCGGCGAGAATTCACGTATGCGGGCTGTGGCTGGCGAGAATTCACGCATGCGTACTGCGGCCGGCGAGAATTCACGCATGTTGGCTGTGGCCGGCGAGAATTCACGCTTGCGCGCTGTGGCCGGCGGGAATTCACGCATGCGTGCTGTGGCCGGCGGGAATTCACGCATGCGGGCTGTGGCCGGCGAGAATTCACGCATGCGCGCTGTGCCGGCGAGAATTCACGCATGCGCGCTGTGGCCAGCGAGAATTCACGCATGCGCGCTGTGGCCAGCGAGAATTCACGCATGCGCGCTGCGGCCGGCGAGAATTCACGCATGCACGTTGCGGCCGGCGAGAATTCACGCATGCGGGCTGTGGCCAGCGAGAATTCACGCATGCGGGCTGCGGCCGGTGAGAATTCACGCATGCATGCTACGACCAGCGAGAATTCACGCAAGCACGTTGCGGCCGGCGAGAATTCACGCATGCGAGCTGTGGCCGGCGAGAACTCACATATGCGCGATGCGGCCAGCGAGAATTCACGCATGCACGCTGCGGCCAGCGAGAATTCATGTGTGTGCGATGCGGCCGGCGAGAATTCACGCATGCGCGCTGCGGCCGGCGAGAATTCATGTGTGTGTGATGCGGCCGGCGAGAATTCACGCATGCACGTTGTGGCCGGCGCGAACTCACACATGCGCGATGCGGCCGGCGAGAATTCACGTATGCGCGCTGCGGCCGGCGAGAATTCACGCATGTGCACTGTGGCCGGCGAGAATTCACGCATGCGGGCTGTGGCCGGCGAGAATTCACGCATGCGTGCTGCGGCCGACGAGAATTCACGCATGCGGGCTAGGGCCGGCGAGAATTCACGCATGCGTGCTGCGGCCGGCGAGAATTCACGCATGCGGGCTGTGGCCGGCGAGAATTCACGCATGCGTGCTGTGGCCGGGGTGAATTCACGCATGCGGGCTGTGGACGGCGAGAATTCACGCATGCATGCTGTGGCCGGCGAGAATTCACGCATGCGCGCTGTGGCCGGCGGGAATTCACGCATGCGTGCTGTGGCCGGCGGGAATTCACGCATGCGGGCTGTGGCCGGCGAGAATTCACGCATGCGCGCTGTGCCGGCGAGAATTCACGCATGCGCGCTGTGGCCAGCGAGAATTCACGCATGCGCGCTGCGGCCAGCGAGAATTCACGCATGCGCGCTGCGGCCGGCGAGAATTCACGCGTGCACATTGCGGCTGGCTAGAATTCACGCATGCGGGCTGTGGCCGGCGAGAATTCACGCATGCGCGCTGTGGCCGGCGAGAATGCAGCATGCGCGCTGCGGCCGGCGAGAATTCACGCATGCGCGTTGCTGCTGGCGAGAATTCACGCATGCGGGCTGTGGCCGGCGCGAACTTGCGTATGCGCATTGCAACCGGCGAGAATTCACGCATGCGCGATGCGGCCGGCGAGAATTCACGCATGCGCACTGCGGCCGGTGAGAATTCACGCATGCGCATTGCGGGCGACGCGAATTCACGCATGCGCGTTGCGGCCGGCGCGAACTCGCGCATGCACGCTGCGACCGGCGAGAATTTACGCAAGCGCGTTGCGGCCGGCGAGAATTCACGCATGCGGGCTGTGGCCAGCGAGAATTCACGCATGCGCGCTGTGGCCGGCGAGAATTCACGCATGCGCGCTGCGGCCAGCGAGAATTCACGCATGCGCGCTGCGGCCAGCGAGAATTCACATGTGTGCGATGCGGCCGGCGAGAATTCACGCATGCACGCTGTGGCCGGCGCGAACTCGCACATGCGCGATGCGGCCGGCGAGAATTCACGCATGCGCGATGCGGCCGGTGAGAATTCACGCATGCGCGCTGCGGCCGGTGAGAATTCACGCATGCGCGTTGCGGCCGGCGCGAACTCGCGCATGCATGCTGCGACCGGCGAGAATTCACGCAAGCGCGTTGCGGCCGGCGAGAATTCACGCATGCGGGCTGTGGCCGGCGAGAATTCAAGCAGCGCGCTGTGGCCGGCGAGAATTCACGCATGCGCGCTGCGGCCAGCGAGAATTCACATATGCGCGATGCGGCCAGCGAGAATTAACGCATGCGCGCTGCGGCCAGCGAGAATTCATGTGTGTGCGATGCGGCCGGCGAGAATTCACGCATGCACGCTGTGGCCGGCGCGAACTCGCACATGCGCGATGCGGCCGGCGAGAATTCACGTGTGTGCGATGCGGCCGGCAAGAATTCACGCATGCAAGCTGTGGCCGGCGCGAACTCGCACATGCGCGATGCGGCCGGCGAGGATTCACGCATGCGCACTGTGGCCGGCGAGTATTCACGCATGCGCGCTGCGGCCGGCGAGAATTCACGCATGCGCGCTGCGGCCGGCGAGAATTCACGCATGCGCGCTGCGGCCGGCGAGAATTCACGTGTGCGTGATGCGGCCGGCGTGAACTCGCGCATGCACACTGCGGCCGGCGAGAATTCACATGTGCGCGATGCGGCCGGCGCGAACTCGCGCATGCGCGTTGCGACCGGCGAGAATTTACGCAGGCGCGCTGCGGCCGGCGAGAATTCACGCATGCAGGCTGTGGCCGGCGAGAATTCACGCATGCGCGCTGCGGCCAGCGGGAATTCATGTATGCGCGATGCGGCCTGCGCGAATTCACGTATGCGCGCTGCGGCTGGCGAGAATTCACGCATGCGCGCTGCGGCCGGCGAGAATCCATGCATGCACGCTGCGGCCAATGAGAAGTCACATATGCGCGCTGCGGCCAGCGAGAATTCACGCATGCGCTTTGCGGCCAGCGAGAATTCTGTATGCGCGATGCGGCCGGCGCGAATTCACGCATGCGCGTTGCAGCCGGAGAGAATTCACGCATGCGCATTGCGGGCGACGAGAATTCACGCATGCCGCTGCGGCCGGCAAGAATTCACGCATGTACGCTGCGGCCGGCGAGATTTCATGCATGTGCGCTGCGGCCGGCAAGATTTCACGCATGTGCGCTGCGGCCGGCGAGATTTCACGCATGCGCTCTGCGGCCAGCGAGAATTCACGCATGTGCGCTGCGGCCGGCGTGAATTCACGCATGTGCGCTGCGGCCGGCGAGAATTCACGCATGCGCGCTGCGGCCAGCGAGAAATCACGCATGTGCGCTGCGGCCGGAGAGATTTCATGCATGTGCGCTGCGGCCGGAGAGATTTCATGCATGCGCGCTGCGGCTGGCGAGAATTCACGCATGTGCACTGCGGCCAGCGAGATTTCACGCATGTGCACTGCGGCCGGCGAGATTTCATGCATGCGCGCTGCGGCCGGCGAGAATTCACGCATGCGCGTTGCGGCCGGCGAGAATTCACGCATGTGTGTTGCGGGCGACGAGAATTCACGCATGCACGTTGCGGCCGGCAAGATTTCACGCATGCGCGCTGCGGCCGGCAAGAATTCACACATGCACGCTGCGGCCAGCGAGAATTCACACATGTGCGCTGCGGCCGGCGAGATTTCACGCATGCGTGCTGCGGCCAGCGAGAATTCACGCATGTGCGCTGCGGCCGGCGAGGTTTCACGCCTGCGCGCTGCTGCCGGCGAGAATTCATGCATGCGCGCTGCGGCCAGCGAGAATTCACGCATGTGCGCTGCGGCCGTCGAGAATTCACGCATGCGCGCTGCGGCCAGCGAGAAATCACGCATGTGCGCTGCGGCCGGAGAGATTTCATGCATGTGCGCTGCGGCCAGCGAGAATTCACGCATGCGCGCTGCGGCCGGCGAGAATTCATGCATGCACGCTGCGGCCAATGAGAAGTCACATATGCGCGCTGCGGCCAGCGAGAATTCACGCATGCGCTTTGCGGCCAGCGAGAATTCTGTATGCGCGATGCGGCCGGCGCGAATTCACGCATGCGCGTTGCAGCCGGAGAGAATTCACGCATGCGCGCTGCGGCCAGCGAGAAATCACGCATGTGCGCTGCGGCCGGAGAGATTTCATGCATGCGCGCTGCGGCCGGCGAGAATTCACGCATGCGCGTTGCGGCCGGCGAGAATTCACGCATGTGTGTTGCGGGCGACGAGAATTCACGCATGCACGTTGCGGCCGGCAAGATTTCACGCATGCGCGCTGCGGCCGGCAAGAATTCACACATGCACGCTGCGGCCAGCGAGAATTCACACATGTGCGCTGCGGCCGGCGAGATTTCACGCATGCGCGCTGCGGCCAGCGAGAATTCACGCATGTGCGCTGCGGCCGGCGAGGTTTCACGCCTGTGTGCTGCTGCCGGCGAGAATTCATGCATGCGCGCTGCGGCCAGCGAGAATTCACGCATGTGCGCTGCGGCCGTCGAGAATTCACGCATGCGCGCTGCGGCCAGCGAGAAATCACGCATGTGCGCTGCGGCCGGAGAGATTTCACGCATGTGCGCTGCGGCCAGCGAGAATTCACGCATGCGCGCTGCGGCCGGCGAGAATTCATGCATGCACGCTGCGGCCAATGAGAAGTCACATATGCGCGCTGCGGCCAGCGAGAATTCACGCATGCGCTTTGCGGCCAGCGAGAATTCTGTATGCGCGATGCGGCCGGCGCGAATTCACGCATGCGCGTTGCAGCCGGAGAGAATTCACGCATGCGCTTTGCGGGCGACGAGAATTCACGCATGCCGCTGCGGCCGGCAAGAATTCACGCATGTACGCTGCGGCCGGCGAGATTTCATGCATGTGCGCTGCGGCCGGCAAGATTTCACGCATGTGCGCTGCGGCCGGCGTGAATTCACGCACGTGCGCTGCGGCCGGCGAGAATTCACGCATGCGCGCTGCGGCCAGCGAGAAATCACGCATGTGCGCTGCGGCCGGAGAGATTTCATGCATGTGCGCTGCGGCCGGAGAGATTTCATGCATGCGCACTGCGGCTGGCGAGAATTCACGCATGTGCACTGCGGCCAGCGAGATTTCACGCATGTGCACTGCGGCCGACGAGATTTCATGCATGCGCGCTGCGGCCGGCGAGAATTCACGCATGCGCGTTGCGGCCGGCGAGAATTCACGCATGTGTGTTGCGGGCGACGAGAATTCACGCATGCACGTTGCGGCCGGCAAGATTTCATGCATGCGCGCTGCGGCCGGCAAGAATTCACACATGCACGCTGCGGCCAGCGAGAATTCACACATGTGCGCTGCGGCCGGCGAGATTTCACGCATGCGCGCTGCGGCCGGCGAGAATTCACGCATGCAGGCTGTGGCCGGCGAGAATTCACGCATGCGCGCTGCGGCCAGCGGGAATTCATGTATGCGCGATGCGGCCTGCGCGAATTCACGTATGCGCGCTGCGGCTGGCGAGAATTCACGCATGCGCGCTGCGGCCGGCGAGAATTCATGCATGAACGCTGCGGCCAATGAGAAGTCACATATGCGTGCTGCGGCCAGCGAGAATTCACGCATGCGCTTTGCGGCCAGCGAGAATTCTGTATGCGCGATGCGGCCGGCGCGAATTCACGCATGCGCGTTGCAGCCGGAGAGAATTCACGCATGCGCATTGCGGGCGACGAGAATTCACGCATGCCGCTGCGGCCGGCAAGAATTCACGCATGTACGCTGCGGCCGGCGAGATTTCATGCATGTGCGCTGCGGCCGGCAAGATTTCACGCATGTGCGCTGCGGCCGGCGAGATTTCACGCATGCGCTCTGCGGCCAGCGAGAATTCACGCATGTGCGCTGCGGCCGGCGTGAATTCACGCATGTGCGCTGCGGCCGGCGAGAATTCACGCATGCGCGCTGCGGCCAGCGAGAAATCACGCATGTGCGCTGCGGCCGGAGAGATTTCATGCATGCGCGCTGCGGCCGGCGAGAATTCACGCATGCGCGTTGCGGCCGGCGAGAATTCACGCATGTGTGTTGCGGGCGACGAGAATTCACGCATGCACGTTGCGGCCGGCAAGATTTCACGCATGCGCGCTGCGGCCGGCAAGAATTCACACATGCACGCTGCGGCCAGCGAGAATTCACACATGTGCGCTGCGGCCGGCGAGATTTCACGCATGCGCGCTGCGGCCAGCGAGAATTCACGCATGTGCGCTGCGGCCGGCGAGGTTTCACGCCTGCGCGCTGCTGCCGGCGAGAATTCATGCATGCGCGCTGCGGCCAGCGAGAATTCACGCATGTGCGCTGCGGCCGGAGAGATTTCACGCATGTGCGCTGCGGCTCGCGAGAATTCACGAATGCGCACTGCGGCCAGCGAGAATTCACGCATGTGCGCTGCGGCCGGCGAGATTTCACGCATGCGCGCTGCGGCCGGCGAGAATTCATGCATGCGCTCTGCGGCCGGCTAGAAATCACGCATGTGCGCTGCGGCCGGCAAGAATTCACGCATGTGCACTGCGGCCAGCGAGATTTCACGCATGTGCACTGCGGCCGGCGAGATTTCATGCATGCGCGCTGCGGCCGGCGAGAATTCACGCATGCGCGTTGCGGCCGGCGAGAATTCACGCATGTGTGTTGCGGGCGACGAGAATTCACGCATGCACGTTGCGGCCGGCAAGATTTCACGCATGCGCGCTGCGGCCGGCAAGAATTCACACATGCACGCTGCGGCCAGCGAGAATTCACACATGTGCGCTGCGGCCGGCGAGATTTCACGCATGCGCGCTGCGGCCAGCGAGAATTCACGCATGTGCGCTGCGGCCGGCGAGGTTTCACGCCTGCGCGCTGCTGCCGGCGAGAATTCATGCATGCGCGCTGCGGCCAGCGAGAATTCACGCATGTGCGCTGCGGCCGTCGAGAATTCACGCATGCGCGCTGCGGCCAGCGAGAAATCACGCATGTGCGCTGCGGCCGGAGAGATTTCACGCATGTGCGCTGCGGCTCGCGAGAATTCACGAATGCGCACTGCGGCCAGCGAGAATTCACGCATGTGCGCTGCGGCCGGCGAGATTTCACGCATGCGCGCTGCGGCCGGCGAGAATTCATGCATGCGCTCTGCGGCCGGCTAGAAATCACGCATGTGCGCTGCGGCCGGCAAGAATTCACGCATGCACGCTGCGGCCGGCGAGAATTCACGCATGCACGCTGCGGCCGGCGAGATTTCACGCATACGCGCTGCGGCCGGCGAGAATTCACGCATGCGCGCTGCGGCCGGCTAGAATTCACGCATGCGCATTGCGGCCAGTGAGAATTCACGCATGCGCGCTGCGGCTGGAGAGAATTCACGCATGCGCGCTGCGGCCGGCGAGATTTCACGCATGCGCGCTGCGGCCGGTGAGAATTCACGCATGCGCGCTGCGGCCGCCGAGAATTCACGCATGCGCGCTGCGGCCGGCGAGATTTCACGCATGCGTGCTAGTTTCCTTCTCTGCGCCAGCCCCGACGCAGCATGGAGTAGTCCTACAGAGGCCCAGCGCGGAGTAAAAGAGGCCCCCACCAGGAGAAGCCGGCCCGCCGATCGGTAGGCCCCGATCGCGGGCCAGGCCACGGTGGAGGCCCCCCCCAGGGTCAGACCCCCCCTTCGGACCCTCCCCCTGCCCCCCACCAAACTTCCCCCCACAGGATGGACGCCGAGGTCCCGCTGGGTATGACCACATGTGAGCGGCGCCGGCAGGAGTTGGCCTATTTCGGCGGTCACTCGGCCCGTCCCACGCGGAGAATCGGCGGAGGGTGGCGCCGCGCTAGCGGCAACGGTGGCAATTCTCCGGTCACCGGAGAATAGGCGTCGGGGCGTCGCGGGAATCGCCCCCCCCACGATTCTCCGATCCGCCCGGAGTTAGAGAATCCTGCCGAATGTTTTTGGGGTCGGGACCATTTCTGACTCCCAAATATTTACAAGTGAAAGTTAACTTTGGAACCCCCCCCGCCCCCCCCCCCCCATCCCCCCCCACCAACCACCACCTTTGCACGTGTAATGTCAATGGGCAATGTAGTTGGGAGGAAAGTTGTGTCTGTGATGCAGGGGCTCCCTGTTTGGCCAGGAGGTTCTTTTAAAGTCCGTCTACAGCTGCTGCATGGTCAGCTGAGGCGGGCCTCCCCATTTAAAAGCTTCACCCGCCATGGAATCGCATGTGTCTCCCATTCACACCGGTGGCACTTTAAGATGTAATTGTGATCGCGTAGGATACAGGAAAGGGCAAGAGAGGGGAACTGGGGCATACTTCCAGTTAGACCAACAAGAATGTTGACAAAATCTCCGCACCCCTGCACACACCAAACCCTCCACCGCCCACACACCACACCATCCCCCCTCCCGCCCCCACACCCCCTACTCCCTCCTCCGCCGCCCCAAGATGTGCCTTCCTGATGCAGTAACCGGAAATGAGTGCCTGAATAACAGTGTTTCCCGGGGCAGTGCAGTGTCCCGGGCAGAAAATGGAGGAGTTTATCCATGACATGTGCACAGCGATGTCCTCATGTCCTCAGGGATATGGGTGTATGAGCTTATCCATCAAGAGAGCGACCATCCTAGGGGCAGCACGATGGTGCAGTGGTTAGCACTGCTGCCTATGGCGCCGAAGACCCGGATTTGATCCCAGCCCCGGATCACTGTCCATGTGGCGTTTGCACATTCTCCCCATGTCTGCGTGGGTTTCATCCCAACAACCCAAAGATGTGCAGGGTTGATGGATTGGCCATGCTAAATTGCCCCTTAATTGGATATAAATAATCAGGTATTCTACATTTATATTGAAAAAGGAGAGTGACCATCCTCTTGGAGCCATACGCAGCATCACATTAAGCAGGCACAACATGTACGCCACATTCTGCAGCATTGACTGGTCAATGCATGGGATGAATGCCAGCGCCCCAGCTGGTGGTTCCCTCTTTCATTCCAGTTCCCCATGAAAGAGTTGAAACAGGCAGCGGTGAGGCGGAGGGGCCACCCCTTCATGGGGTGCCATCATTCGCAGCATCCCCCTTTGCCCCTCTGACTGAGGCGCCAGCAATGCAGAAAGGCCCTGGCCGGGATTCTCCGAACCCGCGCCGGGTTGGAGAATTGCCTGGGAGGGGGGCGCGGATTCCGGCACGCCGCTCCGACGCCGGGCGGCCGATTCTCCGGCTGGCGCGGTTGCCGCGGCGCCGGTTGGGGTCCGTTGAAAGCGGCCCCCGCGGCGATTCTGCACGCTCGACGGGCCAAGTGCCTGCCAGTGTGGTTTACATATGGTCCCACCAGGCCGACCTTGGCGTTCTGGCTGCGGGGCCCGTCCTGGTGGGGGTCGGTGGGATCCGACTCCGGGGGGGGGGGTCTCCACGGTGGCCAGGCCCGCGATTGGGGGCTACCGATCGGCGGATGCGCTCATTCCGGGGGGGGTCCTATGTTCCTCCACGCCGGGCACCTGTAGGGCTCCACCATGTTGCCCGGAGAAGGCAACCACGTGCATGCACTGGCGCGGAGACCACGCATGCGTGCCACGGCCGGCCTTTGGCGCCGGAGCAGCGCACAGCATTCCGGCGCCATTCTAGTCCCCGAATTCCTGAACCTGGAGGCCCGTTGACGCCGATGTCGCTCGCGCCGGTTTTCACACGGCGTTAACGCTTGGCCACGATATCGGTGAATGCCGGCCCCTATCTATGGCAGCAGCTGCCTCTGTATCACACTGGCACAATGTGATGAACGGTTACTGCCTTATCATCATGTAAGGTGATGTCCCCTTTAAGACCGGGCTTGGAACCCTGGGGACTCCGCCTCTGGCTCCGCCCATCTGGGAGCCATACATAAAGGGCTGCCTCATGGTCTGTGTGACAGTCAGCTCTCGTCTCTAGCTCTAGCATAGTTATTAGTCTAATAAAGCCTTCTTTACAGTTTAATCTCTAAGCGTCATTATTGTTGTGGTGTTGTGTGCAATTGAGGGTACCTCAATTTATTAAACTAAACTAGATTCAGGATGGACGCAGGCCTAAAACCAGAGAAGCTCAATCTGGAAGCACGAACGCAGGAGGCGAAGGAAATTTTTAAATACTGGCTGCGGTGCTTCGAGGCCTACCTGGAGTCCGCAGAGACTCCCATCCTGGGGCCATGCAAGCTGCGTCTACTCCACGCCCGGGTGAGTCACAGAATTTCCGCCACGCTCGAAAAGGCGACGACTTATGATGAGGCGATCGAGTTGCTCCGCAAGCGGTTTGTCAAACCCATTAATGAGGTGCACGCCCGGCACCTGCTCTCTACCTGCCGGCAGCGCTCGGGGGAATCGCTCGACGAGTTGAAAAACTCACCGCGCTTGCCAGGGACTGTGACCATCAGCATGTGACAGGGGCAGTCCATATGAACCTGCACATCAAGGACGCTTTCGTGTCCGGCATCCGCTCGACCTACATCCAGCAGCGGCTGCTCGGAAACGGGGCAAATGACCTCCCGGAGACGCTAACGCTCGCCTCCTCGCTGGTGGTGGCCCGACATAACTTGGGTACGTACCCCGCGGACTCTGCCAGCCCCCCCGGACTTCCTCAGACTCAACCGTATTACAGGCCTGCACCACACGGCGACCCGCTCACCATGGGGGCACACCGTGCTACTTCTGCGGGCAGGGCCAGCACCCACGCCCACGCTGCCCAGCCCGCTCCGCGATCTGCAGCGACTGTGGGAAGAAAGGGCACTTTGCGAGGGCCTGCCTGGCCAGATCCAGGGGCCAGGAAAACAAAGAACAGCCGGCCCGAAAATCAGGCTCTCGGGCCCGCAGGCCTCGCTATGCTGCTGCGCACCGACCCGACACGCCCTCTTCTGACGCGTCATCAGCCTCGTGCGAATCATGGGAGCGGCCATCTTGTCGGCGGCCATCTTCTCGACCCGACACGCGCAGCCGGCGGCGGCCATTTTACGAGTCCAACTTGGCTGAGGACTCCGACTACCCGCGACTGGGTGCGATCACCCTCGATCAAACTCGGCCAAAACACCTGCAGAACTCCATGATGCAGGTCCAGGTCAACGGGCACGATACTGCATGCCTCTTCGACTCCGGGAGCACGGAGAGCTTTAACCACCCTGAAACGGTAAGGCACTGCTCCCTACACACCCATCCCGCATCCCAAACCATAGCCCTCGCATCTGGGTCCCACTCGGTACAAATCACGGGGTACTGTATTGTGGATCTCTCGATCCAGGGTGCCAAATACAACCGTTTCAAATTTTATATCTTCCCTCACCTCTGTGCCCCCCTGCTGCTCGGACTGGATTTCCAGTGCAGCCACCGAAGCCTGACACTGAAGTTCGGCGGACCCTTGCCCCCCCTCACGGTGTGCTGCCTTGCGACACTGAAAGTCGCACCCCCCTCGCTATTCGCGAACCTCACTCCTGACTGTAAGCCCGTCGCCACCAGGAGCCGGCGCTACAGTGCCCAAGATATGGCTTTTATCAAGTCAGAGGTCC
Source organism: Scyliorhinus torazame (assembly GCF_047496885.1). NCBI lineage: Eukaryota > Metazoa > Chordata > Chondrichthyes > Carcharhiniformes > Scyliorhinidae > Scyliorhinus > Scyliorhinus torazame. The sequence goes on along the minus strand of NC_092712.1, from coordinate 270,543,277 downwards.
AGCGTTTACTGGGAGAGGGGGTCATCGAGGCTAGCAACAGCCCTTGGAGAGCGCAAATGGTGGTAGTCCGGTCCGGGGAGAAGAAACGGATGGTCGTGGATTATAGCCAGACCATAAACCGATTCACGCAACTTGATGCGTACCCACTTCCTCCCATCGCGGAAATGGTAAATCGGATCGCCCAATACCGAGTCTTTTCCACAGTCGACCTCAAATCCGCCTACCACCAGCTCCCCATCCGACCAAAAGACCGCCCCTATACTGCCTTCGAAGCAGCCGGCCGTCTCTTCCACTTCCTCAGGGTCCCCTTTGGTGTCACAAATGGGGTCTCCGCCTTTCAAGACTGATCGACACTGCCTCTCAGCCGCATCCACACACTTGCAGCAGCCTGCCTCCACCTCTGCTGAACTGTAGAGGGAGCACCCTGCAGGAGTGGGTGAGAGCAGAGTGTCCTCCATTGGTTGTCTCACTCGGGTGATATTTGTTGTGGCTGTGATCAGGTGAAAGAACTCAATGGAATAAAAAGACGAATGATTGGACTCAGATTTGTGTGAATCTGGTGATTGATGGCTTTCAGGCAATGAATGATGAGGTGGGAAGAGGTCAAAGGGAGCTTATATATGTGTGTTACTTGATATAGTGCGGCAGTTGGAGACTTGTTCTCCAGACACTGCGGGAAACAATGGAAACTCTAAGCTTCAAGTGTTTCTGCCTCCTTCCTTCTGGGAAAGGGGAATTTTCAGCCAGCTTGAGTTCCAGTGTGTGGGCCTTCAGCAGAACCACCCTTGAATTTGTGCCTCTCTTCCACCTTGCTTGATGCTTTGAGGCTTCGGCTGACCCAGTGGACCGCCATGCAAGGCTGAGTAACACTGCTCTAATATTTCCTCACCATCCTCCCCCCCCTCATTCTCTGAGGAAATGTGCTGCTCCTCCGCTTCTCCTTCATCAAGGCCCACACCTTTCTGGAGGATCATGTTGTGAAGCATGCAGCAGGCCACAACAGTTTGAGAAAGCCTCAAAGCCAGCGTGACTGCTCAACCAGTGCCTTGGTGGCCACATAGATCTGGTCAACAACCCCATTCACTGAGGCAAATCCCAAACCTCTCTGTGCCTTTGTGGCCCCATCAGTGGTGAACGTAATGTAATCTGATGCCCTCTCATACAGGGCATCTGTCACCACCCATGCTCTATGGTGGGCAGCCAAGTGTGAGATGCCAGTAAGATCCACTGCTGCCCTTGAAAGGCCACAGAGGCTGGGAAATACAGTGCATGTTAATGCATCTGGTAAGGAGTGAGGTGGGCCCACAACTCTACCATCAGCAGCCTTGATCAGCCCATCCTTCAGTGACAGTGAGTCTCTGTACAGCAATCCCATTGATTGTCAATACACCCTTTGTGGGGGGTTTATTTCATCCCTGTTCCTCATGCAGGACCTCTGCTTGCCTCAGGACCAATGGCCTGTATTTGCTATGGGAGGGCTGCCCCTTGTTGTTGTTTGTCTCCAGCTCCAAGTGGCTCAGCCTCGCGTCTACACGTGGCCTTCTAGATTTCCTCTGGAACATCGCTTCCAGCCTTTTCCTCCTTGCGGACCACAGATAGTCGTCAAAATCTTGTGTGGACCATAACATACACAAGCCGCTTTGAGCAATATTTTTTACATAACCTACGGTCTACGGTTGCCAGGATCAAACTGAAAAATCAACGGGTATTAAAAACGCAGCTATTCCTAATAGTTGGTGCTGCCCACTCACAAATACATTGCGGATTATATTACACAAGGATGTTTATGATGCAAGCTACATTGCGAATGGTAATGCAACATCGATAATGATACATGCAAGGGACACATAGTTTTTTTCCCCGGACCACCGACAGTACGTGGTCCACGGGCCACAAGTTGGGAATGTCTACTCGAGAGGAACAACCATTACTGCGTTTGCCCCCTCACCAAGACTCCTCAAACAACACCTTCCAAACCCACCACCACTACCATCTAGAAAGATAAGAGCAGCAGATACCTGGGAACCCCACCACCTGGAGGTTCCCCTCCAAGTCACTCACCACCCTGACTTGGAAATATATCGCCGTTCCTTCACTGTCGCTGAGGCAAAATCCTGGAACTCCCTCCCTAACAGCACAGTGGGAACGTACATCTGAGTTTAAGTAGAGGGGCCATGGCAAAAGTAGATACAACCGGCACATTGTTTCTAACAAAATTGGCCTTATTTGCAAATAACCCTTCATATTATCACCGATTTAACGATCACAATTGCAGCTAACCACAAAATTAAAAAGCAAGTTAACTGCTGTCTTATTTTGCTGTTGAAACTTTGCCGAATTGTTTTCCTCTAGATGGCTACAACATTATAACAAGGTATGTACAGAAGAGTTCATCCTCCAACAAAAAACAGGTCACTTTGCACGCAACTCCATTTCTATAATTTACAAGCATTTAAAGAAAACTGAAAGCACACGATGGCACTCAGAAGATTTTCTGTGTTCGAAGTGCAAACACCACAGCATTTTCCATTAAATTTACTTCTGTGGAATTTTGAGAATTTCTGATATTATAGCAGGGGCTTTAAAGTGATTTGTCTCACGAAAACCATACCGAGGCATGCAGGCAACAAATACTCATGTGGGTAAATTGACGGGATGCACGCCGGGTTCCTGTAAACAACGTACATCAATGTCAGGTGAGTTGCTTCAGCAGGTGTTCCCAATTCCCATCTCTGCCCTCAACACAGGGACTTGCATGCTGGGAAATCCAAAGGGGGTTAACATCTTCAGCACTGGCTTCATTTTTCTTCAGGTCCACGATTGACGGCGCAGCTGTCTGGAACGGCTTGTATGCTCAATATTCCGTCAGGGCGGGACTCCCACAGTTTCATGGTGAAACATCTGGGCACTGGATTGGACAGAAAACAATTCCTGTTGATACAATTGAGACCTTCTCAGCAAGGTGGGATGCCTAAAAGGAGTTCTAACGGTTGTGCTGACAATTAGGGAGGGACTTTGAGCACATTACTTCCAGAAACTATCTGCGTCGGTCAGTGACCCACTAACTGGAAGCCATTGGTTGAAGATGAACAGCAAAACAGTGAGGCGACAGGTAAGAATTTCTTTAATGAAATGGGTTGTTGGATCACGAATTATCCTGTCGGAAACCGTTGTGGATACACAACCCAGATAGCTATCAAAAGGGGAAATGGATAATTATTGCAAAAGGAAAAAAAATAAAACAGTTTGAGAAAGGGCTGAGGAAGGCAACCAAATGAGGTAAAAGACTGTGCACCTTTCCCATGAGAAGATTAGGGATAGAACTGGTGGATATCTAATGTAAAGCTGAATACATTTGTCTCCCTTTGAATGACTGGAGATGGATGGGTAGGTATGACTTCTTAACGAAGGTCGTACTCATCCAGTCGTGGTATGTCACTTGGGGGATGGTGGACATTTTTTCACCTTCAGCGTTTCACTGCTCAGCACCCCCAGGTCAAACACAGCATAGTAGACATGGAATTAAAATCCCTCCCTTCACGTAACCCCAGGATATCTCAGTCATAAAGCAATGGGGATTTATTCAAGTCTTTCTCATAAGCTGGAGGGTAAAGAAAAGGGGGCTAATTTCTGAAAGCTATACAGTTAGCAATATTTAGTGCACCAAACAGTTTCTGTTCAAACTATTTTTGGTCTGCACATTTACATCAAAGAGATTCTGTGGGGAAATCAGTGACACATACTGTAAATATATAACTCCCTTCTTCCAATTTCCTGTGCAACTGAAAATATTTTGGGCAACTCATTTTTAGAGATATGCATTTAATTTTAAGCTTCCTGAAGTTGCACGAGTGCTCATAACACAGCCAACAAGTTGATTATCAACCTGCAGATTCCTCCAACGTACTTACAGCAGGCACTGAGAGTAGAGAGACTCCTAGAAAGGCCATACTTGCTGTAGATTGGTGCCCCTCAAGCTCTAGCTTCAGCTCGTGACCTTCTCCAGGAAAAACAAGGTGTGGAAAATAGAAGTGCTTTGTCTGCCTAACGCATCTCTGCAGAGGCAAGCTTACGCTTTTGGGGGCCGCCCCGCTCTCCCTCTTTGCGAGGGCCACCACGTCATGCCCCGCCCTCTGGTGACATGGTGGCCTGCCCCAAATGACGTCGAGCTCTGCCCCTATTGATGTAGAGCCCCATCCCAATTATGTCAAGCCCCACCGTTGTACCATCAGTTCACTGCAAGACGATGAGAATGAGTGAACAGAGGCTTTATTAACCGAGAACTTGCCTGCCTGTGAGTTCGGTAACAATGAGTGCCGCCCACAGGTGGCCAGGTCTATGTACAGCCCTAGGGGGGTGGGGGGTGGGGGGTTTTGAGTCAGAGGCGGAGCCCATCGGGGCTCCTGTACAAGACATGGAGGTAGATCATATTACTATTTCCTGGTCATAGCCCACAGTACTATACAGACAGAGTAGATCGTATTGTCATTTCCTGGCCATAGGCCACAGTACTAAACAGACAGTTTATACTATGGTGAATACATTCACCACATTCACCCCCTGTTAAAAAAATGAAGTCCGGTGGGGGTGAAGTGGGGTCATCATATATTCAGTCTGTCTGGAGGCTGGATTGTTCTTTTGGACCTACTCAGCTCTGGTGGTGCGGCGGGTGCGGGCGTTGCAGTTGATGACTCCGAGAGCCTGTTGTCTGGAGCTTCAGTCCGGCGTGTTGGCGTCGGTTGAGGGGAGGGGGTAGGCAGAGAGTGGTGGATGGCGGCAGTGTAGGCGCGGGACAGTACAGGACGCAAGGAGCATTGGGGGTGGCGGTAGGTGGCGGGGGGGGGCCGTTGGCCGGGGAACCAGCGGGCGCCAGGTCCCGCAGGGAGACCGTATCTTGTCGTCCATCTTGGTGCGTGACGTAGGCGTATCGGGGGTTGGCGTGCAGCAGCTGGACCCTCTCGACCAGGGGGTCGGTATTATGGCTCCTCGTATGCTTCTGGAGAAGGATGGGCCCTGGAATTGTCAGCCAGGATGGAAGCGAGACCCCGGAGATGGACTTCCTAGGAAAGACAAACACACGGTCGTGAGGGGTCTCATTTGTGGCTGTGCAGAGGAGCAACCTAATGGAGTGGAGCGGGTCGGGGAGGACCTCCTGTCAGCGGGGAATCGGGAGACGTCTAGACCGAGAGGGCAAGACGAACGGCCTTTCATACCATCGCGTTCTCCCTCTCCACCTGCCCGTTTCCCTGCGGGTTGTAGTCGTAGTCTTGCTCGAGGTGATGCCCTTACTGAGCAGGTACTGACACAGCTCATCGCTCATAAACAATGTGCCCCAGTCACTGTGGATGTATGCAGGGAAACCGAACAGGGTGAAGATGCTGTGCAGTGCCTTTATAACAGTGTCCGAGGTCATGTCGGGACAAGGGACAGCGAAGGGGAAGCGGGAGTACTCGTCAATGACGGTCAGGAAATATATATTGCGGTTAGTGGACGGGAGGGGCCCTTTAAAGTCAATACTGAGGCGCTCAAAGGACCGGGAGGCCTTTACCAGATGAGCCTTGTCTGGCCGATAGAAGTGCGATTTGCACTCTGCGCAGATGTGGCAGTCCCTGGTCATGGCCCTGACCTCCTCGGTGGAGTTGGACAGGTTGCGGGCCTTAATAAAGTGGATAAGCCGGGTGACAGAGGTCATCGTGGATAGCCCAAAGTCAGTCACCTTGCGCGCTGGCGTATGTGCCGTGGGACAGGGCATCTGTTGAGCTCCCCAGGACGATACTTGATATCGTAATTGTAGATGGAGAGTTCGATCCTCCACCTCAAGATTTTGTCATTTTTAATTTTGCCCCTTTGTGCGTTGTCAAACATAAAGGCCACCGACCGTTGGTCAGTGACAGGGGTGAACCTCCTACCGGCTAAGTAGTGCCTCCATGCCACACAGCTTCTACGATGGCTTGAGCTTCCTTCTTGACAGAGGAGTGTCGGATCTCGGAGGCGTTGAGGGTTCGGGAAAAGAAGGCTACTGGCCTGCCCGCCTGGTTGAAGGTGGCGGCCAGGGCGACGTCTGATGCATCGCTCTCTATCTGGAAGGGGACGGACTCATCCACCACGTGCATTGCGGCCTTAGTGATCTCGGCCTTGATGTGGCTGAAGGCCGAGTGGGCCTCAGCCATCAGGGGGAATATTGTGGCTTTAATAAGTGAGCAGGCTTTGTCCGCATAGTTGGGGACCCACTGGGCATAATAGGAGAATAGCCCCCAGGCATCGTTTGAGGGCCTTGAGGCTGTGGGGAAGGGGAAGTTCCGTGAGGGGGCACATGCGGTCGGGGTCGGGCCCAAGGACTCCGTTTTCCACGACATAGCCGAGGATGGCTAGCCAGGTTGTGTGGAAAATGCACTTCTCCTTGTTATATGTGAGGTTGAGGGATTGGGCGGTTTGGAGGAACCTCTGAAGGTTGGCGTCATGGTTCTGCTGATCATGGCCGCAGATGGTGACATTGTCCAAGTACAGGTATGTAGCCCGCAGCCCGTACTGGTCCACCATTCGGTCCATTGTTCTCTGGAAGACCGAGACCCCGTTAGTGATGCCGATAGGGAACCTGAGGAAGTGGAAGAGTCAGCCTGCTGCTTCAAAAGCCATGTGGCGGCGATCTTCCGGGCGGATCAGGAGCTGGTGGTAGGCTGACTTCAGATCTACCGTGGAGAAAACCGGGTATTGCGCGATTTGGTTGACCATCTCCGCAATGCGGGGGAGGGGGTACGCATCCAGTTGGGTGAACCGGTTTATGGTTCGGCTGTAGTCCACAACCATCCGATTCTTTTCCCCGGTCCTGACAACTATCACTTGTGCCCTCTAGGGGCTGTTGCTGCCCTCGATGACCCCCTCCCTCAAGAGTCGCTGGACCTCTGACTTGATAAAAGACCTCATGTCTTGTGCACTGTACCGCCTGCTCCTGGTGGCGACGGGTTTACAGTCGGGGGTGAGGTTCGCGAAGAGCGGGCGGGGCGACCTGAAGGGTCGCGAGGCTACATACTGGGGGGGGGGGGGGGGTAAGGGTCTGCCGAACTCTAGGGCCAGACTGCATTGGAAGTCTAGTCCAAGCAGTAGGGGGGTGCAGAGGTGAGGGAGGACATACAGTTTAAAGTGGGTGTACTCTGAGCCCTGTATCGCGTGGTTCGCGACACAGTACCCCCGGATGTGCACTGTATGGGATCCGGAGGCAAGGGAGATTGTCTGGGACACAGGGTAGATGTGGAGGGAGCAGCGCCTTACTGTGTTGGGGTGGACGAAGCTCGCTGTGCTCCCGGAGTTGAAAAGACAGGGAGCCTCGAGCCCGTTGTCCCGGACGACCATCATTGAATCTTTCAGGTGCTTTGGCTGCGATTGGTCGAGGGTGACGGCGCCGAGCAGCGGTAGTCTGTTGGTCGGAGGTATCGGAGTCACAAGATGGCCCCCACGAGTCGCACGTCTTGGGCTGAGTTGAATATGGTGACCAAGATGGCCGCCCCATGAGTCGCACTTGTCGGGCTGCGTGAAAGATGGCGCCCCACCACGAGTTGCACGAGGCGGATGACGTGTCTGAAGGGGGCGTTCCCGGCTGACACGCAGCCACATTGCGGGGTCTGTGGGCCTGTGAGTCAGTGGATCGGGCCTGGTACGTTTTAGACGTCAGGGCTTTATGTCGGGCCAGGCAGACTCTGGAAAAATGTCCCTTTTTGCCGCAGTCGCTGCATGTTGCGGTGCGGGCTGGGCAACGCTGCCGGGGGAATTGGCCCTGACCGCAGAAGTAGCACGGCGGACCCCCGGTCTGGACGGGCAGCCACGCAGCACAAGCCTGTGACGTAGTCGGACCTGGTGAGGGCTGCGTCGGTGGTGCCCACGAGGGGTCGCTGGGTCTGTGGGGAACCTCTAATGAGGTGGCTAGTTTTACCGTGTCCTGCACGTCCGAGGCCCCGTTTTCCAGCAGTCGCTGCCTGACATATTTAGACCGGACCCCAGCCACGTAGGTGTCCCGGATCTGCAGCTTCATGTGCTCCTCGGCCTTCACATCCTGGTAGTTGCAGTTTCTGGTGAGTAGGGTCAGGTTCTCCAGATACTCGTCCAGCGATTCCCCGGCGCTTTGACGGCGGGTAGTGAGAAGGTGCCACGTGAATGGGCTTCACGAAACGCCCCTTCAGTGTCGCGATAGCCGCATCGTACGTGTTGGCTTTCTCAATCATCACGGAGATTTGATGGGTCACCTGGGCGTGGAGGAGGCGCAGCTTGAGGGCATCGGAGGAAGGCGTTTCAGAGGAGTCGAGGTAGGCCTCGAAACAGCGGAGCCAGAGGGAGAAGATCTCCTTAGCTTCTGGTGCTCGTGCGTCGAGGCCAAGTTTATCAGGCTTTAGAGCGGCTTCCATAGTGATGTCGTCGGTTAATAAATTGTTGTCCCATCAATTCACTGCAAGACGATGAGAATGAGTGAACAGAGGCTTTATTAACCGTGAACTTGCCTGCCTGTGAGTTCAGTAACAATGAGTGCCGCCCACAGGTGGCCAGGTCTATATACAGCCCTGGGGGGGGCGGAGTCAGAGGTGGAGCCCACCGGGGCTCCTGTACAATACATGGTGGTAGATCGTATTACTATTTCCTGGTCATAGGCCACAGTACTATACAGACAGGGTAGATCGTATTACCATTTCCTGGCCATAGGCCACAGTACTAAACAGAGTTTATACTATGGTGAATACATTCACCACACCCACCACATGCCATTAAGCCCCATGCAAAAATGCCATCAAAGCCCACCCAGAGTGACATCAGTGCCCTCCTGACCCCGCTCACCCTCAGCTCACACAATGCAAGGCACAGAAATCCCAAATCACTGATACAACAGGCTGATGTATGCTCTGTAACTTATGACAACAATAAACCTGTACTAATTGATAAATTGAAATCCAAGCCTACCATGGCAGTAGAGATGGTCAATATCGCGATGTGTGTGTCTTGAGGCGAGCAAACATCAACTGGTTGATGAGCAATGGGATGGAGAAATCAGCCGATGATATGACTGCAGCACAGCAGGTCAGCGCAGGGCAGAATGAGCCAGAAACAGTCCAGTGCAGGAGCAAATATGCCAATGAAATGGAGTGTCCAGTCCAAGTCTAATATCAGTAGCTTTGCTGATAACTGTCTGGCAGGGGTCTGGAGCGGAATTCTCCGCTGGTGCTATTCTCCGGTCTACCTAAGGTTTCCCGACGATGTGGGGTGGCCATAATGGGAAGCGCCATTGGCCGGCTACAGGACGGAGAATTCCACTGCTGGCGCGGGTGTGCCGCGCAGGAAAACGCGGCTGGCGGACCGTGGAGAATCCGGCCCCTGTTCCTTAATTGCCCGGAAGTGTAAGAAAAGAGTTTGTGAAGGTCAGTAAGGAACGATGGAGGATGGCGGTTATTCACCGGTTACAATTGTCTGCATGTGACCACCAGTCATTATATCAGGCCAGCACAAAATTTAGACCGGAGATTATGGTAGAGGGACAGATTTTTTGGATTTTCTTGCTTCATCGATTGTTTGCAATCCATGACTATTTGGATGGCTTTTCTTCTGCACTTTTTTCCCACAAAATCATCAATCACATCTTTGTAGGTCAGGTCTTGTAAGGGTGCATTTTCAATTGTCAGCATTGCTGAACTTATCAGATGTTCCTGACTCATCGAACTTCGCAGATAATTTATAATTCTTTTCAATTATGAGAGGACGTTCACCGGAAGCATTTGTGACAGGTACTGTTCAAAATATTTTCAGAATGGTTTCCACATTTGGAAAAGTTGCCTGCAAACAATGACATACATGTCTGTACAAATCAGCTGGTGATCTTGAAGCACAGAGCTCATCATTATTGATGAAATTAATGAGTTGTTTCATTTCATTTTCAAAAAGGCTTGTGTATATGTCCTCCTGGTAGAATTCACTTAACCTCTTACTGCAGCAGCTCTTAGCTTTCTCATCCAAACTTTTGTCGAAGTGCACACAAAATAATTCAAGTCTTCTTCAGAAAACGGCTGAGGAGGCAATGTGACACAGTGGTCAGCACTGCTGCCTCACAGCGCCATGCACCCGGGTTCAATTCTGGCCTTGGGTGACTGTCTGTGTGAAGTTTGCACGTTCTTTCCATGTCTGTGTGGGTTTCCTCCAGGTGTTCCGGTTTCCTCCCACTGTCCAAATATGTGCCAGTTAAGTGATTGGCCACGCTAAAATGCCCTTTATAGTGTCCAAAAGAATGTGCAGGTTAGGTTACGTGGTTAGGGCGGGGAAGTAGGCCTAGGTAGAGAGCACTTTTGGAGGGTCGGTGCAGACTCGATGGGCTGAATGGCATTCTGCACTGTACGATTCTATGATTTCTATGATTCACCTCTACTTTGCAATTGCACCACTATTCTGTCACAAATAACATCGACAGTTTCAACAATGATCTTCTCTTCCCCTGTAAAAGTGATTTCATTGTCTCCAGTTTTATCGAAAAATAAGTCCCTGTGTCTTGTACGCTTCATATCCTCAGAGGGACCTGTGCTCTTTGTTAATGTCAGTGCCTCTGCTTTCACTCAGGTGTAGTCATTTCGAACTTCCATGACAAATATTTTAACTGAGGCTAACAATTGTGAAGCATTGAATAAAGTTGTATCAACATTTTGCAGCAATTTGTTGACAGCACAAGTCTTTGAAGTAAACGTTTCCACAAAACAATAAAAACAGCATTTTGTACTTTTCAAACTTCTCTGCTAAGGATTTTGCTTCTGCTTTGTACTGAGTGTATTCCATATTACCACTGGTTTGTTGTTGCCTCTACTGGCTGCAACTGCTTTCACACATGGGGGGCTGGATTCTCCTAAAATGGGGCCATGTCCCCATGCCGGTGTAAAAACGTTGGCATTGCACTCCAGAGTTTCCTCAAAAAAAGATCAGTCGATTCACTTACCCTCAGGGGGCTAGCAGAGACCCAGAGTCGTTCGCGCAGCTTGAACTGCGGAGACGAGCCCCCGCACTTCCGGTTTCGAGTCCGCGCATGCGCACCGCGGCGGCCTGCAATGGCTGCGCCGAGCGCCATGGCGGACTCGGACCGTGGAGGCAGCTCCGAAATGTAGGCCCCCCCCGATCAGCCGTGCGCCCTTGCATCGGACCGACCTGATCTGTGCCCCAGCCGCCCATAAGATCCCCCCCCCCCCCCCCCCCCCACCCCACCGGTGCCCGATTCCCCCCCGCCCCTAACCAGGGCGGCCGCGGACTGAGTCCGGAGCCACCATGTGCAGTTCCCGAACAGCAACAGGTGGTTAGAACCACATCGTCAGGAACTCGGCAGGCTGGGAACGGAGACTGGCTGGGCGGTCCTCTGGCAATGGCCCCGTTCGCTGCATGAAGTAAATTGCGGAATTGCCAATTCTCGGGGAGGATCGTCGGAGCGGTGCCGGGCCCGATTTCGGCGCAAAAGTTGATTTTCCGCCCCCGCGTCAAACGTGATTTTGAGCTGCAGAGAATCCAACTCTTGTTCTCTGAATTTGATGTGGCTATATCGGATAAGCATTCCTTCATAGCGGCAAAGTTCAGTCTCAAAGCCAGAGCAGCATCTGCACGAGTGGACCACCTAGTGTCACAAATTCTTTTGACCTTCAAATGTTGTCCAAGTGACTGAAAAGAAGGCATACAAGTTTTGAATGAAGTCAAAAAAATATATGGCTGCCTCACATGATTCATCTGCTGCGTTGCAGATTAAATTCAGGAAGTGACTGGAACATGGGAATGAATAACACACAGAGGGTCGGAGAATGGCCGTTGGCCGCCGTGAATCCCGCCCCCGCCGGTTGCCGAAGTCTCCGAAGGGAGAAAAGTCGGCGGGGCGTTAATGGCGCCGCTGCCGTCGGAGAATGTCACGGGTCTGCGCAAGGCAGCCGATTTTCGGCCTGCCGATATTCTCCCTTCCGGATGGGCCGAAGTCCCGTCGACGTGATGACCGTTCACGTCGACGTAAATTAAACCTCCTTTTCATCGGCGTGACCCGGTGCTCCAGGTTCACGCCGACCAGCGTGGAGGTGAGTGACGGCCTGGGGGGTTGGCTCTGGGCAGGCGATGGCGTGGCCGCAGTCTGAATGCGTGAGGAGAGGTGTGTCTCGCGTTGTGTGTGTGTGTGTGCGGCGGGGGGGGTTAGAGTAGGCTGGGCTCCGGGGGAGTGCCGGGAGGGGGTCCGTGCCGGGGAGGGGGATGGGGGGGTCCGTGCCGGGGAGGGGGATGGGGGGGGGGTCCGTGCCGGGGAGGGGGATGGGGGGTCCGTGCCGGGTTGGAGGTTGGGGGGGGGTCCGTGCCGGGGTGGAGGTTGGGAGGGGTCCGTGCTGGGGAGGGGGATGGGGGGTCCGTGCCGGGGTGGAGGTTGGGGGGGGGGGGTCCGTGCCGGGGAGGGGGATGGGGGGTCCGTGCCGGGGTGGAGGTTGGGGGGGGGTCCGTGCCGGGGTGGAGGTGGGGGGGGTCCGTGCCGGGGAGGGGGATGGGGGGTCCGTGCCGGGGAGGGGGATGGGGAGTCCGTGCCGGGGTGGAGGTTGGGGGGGGGTCCGTGCCGGGGAGGGGGATGGGGGGTCCGTGCCGGGGTGGAGGTTGGGTGGGGTCCATGCCGGGGAGGGGGATGGGGGGGGGGGGTCCGTGCCGGGAGATGGGGGGTCCGTGCCGGGGTGGAGGTTGGGGGGGGTCCGTGCCGGGGAGGGGGATGGGGGGTCCGTGCCGGGGTGGAGGTTGTGGGGGGGTCCGTGCCGGGGTGGAGGTTGGGGGGGGGTCAGTGCCGGGGTGGAGGTTGGGGGGGGTCCGTGCCGGGGAGGGGGATGGGGGGTCCGTGCCGGGGAGGGGGATGCGAGGGCAAGTGAGTTGGTCCACCTGGCCAGGTGCCAGCCTCGAACAGTTGGACCCATGCGGTCCATGCCACCTGGCTGGGGGTAGGAGGGGATATGGGCAATGATGACATGTCGTCGTTCCCCTCCCCCCCACTAGGCCGTCATGTTTTCCGATCATCCAGCGATGTTGGCCGCCGTGGCGGCAGCCACTCATGTCTATGTTGCCCTGGATGAGGAGGAGGAGGAGGAGGAGCGTGCCAGAGAGGCGGCGCAGGCTGCCGCAGAGGGACAGGCGGCAGCCGCCCAGGCTGGAGGGACACCTGACCGACAGGACGAGGAGGGGGAGGAGGACGTCGCAGCCCCACGGCAATGGAGGCACCCGAGGGCGCCCCGTGTGTACCGGCCCCGGCAGTCATACCAGGCCCTCACGGACCGGGAATGCAGGAGGAGACTCCGGATGAGGCGGGAAACCGTGGCACACATCTGCCACCTGCTGGCACACCTGTCACCGCGTGGCACTGGCGGGGGACACCCTCTCCCCGTGTCCATCAAGGTTACGGTGGCCCTGAACTTTTATGCAACGGGGTCATTCCAGGCACCGAGTGGGGACCTGTCCGGCATATCGCAGACATCGGTGCATCGGTGCATCCGGGCAGTGACAGATGCCCTATATGCCATGGCGCACCGCTACATCCGCTTCCCCGTGGACCGGGCCAGCCAAGATGCCCGGGCCGTGGGCTTCTCTGCCGTGGCCGGGTTCTCCATGGTCCAGGGCGCGATTGATGGGATGCACATCGCCGTGCGGCCACCTGCAGATAACAGGGCCGTGTTCACCAATAGGAAGGGGACCTATTCGATGAACATACAAGTGGTCTGTGACCATCGCATGATGATACTGCACGTCTGCGCCCGTTACCCAGGCAGTGTACACGACTCATACGTGTTGTCGCGGTCATCCATCCCCGGCATGTACGAGGGACGCCATCCCCGGCTGAGGGGCTGGTTGCTGGGCGACAGGGGCTACCCATTGCGATCGTGGCTGAGGACGCCTATATGGAGGCCACGCAATGAGGCGGAGAACCGCTACAATGATGCCCATGTAGCGACAAGGGGAGTGATAGAGAGGTGCTTTGGCGTGCTGAAGATGCGTTTCAGGTGCCTGGACCTCTCTGGGGGCGCCCTCCAGTATCGGTCAGATAGGGTCGGCCGCATCATTGTGGTGTGCTGCGTCCCGCACAACATAGCTCAGCAGAGGGGCGATGTGCCGCAGGCAGAGGAGGGCGGAGTGGAAGAGCAGCAGGAAGAGGCGCAGTCCTCCCCAGATGAGGGGGATGGGGGTAATGGTCAGGGCAGTCGGGGTAGACACAGGCGGGGTGGCTGTCCACCGTTACCGGCTGGCCCAGATGGCACGGGACAGACTGATAGCCGCCCGCTTCACTGACTAGATGGGCGTGGGAATCGGGTAGTATGGCCACAGACCGCACACCATGGCAACAGCCGCCCACCCACACCCCCCACCCATCCACCCACCCAGCACCCTCACCCCCCTCCCCAACCCCACACACCCCACCCGCATGCACACCACCGCCCCCCATTGCCGATCCACCTGCGGCACAATGGGCCGGGCTCACACAGTTGCGGGTGGACGCGTGTCTATTGCAGGCCATGGAGGATGATGACAACCCGCCCTGCGGTGAGCTCCTGGCTCTACATCGTTGGACTATGTCTGACCCATGGCCACAGTACCACCATCCACCCGGACCATCCCTGCATGCGGCTGTGACACTGCAGCGCACGGTCCCGTCCTCTGCCCGGGGGATATTGATGGCGGCCCAGGGGGAAGGGGGCAGACTCACCTGGGGCTGAGGCAAGACCACCCCTCACACACAAACTTGCGCTCAACGTACATGACACCCCCGCACGCTTTGGACAGAGCACAAAGGCAGCTTCTGTAGGTGTAACATTGACTTTAATAACCAAAGGAGTACATGCACGTGCCCTAGCCCCTAAAACTCATCTGTGCCCTGCACCCGTGCCAACTTACTCAGTGTCTAATTGTTTGGCCTTACGGGCCCTTTGACTACGTCTACGTGGTTCCCCAGACGGTACAGCAGAACTGGAGGTGGACTCCTGTGATTCCTGCCCTCTGACACTGGATCCCTTTGGCGGCCGTTTCCTGGGGCGCCCTGGCCTAGATGGGCCAGGCTGCGGCCCGGGCGACTGGGATGGCGAGCTGCCAGCCTGTCCTGCCCGTTGCCCATCCGATGCACCTGGGACGGGAGGGGGGGAGTCCGAGGTGTCGCGGTGTACCGGGACCTCCCCTACAGGGGGAGCCGGGACGGACCACACCACCTCCTCCTCCCTCGGGGTGCCCGATGGCCCCCAGGCCTCTACATGGGTGGGGGATGCGAACGGACTGGCCATCCGTCGCCCCCCCGACATCTGGCGCTGCCAGTCCTGGAGGCCCATGCTGGTATCGACAGGGGTCTGCAGGTTTGCAGCCATGGAGCCCAGGGGGTTGGCAAACCCTGTCTGTGACGCCGGCTCGCACATGGCCACTGGCGCCGATGCCCTCAGCGATGGCCTGCAGAGACTGGGCCATGGCCTGCTGAGACTGGGCCATGGCCTACAGAGACTGGGCCATGGCCTGCTGAGACTGGGCTATGGCGTTGAGCGCCTCTGCCATCTGGCGCTGGCACTGGCTCATGGCCTCCTGTGAGAGGGCAGCCATTTCCTGGGCCACAGACGCCGCCTGCACGGAAAGCCCCAGGCCTCGCAAACCGTTCCCCATATCTGACACCGTCGCACCCATTGCCTCCACCGCGGACGCCACCCGTGCGGTGTCGGCCTGGGTGGCACGCATGACCGGCACCACTCCCAGCTCCTGGACGCGGGTGGACTCCTCCACCTGCGACTGCAGCCGCCGCAAGCCGCCCGTCACCCTCTTCGCTCGTCTCTGGGTCGGTGGTTGCATCGGATCTATGTGTGGGTGTGGTAACTCCAGGAACCCGGGATCCATCTGGGCGGCAGATGTTCGCTTGGGCTGGGCTGCCCTCCGACCGCCCGGCCCCTCTGCTGCTCCTATCTCCACCTGCTGTACCGGGACGGCTGTGTTGTGCGCACCAGTGAGTGTACCAGACGCCTCATCACTAAAGTGCCCAACCGAGGTGAGTGTTTCTGCGATGGTGGAGGGTGTTGGTGACAGCAGTGGCGTTGTGTCGTGCTCTTCGTCCCACTCTGAGTCCATGGCACTTTGGGGTGGGGGTTCGTCTCCACCCATCCACTCTGAGTCACTGTCCGGTATTTCGTCTTCCTGGGTAGTGCTGTCCCGGGTAGGGGTGTCCTGGGCAGTGCTGTCCCGGGTAGTGGTGTCCCGGGTAGTGGTGTCCCGGGTAGTGGTGTCCTGGGTAGTGGTGTCCTGGGTAGTGGTATCCTGTGTAGTGGTGTCCAGGGTAGTGGTGCCCTGGGTAGTGGTGTCCTGGCTCGGATGTGACGGGGGCCTGTGGCTGCCCCCCTCGTCGCTGGGTGGTCGCTCCCGCACGTGACGGGGGTGTCGTCTCCCTGTTGCTCCAGGTCTCTCCGTCTCCTGTGGCCTCCGAGGGGCATCCTGTGGGCGTCGCATGCTGGAGGGTGCGGGTCTCTCCGTCTCCCGTGGTGTGCGAGGGGCATCCTGCGGGCGTCGCATGCTGGAGGGTGCGGGTCTCTCCGTCTCCCGTGGTGTGCGAGGGGCATCCTGCGGGCGTCGCATGCTGGAGGGTCCGGGTCTCTCCGTCTCCCGTGGCCTCCGAGGGGCATCCTGCGGGCGTCGCATGCTGGAGGGTTCATGTCTCTCCGTCTCCCGTGGCCTCCGAGGGGCATCCTGCGGGCGGTCTGCATCTGCGGGGATGGGTGCCTGGACGTTTGGTCCTGCGATACACAATGAAGCATGCATGTGTAGCGCACGAAGACTCCGAGAGACGAATAGAGTGAAGTCGATGAGGCTTTATTAAGCGTGACTGTTCCCCCGCAGTTCAGTAGTAGACTGCCTGCGGGGGAGGACTCCTGGTTCTTATACTCCGCCTTCAGGGCGGAGCTAGAGGTCAACGGCCAACCAGGACCCGGGATCTGTCAGCCAATGACATCACGGCTTCACAGTCCCACATGACCCCTAATGCATACTACCACATTCACCCCTTGTTAAAAATGAACCCGGCGGGGTGATGCTTCGCATGGTGGTAAGGGTTTACAAGGCTGGTCCTGGGAGGAAAACGTTCGCATGTTATTACAGTATGTACAAGGTTTTTTTTTGTTTCGAACTATTTACAGTAATCGTCAGGAGAAAAAGACAAAATGTTCTCGTTAAAAGTCCACATATTGTAGTGTTAGATCGACGCCACGAGTCGGTCGGGCGGTCTGGTCGTCCGTGTCGATCGCCTCGGCCCCGGTGGTGGTGGTGGTGCTTGTTCCGGTGTTGTCGTCTCAGGGAGCCTTACGGTTTCAGCTTGGGCTTCACTCCTGGTCGGGCCTGGGAGGAGGACCGATCCTCCTGGGAAGGGGGCGGTCGCGGGGTGCGGCGGTGGCAGGAAGGGGGTGATTGGTGTCGGGGGGGTGTGTGTGTTGCTGGCGGGCGCCAGATCTCGCAGGGAGACCGTGTCCTGTCGGCCGTCGGGGTACTCCACGTAAGCGTACTGCGGGTTCGCGTGAAGGAGGTGAACCCTTTCGACCAACGGGTCCGACTTGTGCGCCCGCACATGTTTTCGGAGCAAGATGGGTCCTGGGGCCGCCAGCCAGGTCGGCAGCGACGTTCCAGAGGAGGACTTCCTGGGGAAGACAAGGAGGCGCTCATGAGGCGTTTGGTTAGTGCTAGTACACAGTAGTGACCGGATGGAGTGGAGGGCGTCCGGGAGGACCTCCTGCCACCGTGAAACTGGGAGGTCCCTGGACCGTAGGGCCAGTAGGACGGTCTTCCAGACTGTGCCGTTCTCCCTCTCTACTTGCCCGTTCCCCCGGGGGTTGTAGCTGGTCGTCCTGCTCGAGGCTATACCGTTGTTGAGCAGGAACTGGCGCAGCTCGTCACTCATGAAGGAGGACCCCCTGTCGCTGTGGACGTATGCGGGGCAACCGAACAGTGTGAATATGGTGTTCAGGGCTTTAATGACTGTGGCCGCGGTCATGTCAGGGCAGGGGATGGCGAATGGGAAGCGGGAGTACTCGTCCACCACATTAAGGAAGTATGTGTTGCGGTCGGTGGAGGGGAGGGGTCCTTTCAAATCCAGACTAAGGCGTTCAAAGGGGCGGGAAGCCTTAATCAGGTGCGCACCATCCGGCCTGAAAAAATGCGGTTTGCACTCTGCGCAGATGTGGCAGTTCCTTGTGACTGTACGGACCTCCTCCAAAGAGTATGGGAGGTTGCGGGACTTAATAAAGTGGTGGAACCGAGTGACCCCCGGGTGGCAGAGGTCCTCGTGGAGGGTTTGGAGGCGGTTAATTTGTGCGTTGGCACATGTGCCGCGGGATAGGGCATCGGACGGCTCGTTCAGCTTTCCGGGACGATACAAGATCTCGTAGTTGAAGGTGGAGAGCTCGATCCTCCACCTTAAGATCTTGTCGTTTTTGATTTTGCCCCGCTGTGCATTATCGAACATGAAGGCTACCGACCGTTGGTCCGTGAGGAGAGTGAATCTCCTGCCGGCCATGTAATGCCTCCAATGTTGCACAGCTTCCACTATGGCTTGGGCTTCCTTTTCCACTGAGGAGTGGCGGATTTCTGAAGCGTGGAGGGTTCGGGAGAAAAAAGCCACGGGTCTGCCCGCTTGGTTAAGGGTGGCCGCTAGAGCTACGTCGGAGGCGTCGCTCTCGACCTGGAAGGGGAGGGACTCGTCGATGGCGCGCATCGTGGCCTTTGCTGCGATATCCGCTTTGATGCGGCTGAAGGCCTGGCAAGCCTCTGTCGACAGAGGGAAGGTCGTGGTCTGTATTCGGGGGCGTGCCTTGTCTGCATACTGGGGGACCCACTGGGCGTAGTATGAAAAGAACCCCAGGCAGCGTTTTAGGGCTTTTGAGCAGTGCGGGAGGGGAAATTCCATGAGGGGGCGCATACGTTCGGGGTCGGGGCCTATTATCCCATTGCGCACTACGTAGCCCAGGATGGCTAGCCGGTTGGTGCTAAAAACGCACTTGTTCTCGTTGTACGTGAGGTTCAAGGCTTTAGCGGTCTGGAGGAATTTTTGGAGGTTGGCGTCGTGGTCCTGCTGATCGTGGCCGCAGATGGTTACATTGTCGAGATACGGGAACGTGGCCCGCAACCCGTGTTGATCAACCATTCGGTCCATCTCTCGTTGGAAGACCGAGACCCCGTTTGTGACGCCAAATGGGACCCTTAGGAAGTGGTATAATCGCCCGTCTGCCTCGAAGGCTGTGTACTTGCGGTCACTTGGGCGGATGGGGAGCTGATGGTAGGCGGACTTGAGGTCCACGGTGGAGAAGACCTTATATTGGGCAACCCGATTGACCATGTCGGATATGCGGGGGAGAGGGTACGCGTCTAGTTGTGTGTACCTGTTGATGGTCTGGCTATAGTCTATGACCATCCTTTGCTTCTCCCCTGTCTTTACTACTACCACCTGTGCTCTCCAGGGACTATTGCTGGCCTGGATTATGCCTTCCTTCAGTAGCCACTGGACTTCGGACCGAATGAAGGTCCGGTCCTGGGCGCTGCACCGTCTGCTCCTAGTGGCGACGGGTTTGCAATCCGGGGTGAGGTTTGCAAACAAGGACGGGGGTTGCACCTTGAGGGTTGCGAGGCCGCAGATAGTGAGTGGGGGTATTGGGCCGCCGAATTTGAAGGTTAGGCTCTGTAGATTGCACTGGAAGTCTAATCCCAGTAATGTGGGGCGCAGAGTTGGGGAAGGACGTAGAGCCTGTAGTTTTTGAACTCCCTCCCTTGCACCGTTAGGGTAACTATGCAGAAGCCTTTGATCTGTATGGAGTGGGATCCTGCAGCTAGGGAAATCTTTTGTGCGCTGGGACGGATGGTCAAAGAACAGCGTCTTACCGTGTCGGGGTGGATAAAGCTCTCCGTGCTCCCGGAGTCGACCAGGCATGGTGTCTCGTGCCCGTTTATCAGCACCGTTGTCGTCGTCGTCTCGAGCGTCCGGGGCCGTGCTTGGTCCAGCGTCATTGAAGCCAGACGTGGTCGTAATGGTTGAGCGTCTTCCTCGAACCCCGTGGAGCCGTCGACACTGGGGTCCGTTGTTGCCGTCCAAGATGGCGTCGGGCTGATCAAGATGGCTGCCCCCATGCATCGCACATGGCTGGGGGGTCACAAGATGGCGGCGGGGGTGGACAAAATGGCCGCCCCCATGCGTCGCACAGGTCTGGGGTGGTCCAAGATGGCGGCGCCCCTCCTCCCCTCGTGGTGGCCGGGACCCAAAATGGCGGCGCCTGCGGGTCGCACATGGGGCGCTGGGGGGGTTGGGGAGCGTTAGGAACACGCAGGACTCCTTCTTCTCTGGGGACAGCGGTGGGCGGGACCCAAAGTGGTAGTGCCGGCGGGTCATACATGGGGCGCGGGGGGGGGGGATTTGGAGAGCGTTAGAGACGCGCAGAACTCCCTCTTCTCCGGGGAGAGCGGTGGTCGGGACCCAAAGTGGTTGCGCCTGCGGGTCGTACATGGGGCGCTGGGGGGGTTGGGGAGTGTAAAAGGTGTGCAGGACTCCCTGTTCTCCTGGGACAGCGGCGACCTCCCGGGACTGGCACACAGCCGCGAAATGGCCCTTTTTCCCGCAGCTCTTACAGATCGCTGCACGGGCCGGGCAGCGCTGCCGGGGGTGTTTTGCCTGGCCGCAGAAATAGCAGCGGGCTCCCCCGGTGCGACTTGGCGTTTGAACCGCGCAAGCCTGTGGGGTGTCCGGGGGGGGGGGGGGGTGGGTTTGTCGCGACGGGTGCGTACGCAGCCCAATGGGCTGCCGCGCGGTCGGGGCCGTAGGCGTGGGCGTTTCGCGCGGCCACGTCCAAGGAGGCTGCTAGGGCCCGTGCCTCTGAGAGTCCTAGCGACTCTTTTTCTAAAAGTCTTTGGCGGATTTGGGAGGAGTTCATACCTGCCACAAAAGCATTGCGCATTAACATGTCCGTGTGTTCATTTGCGTTCACCGGCGGGCAGCTGCAGGCCCGTCCCAAAATTAGTAGCGCGGCGTAGAATTCATCTATCGATTCTCCGGGACTTCGCCGTCTCGTTGCGAGTTGATAGCGAGCGTAGATCTGGTTTACTGGGCGAACATAGAGACTTTTTAGTGCTGCGAACGCGGTCTGGAAATCCTCTGCGTCTTCGATGAGAGAGAAAATCTCCGTGCTTAACCTCGAGTGCAGGACATGTAGTTTTTGGTCTTCTGTGACCCGGCCGGGGGCTGTTCTGAGGTAGGCCTCGAAACAAGTCTGCCAGTGCTTGAAAGCTGCTGCTGCGTTCACTGCGTGGGGGCTGATCCTCAGGCATTCCGGGATGATCCTGAGCTCCATAGTCCTTTAGTCACGCTTAATAAATTGTAGCGCACAAAGACTCCGAGAGACGAATAGAGTGAAGTCGATGAGGCTTTATTCAGCGTGACTGTTCCCCCGCAGTTCAGTAGTAGACTGCCTGCGGGGGAGGACTCCTGGTTCTTATACTCCGCCTTCAGGGCGGAGCAAGAGGTCAACGGCCAACCAGGACCCGGGATCTGTCAGCCAATGACATCACGGCTTCCCAGTCCCACATGACCCCTAATGCATACTACCACAGCATGGTTAGACATCAGGCAGTGATCAGGTGATATGGGGGAGGCGGATATAGGGGAGGGGGGATATGGGGACGGGCTGTCGGTGGCTCACTTGCTACTACGCCCCCGACCTCTGCATCAGCAACCTCCCGGTCGTCAGGTCCGCCAGCCAGTTCCAGGGCCCTTTCCTGGTGTTCGGTCAGTGGCCTCTCATCAGCGGGGCCTCCTCCAGTCCTCACATGCTCCCTATTGTTGTGTGCGCGCTTATCCTGTGGGGGGGGGGGGTGGCAGGGGTAAAAGGCAACACTGTTAGGCAGGTATATGAATGCACGCCATCGGTTGCGCGTGCATTGCAGAGGTTAAGGTTAGGGCTGGATTCACTTGGAGATATGGGGGACATGGGGGAGGGAGGGATATGGGGGAGGGGGGATATGGGGGATATGGGGAGGGGGATATGGGGGAGGGGGGATATGGGGGAGGGGGGATATGGGGGAGGGGGGATATGGGGGAGGGGGTATATGGGGGAGGGGGGATATGGGGGAGGGGGTATATGGGGGAGGGGGGATATGGGGGAGGGGGGGAATATGGGGGAGGGGGGATATGGGGAGGGGGGATATGGGGAGGCTCACCCTGCCTGCTCTGACGAGGCCGTTCACCTTCTTGTGGCACTGGGTGCCTGTCCGTGGTGTCAGGGCCACAGCGGTGACAGCCTCTGCCACTTCCCTCCACAGACGCCGGCTGTGGCGTGGGGCAACTCTGCAGCCGTGCCCGGGATTCAGGGTGTCCCTCCTCTGCTCCACCGCGTCCAGGAGTGCCTCCACATCCCGTGACTCGAACCTCGGGGCTGAGCGGCGGCCAGCCATCCAGTCGGGTGTTGCGGTCGGGTGTTCCAGTCGGGTGGGGGGGAGCAGCGCGGCCTTATGAGCCGTCACGCCGTGCGGCGCGTATGACGCTGCACGGCGTGAACCACTGCGCAAGCGCGGATCCCGTTAAGTCGCTGCTAGCCCATTTAGAGCCGGAGACTTTCGACCCATTTTTCCGACGTGACGCAAGTCGGATTTGCGCCGTTTTTTGCGCCGATTGGCGGACTTTCCGCCGATAACGGAGAATTTCACCCAGGAGATTGCATTGTTCGGTTTTGCTTGTACACCTGAATACTCTCCTCCCATATTTGTGGCATTATCAAAGCTCTGCACCCATGACAATTTTTGATGTCCAAACCTGCATTTGAAACTGTATCTAAAATCGATGTCTGCAGACACTCAGAAGTTTGGGATTGTAGCTGGACAAAACAGAAAAGTGGCCCTACAACTTTACCATCGCTAGTCACATATCTTAAAATTAATGTTAATTGATCCACATGACTCATATTTGGTGTTGAATCAACTATTTTATAATAGTATTTGGCATCTTTGACTTCATTAATGAATTGGGGTGATATTTTCTCTTTGGGAGACCATGGGCGGGATTCTCCGACCCCCCGACGGGTCGGAGAATCGGCGGGGGCTGGCGTGAATCCCGCTGCCGCCTGTTGCTGAATTCTTCAGCACCGGAGATTCGGCGGGGGCGGGAATCGCGCCGCGCCGGTTGGCGGGCCCCCCCCCGGCGATTCTCCAGCGGAGGCGGAAGAGACCCCCTCCACTGCGCATGCGCGGGGATGTCGTGAGCGGCCGCAGACGCTCCCGCGCATGCGCCGCCCGGCAATGTCATTTCCGCGCCGGCTGGTGGGGCACCAAAGGCCTTTCCCGCCAGCTGGCGGGGCGGAAATCAGTCCGGCGCAGGCTGAGTCCCTCAAGGTGAGGGCTCGGCCACTCAAGATGCGGAGGATTCCGCACCTTTGGGGCGGCGCGATGCCGGACTGATTTGCGCTGTTTTTGGCGCCAGTCGGCGGACATTGCGCCGATTACGGAGAATTTTGCCCCTGGGGCGAGATTCTCCGAACCCCCGCCGGGTCGGAGAATCGCCGGGGGCTGGCGTGAATCCCGCACCCGCCAGTTGCCGAATTCTCTGGCACCGGAGATTCGGCAGGGGCGGGAATCGCGTCGCGCCGGTTGGCGGCCCCCCCCCCCCCCCCCCCCCCCGACGATTCCCCGGCCCCGATGGGCCGAAGTCCCGCTGTTAGAATGCCTGTCCCACCGCTGTGGATTAAACCACCTCTCTTACCGGCGAGACAAGGCGGCGCGGGCGGGCTCCGGGGTCCTGTGGGGGGCGCGGGGCGATCTGGCCCCGGGGGGTGCCCCCACGGTGGCCTGGCCCGTGATTGGGGCCCACCGATCCGCGGGCGGGCCTGTGCCGTGGGGGCACTCTTTCCCTCCCGCCTTCGCCACGGTCTCCACCATGGCGGAGGCGGAAGAGACCCCCTCCACTGCGCATGCGCGGGGATGCCGTGAGCGGCCGCTAACGCTCCCGCGCATGCGCCGCCCGGCAATGTGATTTCCGCACCAGCTGGCAGGGCACCAAAGGCCTTTCCTGCCAGCTGGCGGGGCGGAAATCAGTCCGGCGAGGGCCTAGCCCTCAAGGTTAGGGCTTGGCCGCTCAAGATGCGGAGGATTCCGCAACATTGGGGCGGCGCGAAGCCGGACTGATTTGCGCCGTTTCTGGCGCCGGTCGGCGGACATCGCGCCGATTGCGGAGAATTTTGCCCCATGCGTGTGATTCTCTGGCCCATTGCGCCCGGCGTGGGGGCGGAGAATAGCCATTCACGCCGGAAATATGGCACTTACGCGATTCTCCGCGGACCCGCCAGGCGTGCGTGGTCGACGTGGCGCCGGTCGGGGGCCGTTGAAAGCAGCCCCCGTGGTGATTCTCCGCGTTCGACGGGCTGAGTCCCGCCAGCGTGGTTCATATGTGGTCCCTCCCGGTGGGACCTCGGCGTTCTGGCTGCGGGGGCTGTCCCGGTGAGGGACGTGGGGATCTGACTCCAGGGGGGCCTCCGTGGTGGCCAGGCCCTCAATCGGGGCTACCAATTGGCGGGCAGCTCATTCCGGGGGGAGGCCTATGTTCCACTGCACCGGGCCCCTGTAGGGCTCCGCCATGTTGCGCGGGGGCCGGTGCGAAGAAGGCCGCTGCCCGCGTGCGCGGTCCCGCGGCCGGCCGGCTGGCGCACGCATTACTGCAAGGCCCCGCTAGCAGCTGGAGCTGCAGGACGCATGCTGGGGTCTGCTAGCCCCCTTGGAAATGGAGAATCACCCCGGAACTTCGAGGAAAAAATCCGGAGTGATTCTCCCCCGTTTTACGGCAGGCGTGGGGACTTAGTCCCCAGAAGGGAGAATCCCACCCCATGTTCTCCCACCAGGGTTGAATTGGAACTGATTTGTGCTCCCAGATTAGGAATCAATTCAGTATCCCTCGCCATGCAAATTTATGAATGGCAAGGAAAAGCAACGATTCCCTGGGGAATCCCACTATCAGGCTGCCAATTAGAGCGAGCGACCTGATAGAGAAGTCCTACAGCTGGCCAATCCCATTGTAAAGCAATCCCCCACATCACAGGTCAACCCCCCACCTCGCCGCATCGCGGATCACCGCCCCGTCCTCAAGTACGAGGGTGACCCGATCCACCCACCGCTCAGAGACACCCTGAATAGGGGGATCTCCCCAGAGACCATCAGAATAGGGGATCCTCCCACAGGGACTCCCTGAATAGGAAGATCCCTGAGACCCCCTGAATAGGGGCAACCTCCAGAGACCCTCCAAATAAAGGGACCGCTCCCGCAGAGACCCCCTAACTAAACAGACCCCCTAACTAAAGGAACACCCCACAGAGACCCCCTGACTAAAGGAACCCCCAGAGACTCCGTAACTAAAGGAACCCCCCACAGATCCCACAGAGAAGAGACCCCTATCTGGAAGCTAGAGAGAGTCCAGACAGAGTGATTAAAAAATGTTTGTTGTAACACTCACCTGGGCAATACACCTGCTGGCACAGACACAGGAAGCACCACCTGACAATTTCGGGAAAGAGAAATGCAGTGACCTGCATTTAAACCACTCAGAACCTTTAGTTGCAAGCTATTCATTAATTTATTCTAGTGGGCTCTGATTGACAGCTTCCACAAACATAGCTATGAGCCTTGGTTCATTCATCTCCCTTTATGAATGAGTAACTCTGAAGTGCTGGAACCACAATGTTTGCCATCATCAACCACTTCAAAGAGAGTTGAGTGCATTCCAATCACCGCCCTTCATGCTTGAGTGAATTTGAAGTGCTGAGCTGGAAATTGACAGCACTTTTTGAGTCTGAGAAATTACACTGTGGTAGGTTCGGAGGTGGGAGGGGAATGTAAAGTTGCATGGATGGGTTTCCCACCAGGATCCCGCCTGCCCCGATTCAGACCCAATTTTATGATGTGGTGGGTAGAGCCTCGGATGGGAAGACTGCCTACGCCCATATTCAGGTCCTTGAGCGACCATTTAACGGCCAGTTAAGGGCATTTCTCTGCCCTGCCTCAGGTTTTAGGCTGGAAGGTGACGTTTGGGATCAGGGTGCCAAACAGAAAAAGCCTTCACTCAGGTGGGAAGGTGGGGGTGGACTGAGCGACACCGCAATCTGGTGGCTCCTTCAGATTTGGGGTGCTCTCCCCTCTGGGACCTAGGAGCGCCGATCCTCCCTCTGCCACCACCCCCCACCCCCTACCTTCCCCTGACGCTGAGATCTCCGAGGGCGAATGGACAGAAGTCCTGCCTGCTGCCAACCAATGCCTAATTGAGCGTGAAATGGCAACAGGCTTGTCAGAGTCAGCAACTCTCTGGATGTCAGGTGCTGAGTGTTCGCCATCCTGAAAATTCACCATTGGTCAATGTTTTATTTAGCTATCATTTGTGTAAAATGTTTTGAGAGTGCATTCTTGGTACAGAATTGTTGCCAATCAGCACCGGAGACGCCAATAATGTTGCCAATTAATAATGATGCTCTTTAGAGTCGCCAGGTATCAAATGATACCACCACCAGGCTTTACTGGATATCGATCAAAGGACCACACAACCAGTTAGTCAGTTCAAGTTCAAAGATGGTTTATTTACACACAAGGATTACTTCGACATGCAACACAAAACACGACAAGTTAAACTGCACCTAACAACTACAATAACCTGTACTTAACTTCAGGGCAACCGGCTCTATGCAGATGGACAAGGCCTTTATCCGGATCTTGCGTGGCTGGGTGGAAGAAGTGGCTCTGTTTCTGCTGGGTTCAGCCGTCTGGTAGCGATCGTTGGTCTTGAACTTGTCTGTCTGGTTGTTATGCTGCACTTGGGTTGGCATAGGCCGGATCCAAGAGAGACCGAGAACATGGCTGTGTCTCTTCATATCCCTCTGGGGCTTCGCGCTCTTCGGGGCGGTCTTTAACTTTGGACCCAATAATTCGACAGGCTTCTATCACTGCCTTCGATTTTGGCCAATAAAGGGGCGGGTGCCTTGATGGCTGGGCGTGTCCTTAGCAGTCATTGACCTTGGCTGTTTGGGCTCCCTGAGTAAAGGGAGTGTCGCCGATTAGTCTGTATCTGTATCGGTTACCTGAGTACAGTTCTTTTGTTCTGGGGAAATGGGCCATTAGAATGCAAACGAGCGGGGGTTTCGATCGCGTCAAGCTATCTGGGTTGCAAATACACACACAAGCTCTGAGTCTGTCTGAGTCCTGGGTTGGCCATAATTCCCATGGTCCTTTGCAGGTGGTCATCTGAGATGGCTACAGAATAAACAAGGTTCAAAGTTTGATTCTCATTTTGTGGTAATGGAGCTCATCTCAAGCAGGGTTGCGAAAGCGGTAAGGGGCAGGATTGTTCCCTTTGGAACACGATATCGACATCGGATTTGAACTAGGTCACAAGAACCACTGTGTGGGGAACATTCACCTGACAGGGTTTTTCCTCGAATTGGATCATTAGTGGCCAGAGCACAGGCCACCCAGCCAGTGGGCAAGTTCTCAAACCTGGAGGCCGAATGGAGGCCTTCTAGCACTGAAGAAGCAGCACGCTGTTACCACAGAACCATAGAATTTACAGCGCAGAAGAAGGCCCAATGAGTCTGCAACGGTCCTTGGAAAGAGCACCCTACCTAAGCCCACGGGGGCGATTCTCCAATATTGGGCCCAAGTGTTCGCGCCACCGTGAACGCCGTCACGTTTCACGACGGCGCGAACCGGGCCCGGGCACGACAGATTCTGGCCCCCATAGGGGGTCTGCACGGCGCTGGAGCGGCTCACAACACTCCAGCCTCCTTGCGCGGCGCCAAATGGGCGCCACGCCAACCTGCGCATGCGCGGGGCACTTCTTTTGAGCGCCGGCTCCGACCAACATGGGGTCGGTGTTCAGGGGCCGGCCGCGCCAGGGCGTAGGCCGGTGGGAGGAGAGGCTGGCCCACCGATCGGTGGGCCCCGATCGTGGGCCAGACCCCACCGGAGGACCCCACCGGTGAAGGAGCCTCGCTCTCCCCCCCACAGGCCGCCCCCCCCCCCCCGACCGTTCCCGCAGAGTTCCCGCCGGCAGCGACCAGGGGCGAACGGCACCAGCGAGACTCTGCCAAATCGGAGCGGCCGCTCGGCCCATCCGGGCCGGAGAATCGGCGACCCTGCCAATTCCAGCGGCCCGCGACCGGCGCCGCGCCAAACGCGCCGGCGCAAATGGCGCCGATTCTCCGCACCTCGGAGAATCGCTCGCTGGCGTCGGGGCGCCATGGCGGGTTGCGGCGATTCTCCGGCCCGGCGCGAGGCTCGGAGAATTGCCCCCCACATGTCCATCCCCTCCCAACCCACTTAACCTTTTTGGACACTAAGGGCAATTTATCAAGGCCAATCCACCTAACCTGCACATCTTTGGACTGTGGGAGGAAACCAGAGCACCCGAGGAAACCCACACAGACACAGGGAGGATGTGCAGACTCCGCACAGACAGTGACCCAGCGGGGAATCGAACCTGGGACCCTGGAGCTGTGAAGCCACAGTGATAACCACTGTGCTACCGTGCTGCCCCTATTGTTTCAGATAAGAGGGCGAGAGGGAGAGAGAACCTTAAGAGATCCTCCAATTGTTTAAACTTTTAAAATTCAAAAATGCCCTTAGCAGCCAGACCACCCAATGTGGAGGAAGAGCCAGACAGAGAGGCAAGACTCCAAACCCTACCCGGAGCACAGACTCATTAGCCTGCCGCCAGAAGGCTGCCTCCAGGCACCTGGCCTCATCCCGACATCAATGGGGACCTGGAGGATGAGTTGGAACTTTCAGTCTGCCTCTGATGGTCGGCCTCAATGTGTCTTTAAATAGACTTGATTGACTACCTGCTATGTGTAAGTGGATACCCCTACTACCCAAGATAAAGGAAACCTGTAAAAGATTATAGGAAAAGGAAAATGGGATTAGAATAGATAATTCCATTTGAAGAACTGGTAGCACCATAGGCGCAGTAGGCTGAGTTCGTCTGAGCTGTATTTTCTCCAAAACAGGGGCGAAATTCTCCTACCCGCCCCGCCACATTTCTGCCCCGACCGGCCGGCGGGAGTCTCCGTAACACTGGCCGGTCAATGGGGTTTCCCATTGTGGGGCAGCCCCACGCCGTCGGGAAACCCCCGGGCGCCGGCAAAACGGAGACTCCCGCCGGCGGAGAATGACGCCCCAGGTTGTTGGGGATGGGATTCTCCGGTCCCCCAGCCGAGTGTATCTCAGCGGCGCACCATTCGCTGGCGACTCCCGCTGCTTGTCAATGGGATTTCCCACTGAAGTCACCCCTCGCCAATAGGAAACCCACGGGAGGGGGTGCACTGCCAATGGGAGAGAATCCCAAAGGCCGGAGAATTCGGGCCTTGATTTTGCTAATTTTGTTTACAATTAAACACACGGCCCCGGGTGTTAGGGTTAGGGTTAACTGTCCTTGTGGAGTTTGCACATTCTCCCCGTGTCTACGTGGGGTCTCACCCCCACAACCCCAAAGATGTGCAGGGTAGGTAGATTGGCCATGCTAAATTGCCCCTTAATTGGAAAAAACATAATTGGGCACTCTAAATTTATTTTTTAAAAGCTTACAATTAAACAGTAGTAATGAAATATTTAGTACAGAAAGATTAAGGCCTTACAATGAGAGTGGGTAAAATTCTACAGTTACAGGGCATTCCTCTGTTAGGAATGTAGGGCCCTCGGTTTTACCAGACCTATTAACCACTTTATTTTAATTGAGTTAACACTATTGCCAAAATAGTAGACAAAGACATTTTAAACCCATTTTCTGAGCATTTAATGCTTCAAGATCCAACTATTTAATCTAAACACCGGTTACGCTTTCTGACTCAGAACCTCCTCCAACCCATTTCCCACAATGAGTCACTTAAACCAAATATTCAAAGATCTAAAGAAAGAGGAAGATAAAAATAAAAGGATGTTAGCAGATATTAAGTCATCATTTTGTAACTGATTTTTCAATTAAATACTGAAGATTTCCTCCCTCTTTTCTCAAGCATTAGACAAAACGTTCTTGCTTTAATAACAGCATTGTACAGTATCTATTTTGTAAATAGATATCAAAATCATGAAGCATCCTCATGTTGAAGTCCAACCTTGAGATCCTTCCTTACTTCCTGTAAACACCACCTGTGCTCTCAATGTTTTGTCTAATGTCTCACACAAGGCCAAGTATAATGAGTCGATGTACCCAAGAGTCACCAGTTCCTACTCTTGTTCATATTTGGCTGATGGAGAAATGAATTCTGTGATTGCTCCAGAAGGCAGGTGGGACTGTAAAAGTGAGGGATGCAAAAAGAAAGCCGCGAATCTAGGGCGAGATTCCCCGACCCCCCGCCGGGGCGGAGAATCGCCGGGGGCTGGCGTGAATCCCGCCCCCGCCGGTTGCCGAAGTCTCCGGCACCGGATATTCGGCGGGGGCGGGAATCGCTCCGCGCCGGTTGGCGGGCCCCCCCGCGCGATTCTCCGGCCCGGATGGGCCGAAGTCCCGCCGCTAAAATGCCTGTCTCGCCGGCGTAGATTAAACCACCTCTCTTACCGGTGGGACAAGGTGGCGCGGGCGGGCTCCGGGGTCCTGGGGGGGGGGGGGGATGCGGGGCGATCTGGCCCCGGGGGGTGCCCCCACAGTGGCCTGGCCCGCGATCGGGGCCCACCGATCCGCGGGCGGGCCTGTGCCGTGGGGGCACTCTTTCCCTCCCGCCTTCGCCACGGTCTCCACCATGGCGGAGGCAGAAGAGACCCCCTCCACTGCGCATGCGCGGGGATGCCGTGAGCGGCCGCTAACGCTCCCGCGCATGCGCCGCCCGGAGATGTCATTTCCGCGCCAGCTGGCGGGGCACCAAAGGCCTTTTCCGCCAGCTGGCGGGGCGGAAATTCATCCGACGCGGGCCTAGCCCCTCAAGGTTAGGTCTCGGCCCCCAAAGATGCAGAGCATTCCGCACCTTTGGGGTGGCGCGATGCCCGACTGATTTGCGCCGTTTGGGCGCCAGTCAGCGGACATCGCGCCGTTTCCGGAAAATTTCGCCCCTGATTTTATTTTTAAAATGGACAATGTCTCAAATACACAGCCAAATCGCCAATGCCCATTAAGAGATAAAGATAGGCTAAGGTCGTGGGGCGACCTCTGACATTGAGTTTCCAATTATAACTGGATCTTTTCTTTCCAGATGCTGAAAAGATGTGTTATGCAATCCTGGCATATTTTGTTTTTATTGGGCACTCTATAAATAAATTAGGGGCTTGTTAAGAAGGGGCTTGTTTAGAAGGGTATCATTCTAAAGAATACTCTTTGTGATATCAAGTCACAGTGAAGCAGTTATCACCAGGTTTGCAAGGGATGCCAGTTATCATGCACATGGGTCTCTCAGTAAGAACTGAATAGATGATCATTTACCAGGACCAATCTCAATAGAAATTGCCGATGGCTTGGTCACTCCGAAAGAGACTAGCTCCTGTGCCCCCACACTGACTGTTCTATTTATAAGATAAATTATTTTAGTAATAAGTTATTGCTTTGACATGGAAAGAGATTCCTTTCATTTAATAGTAACTTCCAAAATGTCCACTTGAAAAGGAAAGAAATTCCAGGCTTATGGGGAAAGGGCAGGGGAGTGTGACTAATTGAATAAGTTGTTCAAAGAGCATGCTCCAGAATGATGGGCCAAGTGGCCTTCTCCTGTGCATTACGATTCTATGGAATAAAACTGGGTTAGGTACTGGGGGATATGGAGGGCAGCAGCACCAATGAAAGGCTGTTTTGGACTCTTCACAATACTGAGGGATTCGGGGACCAATTTGGATGAAATCTCTTCTTTGAAGTGAAAGGACCTACAGGACTGTTCTCCTCCAAAGCACTTTTGATCTATGCCTGTAATTAGTGGGCTTTTAATCACTGCTTTTAAATAATGACCATTGCTACACATCCTGCTTAAAGCTGGGCCAATCTGCTGCGAAGCTGTGCAGCCGACCTTTATGGGAAAGGGGCAACGACAATTGGCTAAATGAGGAAGTCATATTAATAAAGTTGGAGCTGCTTAGGGCCCTGCAAGTCAAAATACATTCACCTTTCAACTGATCTGTGATTGTATTATTACATTATGTTCTACGTCTGTCGCATCAGGATTTCCCAAAGCGCGTTTACAGCCAACAAACTATTTATTGAAAGGCAGTGAATGAGGTAATACTGGAAGCTTGACAGCCAATATGAACATGGCATGTTTCCACAAACAGCAATCAAATAAATGACCAGATCATCCTTTGTAGATATTGGTTGAGGGATAAATCTTGTCCGGGAATCTTCCCTGAGTAGTGCCATGGGATCCTTTGGGGGTGGGGGGGGGGGGGGGTTCTCTGGCCTCCCAACCGCGTGTTCCTCGGCGCCTCTTTCGCTGGCGGCGGGATTCTCTCCCACCTACAAACAAGGGCGGACAGTTTAAAACTGTCACCTCAAATTGTAGGTTATCCTATTCATTCCCCGATGTGTCAATCTGGATTTTATGTGTAAGTCTCTGGAGTGGGACTTGAAGCCCAAACCTCCTGACTCAGAAACTCCCACTGAACCACAGCCGGCACTGAAAAGCAAGTCTCGATTTCAAAAATGTTAAATCAGAATTATTCTTACATTGCGGAGTAAAATATTGACACAGTAAATACCAGCATGGAAAGCAGTAGCAGTATTTACATAGCCTGCATTGGTTCTACGCTAATGGAAATATTGATTTCCATACCAGCATTGACAATGTCTGCTTTCTGAAATGAGATACCGAACAAATCACAAAGGAGGCTTTCTCAATTTGATGAAGCAATTCTCAGGTCCAGAGCTAAACAAATCATAAGACCTCACCAATTTAGACGGTACTAACCCAAGCTCCCTCTGTCCAGAGCGGCATTAAAAGAACGTTCTGTTAAAAATGTCTCCATTAATTTCCACCATTAATTTCTGCATCCCGCTTGGTCTGTGCCACTTCCTGGAATTTATTCAGGCCACACAAGGCCTTTCTCAGCCTTGGCAGCTTTAGCAGAGCCGGTGCTGCCAGAGCTCAGTCGTGGGGCACTGCCAGGATTGCAAGCAGACCTACGAGGAAGAGCGATGGCTGCTGGAGACAGGTAAATCCAGGTTTTAAGGTTGGAGCTATCCGAGAGTCTAGCGAGGAGGGAGAGGGGGGCTGAGGTTTGGGTTTTGGAGGGCCGGAAGTGAGGAATGAAGGGGGATGCATGACATCTTGGGGGGAGGGGGGTATCCCTTATGCGCACAGGCACTCCCCAAATGATGTCATTCTTTCTTTCTTCTTACCCTTTTTCAACTTGGTCTCAGAAAATGGCCTGCTCCTTTTATTGATTTTGGTTCCAATCTCCAGCATCTGGCACCTTCACAGTCCATCTCTGGCACTTCCCTTCCCCTTCTTGACCTCTCTGTCTCCATTTCGAGTGATAGACTGACCACCAATATTCATTACAAACTCACCAACTCCCACAGCTACCTTGGCTACAGCTACCTTGGCTACAGCTACCTTGGCTACAGTTCCCTGTAAGGTCTCCATCCCATTCTCTCAGTTTCTCCGCCTCCATCACATCGGCTCTGATGATGCCACCTTCACAAACGGCACTTCTGTCATGTATTTTTTCCTTAACCGAGGATTCCCCCCCTCCCCCCACCCCTAACCCAACATCCCTGAGTGTCTGATGGGATCTACCCCAGAATACTGAAGGAGGCAAGAGAGGAAATTGCTGAGGTCTTGACAGAAATCTTTGGATCCTCACTGTCTTCAGGTGATGTCCCGGAGGACTGGAGAATAGCCAATGCTGTTCCTTTGTTTAAGACGGGTAGTAAGTATAATCCAGGGAACTACAGGCCGGTGAGCCTTACGTCAGTGGTAGGGAAATTACTGGAGAGAATTCTTCGAGACAGGATCTACTCCCATTTGGAAGCAAGTGGTCATATTAGTGAGAGGCAGCACGGTTTTATGAAGGGGCAGTCGTGTCTCACTAACTTCATAGAGTTTTTCGAGGAGGTCACAAAGATGATTTATGCAGGTAGGGCAGTAGATGTTGTCTATATGGACTTCAGTAAGGCCTTTGACAAGGTCCCTCATGGTAGACTAGTACAGAAGGTGAAGTCACACGGGATCAGAGGTGAGCTGGCAAGATGGATACAGAACTGGCTAGGTCCTAGAAGGCAGAGAGTAGCAATGGAAGGGTGCTTTTCTGATTGGAGGGCTGTGACTAGTGGTGTTCCGCAGGGATCAGTGCTGGGACCTTGCTGTTCGTAGTATATATAAATGATTTGGAGGAAAATGCAACTGGCCTGATTAGTAAGTTTGTGGATGACACAAAGGTTGGTGGAATTGCGGATAGCGATGAGGACTGTCAGAGGATACAGCAGGATTTAGATCGTTTGGAGACTTGGGCGGCGAGATGGCAGATGGAGTTTAATCCGAACAAATGTGAGGTAATGCATTTTGGAAGGTCCAATACAGGTAGGGAATATACAGTGAATTGTAGAACCCTCAAGAGTATTGACAGTCAGAGAGATCTTGGTGTATAGGTCCATAGGTCACTGAAAGGGGCAACACAGGTGGAGAAGGTAGTCAAGAAGGCAAAAGGCATGCTTGCCTTCATTGGCCGGTGCATTGAGTATAAAAATTGGCAAGTCATGTTGCTCCTGTATAGAACCTTAGTTAGGCCACACTTGGAGTATAGTGTTCAATTCCGGTCACCACACTACCAGAACGATGTGGAGGCTTCAGAGAGGGTGCAGAAGAGATTTACCAGGATGTTGCCTGGTATGGAGGGCACTAGCTATGAGGAGAGGTTGAATAAACTTGGTTTGTTCTCACTGGAACAAAAGAGGTTGAGGGGCGACCTGATCGAGGTCTACAAACGTATGAGGGGCATAGACGGAGTGGATAGTCAGAGACTTTTCCCCAGGGTAGAGGGGTCAATTACGAGGGGGCATAGGTTTAAGGTGCGAGGGGCAAGGTTTAGAGTAGATGTATGAGGTACGTTTTTCACACAGAAGGTAGTGGGTGCCTGGAACTCGCTGCCGGAGGAGGTGGTGGAAGTAGGGACAATAGTGACGTTTAAGGGGCATCTTGCCAAATACATGCATAGGGTGGGAATAGAGGGATACGGACCCAGGAAGTGTAGAAGATTTTAGTTTAGACGGGCAGCATGGTCGGCGCAGGCTTGGAGGGCCGAAGAGCCTGTCCCTGTGCTGTACCTTTCTTTGTTCTTTGTTGTTCTATGATCTGGAGGATGTTCAAAGATTTGCATTAGTCTTTAAGAAGGATCTCAGAGAAGTGAGGTGAAGTGGTGGGAGAGATGGGATGGGATTCCAGAGAATGAGAGGAATGATGGTTGGTGCACTAGGTGCATTTTCTGGAATACTGCCCTGGGGTCTTTAATTTACATTACCAAATTCCTGAAGAATTTTGCAATCGCACTTTAATCAACTAGTCCTCAAGAGCTAACAGATTGTGAAACAGGATATTCTCAGGGAGTGATGAATTGCTGCAACAAGCTCCTGGTGAGTTTAATTTTTAAAAATTGTGAAAATATCCGGTTTTCAGTGGAACTGCAGAAGGGTGCCAAATCATGACTATTAACACCATGCAAAGGATGTTTTCAATTTCTTCCTATACTACATGCTTGTGTGATTATTTTTGGTT
Organism: Scyliorhinus torazame; assembly: GCF_047496885.1. Taxonomy (NCBI): domain Eukaryota; kingdom Metazoa; phylum Chordata; class Chondrichthyes; order Carcharhiniformes; family Scyliorhinidae; genus Scyliorhinus; species Scyliorhinus torazame. Next base: position 270,507,587 of record NC_092712.1, on the reverse strand, counting down.
CACGTTTAATCCATTAAAAATACTTCCGGACATTTTGCAGCATTCCATATTTTTCTGCGTGTGTCTGTGTTTTCTTCACAGATCGACTCCTTGGCTCCTGTAACTGTTTGATACATCACGGTGCGCAAATTCACCAATTCCAAGTTCCAGCAGGGAGCTGCACCCAAAGGGAGTGTGGGTAACTATTGTGGTGCCAATTCTCTGATCTTTGATCCCTCGAGCATCGATTCGATGGAATTTACCTTTAGCCCTGCATTGAATATAACTTTCAGCAAGTGAAGCAGGTTTGCTGCTGTAAAGTTGATAAATGGAATTTCAGGCGCTAAAGACAAGTGGGATTTTCCGTCTGGAGACTGAGTGCTGGGGCGGGCAGGAAAGCCAGTATGATTCCCACTGGGTTTCTGCTTTTCAGCTCACTGATTACACATTCAGCGGGGAGCTTGTTGACTCTCATAGCGGGGGGGGGGGTGCAGGGATTCATCTGCCCCGCTGTTACCTCATGGGTTTGAAGGCCCTGGCGCTATATTTAAACAGCAACCGGACACAATCACTCACTGCAGGACAGGTGTGTCTGAGGATATAAATTAGCATGCTGTCCGAAAGGAATAACGCTTCACTCCACGGTTCAGTGAGGCGTCACTGAAGAAACCCCTCCAACACCTATAAGGTTCATCAGGATTGTGATGGATTACTCAACGGCGACTCAGATGGAAGCTGTCTCAGCACTCAAGAAACTGAACAGCAATAAGGAGAAAGAGATTTGTACGGTCTGATTTGCTAGATTAGAAGCACTCCTAGATTATAGGTTCAAGTTCAAGTCTGATGATTCGGGTTGAATTTTCACCAGCGGAGGTAAAAAGGGGTCGGGTACTTTTTCAGGTCAGAAGCACAACTCCAGGGGGAAACTGATTTACGTTGAGACTTGCACGGAGGTGAGCTCTTACTACTTATGGAGATGGGTTTCCTGACCACTTAAAGCCAGTGGGGGTTAGGATGGAGGTAGCTCAAATTAAGTGTGGGGTTCATTTAGACACTTACAGCAGCCATCACTAAGACTGCTGGTTGCCTGAGGAAGAGATGGCAAAGACATCCGCTGCACCCATGGGGAAGCCAGATATCACAGCGGAGCCTGAGGCCTAAAACCCGGGGTATGGAAATGCTCACATCATCCTACGATGTTGTGCTAATTGTTGATGCACAATCAATTGCACAAAGACTAACGTTGGGTACAACTGTGGCTTTATTACAGTCAGATGCATGGCCTCCTGCTGCAGCTGGCGAAATGGCAGGGCACTGGAGGTCATGCATATTTATACAGTTCCTAGTGGGCGGAGCCAGCCGGCAGGGGCTACCAGTGAACCTGCAGTGCAGATCATACCTTACATCCCCTAATACAGTGGTTCACCACATTCACCCCCTGTTAAAAATGAGTCGGGCGGGGGTGACGTGAAACTATATACAAGTTGTGCAATTATGTACAGTGGTAAGAAAAAGAAAAAAGGTCCATGTTGATGGTCCGGAGTCTGTCAAATGTTCAGCCGGTCCGGTGCTTCGTTGGAGCGGCGTAACGATGGCGGCGAGGCTGGTGCTGGCGGTGGTGGAGGTGGCACCGATGGTGGCCAGTCATCGGGGAACTCCGGGAGCGTGCCGAAGTCCTCTTCGTCCTCTTGTGCAGAAAAGGGGGTGGTGGTGGTCTGGTGGAGTCAATGTTGGCGGCGCGTTGGGAAGGGGGGTGTGTGCAGGGGCTGGTTTAGCACACTGGGCTAAATCGCTGGTTTTTAATGCAGACCAAGGCAGGCCAGGAGCACGGTTCGATTCCCGTACCAGCCTCCCCGACCAGCCTCCCCGAACAGGCGCCGGAATGTGGCGACTAGGGGCTTTTCACAGTAACTTCATTGAAGCCTACTCGTGACAATAAGCAATTTTCATTTTAACTTCATTTCATTTTCATGGGTGGGGGGTGTGTGTGTTGGGGTGGAACCTGATGGTGCCAGGTCCCTGAGTGAGACAGTATCTTGGCGGCCGTCGGGGAACTCAATGTAGGCATATTGAGGGTTGGCATGGAGCAGGTGAACCCTGTCCACCAAGGGGTCCGCCTTGTGGAGTCGGACGTGCCTACGGAGAAGGACCGGTCCTGGAGCTGCGAACTAAGTTGGGAGCGATACCCCGGATGTGGCGAGATGGAGCGGTGGACAGACATTGCTGCCAAGGTCCAAGGCTGATCCTTGAACAGAGCCAGAAGCGAAGATGTTCAAGGCTATAGTGGTTTTGGCAGCAGCCAATAAAGAGCATTATCACTGAAATGAATTGAGACCTGAGGTTCACAAAACTTTATATATAGACATATAAGTACGTCAATAGAGTTAGAGAGCGAGAGAGAAAGGAAGCCGGACTGAAAAATTAAATACATACGCATTTTAGAAAATGCTAGATTGGTTAATTCTATATTGAGTATTCTGGTGGTAAATAAAAGAAAATGTATACCTCAGTTTCTTTCCTGTGGAAGCTCCAATTCCGTCAGTCCCATATCTTCCACCTAACTGATGTAATCTCAGGAGATTGTAATGTTGCTCAGCTGTGACAGATAAAATCAGTAAAAGCATAAATCATAATGTGTCCTTCTCAGAAACATAAGGGTTGTTTCATTAAAAAAAAAATCAGTGAGGTAGGACAGGTACAACAGAGAGTTGGAGCGGGAGTTGGATGCTGGGTAAGTCTGCATTCTATAAGATAGCTGGCAGCTTGCTCTTTTTCTTTCAAATCTAAGAGGATTCAGCCAGAAACAACTGAGGTGTCTCACATACCCAAGATAAAAGCTCATTACTGCGGACGCTGGGATCTGAAACTAAAAACAGAAAATGCTAGACAATCTCAGCAAGTCTGACAGCATCTGTGGAGAGAGAAGGGAGCTCACATTTCGAGTCTGGATGTCTCTTTGTCAAAGCTAGAGGGAATTGGAAATAGGGTCAGATTTATGCTGTTGTGTGTGTGTGTGGGGGCGAGTGAGAGGGGGTGGGGTGGGGGTGGGGGGGGGATGCGTGGAGCAGAGGGCCAGCGAACGGAGGAGATTGACAAAGGTTTTGTGGACGGAAAGACAAAGGGGGTGTAAACTGGGGTGACCAAGGCTAATCCAGGTGCTGAGAGCGGCACATTAAGAGATTAACCTGTGTTGTGAATTGTTGTCCAGAATTGTTTGTAATGCAGAAAGTTGGGGGAAATTCTAATGATCTGTGAACAGGCAAGTGTCAAATTTCCCCTGCTATTGTGTTCCAGTGACCCTGCTTCACCAAGTGACAGTGTTAAATGCCTGTTTGCAGTGGCGTGTTTTGAGGCAGTGACCTGCGCTGAGAGGAAGTGTGAAACTTTACTACTGGTGGGCAAATGGAGATTTCTGCGCTGGCAGACAAATTTGAAGTGGAGGTCATGTATCCCCAGTATAAAATGCAATGGTGGACTTCCGGTTGCGGCGATGCGGAGCTAAGCCGCACATTTCGGCAGCTCCTGCTAGAACGGACTTTTGGGCTCTCCGGAGGAGCCCCAATGGAAATCTTTGACCAATTCCCGTGTGGACAGGTGAAGTAAGGTCCCCCTTACGTTGTATGGCAGGGACTAGAAGTGGAGCGGCGGAAAAAGAGGCTTTGGAGCAGCGGCAGAAACGAGGGGGAAAAAACAAGATGGCGGAGGGCAGAGATCGAGCAGCATGGGGGCCGGACCAGCAGGAGTTTCTCAGGCGCTGCGTGGAGGAGCTTAAAAAGGAGGTGCTGGCGCCAATGCTGAAGGGGCTGAAGGAGACCCAGAAGGCCCAGGCGGTAGAGCTCCAAGAGGTGAAGGACAGAACTAACGAGAACAAGGACGAGATCTTGGGCCTGGCGGTGAAGATGGAGGCGCATGAGGCGCTGCACAAGAGGTGGGCCGAGAGATTCGAGGTCCTGGAGAACAGGTCGAGGAGGAAGAATCTCCGGATTCTGGGTCTCCCCGAAGGAGTGGAGGGGGCTGATGCCGGGGCTTATGTGAGCACGATGCTCCATTCGCTGATGGGTGCGGAGGCCTCGCCGAACCCCCTGGAGCTAGAAGGGGCTCACCGGGTCCTGGCGAGGAGACCCAAGGCTGGCGAGCCGCCAAGGGTGATAGAGGCGAGGTTCCATCGTTTCGCGGACAGAGAAAGTGTCCTGAGATGGGCCAAGAAGGAGCGGAGCAGCAGATGGGAGAATGTGGTGATCCGAGTCTACCAGGACAGGAGCGCGGAGGTGGCAAAGAGGAGAGCTGGCTTCAATCGGGCCAAGGCGGTGCTGCATAAAAAAAGGGTGCGATTCGGAATGCTGCAGCCAGCGCGACTGTGGGTCACGTACCAGGACCGACACCACTATTTTGAAACGCCAGAAGAGACTTGGACCTTTATTCAAACGGAAAAATTGGACTCGAACTGAAGGACTGTGGTTGTGGGGGAGATGTTGACTGTATACAGGGCTGTGAATATGGGTAAAGAATGTTTCACGGGTGGGAAGATGGATGGGGATGGGGGAAGAGTTTTGATGGGGAGACTGTGAGGAATGTGGGCGCCGGTGCTGGAGGGAGGTGAGACTCGGGGATGGGGGAATTGGGATAAGGCCGCAACAGGAGCTGCGCCACCGGGGGCGGGGCTGGCTCAGGAAAGCGCGGGCTTTTTCCCGCATTAGGGAGGGGGGGATGGAGGAGTGCAAGGAGGAGGAGGGATTTCCACACGGGGGGGGGGGGGGTGGTCAACGGGAAGGCGGGGGAAGCCGGGGTCAGCAGGAGTCAGCTGACTTACGGAAGTATTATGGGGGAGCAAACGAGCTAGATTTGGATCTAGTGGGGAGGGGGGGGGAGGGGAGGGGGGGAGAGGGGGGGACAATAGGGTTGCTGCTGCATTGGCCGAGGGGGAACTGAAAATGGAAGAGGTGGCCGGGGCGGGGGTTCCCCGTCTGGGGGACTGGAGGGTGCAGGAAACGTGGACACGGGATTGGCTTAAAAAAGGAGATGGCTAGCCGGCAGTGGGCGGGGGCGGGGGTGTGGGGGGGGGGTAGCCCCCCCAATCCGGCTGATCACGTGGAATGTGAGAGGCCTAAATGGGCCGGTTAAGAGGGCCCGAGTGTTCACGCACTTAAAGGGAATGAAGGCAGACGTGGTCATGCTTCAGGAGACACATCTGAAGGTGGCAATCAGGTCAGGTTAAGGAAGGGATGGGTAGGACAGGTGTTCCATTCGGGGCAGGATGCGAAGAATAGAGGGGTGTCAATACTGGTGGGGAATGGGGTGTCGTTTGAGGCCAAGACCATAGTAGTGGACAATGGAGGCCGATACGTGATGGTGAGCGGTAGGTTGCAGGGGACGGGGGTGGTATTGGTAAATGTATACGCCCCAAATTGGGATGATGCTGGATTCATGAAACGTATGTTGGGGCGTATTCCGGACTTGGAGGTAGGAAGTTTGATAATGGGGTGGGGGGTGGGGGGGTGGGGGGGGGGGGGGGGGGGGGGGGGTTTGGGGAGGGACTTCAACACGGTGTTGGACCCAGGACTGGATCGCTCCAGATCCAGGACCGGAAAGAGGCTGGCTGCGGCCAAGGTGCTCAGGGGGTTTGTGGACCAGATGGGGGGAGTAGATCCGTGGAGATTTGCCAGGCCTTTGGCCAGAGAATTTTCTTTTTTCTCCCATGTACACAAGGCCTACTCCCGGATAGATTTTTTTGTTCTGGGCAGGGCATTGATCCCGAAGGTGGAGGGAACAGAGTATTCGGCCATAGCCATTTCAGACCACGCCCCGCATTGGGTGGAACTAGAGCTGGGGGAGGAGAGGGACCAACGGCCGCTGTGGCGGTTGGATGTGGGACTGCTGGCAGACGAGGAAGTGTGCGGGAGGGTGCGGGGGTGAATCGAAAGGTATCTGGAGGCCAATGACAACGGGGAGGTGCAGGTGGGAGTAGTATGGGAGGCGCTGAAGGCAGTGGTCAGGGGAGAGCTAATCTCCATCAGGGCTCATCGGGAGAAGAGAGAGGGCAGGGAAAGGGAGAGGTTAATGGGGGAGATTTTAAGAGTGGACAGGAGATATGCAGAGGCCCCTGATGAGGGACTATTCAGGGAGAGGCGAAGTCTCCAGACAGAGTTCGACCAGTTGACCACAGGGAAGGCAGAGGCACAGTGGAGGAAGGCACAGGGGGCGATGTATGAGTATGGGGAGAAGGCGAGCCGGATGCTGGCACATCAGCTTCGTAAGAGGATGGCAGAGAGGGAAATAGGTGGAGTCAAGGATGGCAGGGGAACTACGGTGCGGAGTGCGGTGAAAGTGAATGAGGCATTCAAGGCCTTCTACGAGGAGCTGTATAGGTCCCAGCCCCCAGGGGGAAAAGAGGGGATGCGACGATTCTTGGGCCAACTGAGGTTCCCGAGGGTGGAGGAGCAGGAGGTGGCTGGTTTGGGGGCACCAATTGGGGTGGAGGAGCTGGTTAAAGGACTGGTGAGCATGCAGGCAGGGAAGGCCCCGGGACCGGATGGGTTCCCGGTGGATTTCTATAGGAAGTGTGTGGACCTGTTAGCCCCGTTGCTGGTAAGCACTTTCAATGAGGCAAGGGAGGGGGGGACTCTGCCCCCGACAATGTCAGAGGCGACGATCTCTTTGATCCTGAAGCGGGATAAGGACCCACTGCAATGCGGGTCGTATAGGCCGATCTCGCTCCTCAACGTAGATGCTAAGTTGCTGGCAAAAGTGTTGGCTACGAGGGTCGCGGACTGTGTCCCAGGGGTGATTCACGAGGACCAGACCGGATTCGTAAAGGGTAGGCAGCTAAATACCAATGTGCGAAGGCTCCTAAATGTGATAATGATGCCATCGGTGGAAGGAGAGGCAGAGATTGTGGCAGCAATGGACACGGAGAAGGCCTTTGACCGAGTAGAGTGGGAGTATCTCTGGGAAGTGTTGCGGAGGTTTGGGTTCGGGGGAGGATTTATTAGCTGGGTTAGGCTCCTATATAGAGCCCAGGTGGCGAGTGTGGTTACGAATCGGCGGAGGTCGGAGTATTTCCGGCTGTACCGAGGGACGAGGCAGGGGTGCCCCCTGTCCCCCCTGCTGTTTGCATTAGCAATTGAACCTTTGTCCATGGCATTAAGGGAGTCTGGGAAATGGAGGGGGGTGGTCTGAGGGGGAGAGGAGCATCGAGTGTCGCTGTATGCAGACGACCTGTTGCTGTATGTGGCGGATCCAGTGGAAGGGATGGTTGAGGTCATGCAGATCCTAAGGGAGTTTGGGGACTTCTCGGGCTACAAGCTCAATGTAGGGAAGAGTGAGCTCTTTGTGGTGCATCCGGGGGATCAGGGAAGAAGGATAGACGACCTACCGTTGAGGTGGGCAGAAAGGAGCTTTCGATACTTGGGGATACAGGTAGCCAGGAGCTGGGGGGCACTGCACAAACTTAATTTGACGTGGCTGGTGGAGCAGATGGAGGAGGACTTTAAAAGGTGGGACATGTTGCCACTCTCGCTAGCGGGCAGGGTACAGTCGATTAAAATGGTGGTCCTCCCGAGGTTTCTTTTTGTATTCCAATGCCTCCCAATTGTGATCACCAAGGCCTTTTTTAAGAGGGTAGGCAGGAGCATTATGGGATTTGTGTGGGCGAGCAAGACCCCGAGGGTAAGGAGGGGGTTCCTGGAGCGTAGTAGAGATAGAGGAGGGCTGGCGATGCTGAATCTGGGTGGCTACTACTGGGCAGCCAACTTGGCGATGATCCATAATTGGGTGATGGAGGGCGAGGGGGCGGCATGGAAGAGGTTGGAGATGGCGTCCTGCAAAGGAACGAGCCTGGGGGCGCTGGTGACGGCACCGCTGCCGCTCTCGCCGACCAGGTACACCACGAGTCCGGTGGTGGCGGCAACGCTAAAGATCTGGGGGCAGTGGAGACGACACAGGGGTGAGATGGGAGCCTCGGTATGGTCCCCGATCAGGGGTAACCATCGGTTTGTCCCAGGAAGGATGGACGGGGGTTTGAGAGCTGGCATCGGGCGTATGGGTCGGAGAGGGCAAGGTGTCGGCGATATACCAGGAGATGAAAGAAGAGGGGGAGACTTTGGTGGAGGAGCTGAAGGGTAAATGGGAAGAGGAGCTGGGGGAGGAGAATGAGGAGGGTCTGTGGGCTGATGCCCTAAGTAGGGTTAAATCCTCTTCCTCGTGTGCCAGGCTTAGCCTGATACAATTTAAGGTTGTTCACAGAGCGCATATGACGGGGGCGAGGCTGAGTAGGTTCCTTGGTGTGGTGGACAAATGTGGGAGGTGCTCAGGAAGCCCAGCGAACCTTGGCCGAGGGGGTGGGGAGGGGAGGGGGAGCGGGGGGGGGGGGGGAGCGGGGGTGGAGGGGGCAGAGGGGAGGGAGCGGGGGATGGGGACGGAGGGGGGGAGGGGGCGGGGAGGGGGGGAGCGGGCGGGGGGGAGGGGGCGGGGGGGGGGGAGCGGGCGGGGTGGGGAGAGGAGGGGGACATCTCTTTTGGGGTGGGGGAGAAGAAGGAGGGACGGGGAAGGTTTTTTTTTCTGGGGGGCATTTGAGCAAGAAAATACATAAATGACCCGGAAAACCGATATGTACGGGAGGAATCCAATGTACAAAGTTCTGTATCATATTGCTTTGCCATGTTTATGTCTTGCTATGCGAGTTTTCTTTTCTTTTTGTTGCGGGGGGGGGGGGGGGGGGGGGGGGGGGGGGGTTTGTTTGTATGGTTGAAAATTTTGTTAAAAAATTCTTAATAAACATATTTTAAAAAATAATAAAATGCAATGGTGCACGGTGATGTCCAAGGGATATAACCTTAATGGCAACCTTCCAGCCCCTCGCCCAGCCCCAGTACTTTTTTCCAATTTATATTATAATCATCTTGTGCTTGATGACTTACGCTGGCAGGATAACATCACGCAGGGTTCTCCGTTTGGGAGACTCACCAGAGAAGGATTGCTACTGATTTGCGCTCGCGTCCCGCTGCGGGGCGGCACATAGAACTGTTGCTTCACAGCGGCAGGATCCCAGGTTCGATTCCCGGCTTGGATCACTGTCTGTGCGGAGTCTGCACGTTCTCCCCGTGTCTGCGTGGGTTTCCTCCGGGTGCTCCGGTTTCCTCCTGCAAGTCGCGAAAGACGTGCTTGTTAGGTAATTTGGACATTCTGGATTCTCCCTCTGTGTACCTGAACAGGCGCCAGAATGAAGCGACTAGGGGCTTTTCACAGTAACTTTATTGCAGTGTTAATGTAAGCCTATTGTGACAATAAAGATTGTTAAAAATTAATTAGATCATAAAGCAATTCAGTATCCCTCGGCATGCAAATTTATACATGGTGAGGAATACGAGGGAGTCCCAATGGAACCCCGCGGTTGGGCTGCCTGTTTGAGTGGGCGGCCTGATAGCAAAGTCCTGTGGCTGGCCAACACCCCGCAGATCAGCGCCCCACCCCACCTTGCAAAGCATCCCCCCTACCCCCAATTTTCTGAGTACCCCCCTTCCCCCATGTTTGGGGGTGACCCGACCTATGCCACCCAGGGATCCCCTGAATAGGGAGATCCCCCATAACCATCCCCGAAATAGGGAGACCCCCACAGGAGAGGGAGGCACCCCACGGGGACCTTCTAAATAGGGAGACCCCATAGCAACCCCCTAAACAGGGAGACCCCCATATAGACACTCTAACTAAATAGACCCGCCTTCCAAATGTCTCCCCCCACCTCGAGAAAATAGACCCCTGTCTGGAAACTAGAGGCAGTCCAGACAAGGGCAGTGAAAAAAAATTACAGTGGTAACACTCACCTGGAAATTCCATTTGTCAATTCTTGGAGAGCGAGTGTGACCTGTGTTTAAGCCCCTCAGATCATCTAGCTGCAAGCCATTCATTTATTTCCAGTAGTGAGCTGTGATTGACACCTTCCAGAGAACAGCTGTGAGCTTTGCTTCATTCATCTTTTTCACTCTAAGTGCTGTAACCACAATGTTTACAAATATCAACCACATCAATGAGAGTTAAGTGCTGTCAACTCCCAGCTCAGCACTTCAACATCATTCAAGCATGAAGGAGCGTGATTGGAATGCAGTTGATGGACACGTTGGGTGGTGCTTCCAGGTGAGAGTTACAATTGTTTTATTTTACCTGCCCCTGTCTGTACTGCTCTCTAGCTTCCCAGGCAGGGGTCACTTTTCTGGGGGCGGGGGGTCTGTGGGGGTCCCTTTAGTTAGGGGGTTCCTTTTGGGTCGCTTCAGTTAGGGGGTCTCTGGGGGAGTTCCCTTTAGTTAGGAGGTCTCTGGGGTGGTCCCTTTTGCGGGGGCTGGGCAGATAGAGCATTGTGTGTGTGGGGCGGGCGGGGGTAGTGACCCTTGGATGGACTTTGGGGGTAACTCCTGAAGGCAGATCCACCACATCAGCTCACTTTTGATAATACCTGTAGCGAATCCTGCCCACGTGGTTCCCGGCCAGGAGGACTGGAGAATCGCGGGGGCCCGGAGACTCTGATGCCGGGCCTGCTAAGGGGATGCAAATGGGACCCATTTTCATCCATTAGCATCCTCCCGCTGACAGGCGTGCGCGAACACCGATCCCGCTGCCAGCAGGGGTGGTGGGGTTCGGTTCGGCTCCCGGTGCAAACTTCGATTTCAGCCACATGCCCGATTCTCTGCCCAATTGTGATCCACGTTACCAGCGTCGCGGGGCAGAGAATCCAGGAGCCTGTGTTCAAATCCCTCCATGATCTGGCCCCAAGAGTTCTGCATTCCTTCAGCTCTGGCCTCTGGAGCAAGCCTAATTTCATTCACTGCTCTGTTCCATTGGTAGCTTTCCTGAACGCTCTGGAATTCCTTCGCTGCCTCTCCACCTTTATTTTCTCCTTAAAAATGCTGCTCAAAATCCATTTTTTTGACAGTTTTTGGCCATCTGTCCCAATACCAAATAATGTGGCCCAATGTCACTACTTTGTTTCTCTGATGATCATGTCAGTGAAATATCTTGGGGCATTTTGCCACATTAAAGTTGCTGTACAAATGCAAGGTGCTATTATTGAAGCTCTAAGTTGCTTCCTATCCTCTTTTGGGAAAAGTAGAGTGGGTAGAGCATATAGCCGTTAGAGAAATAAACTGTTTCTACAATGTATGACCAGAGATAAAGAGGGTGTGGTTAATGTTGAGAAATTGCACAAATGTTTCCAGGCCATTGCTTACAAGAATTAGGTCACTTAACCTTTGTAGAAATTGGGATTCATTCATTATTTTGGGCCTCAGAGTTAAAAACAAATGATTGGAGATTCAACACTTAAATGTGTAAAAATCCATGAACATTTTCTTAATCAGCTTAAAGGTAAAAGGTCTTTGTTCTTAGTTCTTGACCTTGATAAGGTTCACCAGGGCGGTGGAGGAGCGAAACCTGGGAAACGCAACTCTGAGAACACAGACCTTTTCACTTTGTTATTAAGGGGCACAATCTGATTTTGACAGCAGTGCACATGCACTGTCTAGGGGAGACCAGGTGAATGGAGACAGAATCACAGTGGAGAACCAGTCATGGCCACCCCAGGGAGTGAAAGAGTGCATGGCTCAGAGTGGGACCTGGCCATTGGAAAACATCAGCCATCGGTTCAGTGTGGTTGACTGGAAGGGCTCAATATAAGCAGCGATGGGGTGTCACCTTCCTGCTGGCATGACAGGTCCACAAGAGGAGTGGGTGATACTGTCTGTTGTATTCCTGCTTCACCATTCCTGGGTCCACCCTCAACTACCAGCAGGACATATCCCCCAGAGGAGGCAGGGGCACAGTGGCATACAGTCAGGAGGGAGTGGCCCTGGGAGTCCTCAACATTGACTCCAGACATCGTGGAGTTTCATGTCATCAGGTCAAAAATTGGTCAAGAAACCTGCTTCTGTTACACCTGCTGCCTTCCCTCAAAAGTTGATGAATCAATGTTCCCCCATGTTGAAAACCACTTGGAAGACACACTGAGGGTAGCAAGGGCACAGAATGTACTTTGGGTAGGGGACATCAATCTCCACTACAAAGAGTGGCATGGTAGCCATCTACGATGGCCACCTGCAAAGGACCATGGGAATTATGGCCAACCCAGGACTCAGCCTATGTGTATCCATAACACAGGTAACCAGACCTGATCGAAATCCCCGCTCATTTGCAAATTAATGGCCCATTTTCCCAGGACAATAGAACTCCAATCAAGCAACCGGTACAGCCACAGACTGATCAGCGCCACTCCCCTTACTCAGAAATCACAACTGACAAAGTCAATGATCGCTAAGGACCCGCCCAGCCACCAAGGCACCCGCCCCTTTATTGGCCGAAATCGAAAACAGTGATCAGAGCCCTGTCGAATTATTGGGTCCAAGGTTAAGGACTGCCCCAAAGAGCGCGAAATCCCAGAGGGATAAAAGAGAGCGCAGTCATGTGTTCTGTCTCTTTTGGATCTGGCCTGTGCCAATTGCAGCAGGAACAGCCAGCCAAGTTGAAGACCAACAATCGCTACCTGACGGGTGAGCCCAGCAGAGACAGAGCCACTTTCTTCGAACCAGCCAAGTGAAATCCAGATAAAGGCCTTATCCATTTGTACAGTGCCGGTCGCCCGAAGTTAATTATAGGTTATTGTAGCTGATAGGTGTAGTTTAACTCGTAGTAGATATTGTGTTTGCATGTTGAGATAACTCTTGTGTATGTAAATAAACCATCTTTTGAACTAACTAAAACTGGTTGTGTGGTCATTTGATCGATATATGGGAAGGCTTGTGGTTCACTAAGATAAATAGATACACTAAGATAAATAAATACCCACAGTACTGGCGATGCTGTTGGGACCGAAACAGAGCAACATTATTGGCGACTTCGGTGGGGCCGAAACAGAGCAACAGTAACACCAATATTGACCAAGAACTGGAAGACACATTTGTCAGTTTGGTCCTGTGGCAGGTAGGAAGAGGACCAACAAATGGGAAAATTCTGCTTTAACTCATCCTCACTGTAATACCTTGATGGGCGACTACCAAGGCATTTAAAGAATATTAAAGCAATAACTATATACAGTGAGATAAAAGGCTATCATGTTCAACAGTCCAAACTTCAAACTGACTGAAAAACCGGGTTCTGCCCCCAGGTTCACACACTCTGGCCCCATTGACTGATTAAGTCACATGATACTCTGGGTCTACACCCCTTAAAAAGACATGTCTGTTTAAGTCCCTCCTCCTTTAAGTTCCTGATTACATTCTTCAATTTACAAAATAAATACTTCCAAAAATAGACGACAACTGTCTCTCTAAAGCGTCTCTTATGAGGTAAGTCAGTCAGGGAACTTTTTGATCCTTTGAGAGTGATGCAATTCACTAACGGGTACTTCAGCAGTAGAGGTAACTTTAGTTTGAACCTCAACAGGTTGACTCTTGATTTGTGAAGGTGCACCCATGTTGGTAGTTTCCTCAGTTCCTCCGGAACATTACTGCATTCACCCTCTGGGTAGCTTGCTGCCACTTTAATTCGTACCCATATCATCGACAAGCTTACCTGGGTCAGGTTGTCCCATTGGTTCTGACTACGGTTCTTCCTTCCTGAGATGGTCCAGATGTTTTTATAACCTTCTCCCTTGAATATGCACCTCATATGACACTGGACTTATGTTTTCCATGATCGTTCCCGGGATCCAAATTGGACCAGCACCAAAGTTCTTCACATCTACCAGATCGTCCACCTCAAACATTCTTTCAGCTTTCTTTGTCTATAGAATCTAAAGAAGCCACAGAATCCTTACAGTGCGGAAGGAGGCCATTTGGCCCATTGAGTCTCCACCAGCCCCCCGAAAGAGCACCCTAACTAGACCCACTGCCCTCGCCCTATCCCCGTAATCCCACCTAACCTACACATCTTTGGACATTAAAGAGCAATTTAGCATGGCCTATACACCTAACTTACACATATTGGGATTGTGGAAGGAAATCAGAGCACTCGGAAGAAGCCCACACTTACATGGGGAGAACGTGCAAACTCCACACAGACACCCAAGGCCGGAATCGAACCCGGGTCCTTGATGCTGTGAGACAGCAGTGCTACCCACGGTGCCACTGCCACCAGTGTCATGGTTAATTCAGCTATATCTCCACCCTCCCCGCCAAATTCAGAATTATAAGATCCAATTGCGTTCTAATGTATCTGTCCATTAGTAACTCAGCGTGTGTGACACGCGTGGTGACATGAGGTGTAGTCCAATAGGTGAGCAGGAACCAGAGCAGTCTGAGCTGTAGAGGAGCTGATGACTGTTTCATCATGGTGGCCTGAATGTTTGGTCGGCTCTCTCAGCCAGTCTATTTGAAGCAGGGTGGTAGGGAGCCATTTGAATATATTGAACGTCATAGGTTCTCATATAATGTTGGAATTCTTCATTCGTAAAAGCAGTTCCATTATCTGAGACCAGACCCTGGACAACCTGTGGGTGGCGATTGTCTGTTGCAGTTTCTCTCCCGTCACTGACAAGGTTGTGGACCTCAGTTTGCGTATGTCTAATCATCTGGAATGAACATCTATGATGAGCAAGAACATGAAACCCATAAATGGGCGCGTGAAATTGATGTGTAATCGCACCCAAGGTCAACCTGGCCACTCCCAATGCTGCATTTGACATTGGTCACACTATTTGACCAGATTCATGAGGTGTTGGGTGCTCTGAGGTACAGACGAACCAACACGGTTGCAATTGGTACAACGCAGTTTTATTCCAACCAACTATTTATACATCTGACTTGGAACTCAGCACGTTGTGACTGTGTGAGTGTCTTGCTATGAGGTCCTGGCCCTGTGCTGTGTCCAGATGGACTGACCAGGAAGTGTCGTGTTTCTTGTCTTATACTGTGTCTGCTCTTGTCTGTGATTGGCTGTCGTGTTATGTGTGCTAATTGGTCTGTTGGTCTATTTATCGTTATGTATGTGTTATGATGTATGTTTGAATATCATGACAATTCTCTGTGTCAATATCCATCCGGATCCATCACGGATCCATCCGGCATGCGTACCAGGAACGAGCGGGGAGCCACGCATCGGAGAACTTCAGCAGGTGCTGACCAGCCACCGTCCGGTAGGTGGATGCGGACGTTGTCTCCAGGGGCCAGGAGGGAAGATCAGTTGCCCGTATGTCGTACGATCTCTTCTGGCGATCGTGCTGCAGTTGTATCCTATGCAGTACCGGAGCATGGTCTATTGTTGGTGCCAGGATGGAAGGCACAGTGGTTCTGAGGACGCGACCCATCAGCGGCTGTGCTGGTGAGAGACCAGTGGCTAGTGGGGCCGAGCGATAGGCCAGCAGGGCGAGGCAGAAGTCCGACCCGGCAGCAGCTGCCTTGCAGAGGAGCCGCTTGACAATGTGAACGCCCTTCTCCGCCTTTCCATTGGGCTGGGGATGCAGAGGGCTGGACGTCACGTGTGTGAAGCCATACGAAGCAGCAAAGGATGACCATTCATGGCTGGCAAAACAGGGCCCATTGTCCGACATGACAGTCATCGGAATGCGTGGCGAGCAAAGGTGTCTTCTCAGGCCCTGATGACAGCAGACGACGTCAAATCGTGCAGGAATATGACTTCTGGGTAGTTTGAGAAGTAGTCAACTATGATGACATAGTCCATGCCGAGCGCGTGAAATAGGTCGACACCCACCTTCGCCCAGGGGGACGTCACCAGCTCATGGGGCAGAAGCGTCTCAGGAGGTTGCGCCGGCTGAAACCTTTGGCAGGTTGTACAGTTGAGCACCATGTTGGCAATATCGTCACTGATGCCCGGCCAGTATACCGCCCCTCGAGCCCTCCGGCTGCACTTCTCGACCCCCAAGTGGCCTTCGTGTAGTTGATCGAGAACCAGCTGGCGCATGCTGTGCGGAATCACAATCCGGTCCAGCTTCAGAAGGACACCATCAATGATGGCTAGGTCGTCTCGTACATTGTAGAACTGCAGGCACTGCCCTTTGAGCCATCCTCCCGTCATGTGGCGCATCACTCGCTGCAGAAGGGGGTCGGCCGCAGTCTCTCGGCGGATACGGGCCAGACTGGAGTCATCAGCCGGCAGATTTGCCACTGTAAAACCCACCTGTGCCTCGACCTGACATATGAACCCCTCCGCATCTGGCGGCGTGCTCACTGCTCGGGATAGGGCATCCGCCACGATGAGGTCCTTCCCTGGAGTGTAGACCAGTTGGACGTCGTACCTCCTGAGTTTAAGTAGGATGCGCTGGAGGCGAGGGGTCATCTCGTTCAGGTCCTTGTTTATTATGCTGACCAGGGGGTGGTGGTCAGTTTCGACCGTGAACCGTGGAAGACCATAGACGTAATCGTGGAACTTGTCTAAACCGGTTAGCAAGCCCAGGCATTCTTTTTCGATTTGCGCGTAGCGCTGCTCTGTGGGGGTCATGGCCCGCGATGCATAGGCCACTGGGGCCCATGATGCCGTGTCATCCCTCTGCAGGAGCACTGCTCCAATGCCGGATTGGCTGGCATCAGTTGAGATTTTGGTGGCACGAGACGTGTCAAAAAACGCCAACACTGGTGCGTTTGAGCTCCTCCCATTCCAGCTGGTGTGTGTGTTGCCACTGGAACTCTGTGGATTTTCTGACGAGGTGGTGCAGAGTCGTCGTGTGGGAGGCAAGGTTGGGAATGAACTTCCCCGGGAAGTTGACCATGCCAAGGAAGCGTAGGGCAGCCTTCTTGTCGGCCGGCTGCGGCATGGCTGTGATGGCGCTCACCTTGTCTGCATCCGGACGGACCCCTGACCGGGAGATATGGTCCCCCAGGAACTTCAACTCGGTCTGGCCAAAGGAGCACTTGGCTCGGTTGAGGCGCAGGCCGTTTTCCCGTATGCGGGCAAAAACGCGTTGGAGACGATGTATGTGCTCCTGCGGTGTGGTGGACCAGATGATGACATCGTCCACATATACGTGCACCCCTTCGATGCCTTCCATCATCTGCTCCATGATTCTATGGAAGACCTCGGATGCCGAGATGATGCCAAATGGCATCCGGTTGTAGCAGAATTTGCCGAAAAGGGTGTTGAAGGTACATAGCTTTCGGCTGGACGGGTCCAGTTGGATCTGCCAAAATCCTTTAGAAGCATCCAGTTTCGTGAATATCTTCGCCTGGGCCATTTCACTGGTGATCTCCTCCCGTTTGGGTATGGGATAATGTTCTCTCATAATATTATTATTGAGGTCTTTGGGGTCTATACAGATGCAGAGCTCGCCAGAGGGCTTCTTGACACACACCATGGAGCTGACCTATGGCATGGGCTCCGTGACCCTGGATAGGACCCCTTGGTCCTGGAGATCCTGCAGCTGCTGCTTGAGGCGGTCTTTAAGTGGCGCAGGAACCCTGCGAGGTGCGTGAACGACCGGGATGGCGTCCGGATTGAGGCGAATTCGGTAGGTGTATGGCAGTGTTCCCATGCCTTCGAATGCCTCCTGGTTGTGGGCGAGGAGCGATTGGAGCTGTGCGTAGAACTCTGCATCCGGGAAGTCAGACGTGCCATCTGGAGAGAGAGAGAGAATTTGTTGCACAAGGTGGAGAGCCTTGCATGCCTGTGCGCCCAGCAGGGAGTCCTTCGATGAGCTGACTATCTCGAACGAGAGTGTGGCCGTGTGTGTTTTGTGTGTCACCTGGAGCTGGCAGGATCCCATGGCCGGGATAACGTTCCCGTTGTAGTCGCCCATCTTGCACCGGGATGGCTGGATTGGTGGTCTGACCTTCATGGCATAGAAGGCTGACCATGCTATAAGGTTGGCGGAGGCGCCAGTGTCCAGGCGGAAAGTAATCGGCGATCGGTTGACCATTAAGGTGGCACTCCATTCATCGCCCGGATTGATGGTGTTGACCCGGTTCGCATCAATGACCGCAACCTGGAAGGCGTCTTGGTCATCTGTGTCGTCGGTTTGGATGTCGTGATGTGGAGGCTGAATGGTCCGCACGTTCCTGCGAGGTTGTCGGAGATGTGGAAGATCCACAGGTTGAGCCGCTCGACAGTAGGCAGCGTAGTGGCCCATCTTGCCACAGCATAGGCAGTCGGGTTTTTGCAGGACATTGCCCTTTTAAATGTGCAGCTCCACAGTTGCCGCACATCGTGATGTCATGGCGTTCGTTACGCCACTGCGCATGCGCAGTTCGGTCTTGCGTCGGGCGTGCCTGTGCAGCACGTCCCTCAGTGTTGCCATAGGTTTTGGTGCGCACAAACGCGGGAGACCTTAAAAACCGCGCGAAACGGCCGCCCTCGTCCGGGCCACGGGCCGGGAGAAACTCGATTGCCTGGATGCGTTCGGCCTCGTGGGCGGCCTGGCTTGCTGATTCGATCGCGCGGGACCCCCTCCGTGCCGATTCGGTCGCCTGAAATTGGGCATAGCGGCTGGTCGCATTTTCATGCAGGACACAGGCTTCAACTGCAGATGCTAAAGTCAGGCCTTTAATTTTTAGAAGCTGCTGGCGTAGGCCACTGGAGGCAATGCCAAAAACGATCTGGTCCCAGATCATGGACTCTGAGGTGGTGTCGTAACCGCAGGACTGCGCGAGTATGCGGAGGTGCGTCAGGAAGGACTGAGAGAGCTCATCCTTACCTTGCAGGCGCTGCTGAAAGACATACCTCTCAAAGCTTTCGTTGACCTCAACGTTGAAGTGCTTGTCGAGCTTGAGGAGGACCGTGTCATACTTAGCTTTGTTCTCGCCTTCCGCGAACACCAAGGAGTTGTATACATCGATGGCGTGCTGACCTGCGGTAGTGAGGAGCAATCTTTGTTTCGTCCGAGGCGCCCTGTTTTTCATTGGCTTGCATGAAGAGTTTGAATCGGTGCTTGAAGAGCTTCCAATTTGTGCCCAGGTTCCCAGCGACTTGCAACGGCTGCGGTTTGTTGCGGGTGTCCATGGCTCAGGATGGCAGATTTGCTGGTAGGTATCGATCACTCCTGGTATCATGAGGTGTTGGGTGCTCTGAGGTACAGACGAACCAACACGGTTGCGATTGGTACAACGCAGTTTTATTCCAACCAACTATTTATACATCTGACTTGGTACTCAGCACGTTGTGACTGTGTGAGTGTCTTGCTAATGAGGTCCTGGCCCTGTGCTGTCTCCAGATGGACTGACCAGGAAGTGTCGTGTTTCTTGTCTTATACTGTGTCTGCTCTTGTCAGTGATTGGCTGTCGTGTTATGCGTGCTAATTGGTCTATTGGTCTGTTTATCATTATGTATGTGTTATGATGTATGTTTGAATATCATGACAATTCTCTGTGTCAATATCCATCCCGGGCCATCACATGTAACTGTGTGCGAGCAGTTTCACCTTTGTCATTCCAGGATGGGCGCAGTGTAATTACAGTAATAATAATATCTTAGCGGGAGTGGAAACGGCCATCCTTGCTCCCCATAACATTGTGCCACCTTCACAACTTAACTCATCTTTTCTTATTTGCAAATGTCGCAACTGCTCAGACATATTATCATTGTGCCAGCCATGAAGGACCATGGGCGTCATTCTCCGCCGGCGGGAGTCTCCGTTTTGCCGGCGCCCGGGGGTTTCCCGACGGCGTGGGGCTGCCCCACAATGGGAAACCCCATTGACCGGCCGGTGTTACGGAGACGCCCGCCGGCCGGTCGGAGCAGAAATGTGGCGGGGCGGGTAGGAGAATTTCGCCCGATGTTCTTGATTCAAAAATATTACGGCTAGTTCCTCCTTTTCTATTTGTGAGTGAGCTTGTTCAGCACCGATGAAAATTCTCGAGGCCTAGACGAGAGGCCTTTCTGCACCACCTTCCATTATGTGGGGCTCTCACGAGATTTACGACACTCATTAGACCTCACGAGTTCTGACGGGATCTCGGGAGGCATTGTGATCTGGATTTCGCCCTCAATGGGCGGGTCCTGATTTGCATATTCAAGTGAGTAGTTAGTCTCACTCGAATATGTTTATGCCCGAGTTACCCAAGGTGGGTGATCAAATGGTCTCGCCTTGGACACCCCGCCGTGGTGCCATTTAGCACTGGCTTCCACAAACATGGATCAGGTGTAATGACACTTGGGGGAGGGCGGGGTCTGGGCGGGGTCTGGGCGGGGTCTCCCAGGCGATCGGAGTTGGCGGGCTCTGGACAGGGTTCCATTGTGCCCGGTTGGCACTGCCAGGGTGACAGGTGCCCGTGTGTCAGGTTGCGCGTGCCGAGGTTGGGCCCGGGGGTGCCTGCCTTTATGAGTGGTGTGCGGGGGGGGCTCGAGGACCCCCAAATTCGTAAATTGGGGCAGTGTGGTGCTCTGAAGCCCACGGGGGGATGGTGTCGAGAGATTGGGCTGCCATTTTTAAATGGTGCCCCGATCTCCTCCAGCACTGGCGAGCTGAGATCGTTAGTGCAGGAAATGAGCCCAAGTCTGGCCTCGGTGGAGTGTTCCTCGTCACGGCACGGAAAAGAAGCAGAGTTCCGTTTAATAGTGGGATCGTTCTCAATGCTGGGAAACACCCTGCTATACACACCCAACATGGGACTCTATTTTTTCCCCATTAAATTGCCCCTATATCTTTTGAAGGGTCACAATGGACCAAAAAACTGGCTGACTGTAAAACTAGTTTAATTTGTTCAAAGGTTTCTTTGTGTTTCTCCTTCCAATGCCATCTCTGGTGCTTCTTGAGTAGTGTGTGTAAGGGTGCCAATATTGTAGAAAAGTCAGGGATAAATCTGCTGCAATAGTTCATCATTCCTTAAAAGGATTTCTATCCTGACATATTTTTGGGGACTGGCGCTTGTTTAATTGCTTTGATCTTCTCCTCCATAGGGTGCAACCCTGTGGTGTCTACCCTGAATCCGAAAGGCATCACATCCTCAGCTTGGAATGTACATGTCTCCTCTTTTCACCCTCACTCTGGCCTTCTTAAATCTTTTCAAAACGTCTTCGAGATTTGCTGGATGCTCCTCCTCGAATGGTCCCGTAACCAGCACATCTTCTCGATAAACAATCTTCTTGGGTAAATCCTCTAGCAAACTTTCCACCGTGCGTTGGAAAATCACACATGCAGAAGAGACTCTGAAAGGCAGCCAGGAATAATTGCATAAGCCTTTGTTGATGTTTATGGTGACAAATTCTCTGGATGTTTCGTATAACTCTAATTGTTAGTACACATGACTCACATTAAGTTTAGTATAAGTTAAGCCTCCTGCCAATTCAGCTTATAAATGTTCAATTCTTGATATTGGGTTTTGGTCCAATTTGGCTGCCCTAGTCACAGTTAGTGTGCAATCCCCGCATAGTCTGATGCTTCCATCTGGTTTCACCACTGGCACATTGGAGCCGCCCACTCTGAAAACTTTACAGGTCTGATAATACCAAATTCTTCTAGTCACTTGAGTTCAGACTCAATATTCTCATGGAAGGCAAGAGGATGGGTTGGGCTCTGAAAAATGTGGCTGTGGCCTTAGGAGCCACATAAATCTTTGCTTTTAGGTCCTGGATCTTGCCTAACACATTTTGGAAAATTTCTTGATTTTTTAAAATGTCATGTAGACTTTCATTAATTTGGAAGATTTCGAGCCAATTGAAATTAATTTGGTTAAACCAATCTCAGCCCATCAGACTTGGCCCCTAGCCCCCCTATTACTATTAGAGGCAGTTGGGCTGATCGGTATTGGTACCTTACAGGCATTGTGGTTGTTCTGAGGATTCTTAAAGCTTCTCCAGTATACATGGTTGGCCTGGCCATCGTGCTTTTTAACTTCAGGAGCTGGACCCCACCTTGCAAATAATGATACACTTGTTCACCTACAACTGTAGCGGAGGCCCCTGTGTCCACTTTCATTGTAAGCGGCCAACCATTTACCATTAGTACAATCATAATTGAGGACAGCTTTGCTGAGGACAAGAGACTCCAAAGAAAGAGGGAAACTCTGCTGAAGGCAACAAGAGACCCCAGAGATGGGAACTCTGCTGAGGGCAACAAGGGACACCAGAGAGAGCAACTGTGCCAAGGGCAATAAGTGGCACCAGAGACGGTAACTCTGCTAAGGGCAACGAGAGACACCAGAGAGAGAACAGTTCCATCGAAGGCAAGAAGAGATCCTAGAGGGAAGGCAGCAAGAAATTACAGAGGAAGGGCAACTAGTGAATAAAGAGTTGAGTGTCTTTCAAGGTCAAACGCAAAAGACAGAATGTAAGCAAAACAAAAGACACTCGCGATGACTGTACTGAATTACAGCAAAGCTCACGCTGACGTAAATGAGTTTTGCTAAGAAAAGGAAATCCAGTTGAAGTACCTTCACATTTTACAGGAATTCTTTCGGTCAAGGTTTTTCCCTCTGGAAAATTACAAAGAGAAGCAAATGAATTTAACGCCACTCTGAACAAACCGAAGAGCTAGTTAGCAGAGAAGACTCAGCGATGTTCCATGTTCCCAGGAGGAAGCCAAAAGCTGCAAGAAACAGACTGAAGAGCTGAAGAAACATCTGAATGAAAGAGAGGAGGCATTGAAAGGAAAAGCTGGAGAACTTTCCAAGCTGCAAGCGTATAACGCAGTCATGAACAGCACAACCACAGAACTGAAACAAGTTTAGACTTCGCCAGAGACAGATCTGACCAACGGTGAATCCAAAATGAATGGCGAGGACAAAGTTTTGTTGCAGGCAGAGAAAGAACAGACAGAAATTAGATGTGACAATGTAAATCCTTTCCTGAAGTGCGAGAGCTAGTGGAAGAAAAAGCATTGGGTGTCTCAGGCATGAACAGAATGAAAAGATTCATAAGGGAACCATTTACATCCAGGAAGGACATGGCAGACACCATGGGAAAAAGAAAATTTGAGTCCATTCTAGGGGATGAACAGAGTGCATATTCCTCTCGGAAGGAATGGGACAACCCACAGTGCATGGAAAAGGCAGTTGTGTTGTTAGTAAAGAGAAACGCAACTTGAAGGAGCACAAAAGATGAACCAAATGGAGATAGCCAAGTACCATAAGTGTAGAGTACTGCTACCACCCCTCCAAACATGACATCAAGATGTGGAGTAACTGTCAAGTCTGTCTGAATTTATAAAGTTAAAAACTTGAGATGGGGAGCAGGGATAGCAACTAAAGATTGCATTGCAATACTGTAATGTAAAGATGCTCAGCAAGACAAGGGTTAATGTAAGACTGGAGACTAGCACTGACCATGGTATGATGTATAGAATCACAAGGTAAGAGATGTATAGAGTTACATAGGCAAGCAGCCTACTTACAAAGAGCATCCCGATGCATGACCATACCATGGATCTGTAAATATTTAAAGACTAGCAATAAAAGGTTCATGTTTAAATATACAAGTCTTAAGCCCTCCTCATTGAGACATCACCACGCATCGTATCACAGCACTACTTGATATCAAGATACAGCAGAAAGCACTAGATACAATAAATACTAGATACCCTGACAGCATCCAGGCTGTGGTACTCAATACGTGTGTTCTACAACTGGCTGAGCCATAATGAAGCTGTTCCAGTCCAGCTACGACATAGACATCTACCCAACAATGTGGAAAATTGCCCAGTTATGTTCTGCCCACAAAACAGCAGGACAAATCCAATCTGGCAATTATTGCTTCATCAATCTATTCTCGCTCGTCTGTACAGTGATGAAAGATGTCTTTGACAGAGCTATCTAGCACTTACTCGCCAATAAACTGCTCACTGTTGCTGTTTGTTTTTCACCAGGGCCACTTGGCTCCAAACCTCATTACAGTTCAACACGGGCAAAAGAGGTGAAGTAAGAGTGACTGTCTTTGACACCAAGGCAACAGTTGACCAAGTGTAGCATCAAAGGGCCCTAGCAAAACTGAAGTCAATGGAAAACATGGGGAAATTCTCTGCTGGTTGGAATTAAACCTAGCACAGAGGAAGATGATTGTGAGTTTTGGGGGTCAATCATCTCAGTTCCAGGATATCACTGCAGGAGGTCCTCAGGATAGTGTCCTAGGCCCAACCACCTTCAGCTGCTTCATGCATGATCTTCCCTCCATCATAAGGTTCAAAGTTTGGATGTTCATTGATGATTACATTCACAACTCCTCAGATACTGAAACAGTCCATGCCTGTTACAACATGGGAGACAACAACATGGTTGGGCTCAGAATTGGCAAGTAACGTTTGTTTCACACAATACCTTGGAATGACCACCTTCTACAAAAGAGAACCTAATTATCTCCCCCTTACATTCAACAGCATTGCTAGCACTGACCTCCAAACCTTCAACATTCTGCCGGTTATAATTGACCAGAAACTAAACAACACCAATCATATAAATACTGTGGCTATAACTGAAGGTCAGAGGCTGGGAATTCTGCAGATATCAACTCACCTCTTTACTCCCCAAAAGCCTGTCCACCAACCACAAGGCTCAAATCTGGAGCGTGATGGAATATTCTCCACTCAGCTGGATGAAGGCAGCTCCAACAACACGCAAGGAGCCATCCAGAATCATAGAATCATAGAATTTACAGTGCAGGAGGAGGCCATTTAGCCCATCAAATCTGCACTGGCTCCTGGAAAGAACACCCTACTTAAGCCCATGCCTCCACCCTATCCCTGAAACCCAGTAACCCCACTGTTGTGTTGGGCGCTCTGGATCCATGGAACACATAAAGGTCACCAATAGTGCAACACTATTTTATTGAGTCATTAACAGTTTAACATACTCTCACTGTGGGTTAACACAATACTAGCTTTAACTAAAGACCTTTGCCTTGTCCTAACCAGTCGACGCACTCAGCACATGGTGAATGTCTGTGCTGCAGGCTGTGAGCTCTGTCCTACTAGGAAGCTGCAGCTCGACTGAGCGGGAACTCTGATGCCCCCTGTCTTTTCGAGCGTGTGCTCTAACTGGTGATTGGCTGCGGTGTTGTGTGTGTTGATTGGTCTTGCTGTGTGTCCATCAGTGTGTGTGTCTGCACCATGATATACTGGTGTATATTATGACATCCCCCCTTGTATAAAAGAATGTACATGTGTGGCAATAAATAGTGTATGGTGAGAATGTCCCTGACTACGTGTGTGCGAAAGACATATTTACAGGACTATGTACATGAGAACTAAGCTATTTACGTGGGAAGGTGCCTGGTGCAGAAATACAGTATGCAACAAGAATAATGAGATGAACACTATATACAAACCATATAAACGATCAAACAGAAGAACAGAACAATTCAGAAAGTCTATATGTCCACAAAGTTCACAAATTAAGTCTCTGAGGTGGGCGACGAATTCTGGTTGACCGTCAGGATGGCACACCACTCATCGTCTGGATCGATGCTGTATACCGACAGCGGCTGGTGTCTTTGCTTCGGGGACACCCTGTTTTTTGTCACGATACCGACTCGAAAAGGAGCGTTCGGGTCCTCGGTGGCACTGCTGTGTGGGAGGTCCGCATCGGACTCGGTGACCGTGGGTTGAATTGCCCGGACATTCCTGCGAGGCTGGCTGAAGCGATATGAATTGGCAGGCTGAGCTGCTCGGCATAAGGCAGCATAGTGGCCAAGTCTGCCACATCTTAGGCATTGTCGAGATTTGGCAGGGCATTGCCGTTTTAAATGGGCGGAGCCACAGTTGCCGCAAGTCGTAGCGTCAGCACGTTCGCTGTGCCACCGCGCATGCGCGGTGCGGTCGTGCGCGCCTGTCCCCTCGTTTGGTGCGCACAAGCGCGGGAGTCTGCGAAAAGCGCGCGAAATGGCCGCCCTCATCCAGGCTGAGGCCCTGGAGTTGCTCAATTGCTTGGACCCGTTCTGCCTCGTGGGGACCTTGCCATGCCATTTCAGCCGCTTGGATGTGGGAATACCGACTCGTGGCGTTTTCATGTAGGACACAGGTATCGATGGCGGTTGCTAGGGTGAGCTACTTTACTTTGAGGAGCTGCTGTCGTAAGGGGTCCGATTGAACACCGAAAACGATCTGGTCGCGTATCATGGAGTCGGAGGTGGGCCCGTAGCTGCAAGACTGCGCAAGGATGCGGAGGTGGGTGAGAAAGGATTGGAAAGGTTCATCCTTACCCTGCAAACGCTGTTGGAACACGTAGCGCTCAAAACTTTCATTCACCTCTACGCTGCAGTGTCAAGCTTGAGGAGGACCGTCTTGAACTTTGTTTTATCTTCATCATCAGCAAAGGTGAAAGAATTGAAAATGTGGATGGCATGGTCTCCGGCTGTGGAGAGGAGAAGAGCAATCTTCCTGGTATCCGAGGCGTCCTCCTGCCTGTGGCCTCAAGGAAGAGCTGGAAGCGTTGTTTGAATATCTTCCAGTTGGCCCCTAGGTTGCCGGCGATGCGGAGCGGCGGGCAGATGTTGTCCATATTGCAGGATGACGGAATGCTGGCGGAAGGCAGATCACTTGCAGGTAGGTCTAAGAAGTGTTAACATCCCTCAACTCCTGGTATCATGTTGTGTTGGGCTCTCTGGATCTGTGGAATACATACAGGTCACCAACACTTGAAATAGTGCAACACTATTTTATTGAGTCATTAACAGTTTAACATACTCTCACTGTGGGTTAACACAATACTAGCTTTAACTAAAGATCTTTGCCTTGTCCTAACCAGTCGATGCACTCAGCACATGGTGAAGATCTGTGCTGCAGGCTGTGAGCTCTGTCCTACTAGGAAGCTGCAGCTCGACTGAGCGGGAACTCTGATGCCCCCTGTCTTTTCGAGCGTGTGCTCTAACTGGTGATTGGCTGTGGTGTTGTGTGTGTTGATTGGTCCCACTGTGTGTCCATCTGTGTGTGTGTCTGCACCATGATATACTGGTGTATATTATGACACCCACCGCACCTTTCTTGGACACTAAGGGCAATTTATCATGGCCAATCCACCTAACCTGCATATCTTTGGACTGTGGGAGGAAGCCGGAGCACCCGAAGGAAACCCAAGCAGACACGGGGAGAATGTGCAGTGACCCAAGCTGGGAATCGAAACTGGGACCCTGGAACTGTGAAGCAACTGTGCTAACCACTATGCTACCGTGTATGCTACAATGCAGCCAATTTGGTTGGCTACACTTCCATCACCTCTACCATTGCTGGCAATAGTATGTACCATCTGCACTGCAGCAACTCTCCCAAGTGCTTCTATAGCACCTTCAAATCCGTGATCTCTATCACCTAGAGAAACAAAGGCAGCTGATGTATGGGAATGCCACCACCTGCAAGAACCCCTCCAAGTCCTACACTCTCCTGACCTGGAACTATATGGCTCTTTCTTCACTGTTGCTGCATCAGGATCCTGGAGGTCTCTCCCTAACAGCACTGTGGGTATACACCAGGTGTACTGCAGAAGGGCAAGAAGGCGGATCACCAACACATTCTCAAAGATAATTAGGGATGGACAATAAATGCTCATGTTCTTAGCGATGCTCGTATACCATGAATGAATTTTTACAAAGCATCCTGGATTATAAATATCACTGTGATGTTGTTCTTCCACACTGAATTGAACTCTGCTTGGTGATCGTGCCACACACCACCTTTTATTTTAAACTTATTTACAGCAAAGATAAGCGGTGGAATTCTCTGTTCCTCAGACTACGTGTTGACGCCGGGGCAGGGTTAGTGGATTTCTACGACAGCAAAACTGGGGTCGCACCTGGAGTGACTCAACGGCCGCTCAGGGGCTAGCACCGGCAGCCCGTGAAACACAATCGATTCCAATGAGAAATGGATTTGCCCCGGGTTTGCGATTGACACTCGGGAGGCTGACAAGCTGCAGCCGCAGATACACACTTCACTCCCCACACACACCATCCCAGCCAGCAAGATGACAGCGAGAAGCGTGGAACCCCAGCTTACAGCCGCTGAGCTTGAGACCATGCTGGACACCGTGGAGGAGAGGCTGGCATCCCTATACTCTTGGCTAACCCTTGTCCCACACACTGGTTACCCTATCCTCCTGCCCAACCAGAGGGTGGCCGAACTTCCACCCTGCCCCACATGCCGTCACACATATCGGCAGCATTGGCCAGGTGCCCTGACCACTGAAGTCACTAGCTACCTAACCCTGGGCTGTATGCATCGGACTGTCTAACGCTTTGGGTTTTCTGTTCCCCCCCCCTCTCCCCCAGGAGAAGCCGGCCATAACCGCCAGGAGCGGGGGAAGACTGGAGGGGGAACCGCCAGACCTGTGGCCCTCATCGCGGCAGAGCAGAGGAGCCTGTATGTGGTTGGTGGACACGAGGAAAGGACCTGCGGGGTGGAGGTCGGCATCGGGTGAGGAAGTGAG
This sequence comes from Scyliorhinus torazame, assembly GCF_047496885.1. Classification (NCBI taxonomy): domain Eukaryota; kingdom Metazoa; phylum Chordata; class Chondrichthyes; order Carcharhiniformes; family Scyliorhinidae; genus Scyliorhinus; species Scyliorhinus torazame. Next base: position 270,479,340 of record NC_092712.1, on the reverse strand, counting down.
ACCGCGCTGAGTTGCGGTGCCCCGTGACATGGGTGTCACCTCCCCCCCCAACACCACCCCTACACCTCCCTCATCCCCACACCACTCTCACACCACCCTCACACCCACCATCATCCCCCTCCAAAACAACCCCCCCCTCCCCTTTCCCCAACACACCCCCAGTCTCCCCGGCCCGTGATCTAATCATGCGCCTTGTCTTGTGTATTGCAGGACGTGCTGGTGATTGGGCAGGTCCTTTTGGCGTCCCCTGACTCCGATGCCAGGCACAGCCAGAACCCCAGGTGCCGACCAGCGACGATGACACCGACACAGGTGGGAGCCATCAACCTGAATCCCAGGACATCCCAGAACTTTTGTCCGAGGATGAGACAGATTTCCCGTCACAGTTGTCTCCAACACCCTTCACCATTCCAGAGACACTCACCGCGGTTGGACACTTTAGTGAAGAGGCTTCTGGGGCATTCTCTGGTGCGTACCACACACATGCGCCAGTACAGCAGATGGAGGGAGGAACACCCGAGGAGGCGGATGGTTGGAGGGCGGGCTGACCTCAGGGATTAGCTGCCGTCCAGAAGAGTTTTGGACTTCTGGAACAGACAGTCTCATCGATCGTGGAGATGCAGTTGCAGAGCCAGGGACTACATGATGGGTTGTCGGTGAGCATCCACATGCAGGAGCAGGAGGTGGTGCCAGCCATTCTTGCCACCAGGCCATGGTTAGCATCCACGGTGGAGGAATTGGGCGCGATAGTTTTGGCCATGGATCAGCATGTCCAAGGCCTGGGGCAATCTGTGCAGGCAGTGGCCGGGGCCCAGGACTGGGCTGCCCTCTCACAGGCAGCCATGTGCCAGAGCCACCTGGACATTACAGCGGCTCTCCTGAGCATGGCCCAGTCCCAGAGAGAGATGGCACAGTGACTGGATGATGTGGCACAGATGCAGAAGGTGGTAGCACAGTCACAGTGTGATGAGATGCAATCCCAGATGGAGGTGGTTCGCTCCCTATGCACCATGGCTGCGAGCATTCGGACCCATGTGGAGACCAGGACTGGCAGCGTCAGGTGGCAGGGAAGCCTCAGGAGAAGGTTATGCTTGCACCCCTGTCCCTGGGAGTAGTCCGGGGACCATCGGGCACCCCAAGAGAGGAGGAGGGATGGGGCCCATACCGGTGACTCCCGCAGTGGAGGTGCCTGTAGGAGCGTTTTCAAAATCTGTGTATTGAGTCAGCTTTCACATGGAGGTCTTCCCTGTGGCTCAACTCAAAACAGAGAGCAACAGACACATCAACAATCTGGATAAGACGGTTTTATTTTCTCAAGCTTGAGTCGGTGTACATGAGAGATGAGATCTGGATGCTTGCCAAGATCTATCTACTAAATACTGATAAAAACACATCAATTGCACAATTTCTAAAAATCAATAGCCCGCCCCAGTTGGACCCGATCCAATCCCTGAAGCTGTCATGTTTAAACTTTGTCCAATAAAATTGCGATCAACCCAAGATTGAGCCTCATCCTGTCACCTGTGTTTACAAAATGCTTTCCGTCAATCTCAAGTTGCTTTCCCCATCCTAGCATCCTGCGCACCCATTATTCATGAGGGACAGGATGGCAGAACTGGCATCCTCTTTACTCCATGGATTGTTTCAGAAGGACAGGATATCAGAAGTGGCTTCCTTTTGGCTTCATAGATTGTTCCAGAGGATATTGGAGGCCACTGATATTGTTATGGGCCAGGGTTTAGAGAACCCCAAAGTGTAGCATGGAGTTCACCTGACCCACAACGTTTACTAGATTGTGGTATGGAGAGCACACGGCTCACTCTACAGGTGTGGTACGCAGTAATGGAAAACTTTTTTTAAAGCAAAACAATGTTTATTCTATGAACTCAAGTTAACCTTTCTAAAACATACAGTGAACATCTTAGCAACCATCAATTCAAATACAGAAGAAACACCTTTCAACAGAAGCACATTAGGTTTACATTCACTACTGAGAACATTTATAATTCTGAATTCACCAAATGATCAAGAGATAGTCTTTTGATGGCAGAGAGAATAGCAGTACACCTGCTTGGTCTGGCTTCAGCTCCAACACTGAAAACGAAACTAAAACACACCCTGCAGCCTGCTCAAAGACGAAAGTAAAAAGCTGACAGATAGCCCAGCTCCACCCACTCTCTGACATCCCTGCAGTAATAAACACCCATTTCTTAAAGGTACGCTCACTACAGATATTTAAAGACACACCCATTTATAAACACCCATTTCTTAAAGGTACTCTCACTACAGATATTTAAAGACACACCCATTTATAAACACCCATTTCTTGAAGGTACTCTCACTACAGATAGTTAAAGACACACCCATTTATAAACACCCATTTCTTAAAGGTACTTTCACTACAGATATTTATATACACACCCATTTATAAACACCCATTTCTTAAAGGTACTCTCACATGACACATACCCCAAGAAAAAAAAACCCCATCAACTTCAAGATGGTTTCATTTTTCACCTTTTCACTATCCTTTAAGAAATACACACAGTAAATATACTTTATCGTTTCAAAAAACAACACACGCAAACAGGTATAATAATATAGCCCATTTTTTCCCCGTTCGTCTTGCTCCAACTGGAATCCTTCTCGATTGACAGTCTCTTTGAACAAGAAGATCTCTGCACGATCCGTCCATTTCTCTACGCCTCGGCATTTCTCTTTAAAGTCAGATACTTTAGTTCAATCTGATCACAGAGTCCCCTGTAATTCTCCCACACAGGAGCATTGGTTATCACAGCTTTCAGGCAGTCATATGCCTGTTGAAACTCTGCTGTCCACTGGAATTTGTTACGCTTCTTGAGCAAGTCCGTCAGTGGAGCAATCACGCTACATAAATTTTTCACCAATGTTCGAACAAATCCATTCATGCCAAGAAATCGCATTATTTCCCTTCGTCTTGAGGGTATCGAAAACTCCTCAATAACTTGGTTTCACATCCCTTGTGACCATTCGACCCTGTCCGATTGTATGGCCTAGGAAAGTGACTTGGGCTTTTCCAAATTCACTTTTGGCTAGGTTTATCACCAAACCCGCCTCCTGAAGTCGATCGAATAACTCCATCAGATATTTTAATTGTTCTTTCCATGTCTGGCTGGAAATTACCAGATCGTCGATGTATACCGCACAATTGGGTAATCCTGAAACGACTTTGTTAGTTAACCGTTGAAATGTGGCTGGGGCGTTTTTCATGCCAAATGGCATAACTTTGAATTGGTATGTACCATCTGGAGTCACAAAAGCTGAAATCTCCTTCGCCCTTTCGGATAAAGGTACCTGCCAGTAACCTTTAAGTAAATCCAGTTTGGAAATAAAAGCTGATTGTCCCACTTTCTCAATGCAATCCTCCAAATGTGGGATAGGATAAGAGTCCGTTCTTGTAATTGCATTAACCTTTCTATCGTCCACACACAACCGTTGGGTACTGTCTGGTTTTGGTACCATCACCTGGGTGAACTCCTTTGGCTGCAATCCACTTCAATTATGCCATTTTTAAGCATACACTCAATCTCTTTAGTCTATATGGATGTTGTTTGATTGGAACAGCCTTTCCCACATCTACATCATGTAGAGCCATTTTAGTACTTCCCAATTTATCTCCACAAACTTGCCCACATGATATCAATAACTCTTTCAGGTCAGTCCATTTTTCCTCTGGAAGGTAACTCAACAATTTATCCCAATTTGTAAGAACATCCTCATTTTTCAGTTTAATTTGAGGTATGTCAAATATACAGTCATCTGGATTTGGTTTGTCACTTTGAGTTAGAATCATTAAAATCTCCTTGTTCTCTCCTTCCCTTTCAAAGTACCTTTTAAGCATATTCACATGTCACACTTGGTGAGTCTTCCTTCTATCTGGTGTTTGTACCACATAATTAACCTCGCATAATTTCCTTTCAATCTGATAAGGTCCACAAAACCTTGCTTTTAAAGGTTCACCTACCACTGGTAACAATACTAAAACTTTACCTCCACTGGCAAAACTACGAACCTTGGATTTCTTATCCTCTACCCATTTCATCACATTTTGTGCAACTTTTAAATGGTGTCTAGCCAATTCACCTGCTCTATTTAATTGTTCCCCAAAATTTGACACGTAATCCAAGAATGTAATTTCCGATTTCTCACTCACCAATTTTTCTTTTATCAATTTAAGTGGTCCTCTTATCTCATGACCAAAAATTAGTTCAAAAGGACTAAATTTGGTTGACGCATTAGGACCATCCCTAATTGCAAACAATACGAATGGAATTCCTTTATCCCAATCCTCTGGATAATCTTGACACTATGCCCTCAACATTGTCTTTAATGTCTGATGCCACCTTTCTAACACTCCCTGCGGTTCTGGATGGTACGCAGTTGATTTAAATTGTTTTATTCCTAAGCTATCCATAACTTCTTTGAATAACCTTGAGGTAAAATTTGATCCTTGATCCGATTGTATTTCTGTGGGTAGTCCATATCAAGTAAAGAATTTACGTAACTCCTCCACAAACTTTTTAGCTGTAATATTACGTACTGGAATGGCCTCTGGAAACCTAGTAGACACATCCATTACAGTCAAAAGATATTGATTCCCACTTTTAGTTTTAGGAAGCGGTCCTACGCAATCAATTAGGACCCTTGTAAAAGGTTCCTCAAATGCTGGAATGGGTACTAAGGGCGCTGGTTTTATCACTGCTTGAGGTTTCCCTATCACTTGACATGTGTGACATGATTGACAAAATTTCACTACATCTTTATGTAGTCCAGGCCAATAAAAATGTTTCTAGATTTTAGCTTGAGTTTTCCTTATTCCCAAATGTCCTCCCACTGGTACCTCATGTGCAACTCGCAACACCTCCTTTCTATACCATACCGGCAATACTACTTGATGAACTTCTTCCCACTTTTCATCCGCCTGCATATGTAAAGGTCCCCATTTTCTCATCAAGACATCACGTTTAAGATAACAACACGCAGATTCCTCTTCCATGTATGCTTTCTGATACATCCGTTTTTTATTTCTATATCTTTCTGTTGTAACTCCACCAATTTTCCTGAACTAAAAATACCCACTCCTCATCCTCCACCTGCTTTTGTTCTTTTTCAACCATCTGATCAAAAATCGTTTCTGATAATTGCACTTCAACTTCATCTTCACTCTTTGATTTCTCCCCTTGTCTTAACCTGTAACTTTGCATTCTTGTTACTTCGCAATGTGGAAAGCTCCCAGGATATTCATCCTTCAGCACTTCAGTTGTCTGATTTTCCATAGGCTTATCAACCACCGTAGGCATCACTCCCACCTGAGATCCAGCTATATCATTACCCAAGACAAACTGTATTCCTGGACAAGATAGTTTCTCTATTACTCCTACTACCACTTCACCACTCTTCACTGGACTTTCCAATCTTACCTTATATAATGGAACACTACTCTTCTCAGTCTGAATTCCACATATTATCACCTTTTCTGGCCATATTCTTCCCAGACTACATAACTCCTCATCTCTTACCATTAAAGATTGACTAGCTCCCGTATCTCTTAAAATTGTGACTTCTTTACCTGCTCCTCCTGATACACATGAGTCAACTTTACCCACACAAGTAAATTCTTTAAAGAGATCTGGCACCTTCTTATCAATCACCTCTTGATCAGCCTGTACAATCTTTTGCACCTCCTTCGCTTCACTTGGGCTTTCCTTTACCACTTTAACAAACCCCACTGTCTTATCCTTTTTTACCACATCAGCCTTCCCAGTGCTTTTCTTCAACCACCAACACTGTGGCTTTACATGGCCTAGTTTATTACAGTGAAAACATTTGAAATTTTTCATTTCGTTTCCACCCTCCTGGATTTCTTTTTTAATCCGAGATACACTCTCCTTATTATCTCCCATCAGATCACCTTTGCCTCCACCACTTGAGTATTTCTCATGTCCCCAACTTCTATCCCTCACAGGCTGAAACTGATGTTGGAAACCAAGCTTTGATTTATGAACTAATTCATAATCATCTACGACTTCTGCTGCTAATCTCGCAGTTTTAACCCTCTGTTCTTCAACAGGAGTTCTCACTACATCAGGAATTAAATTTTTAAACTCCTCCAAAAGTATAATTTCTCTGAGAGCTTCACACATTTGATCTATTTTCAAAGCCCTTATCCACCTATCAAAATTACTCTGTTTGAGCCTGTCAAACTCCATGTATGTTTGACCAAATTCTTTCCTTAAATTTCTAAACATATGTCTGTAGGCTTCAGGCACTAGTTCATATGCACCTAAGATGGATTTTTTCACCTCCTCATACGTCCCAGATACCTCCTCCGTAGTGAAGCAAACACCTACCAGCTTTGTTTGAATTAGTAATACCCACATGTCCTGTGCCCATTTCATTTGTTTAGCCACCTTCTCAAATGAAATGAAAAAGGCTTTAACCTCCTTCTCGTCAAACCTTAGCAATGCTTGGACATATTTAAATAGATCCCCACCAAGCCTTCGACTTTGACGCTCTTCCTCACTATCCTCATCACTATCATCCAACTGTACATTTCCCTTTACGTCTGTCAATTTTAACTGACTGTCATGTTTCATGGCCATTTTCTGAAGTTCAAACTCTCTTTATCTTTTCCCCTGATCTGTATCTCCCTTTCTCTTTCACTTTGTTCTGCTAGGGCTATTCTTTCTTTTCTCCTTTCTTCTCTCTCCTTTTCTTTTTCCTTTCTCTCTCTTTCTTTTTCCTTTCTATCTCTTTCTCTCTCTCTTTTTTCTCTCGCTCTCTTTCGTATTCAAGCTGCTTTAATTCTTTCTCATGTTCCATTTGTTTAATTTGCAACTGAAGTTTTGCCATTTCCAATGAGTCAAACTGTATCTCAGGCAACTTTAAATGCCTAGCCACCGCCATAATTACCTCATCTGTTCACATTTTGTCAGGTAATGTTAACTGCAATGTTTTTGCTAAATCTAACAGTCTGCTTTTAGTCTCTGTCCGTAAGGTACTGCATGTGACCGTCTCCACCCCCAAAAACGTTTGAGCCTCTGAAAGAGCCATTGTCCACAACACACTCTCTACTTAAACTAGAATACCACACCTGAAAAGCAACCACAATATGCTCACACCTCACTGTCTTTAAGTTCACTAAGCCAATCCAATAGATAGACTTTTATCCCCCTCGAGCCCCCATTTTGTTATGGGCCAGGGTTTAGAGAGCCCAAAAGTGTAGCATGGAGTTCACCTGACCCACAACTTTTAATAGATTGTGGTATGGGGAGCACACGGCCCACTCTACAGGTGTGATACAGCAGAAATGGAAACGTTTTTTTTAAAGCAAAACAATGTTTATTCTATGAACTTAAGTTAACCTTTTTAAAACATACAGTGAACATATTAGCAACCATCAATTCAAATACAACCCCCAAAGACCACAACACTAAGTAATCCTTTAAGCTTTCCTTTTAACATTCATAAGACAGAAGAAACACCTTTCAACAGAAGCACATTAGGTTTACATTCACTACTGAGAACATTTATAATTCTGAATTCACCAAATGACCAAGAGATAGTCTTTTGATGGCAGAGAGAATGGCAGTACACCTGCTTGGTCTGGCTTCAGCTCGAACACTGAAAACGAAACTAAAACACACCCTGCAGCCTGCTCAAAGACGAAAGTAAAAAACTGACAGACAGCCCAGCTCCACCCACGCTCTGACATCACTGCAGTAATAAACACCCATTTCTTAAAGATACTCTCACTACAGATATTTATATATACACCCATTTATAAACACCCATTTCTTAAAAGTACTCTCACTACAATATTTATATACACTCCTATTTATAAACACCCATTTCTTAAAGGTACTCTCACATGACAATATAAACTTATTTACTATGTTATCTGCTGACCATACATCTCATGTGTCTCAAAAACATGGGAAAGTTAGCTAGCCTAAATCCCATCATGCATTGTGGCCACTGCTTGCAGCCAGAGTTTACATGATTATCACTGCTATGTCCTAAAATACAGGTTTAATGGTTAATAGTGATTACCCAGTACACTTCCTATAATTAATCTCAATCCTTAATAAACTAACTTATGTAAAACTACTCTAGTGGCATTCTAGCCACTCAGTTTTAAGAGGTCTCATCGCTGGACCACCCCTTCAGTGCCCGAACACCGCAGCACCTCACACGCCCCCCCTTTCCTGTCCCTGGCACATCACACGGGCAGCAGGCAGAACAGGGTGACACAACACCACCTGGGACACCCGAGCAGCAGCCAGGCACGTCCAGGCCGATGCCCTGGTATACGGCTGCCAAAGGGGACCCAGGTCATCGGACCCGGAATCACAGCAGGCCGCCTCCACTCCTGATGTACCATCTGGGGATCTGCCTAGGCGTAGCGTGGGGGCCTGTAAGGCCAGCAAAGTAGACACCAGTTGAGTTGGCATGGGTGCATGGCACAGTTTAGCGATAAGGGCTTGGGCACAAATCTTTTTATATGTTTTCACATTAAACACCTGTGCATATTGTTAATACCTGCCTCGGTGCTCTGTCAGAAGGATGTGTGGGTTGGGCTGGTCTGGTCTGGCCAGCCGGGGGGGGGGGGGGGGGGGGGGGGGGTGGACATTGTTGGTGGGCTTGGCTCAGGGACTGCAGTTCAGCCATCCACTGTCCCGCCCCCCAGCCTCCGCACCCCCCCGCCCGCCCCACAATTCCCACTTCCTGCACCATGGGATGGGACCATGTGATGGAATGGCTAGCTCGCATGCAGGAATCATCCAGCTGGACGATGGGGAGTGCTATCATAGGCAGTAAAGGGAGTGAGTTGGTGGTGTGGGGGTGGGATGCCCTATGGCCATTCCTCCCCCACCCCAGTTGGTGAACCTGGAGACAATCAGGGTGCATGGCCCTGGTGCACACGTTATGCGGCCTGTGCCTGCCCCAACCCCATGACCTGCCCATCCTCAGCCTCCCCCACATTCCCCTCATTGGACCAGGACTGGCATTCATCCTCCTCCCCCCATGCTGCACGATATGGTGGAGGAGAAATGAAGAAATGCAGGAAGGCTCATTATTCACTGTATTTCACTTTTACAATGTTAATTTTTGTTATTTACTGTGTACAGAAAGCAATCATCTCCAGAAGGTTAATCAGGTCACAGACAGAATACACGAGTGGATTAAAATGAGTGGAGATCAACCGTCACCAGTTTAACATATTTCCAAATTTCAATGTGGTTGACAGTGAAGGTCAATTATTGCTCAGAAATCTTATTAAACTGAAGGTTTCAGCCGCCTGAAACCCCCAAATGAATTTCAACGTCTGAAAGTAGAATTTCAACCCTCTCAACAACAAATCCGAAACAAGTGCTTTGTGAATCGTACTCTAACTTCGTACTTCTAATCCCAATATCAGAAATCAACATGAAACAAATAAACAGGGCTCAAAACGGACATGTTTTTACCTGATTCTGTGAATGTGAGGTGGGGCGGGGGGGGGGGGGGGGGGGGGGGGGGGGGGAGCGTGGGGCTCCTAGGTTTGAGGAAGCGTTTTAAAGGCGGAGGAGATAGATAGAGAGGCAGGGTTAAGGGTTGAGCTCCAGAGTTTGAGATTCAAACAGATGAAACTATTGTCGACAATGGAAATCGGGGGCGTGCAAGAGGCCGGAATTGGAGGAGCTCAGAGATCTCAGAAGGGAGTAAGGCTGGAGGCAGTCACGGAATCAGGGGAGGCATGAGCCCATTGAGACATTGGAAGACAAGAACCAGAATTTTAAAATCAAGGTATATTTTGGCTCCGGTTACTTTAAAGACTGATAAACCCTGTAACCCGCTGCTCGCAACGTGGGATGGATCCTCCGGCCCTCCCCAAGCCGTGTGTTTCCCGGCGGCGCGCCATTTGCTCGGGACCGGATTCTCCCTTCCAGCCGCTTGTCAAAGAGATTTCCCATTGACACCAGCCCATGCCACCGGGAAACCCACGGCGAGAGATCAGTCATTTGCTGCTGCTCGCAGATAGTCAATGATAAAACCCTCTAATTACTACACTAAGTGCATCCATTTTTCTATCAAGTAATCGGAAGTGGTGGAGGCAAAAAAATAGGATTAATTATATCACAAACTGTCATGTTGCCATGTGTAAAATCAGAGAAAGCACAATGACTGGTGTCACCCCTTTCTCAAAGAGATGCTAAATCATTAAAATTATTTGAATTATGCTAAATAGCCATCAGCACTTGAATGCAATGAAAAGCAGCTTTCTTTTCAATACAAAATGTCTCTGTGTAGCTGCAGTCACATGTTGTTGGACTTGGCTTCTGAGCTGGCATTTACACTGTTACATCCATCTTTCTCAAGCGATTCTGACATGCAACCCTTATGCATTAAAGTTGACAGCAGATGTCAAGGATCCTGACAGTCGGTCGTGACTCATTTTCTTTTGTCTAAGCCTGATAACAGGTCAATCATCAAGCCACAGCGATAATCTGCGTGAAATATGGTAGAAGGAGGAAGCTGACGGGAGTTACTGACAGCAGGAGAATGTACGCGCTGACATGGATGATCCATCCGCGTGAACAGACCGGTTTGGACTACATGAATGAAAATTGTTCAGACATTTCAGCAGCAAATCAAACAATTTCCTTGGTCTGGTCGAATAAAGCTGGGAGCTGTAGCTCTCTAGACCTGCTTCCGCCGTGAGTAATAGTCATGAACAGGTTGCTGAGCTTTTCCAGGAATGTGTACTCTAGGAGATCATGAGATTTGCAATTTGTTGACACCTGGGGCAAGGGTTTTGGGTACTGGGTATTGACCCTGACATCGGGGTCAAATGCGGATGCCGAGCTGGCACTGTGGAACAGTAACCTGGCTAACTTTGGCTGGATTGTCCAGTTAGTGGACAGGGGCACACTCGCCATCAAGTGAAGGATGGCAGTCAGATCCCAATAACGGAGAGCCTAATGAAGGCTCCAGTGATGACTCAGCATGAATCCGCTGTAAATGGTGGGAGCTGCCAATGACTGGAGCGAGGGAGAGGGAGAGAGAGAGGGGACGCAGCGCTATGAAGGGGCCGCAGCTGCCAGGCCACAGCGGCCAGGCTCTGATCATGGATAACCAGCGGCTGCAACTGTGGTTCGATGATCACGCTGGGGCTGGCCCCAGCCGACGATGCACGGCCCCTCCCCCGCTCTGGCCTGAAGACTGCCTTGTTTAACTGGCCATATTTCTGTCAGTACGTGAGGCCTGCCTGCCGGCCGACTGGCTCAGGGTACTGGTGGGGGGTGGGGAGTTGCTGGTAAACCGGTACACCAGCCAATGGTGCAAAATTATGTACCTCCTCACCTCAGTTCCTGCATCACCAGCCTCCAAAAACTCTGACCCTGGTTTCTGATCCTGGCAATGCAGCAGTAACACTCACCTCAGCCAAAGGCCTGAAGCTTGCACAAAATTGGAACTCAGACCTTGGTGAAAGAATCTAGGCACGTTACTGGTGCTTGGCTGGTGATTTAAATTTGAGGGCCTTGCCAGCAGTGTCAGGATGCGGCTGGGGAGGCAGTGGGGAGGGTATAGCTGTTGTCAGGAGTCTTGTGCCCTGGCTCCTCCTAGCTCCTCATGAATTTAAGAAGCAAAGCAAGATGTTCAGTGTCAGACAGTTCTTTCACACTTTCAACGTGGATGCTCATTGGCTTGGGGAATGGGGGGGATACCTTCATAACATTGGTGACCTGTCACAGGAAGTCGCCGAGATACCCGTTCCATTGTTTAAAGTGAAAGAGAAAATATTTTACTGGACTGACGAGTGGGTAGTGTCTTGGATTCATGCTGCTGGCATGAGCTCTGATCATTTGTGAGTTCAGGGTGCATGCTACCCACCTACTCTCGCGAATGAATGGACTTTTGCTTCACTTGTACACTGCTTGCAATTGCTTTGAATTGTGTCTCTGGTCTCTATTGTGCAACAACAGATAAAGATTTTTTTTCTTGAAAAATTTGAAAGCTGAATATAAAATGCAGATTATAATTGCAAACACAGCAGCAAATCTAACACCTGTCACATCAGCAAAGTAATAAGCTGAATAATGGTACTCTTTATGAAAGAGGAGCAGAAGTAGGCCATTCAGCCCCTCTAGCCTGCTCCGCCATTTACTGAGATCATAGCTGATTTGATTGAATTTCAAATTCCACATTCCCCATCTACCCCCGATAACCATTGATTCCCTCGCCTAACAAGAATCTATCTACCTCCACATTAAGGACGGCACGGTAGCACAGTGGTTATCACTGTTGCTTCACAGCACCGGGGACCCGGGTTCGATTCCCGCTTGGGTCACTGCCTATGCGGAGTCTGCATGTTCTCCCTGAGTCTGGATGGGTTTCCTCCGGGTGCTCCGGTTTCCTCCCACCGTCCAAAGATGTGCAGGTTAGGTGGATTGGCCATGCTAAATTGCCCTTAGTGTCCCCCAAAAAAGGTTAGGTGGGATTACTGGATTACGGGGATAGGGTGGAGGTGTGGGCCTAAGTAAGGGGTTACTGGGTTCCAGGGATAGGGTGCTGTTGTGGGCTTAAGTAGGGTGCTCTTTCCATGGCCTGTGCCGACTCGATGGGCTGAATGGCTTCCTGCTAAACTGTAAAAACTATGATGAAACATATTCAGCCTCCACCGCCTTCTGAGGCAGAGAGTTCTAAAGTCACACAACCCTCTGAGAGAAAAGGATTCTCCTCAAACTCTCCACGATAAGGGTGACCACTAATTTTAAAACAGTGTCCCCTAGTTCTAGACTCACCTACAAGAGGAAATATCATTTGCACACCCACCTTGTTGATACAGTTCAGAATCTTACATCAATCAAGTCACCCCTCAGTCTTCTAAACTCCAGTGGAAACAAGCCCAGCCTCTCCACCCTATCCTCATCAGACAACCCATTCATTTTAGGTATCAATCACTGTAGCACAATCAATCACTCATGAGGCGAGAAGAGATGAAGTCAATCGATGGCTTTATTACGCAGACTTGTTCCCCAGCAGCTCGGTTACAGAATGCGGCTGCTGGGAGAACCCGGGTTCTTATACTCCACCTTACTGGGTGGAGCCAGCAGGCGGCAGATCCAATCAGGACCCAGTGTCTGTCCACCAATAGCCTCTCGGCATCACTGGGTACCGTTCTACCCCTAATACATACCACCACATTCACCCCTTGTTAAAAAAGAACCTGGCGGGGTGGTGGGGCGCATGGTGGTAGGGGTTTACAAAGTCGGTACTGGGATTCCATTAACACAGTGGCTATGCATCGATATCAACGGTTAACTATTTACAATGCCGCTTTTACTGGGCTACTGAATTATTTACAGATCTTGCTTTGTCACGCAGATTCAATGAGTCGAGTGGGTGCCCTGGTCGTCCTTGCTGATCGTCTCAGCTCCGGTGGTGGTGCAGGCGCTGGCTCAGGCACTGTCGTCTCTGGGAGCTTCGCGATGTTTGTTCCTGTTTCACTACTCCCGGGCGGGCATGGGAGGAGGACTGATCCACCCGGGAAGGGAGCGGCTGTGGGGTGAGCCGGCGGGAGGGAGGGGGTGATTGGTGTTGGGGGGGCGTGTGGTGAGCTCCGGCGGGTGCCAGGTCCCGCAGGGTGACCGTGTCCTGTCGGCCGTCGGGGTACGCCACGTAGGCGTATTGAGGGTTCGCATGGAGGAGATGAACCCTCTCGACCAACGGGTCCGATTTGTGCGCCCGCACATGCTTTTGGAGCAAGATGGGTCCTGGGGCTGCCAGTCAGGTCGGAAGTGACGTTCCGGAGGAGGACTTCCTAGGGAAGACAAGGAGGCGCTCATGAGGTGTTTGATTAGTTGTGGTACACAGCAGCAACCGGATGGAGTGGAGGGCATCCGGGAGGACTTCCTGCCAACGGGAAACTGGGAGACTTCTGGACCGTAGGGCCAGTAGGACGGTCTTCCAGACCGTACCATTCTCCCTCTCTACCTGACCGTTCCCCCGGGGGTTGTAACTGGTCGTCCTGTTCGAGGCGGTGCCCTTGCTGAGCAGGAATTGGCGCAGTTCGTCGCTCATGAAGGAGGACCCCCTATTGATATGGATGTAGGTGGGGAAACCGAACAGTGTAAAGATGGTGCAGAGGGCTTTAATGACCGTGGCCGCGGTCATGTCGGGGCAGGGGATGGCAAAAGGGAAACGGGAGTATTCGTCAACCACGTTTAGGAAGTACGTGTTGCGATCGGTGGAGGGGAGGGGGCCTTTGAAGTCCAGACTGAGGCGCTCAAAGGGACGGGAAGCCTTTATCAGGTGCGCTTTCTTGGCCTGTAGAAGTGTGGCTTGCATTCCGCGCAGATTTGGCAGCTCCTGGTGGCTATCCTGACCTCCTCGATGGAGTAGGGCAGGTTGCGGGTTTTCACGAAGTGGTAGAACCGAGTGACCCCCGGGTGGCAGAGGTCCTCGTGGAGGGCTTGGAGATGGTCCACTTGTGCGTTGGCACATGTGCCGCGGGATAGGGCATCGGACGGCTCGTTCAGCTTTCCAGGACGATACAAGATCTCATAATTATATGTGGAGAGTTCGATCCTCCACCGTAAGATCTTGTCGTTCTTAATTTTGCCCCGCTGCGCATTATCGAACATGAAGGCAACCGACCGTTGGTCCGTGAGGAGAGTGAATCTCCTACCGGCCAGGTAATGCCTCCAATGCCGCACAGCTTCTACTAGGGCCTGGGCTTCCTTTTCCACTGAGGAGTGGCGGATTTCTGAAGCGTGGAGAGTACAGGAGAAAAAGGCCACGGGTCTGCCCGCTTGGTTTAGAGTGGCCGCCAGAGCTACGTCAGATGCGTCGCTCTCGACTTGGAAGGGGAGGGACTCGTCGATTGCGTGCATTGTGGCCTTTGCGATATTCGCTTTGATGCGGCTGAAGGCCTGGCAGGCCTCTGTCGACAGGGGAAAAGATGGTGGACTGAATTAGCGGGTGGGCCTTGTCCGCGTAGTTGGGGACCCACTGGGCGTATTAAGAGAAGAAGTCCAGGCAGCGTTTCAGGGCCTTGGAGCAGTGGGGAGGGGGAACTCCATGAGGGGGCGCATGCGTTCGGGGTCGGGGCCTATCACTCCATTACGCACCACGTAGCCAAGGATGGCTAGACGGTCGGTGCTAAACACGGATTTTTCCCTGTTGTAGGTGAGATTCAGGGCATTAGCGGTCTGGAGGAATTTGCGGAGGTTGGCATTGTGGTCCTGCTGGTCATGGGCGCAGATGGTGACATTGTCGAGGTACGGGAATGTGGCCCGTAAACCGTGCTGGTCAACCATTCGGTCCATCTCCTGTTGGAAGACCGAGACTCCGTTAGTGACGCCGAATGGAACCCTTAAAAAGTGGTAGAGCCGCCCATCTGCTTCGAAGGCAGTGTACCTGCGGTCGCTCGGGCGGATGGGGAGCTGATGATATGCGGACTTAAGGTCCACGGTGGAAAAGACCTTGTACTGTGCAATCTGATTGACCATGTCGGATATGCGGGGGAGAGGGTACGCATCTAGTTGCATGTACCTATTGATGGTTTGACTATAGTCTATGACCATCCTCTGCTTCTCCCCGGTCTTTACAACTACCACCTGAGCTCTCCAGGGACTATTGCTGGCCTGGATTATGCCTTCCCTCAGCAGCCGCTGGACTTCAGGCCGGATAAATGTTCGGTCCTGGGCGCTGTACCGTCTGCTCCTAGTGGCGACGGGTTTGCAATCCGGGGTGAGGTTCGCAAACAAGGAAGGTGGTTCAACCTTGAGGGTCGCGAGGCTGCAGATAGTGAGTGGGGGTATAGGGCCGCCGAATTGGAACATTAAACTCTGAAGGTTACATTGAAAATCTAACCCTAGGAGAGTGGGAGCGCAGAGGTGGGGGAGGACATAAAGTTGGTAATTCTTAAACTCTCTCCCCTGCACCGTTAGGTTCGCGATGCAGAACCCTTTGATTTCTACGGAATGGGATCCCGCTGCCAGAAAAATCTTTTGGGTACTCGGGTGGATTGAAAGAAAACAGCGTCTTACCGTATCCGGATGGTTAAAGCTTTCCGTGCTCCCAGAGTCGATCAGACATGGCGTTTCGTACCCGTTAACCAGCACCGTCGTCGTTGCCGTTTGGAGCGTCCGGGGCCGCGACTGGTCCAGGGTCACCGAAGCCAGTCGCGGTTGGTGCATCGGGGCGTTTTCTTCAGGCCCCGTGGAGTCGTCCATGCTGGGGTCCTTGGCTGTCAGCCAAGATGGCGGCGTCCACGGATCGCACGCGGTCGGGGGCAGACAAAATGGTAACGCCCATGATTCGCACATGGCCGGAGGATCACAAGCCCATCCCCCCCGCATGGAGTCCGGGACCCAACATGGCGGCGCCCGTTGGCCTCACATGTATCGTTGGGGGGGTTGAGTCTGCGGTCCCAGTTCTCCCCCGGAGATTTCGGCGACCCCTCGGGACTGGCACACCGCTGAATAGTGTCCCTTCTTGCCGCAGCTTTTACAGATGGCCGAGCGGGCCGGGCAGAGCTGCCGGGGGTGTTTTGACTGACTGCAAAAATAGCAGCGGGGCCCCCCCGGGTGTTCTGGTGCTCTGGCCACGCAGGCTTGCGGGGGGATGGGGGGTGCCGGGGAGTCGGTCGCGGCGGAGGTCCACGGAGCCCAAGGGGCTGCCGCGCGGTCGGGGGCTGAAGTGCTGGCATTCTGCGAGGCCACATCGAGGGAGGCCGCAAGGCCCCATGCCTCCGTGAGCCCCAGTGAGTCTCTCTCCAGCAGTCGCTGGCGAATTTGGGATGAGGTCATACCTGCTACGAAAGCATCCCTGATTAGGAGTTCCGTATGTTCGTTAGCCGTCACCGGTGGGCAGTTGCAGCTCCTTCCCAATATTAGCAGCGCGCTGTAGAACCCGTCCAGCGATTCTCCGGGGATTTGCCGTCTCATCGCGAGTTGGTGGCGTGCGTAGACCTGGTTTACGGGCTGAATGTAGATCCCTCTCAGCATGGTGTGCGCCGTCAGGAAATCCTCCGCATCTTCAATGAGTGTGTAGATCTTCGGACTCACCCTGGAATGCAGGACCTGCATTTTCTGGTCTTCTGTAGGTCTGCCGGGGGCCATTCGGAGGTATCCCTCAAAGCACGCTAGCCAGTGTTTAAACGTGGCCGCTGAGTTTGCTGCATGGGGGCTGATTCGCAGACACTCCGGGGCGATCCGGAGCTCCATAGTCCTTTAAAGTGTGTGTAATAAATTGTAGCACAATCAATCACTCAGGAGGCGAGAAGAGATGAAGTCAATCGATGGCTTTATTACGCAGACTTGTTCCCCAGCAGCTCAGTTACAGAATGATGCTGCTGGGAGAACCCGGGTTCTTATACTCCGCCTTACTGGGTGGAGCCAGCAGGCAGCAGATCCAATCAGGACCCAGTGTCTGTCCATCAATAGCCTCTCGGCATCACTGGGTACCGTACTACCCCTAATACATACCACCACAATCACGTAATATGCCTCTGAACCATCTCAAATACATTTATACTTATCTGTAAATAAGGAGACCAAAACTGCACAAGTGTGTTTGAGATGTGAGCCGAGACCTCCCTGTATCGCCGTGGCAGGTTTTTCCATGGTAGATGTGGCAACCCATTGATATCCCTGTTGACTTCGGCGGGACCACCAGCGAGAGGAGCCATACACTTCTGCCCATGGTCCCACTAATGCCCTGTATACCTGAAGCATAACGCCCTTACTTTTACATTTGATTCCTCTTGTAATTAAGGATAGCATTCAATTTGCTTTCTTAATTACTTGTTGTACCTGCGTACTAACCTTTTATGATTCATGCACTAGAACACCCAGAACCCTCTGCACCTCGGAATTTTGTAGTTGTTCTCCATTTAGGCAATACTCTGCTTTTTTATTCTTCCTGCCAAAGTGAACAACTTCACATTTTCCCACAATGTACTCCATCTGCCAAATTTATGTCCATTCACTCAACCTATCTATATATATGTCCTCTTCACAACATATCTTCTACCTCTCTTTGTGTCATCTGCAAATTTAACCTCATTTAAGTCATTGATAAAAATTGAAAGAAGTCGAAGACCCAGCACAGACCCCTGCAGGACTTCACTCGTCACATCCTGCCAATTTGAAAAAGACCCATTTATGTATACTCTCTGTTTCTTTTGCCACGCAGCCAATATTTTAACCATGATAATGTTATCCCCTACACCAGGAGCTTTTATTTTCTGCAATAACCTTTGATGTGTCACCTTATCAAATTCCTTCTGCAAATCCAAGTACAGCACGTCCCCAGGCCCCCGTTTATCCACAACACATGTTACTCCTTCAAAGAACACCAATAAATTGGTTACACATGATTTCCCTTTTACAAAACCATTCTAACTCTTCACAATTAATAATAATAACAATAATAAGGTTATTGTAATTTCACTGTAGAAAATTAAAACAATGCACACTTAGGTTGGAGGGCTTTAGCCCCTTGTTGGGTTGGTTCTTAGATACAGCCCACAGTAGCTGGTCAAACAATAAGCAGGGCTTAAGCTTACAGGATGGATGGAGAGAGAAAGAGGAAGAGTAAGAGGATTCCCACTCGGGGTCCTTCTTCTCCTGCGACTCTTCCTCTTCTGTCCTTCTGGCTTGGAGAAAAGTAGTTACATAAAACAAAGGCGGGTTAACTGGCTCATCACATGATCCCTTCTCACCGATTGACCAGTTACCCAAAGATGGTAATTGCAAATTGATTCCAGGTTCGCGGATTCTCAATGATTAGATTATGGCTGAAGAGTTCCCTTCTCAGCCACTTTCCATTGTACAAAGTGATTGTTCCACACCCATCTCGATACAACCTGTGCTGCCTGGAGGTTTTGTAAATGAATCAGGAGATGGGCCGTTTTAATGGCTTTGGAATTTGTAATGTACATTTAAGTAAGATTTGGCCATCTTAGAAGCCGCTGTTTAAGCCATTTAAAACAAAAATGCTACTGTTCAATCTTTTCAAAACTCAACCAATGGCTTCAATCCAATAAATAAAGCCATTTTCAATGGCTTTATAACAATATTAGGATTCTAAAGCCCAAGGGTATCCTCATATTCTAGTGTTAGGATAGCATCATTTATTAACAGTTCCACCCCAACCCCTTCCTTCCCTCCTCTTCGCTCTTAAAAATATTATAATGCTGTGAAGCAATCACCCCTACAGAGACTCAGTTAACTGGTTTATAACTTCCATAAACGTCTTCCGTTTCTCTTTGCAATGTTCTTCTCCTTGGGTGACAACAGAGAAAGTTTTATTAATGTGTACGTGTAATTGACAAGGCCTGTTACTCATTATATCATTGTAATTGATGATGTGTTACTTATTATGTACTTTAATACATACAAGGCCTAGTATTTCCTGATATCAAACAACCAACTCAAACCTCATATTGTTTCACTTTGAAGCATGCGTTATCACACACTCCAGTTTAATTCATTCGATATATTCATGATTTTGTTGTGGTTCAGTTTTATTACATCTCATGTAACCCTCTATTTTCCCTCAATAGGCATGCTGCCTGATATTATAATCCACAGAGGAATGTGTAGGAATGCAGTTCGAAGTAGCACCAGTTATTGGATTCAGATTACATTGATAGGTCAATCTCAGTTCAGAATGTTATCTGGACTGCATCATGTGTTACAGCCTTGTATTAAGAACTCGTGTTTTATTAAATCCAAACACAATGGGCGCGATTCTCTGCTCCAACGGCAGAGTTTCAGCGCCGGGAGTGTTTCACTCTGCGGTCGGAGCCCGTTCCAGGACCCTATTCTGCGCCGTTCAAGGGGGCTAGCAGGGGCGCGGTGGGAGGCGTGGGGGCGTGGCCTCAGAGCAGAGTCGGAGACGCGGCACCACGCAATCGACATGGCGCCGCGTCGCATGTAAGGCGACGTGAGCGCACACGCTGCCGATGAAGCAACATGGCGCCACGCCCAGCAGCGCCACGGTTCACCGACCACAACCTGGAGACCCTCCTGGACGCCCTCGAGGAGAGGACGGGGCTTCTGTACTCTGGACCCGGCCAGAGGGCCCCACCCAACGTGGCCCGGTGTCTGTGGAGGGAGGTGGGCGCGGCCGTCAGTGCCATCGCGTTGACACCCAGGACTGGCGAGCAGTGTCGCAAAAAGCTCAACGACCTACTGAGGGCAGCCAGGGTGAGTACCCAGCAATGTGCCCATGGCACCAACCCCCCTACCCCCCACATGTGTGACACCCACCCCTTCCCAGGGGGACGGAACAACCACAGCCGTGACCCGCATGGCTGCAGCCTCCCATGCAAGCCGCGTTGGCCGTGTCCCCTGTGCACCCATGCCAACATAGATCCAACCGCATGCATCAGACCGCCTAACAATGCTGTCATTCCCCCCCCCCCCCCCTCCCGCCCAGGAGAAGAGCGCCCATATCCAACGGGAGCGTGCCCGAACTGGAGGGGTGAATCTGACCTGCGCCAGCTCACCGTGCACGAGCAGAGGGCACTGGACATAACCAGTACACCCGAGGACCGGGAGATTGCCCATGCCGAGATCGGGAGCACGCCACCAAGTGAGATCCCCCCCTCCTGCCTGGCCCCTTACCATTCAGCACCCTCCCCTCAGCCCTTTCCCCTCAGCCCTCACCCCTCAGCCCTCTCCCCACAGCACTCTCCCCTCAGCCCTTTCCCCTCAGACCTCGCCCCTCAGCCCTCTCCCCTCAGCACTCTCCCCTCAGACCTCTCCCCTCAGCCCTCTCCCCTCAGCCCTCTCCCCTCAGACCTCTCCCCTCAGCCCTCTCCCCTCAGCCCTCTCCCCTCAGCACTCTCCCCTCAGCCCTCTCCCCTCAGCCCTTTCCCCTCAGCCCTTTCCCCTCAGCCCTCTCCCCTCAGCCCTCTCCCCTCAGCCCTCTCCCCTCAGCCCTCTCCCCTCAGACCTCTCCCCTCAGCCCTCTCCCCTCAGCCCTTTCCCCTCAGCCCTCTCCCCTCAGCCCTCTCCCCTCAGCCCTCTCCCCTCAGCCCTCTCCCCTCAGACCTCTCCCCTCAGACCTCTCCCCTCAGCCCTCTCCCCTCAGCCCTCTCCCCTCAGCCCTCTCCCCTCAGCCCTCTCCCCTCAGCCCTCTCCCCTCAGCCCTCTCCCCTCAGCCCTCTCCCCTCAGCCCTCACCCCTCAGCCCTCTCCCCTCAGCCCTCTCCCCTCACCCCTCAGCCCTCTCCCCTCAGCCCTCTCCCCTCACCCCTCTCCCCTCAGCCCTCTCCCCTCAGCCCTTTCCCCTCAGCCCTTTCCCCTCAGCCCTCACCCCTCAGCACTCTCCCCTCAGCCCTCTCCCCTCAGCCCTTTCCCCTCAGCCCTTTCCCCTCAGCCCTCTCCCCTCAGCCCTCTCCCCTCAGCCCTCTCCCCTCAGCCCTCTCCCCTCAGACCTCTCCCCTCAGCCCTCTCCCCTCAGCCCTTTCCCCTCAGCCCTCACCCCTCAGCACCCTCCCCTCAGCCCTCTCCCCTCAGCCCTTTCCCCTCAGCCCTTTCCCCTCAGCCCTCTCCCCTCAGCCCTCTCCCCTCAGACCTCTCCCCTCAGCCCTCTCCCCTCAGCCCTTTCCCCTCAGCCCTCACCCCTCAGCACCCTCCCCTCAGCCCTCTCCCCTCAGCCCTTTCCCCTCAGCCCTTTCCCCTCAGCCCTCACCCCTCAGCACTCTCCCCTCAGCCCTTTCCCCTCAGCCCTCACCCCTCAGCACCCTCCCCTCAGCCCTCTCCCCTCAGCCCTCTCCCCTCAGCCCACTCCCCTCAGCCCTCTCCCCTCAGCCCCCCCCCTCAGCCCTCTCCCCTCAGCCCTCTCCCCTCAGCCCTCACCCCTCAGCACCCTCCCCTCAGCCCTCTCCCCTCAGCCCACTCCCCTCAGCCCACTCCCCTCAGCCCTCTCCCCTCAGCCCCCCCCCCCCTCAGCCCTCACCCCTCAGCACCCTCCCCTCAGCCCTCTCCCCTAAGCCCTTTCCCCTCAGCACCTCCCCTCAGCCCTCTCCCCTAAGCCCTTTCCCCTCAGCACTCTCCCCTCAGCCCTCTCCCCTCAGCCCTCTCCCCTCAGCCCTCTCCCCTCAGCCCTTTCCCCTCAGCCCTCTCCCCTCAGCCCTTTCCCCTCAGCCCTTTCCCCTCAGCCCTCTCCCCTCAGCCCTTTCCCCTCAGCCCTTTCCCCTCAGCCCTCTCCCCTCAGCCCTTTCCCCTCAGCCCTCTCCCCTCAGCCCTCTCCCCTCAGCACCCTCCCCTCAGCCCTTTCCCCTCAGCCCTCTCCCCTCAGCCCTTTCCCCTCAGCCCTTTCCCCTCAGCCCTCTCCCCTCAGCCCTTTCCCCTCAGCCCTTTCCCCTCAGCCCTCTCCCCTCAGCCCTCTTCCCTCAGCCCTTTCCCCTCAGCCCTTTCCCCTCAGCCCTCTCGCCTCAGCCCTTTCCCCTCAGCCCTCTCCCCTTAGCCCTCCCCCCTTAGCCCTCTCCCCTCAGCACCCTCCCCTCAGCCCTTTCCCCTCAGCCCTCTCCCCTCAGCCCTTTCCCCTCAGCCCTCTCCCCTCAGCCCTCTCCCCTCAGCCCCCCCCCTCAGCCCTTTCCCCTCAGCCCTTTCCCCTCAGCCCTTTCCCCTCAGCCCTCTCCCCTCAGCCCTCTCCCCTCAGCACCCTCCCCTCAGCCCTTTCCCCTCAGCCCTTTCCCCTCAGCCCTCTCCCCTCAGCCCTTTCCCCTCAGCCCTCTCCCCTCAGCCCTTTCCCCTCAGCCCTCTCCCCTCAGCCCTCTCCCCTCAGCACCCTCCCCTCAGCCCTTTCCCCTCAGTCCTCTCCCCTCAGCCCTCTCCCCTCAGCACTCTCCCCTCAGCCCTTTCCCCTCAGCCCTCTCCCCTCAGCCCTCTCCCCTCAGCCCTCTCCCCTCAGCACTCTCCCCTCAGCCCTCTCCCCTCAGCCCTCTCCCCTCAGCCCTTTCCCCTCAGCCCTTTCCCCTCAGCCCTCTCCCCTCAGCCCTTTCCCCTCAGCCATCTCCCCTCAGCCCTCTCCCCTCAGCCCTCTCCCCTCTGCCCTCTCCCCTCAGCCCTCTCCCCTCAGCCCTCTCCCCTCAGCACTCTCCCCTCAGCCCTCTCCCCTCAGCCCTCTCCCCACAGCCTTCTCCCCTCACCACCTCCCCTCAGCCCTCTCCCCTCAGCCCTCTCCCCTCAGCCCTCTCCCCTCAGCCCTCTCCCCTCAGCACTCTCCCCTCAGACCTCTCCCCTCAGCCCTCTCCCCTCAGCCCTCTCCCCTCAGCCCTCTCCCCTCAGCCCTCTCCCCTCAGCACTCTCCCCTCAGCCCTCTCCCCTCAGCCCTCTCCCCTCAGCCCTCACCCCTCAGCCCTCTCCCCTCAGCACTCTCCCCTCAGCCCTTTCCCCTCAGACCTCGCCCCTCAGCCCTCTCCCCTCAGCCCTCTCCCCTCAGCACTCTCCCCTCAGACCTCTCCCCTCAGCCCTCTCCCCTCAGCCCTCTCCCCTCAGCCCTCTCCCCTCAGCCCTCTCCCCTCAGCCCTCTCCCCTCAGCACTCTCCCCTCAGACCTCTCCCCTCAGCCCTCTCCCCTCAGCCCTCTCCCCTCAGCCCTCTCCCCTCAGCCCTCTCCCCTCACCACTCTCCCCTCAGCCCTCTCCCCTCACCCCTCTCCCCTCAGCCCTCTCCCCTCAGCCCTTTCCCCTCAGCCCTTTCCCCTCAGCCCTCACCCCTCAGCACTCTCCCCTCAGCCCTTTCCCCTCAGCCCTCACCCCTCAGCACCCTCCCCTCAGCCCTCTCCCCTCAGCCCTTTCCCCTCAGCCCTTTCCCCTCAGCCCTCTCCCCTCAGCCCTCTCCCCTCAGACCTCTCCCCTCAGCCCTCTCCCCTCAGCCCTTTCCCCTCAGCCCTCACCCCTCAGCACCCTCCCCTCAGCCCTCTCCCCTCAGCCCTTTCCCCTCAGCCCTTTCCCCTCAGCCCTCACCCCTCAGCACTCTCCCCTCAGCCCTTTCCCCTCAGCCCTCACCCCTCAGCACCCTCCCCTCAGCCCTCTCCCCTCAGCCCTCTCCCCTCAGCCCACTCCCCTCAGCCCTCTCCCCTCAGCCCCCCCCCCTCAGCCCTCTCCCCTCAGCCCTCTCCCCTCAGCCCTCACCCCTCAGCACCCTCCCCTCAGCCCTCTCCCCTCAGCCCACTCCCCTCAGCCCACTCCCCTCAGCCCTCTCCCCTCAGCCCCCCCCCCCTCAGCCCTCACCCCTCAGCACCCTCCCCTCAGCCCTCTCCCCTAAGCCCTTTCCCCTCAGCACTCTCCCCTCAGCCCTCTCCCCTAAGCCCTTTCCCCTCAGCACTCTCCCCTCAGCCCTCTCCCCTCAGCCCTCTCCCCTCAGCCCTCTCCCCTCAGCCCTTTCCCCTCAGCCCTCTCCCCTCAGCCCTTTCCCCTCAGCCCTTTCCCCTCAGCCCTCTCCCCTCAGCCCTTTCCCCTCAGCCCTTTCCCCTCAGCCCTCTCCCCTCAGCCCTTTCCCCTCAGCCCTCTCCCCTCAGCCCTCTCCCCTCAGCACCCTCCCCTCAGCCCTTTCCCCTCAGCCCTCTCCCCTCAGCCCTTTCCCCTCAGCCCTTTCCCCTCAGCCCTCTCCCCTCAGCCCTTTCCCCTCAGCCCTTTCCCCTCAGCCCTCTCCCCTCAGCCCTCTTCCCTCAGCCCTTTCCCCTCAGCCCTTTCCCCTCAGCCCTCTCGCCTCAGCCCTTTCCCCTCAGCCCTCTCCCCTTAGCCCTCTCCCCTTAGCCCTCTCCCCTCAGCACCCTCCCCTCAGCCCTTTCCCCTCAGCCCTCTCCCCTCAGCCCTTTCCCCTCAGCCCTCTCCCCTCAGCCCTCTCCCCTCAGCCCCCCCCCCTCAGCCCTTTCCCCTCAGCCCTCTCCCCTCAGCCCTCTCCCCTCAGCACCCTCCCCTCAGCCCTTTCCCCTCAGCCCTTTCCCCTCAGCCCTCTCCCCTCAGCCCTTTCCCCTCAGCCCTCTCCCCTCAGCCCTTTCCCCTCAGCCCTCTCCCCTCAGCCCTCTCCCCTCAGCACCCTCCCCTCAGCCCTTTCCCCTCAGTCCTCTCCCCTCAGCCCTCTCCCCTCAGCACTCTCCCCTCAGCCCTTTCCCCTCAGCCCTCTCCCCTCAGCCCTCTCCCCTCAGCCCTCTCCCCTCAGCCCTCTCCCCTCAGCCCTCTCCCCTCAGCCCTTTCCCCTCAGCCCTTTCCCCTCAGCCCTCTCCCCTCAGCCCTTTCCCCTCAGCCCTCTCCCCTCAGCCCTCTCCCCTCAGCCCTCTCCCCTCTGCCCTCTCCCCTCAGCCCTCTCCCCTCAGCCCTCTCCCCTCAGCACTCTCCCCTCAGCCCTCTCCCCTCAGCCCTCTCCCCACAGCCTTCTCCCCTCACCACCTCCCCTCAGCCCTCTCCCCTCAGCCCTCTCCCCTCAGCCCTCTCCCCTCAGCCCTCTCCCCTCAGCACTCTCCCCTCAGACCTCTCCCCTCAGCCCTCTCCCCTCAGCCCTCTCCCCTCAGCCCTCTCCCCTCAGCCCTCTCCCCTCAGCACTCTCCCCTCAGCCCTCTCCCCTCAGCCCTCTCCCCTCAGCCCTCACCCCTCAGCCCTCTCCCCTCAGCACTCTCCCCTCAGCCCTTTCCCCTCAGACCTCGCCCCTCAGCCCTCTCCCCTCAGCCCTCTCCCCTCAGCACTCTCCCCTCAGACCTCTCCCCTCAGCCCTCTCCCCTCAGCCCTCTCCCCTCAGCCCTCTCCCCTCAGCCCTCTCCCCTCAGCCCTCTCCCCTCAGCACTCTCCCCTCAGACCTCTCCCCTCAGCCCTCTCCCCTCAGCCCTCTCCCCTCAGCCCTCTCCCCTCAGCCCTCTCCCCTCAGCCCTTTCCCCTCAGCCCTCTCCCCTCAGCCCTCTCCCCTCAGCACCCTCCCCTCAGCCCTTTCCCCTCAGTCCTCTCCCCTCAGCCCTCTCCCCTCAGCACTCTCCCCTCAGCCCTTTCCCCTCAGCCCTCTCCCCTCAGCCCTCTCCCCTCAGCCCTCTCCCCTCAGCACTCTCCCCTCAGCCCTCTCCCCTCAGCCCTCTCCCCTCAGCCCTTTCCCCTCAGCCCTTTCCCCTCAGCCCTCTCCCCTCAGCCCTTTCCCCTCAGCCCTCTCCCCTCAGCCCTCTCCCCTCAGCCCTCTCCCCTCTGCCCTCTCCCCTCAGCCCTCTCCCCTCAGCCCTCTCCCCTCAGCACTCTCCCCTCAGCCCTCTCCCCTCAGCCCTCTCCCCACAGCCTTCTCCCCTCACCACCTCCCCTCAGCCCTCTCCCCTCAGCCCTCTCCCCTCAGCCCTCTCCCCTCAGCCCTCTCCCCTCAGCACTCTCCCCTCAGACCTCTCCCCTCAGCCCTCTCCCCTCAGCCCTCTCCCCTCAGCCCTCTCCCCTCAGCCCTCTCCCCTCAGCACTCTCCCCTCAGCCCTCTCCCCTCAGCCCTCTCCCCTCAGCCCTCACCCCTCAGCCCTCTCCCCTCAGCACTCTCCCCTCAGCCCTTTCCCCTCAGACCTCGCCCCTCAGCCCTCTCCCCTCAGCCCTCTCCCCTCAGCCCTCTCCCCTCAGCCCTCTCCCCTCAGCCCTCTCCCCTCAGCCCCCCCCCCTCAGCCCTCTCCCCTCAGCCCTCTCCCCTCAGCCCTCACCCCTCAGCACCCTCCCCTCAGCCCTCTCCCCTCAGCCCACTCCCCTCAGCCCACTCCCCTCAGCCCTCTCCCCTCAGCCCCCCCCCCCCTCAGCCCTCACCCCTCAGCACCCTCCCCTCAGCCCTCTCCCCTAAGCCCTTTCCCCTCAGCACTCTCCCCTCAGCCCTCTCCCCTAAGCCCTTTCCCCTCAGCACTCTCCCCTCAGCCCTCTCCCCTCAGCCCTCTCCCCTCAGCCCTCTCCCCTCAGCCCTTTCCCCTCAGCCCTCTCCCCTCAGCCCTTTCCCCTCAGCCCTTTCCCCTCAGCCCTCTCCCCTCAGCCCTTTCCCCTCAGCCCTTTCCCCTCAGCCCTCTCCCCTCAGCCCTTTCCCCTCAGCCCTCTCCCCTCAGCCCTCTCCCCTCAGCACCCTCCCCTCAGCCCTTTCCCCTCAGCCCTCTCCCCTCAGCCCTTTCCCCTCAGCCCTTTCCCCTCAGCCCTCTCCCCTCAGCCCTTTCCCCTCAGCCCTTTCCCCTCAGCCCTCTCCCCTCAGCCCTCTTCCCTCAGCCCTTTCCCCTCAGCCCTTTCCCCTCAGCCCTCTCGCCTCAGCCCTTTCCCCTCAGCCCTCTCCCCTTAGCCCTCTCCCCTTAGCCCTCTCCCCTCAGCACCCTCCCCTCAGCCCTTTCCCCTCAGCCCTCTCCCCTCAGCCCTTTCCCCTCAGCCCTCTCCCCTCAGCCCTCTCCCCTCAGCCCCCCCCCCTCAGCCCTTTCCCCTCAGCCCTTTCCCCTCAGCCCTTTCCCCTCAGCCCTCTCCCCTCAGCCCTCTCCCCTCAGCACCCTCCCCTCAGCCCTTTCCCCTCAGCCCTTTCCCCTCAGCCCTCTCCCCTCAGCCCTTTCCCCTCAGCCCTCTCCCCTCAGCCCTTTCCCCTCAGCCCTCTCCCCTCAGCCCTCTCCCCTCAGCACCCTCCCCTCAGCCCTTTCCCCTCAGTCCTCTCCCCTCAGCCCTCTCCCCTCAGCACTCTCCCCTCAGCCCTTTCCCCTCAGCCCTCTCCCCTCAGCCCTCTCCCCTCAGCCCTCTCCCCTCAGCCCTCTCCCCTCAGCCCTCTCCCCTCAGCCCTCTCCCCTCAGCCCTTTCCCCTCAGCCCTTTCCCCTCAGCCCTCTCCCCTCAGCCCTTTCCCCTCAGCCCTCTCCCCTCAGCCCTCTCCCCTCAGCCCTCTCCCCTCTGCCCTCTCCCCTCAGCCCTCTCCCCTCAGCCCTCTCCCCTCAGCACTCTCCCCTCAGCCCTCTCCCCTCAGCCCTCTCCCCACAGCCTTCTCCCCTCACCACCTCCCCTCAGCCCTCTCCCCTCAGCCCTCTCCCCTCAGCCCTCTCCCCTCAGCCCTCTCCCCTCAGCACTCTCCCCTCAGACCTCTCCCCTCAGCCCTCTCCCCTCAGCCCTCTCCCCTCAGCCCTCTCCCCTCAGCACTCTCCCCTCAGCCCTCTCCCCTCAGCCCTCTCCCCTCAGCCCTCACCCCTCAGCCCTCTCCCCTCAGCACTCTCCCCTCAGCCCTTTCCCCTCAGACCTCGCCCCTCAGCCCTCTCCCCTCAGCCCTCTCCCCTCAGCACTCTCCCCTCAGACCTCTCCCCTCAGCCCTCTCCCCTCAGCCCTCTCCCCTCAGCCCTCTCCCCTCAGCCCTCTCCCCTCAGCCCTCTCCCCTCAGCACTCTCCCCTCAGACCTCTCCCCTCAGCCCTCTCCCCTCAGCCCTCTCCCCTCAGCCCTCTCCCCTCAGCCCTCTCCCCTCAGCCCTCTCCCCTCACCACTCTCCCCTCAGCCCTCTCCCCTCACCCCTCTCCCCTCAGCCCTCTCCCCTCAGCCCTTTCCCCTCAGCCCTTTCCCCTCAGCCCTCACCCCTCAGCACTCTCCCCTCAGCCCTTTCCCCTCAGCCCTCACCCCTCAGCACCCTCCCCTCAGCCCTCTCCCCTCAGCCCTTTCCCCTCAGCCCTCACCCCTCAGCACCCTCCCCTCAGCCCTCTCCCCTCAGCCCTCTCCCCTCAGCCCTCTCCCCTCAGCCCTTTCCCCTCAGGCCTTTCCCCTCAGCCCTCTCCCCTCAGCCCTCTCCCCTCAGCCCTCTCCCCTCAGCCCTCACCCCTCAGCACCCTCCCCTCAGCCCTTTCCCCTCAGGCCTCTCCCCTCAGGCCTCTCCCCTCAGCCCTCTCCCCTCAGCCCTCTCCCCTCAGCCCTCTCCCCTCAGCCCTTTCCCCTCAGCCCTCACCCCTCAGCACCCTCCCCTCAGCCCTTTCCCCTCAGCCCTTTCCCCTCAGCCCTCTCCCCTCAGCACTCTCCCCTCAGACCTCTCCCCTCAGCCCTCTCCCCTCAGCCCTCTCCCCTCAGCCCTCTCCCCTCAGCCCTCTCCCCTCAGCCCTCTCCCCTCAGCACTCTCCCCTCAGACCTCTCCCCTCAGCCCTCTCCCCTCAGCCCTCTCCCCTCAGCCCTCTCCCCTCAGCCCTCTCCCCTCAGCCCTCTCCCCTCACCACTCTCCCCTCACCACTCTCCCCTCAGCCCTCTCCCCTCACCCCTCTCCCCTCAGCCCTCTCCCCTCAGCCCTTTCCCCTCAGCCCTTTCCCCTCAGCCCTCACCCCTCAGCACTCTCCCCTCAGCCCTTTCCCCTCAGCCCTCACCCCTCAGCCCTCTCCCCTCAGCACTCTCCCCTCAGCCCTCTCCCCTCAGCCCTCTCCCCTCAGCCCTCTCCCCTCAGCCCTCTCCCCTCTCCCCTCAGCCCTTTCCCCTCAGCCCTTTCCCCTCAGCCCTCACCCCTCAGCCCTCACCCCTCAGCCCTCTCCCCTCATCCCTCTCCCCTCAGCCCTTTCCCCTCAGCCCTCACCCCTCAGCACCCTCCCCTCAGCCCTCTCCCCTCAGCCCTCTCCCCTCAGCCCTCTCCCCTCAGCCCTCTCCCCTCAGCCCTTTCCCCTCAGGCCTTTCCCCTCAGCCCTCTCCCCTCAGCCCTCTCCCCTCAGCCCTCTCCCCTCAGCCCTCTCCCCTCAGCCCTCACCCCTCAGCACCCTCCCCTCAGCCCTTTCCCCTCAGCCCTCTCCCCTCAGGCCTCTCCCCTCAGCCCTTTCCCCTCAGCACTCTCCCCTCAGCCCTCTCCCCTCAGCCCTCTCCCCTCAGCCCTCTCCCCTCAGCCCTTTCCCCTCAGCCCTCACCCCTCAGCACCCTCCCCTCAGCCCTTTCCCCTCAGCCCTCTCCCCTCAGGCCTCTCCCCTCAGCCCTTTCCCCTCACCACCCTCCCCTCAGCCTTCTCCCCTCAGCCCCCTCCCCTCAGCCCTTTCCCCTCAGCCCTCTCCCCTCAGCCCTCTCCCCTCAGCCCTCTCCCCTCAGCCCTTTCCCCTCAGCCCTCTCCCCTCAGCCCTCTCCCCTCAGCCCTCTCCCCTCAGCCCTTTCCCCTCAGCCCTCTCCCCTCAGCCCTCTCCCCTCAGCCCTCTCTCCTCAGCCCTCTCCCCTCAGCCCTCACCCCTCAGCCCTCACCCCTCACCCCTCTCCCCTCAGCCCTTTCCCCTCAGCCCTCTCCCCTCAGCTCTTTCCCCTCAGCCCTCTCCCCTCAGCCCTCTCCCCTCAGCCCTCTCCCCTCACCCCTCTCCCCTCAGCCCTTTCCCCTCAGCCCTCTCCCCTCAGCTCTTTCCCCTCAGCCCTCTCCCTCAGCCCTTTCCCCCCAGCCCTTTCCCCCCAGCCCTCTCCCCTCAGCACTCTCCCCTCAGCACTCTCCCCTCACCCCGTACCGCGACCCACACCACCCTGCACCCACCTAACCATGATGGTGTATTGTGTGTCGCAGGGCCACGCGGTGACTGACCCGGAGCACCCGGTGGACACCGCCCACATCCAGCACCTGGACAGCCAGCCGACGCAGACCAACCGGACGCACCTGGCACTCCATCGATCGCCCCCTGCACCATGGGTATCCGGGCAACAGCAGCGAAACCCGCTGTGCGGGCATCCTGGTTGGTGTGGTCCACAGTGAACTGATTGTACCGGTCCGCGATATCGTACAGGGCGTCAGTGATGGCCCAGATGCACCTGTGCACTGATGGCTGGGAGATGCCGGACAGGTCCCCACTCGGCGACTGGAACGACCCCGTCGCGAAGAAGTTGAGGGCGACCGTCACCTTGACGGCCACCGGGATGGCATGTCCACCCCCGGTCCCACGTGGTGCCAGGTGTGCCATCAGGTGGCAGATGTGGGCGACGGTGTCCCGGCTCATCCGGAGTCTCCTCCTGCACGCCCTGTCTGGGAGGTCCTCGAAGGACATGCAGGGCCGGTACACACGTTGTCGCATCGGACGCCTCTGTGGCCCTGGCACACCCTCCTCCTCCTCCTCCCCCTCGGCATCCCCGTGTTGTGGCTCCCGCACGGCGTGATGCCCCTCCTGCGCCTCTCGGGCGTGCGGCACTGCAGCCTGGGTGTCTTGCACGTGCCCCACTGCAGCCCGCTGCTGTACTGCTGACTCCGCCACCTCCCTGCCATGCCCGTGCTCCAGCTCCCACTGGGCCTCATGCAGGGCAGCAGCCCCTGCCACGGCGGCCAACAACGCTGGATGGTGGCTAAACATTGTACGATCTGCAGGGGGTGGGAGTAGACAGGGTTTCCTCATTGGTAAACCCCCCCCCCACGACCAGGTGCCATGGGCAGCATGGCAGGCCCGGTTGCCAGCACGCACCCCACCCCTGCCCCCTCAGTGCCCTGAGACCTGTCGACCGTTCCCCTGCCAGGGCCACTGTCTGGTGGCACAGCCCTCACCGGGGGGCTGCCGCGTGTGCCGCCCTGGATCTACCCGCTGGTGGGTGCCGCCAGTTTGGTGGAGGGGTGGGGGGTCTGGCATACGTCAGGATGGCCGGGCCGCCTGCACCGCGACAGCGACCGGGTTGGGTGGTCAGCCACGTGTCCGCCGTTATGGGGTCTGGCCGTTGGATCCGCCCTGCAGCCTTTGTCGCCCCAACCGCTCCTTCCCCACCACCACCCCCGGATGTGTGGGACCCCCCCCCACCCCCGGATGTGTGGTACCACCCCCCCCACACCACCCCCAGATGTGTGGGCCCCCCACCCCTCCCTCACCCCCATCCCCAGATGTGTGCCCCCCACCGGATGTGTGGGACCCCCCCCACCCCCGGATGTGTGGCCCCACCCCCGCCCCCACCAACGACAGCCTCCCCCACACCGCTCGCAGACACGGCCGTGCCACTCCCCCTCCCGTGCTCCCCACCCCAAAATGCCATCAACTCCCCACCCCCGCCCCGGGGGCCGTTCCACGCCGTCACCCACATCCTCCCGCAGCATCAGCCAGCACGACTAGTTGACGCATGTTAGAACGGCGCTGGCGTGACACCCGGTCACGCCGGCAGGACTTCGGCCCATCCGGCCCGGAGAATCCCTGCTCCAGCGAAGAATCGCCACTACGGCTGTTTTCGGTGATTCTCCGTGTGACTGGGCGCCATGCCCGGGCGCCCGTTTTGGCACGCATCGGAGAATGGAGTCCCGGCGCCGCGCCGATTCTCCGTCCCGGCGGGAGGTCGGAGAATCCCGCCAATAAATGCGAGTTATTTATTTATCCACTTCTAATGTGAAAGAAGAATACATACATGTGAACAGACGGGTGCCAGATTTGGGGATTTTTACGGTGTTTTGGGACCTAGGCCCAGCATTAACTTACAATACATAAAATAAAATATGAAAAGTTAAACATAAACGGGTTTTATTCAAATTCGCCAGCTTGGAATGTAGTCTGTTTTCAAGTCCTTCCAGATTTTGGGATGTTGGATAAGGGGCCCAGTACTTGTGTGTGTTATATTATCGGCATTATGCCTCACAAGATCCAACCAGATCTCGTGATCAGGATCCTGCCCACAATGGGCTGAACCCAGTCTTGCACGATTAAGTCACGCCGATGCAGAGTCGAATGGCCACCCGGCATCTATCGGCCTTGCCGAGGAGACACCAGCTGAGGGCCGTAGTACTGGTCCCTACAAACGGGAACCCGGCATACCGGCAATTGGACGGGGGGTCTCCGACGTGATCGGAGGTCCCGGGTGGTCAGGCTGGTGCCTCCCAGGCACCTTGGCATTGCCAGTCTGGCATCCTGGCAGTGCCACCTGAGTGTCAGCCTGGCACTGCCAGGGATCCCAGATGACACTGACAGGCTGTCAAGGGCACTGTCAAGGTGCCAGGGAACTGGCCCTGGGGTGCTCTGTCGGTATGTGGTGGGGTGTGGGGGGTCTCGAGGACCCCCCAACTGGTGAGTTGGGGTGGGTCTGGGGGGTCGAGAGATCAGGGCACCATTTAAAATTGGCCCCTGGCTCGCCGAAGCTCCTCAGTACAGGATGTGCGGCTAGGTTTGGTCTCAGCTGGGCATTCCCCGCTGGGGCCAAAAAAACCCAGAGTACCTTTTGATAATGGGGTCTCCCCCCTCCTAGAACGGACTCTTTTCAGAGTTAAATTGCACCCATACATTTTAAAAATTCATTTATGGGATGTAGGCGGCGTTAGCTAGGCCAGCTTTTATTGCCCATACGCAGTTGCCGTTCAGAAGGTGGTGGTGAGCTGCCTTCTTGAATCGCTGCAGTACCTGAGGTGTAGGTACACCCACAGTGCTGTTAGGGAGGGAGCGCCAGGATTTTGACCCAGCGACAGTGAAGGAATGGTGATATATTTCCAAGTCAGGATGGTGAGTGGCTTGGAGGGGAACCTCCAGGTGGTGAGGTTCTCATGTGTCTGTTGCCTATGTACCTCCAGATAATGGTGTCGTGGGCTTGGGAGGTGTTGATTAAGGCACTTTGGTGGGCAGCTGCAATGCATCTTGTAGAGGGTACACACGGTTGCCACTGTTCGGCGGTGGCAGAGGGACTGTATGTTTGTGGAAAGGGTGCCAATCAAGCGGGCTGCTTTGTCCTGGATGGTGTTGAGTGATGTTGGAGTTGCATTTATCCAGGCAAGTGCAGACAATTCCATCATGCTCCTGACTTGCACCTTCTTAATGGTGGACAAGCTTTGGGATGTCTGGAGGTGAGTTATTTTCCACAGAATTTACAGCATCTGGCATGCCCTGGCAGCCACTGTATTTATATGGCCAGTCCAGTTAAGTTTCTGGTCAATCGTAACCTCGCAGGATGTTGATAATGGGGGATTTAGTGATGGTAAGTCATTGAATGCCAAAGGGAGATTGTTAGATTTTTTTCTTGTTGGAGGCAGTCATTTCCCGGTACTTGTGTGGCGCGAACGTTACTTGCCTCTTGTCGGCCCAAGCCTGGATATTGTCCAGGTGATGCTGCATTTGGGCATAGACTGCTTCTATATCAGCAAATGGTGCTGAACATTGTGCAATCATCAGCAAGCATCCCCATTCTGACCTTATGATAGAAGGAAGGTTATTGATGAAGCAGCTGAAGGTGGTTGCACCTACAATTCCACACTGAGGAACTCCTGCAGTGATGTCCTGGAGCTGAGATGTTTTACCTCCAACAACCTCAACCATCTTCCTTTGTGCCAGGTATGACTCCAACCAGGGAGAGTTTTCTCTCTGATTCCCATTGACTCCAGTTGTCATAGGGTTCCTTGATGCCACACTTGGTCAAATGCTGCCTTCTCACCTCACCTCTGGAATTCAGCTCCATTGTCCTTGTTTGAAACAAGGCTGCAATGAAGTCAGGAGCTGAGTGACCCAGACTGAGTGTCAGTGAGCAGGTTACGGCTAAGTAAGTGTCATTTGATAGTGCTGTTAATGACTCCTTCCTTCACATTATTGATGATTGAGAATAGACTGATGGGGCGGAAATCTTTTGGTGTTGGATCCCCTCATCAATGGAGGGCTTTTCAGATACACGGCTGCCAATATTTGAGCAAAGTAGTATCATGGGATCTTTTACGTCCAACCATTACCACTGGACCTTGCCTGACATCAAGGGCTAGGTGTTACCCTCCCCGCCAATGGGTTTGAAGGCAGGGGGAGCTCGTAAATTCAGTGCTTGGCCTTCCTGCCTCCTTCCTGCCCACCCCTGCACTGTCTTTCATTTTATCGGGGGGGGGGGGGGGGGTGCAGTGGAGGCACCTTGGCAGCCCGCCCATCCTTGATTTGATTTGATTTGAGTTATTATTGCCACATATTTTAGGATACAGTGAAAAGTATTGTCTCTTGCATGCTATACAGACAACATATACCGTACATAGGGAAGATGATGTGGAGATGCCGGCGTTGGACTGGGGTGAGCACAGTAAGAAGTCTTACAACACCAGGTTAAAGTCCAACAGGTTTGTTTCAAATACAAGCTTTTGGAGCACTGGTCCTTTCTGAGGTGAATGAAGAGGTATGTTCCAGAAACATATATATATATTCCAGCATTTTCTCCAGCATTTTCTTTAACCTGGTGTTACACCTCTTTAACCTGGTGTTATCCCTATCTCTGGATCTGTAAAGACTTAATTACCTGCAAATGCTCACATTCTAAGCATTGTCTTGCATCTTTGAATTTGTCCATATATATGTTTCTGGAACATACCTCTTCATTCACCTGAGGAAGGAGCAGCGCTCCGAAAGCTAGTGTTTGAAACAAACCTGTTGTACTTTAACCTGGTGTGGTAAGACTTCTTACTTCACATAGGGAAGGAAGGAGAGACTACAGAATGTAATGTTACAGTCATAAATAGGGTGTAACGAAAACATAGAACATACAGTGCAGAAGGAGGCCATTCGGCCCATCGAGTTTGCATCGACCTACTTAAGCCCTCGCTTCCACCCTATCCCCGTAACCCAATAACCCCTCCTAACCTTTTTTGGTCACTAAGGGCAATTTATCATGGCCAATCCACCTAACCTACACGTCTTTGGATTGTGGGAGGAAACCGGAGCACCCGGAGGAAACCCACGCAGACAGAGGGAGAACGTGCAGGCTCCGCACAGAGAGTGATCCAGCAGGGAATTGAACCTGGGACCCTGGCGCTGTGAAGCCACAGTGCTAATCACTTGGACTACCGTGCAAAGATCATACAAGGTAGGTCCATTCAAAAGTTTGATGGCAGCAGGGAAGAAGCTGTTCTTGAGTCGACTGGTACGTGATCTCAAACTTTGGTACCCTTTTCCTGACGGAAGAAGGTGGAAGAGAGTATGTCCGGGGTGCGTGGGGTCCTTAATTATGCTGGTTGCCTTTCCGAGGCAGCGGGAATTGTAGATAGAGTAAATTGATGGGAGGCTGGTTTGTGTGATGGACTGGGCTACGTTCACGACCTTTTGTAGTTTCCTGCGGTCTTGGGCAGAACAGGATCCATACCAAGCTGTGATACAACCAGAAAGAATGCTTTCAATGGTCCATCTGTAAAGCTTGGTGAGAGTCTTGGCTGACATGCCAAATTTCCTTAGTCTTCTGAGAAAAAAGAGTTGTTGGTGGGCTTTCTTAACTATAGTGTCGGCATGGGGGGACCAGGACAGGTTGTTGGGCCGACTGAGTGACTTAAGTCATTATTAATGCTTACTTATGGGCCGCATACCGCCTACTGCCATCCTCTTGCCAAGGTAGGAAGAGGACCACTCAACTTTTACTGGGTAAACTGGTGTTGGGCAAGGTGGGGGAAATCTTCTTTCTGACTCCCTTGTGTCCAATAGAGACACCCCCCACACCACCCCATTCACGCCTTGCACTTTCCCAATTTCACCCACACTCCCCTTGTCTCTCAAAAACAGCCATGTGCCCATCTGATCTCCTTCAGTGGAGATTGTCAGCCAGACCTCTGTCGATATCCCAGACTGCCCCTCACCCTATAACCTCCTTTCCTTTAGGAATCGGCTGCAATCCCAGCAGTCAACACCACTTGCACCCGGCACAGCTGGGACCACAGAGCTGCCGGCCAACTGGGTTAGAATTCCTGCAGTGCAGAAAAGAGGACATTTGGCCCATCGAATTTGCACCAACCCTCTGAAAGAGCACCCTACCTCAGCCCACTTCGCCGACCCATTGCCATAACCCCACCTAACCTGCACATCTTTGGACTGTGGGAGAAAACCGGAGCACCCGGAGGAAACCCACGCAGACACGAGGGTAATGTGCAGACTCCACACAGACAGTCACCCAAGGCCGGATTAAACCCAGATCCCTGCTGCTGGGAGGCATCAGTGCTAACCACAGTGCCACCATGCCACCAGCAGCATGCCGAGGCAGGACCTCTTTCTTAGCTGAGAGTAAAATGGCTTTCTCAAGGGTGGGCTCCCTACCAACATTTTAGTCAGGGACGGCATCCTGTAAAATCCTGCCCCAAGCATTTTGGCGTACCACTTAATGAAAACATATCAGACAAAAAAACAACCAGCTATCTAACCTCACATCCTACACAAACAGCATTCTCCTTGAGTAGCTGTATTCTTCCCAGAAAGACACTTTAATAGCATTTTGGCTTTAAAAGAATGCATTACAAGTAGTCAGAAGAATTAGGGTTGAACTTTGTGCAGTTCACATTTAAAGAATGTATTAAGAATATTCAAACAATTCACGGTGTCACAGTGGTTAGCACTGCTGCCTCACAACGGCATGGTGGCACAGTGGTTAGCACTGCTTCTTCACAGGTCCAAGGACCCGGCTTCAATTCCGGCCTCGGGTGACTGTGGAGTCTGCACGTTCTCCTCATGTCTGCGTGGGTTTCCTCCGGGTGCTCCGGTTTCCTCCCACAGTCCAAAGATGTGCAAGTTAGGTGGATTGGTCACGCTAAATTTCTCTTAGTGTTCAAAGATTAGGTGGGGTTCCGGGGTTAGGGAGCGGGATAGTGGGGTGCTCTTTCGGAAGGTCGGTGCAGGCACGGGGGA
The DNA here is from genome assembly GCF_047496885.1 of Scyliorhinus torazame. Classification (NCBI taxonomy): domain Eukaryota; kingdom Metazoa; phylum Chordata; class Chondrichthyes; order Carcharhiniformes; family Scyliorhinidae; genus Scyliorhinus; species Scyliorhinus torazame. The sequence goes on along the minus strand of NC_092712.1, from coordinate 270,441,849 downwards.
CGAATACCCTCCTTCTGCACTGTTGGGTAAACTATAAGTCCATGAGTTGTCCAATTAATTCAGTGCTATTCAGTGGCTGGACTGGCAAACTGTGGATCAGTCCTTTCAAACATTTTACTTAATTCACGTGACATCACGAGTAGAAACTATTATGCCAGTGCATGGGGTGGAAAATTACTAATGTGACACTTGTAACTTTTGTTGTTATTTTCAGTTAGTAGAAATCTAGGGCACAATCTAAACGAATTGTAACAGAGAACTGTGTCAAGTGCATTTAGCCATGCTATCCAACGGGACTCTCTTGTAATCCGGGGCATCAGCGGGGAATGCCCCGCCATGGCTGCACTTAGTTCCGTTTCCTGCACTGAGGAGTTCCACTCGCCAGAACTCCTCAGTGCAGGAGAAGATAAGGATGCCAATTTAAATGGCACCCTGATCTCCTGAACCCCCCTCCCATGTGACCTCTGGACCACCAAAAGCCCCAATGCACCTATAAGGGATCTTCGGGCCCCCCGTGCACCTCACCTCACATGGGCGGGCATCCCTGGGCCCAATCCCTGGCACTGGGACAATGCCAGTCTGGCACTGTCAGCCTGGCAATGCCATCTGGAAACTTTGACAGTGCCAGGGTACCAGGCTGGTGGTGCCAGGCTGGCAGTACCAAGGTGGCATCAGCAATGCCAGGGCGTCATCTAACCCAGAGGCCAATAACCCAGGGGCTTCTGATCCCATGGGAGATCCACCCCCCCCCCCCCCCCCCCCAGTGCCTCCCCTCAAGTGCCAATCCGCCTAGTCTTCGTTTGTGCCAACCAGTACTGAACGGTGCTCGCCAAAGATCTCTAAGGTGAAGGGGTTAGATCTCAATACATCGGGTAGATTAGGCGAGCTGCATATTAGAGTGAGACTAGCTAATCACTCTAATATGCAGATTTGCCAAATACTGATCCCGCCTACAATGGGCAGGAACCGGACCGCAACGTCTCGCAAAATCCCATTAGATCTCAAGAGGCTTGGCGATTAGGGTAAATCCCGGAAGAGGCCTCTCCCGCATACACCAGCCCCATTGCGCCTCCCTTCAGGCAAGACATGGCCGATAGATCGTGCCCCAAGATTTTAAAATTCTTAAACTTGAGTTGGAAACCCTCTCTACCCTTGCATCCTCTCCACCCCTATCATGCACCGAGAAATCTACCCTCTAATTTTGGCCTCTTGTGCCTCCTCGGTTTCCTTCACTGCACCATCGGTGGCTGTAGCTTCAGCTGCCAAGGCCCTAATCTTTGGAACTTCCACCCTAAATCGCTTCGTCTCTCTACCTCTTTTCTTTCCTCCTTTAAGTTGTTTGTTTAAACCGACCACATGTACAAACATTTGGTCACCTGTTCTGCTATCTCTTTATGTGGTTTGATGTCACTTTCTCTTTCATAGCACTTCTGTGAAGAACCTTGCTTTTTTTACTATGATTGAGGCGCTATATAAATACAAATTGTTGTTGCTATTGTTGCAGAGCTTCACAAGGTGATTTGTATTCATGAACCGTTTTCATAAGCAGCACTGTAAACAATTAAGAATTTTCCAGTCAGAGGAACCAGTTAGGTAACTAACTGCATTTAAATCTGGATACAGTGTTACACCAATATTTGTACAACAACGTGCAAGAAATGTAAGCTTCTGGGTTAGCCATACAGACAGAGATCCAGGCCGGAATTCTCCGGCCGTTCGCTGGCAGACCTTGCATCCCCGCCAGTGTTTTCCCGGCAATGTGGGGTAGCTTCAATGAGAATTCCCATTGGCAGAGAATCCTGCCGGCAGCTAACGGAGCGCCGCCTCCCACCGCCAAGAACCACACGGCTGGAAGACTGGAGAATCTCGCCTCCTAATGTGCGATCTCCAGTTTCACTGAGTTAGCTGATCTCAGTTAGGGCTGCTACGATTTTCTTCAGTGTGGTGAACACCACTAGTGGTATATTATATGTATTACGGCACTGCACATATATTAGAGGTACGCTGGTAAACCCCTGCCTGCTGGCTCCACCCAGCAGGCGGCGTATAAAAGTGTGTGCTCTCCTGAGCTGCAGCCATTCTGGTTCCAGCGACAGGAGGCACAACATCTTGTTCAATAAAGCCTCGATTGTTCCACCATTCTCGTCTCGTGGTAATTGATGGTACATCAATTTATTGAACAAGATTTTTAAACGATGGATCTCCTCATCAAGCCTGATCGCCTGCAGCTTAGCCCTCAAGCAGTCAACGCCACGTCCACCTTCGACCACTGGCTAGCCTGCTTCGAAGGCAACCTCAGAGCAGCTACTGAAGAACCCTCGGACTCGCAGAGCCAGTTGGGGCCGAAAGGACTTTGCCGATCGACGGAAATCCGCGCATGCGAGGGAGCGTCAGCGGCTGCTGACGTCATCCCCGCGCATGCGCAGGGGGGGTGTCTCTTACGCGTCAGCCATCGCGGAGGCTGTGGCCGGGGCTGAAGGAAAAGAGTGCCCCCATGGCACAGGCCCGCCCGCGGATCGGTGGGCCCCGATCGCGGGCCAGGCCACCGTGGGGGCACCCCCTGGGGCCAGATCTCCCCTTGCCCCCCCCCCCAGGACCCCGGAGCCTGCCTGTGCTGCCAGTCCGGCCGATAAGGTAGGTGGTTTGATTCACGTCGCCAGGACTGGCATGACGGCAGCGGGACTTCGGCCTATCGTGGGCCGGAGAATCACGGGGGGGGGGCCCGCCGACCAGCGCAGCGCAATTCACGCCCCCACCGAATTTTCGGTGCTGGTGAATTCGGCGGCCGGCGGGGGCGGGATTCACACCACCCCCCGGCGAATCTCCAACCCGGCGGGGGGTCGGAGAATCCTGCCCCATGAGAGGGATTTGGGCTACATTTCACAATGGGTAACATTGTGGAGTTTCATTGCTTGTTGATTCACTCACATTTTGGACTTTGCAGTGAGTGGTGTTGTGTGCACCTCTATGCAGAGGCACAGATCATTTCTCAGCTCGTATACCTGATTACTCTTCTCTATAGCGCTCATTTCACCTTCCATTGGTTATGTTGGAAGATGAATAGTGACAGATTGAGTATCTCTTAGTAACAGATTGGCCACCAGTAGAAAATCGGATGCCCATTATATATGCCAATTAAGAGAAATGAGGCATGTACACAACTCAGTTGATTCTGATTTTTGCCAGTGGTGGTAAATGGGTTGTAGGTCTTTGGTAGGATTGGAACTTTTGTGCAGAGTTCCCTGCCCATCAGGAATTTGAATAGGACAAGACCACATTGTAGGTTAGTGATGCTGTGGGGAAGCCCTTGTTCTATTTTAGAAGGGCTGCTATAATGTGGACCCTTCTTTTGGCTTCTCCATTTGCCTGTGGGTATCTCAGGGAGCGGGCACGGTGGTGGAATGTGCTGACAAAGTGCACCAAGCATTCATTTGAAAATTGTGGGCCATTATAGGAAATTGTGGGCCATTATCCTGCATGCCATGACTCGTGAACATTTCTTTCGTGAGGACAGGCTGGATAGGCTGGGCTTGCATCTGCTGGAGATAGGAAGAGTAAGAGGCGACTTGATTTAAACATACAAGATCCTGAAGGGTCTTGACAGGGTGGATGTGGAGAGGAGAATCTCGAACTAGCCTGACGTTCAATTCTCTGACATATCGGGAACCCCACTATTGGGGGTGAGCGGCGGAGAACCCACCCCTCTGTTGGTACTGAAACCTTCTTCGAAGTAAAGTCCAAATTTCCTAAAGTACAAATGAAGACAAAACTCAAGGACAAGTAATGTGGCATTAAAGCATTTCATGCCTGTGATTAATGTGCTTTGTTTTGCTCTACATTGGACAAGGAGAGGCTTGACAACCAATAATTATTCCCCTGTTTAAGCAATGTGGTGAGGAAAGGTATATTGCTTCTCAAGCATAGAGGGAAGAAATGGCTACTCTGTATGATAACACCATAAGAGCATTCATGTTTTAGAAGGCATTCATAATGTTACTGCATAATGGGACCAAAGCAATTCTTCCCTTACAATGATTGTTGCTGTTAGTCACTATCATCTTGGATGGAAATTATAGAGGTTTAAAGGCAGGCAGTTACGTAATCTATCATTTGCCAGTGAAGAATCACTGCAGTTGGTTCTTTCAAATATATTGTTCTCAATTATCAGTGCTTATTTATGAAATTGCAAAACACAAAATGGACAAAAACCTAAATATCACTGCTGTGTTTGCTGATTAAGCCTGTTTCCTGACTATATTGAGGTCTCATTGTGTTGCAAGTAAAGAATTCATGGAAAATATTTGCTCACTGATAGCAGATATCGATATTTACCGCTGCAGTCCTTTGTTGTTCAATTCAGCACCTTTAAAATAGCAAAGCCTTATTATTACAAAACGATCACTGCAAGGAACTGCCTGACAATGTCAGTACCTTATCCTAAATGAGCCGGAGTGATGTGCCCATTCTGTACGGTTTGGCACTTTCCCACAGTGAGATTTTAAGACTTGAAACTTGAAATAGCTTGTTTGTTCTGTTACTGATTGACTCAATCGCTTCTGCAGAATCCCTTGTCATAATATACACCAGTATATCATGGTGCAGACACACACACACACTGATGGACATGCAGTGGGACCAATCAGCATACACAACACCGCAGCCAATCACCAGTGAGAGCGCACGCACGTTAAAGACAGGGGACAGGAGAGTTCCCGCTCATTCTAGTAGCAGCCAGCTCGGAGAACAGAGCTCACAGCCTGCAACACAGACATTCGCCATGTGCTGAGTACATCACCTGGTTAGGACTAGGCAAGGGTCAACAGTTGAAGCTGGTATTGCATTTACCCACAGTTCAAGTATGTTAATATAGTTAATCTTATAATAAAATAGAGTTGCACCACTTCCAGTGTTGGTGACCTGTTTGTGATCCAGAACACCCAACACATCATGGTACAAGGAGTGGTTGCATACTAGCACTTCTGAGACCCACCTGCAACTAATAAGCATTCCATCATCCTGAGGTATGGAGAACATCAACCCGCCGCCGCCGCTCCGCATCGCCGGCAATCTCGGGGTCAATTGGAAGATTTTTAAACAGCGCTTCCAGCTCTTCCTTGAAGCCACGGACAGGGAGAATGCCTCGGACCACCAGGAAGATTGCTCTGCTCCTCTCCACGGCTGGGCAACACGCCAGCCACATCTTCAACTCCCTCACATTTGCAGACGACGAGGACAAGACAAAGTACAAGACGGTTCTCCTCAAGTTCGATACCCACTTCAGCACAGAGATCAATGAAAGCTTCAAAAGATACCTGTTCCAGCAGCACTTGCAGGGTAAGGACGAGCCTTTCCAATCCTTTTTAACACACCTCCGCATCCTTGCGCAGTCCTGCGGCTAGGGGCCCACCTCCGACTCCATGATACACGACCAGATCGTATTTGGTGTTCTATCGGACCACCTGCGTCAGCAGCGCCTCAAAATTAAGCAACTCACCCTAGCGACTGCCATCGAGACCTGTGTCCTGCATGAAAATGCCACCAGCCGGTATTCCCACATACAGGCGGCTGAAACGGCGCGGCAAGGTCCCCACGGGGCGGAACAGGTCCAAACAATTGAACACCTCCAAGGCTGCAGCCTGGATGAGGGCGGCCATTTTGCGCGCTTTTCGCGGCCTCCCGCACTTGTACGCGCCAAACGAGGGGACGGTGACGTGGAGTAACGTGATGCACAGGCGCGCACCATGCAGGATCGCACTGCACATGCACAGTGGTGCAACGAGCGTACTGACGTCACGACGTGCGGCAACTGTGGCTCCGCCCATTTAAAGCGGCAATGTCCTGCAAAATCTCGACAATGCCTACGATGTGGCAGACTTGGCCACTATGCTGCCTGCTGTCGAGCAGCTCAGCCTGCCAATTCGCATCGCTACAGCCAGCCTCGCAGGAACGTTCGGGCAATTCAACCCACGTTCACCGAGTCCGATTCCTACTTCCCGCAGATCAGTGACACCGAGGACCCGAGGGAGCCTTTTCGAGTTGCTGTTATAACAAAGAACAGGCTGTCCCCGAATCAAAACCACCAGCCGCTGTCGGTGCACAGCATTGATCCAGACGACGAGTGGTGTGCCACCCTGACGGTCAACCGATCCCAGATACGATTCCGCCTGGACACTGGTGCTTCTGCTACTCTCCTAGCGTGGTCAGACCTTCAGACCCTTGGGGTTAAACCAACCATTCTTCCGTCGACCTGCCAACTAGTGGACTACAATGGCAACGTCATTCCTGCTACCGGTTCATGCCAACTCGAAGTGACGCACAACTCGCGAAAAGCCATCCTTCCCTTTGAGATCGTGGGCTCCTCGAAGGACTCTCTGCTAGGCGCACAGGCTTGCAAACTCTTAAACCTCGTTCAACGAGTACACTCTCTCTCTCCAGAGGACACGTCTGCCTTCCAGGATGCGGACTTCAGGGCGCAACTTAATGCCATCATCGACCAGCACCGCAACATTTTTGAAGGCATGGGCATGCTTCCATACACCTACAAAATCCTGCTCAAACAAGACGCCACGCCTCTGGTTCATGCACCTCGCAGAGTCCCAGCACCCCTCAAGGACCGCCTCAAGCAGCAGCTGCAGGACCTCCAGGACCAAGGAGTGCTCTCCAGAATGACTGAACCAACCGACTGGGTCAGTTCCATGGTGTGCGTAAAGAAGCCCTCCGGCGAGCTCCAGATCTGCATTGACCCAAAGGATCTGAATCGCAACATAATGAGGGAGCATTACCCTATCCCCAAGCGCGAGGAGATCACGTGCGAGGTGGCTCGGGCCAACACCTTCACCAAACTTGACGCCTCGAAAGGATTCTGGCAAATTCAACTGGACAGGTCCAGCAGAAAGCTGTGTACCTTTAATACCCCGTTTGGCAGATACTGCTACAACAGGATGCCGTTTGGGATTATATCGGCAACAGAAGTATTCCACCGGATCATGGAGCAAATGATGGAGGGCATTGAGGGTGTGCGCGTCTATGTTGACGACATCATCATTTGGTCCATATCATGCAGGAGCATATCAGTCGCCTCCAGCGCGTTTTCAAACAAATACGGGACCAAGGCCTTCGCCTCAACAGAGCCAAATGTTCCTTCGGTCAGACGGAACTCAAATTCCTAAGGGACCACATCTCCCGGTTGGGTGTGCGGCCGGATGCGGACAAGGTGGCAGCCATCACGGCCATGCAGAAGCCAGCGGATAAGAAGGCGGTCCTCCGATTTTTGGGCATGGTCAACTTCCTGGGGAAGTTCATCCCCAAACTCGTCTCCCATACCACAGCTCTCCGGAATCTGGTCAGGAAGACGACAGACTTCCAATGGCTTCCCGCCCACGAGCAAGTGGCGGGAACTTAAAACCAAACTTACCACGGCCCCGGTATTGGCCTTTTTTGATCCAGTGAAAGGGACAAAAGTTTCGACAGATGCCAGCCAATCTGGCATTGGGGCGGTGCTCCTGCAACACGATGAGGCCTCATCATGGGCCCCTGTTGCATATGCGTCACGCGCCATGACCCCCACGGAACAGCGCTACGCGCAGATAGAAAAGGAGTGCCTGGGCCTGTTGACCGGTGTCATCAAATTTCATGACTATGTGTACGGCCTTCCCCAATTCACCGTCGAGACCGACCACCGCCCACTGGTCAATATCATACAAAAAGTCTTGAACGACATGACGCCTCGCCTCCAGCGCATTCTGCTCAAACTCCGGCGATACGACTTTCAGCTGGTATACACCCCGGGCAAAGACCTGATCATAGCCGACGCTCTGTCCAGGGCAGTCAACACCCCGTGTGACCCAGCGGGATTTGTCTGCCAGGTTGACGCCTTCGTGACCTCCAATCTACCGGCCACGGATGAACGACTTGTCTAAATTCGACCGGAGACTGCGGCTGACCCCCTGCTACAGCTTGAAATGCGCCACCTAACAGACGGGTGGCTCAAGGGCCAATGCCCGCAGTTCTACAACATCAGAGACGATCTGGCGGTAGTCGATGGTGTCCTCCTGAAGCTGGACCGTATTGTTATCCTGCACAGCATGCGCCAGCTCATCTTGGAACAGCTACACGAGGGCCATCTTGGCGTGGAGAAGTGCCGCCGACGGGCCCGAGAGGCAGTGTACTGGCCCGGCATCAATGACAACATCGCCAACACAGTGCTCAACTGCCCCACCTGGCAGCGGTTCCAGCCGGCCCAACTACGTGAGACTCTACAGCCCCATGAGTTGGTCACGTCCCCTTGGTCTAAGGTCGGCATCGACCTGTTCCACGTGCTGGGCAGGGACTATGTTCTGATTATAGGCTATTTTTCAAACTACCCGGAGGTGGTACATTTGCACGACATCACATCGTCTGCAGTCATCCGTGCCTGTAAAGGCACCTTTGCTCGTCACGGCATCCCACTCACTGTGATGTCGGACAATGGCTCCTGCTTTGCAAGCCAGGAATGGTCCAACTTTGCCAGGAGGACATCCAGTCCCCTGTACCCCCAATCCAATGGCAAAGCGGAGAAGGGCATCCACATAGTCAAACGGCTCCCCTGCAAGGCTGCCAATTCGGGATCCGACTTCTACCTCGCTCTGCTGGCCTATTGCTCGGCCCCACTGTCCACTGGCCTGTCGCCAGCCCAGCTGCTCATGGGTCGCACCCTGAGGACGACGGTGCTGTCCATTCATGTCCCAGACCTCGATCATGTTCTGGTCCTTCAACGAATGCAACTGTCTCGTGCACAGCACAAGGCGGCTCATGACGCCCGTGCAGCTGATCTCCCTGCTCTGGCTCCAGATGACAACGTCTGCATCCATCTTCCGGAGGGTGGCTGGACTGCAACTGCTGTGGTTCTTCGGCAGGTAGCTCCCCGCTTGTTCCTGGTTCGTCTACCAGATGGTTCCATTCTGCGCCGTAATCGGCGTGCCCTTCGTTTCGTTCCGCGCTCGCTATGTGATCCTCCGCCAGTGCCACGCCCTCCTGTTGTCCCTGGCCTGGACTATGCGGAGATTACGGTTACTCTGCATCCTCCTCACTCGGACGCAGTCCAGCCCGCTCCTCAACCGGTGGCTCCTGACCCACCCTTCAGGCGGTCAACCAGAATTCGGCGCCCACCTCAGAGACTTGATTTGTGAACTTTGCACTAATGGACTCTCTGTCTTTTCTGTTCTTCCGCTTAATCATTCAAGTGGTTTGTATATAGTGTTCATCTCGTTATTTGTGTGACACACTGGGCGTCATTCTCCGACCCCCCGCCGGGTCGGAGAATGGCCGTTGGCCGCCGTGAATCCCGCCCCCGCCCCCGCCGAAGTCTCCGCTCCCGGAGATTGGGCGGGGGCGGGAATCGGGCCGCGCCGGTTGGCGGGTCCCCCCGCTGGATTCTCCGGCCCGGATGGGCCGAAGTCCCGCCCAGGAATTGCCTGTCCCGCCGACGTAAATCAAACCTGATATTTACCGGCGGGACCAGGCGGTGTGGGCGGGCTCCGGGGTCCTGGGGGGGGCGCGGGGCGATCTGACCCCGGGGGGTGCCCCCACGGTGCCCTGGCCCGCGATTGGGGCCCACCGATCCGCGGGCGGGCCTGTGCCGTGGGGGCACTCTTTCCCTTCCGCCTCCGCCACGGCCTCCACCATGGCGGAGGCGGAAGAGACTCTCCCCACTGCGCATGCGCGGGAAACTGACAGCGGCCGCTGATGCTCCCGCGCATGCGCTGGGAAACTGACAGCGGCCGCTGATGCTCCTGCGCATGCGCCGCATTTCCGCGCCAGCTGGCGGGGAAACAAACGCCATTTCCGCCAGCTGGCAGGGCGGAAATCCCTCCGGCGTCGGCCTAGCCCCTCAATGTTGGGGCTAGGCCGCCAAAGATGCGGAGCCTTCCGCACCTTTGGGCCGACGCGATGCCCGTCTGATTGGCGCCGGCTTTGGCGCCAGTTGGCGGACATCCCGCCGTTGGGGGAGAATTTCGCCCACTGTTTTTTCTGCACCAGGCACCTTCCCATGTTTTAGTTTTATGTACATAGTCCTGTAAATATTTCGCACACACTTAGTCAGGAACATTCACCACACACTATTTATTGTCACGCAAGCACATTTTTTCATATAAAAGGGGGGATGTCATAATATACACCAGTATATCATGGTGCAGACACACACTGATGGACACACAGTGGGACCAATCAACATACACAACACCACAGCCAATCACCAGTGAGAGCACACGCACTATAAAGACAGGGGACATCAGAGTTCCCGCTCATTCGAGTAGCAGCTAGTTAGGAGCACAGAGCTCACAGCCTGCAACGCAGACATTCACCATGTGCTGAGTGCATCAACTGGTTAGGACAAGGCAAAGGTCTTTAGTTAAAGCTGGTATCCTATTTACCCACAGTTCAAGTATGTTTAAATAGTTAACCTTTTAATAAAATAGTGTTGCACTACTTCAAGTGTTGGTGACCTGTATGTGATCCAGAACACCCAACACATCACTTACTGTATACATCTGAGCATGCTCCAGAATGAGTTTTCACCTCATTCTATAAACGCGATAATTGTTGGATCCTGGCGACCTTACATTCAAGATGGTAGCAGGCAGCAACCAGGTAGCGCTCTCATCTCTGAGTCACGAGGTTGTCAGTTCAAGTCCGATTCCGGAGCCAAAGCACTTTGTGGTGCCTTGAGGTTAAGAAAGGCAACATATAAATGCAGAGGATTGTTCATAAAGAGGATTGCTTTCATCTTACAAATAAGTCAGGTTAACGGTTCGGCATGCTAATACCGCCACAGCTTTGAAGAACAAATGCATGGTTAGTAGTTTGCTGTAGATACTTAAACATTTTGGGCAAGCCAAGCAAACAATTGGCTCTTCTTGCCATTTGGTTTTTGACAAAGCCTACATTTGAATGAAATAGCCCTTCTAGAAATTGTACAAAACTTTGTCAAGGGGCTGGTGTCAGCCTTGGCTCAGTGGCGACACGCTCTCCTCGGCATCCGAAGATTAGAAATTAAAAGTCCTCCTCCAAGACAACAGCACATAAACTGACATTCGAGTGCTCCTCTGAGGGAGTGCTGCACCGTTAGGGACACTGTATTTTGGATGTGAAATCAAACCGAGGCCTTGTCTGCTCTATCAGGCAAAGAAGCCAAGTTGTTATTCTGAAGAAGAACAGACCAGTATATAAAGTAAAAAGTGCTGGAAAAACTCAGTGTCGTGTTGGGTGTTCCGCTATACAAACGAACCAACACGGTTGTAGATGGTACAACTCTGTTTTATTATTCTGGATAACAACAACTGTAAACGTCTGGCTGTGGTTCGTACTTCACCAGTTAACCTGTGGACCCAGCCCTAGCAGTATCTTAGAGAGGCACTCAGCACATGGTGTATGTCTGAGTGGCACGCTGTGAGCTCTGTGCTCTGAGCTATCTCCTGCTGGAATGAGCGGGAACTGTGGTGTTCCCTGTTTTATAGTGCGTGTGCTCTCACTGGTGATTGGCTGTGATGTTGCGTGAGTGTTGATTGGTCCGTCGATCTGTCCATCAGTGCGTGTGTGTGATTGCACCATGATATGTTAATATGGATATCATGACATCCCCCCTTTTCACAAGAATATGTGCCTACATGGTAATAAATATTGGTGTGTACTGAGTGCATCTGAGTATGTGTGTGCAATATTTACAACATGTACATGAGGCTAAACTATATACATAGGAAGGTGTCAGGTGCAACAGAGCAACGAGGTTGTACCACAAACAAAACAAGTGCAATCATCAAGTATCGAAAGAGAACTCCTGGAATGATAAAAAAAGAGAAACACATTAACATTGTTGCACAACAATTCAGTGAGTCCAATGTGCAAACAGGCTCATAAGTCCAGCCTAGTAGGTGGGCGACGAATTCGGGTTCACCGCCTCAAGGGTGGGTCAGGATCCACCGGCTGAGGAATAGGCCTGGCCACGGGCGAGAGAGGAATAGGCAGAGTGGCAGGAAGCTCCACGAAGCCGACATCAGGGACAACAGGAGGGCGTGGCACCGGTGCATGATCACGGAGCGAGCGCGGAAGCAGCCGAAGGGCCCGCCGATTACGCCGGCGAATGGAGCCATCAGGCATGCGAACCAGGAACGAGCGGCGAGCCATGCGCCGGAGAACCTCGGCGGTTGCCGACCAACCACCTTCTGGTAGGTGTAAGCGAACGTTGTCTCCAGGCGCCAGGGCAGGAAGATCAGTTGCCCGAGTGTCATGTGCCACCTTATGCTGAGCACGCTGCTGTCACATCCTTTGCAGTACTGGAGCATGGTCGGGTTTGGGAACATGAATGGACAGTACAGTGGTCCTGAGGGTGCGACCCATCAACAGCTGGGCTGGTGAGAGGCCTGTGGACAGTGGGGCCGAGCGATAGGCCAGCAGGGCTAAACAGAAGTCAGATCCGGCATCAGCAGCCTTGCAGAGGAGCCGCTTCACAATATGGACGCCCTTTTCCGCCTTGCCATTCGACTGGGGATGCAGAGGGCTGGACGTCACGTGTCTGAAGCCATATGAAGCGGCAAAAGAAGACCATTCCTGGCTCGCAAAACCATAGAATAGAATTTACAGGGCTGAAGGAGGCCATTCGGCCCATCGAGTGTGCACCGGCTCTTGGAAAGAGCACCCCACCCAAGGTCAACACCTCCACCCCGTCCCCATAACCCAGTAACCTCACCCAACACTAAGGGCAATTTTGGACACTCAGGGCAATTTATCATGGCCAATCCACCTAACCTGCACATCTTTGGACTGTGGGAGGAAACCGGAGCACCCGGAGGAAACCCACGCACACACGGGGAGGATGTGCAGACTCCGCACAGGCAGTGGCCCAAGCCGGAATCGAACCTGGGACCCTGGAGCTGTGAAGCAATTGTGCTATCCACAATGCTACGGTGCTGCCCTATAGGGGCCCATTGTCCGACATGACGGTAAGCGGAATGCCATGGCGAGCGAAGGTTTCCTTACATGCTCTGATTACAGCTGATGATGTCAAGTTGTGCAGGCGTATGACCTCCGGATAATTGGAGAAATAGTCAATTATGATGACGTAGTCCCTGCCAAGCGCATGAAAAAGGTCCACACCCACCTTTGCCCAGGGGGACGTGACCAACTCATGGGGCTGAAGTGTCTCAGGGGGTTGCTCCGGCTAAAACCTTTGGCAGGTGGGGCAGTTGAGCACCATGTTGGCGATGTCGTCGCTGATGCCCGGCCAGTACACAGCTTCTCGGGCCCTCCGCCTGCACTTTTCAACCCCGAGATGGCCTTCTTGCAATTGTTCGAGGACAAGCCGGTGCATGCTGTGTGGGATCACAATCCGGTCCAACTTTAGGAGGACACCGTCAATGACAGCCAAGTCGTCCCTGACATTGTAGAATTGTGGGCACTGCCCCTTGAGCCACCCTTCCGTCATGTGGCGCATCTCACGTTGTAGAACGGGGTCAGCTACAGTCTCACGGCGAATACTGGCCAGACTTGCATCAGTAGCCGGCAGATTGGCCGATGTGAAGGCCACATGTGCTTCGACCTGACAGACGAACCCCCCCCGATTCGGGCAGTGTGCTTACTGCTCTGGACAGGGCATCCGCGATGATGAGGTCCTTTCCCGGAGTGTAGACCAGTTGGAAGTCGTACCTCCGGAGCTTGAGCAGAATGCGCTGGAGGCGAGGGGTCATCTCATTGAGGTCCTTTTGTATAATGCTGACCAGGGGGCGACGGTCGGTTTCCACGGTGAACAGAGGGAGGCCATACACATAGTCGTGGAATTTATCTATGCCGGTTAACAAACCCACGCACTCCTTCTCAATCTGCGCATAGCGCTGATCTGTGGGGGTCATGGCCCGCGAGGCATAGGCGACCAGGGCTCATGATGCAGTGTCATCCCGTTGCAGGAGTACCACCCCAATGCCGGACTGGCTGGCATCAGTCGAGATCTTTGTATCTCGAGTAGTGTCGAAAAACGCCAATACCGGGGCGGTGGTGAGCTTGATCTTGAGCTCCTCCCATTCCTTCTGGTGTGCGGGCAGCCACTGGAACTCCGTAGTCTTCTTCACCAGGTGGTGAAGAGCCGTTGTGCAGGAGGCAAGGTTGGGAATAAACTTCCCCAGGAAGTTGACCATCCCGAAAAAGCGTAGCACTGCCGTCTTGTCTGCCGGCTGCGGCATGGCTGCAACAGCTGCCACTTTGTCGGCATCCAGACGCACCCCTGACCGGGATATGTGGTCCCCCAGAAACTTTAGCTCAGTTTGGCCAAAAGAACACTTGGCTCGGTTGAGGCGCAGGCCGTGTTCTCGTATCCGTGCAAAGACACGCTGGAGACGACTGATGTGCTCCTGTGGTGTGGTGGACCAGATGTTGACGTCGTCAACATAGACGCGCACCCCTTCGATGCCCTCCATCATCTGTTCCATGATTCGATGAAACACCTTGGATGCCGAGATAATGCCAAACGGCATCCTATTGTAGCAGTACCTGCCAAAGGGAGTGTTGAAAGTGCACAGCTTCCTGCTGGACTGATCCAGCTGAATCTGCCAAAAACCCTTTGAGGCATCAAGCTTGGTAAAAATTTTAGCCCGGACCATTTCGCTCGTGATTTCTTCCCGTTTGGGTATGGGGTAATGTTCCCTCATGATGTTATTGTTCAGGTCTTTCTGGTCGATGCAGATCCGGAGTTCGCCAGAGGGCTTTTTTACGCACACCATGGAGCTGACCCATGGCGTAGGCTCCGTGACCTGGGAAAGCACTCCTTGGTCCTGGAGATCCTGCAGCTGCTGCTTGAGGCAGTCCTTGAGTGGTGCTGGGACTCTACGAGGTGCGTGAATGACCGGGGTGGCGTCCAGTTTGAGCCGTATTCTGTAAGTGTAGGGTAGTGTGCCCGCGCCCTCGAAAGCTTCCTGCTTGTGGGCGAGGAGCGAGTGGAGCTGTGCCCTAAAGTCTGCATCCGGGAAATCGGACGTGCCTTCTGGAGACAGAGTGTGTACCCGCTGAACGAGGTGGAGGATCTTGCACGCCTGTGCGCCTAACAGAGAGTCCTTCGAGGATCCAACTATCTCAAAAGACAGTGTGGCTGTGTATGAATTGTGTGCAACCTCGAGCTGGCAGGACCCCATGGCTGGGACAACATTACCGTTGTAATCGACCAACTGACAGCGGGATGGCCGAATCGGTGGTTTGACCTTCAAGGTGTGGAAGGCTGACCATGTAATGAGATTGGCGGAGGCACCAGTGTCTAAACGGAATGTGATTGGTGATCGGTTGACCGTTAGGGTGGCACACCATTCATCGCCCAGATGAATGCTGTGCACTGGCATCGGCTGGTGGGTCCTACTTGGGGACATCCGATTTCGGTCTATTACCGCAACGCAGAAGGCTTCCCGGTCGTCGGTATCGCCGGTCTGTACGTCGTCAGGGCATGACTCGGTGTATGGAGGCTGAATGGCCCGCACGTCCCTGCAAGGCTGGCGGAGTTGGGGAGCGTTGGCAGGTTGAGCTGCTCGACAGCAGGCAGCGTAGTGGCCCACCTTGCCACAGCGGAGGCATTGTCAAGTTTTGGCTGGACATTGCTGCTTTAAGTGTGCGGATCCACAGTTGCCGCGTGTCGTGACGTCATGGCGTTCATTGCGCCACCACGCATGCGTAGTTCAGTCCAACGTAGAGCGCGCCTGCGTATCACGTCCCTCTGCGTCAATGTCTCTTTTGGCGCGTACAAGCGCGCAAAATGGCCGCCCTCATCCGGGCCGCGGGCCGGGAGGAACACGATCGACTGGACCCGCTCGGCCTCGTAGGGTCCCTGCAATGCCGATTCAGCTGCCTGGAATTGGGAGTACCGGCTGGTCGCGTTTTCGTGGAGGACGCAGGTTTCGATGGCGGTGGCTAGGGTGAGGCTCTTTATTTTGAGGAGCTGCTGGCGTAGGGTGTCCGAGGTAATCCCAAAAACTGGTCCCGAATCATGGAATCGGAGGTGGCCTCATAGCCGCAGGACTGCGCGAGGATACGGTGTCAAAAAAGATTGAAAAGGCTCATCCTTACCCTGTAGACGCTGCTGGAAGAGGTACCTCTCGAAGCTCTCGTTCACCTCGATGCTGAAGTGTTGCTCAAGTTTTAGAAGGACCGCCTTGTACTTTGTCTTGTCCTCGCCTTCCGCGAATGCCAGGGAGTTGTAGATGTGGATGACGTGTTGCCCTGCCGTGGAGAGGAGGAGGGTGATCTTCCTGGTGTCCGATGCATCCTCCCTGTCTGTGGCTTCTAGGAAGAGCTGGAAGCGCTGTTTAAACAGCTTCCAGTTGACGCCGAGGTTTCCAGCGATTTGGAGCGGCTGCGGCGGGCTGATGGTGTCCATGGCGCAGGATGGCGGATCTCTGAAGATGTGCAGGTAGGTCTCACAGTTGCTGGGTTCCAATCCTGGTACTATGTCGTGTTGGGTGTTCCGCTATACAAACAAACCAACACGGTTGTACAACTCTGTTTTATTATTCTGGATAACAGCAACTGTTAACTTCTGGCTGTGGTTCGTACTTCACCAGTTAACCTGTGGACCCAGCACTAGCACTATCTTGGTGAGTCACTCAGCACATGGTGTATGTCTGAGTGGCATGCTGTGAGCTCTGTGCTCTGAGCTATCTCCTGCTGGAATGAGCGGGAACTGTGGTGTTCCCTGTTTTATAGTGCGTGTGCTCTCACTGGTGATTGGCTGCAATGTTGTGTGTGTGTTGATTGGTCCGTCGATCTGTCCATCAGTGTGTGTGTGTGATTGCACCATGATATGTCAATATGGATATCATGACACTCAGCAGCTCTGGCAGCCATCTGTGGAAAGAGAATAAGAGTCAGCGTTTCTGGTCCAATATGACTCGTCATCGGAACTGCGGTTCGTAACTTTAGTCCTGATTATCATAGAATTTACAGTGCAGAAGGAGGCCATTCAGCCCATCGAGTCTGCACCGGCTCTTGGAAAGAGCACCCTACCCAAGGTCAACACCTCCACCCTATTCCCATAACCCAGTAACCCCACCCAACACTAAGGGCAATTTCTTGGAGACTAAGGGCAATTTACCATGGCCAATCCACCTAACCTGCACATCTTTGGACTGTGGGAGGAAACCGGAGCACCCGGAGGAAACCCACGCACACACGGGGAGGATGTGCAGACTCCGCACAGACAGTGACCCAAGCCGGAATCGGACCCGGGACCCTGGAGCTGTGAAGCAATTGTGCTATCCACAATGCTACCGTGCTGCCCTCAAAGAGTTGTATTGGACTTGAAGTCTGAACTCTGTTTCCCTCATCTCAGATGCTGCCTGGGAGCTTGCCCAGCACTTTATGTTTTTATTTCGGATCTCCAGCATCTGCAGCATTTTGCTTTTATTTAAGTTTTCTGCAGTGCGCTGGCAATTATTTAACCCTAGGCAATCATCACTAAAATAGATTAATTATTTATGTATCAGGCATTGATGTTTGTGGGATCTTTCTGTGCACAAATATGCTGTCACATTTCCCCACATTACGACAAAGCACTTTGGCACATCCTGAGGTTGTGAAAGACACTATAGAAATGCAACATCTTTCTTAATTAACATTTGGAGACTTGTACATTGAGGTTCTATGTCAAATTTCCATGTAATCTATGATGTACAGTTAACTTGATTTTGTAACGAGTAGGAGCGAGTGTTAATGTGGGTTCCAGAGTCCAGAATCAGTACAATGAGTTATTCCTTCACTGAGGTTCGAAACCAATGCAGTACAATTCATTTTTCTGGTGATTTTGACTTCACACGATGAGATGGGCATGCAGAGATGAATCAGTCTTGTAGGCAATGGTACAGAATTCCCTGTAGTAGCGGCGTAGTGTCCAAACCTGGGAAGAGCTCCTTTTCTGTGAGGTTGCTCGCAGAATGGTAAACTGCAAGCTGAGATTTTGTAGTAGAGCAAGGCAAATTTACTGGTTACACAAGCTAGAGGTCCATGCCACATGACGCCCACATTGCCACACTATCTTTGGCAAGGGATGTGTGTCCCTCATCTGGGTTCACAAGGTGGTTAGATATCCCAACCACTAAGAATTGAAAGGAACATCCTTTGTCTTAGCAAACGAACAGACTCCGGTTAGCCAGCCTAATTATGAATGCAGGCGATCTTTGTGTAGCTTGCTTGGAATTTGGTCTCTCCAGCCAACAATGTTAGTATCACTTCAGAGATAGGGAGGTGCAAGTTTCTTTGCTACTGTCATGATAGTTCCCTTTCTACAAGGATCTCAGATTGACATAGCCTCAGCCATTTTAAAAGGTATTTGTCCAGTTTTGAAAATTTTAGAAATAGCCATGAGAATCTCTATCTATATTATAAAAATATACAGGGTGAGTTCTTAGTCCCCTCACAATTTCTACTGAAATTTCTGACATCAAGCAAAAATATGGCGTACGGCATAGAGTGCGTTGAAATAGTTGAGTCTGGAGGTTAAAAAGGCATAGGCGAGAGTTAAAGCAGCAATTGGGTTGGCACAGGGGTGAGAGTGGACGATGGTACAGAGATGGAAGTATTTGACGGCGATCCAGGGTTAAAAGTTAAGCTCATAGCATTGAAATTGTGAAGAGTCTTGCTCTCCCTGAGAAAATCCCTCCTCACACTTTATTTGCAGCAGCAGCTATCCACTACTAATGCTCCAAAGTTAGAGGAGCGCATGGATCAAGGCTGTAGCCGCTACACTTACATTGAATTAGCACAGTAAGAAATGGCTTCGAACAGGTAAACATGTTCACCAGTAACAAGTCTCAAGTCAGGCCAAAGGACCTGAGAGGAGCTGTCGTGTTCATTGAGATAAGGATATGGTGCTGCAACAGCGTAAAGATTAGGAAAAAAATTAAAACAATGGGGCGCGATTCAGTGGACTTAAAACAAAGTCCGCTGTCGGGCACGCTGAGCAGGGTGTTTCTCGGTGGCTCAGTCGCTGAGCCACCCCGCTATTCAACGAGACTGCACTTAAAGAGATTTCCTGCTGGTGAGTTGATCTCGCCAGCAGGAGTGCTTGCTCTCAGATCAGGACGCCATTTTGTCCGGCAGCCCCGATCACTCCCCCACCCACCCGCCTTTCAGGCCCCCATGCTTTTTGACACTACCACCCAGCCCCTCAACCTTCCTAGGGCCCCTGGGAGTACCCCCTGACCCCAAACCCTGGTTGTGCCAACCTTGCTCCCGGGCACCCTGGCATTGCCAGCCTGACAATATGGTCGTGTCCCTGGAACCCTGGAAGTGCCACCCTGGTGCTGCTGGGATACCCAGGTGGCACTGCCATAGTGCCAGGTTGGGTGTGCTAAGGTGCCCAGGTGCCAGGGGGAGTGCCAGGGTACCATCCTGCTCCACCACTGACCATCCAAGGGTCTCCAATTGCCTGGGAAACCCCTGAGGCAACATTGCACCTGGTCCACGTTTGTGTGGACCAGTACTAAATGGCACCCTGGAGAGGGCTCGTAGGTGCGCCTATTGTGTCCCAGGTACCGGGTGAATGTGGCCTCCTAGAATTTAAATGAGCCACTCGGTTCATTTAAATATACAGATCTGGATCTCGTTCAGCAAGGGCGAGGTACAGATCGTGCCGGTGGAGCAAGTTGGGTGACTCACAATCGGCCCGGCACCCAGCACAGAGCCCGAATTTGGGTTCTTGTGCGATTCATTCTGGTCTGATATTTTTAAACTCTAAAGTGGCCTACTCACATTGAACTGTCTGTGCAGAGTCTGCACGTTCTCCCCGTGTCTGCATGGGTTTCCTCCGGGTGCTCCGGTTTCCTCCCACAGTCCAAAGATGTGCGGGTTAGGTGGATTGGCCATGCTAAATTGCCCTTAGTGTCCAAAAAGGTTAAGTGGGGTTACAGGGTTACGGAGTGGGGTGGAGGCGTGTGCTTGAGTAGAGTGCTCTTTCCAAGACCTGGTGCAGACTCGATGGGCCGAATGGCCTCCTTCTGCATTGTAAATTCTATGATTCTATAATTCTATGAACTGATCTGCCTGACAGCTGATGAGCAGATCAGACAGTTCAGTGAAGAATCAAGTCAGGAACGCTTTCCCTTTCCTCACATCTACTGCTCAGCCCTATGCTTTTGAAACAGTTGTCTTTTGAAGTGTGAGAGCCTTCTTAGGAAGTCCGTAATACTTGAACAGGCTTCAAACCCCCCCCAAGATCCTTTGAAATGCTAAACATTCATTCCATTTCACAGCATTGTACCTTTAACTTGCCTTTAATTGACAGCTTAATGGTTCAATCACAGCTGTGAGGAGATTTGTTTATCTATCTTTCCCTTCATGCTTGAATGCATCTGAAGTACATCCAATGATTGAAACCACAATGTCTATAAACATTCTTGTTATGGTTGACAGCTGCTGAGCAGTTTAAAGCAGCTAAGTGTTTTCACTTCCTCTTTTTTAACCACAAAAAGCACTTAGCATTGTTGAAGTGGTCAGTAGCGTTAATCATAACTGTCTGGATTGCCCATCAGCTGTCAGGCAGAACAGTTCAGAGTGAGAAGACCATTTCAGAGTTTAAGCAGGTCAGACCAAGATGAAGATCTTGAATAGAGGGTTGCCTGAGATCACTCTGCCAAGAATGATCTTCAGAGGCACATGGGATATGGGCTGACTCCACTAATCATGCCAGGGTGTCAGTGTCATAGTGCCAGGGGGCAGTGCACCATTGGCAATGCCAGGGGCTGGGCTCTGAAGGGGGACTGAAGAGGGGGTAGCTGAAGAGGGCTATGGCGGGCTTTGAGGGGAGAGCTGGGGGTTTCTGAGGGGGGACTGGATGGGGGGCTGAAGAGGGGTGGTTGAAGGAGCTGAGGAGGGCTGAGGGCTGAGAGGGGCTGGGGGGCTGAGTGAGACTGGGGGGCTGATTTGGGAGCTAGGGGATGGGGTGCAAGGGAGTCTGAGGGGGAGTCTGGGGGGCCTGAGGGAGACTTGTTGAGGGAGTCAAATGGGGGGGGGGTCAGGTCACCCTCATGCATGCGTGGTGTGGGAGGGTTGTCCCGTTATTCCCATGGTGGGAGTGAGGATGCCCATCCTTGATGAGGGGTTGGAGTGCTCCGCTTGTCAGCAGGGTGGGGTGGCCGGGGGGAGTCAACATTTGCTTTGCTGGGCAGGGAGTCTGTCCTTGGACGCTGGGATCGAGGTGCCCATTCAAAATGGCGGCCAACCTCAGTGAGTGCCGGGGAACTGGCGTGCTCGGCGCTATGTATATTTTTGCTCAGTGAAGCCGTGAGAATTGCAACCAAGCGGCACTCCTAGCGCCAGCGGAAAACAGTTTTGATTCTCCGCTGGCGGGAGCATTTAGACTCCAGAACAGAGAAGCCCAGCCATTGATTGCCTTTGTTCTGAAAGAATGTTATGCAAATACTTTGTGTAGATCTTGCCTCATATGACATGAAGTTCTACTCCTGTAATATCGTAGTCATTGAGTCATAGAGGTCTACAGCACAGGAAAGGCCCCTGGCCCATCGCATCTGCGTCAATCAAAAACAACCACCTAATTATTCTGATCCCATTTTCCAGCACTTGGTCCATAGCCTTGTATGCCTTGGCATCGCAAGCGCACATTAAAATATTTCTTAAACATTATGAGGGTTGAAAATGAAACTTCATCCCATCGTGAGGTGAATTCTACACGATCATAGAATCATTGTCACGTAGCCGATACTGCTATTTGTAGCGCCCGCCAGTTCGCCTCCATTCCTAACGCCATTGCGGCCTAAAAACCCTGCCCTTGTCTCTACAGTGGGACTTAACCTCACAACCTTTGAACTCGAATGCAAGAGTTCTACTAAGAGACATAACCGTCTGAGCCAATCACCATTTTAAAAATATGATCATACCCAAGCATTTAAATGTCACATTTTATCAGGTTCAGTATGCTGCTGTTTCTGCTTTCGAATGAATAATGTATTCAGCACTGACTGTGGCAATATTTGACTGCACTAGTTGCATATTGTTTAACAATACAATCAAGTTGCATAGTTTCACAGAGCACACCACCTGCACAAACGGAAAAAAATCACATGACCTTTTGAGGATTATCTTTTATCCACCTCACAGTGACCATTTTAATTCATTATCCATTATGTGTTCTCATAGAGAAGTACTCAATAACATGGCAGATAATTATAAATGGTACTGTCAGTTTATAAATAAGGACTGTAATAATATAGTGTTCATTACGAATAATTTTTAATTATAGCCTTTTATCAAATTGTAAAATAATTGCATTAATGGAATTCAATGTCTCTTTCATTACTGAAAAATATAATTAGTAGTTGGATTATCCACTTTATCAGTTCTGATTGGTTATCAAATAGACATTAATCCTCCAATGAGTCTGAATGAAACGACTAAACCTTGACCCTGATTTTAATTCTCCCCTACTTGGTGAGGAGGGGCAGTTACACTGATGGCAGCAGCTTGTTCACTATGAAATCCTTACCCTTTCGCCATGACTAATGTTAACCCGGGGATTTTCACAGTAACTTCATTGCAGTGTTCATGTAAGCTTACGTGTGACACTAATAAAGATTATTATTATTGCTCTCGTGAGCAGGTGATTGGACATCTGTGGAAAGGCAGTGGGATCCTGCTTTTCATAATGATGGGAGAATTTATGAGACTGCAGAATGGCTTGAACCTCTCAGCTAGGACCGGGTGTGCCACCAGCTTCAGGGTTCAAGACGTTGTTCCCTCAACCCCATCAACATCCCCTACTGAATGATTTGAGTTTGAAGCCTGTATTGCGAGCAAGCTGTCCTCGATGTTCACATCCCAGTCTCCAGTAAATAACTAAAAAAAAGCAGACTGTACCCTCCCTGGATGGAAACAGCCATTGGTATACTGTTCGTCTATTATACACCTTTCAATTCACATAGCATACTGGGGACAGCTTTCTCCTAACGCAGGGCCCAATCAAGGATTAGGTTCCTCACCGTCTAAGCATTTGTCAGATCCAGTACAGGTTCTACATCCCAATCACTTTACTGAGTAATGAGATTCCCCTTGTATGGGAACCACATATCCATGTTGGTTGATACGAGATTACACTCCCTGTATAGCAGTCATTCACTGGGGCAGCAAAACCCATTCCTTTGATGTACTGTCTGTCTTTTGGAGCTTGCAGTTGAAATGAAAAAGGCTCATTATACTGTTCAGAGTTTCTGCTCAATGCAATTTTTTTTTGTCATTCCCTTAATTGCTCCAACTCTTCATTAACTTTTGGAAGGGTATAACATCCTGAGGATACAACTTATGGAACAAAGGAAGCAGCAAAATAAAAAAAATCAAAGATAAGAAGAAAAGAATATCCACATGCACTCATTTAAGTATTTTTGCAATTCAAAGTGACCTGAATGAGAAACCCCCCTCTCCATTTTGGTGACACAAGAGCTCCACTTAGAGAAAGGAAGTTCTGCTCTTTAGGGCCATTCAAATTCTCAGGCTCCGCTTTGTGAAGTCCCAGTGGGGACTGTCACTGATCTTTAAGCCGCACAAATAGATTTTCAATGGCACCAAGATGCAGCAATATTACTGGCAAGATGTTGGAACGAGTACAAAAAAATTGACTGCGCAGTAATGCAGCAATGAATCATGAACCAATTGCGCTGCCACCAGCAAGTCAGAGAGAACAAAACCCTGTCTAGGTTCCCAACAAACTCCCGCAGACACTGTTGTTCCGTTAACATTTTGGTGCCGCCACACAAAACAGAGAGAGAGAGAAAAAAAGGACACAGCACGTAAGTAGTAAAACAATTTGCCTCCTGTTTCTTTCCTTCAGATACCCTGTCACAGAGTTTCCTCCGTGACCTAAATCCTCCTTATTTCTGTAACCTCCTTGAACACTACGAGAACTCTGTTTCCCAAATACAGACTGTCTTCATTCACCCATTGTCAGCCATGCCTTCAGCTAGGCGAAGATCCAAAACTTTAGAATTCACCCTCTCCATCTCTACCTCGCTTTTCTTAAATCTTTCCAATTAAGTGGCAATTTAGCGTGGCCAATCCACCTTCCTTGAACATCTTTGAGTTGTGGGGGTGAGACCCACACAGGCACGGGAAGAATGTGCAAATTCCACACGGACAGTGACCCGAGGCCAGTATTGAACCCGGGTCCTCGGCGCCGTGAGGCAGCAGCGCTAACCACTGCTTCACCGTGCCATCCGACCTTTCTCCTCTTTAAAACAATCTTTAAAATTTTACCATTGGAGCAAGTTTTTGGTTATCTCTCCAAACGCCTTCTTTAGCTCGAACCACCAGAGGAGGTTCTCAAGAATGATCCCTGGAATGAAGAGCCTGTCGTATGAGGAACGGTTGAGGACTCTGGGTCTGTACTCGGTGGCGTTTATAAGGATGCAGGGGGATCTTATTAAAACTTACAGGATACTGCGAGGCTTGGATAGAGTGGACGTAGAGAGGGTGTTTCAAATTGTTGGGGAAACTAGAACCAGAGGACACCATCTCTGACTAAAGGGAAGATCATTTAAAACAGAGATGAGGAGGAATTTCTTCAGCCAGGGGGTGGTGAATCTGTGGAACTCTTTGCCGCAGAAGGCTGTGGAGGTCAAATAACCGAGTGTCACTAAGACAGAGATAGAAAGGTTCTTGAATAATGAGGGGATCAGGGGTTATGCGGAGAAGGCAGGAGAATGGGGATGATCAAAATAACAGCCATGATTGAATGGCGGAGCAGACTCGATGGGTCGAGTGGCCTAATTCTGCTCCTATGTCTTATGGTCTTATGGATGCTAACTTTTGTCGAAGATAATGCCCCTGTGATGCATCTTGGGATGGTTAACTATGTTAAGATGCTGTATACAGCCAAGTTATTTTGCATGTGGAACTGGCTTGTCAGAAAAAACACCGAGATCTTGGTGAACTAACCCATTTAAAAAGAAAATTTGAATATCGGGTCAGGATTAGAACTGAAATTTATAGGGCAAGTATAAATATAGATACCATGGAAATGCAATGATTCCTATGGGTTGGGATTATCTCTGGAAAGAAACCAGATATGAACAAAATGAATTTGACCTGCTGAAATAAATGGGACAAAAAATTGTGTCAAATTGGATAGTTTCATTATTTTTTAAAAAATAATATTTTATTAAGGTATTTGAAAATTTTTATAACAGTAACATAAACAATGACATCAACAATGTAAAATAAACATTTCCCCCCCCAGCCCAATCTTCATGCACCTCAACCATACAACAACAATCCACCCGCACCACCCCCCCTTTGGAATACTGCATCGGCTGACATTTTAATTTTCCCCGAGAAAGTCGACGAACAGCTGTCACCTCCGGGTGAACCCTAACATTGACCCTGTTACGGTGAACTTTATTTTCTCGAGACTGAGAAACCCAGCCATGTCACTAACCCAGGTCTCGACACTCGGGGGCTTCGAGTCCCTCCACATTAACAAGATCCGTCTCCGGCTACCAGGGAGGCAAAGGCCAAGACGGCGGCCTCTTCCGCCCCCTGAACTACCGGATATTCCGACACTCCAAAGATCGCTACCTCCAGACTCGGCACCACCTATATTTTTAGCACCGTGGACATTGCCTGAGCAAAGTCCTGCCAAAACCCTCTAAGCTTCGGGCATGCCCAAAACATGTGGACATGATTTGCTGGGCTTCCCGCACACACCTATCCTCTACTCCGAAGAACTTACTCATCCTAGCCACTGTCATTTGTGCCCGGTGGGCTACCTTAAATTGTATCAAGCTAAGCCTGGCGCATGATGATGAGGAATTAACCCTGCTTAGGGCATCCGCCTCTATCTCTCCTCCTAGCTCGTCTTCCCACTTGCCCATAAGCTCCTCCACCGGAGTTTCCTCCGCCTCCAAAAGCTCCTGGTAAATATCCGATACCTTCCCCTCTCCCACCCAGGTACTGGAAACTACTCTGTCCTGTATTCCCCATGGTGGCAGCAGCGGAAAGGCCGGCACCTGTTTTCTCAGGAAGTCTCACACACTTGCAAATACCTAAAACCATTCCCTGCTGGCAATTTAAATTTATCCTCCAAAGCTTTCAAGCTGAGAAAGCTCCCATCTATAAAGAGATTCCCCCATCCTTCTAATTCCTGTCCTCTGCCAAATCCGGAACCCGCCATCCAGCCTACCCGGTACAAAACCTGTGTTTTTTATGAATCGGGGTCCAAATCGATGCTCCCTCCACTCCGTATATCTCCTCCATTGCCCCCAGAACCTCAGAGCCACCATTACCACCGGACTTGTTGAGTATCGGGCCGACAAGAACGGCAGAAATGCCATTACCAATGCTCCCAGACTGGTGTCTTTACATGACGCTGCCTTCATCCACTCCCATGCCGACCCCTCCCCCACTCCCCACTTCCTAATCATGGCTATATTAGCCGCCCAGTAGTAATTGCAACGCCAACCCACCCTCCCGCCTACTGCACTCCAGCAACACTTTCTTCACAAGATCCGTCTCCGGCTACCAGGGAGGCAAAGGCCAAGACGGCGGCCTCTTTCGCCCCCTGAACGACCGGATATTCCGACACTCCAAAGGTTTTACTCGCCCACACAAAGCCCGAAATAATCTTATTCACCCGCTTGAAAAAGGCCATAGGGATGAAGATGGGGAGGCACTGAAAGACAAACAGAAATCTGGGGAGGACCGTCATTTTCACGCTCTGTACCCTCCTCGCCAGTGATAGCGGGAGCATGTCACATCTCTTAAAAGTCCCCTTCCATTTGATCTACCAACCGGGATAGATTTAACTTGTGTAGTCCCTCCCATTTCCGGGCCACCTGGATTCCCAGATATCGAAAGCTCTTCCCTACCATTATAAGCGGCAGCTCTCCCAGTCTCTTCTCCTGTACACTTGCAGGATTGCAAACATCTTGCTTTTCCCCATGTTCAATTTATACCCCGAAAAATTTCCAAATTCCCCCAAGATTCGCATTACTTCCTCCATTCTCTCCAACGGGTCCGCAATGTACAAGAGCAGGTCATCTGCGTAGAGCGAGACCCGGTGCTCCAAACCGCCCCCCCCCCACCGAACCAGCCCTTTCCAGTTCCTAGAGGCTCTTAATGCCATGGCCAATGGCTCTATGGCCAGAGCAAACAGTAACGGGGAGAGGGGACACCCTTGCCTAATCCCTCGGTGTAGTTTAAAATACCCCGACCTCAGCCGGTTCGTACGCACACTCGCTACTGGTGCCTGATAGAGCAACCGCACCCAGTCAATAAAGCCCTCACCAAACCCAAACCTTCCCAGCGCCTCCCACAGGTAATTCCACTCCACCCGATCAAAAGCCTTCTCCGCATCCATCGCTACCACCACCTTCTCCTCCCCTCCTTCTGAGGGCATCAAAATAACATCTAAAAGCCTTCGAACTTTGGCCTTGAGTTGCCTGCCCATTACAAATCCCGTCTGATCTTCCCCTATCACCCCCGGGACAAGGTCCTCTATCCTTGTGGCCAGTATCTTAGCCAGCAGTTTGGCATCCACATTCAGTAGAGAAATCGGCCTGTATGACCCGTATTGTTCTGGAACTTCTCCCATTTCAGGATCAATGAAATCGAGGCCTGCGACATTGTTGGGGGGAGGACTCCCTTCTCTCTTGCTTCGTTAAATGTCCTCACCAGCAATGGGCTCAAAATCTCTGAAAACTTCTTATAGAATTCCACCGGGTAGCCATCAGGCCCCGGGGCTTTGCCCTACTGCGTGTCCTCCAGCCCCTTGATTATTTCCTCAATCTCAATTGGGACACCCAGCCCCTCCACCAGGTCCTCCTCCACCCTCGGGAACCTCAACTGATCCAGAAATTGCCTCATCCCCTCCACCACAGCCGGGGGTTCCAACTCATATAATTTACTGTAAAAGTCCTGAAACACCTCGTTCACACCCGCTGGGTTCAGGACAGTGGGCGAGATTCTACGACCCCCCGCCGGGTCGGAGAATCGCCGGGAGCTGGCGTGAATCCCGCCCCCGCCGGTTGCCGAAGTCTCCGGCACCTGAGATTCGGCGGGGGCGGGAATCGCGCCGCGCCGGTTGGCGGGCCCCCCCGCGCGATTCTCCGGCCCGGATGGGCCGAAGTCCCGCCGCTAAAATGCCTGTCCCACCGGCGTAAATTAAACCACCTACCTTACCGGCGGGACAAGGCGGCGCGGGCGGGCTCCGGGGTCCTGGGGGGGGGCGCGGGGCGATCTGGCTCCGGGGGGTGCCCCCACGGTGGCCTGGCCCGCGATCGGGGCCCACCGATCCGCGGGCGGGCCTGTGCCCTGGGGGCACTCTTTCCCTTCCGCCTCCGCCATGGTCTCCACCATGGCGGAGGCAGAAGAGACTCCCTCCACTGCGCATGCGTGGGAAGCTGTCAGCGGCTGCTGACGCTCCCGCGCATGCACCGCCCGGAGATGTCATTTCCGCGCCAGCTGGCGGGGCACCAAAGGCCTTTTCCACCAGCTGGCGGGGCGGAAATTCGTCCGCCGCCGACCTAGCACCTCAAGGTTGGGGCTCGGCCCCCAAAGATGCGGAGCATTCGAGCGATGCCCGTCTGATTTGCGCCGTTTTGGGCGCCAGTCGGCGGACATCACGACGTTTCCGGAGAATTCCGCCCAGTATTCCCGTCTCTACTCTTTACTTTACCTATCTCCCTGGCCGCCTCTCTTTCCTGAGCTGGTGCGCCAACATTCTGCTTGCCTTTTCCCCGTACTCATAGATCGTCCCCCTTGCCTTCCTGAACTGTTCCACTGCTTTCCCTGTGGTCAACAACCCAAACTCCAACTGTAACCTCTGCCGCTCCCTCAGTAGCCCTGCGTCCGGGGCCTCCGAGTATCTCCTGTCCACCTGGAGTATCTCCTCCACTAATCTATCCCTCTCAGCCCATTCCACCTTTTCTCTGTGGGCCCATATCGAGATTAATTCCCCTCTGACTACTGCCTTCAAAGTTTCCCAGACCATCGCTGCAGAGACCTCCCCAGTATCATTTGTTTCCAGGTACTTCTGGATGGAACTTCGTCCGCTAGCAACCCCACATCCAATCTCCAAAGCAGGCGTTGCCCTCTCTCCACACTAACCCATAGATCCACCCAGTGCGGGACATGATCCGACACTGCAATTGCCGAATACTCAGTACCCACCACCTTCTGCATTAGCGCCCTGCTCAGAACAAAAAAGTCGATGCGAGAGTATACCTTGTGGACATGTGAAAAAAAGGAAAACTCCTTTGTCCTCAGCTGTGCAAACCTCCATGGGTCTACTCCCACCATCTGTTCCATAAAACCCTTCAATTCCTTTGCCGCAGCCGGCCTCCTCCCTGTCCTAGATTTTGACCGGTCCAATTCCGGATCAATGACTGTGTTGAAGTCCCTTCCCATGATCAGGTTATGTGACTCTAATTCTGGGATCTTACCTAACATCTGCCTCATAAATTCCACGTCGTCCCAATTTGGAGCATAGAGGTCACAGGTACCACTCGCAACCCCTCCAGCTTCCCACTCACCATTATGTACCTACCCCCCTTGTCTGACACGATTCCCCCTGCCTCCAATGCCACTCGTTTGCTGATCAAGATCGCTACCCCCCTGGTCTTTGAGTCCAGTCCTGAGTGGAACACTTGACTAATCCACCCCTTCCTCAATCTCGTCTGGTCTGTAACCTTTAGGTGTGTCTCTTGTAGCATTGCCACGTCCGCCTTCAGTTCCCTCAAATGCACGAACATGCAAGCCCTCTTGACTGGCCCATTCAGTCCTCTCACGTTCCATGTGATCAGCCTGGACGGGGGGGGCTTCCAATGCCCCCCCCCCCACCCCCTGCCGACTAGTCATCACCCTTTTTAGGCCAGCCTCGAGCTCACACCCTCCGCTTCCTCGAGTCCCCATTTGGGCTGTCGCTGTTCCCGAACTCCCATTTGTCCCTTCGTAACAGTTCCTCCCCTGTCAGCAAAGCAGCACCCCCCTCCCTCCTCGCCTAGCAACTAGAAACCTAATCCCCCAAGTCAAGCTCCAACTTAACACCTGCTCACCCCCTACCGCGCTTCCAAGAGTCAGCTGACCCATGTTGACTCGATAGCTCCCGCCCCTGGCACCAAGCAGTCTGTCTCCCTATTGTACTCTCTTCTCTCCCCCCCACATGAATAAACATTTTAAAAGCATCACATTCCCCAGTAAACAAACAACAGAAAAAACAGTGAAGAAACAGTCACTTTAGAAAAATAGTCACCCAAAAAGCAGAACTAAATTCAAAGCCCCCCCCCCCCCCCACACACTCTAACAAGATCCCTGCAAGACAGATCAACCTTTAACCATACACACAGCCCATTATTTCACATAGAGCTACTTAAATTTATACAATCCAGCAGCACAAATCGCTGCCACAGTACTTCTCCAAGGCTTAAGTGTCTTTTAATTCGCCTCGAGCTTCATTTCTTTATTAAAGGTCCATACTTTGTCTGGCGTTTCAAAGTAGAAGTCCCGTTCCTCATGTGTGACCCACAGACGGGCTGGGTACAGCATCCCGAACTTCACCTCCTTCTTAAAGAGGGTCATTTTTGCCCGATTGAACCCAGCTCGCCTCTTGGCCAAATCCGCTCCCAGGTCCTGATAGATGCACAACTCACAGTTCTCCCACTTGCTGCTCCGTTCTTTCTTGGCCCACCGCAAACGAGTTCCTTGTCCATAAAACGGTGAAAACATACCACCGTGGCCATCGGCGGTGTCGTGTTATTCACCCTGGGGTAACACGGACTGCAACAGGATGCGATGAACGGTAAAGCACACACCAAACGTAGGCATTGGTTCAATACGATTTATTGAACTTCTGTAACAATGAACACTGCTGGCTGTGGGTTGACACTCTACTACTCTAAATGTACTAACTCTAACTTACTAGTTCAGGCTAGCTCTGATCCATGTGTAGAAGGTGCTGACTGATATATACAACCTGACTGTCACTCCAGTTATCACCAGTGGAAAGAGGCAGAGTGCTGATGCCTCGTGTGTTTTATAGTTGGAAGCCCTCCTCTGGTGTTCTGTCTGGTGATTGGTTGTGTTCTGTCCTGTATGTTGATTGGCTAACCTGGGTGTCTGTCACTGCCTGTTTTTACCTCATGATGTGCATGGGTGCATATTATGACATTCCCCTTTTCAAAAAAAATTTGTCGGTTGCTGAGAGCATAGACGACATATTTACAGATATAACTATTTCCAGCAAATGGCGAGTGAATGCATATGTACATGTAAGGTGTCTAGAGTGCAGATAAAGAATAATATGTACAAAGGAAATATTTATAAGTCCAATCTCTGGGGCTGGCGTCGGATCCTTGTCGACCGCCTGAGAGGTGGAGGTGGGGACAAAGGTGCCTTGACAGGCGGGATTGCAGCCAGATTGGTGGCCTCATGGAGCGAGGTGTCCGGAAAAGGCAGAACGACAGCTGGGAACGTGAGATCCGGTGGTGGGCAGGTAAGTTTGCGTAGTGCCCTTCTGTTGCGCCTGACAATGGATCCATCAGCCATGCGAACCACGAATGACCTGGGAGCAGCCTGTCGAACAACAACAGCTGGAGCTGACCAATCTCCACCAGGCAACTTGATGCGAACAGCATCTTCCGGAGAGAGCACAGGCAAATCAGTAGCATGAGCATTCTATGTCAGCTTTTGCCGGTTTCTGAGTTGCTGCACCTTTTGCAGCACTGGGAGGTGATCCAGGTCAGGTAAATGAATGGCCGGAACAGTCGTCCGCAGGTCACGATTCATAAGGAGTTGTGCCGGAGACAAACTGGTGGACAGAGGGGTTGCCTTGTACGCCAGGAGCGCGAGGTTACAGTCAGAAGCTGAGTCCGCAGCCTTGCAGAGCAGTTGCTTCACGATATGGGCCCCTTTTTCGACCTTCCCATTAGATTGCGGGTAATGCGGGCTCGAGGTGATGTGCTTGAACTGGTATAGCTTCGCAAAGTTGGACCACACTTGGCTGTAGAAGCAGGGACCGTTGTCGCTCATGGCCGTGAGCGGAATACCATGCCTGGCAAATGTCTCCTTGCAGGCCTTGTTGACAGTCCTTGATGTGAGGTCAGACAGTTTCATCACTACGGAGTAACTCGAGAAGTAGTCAATTATAAGCACGTAGCCACGCCCATTGGCGGGAAAAAGGTCGATTTCCACCTTAGACCATGGAGAGGTCACAATCTCGTGTTGCTGGAGTGTTTCTTTGGGCTGAGCAGGCTGGAAACACTGGCAAGTCGCACAATTGAGGACCATGTTGGATATGTCCTCGTTGATGCCAGGCCAATAGACAGCCTGCCGGGCCCTGCGCCTGCATTTCTCGATACCGAGGTGCCCCTCGTGGATCTGTTTAAGCACTAAGCTCTGGAGGCTGCGAGGAATAACGATACGATCCAGCTTGAGGAGGATGCCCTCGACAACTGTTAGGTCATCCTTGACATTAAAGAACTAGGGGCATTGCCCTTTCTGCCAAACATTTGCAAGGTGATGTATGACTTGCTGCAGAAGAGGGTCCTTGGCAGTCTCTTCTCGAATGTTGACGACTCGTTCGTCTGAGGCCGGGAGGTTGCTGGCACACAGTTGCACCTGTGCCTCAATTTGGTGGATGAAGTCGACCTGTTCACAGGGCGAGGTGATGGTGCGAGACATGGCATCCGCAATGATTAGCTCCTTGCCCGGTGCGTAAACCAATTCGAAATCATACCTGTGGAGTCGAAGGAGAATGCGCTGAAGCCTGGGCGTCATGTCATTCACGTCCTTGTGAATGATAGGGACTAGGGGTCTGTGGTCAGTCTCTACTGTGAAGGTTGGAAGACCGTAGACATAATCATGGAACTTTACAATACCGGTGAGGAGGCCCAGGCACTCTTTCTCTATCTGAACATACCTCTGCTCAGTGGGAGTCATGGCGAGATATGTGTTCCTCTGGGGTCATGGACCATATAATGACATCATCACCATAAACTCGCACACCCTCAATGCCCTCCAGCATCTGTTCCATGATCCTGTGAAAGATTTCAGAGGCTGAAACAATACCAAACGGCATGTGGTTGTAACAGTACCTTCCGAAAGGTATATTAGACGTGCAGAGCTTCCTGCTAGACTCATCCAGTTGTATCTGCCAGAAGCCACGCAATGCATCGAGGTTCGTGAAGAAATTGGCATGTGCCATCTCACTGGTTAGCTCCTCCCGCTTCGGGATCGGGGAGTGTTCCCGCATTATGTTTCGGTTAAGATCCTTGGGATCTATACATATGTGCAGTTCTCCAGAGGACTTCTTCACACAGACCATCGAGCTGCCCCAGTCAGTCGGTTCCGTCACTTTAGAGATTATACCCTGATCTTGGAGCTCCTGCAGCTGCGCCTTTAAATGGTCCTTCAGAGGAGCCGGCACCCGGCGTGGTGCATGGATCACAGGCATGGCATCAGGCCTGAGTAAGATTTTGTAGCGGTACGGCAGCGTGTCCATCCCACTGAACACATCCGGGTATTGTGACAGGATTTTGTCAATGTCAGCCTGAAGATTCATATTGGCAGAGGACATGGCATGTACGCGCTGGACGAGATTGAGTAGCTTGCATGCATGGGCACCAAGCAGGGAAGCCTTGTCAGGCTTGACGATTTCGAATCGCAGAGTGGCTTTGATGGCCTTGTTGGAGACATGCAGGTGACAAGACCCTAACGCAGTAATGGCATTGCCATTATAATCAAGCAGCTGGCAGGCCGGCGGAAGAATTTCTGGCTGCCTTTGGATGCGAGCAAGATCTGCTTGAGATATGAGATTGGCTGAAGCACCAGAGTCCAGCTTGAACCGGATGCTGCATTGGTTGACAAGTACGACAGCACGCCATTCGTCCGCAGAATCCATGTTGAGGATGGGTAGGCGTGTTGCTGAATTTGAGGAGGCCTTGTCATACGTGGTAATGATGCCCACACGAAATGGGGGCTCCAGGCAGTCGTCCTCTGGATCCGCGGTGTTACCAGGTTCCGAATCCAGCAGCGCTTGCTGCACACTTCAAACTCGGCCCACGATCGGAGGTGCAGATCTGCGCAAGGCTGCACAATGGCCAGGCTTCCCACAATTTAAACATTGCCTGCCTCTTGCAGGGCATTGCTGCTTTAAGTGGGCGGTGCCGCAGTTCGGGCACGTCATGACGTCGTAACGCTCCGTGCGTCGTCGCACATGCGCAGTGCAGTCAGCGCCGCTCGCACCTGTGCAGTGTGGTCTTCGGCCGCTTCGTTCTCCCGTCTGTGGTGCGCATGCGTGGGACCCCGGGAAAAACGCGTGAAATGGCCGCCTTCATCGATGCTAAGGCGCCGCATTCGGGCGATGGCCTGTACACTCTCTGCCTCGTGGGAGGCATGTTGGTCCTGTTCTGCCAATTTAAGGTGGGAGTAGCACCCTTTCGCCTGTTCATGCACTTTACACATCTCGATGGCTAGTGGCAGGGTCTTGTTTTTTATTTTTAGGAGCTGCTCCCGCAGGGCGTCAGAGTGGACCCCAAACACGATCTGATCCCTGATGAGGGAATCAGCGGTGTCACCGTAGTTGCAGGATTGCGGAGATGAGTTAGAGAGGATTGGAAAGGCTCATCCTTACCCTGAAGGCGTTGCTGGAAGACATAGCGCTCAAAGCTCTCGTTCGTTTCGACTTCACAGTGACTGTCGAATTTGGCTAACACGGTCTGGAACTTGGTCTTGTCCTCGCCATCGGCAAAAGTGAGCGAATTGAAGATTTGGATGGCCTGGTCCCCCGCAATCGATAGGAGCAGCGCGATTTTTCTGGCGTCGGACGCATCCTCGAGGCCCGAGGCCTCAATGTACAGACTGAATTTCTGCTTGAAGACCCGCCAGTTGGCGCCGAGATTTCCGGAGATCCGGAGCTGTGGATGGGCCTGGATCTTCTCCATGCCGCTGGAAGGCACTTGCTGGGCGTCACTGAATTATTCAAGGTAAATTACTTAGATGAAGTAGACTCCTGGTATCATGTCGTGTTATTCACCCTGGGGTAACACGGACTGCAACAGGATGCGATGAACGGTAAAGCATATACCAAACGTAGGCATTGGTTCAATACGATTTATTGAACTTCTGTAACAATGCACACGGCTGGTTGTGGGTTGACACTCTACTACTCTAAGTGTACTAACTCTAACTTACCAGACCAGGCTAACTATGATCCACGTGTAGACAGTGCTGACTGATATACACACTCTGACTGTCACTACAGTTGTCACCAGCGGAAAGAGATGCCTCGTGTGTTTTATAGTTGGAAGCCCCCTCTGGTGTTCTGTCTGGTGATTGGTTGTGTTCTGTCCTGTATGCTGATTGGCTAACCTGGGTGTCTGTCACTGCCTGTTTTTACCTCATGATGTGCATGGGTGCATATTATGACAGGCGGCCCGTTCGCTCTGGGCTTCCTCGCGAGGGCTCTGTGGGCTCTGTCCAATTCAAGGGGTCGAGGGAACGCCCCAGCCCCCATCAACTTCTCCAACATGTCCGTCACATAGGCCCTCTCATCCGATCCCTCACTGCCTTCAGGGAGGCCGACAATTCTGAGATTCTGCCTCTGGACCTATTCTCCAGGTCCTCCAGCTTCTCCTGCATTCTTTTCTGGCGGTCGTTCATCATCTCCACCTTGCTTTCCAACACGGTTATATACTCCTCATGCTCGGACAACTTTTGTTCGACCTCCTGGATCGCTCTCCCGTGGGTTTCCTGATTCTGAACCACTTGATCAATCGAAGCCTTAATCGGGTCCAGCATGTCCTTCTTCAGCTTGGCGAAGCAATCCTCGAAAAACTTCACCAGCTGCTTCGTCGCCCACTGTGCCGTCTCCCCGCGGCCCTTGCCCTCCGCCAGGCTGTCCCATGTTACCAGCTCTGCTTGCTTCTCCCTTATAGGACTTTGTCTTCTCACACGGCCACTTCTGGTCTAATTCTCCACACACCGGAGGGGGATTTCTCCTTACTGTCTCACTCTTCACTAATTTATCGCATAAAATCCGAAAAAAACCTGGGGGAAAAGGTCCAAAAGTCCGTTACAGGCGGGAGCTATCAAATGTGCAACCTACTCCTCTATGGCCACCATCGGAAGTCATAGTTTCACTATTAGCCACTCAAATTAGTGCAAGTATTAAGTTAGAACCATCAGTGTATTTATGGAGAAGGTTGCCTGAGGAGTAGGGTAAAGCCTTAGTCAGAGCAGATTATACATGGCCGAGAAGCGAAGTGGGTGAATTAAAGGGCCTTTTCTTGTTTTGTACTCTGCTGGGTGCTTTCATCCCACCTGAAGGCCCTTGTTATATAATAGTATGTCACTTCAAAACATCATTCATGGGAACATATTTCAAAAGTCCAAAAATAATTCAAACATACCAAACTTGGAGGTGTGGCAAACCGTGAGAGTGATACCAATTGTACTGCGACAGGACATGGATCAGCTAGCAGTATGGGCAGTGAAGTGGCATGTGGAATTTAAGATGGAGAAGTGCGAGGTGATGCGTTTTGGCAGAAGGCAATTTTGAATAAATGGCACAGTTCTAGATTCTGTACAGGGACAGAGGGACTTGGAGGTTCAAGTGCATGAACCTTTGTAGGTGGCAGAGCACACAGGAAAAGTAGTTAGCAAAACAGATGGGATTCATCAATACAAGTTATGTGAACCTTTGGTTCGGCCATACTTAGAGGTATTGCATTCAATTCTGGTCACTACACTTTAGGAAAGATGCGGAGATTCTTAAGAGGGCGCAGGGAAGAATTAACCAGAATGGTTCCCGAGATGAGAGATTTTAGCTCCAAGGTTAGGTTGGTGAAGCTGTGCTTGTTCTCCTTCGAATTGTACAAGTTTCTATAAAGTAGACAAAGAGGTGTTCCCGTTAGCTGATGGTAGAAAGTCTGAGGGACACTCAGTTTTGGACAGGACAAGAGTGATGGAAGTCAAGATAACAGGAACATAGGAGCAGAAGTCGGCAATTCAGCCCCTCAGGCCTGCTCCACCATTCTATCAGATCATGGCTGATCTCTTCCTTGTCTCAAACCCATTCCCTACCTGTTCTCCATATCCCTTTAACCCATCTTTAAAATCAGAAATATATCTATCTCCCTCTTGAAACCATTTAACAATTCTGACTCCACCGCACTATGGGGCAGAGAGTTCCACAAATTCACCACCCTCTGCGAGAAGTAGTGCCTCCTCATTTCAGTTCTAAATTTACCGCCTCTCAACCTATATCTGTGACCTCTTGTTCTAGGTTGTCCCATAAGGGGAAACATTTGGTATACATTTACTGTATCAATCCCTTTTAGTATTTTATACACCTTGATCAGATCCCCTCTCTTCCTTCTAAACTCCAGCGAGTGTAAACCCAAACTGTTTAATCTCTCCTCATACACCAATCCCTTCATCCCCTGAATCAATCTGGTGAACTTCCTCTGAACTGCCTCCTATGCCACCACATCCTTCCTCAAATAAGGAGACCAAAACTGGATACAATACTCCAATTGTGGTCTCACCAACACCCGATACAATGGCAACAATACTTCTCTATTTTATACTCCAGTCCTCAATTCTTTAAACAATTCTTTCATAGAATATCATAGAATTTACAGTGCAGAAGGAGGCCACCCGGCCCATCGAGTCTACACCGGCTCTTTGAAAGAGCACCCTACCCAAGCCTCCACCCTATCCCCACAACCCAGTTACCCCACCCAACACTAAGGGAAATTTTGGACACTGAGGGCAATTTTGCATGGCCAATCCACCTAACCTGCACGTCTTTGGACTGTGGGAGGAAACCGGAGCACCCGGAGGAAACCCACGCACACACGGGGAGAATGTGCAGACTCTGCACAGACAGTGAACCAAGCCGGGAATCGAACCTGGGACCCCGGAGCTGTGAAGCAACTGTGCTAACCACCATGCTACCGTGCTGCTAAATTTTCAAAGGAAAATTGTTTGGGTACTTGAGAGAAATATGCTTACGGGGATAGGGTGGGGGGAGTGAGATTGACTGGATTGTTCTACAGAGAACCAGAATGGAGTCGGGACTTCCGGTGACGGCGGGCGGGAGGCGGCCGCACAATGGAGAGCCCCCGCTCGGGAACGGCAATTTCGGGGCTTTAAGCCCGGTCCCAGGGTCCGCAGAGGCGGCAGAAGAAGGGAGAAGGCACGGAGGAGGCACTGAGAAGACACAGGAGGAAAAAAAGAACAAAGAAAAATGTCGAGGGTGAGCAGAAAAACGGCCGAAAAAAAACCAGCTGGAGGTCCGTCGGGGAGTGGAAAGGTCACCGCGGGGTCACCAGGAAAAATGGAGGCTGGAGCACCAGGGAAGGCCGCACTGCTTACGGCTGAAGAAATAACCAATGTGATGGCTGCGGAATTTGAAAAGCAGTTGGCACAGATTGCGAAATGCATGGAGACGGCGAGGAAGGAGATGAGTGAAGTTTTGCGTGTGCTGGTGGAGGAGGCGGTTTCCCCGGTGAGGATGGAGGTGGCGAGCGCAGTGGCGGAGGTGCGAGAGCAAAGGGAGGCGCTGAAGGAAGTGAAGGAGACGTTATTGCAGCACGGTGATCAACTTGCCTCGATGGGCAAAGAGATGCGGAAGGTGATGGATACTAACAAGGATCTGCGAGGAAAAATGGAAGACCTGGAAAATAGATCCAGGCGACAGAACTTGAGGACTGTGGGGCTGCCCGAAGGAGTTGAAGGACCGAAGCCGACTGAGTATTTTGCCGCGATGCTGGCAAAACTACTGGGGAAGGGGGAGGACCCCTCCCGATATGAACTGGATCGGGCTCATCGGTCGTGGAGGCCTGTACCAAAGGCGAGTGAGCCGCCAAGGGCAGTGACTCTATGCTTCCGTAAGTACAGGGTGAAGGAGAAGGTCCTGAGCTGGGCCAAGCAGAAGCGGGTGGTGCAGTGGGCTGGAGCTGGTATATGTGTATACCAGGACTTTACGGTGGAGCTGGCAAGGAGGCGGGCTGCCTTCAACCGGGTGAAGAGGGCACTGTACATTAGCAAGGTGCGGTGCGGCATTGTATATCCAGCGAAGCTGAGGGTGACTTACAAGCTCGGGGACTTTTATTTTGGAACGGCGGAAGCAGCGGAGGAGTTTGCGAAAGCAGAAGGACTGTGGCAGAACTGACAAACTGAGGAATGGCCATGTGCCGATGTAACCTCATGACTGTATTTTCTTCTTTTTTGTATCACTGCGCGCGGGTGTAGAGATTAAAGGAGCCAAGGTGGTATATATTTGGACGAGGGAAGGGACAGGACTTTCACGCGAAATGAGAGTTCTTTGGGGTGTAGGTGGATAGGCGGGGTTTGTGTGCTAAAAGGGGATCTTTGGGCTTTCCTGGGGCCGGGCAAGTGGGAAAGGGACCCGGGCGGGGGCCTCCACACTGGCCGGTGTGTGCCGGCCAGTGAACGGGAGTGAGGTGGGGGGAGGGGCTGCGGCCATCGGAGCCTGGCAGAACAGGGTCCAAGTGGTCTAGCCGGGGTGGAAAGTTGGGGGGGAAGGAACTGAGGGTAGGGGGAGGAGTTTTACAAGAGGCAGTGGACGGGAGGAGCTTGAGGCCTGGGGTGGTGGGTGGGGGGGTGGGGGGGTGGGAGATGTGTAAGATTAAGGGTGACTACGGGTAATCCCTGATTTATTTTTGTCATTTGTTTATGTAAACATGCGGGTTGAGGTTTGGGGGTTGGTGGGTAGATGGGATCGTTGTTGTTATTACGGGGACTGACATATCTTGCTGATTATTGTTTATCGTTGATGGATGTAAATGTGGGAGAAAATGTGAAAATGGAGGAGAATTTAAAAAAAAGAGAACCAGAATGGAGTCAATGGGCTGAATGGCCTCCTTCTGGACCATAATTAGACTATGGTCAAGATAGGGGCTGGTTTAGCACAGTGGGTTAAATAGCTGGCTTGCAGAACAAGGCAGCAGCGCGGGTTCAATTCCCGTACCGGCCTCCCTAAACAGGCGCCAGAATGTGGCGACTAGCAGCTTTTCACAGTAGCTTCATTGAAGCCTGCTTGTGATAATAAGCGATTATTATTATCATTTCAGTGGAAGGGACTTAAAATGACAATGGCTGCCTGACCCGCTGGCCCCATGAAGACAGGATTTTTATTAAGACACTTTGGAGGCTAATCCTGGCTGGAATGTTGGTAGGATATAATTTACTCCCAATTGTGCGTCAATCCCATCTGCTGTCAACCCATTGTGTGAACATCAATACTGGTATCACATGACTGAAACTGGGTTAGAGATAGACAACACCTTATTAATCTATAAGGACAGCCTAGCAGGTCAGTCTGGGATATGAAGTCTGGGATGGGAAGCCATCGCTTGCCCAGCATAAGGTTACCTTAGAACTGGAGTTATTCATTTTTCCTGCAGGATTACATTTCTTCATTACATTGGCTTGACCATAGCTGCCTGAAAAACCAGAAACTTCCAGCCTTCATTTTCTTCAAAGAAGCAGGAGAGAATCTTTCAGGTCTGTAATATTTCAGCCACCATCTTAAGTGCAGTGTAAATAAGTGACCTGTTTCCTTTTTTTAACCCTTCAAATAATTTAAGTGGATGTTGAACCTTTAACAATCATCCTTTCTTTAGTGTGTGTGTGTCTGTGTGTTTGCAGAGTCCATATTGTTGCATTTATGCTTTGGGTGTTGTGATAAATAGATTTAAACTTACAAGAAAGCTTGTTTTGTGTCTGTTCTTTAATGTCTTAGCACTAAAAAGTGCAATAAAAACTCCTTTTCAAAATTACATCGGGGGCAATTCTCCAAAATGGAGACCAAATGTTTGCGCCGTCGTGAACGCCGTCGCGTTTCACGACGGCGTGAAACGGGCCCGGGTACGACTGATTCTGTCCCCCACAGGGGGCCAGCACGGCACTGGAATGGTTCATGCCGCTCCAGCCTCCCTTCCCGGCGCCAAATGGGCGCCGCGCAGTTGGGCCGAGCCGGCCCCGACTCAACATGGCGTCGGTGTTCAGGGGCCCGCCGCGCAGGGATGTAGGCCTGGGGGGGGGGGGGGAAGAGGCCGGCCCACCGATTGGTGGGCCCTGATCGCTGGCCAGACGTCATCGCAGGCCCCTCCCGGTGAAGGATCACTTTTCCCCGCCTCACAAGCCGCCCCCACGACCCTCCGCGCAGAGTTCCCGCCAGCAGCGACCAGGGGTGAACGGCGCTGGCGGGACTCTGTCGTATCTGTGCGGCAGCTCGGCCTATCTGGGCTGGAGAATCGGCGGCCCCACTGATTACAGCGGCCCGCGGCCGGCGCCGCGTCAAACACGCCGGCGCAAATGGCGCCGATTCACCGCACCTCGGAGCGGGCCTCGTGGTGTCGTGGCGCGATTGCGCCGATTCTCCG
Source organism: Scyliorhinus torazame (assembly GCF_047496885.1). Lineage (NCBI taxonomy): Eukaryota > Metazoa > Chordata > Chondrichthyes > Carcharhiniformes > Scyliorhinidae > Scyliorhinus > Scyliorhinus torazame. The sequence goes on along the minus strand of NC_092712.1, from coordinate 270,400,438 downwards.
GCCCGCGCGGGTCTCGGAGAATCGCCCCCATCTTGTTGCAGTTAGCTGAGAGGTAAGAAAATGAGGAAAATCATTCCATATTCCCCCTTGTCTATAACACCATTGAATAGGTTAATACCTCCATTCACATGGCGGGCAAAGGGATTCAGTGTGGATAGATTAAACACACAAATGCTAATATTCATACAGGGTAATCTCATAGAGAGCCAATATTCTGTTTTGCAACAGTAACATTCCTTCAAAGAACTATCAGTTTAAAAATCCATTGAAATCTATTGAAATATCTCAATCCTGCATTGAATGAGTAGGACAAATCGATTGTCCTGTGCTACATTTACATTTGCAATTAATGTCACTCAGACCACAGGCTGATCTCATCAAGTTCCAAGCAAGAAAATCTGCAATTGCAGCTTCCAGTTGTGAAGTACTCAGCACAATGGTTATAATATTCTTGTATTAGGTAAATGAGAGGTTCTTACATGGATTGCAGAAAATCGTCACTGTGATTTGTTTGAGTAATTGTAGATACTGGCGGCACTCAAAAGCTCATTACCAGGCTAAGGGAGGCAAGAAGGTAGAAGTAGGGATCTTAAGGACTGGTTCTATAATCATAAAGACTGAATAAAATAATGTGATCTCTTAGTCAAGTTTTCAGCACATTAAGGGTCTGAAAGTATTCCTTTTTGAACTTGTTTGAAGCCCAACCTGTTTGATTACAAGCACTGCATATATCTGGCAGTTGTTGTTCTAATAAAATAGGTCAATGTTTTTCTTGGAAATGAGAAACTAGCCTATTTTCCACTCAAGGACCTGCCTCACAGTCCAATTATTCAAAATGGCCACCGACTTGTTCGATTCCTTGTGTCGTCTGTCCTGAGACACAGAACCAGTAAAAGATTTGCATTTGTGGAAAATGTTGGGTGCGCTTAAATTAAATGGGAACGAAGGCGCTCGTAGCATCAAGAAACACTTGGCTATAAAACACCACTCACGTTAGATAAGGGGCCTCAACAGGGAATGCGCGGCCGAGGCCGCACATAGCCCTGTTTTTTACACTGAGGAGCTCCGCTCAGTGTAGCGAAAGATTGGGACTTCATTTTTAAATTTCCAAGGCCTCCGACCCCCCCACCCCACCAGCCCCAACATGCTATGGGAGGGTCCCCAGCCCCCCTCGCACCTCCCAAAACTCGTTAGAGCTGGAGGTTGAGACCCTTCACCTTGCCGCTTCCTCTCTTGATCGTAATCTACTCGAGGCATTGTGGTAACCATCTGAGTGGTCGGCTGGTCTGGCCAATGAAGGGCTTCTGACGCCTGTAACAAAAGTGGACAAACCTGCTTTGCAAAGAGAGAAGACAATTCAGAGCTAAAGTCCAAGTCGAGAGAATCTTATTGGAGTTCTCGTGAATGTAGAATTTATGACAGCGTTTGTATTGTCATCTCCACAGACATTTCTACCCAAGAGAGAAAAAGACTGGTTATGGATGATGCATATCCGTTTGATCTTTGTTTGCTGCCATACCTTAATGATTCCAGAATCGTGCCTATGAGCTGAAGATAGATTCCTTTAGGCTCATAAAGTGCTGTGCCTGTTGTTTATAGCCGGAGGTCTCTCAGCCACAGTTTTTTGTCTGATAGGCCTGAAATGCTGGCTCTTGTATCCAACTCAAAGTTTGTAAGGTGGCCATTAACCGGGACGTCCTCATTCCAGAACAAAGAGGATCTTTGACCACACCCAAAAAGCAGGGTTGTGTGCCCTGGTGTGCTGTCTCATCCTTGTGAATTATTCTGGGATCTTCATTGCGTTATAATGTTTTGGCTTTGCACAGCTTGCCGCTGTGCCATTTTCAGTTACATTGAAAGTATTGAGCTTAAGTTGCAGGACATTGATCCTGCCTGTGGGGGTCACTCTATTGGTCAGTTAGGGTATTGCTTCCCTTGCCCTGGAGCATCCCTGCTTCTGTACTGTTTCACAAACTGGACAGTGAGGGTTTACTTTATACCATTGTTTGCTTTTTCCACTTAATATGGGTCTAAGCTGCAGATTTCAGAATACCTGACAATTTGGATGGCCTTCTCAAGGGTTGGATCTCCCTTCATTTGAAGTATGTCTGAGAGTATGTTGTCCACCGCTGCTGCAACTATTCTGTCCCTGGTTCCCTCAGATGTCAGGTGACTGTGCTCACAGCCTTCAGCCATTCTGTACGGTTCATTAATGAAAGAGTCACCAAGCTCTCCCAGCTGCTGGGCACATTTATTCAATTCAGCCCTTTCAAGAATTTATTACATTACTTCTGAGGTTAAGCATTGAACGATTTTAAAACTTGGTAAAATTTTGCAGATGATTTGTTGATTCCTTGTCTAACTATTATGTTGTTGGCTATCGGGCCTTTTGAATAAAACAGTGTGTTAACCTCTGCCATTTTATCCAGACGTAAAGCAGTCATGTATCTAAGGAATCTCTTTCTCCAAGTTTACCAGTTTTGTGATTGATCTGGTTGTTGGGTAAATTCAAACTGATCTGTAAGAGTGTATTTCTAATCCACGGTTAACATTTTTAAGTTGCAGGTTCAGCTTTAAAGAGGTTTCTGAAAATCCAAGATGGCGCCGCTGTACATTTCTGCTCAAAGGGTTTTCCTGTGCTTGCTGGTTTTGCTGGGTTCCTCCCGTGATGGTGTTCGCGATTTCTTTTTTCAAAATAAATTTAGAGTACCCAATTCATTTTTTCCAATTAAGGGGCAATTTAACGTGGCTAATCCACCTACCCTGCACATCTTTTGGGTTGTGGGGGCGAAACCCACGCAAACACGGGGAGAATGTGCAAACACCACACGGACAGTGACCCAGAGCCGGGATCGAACCTGGGGCCTCGGCGCCGTGAGGCAGCAGGGCTAACCCACTGCGCCACCGTGCTGCCCCGTGTTCGCGATTTCAGCGGCAGATACTTTTCAACGATGGCTGCCTGGATCGACTGGCGAGAGTCTATCCTGATTTAGTACAAGGTTCTCAGGTCTTGGAAACATTGAATCCTGGTTTTTCTTGGGTTTTTAAAGATGCCTATTCAGCCGCAATTCATCTCTTAGTTAGTTATTATATTTTTCTTTGTTTGGAGTGAGCTCGGACGCCACGTGTTCGAGCGTCAATTTGGAGATCAGATTTATCAGACTATGATTTAAAAGGCAATTATTGACCACTGTAGTGTTTATCTTTCTTCAGGACTTATACTATCCAGGAATTTTAAACTTTTAGCTCACTCTTGCTGGATCTGCTGACTCTTCACACTCTGGGTATTGAAGCTGGACTTAAATGGCATTCAGTGGAGTCTTCTGCTGCAGTGAGGAAGTCATGTTCTGCCTTCAGCTTCAAAGATGACCTTTCTGCAGCTTTTCTCTTGCAATTTCCTTCTGCATCTTTGCTTCATGAGCTTTCCTTCAGGCCAGAATGCTTCCCTTTTTCCCCCATCTGTTTCTCAGGAATTTCATTTCCTTCTGAAGTCTCTGCAAGGTTCTGCGTTGCTCCACTTTCTGCACTATGTTGCCAGGTGTTGGGTGTAATTTAGTAGGTGTTATTAAAGTATTCGTAGTCTTGGGTAATTCAAAAGTAAGTATTTATTAACAACGATATGCATTGGTACAGTAAAGGTCCAAGGTCGGAGCTTAATTTCTCCATGCTTGCTTCTACACACAGCTCTGTTCAACACTACACTGCCCCCTAAGTGTGGGTCATGTGTTCTTTTACATCACTGCATGGGCTCAGTGTCATGTTAACCTTTTACATTATATGACATTATCTGCCTTATTCCCAGAAATTCCCTCCCTTAACCCTTCTGGTGGTGGACTGGCATGCACTGCCAAGTGAGGTGGTTGAGGCAGATGCGTTAGCGACCTTTAAGACTTATCTGGATAGGCACATGAACAGACGAGGTATAGAAGGATACAGACGGTTGGTCTAGATACGACACGTGGGGCGGGATTCTCCGACGCCCCGCCGGGTCGGAGAATCGCCGGGGGCCGGCGTGAATCCCGCCGCCACCGGCTGCCGAACTCTCCGCCGCCCGGGTTTCGGCGGGATCGGGAATCGGCAGCAGCCCCGCCCCCGGTGATTCTCCGGCCCGCGATGGGCCGAGTGGCCGCCCGTTTTTGGCGGCTTCCGCCGCGTAAATCACAACATGTCCTTACCGGCGGGACCTGGCTCCACGGGCGGCCTGCAGAGTCCTGGGGGGGGGGGGGGGGGGGGGCGGGGGGGTGGCGGGGGAGATCAGGCCCCGGGTTGCCCGGCCCGCGATCGGGGCCCAGCGATCCGCGGGCGGGCCTGTGCCGTGGGGGCACTCTCTTCCTCCGCACCAGCCGCTGTTAACCTCCACCATGGCCAGTGCGGATAAGAACCCCACTGCGCATGTGCTGGGATGACGGTAGCACACTCTGGCGCTCCAACGCATGCGCCAACACACGCCGGCCGGCGGAGGCCCTTCGGCACCAGTTGGCATGGCGCCAAGCACTTCCGCGCCAGCTGGCATGGCGCCAAACACTCCGGTGCCAGCCCAGCCCCTGAAGGTGCGGAGGATTCTGTATCTTTTGGGCAACCTGACGCCGGAGTGGTTCACGCCGCCGGTTCGTGGAGAATCCAGCCCGTGATCGGTGCAGGCTTGAGGGGCCAAAGGGCCTGTTCCTGTGCTGTATTGTTCTTTGTTTGTATTTCCCCTTCTCTCTCTTCTTTCAAAGACCTTAAAGCAAACATTTTTCAGTCTGAAATTTTGAAGACCTTTACTTACTAACCTCTCACATATGTTTGGAATTTCATTGTCCCATTCACCTCCATTTATGAAGCACCGTGTTGTCTATGTTAAAGATATCGGGGGAGAAACGGCGCGAAACGGGCACGGGGACGGGGACGACCAATTCTGTCCCCCACAGGGGGGCAGCACGGCGCTGGAGCTCCAGCCTCCCTTCCCGGCGCCAAATGGGCGCCGCGCCGCGCCAACCCGCGCATGCGCAGTGGGTCCACGGCAACCTGCGCATGTGCGGGGGACTTGTTCAGCGCGCCGGCCCTGACGCAACATGGCGTTGGTGTTCAGGGGCCGGCCGCACAACAAAGTATGCCCGGGGGGGGGGGGGGAGAGGCCGGCCCGCCGATCGGTGGGCCCCGAGCGCGGGCCAGACCCCATCGGAGGCGCCCCCCGGTGAAGGAGTGCTTTTCCCCGCCCCACAGGCCGCCCCCCGACCCTTCGCGCAGAGTCCCCGCCGGCAGCGACCAGGGGTGAACGGCGCCGGCGGGACTCTGTCGTATCCGCGCGGCCGCTCGGCCCATCTGGGCCGGAGAATCGGCGGCCCCGCCAATTACAGCGGCCCGCGGCCAGCGCCGTGCCAAAACGCGGTGGCGCAAATGGCGACGATTCTCCGCACTTCGGGGAATTGCGTGCCGGCATCGTGGCGCGGTTGCAGCGATTCTCCGGTCCGGTGCGGGGCTCGGAGAATTGCCCCCATCATATAAATATAGATTATTATTGTTGATCACAGAGACTAAAGTATTCTTTGGCAGCTGTGTTCTGTTGGAGTGCACTTCATTACGAAATGTCCTTTAGTCAGTCAGTGTCCTTGCCTACCCTCCTGCCCTTCTCTGACAACTGTTTATAGGGGTCATTGTAGCTGCTGGAAATTTGAATATTTGATGCAACTCGTATTAATTCACTTGACATTATTAAGCATTTCACATCAGAAATTCTAATGTGTTTCTTAATGCATTAAAGAGCTCTCATACACCCTTGCCATTTGTGCTGGCTATCTCCTGCATTTAATTCTTTTTTTTCGTTGTTGTGCATTTTTCTGTGCTTTGTATCTTAAACATTGCCTAACCTCGTAAGTGCTTCTGGTTGGTCCTGGAACCTTCGTTACACCTGCGAAAGTATGCACGGCTCTCGTTTAGACCTTAACAGGCAGAACGCCTGGTCGCAGCAGGTGGTGACTGCATCGAGCCAATGGTACAAGAGGAGGCGGCAGTACATTACTTCCAATAACAGTGCAAAAGGGCGGAGCAACAATAGGCCTAATAGTTTTCTATGTCAGTTGGGGAAATTACCCTGTGAAGGGAAAGAACATAGAACATAGAACATAGAAAATACAGCACAGAACAGGCCCTTCGGCCCACGATGTTGTGCCGAACCTTTGTCCTAGATTAATCATAGATTATCATTGAATTTACAGTGCAGAAGGAGGCCATTCGGCCCTTTGAGTCTGCACCGGCTCTTGGAAAGAGCACCATACCCAAACTCAACACCTCCACCCAACACCAAGGGCAATTTGGACATTAAGGGCAATTTATCATTGGCCAATTCACCTAACCCGCACATCTTTGATGTACTGCCGATAATACTGTCGTTTCAAATAGGCCTCAGGACTTTGATCTGCAGAAGAAAAAAAAAGATAAAGCAGCCCATGAGTCATTTCCTGCAGCAATACAATCTCGCCTTCGTATATTTGGATGCAAGAAGTAGCAGACGGAGCAAAGGCTTAGCACCAAGGCAACATGCTGCAAATGCCAACACAAAGGCTGTTTGTGCGGTGAAACCAATATGAAAATAGGCCTGCAGGGGTGAAAATTACGCTCACATTCCTGGAGGAATATGAAAAATCTGCCTGTGTGGTCCAAAGGCAAATGCCTAAATGTTCTGCGGAAAGGGAAAATACTGCCTTTCCGGCCTAACTCGTGAGTGGAGCTTCACACCCTGGCCACCAGCAGGACTATTCGCCGTTTATCTCCAAGGTCTCACTTGAATAGGGTTGGCAGCAATGTTGTCCACGGCCTGTTGGTTGTACTGCGTGGGCCCTTCAATATTGCCATCATAAAGGAACTGCTCTGGTTGGCCGGCCTATGTTTGATCCCTGTTCAGCGCGTTCCTGATTGTTCCGTGCTCGGGCACCCACTCATCTCTGAGGGAAAGGGGCTGCCGACTCTTCAGAAGTACCCTGGGCTCTCGAGGAATTAAAGATTAACCTCCTGGACACTGTTGCAAGGACCAGGGAGAAAAATCGGAGGGGCATTGCAAGGCGATTGGTTTATTTTTCTTTGTTAAATTCCTCTGAATGGTTTTGTGTATTAGTTGTGAGAATGTGGGAGGTGGGGGGGGGGGGAGGGAAGGTTTTTTGACCACATGGGACAGTTGGAAGTGTGAGGTCATGTGTGAGGTCATGTGCTGAACTCTTCAGGAACACACCCACCAGAGTTGGCAATCCTCAGCCTCTCTCCCACATCTTACTTTCTCCCACAAGATCTTAATCCATCTCCTGCCTTGGCCAATCCAATGTTCAACCCAACTGCCCAATTCTGCCGAAACTGTAATTCATCCAAAATCGTGGGGTGAATTGTTAGGCCCCAATGGAGGGAAGCAGTGGGCGGGTGGGCACACAAAGCTTGCCATTTCGCAGCTCTATCCTGATATCCGGGGTCATTTCGTTGGAGGTGGGATGGGATTGGGAGGTGATGGGGGCCGGGCAGCTGGGATACCCACTCACAAGTGGCAATTGACCTCGTTAAAGACCTATTGAGGGTCCTCCCCCCCCACATCTTTAATTGTACAGAAAGCCCACCCTCAAATGACCAATTGGCCATTGAAAATCCTGGCTGGCTGTTTCCCAACCTGTAGTCATAACAGTGGTGTTCTGGGGCCCATGGTGAAAACCCTGCTTCCCATCACATACATCCTTTTGCACATCCCATCACCCAATCCCATCACCTTTGTCCTCCTCAACGTACTTTGGCTCCCCACGCCACAATGCAACACATTTGAAATCCTTTCCTTCATCCACATTCCTCCTCCCTAAGTCATGGCCCCTCAAACTTACACTTTCATTCGTCTGATTTTGGCCTTTTTTATAACATCTTCCTTGCTCCATGCAAGTGAAACTTGAAACTTTAGCTTCTTCAGGCTCACATGCTAAACTCTCCCCCTAAATGTTATAACCGTCTTTCTCCACCTGCAAAAATCTCATTCAAACCTACCTTTCCCACTTTTGGTGAGATTTCTTATCAAGTCTCCTCTTTTCTTTGCCTAATGCACAAAGTGCTTCTGGGAAATTTATCTTGTGATAACTAATTACCAAATAAGTGCCATTGTGAGCAATCCTTTCATGACGGTGTGAACGGGCCGCTGGGCTTACCGATTCTGGCCCCTACAGAGGGCCAGCACGGCACTGGAGTGGTTCACACTGCTCCGGCCTCCCATCCTGGCATGAACTGTGCGCCGCGGGATCCACGCATGCGTGGTGACCTCCCTCAGTGCACTGGCCCCGACGCAACATGGCGCGGGAGTTCAGGGGCCGTCGCGGAAGAAAATAGGCCCAGGGAGCGAGAGGCCGGCCCGCCGATCGGTGGGCCCCAATCGCGGGCCAGGCCCCATCGGAGTCCCCCCCCCCCCCCCCCCCCCCCCCCGACAGGCCGCATCCTGACCAGGTGTGGATGGCGCCAGCGGGACTCTGCCTTTTTAGAGCGGCTGCTCGGCCCATCCCATGCCGGGAATCGGCGGCCCGGCCGCGTACAGCGTGCCGGCGGTGGGGCGGCCTGGCTCAGTTGCGAGATTCTCTGACCGCCCCGCCCCCCCCCCCCCCCCCCACCCGCCGGGCCGGAGAATCGCTGGGGGGCGGCTGCCGAATTCTCCGGTGCCATTTTTTTGACGGGGACGGGAATCGCGCCCCGCCAGTTGGGGGCCATTGGCAGCGCCCCCCCCCCCCCCCCGGCGATTCTCCGCTCTGCAATGGGCCAGGTGGCCGCCCGTTTTTGGCCAGCCCCGCTGGCGTAAATTACGCAAGGTTCTTACTGGCGGGACCTGGCTCTGTGGGCAGCCTGCGGAGTCCTCGGGGGGGGCGCGGGGGGATCTGGCTCTGGGGGAGTGCCCCCACAGTGGCCTGGCCCGCGATTGGGGCCCACCGATCTGCGGCCGGGCCTGTGCAGTGAGGGCACTCTTTCCCTCCGTGCCGGCCGCTGTAAAGCTCCGCCATTGCCGGCGCGGAGAAGAACCCCCCTGCGCATGCGCTGGGATCACGCCTGCGGTTCTGGGAACACGCTGGTGCTCCTGCGCATGCGCTGGGATCACGCCTGCGGTTCTGGGAACACGCTGGTGCTCCTGCGCATGCGCTGGGATCACGCCTGCGGTTCTGGGAACACGCTGGTGCTCCTGCGCATGCGCTGGGATCACGCCTGCGGTTCTGGGAACACGCTGGTGCTCCTGCGCATGTGCTGGGATCACGCCTGCGGTTCTGGGAACACGCTGGTGCTCCTGCGCATGCGCCAACTCGCGGCACTGGCGGAGGGACTTCGGCGGCGGTTGGTGCGGTGCCAATCCGGCGTGATGCCGGAGTGGTTCACGCCACTTTGTGGTGCCGGTACGGGCCGCCCGCCGGATACCGGAGAATCCCGGTCCATATCTCTAAGAACTAAATGCTTTTTTCAGAGAAAAGAAAAGATATTTAGTGGGATTCTCCGACCCCACGCCAGGTCAGAGAATCCCCGGTGGGCAGCGCGAATCCAGTCCCGCCGCCCCAATGCCGGCAGCCATATACTCCGGCGCCGGTTTTCGGGCGGGGGCGGGGTTCACGCCACGCCGGTCGGAGGCCCCCCAGGCAATTCTCCGGCCCCGATGGGCCAAATGGCCGTCCGTTTTTGGCCAGTCCCGCCAGTGTGGATTAGACATGGTACCGCACGGCGGGCCCTGGCAGGTAAGTCGGATGGTGTGGTTCTCGGGGGGGAGGGGTGCGGGGGGAACCGAGCCTGGGGGGCCCCCCAAGGTGGCATGGCCCACGATCAGGGCCCACCAATCTGCAGGCGGGCCTGTGCCGTGGGGGCACTCCTTCCTTCCGTGCCGGCCCCTGTAGGGCTCCGCCATGGTCAACGCGGAGAAGACAACCCCCTGCGCATGCTCAGAATATGCCGGCGGATGCGCGGAACCACGCTGGCCCTTCGCCGCATGCTCAAACCCACGCAGTCCCTTCGCCGCCTGTTGCGCGGCACCAACCCCTCCGGCGTCCACCTAGCCCTCGGAAGTGCGGAGAATTCGCACCGGTTTTCCCACCGGCGTGGGGACTTAGTCCCCGGAAAGGAGAATCCCGCCCTAAAAATTATTTGGACACTCGCCAAGTGTTTTTTAAAAGGCTGCAAGTTCACTTGGGTGTGTGAGCAAGCTGCTTTTTTCAAGAGATCACATGACTTCCGTTAGATGACCAGCAAGACACCTGGGGAGATTGTGTTGACGTAAAAAAAAAACTGCTGTTGCCAGGCCGTGGGCTGTGGCTGAAAACATCTGGCCTGGAAGATGTTCTCTATGAACATTTTATTTCAAACTCAGAATCACAAAATGACAGAATTATTGTTGTGCAGAAAGAGGCCATTTGGTACATCCTGCCTGCACTGGCTCTCCCAAAGTGCATTATGACTCAGTACCATTCTCCTGCCTTTCCCTGTAACCCTGCACATTGCTTTGATTCAAATAATCATCTAATGCCCTCTTGATTACCTCGATTGAACCTGCCTCCATTACACCCCCAACCGATGCATTCCAGACCCGAACTAATGGCTGTGTGCAAAAGTGTTTTCTCACATTGCATTTGCTTCCTTTGCAAATCACTTTGAATCTGCGCTCTTTCACTCAATCTTTTTACAAGCAGGAACAGTTCCTCCCCATCTACTCTCTCCAGCCCCCTAATGATTTCGCTTTTGAATAGCTCTATCAAATCTCTTCTAAGTCTTCTCCTCTCCAAGAATAACAGTCCTAACTTCTCCAATCTATCTTCCCAACTGAAATTTCTCATTTCTGGAACCATTTTTGTAAACCTCTTCTGCACGCTTGCCAATGCTTTCACATCCTTCCAAAAGTGAGGCACCCAGAACTGAAAACCGTCCTCCAGCTGAGGTCTACTTGATGTCTTATACATGTTCAGCATAATGTCCTTACTCTCATACTCCATGCTCCTATTTATAAAGCGTAAGGCACTGTATGCTTTATTAACTGTTCATTCCACCTGTCCTTCCACCTTCAATGACTTATGCACATACACACCAAAGTTTCTCTACTTCTGCGCATCCTTTAAAGTTGTACCCCTTATTTCATACTGTCTCTCAGTGTCCTTCCTACCAAAATGAATCACCTCACACTTCTCTGCATTGACCTTTGTCTGATGTCTATCTTCCCGCTCATCAACTTGTCGATATATACCTTTTGAAGTTCTACACTGTCCTCCTCACAATTTACAATCCTTCCAAGTTTTGTATTACCGCAAACTTTTAAATTGTCCCCTGCACACCAAGATCCAGATCACGAATATTTATCAGGGAAAGCAAGTGACCCAGTACCAACTCCTGGGGACCTCCACTACAAACCTTCCTCCAGCTTGAAAATATCCATTAACCATTACTTGCTGGTTCCTATTACTCAGCCAATTTGGTATCCATGGTGCTATTGCTATTCTCCCTCTGTATGTGACTTGGGGACAAACTGTGAAGGAAGATTGCTTCTTCTTTTCTCTCTCCCTCTTTTCCTGTCTCTCTTCCACCCCCCACCCCCCTCCTCCCTGCTCCTATATTTCTTGCAGTCAAGGTGAGTGTTCACCTTCAGCCAGAGAAATCTCATCTGAGTATAACTCATCTGAATTTGAAAGCCAGCGAAACTGTGGGAGTTAACTAAGGCAGTGTTTCGCCGAGGATCCATCTGAGAAAAACTCCAGATCATTCCTGTGACCAGCGCTCTGTCAGACCAACAGCGTCAAGGCCTTTTTGAACGTTATCCTTTTTAAGGTGCTCTCTTACACCAACATCTGCGCAGATCCTGGGCTGGATTACACATTTCAGTGGCTAAGGGCCAGCTCGAACAGACAATTCCAGGGTGTCTTACGACAAAAAATTTGGCGCCGGCCCTCACCAGTTCCGGGACAGGTGAGGGGCTAGCAGCGGCACTGGATGTAAATCCCGGCTCCTGCGCCGAAAGCGGCTGGAGAATGGCCAGTTCTCTGGCAATGCATGCGCACGACGACGACCTGCAGCGGTTGCGCCGTACAACATGGTGCCGGCCGTGCGCGGACCCGACCCACCATCCGTGGCCCCAGAGGCCACCCCCTGGCCACCCGCTGGCCATCCAGTCCCCCCAGCCCTCACGGAAGCCCCTCCCCCAGCCAGCTGCACGGATCCGGCCGAGTGTGACGGCACTGGACACAGTCTGCAGCCGCCACGCCGATTCCTGACCGCTGAGCCCACACGTGTCCTGCGCAGTTGGGAACTCGGCCCATCAGGGGCAGAGCATCACGGGAGGGCCTATTGACGCGCCAACGCGGTTACAACGGCGTGCGGCGCGTGATGCAATGACGCCATTTCAGAGGGGGCAGAGCATGGCTGGCAGGCATCAAACTGGCGCCGGCCCCGATTTGGGTGTCGGAGGCGATTCTCGGCCCGGTCGCCGATTCTGATATTGCTGTCGGGCAACGAAGAATCCCGCCCCTAATTTGTCTTGTCGTTTGTTTGGTGCTTGTGTGTGTGCATATGTGTATGTAAACTGTTACACTGCCGGATCGCAAATTGTATGTTAACCAGTTTTGCAATTTGTTTTAAAAATAATTTGTTTCATAATAAATCAATTATTCTGCATTTATTGAAAGAAGCCTGGTTGAAGTCTCTTTTATTCTGGGCCGAGCTGTAATGAAGGTAAACTATTGGCCATTTTTGAATTAAACAGCTACGCTTATGGTGCAACCCATGGAGTCATGAGGCTAGAAATAACTGTGCTCTCCTCCATCCCAGTTGCAACACGATATTAATGCAACGATTGTTGGTGCTATTGTATTTAAGTCCACTCGAGCATACTTAATGAGGAGAATTTGGACCTGGAGGAGCACATGAGTTCAGGTTGGATGAGGGGTTATTGCTGGTAAAACTAGAAATTGGGTTGGTGGTTGTGGGGCAGGTTTTAGTGATGCGGGCAGGCGAGGGGTTGGGTTGGAGAGGGGGGGGAATAAAGAGTGGGTTAAATGATGGGAGACTCTGGGAGTTTAGTGAGGTGGGGACAGTGATCGCAGGGGTGTTGGGGGGGGGGGGGGGAGTTGATAATAATGGGAGAAGGGTCATTGATGGAGCATATTAGGGGAGTGCAGGTTGCAGAGTTGGGACGGAAGACGAGGGGCAATATTTACAGTGTAGCTTGTTGATTCTGGAGGAAATATGTTTGCTTCACCTGCCCAGCGTTAAGGCACTTCCTTGAGGGGTTGAATCCTTCTCATCCTGATTTATTTGTTCCCTGTTCCATATTCCCCTGAGGTCAGAAGACCAGCCGATTAGGTTAACTTTGTTCAAATAGATACACCCAACCTCCTGAAATGGTTTCAATGACCATTTCACCTCTTGGGAGCCGATTGTCCCTTACCCATCATCCCAACCCTCTAAAGACCGGATGAGGGTGGGCTTGAGGATGTTTAGGTTCCTGTTTCAGATTTTTAACATTTTAACCTCCTTTTTGCAATTCTGTACTGTCATATCAAAGCACTTCTCGAATGTCTTTTTCTTTTTATTCAATTTTCACTACTGACCTCTATCTATGGTCCCCAATAAATAACTTGCATGATTTGCATTTTGGCAAATTTACCATTGAGCAGAACCTGACCAGAATTTGGCAAGTGTCGAGCTCAGACAGAAAACTAGCGTGTTCGGAATCTTGAGTCACTTTGCCAAAAGAAAATGAGAGGCCGTGGTTTATGGTGTCAGTCTGATGGGGGCGGGTCTTCTTGAGCCAGGAACTGTCTGCAAAGAGATCAAGGCACCATCTTTAAAGGGCACTCCAATCAGCGTTCTAGCCTAACCATCCCCAGCCCTCATCACAGAGGTATGGGGGGCTCTTCCCCACCCACCACCTACACTCATTGCCTGCAAATCCCCCGCCGCCCTACTTGCATCGCCGGTAAACCAAGCCCCCCAGACATTCATCGCCAGCAACTCCACCCCCCTCAATGTCCGCTCTCCTCCTTGCCCACCACACATTAACGCACCCCCTCTGCAGTGCCAGTGCCAAACTGGCAGTGTCGACCTATGCACTGGCACTGCTTGGGCATGTCCCTCTATCCCCCGTGGGTTATACCTACCTCTGTGCTCCCAGAGGGATCCCCATGACTGCCTCATGCCTGGCCAAACCTGTTGTAAACCTCGCCTACGTGACGGCAGGTCGGCAATATATGAATATCTGTTGAAGGGTATAATTTGGCAGGTGGGCCACGAATAGCTCAGTGGGCTAGACAGCTGGTTTGTAATGCAGAACAAGGCCAGCAGCACGGGTTCAATTCCCGTACCGGCTTACCCGAACAGGCGCTGGAATGCGGCAACTAGGGGCTTTTCACGGTAATTTCATACTTGTGACAATAAAAGATTATTATTATTAATAGCATTCATGGCTTCCAGATTTATTAATATGAAGTTCACACCTTTGTGGGCATGAATCCCGTGACATTGGCAGCGGCACACAGAGAAAATCGGAAAATGTGCAGCGGAATTCTCCGTTGGCGGGATCCGCTGGTCCGCTGGCAGTGCACCCACGCCGGCGGGTTTCCCGAAGGCATGGGGTGGCCACAATGGGAAACTCCATTGGCCGGCTGTGGAAATAGAAAATCCCGCTGCCGGCAGGGGTGCACCGCGCCGGAAAACACGGCTGGTGGACTGGAGAATCCCGCCCCGTGATCTCTCCGGCGAGAAATGCGTTTCCCGATTCTCGCAATTCTTTCCACCCGCGCCGCCGATCCTGCGGATGGTGAGTGCGGGTTCAGATCACTGCCCCTGTTTCTCGGTCTCTGGTTTTTGACTGTTTCCACCCTCCCCCCCCCCCATTTAGCTGCTTTGGTTCCATGAAATTTCCTCGTAATTTGCTCTTTTCCAATTAATTATCTTAGACTTTGTCCAACTTATTTCACTCTTGATCATAATTCTGAACCTTACTATACTGTGATCAATATAAGGCCGATCTATAATATGTTAATTCTCGGTTGGGTCAGTGGCAGGGGTCACTAATGGTCATGTTCTGGTGATGACTCCCAGGACTGTGGCATGGTGATGGCTTTGGCTCAGTGGGTAGCACAGTGGGTTGTTGGGTTCAGGATCCATTCCAGAGACTTTAACACAAAATTTAGGCTGACATTTCAAGTCAGCATTGCTGGAGTGTTGCTTTGTCAAAGGCATAAATAATGTTAATAAAATATCTTTTGGATATGTTATTAACCTGAGATCCTGTCTGCTCCCCCAGATGGACAACAAAGACCTTCAATGCGAAAGCTGACGGGTTTTTCCTGGCCTCCAGGCCAATAATTATCCTTCAACCACTGACACTAAAACAAAATACTGTAATCTTCTCATTGTTGTTTTTGGGGCCTTACTGTGGGCAATTTGGCTCCCATTTTTCCTGCCTCACAATGCCAGAGACCCGGGTTCAACTTCTGCCTTGAGCGACTGTGTGGAGTTGGCACGTTCTCCCCATGGTTTCCTCCGGGTGCTCCGGTTTCCTCCCACAGCCAAAGATGTGCTGGTGCGATGGATTGGCCATGCTAAAGTGTCCAAAGATGTGCAGGTTAAATGGGGTTTAGTGGTTACAGGGATAGGAGCTGGGGAGTAGGCCTAGGTAGGGTGCTCTTTTGGAGGGTCGGCGCATACACAATGGGCCGAATAGCCTCCTTCTGCACTGTAGTGATTCCTTGGCACTGTTCTGGTACTATGGTCCTATTATAACAGTGACAACACTTTAAAGGTATTCCATTGGCTGTAAACTGCTTTGGGATGATCTGAGGCCATGGAGGACACCAAATAAATGCGAGTTCGTTTTTTCTTGAACAACTTTAGTGACATTACTTGTTCATTTCCGTGAGGAAATGATGAAGCTCGCACTGATGACAGATGCAACACCAGCAATGCTGACAGCAGATCCATCTCTCTACTCTGGAAACACTTTCGCGACTTCAGAAAATTACCCTGTCCACCATCGCCCCATCTGAAAACAAATTGTTTCTATTCAAATTCATTGTAGTTCTTCGATTAATTTTGTGAAAATAGTAGCCACTTACATCAGCTTTTTCCCACCCATTTCATTTCTAGTTCAAACAGTCTTTTCTGAGCTAACCTGAGAACTGTCTCGGAGATTGCAGTTTGGAAAA
This sequence comes from Scyliorhinus torazame, assembly GCF_047496885.1. Taxonomy (NCBI): domain Eukaryota; kingdom Metazoa; phylum Chordata; class Chondrichthyes; order Carcharhiniformes; family Scyliorhinidae; genus Scyliorhinus; species Scyliorhinus torazame. The sequence goes on along the minus strand of NC_092712.1, from coordinate 270,384,287 downwards.
CTGATGCAAACAAAAAAACATTGTGATGATTTTTTCTTTCTCCTTGTGCCACACGAGCAGAGCCGTAACATTGATCTCCACTCAGGTCTTACAGAAAATGCTTTTGTGAAGGGCAACAGTATTACGCCGAGCACTTCAATCAAACTGTTTTCGCTTCTATTCTCTTCTGCACCAGCTCCGTGCTCATCGCTCCTTAAGTGAAAAAAAAATGTCCAGCTCTGTATTGCAGTCATCCTTCATCTTAACGAGCGTACGCACTCAAGCAGAGCCACAATAAAGGAAATAAAATAACACAATGTGTGAGCTTTAGCAGCTTAAATCAAAGGACTTGTTCTGCAGTGTTAGGTTTGATAAGCAGCCAGAGGTAGCTCAGCAGAATTAGGAGAGAACTCTGTGGCATTACGTCTCTGACCCATATGGGTGGGATTCTCCACTCCCGCGCCGAAGTGCCCATGCCGTCGTGAACGCCGTCGAGGTTCACGACGGCGCAAAACGGCCCCTATCCCAACCGATTCAGGGCCCGATAATGGGCTAGGAGCGGGGCCGCGTCATTTACACGCGCCAAGCCTTGTTGCCGCATAAAGGCGGCGCTGCATACATGACGCAGCCGGCGCCGCATAACTGGCGTCACCCGCGCATGCGTGGTTGCCGTCCTCTCCGAGTCCGCCCCGCAAGAAGATGGCAGACGGATCTTGCGGTGCTGGGGAAGAATGGAGGTCCTCCTTCAGAGAGGACGGCCCGACGATCGGTGGGCACCGATCGCGGGCCACCCCACATTTGAGGTACCCCCCGGTGCAGGATTCCCCCCCCCCCCCCCCCGCAGGCCGCCCCCCCCCCCAGCATTCCCGCGCTGTTCCCGATGGCAGTGACCAGGTGTGGACGGCGCCGGGGGGAACCCGCCGTTTTGGGCTGGCCGCTCGGCCCATCCGGGCCTGAGAATAGCAGGGGTGCCAGAGAATCGCCATTTTGGGTGTCTCGGGCGACTCTCCGGCCTGCGGCCCGCGGAACTCGACGGGGCCGTTCCCGCCGCTTGGGAGCGTCGGATCGGCGTCGCGGGAAATTTTGGCGGCCCAGGCGATTCTCCCAACCGGCGCGGCAGTGGAGAATCGTGCCCACTGAGTCATCAAGTCTCGCTGCACATATTCCTGGAGTTTTCGTCAGATGTCCGTCTGCCTTCAATTGCCCATCCCTTGTCCTGCAGCCATCGACCACACAGCACATCTCACCTCACGGGGAGCTGATTTCCTAACACAGTTGGAAAGCCATTTGCTTGATTCCTGACTGTCATTCAAAACAACCTTATTCCCCATCCTCAATATTTTTACGATTGTCCAAAAAATATATTACAAAGTGATTTATTTTAATGTCCTGTGCGCGCATTCTCGTGAGTAGCTCACAGCAGTGTCCTGGAGATTAATCTTCAATTTCTATTGGCTTCAGGATAATCCTAGAGGGTTAAGAAGTCTACTTGGAAGTGTCTTTGATTCATATGTCCCTGACTTGCTCAGCAATATCAGGATGGATAAATGTGCTCAATAAATGTAAAATAGGGAGATGCATTGAAATATATTTTAATGACAAATCCATATTATACACAAGGTGGAAACCCCTCCCTATGGGAAAAATTGTTATTACATCAACACTCAAACTTGAAATATGAAGATTATGTTTATTGGAATTAGTTGTACTCGGTGCTTTATATTACACAATAAACTACCACGCCAGAGTGGGGCTCCTGAGGCACATCAGGCGATGCTTACCACAGAGTTGACCACCATCGTCTCACAAGAGGGAAGGCAGACAGTCAGGACTGCCAAAATACCGCACAGCAAATTAATTACCTATGAAGTTCACTGACTGATGTTTTGCGGACAAACACAGCAAACGTTTTGCAAAGAGCAAGGCCCCTCAAACAGAAAATGAATGAATGTCAGATACTTAGCAGTTTGGTTGAACAATATTGATCAGGATGCTTGAATCTTTTTAAATAGTACCATGGGATCATATACATCCACCTGAGCAGGTGAATGCTTCATCCAAAAGATGTCAGGTCATGTCCAATAATTCCTCTGCACTGAACTATGTTTCAACTTAGATTTATTGCTCAACTTCTATAATTGGGGCTGAACCAGCAAATTTCTGACTCATCATTAAGATCTAATTTAATCTAGTTTACAAAAATTGACTTAATCGGCTCCTGACTCAAGTCATTGTTCATATCATAGAGAGCACTCAAATTGCATCAAAAGCAATTGAATACAACCCCTCAGAGTTCACCCTATGACTTCTGAATTTCAGTTCACGCATTAATGATATTAATTTGGTCTCACAGAGCACACTGGAGTTTAATGCACTCTTCTATAAGGTGCTGATAAGCAGGGTCACGCCATTCATTTCCCATATGGAAGTTCTAGATTCCAGGTGGACAGACTGTGACACATTGTGACTGGAAAGGAGAATTAATTCCCTCACATGGGAAGGAGAAAAAGAACAAAGGGGAAGTCATTCAAACCAGCTGAGTCTATGCCTACCAAAAGGCGGCTGAAAAGGAACCTTCTGAAGACCAGTCTTTCGTCCCTAACCTGGTACAAATATTCTGTTTAACAGCTTGATCAGATCCCAGTTCAGGTTGATCCCAGCTTCCAATTGGACTGAACTCCTTTGTATCATTTTCTCCTGGGCACTCATTTCACAGCAGCTGCAGATTTCTGTACAACAGGAATTGGTAATTTGACGACAAAACAGGGAGAATAAATATAGTTTTCATGGTTAGTACAAGAAGAAACCAGTCTGTGTTCATTAAAGCTGCACCCAGAATGACTGTCACACAGTCACGCATGCCAAACAGTTTATTTTTAATCCATGTCACGGTATGGGGACAAATGGCGAGGCTGATATTTATTGCTCATCTGGGTGGCTTGTTAATTGTCTTAATGCAACTGAGCGGTGACATCTGAGTGGCTCGCAAGGCCACCTATGGTTAAAATGCAACCATGGTAACATGGGATTGGAGCCAGATGTAGGCCAGTTCAGGTGATGTCGTCAGGGCCAGGATATTTTGGATGGCTGGGTTTCCCTTCCCTCCATCTGAAGAGTCGGCACGGAACACTCCCCTGCCGACTCTGCTTGCCTACCAACCATTTCACACTCGAATGAGCGTGACTTGGCTGCAGAGGGGACTTCCACCCCTCGCTCAGGAGGAAGTCCTGCCTTAGAGAGCTGCTGGTCAATCTGGCTGGCCAGCAATGGTCCAATCCCTGCAGTGGAAGAAGAGGAAGTGCATGACGATGTGGGAAACCTGAGTCCCAGGACTGGACAGAATTGTACATTTTCAGGGTCCCAGGGCAGGGAGGTTAAGGAAGGCCTGGGGGTTGGAAAGTGTTTGATTGGGGCATCAGGGGAAAGACCAGGGGTGGAGGGAGTTCCAGCAGCCACGGGACAGGGGAAGGGGAGGGGGGTGGGGGGGGGGGGGTGCCTGAAGTTAGAAGGATGCTTTTAAAAAATAAATTTAGAGTACCCAATTCATTTTTTCCAATTAAGGGCAATTTAGAGTGGCCAATCCACCTAACGAGCACATCTTTGGGCTGTGGGGAGAAACCCATGCAAACATGGGGAGAACGTGCAAACGCCACTCGGACAGTGACTCAGAACCGGGATCGAACCTGGCACCTCGGCATCGTGGGGCAGCAGTGCTACCAACTGCACCACCGTGCTGCCCAGAAGGAGGCTTCTGATCAGAATGCCTCACCCATTCCCGCCCAAGGCCTAAGCCCAATCATTTTCAGGCTTCCCCAACGCCTTGGAAATCCTCCGCCAGCCGAAAAATGAAATTTAGTGAGAAATGGCCCTTAAATGGACAATGATTGATGTTAAGTGTCCAACCTGGGGAAATGGGGAGCATGGTGGGGTGGTGGGAAGCAGCCCGTCTGAGGCTTTTCCCGCCTAAGTGCCCACTTCTGTGGTGGGGAAGTTGCTAGAATCAATCATTAAGGAGGAGATGACTTAACATTTGTAAAGACAAAGTTCAATCCACCATTGTCAGGATGGTTTAATGAAGGGTAAATCATGCTTGACAAATTTGCTTGAGTTCTTTGAGGACTGTAGCCATCTGGGATGGCCACTTCCTGATTACAAAATGGACACTTTGCAAAGATTGCAGGGAAAATGGACAGTACTGAGAAAGCAAGCAGGTGCAGGGCTTGTCTGTTGATTGGAGCCGTAGCTCCCAGACAAGACCGATACTGCGAAACCATTACCATACTAATGAGTCATCCCCGGGGACAAAAAGGTAACATTTAAGTAAACAATACCAAGACAGACACCGCGGCGCCAGAGGAGACCAGCACAAAGCAGGCCAACGGCCACCTAGGACACGCCCAGCAATCAGGGCACCCACCCCTCTATTGGAGGAAATCGATAGGAACGATTGGGAAACGGACCAATTCATTGGGGCCAAGTTCAAGGCCCGCTCAAAAGCGCGCGAAGCCCCTTTTGGGTATAAGAAGAATCCCCCAAGAGAGAATCACTCTCTTGGCTCCGGCTCTCACCAAGGAGAGACCTGCCCAACAGCAACATCAGAACAAGTAAGTCCAAGGTCAACGCACACTACGAGACAGACGCTCTTAGCTGTTATTCCATACCAATTCGACCCTAGCAGCCTCAGAACCGAACAGAACAGGAACCGAACAGAACAGACTCAGAACAGGAATTCGCTGCGACCAGTAGAGTAGGACAATGTCCCGTTTGGGAAGATGAGATCAGGAAATATCTCAAAGGGAAAGGATGGCCCCTCTGGAGTGAATTCTGCGATAATGAGGAAACAGGTCCCGGGAGTATAGGACGTACTTGGTGGGAGAACCTGTCAGAGATACACAAGAAGAGCTTGGTGAAAGCTTGCAAGCCGATGGCAATCGTGTCCTGCTTGGCACAATTTCAAGGCTCAGTGGAGGTCGTTAGGATGCTCCATAGAGAGATAGAGGAGAGAGACCGAACCAGTGAGGTAGACGTGAGCGAGGTAGAGAAGGAGAATCGAGATTTGAAAGAGCAGTTAGCAGCAAGGGACAGAGAGGTAGATGATGCCAAGTGGGCACATCAGTCTTGTCTCGCGCATTTGAACGGTTTTCAGATGCAATATGATAAGGCCTACCAGGACACACAATGTGCGGTCTTGGTAAGACAAGAAACAGAACAGCAAATTGCGAAATTGCAGAAACAGTGCAATAATTTAAAAGCAGCCCTACGAGCACTCCACACTTTCATGACGGAACAAAGGCAGAGCTCCGTAGACCACGCAAAGTGCCGGAAGCAAATTGCAGAATTGCAATCTCTGCTTTCCGTTCAAAATGGATTTCAAAGCACATTTGGACCACAATTAGATCAAGAAAACGGCCCCGATTGGCAGGAATTGAACGAGACTGCCCATAGATACGTACATGGGACATGTACGCAAGAAAAACTCCAGAAAAGGAAAGCGCCCCAACCCCCAATCGAACAGGCAGAACACACCCCCATGAACCCTGTAACCACACACCGCAGGGCCACAGCAGAAGGAGAAGCAGATTTCCTTTACACAACCCCGTTAACCGTGACCCAATTACGGGATGCGTGTGGAAAAATTACACCGTTCCTTCCCACTTCAGACCCCCACCAATTTTTCATGAAATTCAAACAGCAGGCAACCATGTACGGCCTGGACGAAAAGGAGCAAGTGAAGCTCCCAGTTTTAAGCTTCGACCCTTCAGTCGTGGCAGCCCTTCCCGACTCACAGAATGTAGGAGGAGGCACACTCCAAGAGATGCACACAGCGATCCTTGATGCGATCGGCTTTAACAGAGGAGACCCCGTAGAAGGCCTAAATAAGTGCAGGCAAAAGAAGACAGAGCACCCCACAGCGTTTGCTGGACGCTTGTAGATTCACTTCACCGCAGTTTTTGGACAGTTAGCCCGCGCCCATCTGTCCCCAGATAATATGGCCAAATGGACCTGAATTATGGTCTCCCACGCCACAGATGCAGGATGAAAAGCTAGCGCAAATTATGACCCCTCAGATGCAGCCCACAATGAAAAATGGGTTTTGAAGAGATTGTCCCGCGCTTGGGAGCAATCAGTCCAAGGCAAAACCGCATTTATAAAACCCGATGAAGAGCAGGCAGACATGCATCCAGTTAGGACGCACCAGAACCCCGCATGGGTAAACGAGGGAAGAAACAGCCCACAGCAGCCTAAATCCAACGAATGCTACAATTGTGGCCAATTAGGACATTACGCACGAGAATGTCAAGCCCCCCCTGAAACAGCAATGGAATCAGCCCACAAATGCCCCCAGAACCAGTGACGACACTAACAGCCCCAACCCCCCACCCAGGGAACCATACCCAAGGGAGCAATACCCCAGAGAGCTTGCTCCACCTTATGTGCCCCAGGGGTCATGTTACAACTGTGGGCAGCCAGGACACTTCGCCCGAGATTGCAGGAGACCCCCACCACCAGCTAGACTCGCCCCCAGATATGAAAGAGAACGCCATCCACAGCAGCTGCAAGCTCCCAGCTGCCCCATGCAAACTGTGAGCGCTTACCCACCACAACCCATGGCAGCGTTACCTCAGCAAGGCCACTTCATTTTTCTTTCGCTCCTCCTTCCTCTCTTCTTCGGTCACACTACACTGGCTCCATATGCTAGTTACACCCCAGTCCAAATGTGATTTACGATGTCCTTTCTGATGGAACCTGCACCATTTTCGTTGTATGTTTGTCCATTAGTGTTAACGTTAAGTATTGTTCGTAAACTTGAAAGTTTTCACGGCCCCACGTCACCACTCCTTTGACGCCCAGTGCCTGTTAGAGGAACTAGTTTGTCAACAGAAACCAGTTTAAAGGTACAAGTTTGTCGCCAGCCAACTGTTCAGAGGAACTAGTTTGTTGACAGAACACGGCTCATAGCTACTCTCCTGATTCGCGAGGAAGCCCCCACGACGACCACATTCTTACCCGTTCTTGCTGGTTGCTCAGGCAGTGGAGAAACGGCATTGGTCCCCGCCCTGCCTGAGGACCGGCCCTCTGGTCAGCTACTCTCGGGTACAGCACAAACGGCATTGATCACCGTCCTACCCGGGGATTCCACCCATTTCTTACCCGCCGCGGCCCATACGCACCCCATTTTGGGGCTCGTTACGTTCAATTTTCTTTTGTTTGGTTTTGGCAACCCTTAGGTTGCTTCCGTATGCTATTTACATCCTCAAACACTGGGATGGTAAATCACACAGGCTGCGAGACGGCTCGCAGTATGGCAGTATTTTTCTTAGATGTCTTGTCCCAACATCTGGTTTAAAAAAAAAAGAGGGAGTCACAGATGGTGACCAATTATAAAGGGAAATTGGCAATAAACGACAGACAGACAGACAAACGAGATCTTAAGCAAGATGATAACAGAAATTATGCTTGTGTTCACAGAACTCCGGAACCTCAGGAACCCCAGAGGAAGGCAAAGAAGTAGACTGACAAAGATGAAGACAGCCTTCGTGTTCACATGGATCTTAGCGGGATCCCTTCAGTTGCGTGCGGACGCTACCCCCCTGACCCCTACCACACAAACCATAAATGTTTCTCACCCCTGCAATACACGGAACCCCGAGATAACTAGTCCAGCAACTGCTAGCAATACCCCGACCTGGTGTGATAGGTTTATCACCTGGTACTCACTCTCATGTGTAGTCGAAGCACTCTTAGTGCAGGTGATACTTTGCAGTGCCGTGCAAACGTTTAGAGTTAGGAAATGGCAAAAGAGAGCATATCGCTCTCGCACCACGGTATACAGGTTTAGGTCCCCCATTTCCGGATTTCACCAGACCCCCGAACCCATTGGGGCGGATTAAAGTGCATCCATTTTTCTTTATGTATTCTGTAGAATAAAGAGATGTAAACCTCTGTGTCTGACTGCTAGGCCAGAGAAATGTGTGTGCGGCTATTTTGTACAGTTTAAGATGTATAGATTATTTTTGGATTGTTTAATGAGGATAGTTTATTGAGAATAGTTAGAGGTTCCAGTTTTATTATTTTTCTGTAATGCATGTATTAATGTCATAGCGCCCCGTAGAGTTTTATGATAATGAATGTATTTGAAATGGTTTAGGTAAAATTGTGTTTCATAGGATAGGACAGTGTAGAGCCTAAGTATGGGTGCCCCGTTTGGTCAGAGGATGAAGACGACGCAGTATGTGATCCTTCATGCTTCGCGTTGAGGATCACAAGGAGGGAGTGTAGCCATCTGGGATGGCCACGTCCCGATTACAAAATGGACACTTGCAAAGAATGCAGGGAAAATTGGACAATACTAAGAAACAAGTAGGTGCAAGGTCTGTCTGTTGATTAGAACCTTAAGCTCTCAGACAGGACAGAAACTGCTAAGCAATCTACATACTAATGAGCCATCTCCGTGGACAAAAGGGAAACATTTAGATACACAATGTTAAGGCAGACACCCCGGCGCCAGAAGAGACTAAAACAAAGCAGACCAACGGTCACCTAGGACACGCCCAGCAATCAGGGAACCACTCCTCTATTGGAGGAAAATCGATACGAATGATTGGGAAAGGCCCAATTAATTAAGGCACAGTTCAAGGCCCGCCCAAAAGCACGCAAAGCCCTTTTGAGTACATAAGCACTCACCAAAGAGAGAATCTTTCTTCTTTAGCCTTGGCTCTCAGCGAAGAGAGACCAGCCTAGCAGCTGCATCAGACCAAGTAAGTTCCAAGTCAACGCACGCTACGAGATAGACGCTCCTAGTTGCTATCCTGTAAACAGCTCAACCCAGCAGCCTCAGAACCGAGCAACGGCCATTGTTCCTCTGACTGAGTGGGCACCCGAAGCTAAGTATAGGCTTTTAGTAATAGTGATAGTTTAGTTTGCAGAGTTTATGCATGAGTAGATTTGACTGTGTGTAAATAAATGAGCATTGCTTTTGAACTTACTAACTGGTGTATCGACTCTTTGATCAGTATTTGGTTCTGAACCTTGTGGCGGTATCGAAAGATACCTGGCGACTCTTGAGCAAACGTAATTAAACAGAACCAAATTAAGAGACACACAAAGAGAGCAACAGAACGAGTCGGGTGGTCTACAATATAAGCAATTGGTGCCAGTTCTGTTGCCAGCGAGCCTAAGTGTCCTGGCAACTTTAATGAAATCTCATCTACATCCTCTACATAAATGCCGCAACCGGTAATTCTCTTTCCGTTCAAAACTGTGGAGGAGCCATCCACATAAATTTTCAGGGGTGCGCACGTGTCTGTGGGCTGGGGTCTCTGGGTGTATTAACTGCTTCCCTGGGAGCTGTCTTAGGTATAAATTGGCCTGTGTTGTGTTTTGTGGTGATGATCTCACACTCATGAGGGGTTCCTGCATATTTCAAATTATCGGCTAGGAAAGTGTGGGTCTTGGTTCTTTTGACTGTAATATTCCGTCCCTGTAAAAGAAGGGTCCAACGGGCTGCGCAGATTTGGCTGACTGTGCCATCTTTAAGTCAACCGTCTAACTATAGCTGTGTTGGGGTGTGGTCTGTGAGGATGGTGATGGGGTTGAGTCCTGTAATGTAGGCAAAGTACTGTACTGCCGAACAAACTGCGAGCAGGTGCCTTTCGCAGGCAGAAAATCCTTGCTCGACAGGATCTAACACGCATGTAATTGGTCATGGCGTTCCTGGAGGAGTAAGGCCGAAAGGGTTCGGTCGGTGCTTGCAACTTCGATTGCGTACGGGGAAAGTGGATCTCGGACCTGTAATGCGGGGGCTGTACTGAGGACTCTTTTTAAAGCATCCATGGCATCCATGTGCTGTGGAAGCCATTCCCAAGGTGCCTTTTTCTTGAGAAGGTCGGATAGGGGCGCTGCTTTTATGGGGAAACCATCGATATTGTTTCGGCAGTAGCCAACCAGTCCTAAAAATGACCGGAGGGCTGAGACATTGTGGGGAAGAGGCAATTTGACGATCGAGTCAATTCTCTTTTGCTCGATCTCGCGTTTACCAAGTGGTATTACTGTACCCAAGCAAATCACTTTTTCCTGCAAAATCTGGGCCTTCTTGGGGTTGACTTTTACATCCAATTTCTTTCAGGAGTGCTAGGAGTTCGGCGAGAAGTGAAATGTGCTCTCCCTTTGTGTCTGTCTGTAGTAGGAAGTCATCTACATTCTGGACCAGACAATCGGGGCGGGAAAATTTTACTCGTCCATTTGCCAGCTGTCGGTGGAAAATGGAGGGGGAGTTGTGGAAGCGTTGTGGAAGGCACGTCCACAGATATTGTTGTCCCTGGAATGTAAAGGCGAATTTGTACTGGCACGCTTTATCCAATGGAATGGACCAAAAGCCATTACTAATGTCCAAAACCGAATTTTGTTTGACTGGAGTCCCTGTTTGAGCATGGTCTCGGGACTTGTGGCTACGGTGGGGGCTGCTACTGGGGTTACTTTGTTCAGTTCCCGGTAATCAATGGTCAGTCGCCATGATCCATCGGGTTTCCTGACGGGCCAAATTGGTGCATTGTTTGTGGAGGTTACTGATCTGAGTACGCCTTGATCCAGCAAACTCTCTATTACTTTGGAGATTTCTCCCTCTGCCTCTTGGGGAAAGCCATACTGCTTTTGGGGTCTGGGGTCGGGACCTGTCATATTTACCAAGCCAGCTATTTTGCCACAGTCGTGCTTGTGCTCTGCAAATGCTGTTTTGCGTTGCTGCTGGAGTTCCCTAACCTGTTTGTCCTGACTAATGGCTCGAGGGTCGAACCAGAAGTCTCCTACTGAGCTAATCCTGTTTTCATAGTCTCCAACTGTGGGGGTTCGTGCTGCCTTTGTCATTCTCCAAAACACATTTATTAACTGGATCAAAAGAGAGGTTGTGGGAGCTCATAATTGATTCAAATTGATTCCTAGGATGTGTTCAGTTGTCTGGGGTAGATCGACCAAAACTACGGGGTGTTTAGTTGTAATTTGCCCTATTTGTATCGCTACAGGGGCTGTGATGTGTCCTTGTTGTAAATGACCTGCAAAGCCGCTGAGTGTGATGGTGTCTGTTGTGGGCCACGTGTCTCGCTGAAACATCGTGGAGGAATTGAGTGTGGTGCGGGACCCTCCTACGTATCTGCAGATACCTAAATTTGTTTCCTCTCGCCAATCCAAATTTCTCCTCCAGCTCTCTCAAGCTAGGAAAGCTCCCTTCTATAAACATATCCCCCATCCTCTCAATTCCTGCCTTCTGCCACCTCCGGAATCCCCGTCCATCCTTCCTGGGCAAACCGGTGGTTATTGCAGATTGGAGACCAGACCGATGCTCCCTGCACTCCCACATGCTTCCTCCATTGCCCCCAAGGCTGCCACTACCACGGGGCTGGTGGAGTACCATGCCGGCGGGAACGGCAGAGGCGCCGTTATCAACGCCCCCAAACTGGTACCCTTACATGGGCCTCAATTGTTTACAATCTATATAAATGACCTGCAAGCGAGGACAGAGTGTAACATAGCAAAATTTACAGATAATTCTAAAAGCAGGCAGTGAAGAGGAGACACAGATTTTACAGACAGATATAGTTAGGCAAGGAGATTGGGCTAAAATTTGGCAGAAGGAGTTTCATAGATCATAGAATTAACAGTGCAGAAGGAGGCCATTCGGCCCATCGAGTCTGTACCAGCTCTTGGAAAGAGCACCAAACCCAAGGTCAACACCTCCACCCTATCCCCATAACCCAGTAACCCCATCCAACACTAAGGGCAATTTTGGACACGAAGGGCAATTTAGCATGGCCAATCCACCTAACCTGCACATCTTTGGACTGTGGGAGGAAACCGGAGCACCCGGAGGAAACCCACGCACACACGGGGAGGATATGCAGACTCCACACAGACAGTGACCCAAGCCGGAATCGAACCTGGGACCCTGGCGCTGTGAAGCAATTGTGCGATCCACAATGCTACCGTGCTGCCCACGGTTTAATGTGCATTAGTGTGAGGCTATCACTGTGAGGCCGAGAATTCAGGGGGAATCCCATTTGTTGTATTCCAAGCTCCCCCTGCCTAAAAGCCCACTGGCCGGGGAGTGGAAAACTCAGGTTTCTTCATTAAAGGACATTAGTGAGTCATTGGGAGAGGGTTTCACAACAATCGGTCAGTTTTTCTCAATTTTGTTTTAGCAGATTTTTTTTAACTAAATGCAAATTCTCCAGCTGATGTTATGGGATTTGAACCCATATTGTCTGGATTACTCATCCAGTATCATAATCACTGCAATTGCATGATGGATTTGAATAAAGAGACTAAAATATATAAGTAGGTCTGTCGACAGCACATTCCCATTGATGAAGGAGCTTGTGATTGCCTTCATCTTGAATGTGCAAACGAAAGCAAACACAGCTGAATCTACCTTGTCCTCAATGTGCGGACAAGCTTGTTATTCCTCCAGGTGATTTGCCAAAAGGAGTGTTAGGTCATGGATAAATCGTATTGTTTCTCCTCCCCTCAGCCCATTTCATTCAATCCTGCCTCTGTCAATAGGTGGGAAGTAAACATGCCCTTGAATCAATTAACAGATCAAAACATCTCGACATTCCCATAAACAAATGTTTATTTTAGAAATGATTTATCCCTGCCAACCCCTGGCAGGAGATTTGCTTATGTGTGCTAATAATTGTTTAATTGTTTCTTACACCGATTAGCTCTTTCACACTCTAGTATCCAACAACCTGCATCTATCCATATTTCGTCTGATGGCTGCTGCAGTGACCTTTTCATCCAAATCTCGAAGTTTCCATTTAATGAATAGTGAGCCCAAACTTGTTTTTCTATTGAGGTTTTTATTTATTTAATTCAGTTTGCATTTGTCAGAAACAGTAGCATGGTGATACAGGGCATGAATTCAAATCTCACCACTACAAATGGGAAATTTATGTACAGATAAATCTGGAATAAAAAGCTTGTATTAGTAATGGTGACCATCAAATTACTGGATTGTTGTGAAAACCAATCTGGGATCTGTAATGTCCTTCAGATAGGGAAAGCAGCATGGTGGCACAGTGGTTAGCACTGCTGCCTCACAGCGCCAGGGACCCGGGTTCGATTCCAGCCTCGGGCGCCTGTCTATGTGGAGTTTGCACTTTCTCCTTGTTTCTACTTGGGTTTCCTCCCACAGTCCAAAGATGTGCAGATTAGTGGATTGGCTATGCTAAATTGCCCCTTGGTGTCCAGGGATGTGCAGGTTAGGTTACGGGGATAGGACAAGGTGGGCGGGGGAGTGGCCCTGGATGGACCTCTTTCGGAGGGTCGGTGCTAACCAGAATGGCCAAATGGCCTCCTTCTGCACTATGATCCTATGAACTCTTAACTTTCCCTGGTATCGCCTAGCAAGCCATTTAGTTCCATCTAGCCTAACAAAAAGGACCAATAAACACAAACCAGGACATACAACTTGGCATCAGTTCAGACAAGACAAAGGCACAGGATGTGATAAAGCCACTGCCAAGTTGACCATGTAAAGTCGTCACAAATATTTGGAACTTGTGCTAAAACTAAGAGAACTATCCCGGAGACTAGACAAGCAACAAGCTGACATAATAATTCAGAACATACCTTTCAACCAATGTCCCAGACTCACACATCACCATCCCTGGATTTGCCATTTCTCCTGGCAGGACGAATCCACTAAAAATGGAAGTTCAGTTGCATTCAGTTGGGATGGAGTGGCTTGGGAGCCCTCAATATTGACCCCGGGTGCCATCAAAGTCTCTTGCTAGCAGCTCAAACACAGGTACAGAAGCTTCCTACTGCCTTCCCCTTATCATCCTCCATCAATTGGTGATTCTTTACTATCAGTAACACTATTTGTTGCCAATTCTTTATTCCACTCACGGAGGTGTGGTGTGCTGCCTTCATGAACCACTGAAGTCTATGGGGTTTGGTACACCCACAATGCTGTTAGGAAGGAAGTTCCATAACTTTGGCTCATCAAGATGAATGGCAATAAAGTTCCAAGTCAGGGTGGCATGAGACAAGAAGGGAAAATTGCAGGTGGTTATAATCCCATGTGTCTGCTGTCTTTTTCCTTCCAGATGGTAGACAACACTGGTTTGGAAGGTGTTGTCGATGGAACCTTGGTGAGTTGCTGCAATGCATCTTGTGGACAGTACCACTGCTGCCACTGTGTGCTGCTGATGGAGGAGGTGAATGTTTAAGGTGGTGGATGAGTGTCGATCAAGCTGCCGGATTTGGCCTAGATGTTGTCAAGCCTTTTGAGTATTGGGTCTGCAGCCGTCCAAGCAAATGGGAAATATTTCATCGTACTCCTGATTTGTGCCTTGTAAATGGTGGACAGGCTTTGGGAAATCAGGAGGTGAGTTAATCGTGGCAGATTTCCCAGTCTCTGACCTACTCTTATAGCCACGGTATTAATATGATTGGTCCAGTTTAGTCACTGGTCAACGATAATGATGATGGTAGGGGATTTAACAATGGCACGGAATATCAAACAGAAATGGTTAGATTCTCTCTTGTTAGAAATAGTAATAGGCTGACATTTGTGTGGCATGAATCTTACTTGTCACTTATCAGCCTAAACTTTAATGTTACCGCACTCTTGCTGCATGTGTGCATGGAATGCTTCGAAAGTGACTAATTTGCATTTGTTGATGGGTGAATTTGTTAGCTTACGTTTAGTTAGCAGATTTTGCAATGCTATGTTGTGCCCAAGGGGAGGAGAAGAGAATTACCATGAACCCTTGGGTGAGAGAAAAACTAGGTACAGGCCAGTTGTGAATGTTGGCCGCTCAATAAGATGTAAACCTGGCTGGAATCGTTCATGATATTAGCGGGAAATTATATGCACGACGGGATGAGCAAGGACTGGATGGTTTTCTATGTATGCACCACAATACAATCCTGAAACCACTCCTGTGACTGGCGAATCAAAGGATTTTGGCATTTGCAGGTTGTTGCCTAATGATGACAAAAGTGTTGCTGATCCAAACGATGGCCCATTCCAGGATGAACATAGAACATACAGTGCAGAAGGAAGTCATTCGGCCCATCGAGTCTGCACAGACCCGCTTAATCCCTCACTTCCACCCTATACCCGTAACCCAATAACCCTTCCGAACCTTTTTTGGTCACTCAGGGCAATTTATCATGGCCAATCCGCCTAACCTGCACGTCTTTGGACTGTGGGAGGAAACCGGAGCACCCGGAGGAAACCCACGCAGACACGGGGAGAACGTGCAGACTCCGCATAGACAGTAACCCAGCGGGGAATCGAACCTGGGACCCTGGTGCTGTGAAGCCACAGTGCTATCCACTTGTACTACCGTGCTGCCCGTGCTGAAGAAACTGGCTGTGATACACATCTAAGTGCTTGCACAGGCTTTCCCTCGAACAACCGGCGGGGAGATGGTGGCATAATGCTATTGTCACTGAACTAGTAATCCAGAGACCCAAAGTAATTCCCTGGGGTCCTGGGTTCAAATCCCACACCTGCAGATGGTGAAATTTGAATTCAATAAAAATATTCTAATGATGACCATGAAACCATTGTCTGTTGTCAGAAAATACCCACCTGGTTCCCTGATGTCCTTTAGGGAAGGAAATCTGCCGTCATTACCTGGTCTGTCCTACATGTGACTCTAGACCCGCAGCAATGGGGTTGATCCTTAAATGCTGGCTCCAGCCAGCGACTCCCATGTCCCATGAATGAATTTTTCAAAAACCCCATTGGCCAACTGTGTAATAATGGAGGTTGGAGACAGATGTTCCATTGCACGCTCTCCAAATTGTGTGGTGTAACGGTTTGAAAATAGGTTGTAAAATGCCAGACGATTGGCGATGTCTTTTCCTGCGCCAACCAGGCTAGCTGATGAAGGAGAGAAATTGTCAATTTGGTTGGCCAGATCTGGGGAGAAAAATCTTTAATTTGGTTAACCAGGTTGTATAACCCCATTATTTTAAATTTACGTACGTGGAGCTCAAGACCAGCCCTGATTGGACGAGCAGGCTCAAAGGGCCACATGCTCCATTCACTCTCCCATTTTCTGTGTCATTGTGTGAATTTCAACCTGAAATTCTCCACTGAAATTCTCGGTTATGTTGGTCTTGCAAAAAATAAATTTAAAAATGGAAAAATAAACATGCACCTCACATGGATTTTCATTTTGAAAATGGGAATGTTTCCAACCCATGAAATAGGCACTTGGGAATATTGCGAGTTAATTGATTCTCATCTTCAGTGTCATAGGTGTAAACGCCAGGCAGACACTCTGTTTGGCTGCAGAGACTATGGAGATCTCCCAAAGTCAGGGGAACATTTTTATTTGGCTGTCAACCTGTCAATGAGTTCCATTTAATTCAGCAGCTTCATTATTTTATAAGAGCCAGTAACAGATTAGTGTACACTTGCAAACATTCCAGCACAGTTCGCCCGCTGATGCGGTTTTCCACAACCCAGCGCCATTCTGTATTTTCTTGACGCTATCGTCGTTTGATGCTGTCAGCAAGGGCCTTCCTGCACTCGCCGAAACACTAGCGGCTGAGGGCAGCATTTTATCTTTTTTCTCTGGCGGGTTTGTAGCAGGAAGGCGGAGTGAGTCCAGCAAAACTCCTTCCCACAACCCTCCCACCTACCCCAATCTCCCACCCCAATTTGATAGCCTGGATAAGGCCAATGCCAGCCCTTTCCCCAATTACTTAAAAAAAAAATGTAAAGTACCCAATTGTTTTTTTTTGCAATTAAGGAGCAATTTAGCGTGGCTAATCTACCTACCCTGCACATCTTGGGGTTGTGGAAGTGAGACCCACAGAAACACGGGGAGACTGTGTAACTTCACAGGGACTAATAACCATGGCCTGGATCGAACCTGGGTCCTCGGCGCCGTTAGGCAACTGTGCTAGCCACTGTGCCGCCGTGCCCCCCCCCCCCCCCACTTTTCCCTGATTATGACCCTTAAGTGATCAATCAATGACCACTTAATTGCTGGTCCCGCGCAGCCTGACTTTTCAGCCTGGCAGGTGTCGTAATATCCACTCATGTATATAATGAGATACAGACAGGCAGTGACTGACACACAGAATAACCAATAAACACACAGGACACAGAACAACCAATCACCAGACAGGACACTGCAGGGGACACCACCACTATAAAACACACAAGGCATCAAGACTCTGCCTCTTCTCACTGGATACAGCTACAGAGATAGTCAGGGTGCACAGTGCAGTGAGCACCGTCTCCATGTGACAGAGAGCCAGTCTGACCAAGCCAGACAGAGGTTATCAGTTTAGATTAATAGAGTGTCAACCCACAGCAGATTATGTACAGCAATCAGCAGGTTCAGTAAAACAGTGTTGAACCATCTCCTGTGTCAGAAGCCTGTTTCTAGTCTTACTACATCCAGTTGCAGTCAGTGTTAAACCAACTCATATAACACATCAAGAGGGGTTCATGAAAAGCAGGTAAGCCCAGAAGGTGACCCTGCGTAGGGAAGGGAGTTGGGGTGGGGGTGGCTGTTGTGGTTGCTTTTCCATTAAGTAGCCTTTCAACATTGCCCGCCCCACCATGACAAGGTGTGACCCCACGGATTCCCCCTCCCACCCGGCTTCTACGACACCCTCAATCTCACCCTCTGCCCACACCCCAGGCCTTAGATCCCCTCCCCACTCTGAGACCCACAAACCTAACTAGGGTGGAATTTTCCATTTTGGAGACTAAGTGTGGAGGTGGGAGGGTTTTTCGGCACATTTCCCGCTTGGTGGCGGGGAGGGGAACCGCACCCGATTTCACGGGTTGGAAGCTCATTAATGATGCTTGGTTGAGCAGCTCTCCAAATCACATGATAGGGTGAGATTCGTCCATCCCGCCATCACCGATTGGGGTCAAAGGTCCGGTCACCATATTTAAACACCACCCGAACGCACATTCACTCTCGCCTGGCTAGCTGTGTGCCTGAAACGTCATGATTATGGCTCTAACAAAGGAAAAAGCTGCTCCCACATTCAATAATGTTTCCCCTGAGACCCTCATCCATGGATTTCACCAGCATTGGGAGGTTTTCAACCCGCGGGATGGCTCCAACAGGAGCACCAGCCTCACCTCACCGGCCTGGAAGGCAGTTCCATGGGAGGTCAGCTTGTCAGGCAACCATTTAGCTCAGTGGGCTAGACAGCTGGTTTGTGATGCAGAACAAGGACAGCAGCGCGGGTTCAATTCCCGTACCAGCTGAGAATTCTGAATTCTCCCTCCGTGTACCCGAACAGGCGTCGGAATGTGGTGACTAGGGGGCTTTTCGCAGTAACTTCATTGCAGTGTTAATATAAGCCTATGTGTGACAATAAAGATCATTTAACGTAATTCAATGCAGGATGAGGATGAGTGATCCCATCCCCTCTGCCAGGGGAAGTGACCCTTCAGCTCACACCAATCTCATGCTCTCCTGGTGGCATCATGCAGTCAGAAGGTTATACTCAGCACTTTAACATCTCCAATGTCTCATCGATTATACTCCACAAATTCCACCCTCAGCCCTCAGTGAGGAGGGCTCGGCACACAGAGTCGGCATGCAAGCTTCCCAACCTCTGCTCCATCCCGTCTCATTACATTCCATCCATTTGTCTTCTTGCAAGCAAAGCTGGCCCACAACAGGTTGGAGCTATCCCAGAGTGGTTGAGGGATGGCTGGCAACCAGGAACCGTCCAGATTTGAGGAGGATGCTGCAGGGGCTCAAGTGCGGCTCCAGCGACCCGGGTTCAGGTCTGGCCTTGGGTGACTGTCTGTGTGGAGTTTGCACGTTCTCCATGCATGGGTTTCCTCCGGGTGCTCCAATTTCCTTCCACAGTCCAAAGATGTGTTGGTTAGATGCATTGGCCTTGCTAAGTTGCCCATTAATGTCCAGAGATGTGCAGGTTAGGTGGGGTTGCTGGGGTGGAGCTGGGGAGAGGGCCTAGGTATGGTGCTCTTTCAGAGGGTCGGTGCTGACTCAATGGGCCTAGATTGACCTCCTTCTGCAGTGTAGGGGTTCATTCTATGGGAGGACATTGATAGCTCCCGTGGGGAAGGTTAGATCGGCCTCTCCCAGAAAGCCAGTACGGATGAACCCTCCATGAGTTGATCACATCCTAACATTCAAAGTGAGTGACATGCAGTGTTGTATTCAATCTGTTCATGAACTATCTATCTTCTCTCTCTTACAGGCAGCATCAGATACAGACAGATCAGAACAGGCAACATATGCCCCAGCTATCTCTGCTGGGGATCTAGTTGAAGACCTGTCACTGCATTCACTTGTACCCTCCACCAGCTCAGAGACACACACCCTAGTGGATCATAGATCTAGATTAAGCTTGGGGTCACATTTTGGGGAACACCTCACTGACATGTCTCTCCAGCAGTCAGAGGCAATGACTGTCCAGGTCTCTGGCACTCAGAGGACTATTGGAGATCAGGCATCCCTTAAGTCTGAGTCAGATGATGAGCCTCTGGAAGTTGCCGTCTCTGACATCATTGGATTGCAAAGACAGGGTGGTGGAAAATCAGGTAGAGTTGTGAAAGACGGTCAACAGACTAGAGTGAAGGATGGAGAAGTCTATCCGCATTCTGTCTAGAGTATGTTTTAAGCTGCTTATGGATAAGGACAAGTGTGGTCCTCAGGTGAAGGTGTTAAACTGGGGGAAGGCTAATTACAACAGCATTAGGCAGGATCTGGAGAGTGTTGACTGGGCGAGGCTGTTTGAAGGAAAATCAACATCCGGCATGTGGGAGGCTTTCAGATGTCAGTTGATTAGACATATACCTGTGAGGACGAAAGACAAGGGTGGCAAGTATAGGGAATCCTGGATAACAAGGCATATTATGAACCTTGTCAAAAAGAAATAGAAAGCAGTCATAAGGTCTAAAAGTACAGATGAAGTTCTTGAAGAATATAAAGAAAGTAGGAAGGAATTTAAGATTGTTAAGTAATGGGTTAAGAGACATTGCAATTAGTTGTCTCATTTATGTTATTGTCCATTAATTGACACTGATATGTAAAGGGGCTTCAGGTGGCCTCTGTGAGGTGGTGTGTTAAGAGTTTTTTGCAGACGATGTGGAAGTGAAATAAAGGGTGTTTGGTGAAAAGGAACAAGAACTTTAGACTCTTCATATCACAGCAACTAAAGCGTCTAACAATTGGTAGCAGAGGATGGTTGCTGTGTAAATGTGAAGGTTTGAAAGATACAACTTTTCCAGATCAAACCAAGGAGTGAGTGAGAAAAAAAAAAAAAGGGATATATGGCTGAACCGAGGATATAGATGGCTGGATATGACTATCCTCCCTTATTTTCTGAAAGGGAATCGTACGACCAATGGAGAAGTGCAGTAGTTATGTGGACTAAGGTAACTGCTTTGGGAAAGAGAAAACAAGGTATGGCATTGGCTCTTTCTCTACCATATGGCAGTAAAATCTGAAACAAAGTGCTTTCTGAGCTGGAATTGGAAGAGTTAGACTCAGAAGAAGGTCTGGAGATTTTATTACAATATATGGATAAGATTTATAAGAAAGATGACTTGTTAAGTGCGTATGAAGCATGGTCGGATTTTGATAAGTTCCAGAATATCTCCATGAAGACTATATAATGGAATTTGGCAGACTATATAAAAGGCTGCAGAAACACAACCTAGAATTTCCACAGTCTGGGTTGGCCTTTAAAATACTTGACTGTGCTAGAGTGAGCAACATGGATAGGCTCCTGGTTTTGACAGAAGTTCAGTTTACTGATAAGGATACCTTATTCGAACAGATGACAAAAGCTTTACAAAGGTTTCTGGGGAAACATTCGATTCCGATGGCTCTGATGACCCAAATAGGTCAGCCTGTAATAAGGCAGAATATGGAAGATACACTAGTAACAGGATGGCGAAATTGTATGTCTACGAACAGGGCTCAAGACTATAGACGGAGACCGAGACAAGGAAATTATGAAGACAGAAACCCAGTTAGAACCTACAATAGGAAGATGAACCCCAGAAATGCACGGGGCATGAGAAATCGATGATTTCGATGTGACTCTCAATACCATTATGCTTTCAACTGTCCAACTTGTTATGATAGAGTGTTTGAAGTGACACATGACACGGAAGAGTCAGAAGAGGAAAAAGATAGTGACCAGAAAGAAGGCATTGTCCTATTGACAAGCAGTTTTACGCCGGTAATCATAGAATTTACAGTGCAGAAGGAGGCCATTCGGCCCATCGAGTCTGCACCGGCTCTTGGAAAGAGCACCCCACCCAAGGTCAACACCTCCACCCTATCCCCATAACCCAGTAACCCTACCCAACACTAAGGGCAATTTTGGACACTAAGGGCAATTTATCATGGCCAATCCACCTCACCTGCACATCTTTGAACTGTGGGAGGAAACCGGAGCACCCGGAGGAAACCCACGCACACACGGGGAGGATGTGCAGACTCCACGCAGACAGTAATCCAAGCCGGAATCGAATCTGGGACCCTGGAGCTGTGAAGCAATTGTGCTATCCATAATGCTACCATGCTGCCCCAGTAATGAGGGTGTTGGTTGCAGAATCCTTCAACTGTGCTATATTGGACAGTGGCTGTACATCTACTGTGTGTGGAATTGACTGGTTAAAATGTTACCTGGACTCTTTGAATGCTGAAAATCGTAACAAGGTTAAGGAATTTGAAAGTTCCACAAGTTTCAGGTTTGGGGATGATAATACTCTGAAGTCGCTGAAAAGAGTGGTGATCCCTTGCAATATTGCCGGAGTGAATCATTTCATTAGCACGGATGTTGTATCAGGTGAGATACCTTTGCTTCTGAGCAGACCGTCGATGAAGAAAGCACACATGAAACTGGATATGGAACAGGATAAGGCAACAGTTTTTGGAAAGACGGTGGACTTGCAATTTACACAGTCGGGACACTATTGTATTCCATTATTGACAAATAATTTTTCAGATAGAGTGGTAATGGCAGTTGAAAATGGGACTTTAGCTGATAAAAAGCTTGTGGTATTAAAACTGCATAGGCAATTTGCACATCCGTCTCCTCGGAGGCTGAACATTTTATTAAAGGATGCAGGGGTAAGGGATGACGACTATACTAAACTGATAGAACAGGTTAGTGACTGCTGTGAAGTTTGTAGGAAATACAGAAGGACACCAGCACGACCGATAGTAACCCTACCTTTGGTCAGGGATTTTAACGACATTGTGGCCATGGACCTTAAGATCTGGGATAAAGCAAATAATATATTTATTTAGCATTTTGTAGATTTAGCAACCAGATTTAGTCAATCAACGATTGTACGAAGTAAAGAAAAGAGAGTAATTCTGGATCAAATCGTGGAAAAATAAATAGGGACAGGAATGGAGCCACCGGCAAAATTCCTTACGGACAATGGGGGAGAATTTGCTAATGATGAGTTTAGGGATATGTGTGAAAACATGAATATCAGAGTTATGAATATGGCTGCAGAAAGCCCATTTAGTAATGGTGTCTGTGAAAGAAATCATGCTGTCATCGATTACATGCTTCAGAAAATTTTGGCAGATCGACCAGATTGCAGGCTAAATTCAGCTTTAGCATGGGCAGTACATGCAAAGAATTCATTGCAGATGGTTGGGGGCTATAGTCCTTATCAATTAGTGTTTGGTAGAAATCCTAAAATTCCGTCCATTTTGGATGACCAGCCTCCAGCTTGGGAGGGGACTACAATTAGCTCTGGTTTTGCTGAACATTTAAATGCATTACATAGCAGTATAAAAGCTTTTCTGGAAGCAGAAGTCTCTGAAAGAATTCGCAGAGCTTTAAGACATAACGTACAGGCACCAGATGCCGTTTTTCAGCAAGGAGGCATGGTATACTATAAGAGAGACAATTCTAATGAATGGAAAGGCCCAGGGAAGATCATAGGCATAGATGGCAAAACAATTATTTTGAAACATGGTATTCAAACTGTTAGGGTCCATTCATCAAGGACAATGGGTACACATTACAAATTTTCAAATTTAGACAGAGCAGACAGACATGACGAGGAACCAGTCATCTGGTATGCATGTGTTACAGAACTATGAGGATCAATTAACTGATATAGACAGGGTTTCTGTGGATGAACACAACACTTCTGGTGAATTAGAACAGGCCATTTTTCCGAAAGGGCAACTGACAAAAGTTGGTACAAAAGTGACATACTTGCCTGAAGGGTCTAGTCAATGGAAGGATGCAACTGTTATTAGTAGAGCAGGGAAGGCCACTGGAAAGTATAAACATTGGTTGAATGTACAGCATTCAGGGGAAGGAGTCAAGACAATGGATTGGGAAAACGAAGTTCAAAAATGGAGGGCACAGAAACGCAGTGCCAGTTCAGATAGTACATTGGATAGTGAACAGGTCCGCAGGAAAAGGTCGCGAACTATTGAAAGGACATCCCACAGCAGAAGGGAAAGATCAAGCAGTAGCAGTACAGAACGAGATACCAGGTGGGAGAGGGGACGTAGTTTGTCAAGATCTCGGAACATGAGTAAGACTAAGAATACTAATAGGAGTAGAAGCCCACATGCACGTGAGATTTTGGTGGCTTCAAATAAATTAGATGAAAAAGTTATTAAAGAAGCTAAACAGCAAAAATTGCATAGTTGGAGTGAATTTGGGGTATACACGGAAGTACCGGATAGGGGACAAAGAGCTCTATCCCACAGATGGATTTGCACGGTAAAGGTTCATCCGGATGGAACTTATAAGGCAAAGGCCAGGCTTGTGGCACGGGGATTTGAAGAAAACTTAGAAGATCAGGATTTAAGGGTAGATTCACCTACAGCAGGAAAGGTTATTTTCAAGATCTTTTTGGCTCTATTAGTCACAAAAGCATGGGAATGCAAATCTATAGATATAAAAGCTGCCTTTTTGCAGGGGCATCAGCTCCAGAGAGACATTTTTCTCCGTCCTCCTAAAGAAGCAGCTAACACAGAAGGGGTACTCTGGAAGTTGAACAAATGTGTATATGGATTAAATGATGCATCTAGAGTCTGGTATTTTTCGGTAAGGTCAGTTTTGTTAAAGTTAGGCTGTTGCCAGTTGAAAGCAGATCCTGCAATGTTTTACTGGCACTATAAAGGAAATCTTTCTGGCATTTTTATGATGCATGTCAATGATTTTTTGTGGGGTGGGACTAGAGATTTTGAAGCTATTGTAATCTCTGGTTTGAGGAAAGAATTCAGGGTTGGAAGTCAGGCTTCCGGTGCATTTAAATATATTGGACTGGAAATTGGACAGACTAAGTTAGGGGCAACTTTACGTCAGCAGTCTTATTTGGAAAGCATCACGCCAATAGCAATTAGTCGTGGCCGAGTTTCACAAAAAGACGCAATGGTTTCAAAGATAGAAAAAGAGCAACTGCGAAGTTTAATTGGGCAACTGAACTGGTTAGGTAGACAGACTAGACCGTACGTGAGTTTTGGTGTCTTAGAGTTGAGTACAAAAATGAATGATCCCAAAGTGGAAGACATAATAAGAGCAAATAAAGCGTTGGCCAAACTAAAAATGCAGGAGTGTGTTTTGAAGTGACCTTAAGCACTTGAAACTCATAGTTTATAGTGATGCATCCTATGCAAATTTATGTGATGGGGTTTCAAGCGCAGGAGGTTTTATAATTTTCCTTTTGGGGAACAATGGTTAATGTTGCTCGCTTGTGTGGGAAACAAAGAAAATAAGGAGAGTGGTAAAAAGCACTTTGGCTGCTGAGACGTTAAGCCTTGTAGAGGCGGTGGATATGGCCTTTTATATAAGTATGATATTGACAGAAATTTTGGGAATGGGGATTTAGGTAATATACCTATTGACTGTCACATTGACAATAAATCCCTGTGGGAAAATGTGCACTCTACAAAAAAGTGTCAATGAAAAGTGGTTACGGATAGACATCGCAAGTTTGAAGCAGATGTTGGACAGAGGGGAAATAACAAAAATTAAATGGGTCGACTGGAGCTATCAACTATCAGACTGTTTTACGAAAAGAGGGGCGAGTTCACAGAAACTTTTGGATATTGTTAATGAAGGGCACTTGTTTCTGTGACTGTTTTTTCTCTTGTCCAAACAAAAAACAAAAAGGGGGGGAAATCATGTGTGTTTTTGAGTTTCTTGAAATTTTGTTTTCACCTAATTATTATTTTTTCTCCAAGGAAGGGGAGACTGTTAAGTAATGGGTTAAGAGACATTGCAATTAGTTGTCTCATTTATGTTAAGTATCCATTAATTGACACTGATATGTAAAGGGGCTTCAATTGGCCTCTGTGAGGTGGTGTGTTGTTAAGAGTTTTGTGCAGAGGCTGTGGAAGTGAAATAAAGGGTGTTTGGTGAAAAGGAACAAGAACTTTAGACTCTTCATATCACAGCAACTAAAATGGCTAACAAAGGGAGGAGTTAGGAAGGCTAAAAGGGGTCATGAAATGTCATTGACAAACAGGATTAAGGAAAATCCTAAGGTGCTGTATACATATGTAAAGAGCAAATGGGTAGCCAGAGAAAGGTTTGGTCCATTCAAGGATATTGGAGGGAATCTATGTATGGAACCAGAGGAAATGGAGAGATACTAAATGAATACTTTGCCTCAGTATTCACCAAAGAGAAGGACTTGGTGGATGAGGTGGATAGGGTAGCATGTGTAGATTTCTGAGTCATGTTGATATTGATAAAGAGGTGTTGGGCATCTTAAAAAGTAGATAATTCCGGATGACCTGATGGGATCTATCCCAGCATAGAGAGTGAGGCAAGGGAGGAAAGTGCTGGGGCCTTGAGACAGTAATCTTTGTATCCTCATTGGCTGCAGGTGAAGTTCCAGAGGACTGGAGATTAGCCAATGTTGTTCCATTGTTTAAGGACAGCAGGGATAAACCAGGAAATTATAAACCAGTGAGCCTTTACGTCAGTGATAGGGAAATTATTGGAAAAGATTCTTAGAGACAGGATTTACTCACATTTGGAAACAAATGGACTTATTAGTGATGGACAGCATGGTTTTGTGAAGGGGAGGTCATGCCTCACTAATTTGATCGAGCTTTTCGAGGAAGTGACAAAGATGATAGATGAGGGAAAGGCAGTAGATGTTGTATACATGGACTTCAGTAAAGCCTTTGACAAGGTACCTCATGTTGACTGAAATAAAAGGTGAAGTCACATGGGATCAGAGGAGAGCTTGCAAGTTGGATACAGAACTGGCTTGGACACAGAAGACAGAGGGTAGCAGTAGAAGGATGCTTTTCTGAATGGAAGCCTGTGACTAACGGCGTTCCACAGGGATCAGTTCTGGGACCTTTGTTGTTTGAAATGTATATAAATGATTTGGAAGAAAATGTAGCTGGTCTGATTAGTGAGTTCACAGATGACACAGGAATTGGTGGAGTTGTGGATAGTGAAGAGGATTACCAGAGAATACAACAGGATATAAACTGGTTGGAGTCTTGGGGGCGGAGAGGCACTTTGGAAGGTCCAATGCTTGTAGGAATTACACAGTACATGGTACAACTCTTGCGAGTATTGGCAGGCAGAGAGATCTGGGCATTCATGTCCACCAATCACTGAAAGTGGCAACGCATGTGGATAAGGTGGTCAAGAAGGTATACGGCACGCTGGCCTTCATCGGTCGGGGCATTGAATATAAAAATTGGCATGTCATGTTGCAGCTGTACAGGTCCTTAGTTAGGCCTCATTTGGAATATTATGTACAGTTCTGGTCGCCACACTGTGGTGATATGCATCAATGTAAATACACAAGGGGTTAATGTAAATAGACTACAACTAAGTAAACACTAGAGGGAGCACCAGAGATGTCATGACATGCAGACACACAGCTAATGAACACATAGAATAGGACTCGACCAATGGGCAGTCAAGACTCCCAGAGGTGACACTATCACAAGGGGGCATTACGCAACCCATATATAAGGACAGGGCACACATGCTCTGTCTCTTTCCACAGGCGACACTTAGAGAGTAGGACAGGGGCAGATCAGAAGCATCACACCCACCACGTGGCCTAGAGCAGACTGGTTAGTTAGACTGAGTTACTATAGCACGATCAGCAGGAGAGTTGATCTGTGCTAATGGTTCAATAAATCACTTGAACTTACTTCAAAGTCTGGAGTATCTTTTGGTCAAAGCTGCATCGAGTTGCAGCCTGTGTTATCCCAGAGTACATAACACAACACACACTACCAGAAGGATGTGGATGCTTTGGAGAGAGTACA
This sequence comes from Scyliorhinus torazame, assembly GCF_047496885.1. Lineage (NCBI taxonomy): Eukaryota > Metazoa > Chordata > Chondrichthyes > Carcharhiniformes > Scyliorhinidae > Scyliorhinus > Scyliorhinus torazame. The sequence continues at coordinate 270,357,039 of NC_092712.1, read as the reverse complement.
GAAGTGGTTTACTAGGATGTTGCCTGGTTCGGAGGGTATTAACTAAGAGGAGAGGTTGGGTAAACTCGGTCTGTTCTCACTGGAATGACAGAGGTTGAGTGGTGACCTAATAGAGCTCTATAAGATTATGAGTGGCATGGACAAAGTGGATAATCAGATAGGGTAGGAGAGTCAAGTACTAGGGGACAGAGGTTTAAAGTGTGTGGGGAAAAGTTTAGAACAGATGTCCGAGGCAAGTTTTTTACACAGAGGGTGGTAAATATATGGAACGTGCTGCCTGAGGAGGTGGTGGGAGCAGGTACGATAGCGGCATTTAAGGGGCATCTAGACAAATATATGAATGGGGTGGGAATGGAAGGATACAGACTCTGGAAGGGCATACAGTTTTAGTTTAGGCAGGTACCATGGTCGGCGCAGGCTTGGAGGGCCGAAGGGCCTGTCCCTGTGCTGTATTGTTGTTTGTTCTTTGATATTGTGGCTCTGACATGCAAGCACCTCAAGGTCTCCATGGGAAGTGTGGAGGCCACCTCGGAGAACTTGGTCCAACAGATCCTGGCGGATTTGCATTTGAACCTGCAATCCATCCTTATAGGCATTGGTGGGATCCATCAGTGGCTAGGTGAGGGGGTGGGGCACCTTGTCCTCCCTCCAGGAGCCCCTTGTCCTCAAGGAGTCAGGCAGGGGTCCTCCGACAGTGACTCTGAGAGTGTTCAGCCGATCTCAAACCATTCTGCCCGTGACCCTATCACTTCCAGCTGTACGGGCCAAGGAGGGTGCACCTGACTCACAGCAGGGCATCCATAGCAGGATGGGGCCCTCCGCCTCTCTGCATTCCAGAGGGTGCCCACCAAAGACATCAAAGACAACAGGGCCTGGCAGTCATCAGGTTGCCTCAACCTCTGCTGCGGATGTCAGGGCCACACCAAAATGTAGCATTAAGGTTGGAAAGATTGAGACATTTTGACATCTCTTTTGGGTCACGGATGTTCTGTTCAATCACTGCACATATCATATATCTTTGTTAATACATTTGTTACATTTGCGCCACACAAGTGCCAGGCATTAACCATCTCCTACAAGAGAGGATCACCACCGTCTCTTGACATTCAATGGTGTTACCATTGCTGAATCCCCCGCAATCAACATCCTGGGAGGTTACCATTGATCAGAAACTGAACTGGACTAGCCATATTATTAATGTTGCTACTAGAGCAGGTCCAAGACTAGGAATCCTACGGTGAGTAACTCGCCTCCTTACCCCCCCAAAGCCTGTCCACCATCTACAAGGAACAAGTCAGGAGTATAATGGAATGCTGTCCACTTGCCTGGATGGGTGCAGCCCCAACAACACTCAAGAAGCTCAACACCATCCAGGACAAAGCAGCCTGCTTAGTTGCACCCCCTTCCACAAAGGTTCAAACCTTCCGCCACCAACGAACAGTGGCAGCCGTGTGCACTTCAAGAACACACTGAGATTCCTTAGACAGCACCTTCCAACCCACGACCACTACCATCTAGAAGGACAAGAGCAGCAAATACCTGGGAACCTCACCAGCTGGAGGTTCCCCTCCAAGTCACTCACCACCCTGGGTTGAAAATATATCGCTGTTCTTTCACTGTCGCTGGGACAAAATAATGTTTTTTTAAATTGTTGTACATGAGAGTGGTGTTGTAATTTGAAAGGATTGTGTATGTGCATCGATATGTTCTATTGTGAAGGTAACCCATGTGCTCATACTCAGTGATCACCCCCCTTTATAAACATCACACCCATGTGAGGTCTGGCTGATGATAGTTACTATACCCTGTGTTTTGTCAGAGAGGTGTGCTACACTCTTCACTGGAAGTGTTTGCAAAATGCGTTAACAATCTCTACCCCTTACAAGACAACATGGAGTTCGGCAGACACAATAGCCTCAGAGGGTTATTTGTAATTGTTTTGCAAAATGGAATGGCTGCCTTCATTGGTGGTGCCAACGCACAAGATCTGCAGCCATCATACTCACTTCAACTATGCTTGCATCTCAGTGCCCGCCACAAGTTTCACATTAAGGCGGTGATGGCTGCCAACTTTCACTTTCCAGAGCTCAGGTAATGGTAAATCATGAGGGTTGACGTTGCAAAGCCGAATGCTGAACTTGCTCTCGATGTTACTGGCTGTAACACAAGTCAGATCCTACAGGTCTGTGCCAGATACTCCGGATGTTGCCATGATGCCTACATCCTGCATGACTTCCAGTGAGGTGGCTCCTGGAGGACAAAGATGATCCATGGATTATCCATATTTCCATGGAAAATCATGATGCCACGAAGATACCCAACAACAGAAGCCGAGGAGGACTATAATGCACTCATGCCTTATGCCTCAACAACAAGGGCATTCATTGATAGGACATTGGCCTACTCAAAATGAGGTTCCACTGCCGAGGCTCATGGGGATCACTTCAATATCCTCCTGAGCACATTTCCTTTATTGCTGTTTGTTGCACACTGCACACTCTGGCTCTGTTAAGGGGGGACACATTGGAGGATGAAGGTAGCGATTGTGCTCCACAGCCCACATATGACAACTCAGGTACTGTATCTAAGGTGGAGCCTGAGGAGAACCAGGGTGAAGAGCAGGATCCCAATGTGAGGATCCTTATGGAAGGGAGGGAGATCAGGCAGGTCTTGATTCAGAGAATGTTCAGTTAAGAATCAGTTAAGCAAGGAGTCAAGGGGAGGCCCCATCATTAACCTCTCCTGATGAGGCAATCCTGCCAAGTCCCGACATCTAAAATAAACTTCATCTGTTTCATACATGACTTCCAGGCCTCTTCCTTACCAACTGAATAAAGTACACGAAGGCTATTGCAAATAATGAGACATGTCAGTCCTACCACCGCTAATCCACATCTCTCAGACCGATATCTTTTCCTTTTCTGATGGATTTTTATCCTCATCCGACACTCTTGCCTCTCCATCACCCTTCCTGTGCCCAGCTCTCTGCCCTATTCCCACCCCTGCCAGCAGTGCTGGGCCTCTCTCAGTGTGTTAATTGATCAGCCAGCATGAAATTGACTTTGGGATCTGATTGTTGAAACAAGCGGATTACATATCCGCTTCCGGTCCTGCCGATAGTGCTCGCACACCACGCTGAAAATGAAAGGCCTTGACTCCAGGACTGAGAGTCTGTGGAGGACTTGCAGTTCCAGTCCTGTCCACTGCAGCTTCGGGCGCTGCATTGAGATTGGCCAGCAGCTCACTGAGGCGGGACATCCTCCCAAGTTGGGGGCAAAAGCCCCCTCTCCAGCCAATTAACGGTACTAAATGGCTGTGGGCCAGCCAGTATCAGCGACCACGCATTCTCCTTTAACTCTTTGGGGTGGCAGGCTGTGAAGCCCCTCTATCTGAAAAATCCTTGTCATAACTTTATTCACATTACACTGCACAAAATAGATAAATAAATCTACAGCTTCAGAGTCCCAGGACAGTATTATGTGGTCACTTTTCCCTACAGTAAAGCAGTCAACAACAGACTCATGCAATGCTCAGGTATGCTACAGGAGCTATAACCAGACGCCAGGCAGTAATTCAAACAGTGTCACTTCTGTAGGCTTGTGCTATGAAGTGAGATTGGAACAATGGGAGCCACATCCTTCTGCAGGGGCAGATGACCGGGTGCACATAATTCTCTCATTTTACAACTAGCACTCGTGAGCTGTCAACTGCACCTCACAGTCATCACACTCCACTCTTCGGGCGCTAGGAGAAGGTTTTGAGGTATTCCATATCAAGTCAGGATCTGATAACTAGCATACTTGACACCCAGCACAATCTGATAGTAGCACATATGGGCAAGCATGCAAACTCTGTCCAATCTGATTAGTAACACACAGAAATGGAGAACAGTGTGTGTACTGTCTGATAACCGACACACATGCAGGAATGTATGTGGAAACCCGATAACCAAGCAGAATCGGGAATATATACCTGAGAGGTAGAACATAGAACATACAGTGCAGAAGGAGGCCATTCAGCCCATGGAGTCTGCACCGACTCACTTAAGCACTCACTTCCACCCTATCCCCGTAACCCAATAACCCCTTGTTATGGGTGAGGCGTTTCCAGAACCCCAAAATGTATCATGGAGTTCAACCAACCTCTCCGTTTAATGGATTTGTTGCTTTTCCGAGCACACAGCTTTTTCCCTAGGTGTGGGATTACAATTATGGACACGTGGGTTTTTAAACACAAAACACTGTTTATTCCATGAACACAACTTAACATCTTAAATAAACATTGGATCTCTTAACACCCCTTACTTCAAAGATAACTCAGAAAATATTGCAACAGTAAATAATTCCTTAAAATGTTCCTTCAAACTTCCAAGAGACTTAACACCTTTAAACAAAATCACATCAGGCTAAAGGCTTCACTACTATAAGTTTAAATCACCCAAATGATCCAGAGGTAGTCTTTAATGTGAGATATCCAGCTCGCTGCAAACACAGACACACACCAGCTCTTTTCAAAACTTGCAGCTCTCTGGAAACACACAGACACACACCAGCTCTTTTCAAAACTGAAACTAAAAACCTGCAAAACTAAACTGCAAAATGGCTGACCTGACCTCAGCCCCACCCACTCTCTGACATCACTGTTTTCTTAAAGGTACATTGTCTAAACATCCATGTCTTAAAGGTACCCTCACATGACACCCTCCTAACCTTTTTGGACACTAAGGGCAATTTAGCATGGCCAATCCACCTAACCCGCACGTCTTTGGGCTGTGGGAGGAAACCGGAGCACCCGGAGGAAACCCACGCAGACACGGGGAGAACGTGCAGACTCCACACAGACAGTGACCCAAGCTGGGAATCGAACCTGGGACCCTGACGCTGTGAACTAGAAGTTTTCTAGTTAGTAGAGGTAATAGGTTTGGAAGATACTGTTGAGGAGACTTGGTGAGTTGCTGCAGTACATTTTCTAGATGGTACATATTGCTGTCACTGTGCATTGGTGGTGAAGGGAACAATGTTTAAGGTGGTGGATGGGGTGCCAATAAAACAGCTTACTTTGTCCTGGATGGTGTCGAGCTTCTTGTGTGTTGTTGGAGCTGCACTCATCCAGGCAAGTGGAGAATATTCCATCACAATCCTGTCTTGTTCCTTGTAGATGGTGGACAGGCTTTGGGGAGTCAGGAGCTGAGTTACTCGCCGACGGATTCCTATTGTCACGTGAGCCTCCTTTTAAGAAAGGTTTTGTTTTACCACACGGCTTCAGTGATATCATTTGTGGGTGGAGCTGGGCTGTGGCTGTCAGGTGAGAGGGGGTTTAGTGTTTGGGTTTCAGTTTTGTTTTGTACATTTGGACTCCAGAAAAAGAAGCAGTGTTGGAAAAATCAGTATGTCAAGCTGCAGGAAGTTTATCTGTCTTCTCTGTTTTAATTTTAAAGCTGCTCAAGTCAACTGAAAACACATTGGGTGTGGCAAACTGCCTTGGTAACCTTAAAGCTACAGTTGCTTTCCTGAAGGAGTTTTGAATTTGCTGATTGGAGGCTGGATCAGAATCTCAGGGAAAGGACCAGTCCATTCAAGTGAGATTACAATGTGCTGGGCCATACCCTTGACAGGAGTTTTGGTTTATTGGATTTTGTATTGAATTGGAACAGCTAAGGGGGGATTCATTAAGAGGTATATACATAGATTACTGTAGCTGTTGTGTGATTTTTCATGTTAGCAATTGATACCAAATTCTTGCTAAGTGTTTTATATGTGCTCACTACATTCTTATAATAAACTTTGTTTTGATAAAGGCGCCTAGGAAGTCTGATGAATCACACCTGAGGTGAAGGCTCATCCTAGCCAAATTCAACATAAAGGTTATAGGTCAGGTGTGTTTCATCGTACACTTTGGAGTTTCTAAGCCCTAACACATAACACTAGCCTCTGACCTGCTTTTGTAGCCACAGTGTTGATATGGCTAGTCCAGTTGAGTTTCTGGTCAATAGTAACCACCAGGATGTTGATAGTGGGGATTCAGCAATGTTAATACCATGGAATATCAAAAGAAGATGATTAGATTCGCTCTTGTTGGAGATGGTCATTGCCTGGTACTTGTGTGACACAAATATTACTTGCCACTTATCAGCCTAAGCCTGAATATTATCCAGGTCTTGCCAAATAAGGGCACAGACCGCTTCAGTATCTGAGGAGTTGTGAATGGTGTTGAAGACTGTGCGAACATCCCCATATCTGATGGAGGGAAGGCCATTGATGACGCAGTTAGAGATGGTTGGGCCTCAGACATTATCCTGAGGAACTCCTGCAGTGATGTCCTGGAACTAGTATGATTGACCTCCAACCACCACAACCATCTTCCTTTGTTTTAGGTATGACTTAATAGATTCTTCTCCTGATTCCCATTGGCTCCATTTTTGCTTGGGCTTCTTGATGCCATACTCAAATGCTGCCTTGATGTTACGGGCAGTCACTCTCACCTCACCTCAGCTGTAATGAGGTGAGGAACAAAATTGTCTTGACAGGACCCAAATTGAGCATCAGTGAGCAAGTTATTGCTGAGTAAGTGCTGCTTGATAGTGTTGTCGGTGACACCTTTCATCACTCTGCTGATGATCAAGAGTTGATTGGTGGGACAGCCCTTGGCTGGGTTGGATTTGTCCCATTTTTTGTGGTCAGAACACACCGGGGCAGGTTACCTTATTGCCAAGTAGATGCCAGCGTTGTAGCCGAACTGAAACTACATGGCTAGGAGCACAACAAGTTCAGGACCATTGCCAGAATGCTGAGGGGCCCATGTTTTTGAAGTATCCACTGCCTTCAACCATTTCTTGATATTGGGGCAGTGAATCAATATTGTTGAAGTCTGGCATCTGGAGACCTCAGAAGAAGGCTGAGATGGATCATCCACTCAGCAACTCTGCCTGGAGATGTTTGCAAATGATTCAGCCTTGTCTTTTGCACTGATGCACAGGGCTCCCCCTCCCCCCCCCTTATCGAGGATGGAAATATTTGTGGAGTCTCCTCCTCCGGTTAGTTGTTTAATTGTCTACCACCATTCACAACTGGATGTGGCAGATGTGCAGAGTTTAAATCTGCTCCATTGTTTGTGGGATTGCTCAGCTCTGTCTACTGCAAGCTGCTCCCACTATCTGCCACGCAAGTGGTCCCTGTGTTGTAGCTGCATTGTAGCTCAAACATACAGCAAAGTGATAATTTTTAGTCAAACACTTCAGATATCAAAGAGCATAGAATCATAGAATTTACAGTGCAGAAGGAGGCCATTCGGCCCATCGAGTCTGCATCAGCTCTATGTCAGCCCACGCCTTTACCCTATCCCTGTAACCCAGTAACCCCACCTAAACTTTTTGGACACCAAGGGCAATTTATCATGGCCAATCCACCTAACCTGCACATCTTTGGACTTTGCATCTGAGGTGTTCTGCAGAATTCCTTGTATCCCTATCAGTTTCTGGATAGAATGAGTTTGAAATCAGGGAGCTATTTCGATTACCTGATTAATGACCATCGATAATCTTTTGTGGTGAACAAGGAGTTTCAGCCACATTGTCAAAAGCCATTGATATTCAATAGAAGGTAGACAATGAACTTTAGTACTTTATTGTGAACACTCAGTCTTGGTTGCCCTCCTTTGTTACATGTCAGAGCAGGGGTCATAGATTCTGGGAGATTATTGTCCCTGAGGTGGATTCTCCGCACCTGGCCGGCAGTACCAAGATTCCCGATCCGGCAGAGAACCAAGCATCGAGCTAAAAATAGGATCAACGCTGGCCGCCAACCCCATACTGATGCTCCAGTTCCCCGCCAGCGGCATCAACGAGCTACACGCACCACGCCGACTGGATGCTGCAAATGGGTCTTTTGCACCCACATGCATCCACTTAACAGGCCAGAAGCCTGATTCTTCAGGCCCCCGTGACGCTCCAGGTCTCTCCGATGGGGGGTGTCTCTGTTCAGAGATTCACGCGTGGACCCCACAGTGATCAGTATGTAACGTAGGTGCCCTCCAAAGTCCATCGGAGGGTCGCACTCCCTCACACAATGCAAATCCACCCCATCACACCCCCATCAGACCCCCAACAGAGACCTCCCCATCAGACTCCCACATCAGACCCCCAACAGAGACCCCAGCAGAGACCCACCATCAGACTTCCCGACAAAGACCCTGAACAGAGACACCACCCCATCAGAGGCCGCCAAAAGAGATCCCCCTCAGAACTCCAATAGAGGCACCCAACAGAGATACCCCCTTCTATCAGACCTCCCCATCAGAGCTCTCATCATACCCCCATCCCCCTCCCCATCATTAGAGATCTCTGCCTGAAAGCTGAGCTGCAGTCTAGGCAGTAGATTGAAAAATCATTGCATTTTCACTTACTCTTTCCTGACATCTGCTGCCTGAGACAGAAGCGCAGCTGAGTGCTTTGACGTCCCCTTCCTCACTGCAGGAAGGACCTAGCTGCCTTTGATGTGGTGAGGGGCTGTCAATCAAAGCAAGAGTGTTTATAAACATTGTGCTTAGCATCAGAAAAGGGTAATGGAGATGCATTCAAGAGAGAAGGGAAAGATCAATAAACAATCCACCAAGAAGCTGACTGTGGAGTAATAAAACTATAAATCACTGGTTAATGGTACGTATTACTGTGCAAAATTGAATGGAAGATCTTAATTTCAAAGGCTGCCAAGGGATTTCAAGCCCTTTGAGGTGCACAGGCCTCTGACACTTTTAACAGCTGCTGCTTTAAACACTTCTGCCTGAGACAGCAGGTATTAGGAAAGGGTAAGTGACAATGCAGTGATTTTTCAACCTACTGCCTGAACTGCTTCAACTTGAAAGCAGGGGTCTCTGATTGGGGCACGGGGGGGGGTCTGATGGGAGGGCTGGGGGGATGCGATGGGGGTTTTATTTTGGGTGCACGTCTGATGGGGATCTCTGTTGGGGGTCTCTGTTGGGGAGTTTCAATTGGGGGTCTCTGTTGGGGGGCTGATGAGGGGTCTGACGATGGGATCTGATGGTGTGGTCTGATGGGGGTGCCTCATAGGAGTCTCTTTTGGGGGTTTGATGGTGTGTCTGATGGGACGTCTGATGGTGGGATCTGATGGGGTGGTTTGCTAGGGTTCTCTATTAGGGCTCTGATGGGCGTCTTTGTTGGGTGTCTCTGTTGGGAGTCTGATGGGGTGGTCTCTATTGGGGGTTGCTGTTGGGGGCCTGATGGGTGAGTCCCTGTTGGAGGTGTCTTTGTTGGGGTTCTATTGGGAGTTTAATGGGGGTATTTAATAGGGTGGGGGGCAGGATTTGCATTGTGCAGGGATGGGGTTCTCTGATGGACTTTGGTGGACACCTACCATACACATGTACCTCATTGACCACTGCGGGATGTATCGCGCCAGGGCCATGTTTGGAAATACCTGCATCAATCCATGCCCATGTGAATCACGGCTGAGAGGCCTGGAGCATCATGTGGGCTAGAGAATCAGGCTTCCAGCACGTTAATCAGATGCATATGGATGCAAATGGCCCATTTGCATCCTCCTGCCGGCGCGGGACGTGTAGCTTGCTGCCACCACCACTGACGGGGGACTGGAACATCGGAAAGGGGTCCTGTTCTGAGCCCGACGCTCGGACTGGGTACCCTGCTACCGACGGTGGAGAGTGGAGATTCCATCTCTTACTTTTTGGGGTGGAAAATAACCTGGGTCCAGTTATGTAAACATTGCCTCACAGAAATGGGTTATTTGGCCCAACTGATCTTGGCTGATGTTCAGGCTCTACACAAGCCCCCTCTCCACCTGCAATGCTCACCTCAACCACTTCCATGTGGTAACAAGTTCCACCTTCCCACTACTCTGGGTAAAAAAAGAAATGGGCCCCTCCAATTTACATTTGGAACCAATGCCTGGACAATGCAGCAAAGGGGATCCCACAGCTAAGTTGGCATGTTTTCCATCCATTTTATACCTTTGACTTCCATCTCACCCCTGAGCCATCCTGGACCACACATAGTGTGCCCTTCTGAGGTTGGCAGAGATGTTGTCTCCAAGTGGGACTTCCAACACCTAGCTTTTCGCAAGCAGGACACAGGGTGGAGGAGTGACGCAGGGTGGAGAATTAGTACAGAGGTTACCAATTATTCGGGGTGGAATTCACCGTCCGTTCACCATCCGGAATCTCCGTTGTTGTGAATAGGAAATTTGGCTGAGCGTTAAATTCTCCATCTTAGCTTGCAAAGGTAGCAGGGCAGACTCGCAACAGAGAATCCCGGCCCTGGTGATTAATTTCCTTCCCAATCTGCCAATTTGCCAATCTTGTCTTGTGCCTGATGTTAAAATGGTGGCATAAATTATAAAGTGATTGATTACGAACCTCACCTTGAAGAGCACAAAATCCACCAAAAATAAAAACTGTTCAGTCTTTATAATCTAAAATGGATCTAAAATGGTGATAACCTAAAATAGATGCCAGGCATGAAAGAACACTGCTTTATGTTGGTAGCTAAATTTTACAATTTTGGTGATCGTCCACCCACGTCATACTATATGCAAATGCACTACTGGACCAAGCACCCAAGTAAATGTCTCCGAATTTCCTCTGCATGGTTCACAACAGTTGTTTGGTGGTGAAAGGAAATATCCATCATACAGGAACGAGATGTGTCATTCGACATTCTTACCTTCATATGATGTTTCACAGGAGAGATTTACATGATGAGGTAGCCATCCCATTCCGCTGTCCATGGCTCAGTGTGAACAATCTTGAACAAGTCAGAAGATTATATGGGTTAAAATGCTCTAGTCTCTCGAGTAGGACAAAATCTAGGTTGAGACTTCAGTGCAGTACTGAACGCTGGACGTTGGATTTCAAGTCTTTCAGATGAAGTGTTAAACCGAGGCCCTGTTTGTTCTCAGGTGAATGCATGGATTCTCATTGCATTATTTCAGAGAAAAGGGAATATTTTTCTTGTGTTCTGGGCAATATTTTTCCCTCAGCCAACATCACTAATACAGATGATCTAGTCACTTTGCTCTTTGCTATTTGTGTGATTTACTATGTACAAATTTGCCTGCTGAATTTCTTACATTGACTACATTCATTGGCTGGGTCATCCTGTGACTATGGAAGGTGCTATATAAATGCAGATTGTTCTTTTTTTTCTCTACAACATTCCATCTCAAAGCTATACAGAGCTAGTGTCAAACCCTGCAAAATAAAATGGACACTAGCTTGAATCACAGCCCCCACCCCACCCCTCCCGTTGAAGCAATTGGCTTGCTATTGTTTAAAATAAACTCTGTTCTGTATTCACCAACAAAACCAGAACATGTTGGAACCCTCAGCAAACCAGGTAACACCTGTAAAGAAAGAAAAATGGAGACCATGCCAGATCGAGGTCAGGGTTCTGACAAAGGCCTCATCCTGGAATATTAACATTCCTTCTTTTTCCAGATGCTGCCTGACTCGCTGAGTGTTTCCAGCATTCTCTGATTTTGTTTCACATTTCCAGAAGTTGCGATATTTTTATTTTGGCTCCATGCATTTCACATCTGGATCTCTTGATCGAATGTCACGCGATGACAGGAAAGTGACTCCTTCCAGAGAAGAGGGTAACGGAGCAACACGGAGGCAACAGAAATAGAAATGCCAAATGTCAAGTGTTTTCTCTGCTGACAGTTTCATCAAAAATGTTATTGTAATATGTCAAACAATCAACCATGTCCTAACATTGTGGAATTTGTGCTAGATCACTGACGGACTATACTGAGACGGAAAGATGTTGCACTGAGGAATACTGTACCAGATTATTAATGTATGGTACTAAGACTGTGGCGTACTGTACTGGGCTTTTGATAAACTGCATTGGCAGGCAGACATATAACTGTACTAGATGACTGATATGTCGTATTGATACCGAGATAAACTGCACTAGATAATTGATAAACCGTATTGGCACTCTGACAGCTTGTTTTTAAAAAAAATAATTTTTATTAAAGGTTTTCATAAAATATCAATGACAAAATGAGAAAGAAAAAAGAACCCAACAGGGTTAAGTACAAAACGCAATCTAAAAAACCAACCCCCCAAACCCCTCCCCCCCCGTACCTAAATAAGAAATTAACATTAACACCCCGACTTAAGACAACAGGTGTATACACCCCCTCAGACCCTTCCAGCGTAAATAACAAAGAAAAATAAAGTAACCCCCACCCCCCGAGCTGCTGCTGCCATTGACCAATGTCTATCGTTCTACCAGAAAGTCTAAGAACGGTTGCCACCGCCTAAAGAACCCTTGTACCGACCCTCTCAAGGCGAATTTCACCCTCTCCAATTTAATGAACGCTGCCATAATCGCTGATCCAGGATTCCACGCTTGGGGGAGTCGTATCTTTCCACTGAAGGAGAATCCTTCACCGGGCTACCAGGGACGCAAAGGCCAGAATTCCGGCCTCTTTCGCCTCCTGCACTCCCGGCTCCTCAGCCACCCCAAATATTGCAAGCCCCCAGCCCTGTTTGACCCTGGATCCTACCACCCTCGACACTGTCCTCGCGACGCCCTTCCAAAATTCCTCCAACGCTGGGCATGCCCAGAACATATGGCTGTGATTTGCTGGGCTCCCTGAGCACCTAACACACCTGTCCTCACCCCCAAAGAACCTGCTCATCCTTGTCCCGGTCATGTGTGCCCTGTGCAGCACTTAAACTGTATGAGGCTGAGCCTCGCGCATGAAGAGGAAGAGTTCACCCTCCCTAGGGCATCTGCCCACGTCCCCTCTTCGATCTCCTCTCCCAACTCCTCCTCCCACTTACCTTTCAACTCCACCACCAAGGCCTCCTCCTCCTCCTGCATCACCTGGTAAGTTTCCGAGATCTTCCCCACTCCCACCCACCCCCCCCGGGAGCACCCTGTCCTGTAGTGTGTGTGGCAGTAGCCGTGGGAATTCCACCACCAGCCGTCTGGCAAACGCCCTTACCTGTAAGTACCTGAAGGTGCTCCCTGGGGGGAGCCCGTACTTCTCCTCCAGCTCACCCAAGCTCGCGAACTTCCCGTCCACAAACAGGTCCCCCAACTTTCGTATCCCTGCCCTGTGCCACCCCGAAAACCCTCCACCTGTTCTTCCTGGGGCAAACCGGTGGTTCCCCCGTAATGGGGTCCACGCTGAGGCCCTAACTTCCCCCCTATGCCGCCTCCACTGCCCCCAAATTTTGAGGGCCGCCACCACCACCGGGCTCGTGGTATACCTCCTTGGAGGGAGCGGCAGCGGCGCCGTTGCCAGCACCCCCAGACTCGTACCCACACAGGACGCCGTCTCCAGCCTCTTCCATGCAGCCCCCTCCCCCTCCATCACCCACTTGCGCACCATCGTCGCATTGGCGGCCCAGTAGTACCCACAGAGGTTGGGCAGCGCCAGCCCCCCCCTATCTCTACTCCACTCCAGGAACACCCTTCTCATCCTCGGAGTCGCTCGCGCCTACACAAACCCCATTATACTTCTGTTAACCCTTCTGAAAAAAGCCTTCGGGATAAACATGGGGAGGCACTGGAACAGGAACAAAAACCTTGGGAGCATCGTCATTTTGATTGACTGCACCCTACCCGCCAGGGACAGTGGCAACGCGTCCCACCTCTTGAACTCCTCCTCCATTTGCTCCACCAGCCTTGTAAAGTTAAGCCTATGCAGGGCCCCCCAGCTCCTGGCCCCTTGGACCCCCAAATATCTGAAGCTCCTCTCCGCCCTTTTTAGTGGGAGCTCGCCAATCCCCCTCTCCTGGTCCCCTAGCTGAACTACGAACAGCTCACTCTTCCCCATATGGAGCTTGTACCCCGAAAAGTCCCCGAATTCCCTAAGGATCCTCATTACCTCTGGCATTCCTCCCACCGGGTCCGCCACATACAGCAGCAGGTCGTCTGCATAAAGTGACACCCTATGCTCCTCCCCACCCCGCACCAACGCCCTCCAGTTCCTCGACTCTCTCAGTGCCATAGCCAGGGGTTCAATCGCCAGTGCGAAGAGCAGAGGGGATAAGGGACACCCCTGTCTCGTCCCTCGGTGCAACCGAAAGTACTCGGACCTCCTCCTATTTGTGGCCACACTCGCCATCGGGACCTCATACAGCAGCCTAACCCACCTGACAAACCCCTCCCCAAACCCGAACCTCTTCAGCACCTCCCACAGGTACCCCCACTCTACCCTATCGAAGGCTTTCTCAGCGTCCATCGCCACCACTATCTCCGCCTCCCCCTCCCTCGCCGGCATCATGATAACGTTCAAAAGCCTCCGCACATTCGCGTTCAACAGTCTCCCCTTCACAAACCCCGCCTGGTCTTCATGGATGATCTGCGGCACACAATCCTCAATCCTCGTGGCTAAGACCTTCGCCAGCACCTTGGTATCTACATTTAGCAAGGAAATCGGTCTGTAAGACCCACATTGCAGGGGATCCTTGTCCCCCTTCAGGATCAAGGAGATCAGTGCCCGGGACATGGTCGGGGGTAAGGCCCCCCCCTCCCTTGCCTCATTGAACGTCCTAACTAACAGCGGGCCCAACAGGTCCATATATTTCTCTGACAGCTTGTTTACTAACTAACTGGGTTTTTGGCTGACTGTCATTGAGACATACTGTATTGATCAGAGGAATACTGGATTGATTCAGACACGTGACCGTACAAGATTATTGAGCTGCTATACTGAGACATGGATAGATTACTCAGACTGTACAGAACCGCCCAGGTTGTTACTGAGACACTAATGTTGTGATATACTCGCTGATGCTGTCAGATATTTCTCCAATATAAACAAGAATAAAATACTCTTTGCCTTCCTATGATGCCACAATCCGGTGGAATGCCCCAACTCACAATATAATTTGTCAAACCACCTCAGATTATTGCAGACTTTAGTTTTCAATCAACGCAATGCAGTGTGATTCCCGCAGCACCTCGACTGAATGGGCTCAGAACTCAGTGGCTGGCGTGCAGCTACTATGCCTGCAACAAGCCACTTTTATATTTCTGGTTTTATCACAGTGAAATGTAAAGAGTGCACTTAACAGCTGGGCGAAAACCTCACCAACATCTGCAATTGTTCAGCTTCTCTGAATTGCTAGGTTTTATTTTTACTCACTCCTCTCCCCACCACGTGTTCTTTTTCTAGTTTTCTCGGTGCCAGGATTACTGTTTGTGAAGGTTGTGGGGCTGGGATGGGGATATATTGGCTCCTGACAGAAGACTGTACAAGTTGAGTGGGGGAATGAAGAAAAGATTGGGCTCAGCTCTGAGTTCATCTCTGATCACTGCCCACAGCCAGCCAACTTGTTGCAGCGTGAAAAATGGCCACGTTAGATTGGTGTTCATGAGTTCCAGGATATTCTGTCCTTATAAGAATTAATGGCTGCCAGAGAGGTGGATAGGAATATTAGTCTTCGGCAGTAACTCACAGGTGGGAGCTTTGGGCTTGCTGATTGCCTGGTCCCTCCATGGGGCCATTAACATGTCACGTGACCAACATGGCATGACACTGGACAGCCCATGGGCCAACTCAGCTAAGGAAGGTGGAAGGGTGGGGAAGCTGATCACCTGTAGAGAGGGACAGGATGTCTGTGTGCCAGTGGTCCAGGCTATTCTTTAGGATCTGGGGGCCCTACATAACTTACTGCTTTGGATCCTCTTCCTCTTCATCATCTGGTTTGCCCTTGAAATTGAATCAGAGTCTCAATTACACTGTAATTTGAATAAATAAGCCTTCCTCCTGACTAGTCTGGGTTACCCAACAGAAGGCTCCAGTAAATATCACAGCAAGTCATAGGGCAGTCCTTTTAGATTCACTAACTGTCTCCATTTACATTAGACAGAGCAAGTTAAAATTCACCCCAGTGAAATATATTTTTACCTGAATCCAGAGCAGCCGTGGTCAGTGGAAGCACTCTTGCCTTTCAGTCAGATGATTGGAGGGGTAGTCTCATGGATAGCGCCAAGGTCCTGTCTGCCCTCTCAGGCAGATGTCAAAGGTGCTCGAGTACCATTTCAAAAAAGGACAAGGAGGTTCTCCTTGGTTTCCTCATGAATATTTATTCCTCAACCAACATTAGAAAACAGATTGGATGTTATTTTGGCCAAAGGATGAAAACAGGCACACAATGGATAGAGTGCTAATAAGAGTGGTTTGTTTGAAAGTCTGGATTTAGAACACAATTTTGATCCTTATTGCTGACAGCCATAATTGGAGTTTGCCTGGTGGTGCTCAATCAGAAACCTGCAGGTTTAGCACTTAGGGGCCGATTATATGCGCAATTTCCATGGAGCAGTACATTCCTGCACTCTGAAGGATGGAGTGCCTGGTTGGAACACAAGCAGTGCATTGCAGGATGGTGCAGGAACAGAGGAGAAAGCACACAGATTCTCAGATGTGGACTGGAGCCCCAGGTGGAGGTCCAGAGGCAGAGGGATGTCCTGTACCTGCAAGCAGGAATGAAGCCTCATGTCCTCCTCCCATTCCTCATAAGGGGACCCCTATCAGAATATCAATGACCAATCATTCCCTTTCTCCTAGTGACTCCTACAAGATGTCCAATATAGTGAGTAGCTCAGCATTTTTTCTCGTTACATTCTCAGAGTAGTTGGAGAATAAATGTTGCTCGATTGTTAACGAAGTCTCGACAATGCAACCCAGAAACTATTCCAATGTATTTCAGAGGTCTTCTTCACAACTTCAGCTACAATGGAAGATGGTCATAAACATTATGGTTAGTGTCAAAGCAGGGTAATGGTACATTCAAGTGTGAAGCGAAAGATCAGTGAACAATCCACCAAGCAACTGTCTCTGGAGTCATAACACTGCCATATTAATAAAAGCAAATTACTGCGGAAAGAGAAAATGCTGGAAAATCTCAGCAGGTCTGGCAGCATCTGTAGGGCGAGAAAAGAGCTAACGTTTCGAGTCCAATGACTCTTTGTCAAAGCTAAACTACCATATTAATACTGTGGCTACCAGGGCAGGTCAAAGGTTAGAAATCCTATGGCGAGTAACCCACCTCCTGATCCCCCAAAGCCTGTCCACTATCTATTTGTTTTTAAAAATAAATTTAGAGTACCCAATTGTTTTTTTTTCCAATTAAGGGGCAATTTGGCATGGACAATCCACCTAAGCTGCACATATTTGGGTTGCGGGGGTGAAACCCATACAGACACAGGGAGAATGTGCAAACTCCACACAGACAGTGACCCAGAGCCTGGATCAAACCCGGGTCCTCAGCGCCGTAGGCAGCAGTGCTAACCACTGCGCCACCATGCAGCCCCTGTCCACTATCTACAAGGCACAAGTCAGGAGTGTGATGGAATACTCTCCACTTGACTGGATGAGAGCAGCTCCAGGCAACAACACTCAAGAAGCCTGACACCATCCAGGACAAAGCAGCCCTTTTGATTGCTCCTCCTTCCACAAACATTCAAACCCTCCAAAACCAACAAACAGTGGCAGCTGTGTGTACCATCTACAAGTTCCACTGCAGTAACTTGCCAAGGTTCCTTAGACAGCACCTTCAAAACCCACGACCATTACAATCTAGAAGGACAAGAGCAGCAGATCCCTGGGAACCCACCATCTGGAGGTTCTCCTCCAAGTCACTCAACACCCTGACTTGGAAATATACCGCCATTCCTCCACTGGCGCAGGGTCAAAATTCTGGAACTCCCTCCCAAACAGCACAGTGGGTGTACCTACACCTCAAGGACTACAGCAGTTCAGGAAAGCAACTCACCGCCATGTTCTGAAGGGCAGCCCTGGGCCCGATCCTGGCAGTGCCAACTTGGCACCCAGACAGCCTGGCAGTGCCCCGGCACCCTGGCAGTGTCACCTCTACACCCTGGCAGGCAGGAATAGCCGAGGAGGAAGAGAGTCATGCGGGATGTCCCAAAATGGCTTTTTCACCAGCGGGACTTAATCTCTGATTTACCCTGCCGCCCGCCAGTGATATATCAATGCTCCTGCCATGCAATGATGGAAACCCCATTCAAATTCATTTAAGTATAATTAGTGGACATTCCTGCTGAAAAATACCACCTACATACAAAAGTTATCCACCCAGCGGTGTGGTGTCATACCGCCAGGGTTCCCAACAGGTTTTTACAAACAGAGAACAAGCAAATAGAATTCTCTGCGGACGCACAGGTAAGGAAAGTAGTCGGGGGAAGGGTTATACCTGAGCAGTATCCTGGCACTATCCCCTGGCATTGCCAGGGGGCTTCCATTGGGGAAGTTCGGGGCCTTGGAGGGGTGTGAGGAGGTGCGGGGGGGTAGGGGGATAGTCGGGGAGGTTCAATGTCAGTGGAGGTTTCCCTGTCAGCAGTTTTCCATGTTCGTGGGGTGTGATGTGCCATCAATTATAACAAGGACAAGTTGTGGAACAAAACTGTGGCTTTAATAAGCTAAACTAGAACCTGCTAGTAATTGATCCCGAACTGGGGCAGGGCCAGAGGTCGGCCACCTTTATACAGAGCCTGAGGGGAAGAGCCACAGGCAGAGCCAGCAGAGACAACAAACAATATATACAATACAGTAACAGTGGTTTACCACAATATATACAATACAGTAACAGTGGTTTACCACAATATATACAATACAGTAACTGGTTTACCACAACATATATAATACAGTAACAGTGGTTTACCACATTCACCCCCTGTTAAAAAAAAAAGAGTCCGGCGGGTGTGAAGTGGAGTTAAAGATCGAGTCTGTCAGGGGCTTTGACCTTCCACCGTGAACACCTCAGTCCCGGCTGTGGTGTGGGCACTGGTGTCGAGACCTGCATGTCTGGGAGCCTGTCGTCTTTTTCTTCGTCCAGTAGTTGAGTCGGTGGAGAGGGAGACGGTGCAGGGGCGGGGGTGGTGGTGATGGTCGCTGGGGGGCCTGCGGGTGCAAAATTCCGAAGCAGCCGAGTAGTGGTGGAGGCAGGCGTGTAGGGTCGGGGGTGGTGGTGATGGTCACTGGGGAACCTGCGGGTGCCAAATCCCGAAGGGAGACTGTGTCCTGCTGCCCGTCATGGTGTGCCACGTAGGCATATTGTGGGTTGGCATGGAGGGGAAGAACCCTTTCGATCAGGGGATCCGATTTATGACTCCTCGCATGGTTCCAGAGGAGGACGGGCCCTGGGACTGTCAGCCAGGACGGGAGCGAGACCCCGGAGGTGGACTTCCTGGGGAAGACAAACATTCATTCGTGAGGGGTCTCATTGGTGGCAGTGCACAGGAGCGACCGGATGGAGTGGAGTGCATCGGGAAGGACCTCCTGCCAGCAGGAGAATGGGAGACTTCTAGACCGTAGGGCAAGAAGGACGGCCTTACGGACCGTCACGTTCTCCCTCTCCACTTGTCCGTTTCCCCGGGGGTTTTAGCTGGTAGTCCTGCTTGAGGCCTTGCTAAGCAGGAACTGACGCAACTCGTCACTCATGAAAGAGGAACCCCGATCGCCATGGATGTAGGTGGGGAAACCGAATAAGGCGAAGAGACTGTGCAGGGCCTTGGCGACAGTGGCCGAGGTCATGTCAGGGCATGGGATGGCAAAAGGGAAATGTGAGTACTCGTCAATAATGTTGAGGAAGTACATGTTACAGTCAGTGGAGGGGAGGGGCCCTTTGAAGTCGATGCTAAGGCACTCAAAGGGACAGGAAGCCTTTACCAGGTGCGCTCTGTCTGGCCGACAGAAGTGTGGTTTGCACTCCGCGCAGACCTGGCAGTCCCTGGTCATGGTCCTGTCCTCGATGGAGTAGGGCAGGTTGCGGGCCTTGACAAAATGAAAAAAATGGGTGACCCTGGGTGACAGAGGTCATTGTGGAGGGCCCGAAGTCGGTCTACTTGTGCACTGGCACATGTACCGCGGGATAGGGCATCTGGGGGCTCATTGAGCTTCCCAGGTCGATACAAGATATCGTAATTGTAGGTGGAGAGTTCGATCCTCCACCTCAGGTCATTCTTGATCTTACCCCGCTGTGTGTTATTAAACATGAAGGCAACCGACCATTGGTCAGTGAGGAGAGTGAATTGCCTGCCGGCCAGGTAATGTCTCCAATGTCGCACAGCTTCCACAATGGCTTGGGCTTCCTTTTTGACGGAGGAGTGTCGAATTTTGGAGGCCTGGAGGGTACGGGAGAAGAAAGCCACGGGCCTGCCCCCCTGGTTGAGGGTAGCGGCCAGGCCAAAGCCAGACGCATCGCTCTCCACCTGGAACGGGATGGACTCGTCTACTGTGTGCATTGCGTGTGAGTCGCGGGCCTTGTCCGCATAATTGGGGACCCACTGGGCATAATAGGAGAAGAACCCCAGGCATCTCTTCAGGGCCTTGGGGCTGTGGGGGAGGGGAAGTTCCAGGAGGGGGCGCATGCGGTCGGGATTGGGCCCTAGGACCCCGTTTTCCACCATGTAGCCAAGGATGGCTAGGCGGGTTGTGCGGAAAACGCATTTCTCCTTATTATATGTGAGGGTGAGGAGCCTAGTGGTGTGGAGGAAATGTCGGAGGTTAGCGTCATGGTCCTGCTGGCCATGGCTGCAGATGGTGACATTATCCAGATACGGGAATGTGGCCCACAGCCCGTACTGGTCAACCATTCGGTCCATCTCTCGTTGGAAGACAGAGACCCCATTGGTGATGCCGAAGGGGACCCTGAGGAAGTGGTCGAGGTGGCCATCTGCCCCGAAGGCAGTGTATTGGCAGTCCTCCGGGCGGATAGGGAGCTGGTGGTACGCGGACTTCAAGTCACAGTGGAGAAGACTCAATACTGCGCAATTTGATTGACCATATCAGATATGCGGGAAGGGGGTACGCATCGAGCTGCGTGTACCGGTTGATCGTCTGACTGTAGTCGATGACCATCCGGTGCTTCTCCCAGTCTTGACGACCACCACTTGTGCTCTCCAGGGGCTGGTACTGGCCTCTATGATCTTCTCTCGCAGGAGTCACTGGACCTCTGACCTGATAAAGGCCTTGTCCCGGGTATTGTATCGTCTGCTCCTAGTGGCGACGGGCTTACAGTCCGGGGTGAGGTCAGCAAAGAGCGAGGGTGGAGTGACCTTAAGGGTCGCAAGGCTGCAGACAGTGAGGGGGGGCAGGGGTCCACCGAACTTCAAGGTAAGGCTTCGTAGGTGGCACTGAAAATCAAGGCCCAGTAATAGGGCAGCGCAGAGATGATGGAGGACGTAGAGCTTGAAATTAGCGTACTCTACGCCCTGTACCAAAAGGGTTGTGACACAGTACCCCCGGATCTCCACGGAATGTGATCCGGAAACCAGGGAGATTTTCTGGGTCGCGGGTAAAATTGGCAGGGAGCAGCGCCTTACCGTATCTGGGTGGATGAAGCTGTCAGTGCTCCCGGAGTCGGAGAGGCAGGTCGTCTCGTGCCCGTTGATCCGGACGGCCATCATGGATTTAGTGAGGTGATGAGTTTGAGACTGGTCGAGGGTGATGGAGGCGAGCTTCGGAAGGTGGGTGGGCTGGTCGAGAGTAGCAGAGGCCAGCGTACGACTGGATGAGCAGGGGTGCCGGGAGGCGGCGGGTGGCGTCGAAGTTGGCGGCCACCACGGGTCGCACGTGGCGGATGACGTGGTAGATGGGGGCAGTCCCAACAGGCAACATGCAGCGCTGCTGATGCTGAGTCTGGAAACTTTAGGAACAGGTCGGGCCTGGCAGACTTTGGCGAAGTGGCCCTTCTTTCCGCACCCGTTGCAGTTCGCGCTCTGTGCTGGGCTGCCTTGTCTGGGGTGCTTTCCCTGGCCACAGAAGTACCATCTCGGGCCTCCGGAGTTGGCGGAATGATGCGCGGCACAGGCTTGCGACGCACCCGGGTCGGGTGATGGCGGCGCCCATGACATGCACGAGGGTGCCGCGTGGTCGGAAGTGAAGGCATCCAGGTTATGGAAGGCCACGTCCAGCGAATTCGAGAGCTGCACTGTCTCGTGGAGGCCGCGTGTACCCCCTTCTAGCAGGCGCTGGTGGATGTAGTTAGATTTTATGCCAGCGACATAGGCATCCCTGATCAGCAGCTCCATGTGCTGGACAGCCGATACCGCCTGACAACTACAGTTCCGGCCGAGTACCCGCAAGGCGCGCAGGAATTCGGCCTGCGATTCTCCGGGGCGTTGACTCCTCGTGCCAAGGAGATGCCTAGCGTACACCTCATTTACTGCCTTTACATACTGCCCCTTTAGCAGTGTTATCGGCTCCGCGTACGAGGCAGCGTCCCTGATAAGGAGAAAAACCTGCGGGTTTACCCGGGCATTGAGGACTCTAAGCTTGTGGATGTCGGCGACGGCGTCGGCGGCAGATTCGAGGTAAGCTTCGAAGCAGCTTAGCCAGTGCTCAAATGTCGCAGTGGCGTCGGCTGCTTGGGTTGTCCAGTTGCAGGCGATCAGGCTTGAGTGATGCATCCATCTTTATCGTTTAGCTTATTAAATTGATATGCCATCAATTATAACAAGGACAAGTTGTGGAACAAATCTGTGGCTTTAATAAGCTAAACGAGAACCTGCTGGCAACTGATCCCGAACTGGGGCCGGGCCAGAGGTCGGCCACCTTTATACAGAGCCTGAGGGGAGGAGCCACAGGCAGAACCAGCAGAGACAACAAACAATATATACAATACAGTAACAGTGGTTTACCACAATATATACAATACAATAACAGTGGTTTACCACAGTATATACAATACAGTAACCGTGGTTTACCACAATATATATAAACCGTGGTTTACCACAGGGTGGAGGGGTCATTCCCTGCGGTTGGGATTTCCATGTCTATGGGGGGGGAAGGTTGGTTCTTTTTTGGGCCAGGTTCATTCAAAGCTCACTCTGCCAGCATGACGTCATGCGACCCGCCTCCGGGACTTTTTTTCAAAGTGTTTAAAAATTTGTCGAGAAGAGCTCGCAGCGCAGTCAGCAGGCCACACATAGCTGTCCGCACCCAAAGTAACACTCTGAAATAAAAAGAGAAATTTCCGCCCAAGGAGTTAGCACTAATGCCAAACGTTTTGTCAAAGAGGTAGATTTTAGGTAGTGTCTTAAAGGAGAAGAGGTCAAGAGATGGAAAATGTTTGGGAAAGAACCCCAGATTTTAAGGTTGAAGGCACAGTGACTGATGGTGGAGTGATTAACATCAAGGACTAAAAATGCACGAGGCCAGAATTGGCACAGAAATCTTGAAGGACTCTAGCCCTGGAGGAGATTATTGAGATAAGAATGGGCAAGGCCATTGAGTGATGTGAAAACAAGGGTAGTAATTTTAAATCGAGGTGCTGTTGGATCAGAAACCGATGTATGTCATCAAACACTGAGTTGGCTGAGTCCTAAAAGGCATAGCTGCTAGACTGGATAATCATAGGATCCATATAGTGCTGGAGGAGGCCATTTGGCCCATCGAGTCTACACTGATCCTCCGAAAGAGCACTCTACCCAGGTCGACTCCCCTACCCACCCCGCCCTATCAACATAACCTAACCTCTACATCCTTGGACATTAAGGTGTAATTTGGCATGGCCAGTCCACCTAACCTGCACATCTTTCAGCTGTGGGAGGAAACCGGAGCACCCGGAGGAAACCCACGCAGACACGAGGAGAACATTCAAGCTCCACACAGACAGTCACCGAAGGTCAGACTCGAACTTGTGTCCCTGGCGCTGCGAGGCAGCAGTGCTAACTACTGTGCACTGCGGCAGGCGCTAAGGGAACCAACACAGGGGAAACCCTCCATTGCGTTGTGCGGCACTACCACTATGCTAAAAGGAATAGACTTGAACCAGACCTAGCGACTCAAGGCAGGGCATCCATGAGACGCTGTGGGCCACCAGCACCAGAATTGTACTGGTTGGAGTCACACCTGGCACAAAGGAAGATGGTTGTGGTGGTTGGAGGACAATCATCTCAGCTCCAGGACATCATTGCAGGAGTACCTGAGGGTAGTATCCTCAGTCCAACCCTCTTCAGCTACTTCATCAATGACCGTCCTCCCATAATAAGATCAGAAGTGGGGATTATGTTATTCTCTAAGTCTGAATAAAGATTGTAGACTTCCAGTTAACACAAATACTTTATTCAGCAGGTTTGTTCTGTTTCCAGAGCTTAACTAGATATAAAACAGTCAAGAGGTATGACCAGTGAAGCTAAGGTAAGCTGCCTATGCTGAGCTGTCTCTATCTGCTGCTGCTCCCTAGCCCTGTGCTTCTGAAAGAGGCTGATCCTACCTTGGGCTGGACCCTTTATACCCGTCTCTGATGCTGCCCTCTAGTGATGCTGTGGCTGTTACATCTGTGCTGCAGTCCCTGGTGTATGTGCAGATGTATGTACAGATGTACAGATCACTACATCCCCCCCCCCCTTTTGATTTGATATGTTTTCTAGATTGGCCGCAAGAAAACTGTACATAACGAGTGGTGAGAATAACAAATCTGCACACTGTGAAAATGATAAAGTAATACAGAAACAATTAACTGTGTTGTGAGTCCATCGTGAGAAATGTCCATATTTGTCTCGTGCGTGTGTTGAAGTGTCGTTACAGATCTATCGGCCGGGTGCCTTACGGCTTCTGCTGGAGCGTCTTAACGGTGGTAGTAGGGATGATGGTTTTATGTCATCAAGAGTACTGTCTGGCGTTGTGTGGCGAGGAACATCCTGTGGACAAATGGACTCGGTCAAGTCCAGTGTGGGAAATACTGGTGTTGTAGGTCGAATCTCTAATAGATCCCGGCGGTTACGGCAAAAAAGTACTTCCGCAGACGATTTGCAATGTAGGACCGCGGTGCCTCCTGCCTTCGGCCCTCCAAGCCCCTGCCGACCATGCTGCCCGACTAAACTACAGTCTTCGACACTTCCTGGGTCCGTATCCCTCTATTCCCATCCTATTCATGTATTTGTCAAGATGCCCCTTAAATGGCACTATCGTCCCTGCTTCCACCACCTCCTCCGATAGCAAGTTCCAGGCACCCACTACCCTCTGTGTAAACAACTTGCCTCGTACATCTACTCTAAACCTTGCCCCTCGCACCCTAAACCTATGTCCCCTAGTAATTTACCTCTCTACCCTGAGGAAAAGCCTCTGAATATCCACTCTGTCTATGCCTCTCATAATTTTGTATACCTCTATCAGGTCGCCCCTCAACCTCCTTCGTTCCAGTGAGAACAAACCAAGTTTATTCAACCGCTCCTCATAGCTAATGCCCTCCATACCAGGCAACATTCTGGTAAATCTCTTCTGCACCCTCTCTAAAGCCTCCACATCCTTCTGGTAGTGTGGTGACCAGAATTGAACACTATACTCCAAGTGTGGCCTAACTAAAGTTCTATACAGCTGCAACATGACTTGCCAATTCTTACACTCAATGCCCCGGCCAGTGAAGGCAAGCATGCCGTATGCCTTCTTGACTACCTTCTCCACCTGTGTTGCCCCTTTCAGTGACCTGTGGACCTGTACACCTGTCGTTGAGAACCGGTGCGTTGCCGGGGTCTCGGAATTGCTTTGCTGGTAGGGTTGTCCGGATGTCTCTGCTGAAGAGCATTTGCGCTGGTGACAGTCCTGAGCTCAATGGGGTTGCTCGGTTCGATAACAGAGCTAGGTTGATGTCGGAACGTGACTCGGCTGCTTTGCTGATGAGTCATTTAATGATGTGGACACCTTTTTCCCCTGTTCCATTTGATTACGGGTAGCGATTCTGTGTTGCACCATTGTCTGACCTCGACGTTTTCCTGTGTTTGTGGTATTGATTCTGTATTTCATCGTTTGTGAAAGCTGTTTTGCTTGTTTGTCTGGAGCAGATGTGAATTTGTGAGATTCTTTATCATGCCATAGCATGTTTGTAGTCTTGTCATTGTTTCACAGTGTGCTGTGGCATTGTCCTTCACGTACAGAGTTGTACCATGTTGTATAGGTCGTTGTTTCATTGTTGTTGTTTCTGTCGTTTCATTGTCGTTCTTGTTGTTGTTTTTGTCGTTTCTGTCTTGGTTGTTTTCGTTGGCGTTCTTGTTGTTGTCGTTCTTGTTGTTCTTTTTGTCTCGCTTGTTGATTCTGTTTTTGTTGTTTTTGCTTTTATTCATGTTCTTTTTCTTGTCGTGCTTGTTGTTTCTGGGATGCTTCTTGTTGCTTTTGTCGTTCTTGTTGCGCTGCGTGTTGTTTTTGTTGTTGCTGTTGTTGTTCTTGTTTCTGCCGTGCCTCTTGCGGTTTTTGTTGTTCTTGTTGTGCTCAATAAGTGTGCCATGTGGATGATTTGAATCATTGTCACAGTTATTGGTGTCAGTGTCCTTTGTGGCATCTGCTACATTGAGCGTATCTTCTTGAGAATTGTGAGAATGATCTGATGTTGCATTGATGTTGGAGACATCAGTCATTTGAGGTGGGTTCGAATACCTCTTCTTTGCTTACTTGGTACTCCTCTTCTAAAGTCATTTCTGGTTCACTTGAATTATCATTGAGTTCTTGGTGCTCCTCTTTTGGAGTCATTTCAGGTTCATTTGAATCATCTGTGATCTCTTTGTGCTCCTTTTCTGGAGTCAAAATCTTCAGGTTTCTATTGAAGTGGTCTCTCTGGACTCATGGGTGGCCGTCCTCTGATTATTGAATGCTTCTGAGCAGACGAGCTGAGATATGTCAGTCTCGCTGTGATCCTGCACATCCTGTATGGGAATTGTGATTTCTTCGTCACTTGTCTCGCATACAGTGGGTAGACATTCAGTGTCTTCTTCTGGTGGCTCAAATAAGCTTGATAGATCTTCATAGTCTTGTACATGCATGGCGTTCGCTATGGAGTGTTTGCTTGCTTCCATTTTTGAGTCTGTCACCGAGCTGTCTGTGGAGGCTTGCGTCGCTCTCTTTGTGGAGGCTTGCGTCGCTCTCTTTGTGGAGTCCTTCATCACTCTCTCTGTAGAGGCTTGTGCTGCTCTCTCTGTGGAGCCCTTCATTGCTCTCTCTGTGGAGTTTGTCATTGCTCTCTCTGTGGAGTTTGTCATCGCTCTCACTGTGGAGTCCGTCATCGCTTTCTCTGTGGAGTCTGTCATCGCTCTCTTTGTGGAGTCGTGCAGTATTCTCGCTGTAGAGTCGACCTGTGCTCCTTCAACTGAGTCGTTCTGTGCTCTCTGTGTGGCGTCGTCTTCGTCTTGGGTATTGCTGTCATCCAATGTATCGACGATCTGCCATGGCACCATGGTATTGGATTCATCTACCATGAGAAGAGTCGTATTGAGCTTTTCAACCATGTTGCTGATGCTGTGATCAGGATCTCCGAATAACTCAGCCATGTCTGAGCAGTATTGTGTGTATTGTTCGATAGACAACTCATTCCTGTTTGTTTCAGAGTTGTGATCATTCTCTTCATGTTCAATGAACAAATCATCTTCTTGTGTGGAGGCTGGGACCCTTCGTGATGCGTGGACCACTCTCTGTTTCTTGGCGTCAGGCCGCAGCATAATCCTGCACTCACGAGTCGGGATGTCATATATTCTGGGCTGAAGATTCCCCAATCCGAAGAACTCATCGTCGGGGTCTTCATGGTACAACACCTCCAGTTGCGGTTCGGATTTGGTACTGGGGTAGCCATCTCCCAAGGTGAAATGTTCGCCTGAGTCGTAGTCTACAAGGACCATATCATCTTCTACGGTGGTGCTAACTGCTTGTTCCAGGGTGTTGTGAAAGTTATTTTCAACTGCTGGTGTAAGTTCGGGCATTTTTCTGTCTTTCGAGGCAAGAAAATTTGGTTTTGCAGCTTTAAATTTCTTTTTGTTCATTTTCGTGCATTTCCCTTTTAAGTGGGCGTGGTCCTGGTCCTCTGACGTCATGACGCTCCTGACGTCATGCGTAGGACTCGATGGCCCATGCGCACTCCGAGTTTCCTGTACTGTGCGTTCTTTTCGTAACTGCGCATGTGCAGCTCCTTTCTCAAGATGGCTGCCGCTCAGAACTTCCTTCAATCCTGCCTCTGCCTCGTGGTAAGTTTTGGTGCCGTTTTTTCCGATTTTCTTTTCTAGACACTGATTCTGTGTTTGTAAAGACTGACAGGATTGATTTTGTTTTTGTTCATAAGCAAGGCATTTTTGTATAGCAGTTTCTAGAGTTAGATGCTTATTTTGTGATAGTTCTTCACTCAAATGTTCATCAGCTAGTCCAGAAATTAATTGATGCGTTATCACAGTGTCTCTGAAATCAGCACAATCACAGCCTTGTGGTATTGATTTGAGATTTGTAATAAAATCAGTGATGGGCCCTCCGTTTCTCTGACAAGAGTTAAATCTTTCCAGCATCTAACCAGACGGACTCTTACAGTGTTCATCGAATTTTTTGAGTACAACTTCTAATTTGGATTTGTCCTCACCTCGGAGTGTCCTCACCTTCTAAGTAATTAAAGCAATTATACATTTCTCTAGCTTCATGCCCTCCTGTTGAGAGTATAGGGCTATTTTCGTTGTGTCAGAGGCAGTGCTTAAATCATTAGCTGTGATAAATATTTGGAACATCTGTTCAAACATTTTCCAGTTATAACTTAAATTACCGGTTGTTTCCAGCTGCCATGGAGTTCCAACAAGTTACATTGAATCAGTTAGTTGTCGAATATCCGGTTTAAGTTTTTCTTCTCTTGCTGGTGCTTAGCTAGCTGTCTGAAATCACTCCAGGTACCATATGTTATTCTCTAAGTCTGAATAAAGATTGTAGACTTCCAGTTAACACAAATACTTTATTCAGTAGGTTTGTTCTGTTTCCAGAGCTTAACTAGATATAATACAGTCAAGAGGTATGACCAGTGAAGCTAAGGTAAGCTGCCTATGCTGAGCTGTCTCTGTCTGCTGCTGCTCACTAGCCCTGTGCTTCTGAAAGAGGTGGATCCTGCCTTGGGTTCGACTCTTTATACCCGTCTCTGATGCTGCCCTCTAGTGATGCTGTGGCTGTTACACCTGTGCTGCAGTGTCATGTGAGAGTACCTTTAAGAAATGGATGTTTAAGCAATGTACCTTTAAGAAAACAGTGATGTCAGAGAGTGGGTGGAGCTGAGCTCAGTTCAGCCATTTTGAAGTTTCAGTTTCAAAAAGTGCCTGGCTGGTTTTTCTGAGAGCAATTTAAAAGTGCCTGGCTGTTTTGCTGTGAGCTGCTTAAAAGGAGAAAGCCAGTTTGAGACAGCAGCTTGAGAAGTTCTGGTTTGCTGTGAGTTGCTTGAAGGGAGAAAGCCAGTTTGAAAAAGCAGCTTGTGTGTGTCTGTGTGTTTCCAGAGTTTTGAGGAAGAAAAGCAAGGTGCTGGAGCGGAAGTCAACCAAGCTGATATATCTCTGCCATTTAACAGGAAATATCTATATTCTGTGACCTGGTGTGTTACTGTTTTGAAGGTTTGAAGCCTTTTGGATGTTTGAAGGAACATTTTGAGGGATTATTTAGTGTTGTATTATTTTCAGGGTTATCTTTGAAGTAAGGGGTGTTAAGGGATCCAATGTTTATTTAAAGGTTAAGTAGAGTTCATAGAATAAACATTGTTTTGTGTTTAAAAACCACGAGTCCATAATTGTAATATCGCACCTGGGGAACAAGCCGTATGCTTCAAAAGCAACAATCCATTAAAGGGAGAGGTTGGTTGAACTCCATATACATTTTGGGGTTCTGAAAATGCCTCGCCCATAACACAGTCCCTGGTGTATGTGCAGGTGTATGTACAGATGTACAGATCACTACAGGGATGTTCACAGGTGACTGCACAATGTTCAGCATCACTCGCAATTACTCAGATACTGAAGCAGTCCATGAACAAATGCAATAAGAGTGATGCACGATCAATTAAACTCGAAGACGAGGTTGTATCATAACTGAAGGCTTTAATAGACTAGATCTGTTCCCCAGCAGCTTCGGTACAGAATGAGGGCTGCTGGGGGACGGCACCTGTTTTTATACCCCGCCTGTCAGGGCGGAGCCATATACCAAACAGCCAATGGTAAGCTGCTAGGCTTACCCAATGGTCTACAGCCTCTCGGGTACTGCAATACCTGATACTACCACATTCACCCCCTGTTAAAAAAGAGTCCGGCGGGGGTGGTGGCCAGTGGTTACAATTGCATTGAACATGGTATGATCAGATATGGAGGTACCGTGAGTATTTACAAGTGTGGAAGATATATACAGCCAGTGTTCATTTACAGTTACAGTCACAGTGTAGCAATCAGTCGGTCGGGTGGCCTGGTTATCCTCCTGGATTGTCTGAGCCTCTGTGGTGGTTCTGGTTGGGGTCCGGGCATCTGCGACTCCGGGAGCGTGGCTTCGTCGTCCATGGCAGCTTCGTCACCCCTAGACGGCGCTGGTGGGGCAAACGGTTGACACGAGAGGGGGGCGCCTGTAGGGGGCGTCGGTGGGTGGGATGGCCTAGGTAGGAGCGGCGGGAGGACCGACACCCCAGTGAGGTGCTGTGGGGGGGGAGGGGGGGTAATGGTTCGGGTGCGCGTGGGGTTCCGAGGGGCGCCAGGTCCCGGAGGGAGACTGTATCTTGCCGGCCGTCAGGGAATGCCACGTAGGCGTACTGGGGGTTAGCGTGCAGCAGGTGGACCCTCTCGACCAACGGGTCCAACTTGTGCGCCCGCATGTGCTTCCAAAGCAGGATGAATCCGGGTGTTGCTAGTCAGGTTGGGAGCGAGGTCCCGGAGGAGGACTTCCTGGGGAAGACAAGGAGACGTTCATGAGGTGTCTGATTGGTAGTTGTACAGAGCAGCGACCGAATGGAGTGGAGGGCCTCCGGGAGGACTTCCTGCCAGCGGGAGACGGGGAGAGTCCTGGACCACAGGGCCAGTAGGACGGTCTTCCAGACCGTTCCATTCTCCCTCTCTACCTGCCTGTTTCCCCGGGGGTTGTAACTGGTCATCCTGCTTGAGGCGATGCCCTTGCTGAGCAGGACTTGACGCAGTTCGTCGCTCATAAAGGAGGACCCCCTATCGCTGTGTATGTACGCGGGGAACCCGAACAGTGTAAAGATACCCTGGAGGGCCTTGATGACAGTGGTTGTGGTTATGTCGGGGCAGGGGATGGCGAACGGGAACCGGGAGTACTCGTCAATCACGTTCAGGAAATACGTGTTGCGGTCGGTGGAGGGGAGGGGGCCTTTGAAGTCCATACTGAGGCGCTCAAAGGGACGGGAAGCCTTTATCAGATGCGCCCTCTCTGGCCGGTAGAAGTGCGGTTTGCACTCCACGCACATTTGGCAGTCCCTGGTGACTGTCCTGACCTCCTCGATGGAGTAGGGCAGGTTGCGGGCCTTAATGAAGTGGAAAAAGCGAGTGACCCCCGGGTGGCAGAGGTCCTCGTGGAGGGCTCGGAGGCGGTCCACTTGTGGCATCGGAAGGCTCGTTTAGCTTCCCAGGGCAATACAAGATCTCGTAGCTGTAGGTGGAGAGTTCTATCCTCCACCGCAAGATCTTGTCATTTTTTATCTTGCCCCGCTGTGCATTATCAAACATGAACGCCACCGACCATTGGTCAGTGAGGAGAGTGAATCTCCTGCCGGCCAGGTAATGCCTCCAGTGTCGCACAGCCTCTACTATGGCTTGTGCCACCTTTTCGACCGAGGAATAGCGAATTTCTGAAGCATGGAGGGTACGGGAGAAGAAGGCCACGGGTCTGCCTGCTTGGTTGAGGGTGGCGGCCAGAGCTACGTCGGACGCATCGCTCTCGCCCTGGAAGGGGAGGGACTCGTCAACGGCGCGCATCGTGGCCTTTGCAATGTCTGCTTTGATGCGGCAGAAGGCCTGGCGGGCCTCCGTCGACAGGGGGAAGGTTGTGGACTGGATTAGGGGTTGGGCTTGTCTGCGTAGTTGGGGACCCACTGTGCGTAATAGCTGAAAAACCCAAGGCAGCGCTTCAGGGCCTTGGGGCAGTGAGGGAGGGGGAACTCCATAAGGGGGCGCATGCGTTCAGGGTCGGGGCCTATAACTCCATTTCACACTACGTAGCCGAGAATGGCTAGGCAGTCGGTGCTAAAGACGCATTTATCCTTATTGTACGTTATTTTAAGGATTTTCGCGTCTGGTTGGCGTCGTCGTCCTGCTGGTCATGGCCGCAGATGGTGACGTTATCAAGATACGGGAAAGTTGCACGTAAGCCGTACCGGTCAACCATTCGGTCCACCTCGCATTGGAAGACCGAGACCCCATTACTGACACCAAAGGGAACCCTTAAAAATTGTTAGAGCCGCCCATCTGCTTCGAAAGCAGTGTACTTGCGGTCACTAGTACGGAGGGGTAGCTGATGGTAGGCAGACTTGAGATCCACCGTGGAGAAGACCTTGTATTGTGCGATCCTGTTCACCAGGTCGGATATTCGGGGGAGAGGGTACGCATCCAGCTGCGTAAACCTGTTGATGGTCTGACTGTAGTCAATGACCATCCTATGTTTCTCCCCGGTCTTTACCACCACTACTTGGGCTCTCCAGGGACTGTTGCTAGCTTCAATGACCCCTTCCCTCAGTAGCCTTTGGACCTCTGACCTGATGAAGGTCCAGTCCTGGGCACTGTACCGTCTGCTCCTGGTGGTGACGGGTTTGCAAACCGGGGTGAGGTTCGCAAACAGGGAAGGCGGGTCGAACTTAAGGGTCGCGAGGCCGCAGACAGTAAGGGGGGCTATAGGGCCGCTGAATTTAAAAGTGAGGCTTTGCAAGTTACATTGGAAGTCCAACCCCAGGAGTGTAGCCACGCAGAGGTGCGGCAGGACATAAAGGCGGAACTTGTTGAATTTCCTG
Source organism: Scyliorhinus torazame (assembly GCF_047496885.1). Lineage (NCBI taxonomy): Eukaryota > Metazoa > Chordata > Chondrichthyes > Carcharhiniformes > Scyliorhinidae > Scyliorhinus > Scyliorhinus torazame. The sequence continues at coordinate 270,324,303 of NC_092712.1, read as the reverse complement.
CCTTGGACAGTGAGGTTTGCTAGGCAGAACCCCTTTATCTCCACCGCGTGTGACCCGGAGGCCAGGGAGATTCTTTGGTTTACAGGGTGGGTAACAAGTGAACAGCGCCTTACCGTGTCGGGGTGTATAAAGCTCTCCGTGCTCCCAGAGTCGATCAGGCAAGACGTCTCGTGGCCGCTAATGAAGATCGTCGTCGTTGCTGTTGCGAGTGTCCGAGGTCGATTTTGGTCCAGCGTCACTGAGGCCAGATGGAGCAGTTGTGGGTTGTGATCGGGCAGCATGTAGTCGGCTGTGCTGGGGGCCTGGGGCCCCATCCAAGATGGCTTATCCCATGGATCGCACATGGTGGTCGGGGATGTACAAAATGGCGGCGGGATGGACAATCCCCCACAAACTGGCCCTTCTTGCCGCACTCTTTGCAGGTGGAGGTGCGGGCTGGGCAGCGCTGGCGGGGGTGCTTTGCCTGCCCGCAGAAGAAGCAATGGGGCCCAACGGAGCTAGCGGGCCGTCCTCCAGTGCAGGCCTGTGGAGACACGGGGAAGGTCGGTGGGGCTGCCGCTGCGGGATGCCACGCAGCCCAGGGGGCCGCTGCACGGTCGGGCGCATAGGACTGCGCGTTTCTGGAGGCAACATCCATGGGCCCTGCCAGGGCCCGTGCTTCTCTCAGTCCCAGGGTGTCCTTTTCTAAAAGTCTTTGGCGGATTTCTGAAGAGCTCATACCTGCTACGAAGGCATCCCGGATTAGAAGTTCCGTGCGCTCGCTGCCCGAAACTTGCGGGCAGCCACAATTTCTGCCCAGCATCAGTAGCGCACGGTAGAAGTCCTCCAGCAATTCCCCGGGGCTTTGCCGTCTAGTTGCAAGGAGGTGACGTGCGTAGACCTGGTTTACAGGGCGTATATAATGTCCCTTTAACAGTTCGATCGCATCATCATGGTCCTCCGCCTCCTCGATAGGGAGAAGATTCCAGGGCTTACTCTCGAGTGCAGGAGATGCAGTTTCTGTTCTCCTGAGGGGGTGCCTCCGGCCGTCTCAAGGTAGCCTTTAAAACATGCCAGCCAGTGCTTAGAAATCGCAGCCTAGATCTCCGCGTGGGGGCTGAGTTGTAGACACTCTGGCTTGATTCGGAGATCCATTCTTTCAGCTCAAGAGTAGCCTATTAAATTGATGCACGATCAATTAAACTTGAAGACGAGGTTGTATCATAACTGAAGGCTTTAATAGACTAGATCTGTTCCCCAGCAGCTTCGGTACAGAATGAGGGCTGCTGGGACGGCACCTATTCTTATACCCCGCCTGTCAGGGCAGAGCCACATACCAAACAGCCAATGGTAAGCTGCTAGGCTTACCCAATGGTCTACAGCCTCTCGGCTACTGCAATACCTGATACTACCACAAAGAGCTGGACAATATCCAGGCTTGGGCTAACAAGTGGCAAGTAACATTCAGACCTCACAAGTGCCAAGCAATGACCACCTCCAACAAGAGAGTATCTAACCATTGCCCCTTCACACTCAATGGCATTACCATCGCTGAATCCCTCACTATAAATATCCTCGGGGTTACCATTAAACAGAAACTGAACTGGACCAGCCATATAGATATTGTGACTACAACAGCGGGTCAGACGAAAGGAATCATGTGGGTGAGTAATACACCTCCTGATTCCCCAGAGCCAGTCCATAATCTACAGGGCACAAATCAAGAGTACAATGGAATACTCTCCACTTGCCTGAATGAGTGCAACTCCAACAAATCAGAAAATTTGACATAATCTAGGACAAAGCAGCCCACTTGATTGGCACCCTTTCCACAATCATTCACTCCCTCCACTGCGGAAGCACAGTGGCAGCTGTGTGTACTATCAACAAGGTGCCCTCCAGCAACTCCCCAAGGCTCCTTAGACAACACCTTGCAAATTTAAGCCCATTGCTATCTAGATGGTTAAGGGCAGCAGATGCATTGGAACACTACCACTTGGAAGTTCCCCTCCAAGCCATGCACCATCCTGACTTGGAAATATAGTGCCATTCCTTCACTGTTGTTGGGTCAGAATCCTGGACCTCTCCCCCTCACATCATTGTGGATGTATCTACATGTCATGGACTGCAGCAGTTCAAGAAGACAGCTCACCACTGCTTTCTAAAGGCAATTAGTGATAGCAATAAGTGTCGGCTTAGCTAAAGATGCTCACAGACCATGAATGAATTTTTTAAAAAATGGTCTCAATTGTTCTAAAGGCGGGCAGGCAACCCGACACTTACCCCATCATTGGTAAAATACCAATGGATCCAGACTGATGTTGGGCATGGCACATTTTGCAATCCCACATGATGTTACAACCTCCTGCGTGCCACTCGATTCCCAGAGTAGAGGATGTTATAATCTGATGTTCAAGCCCCTTTAAGGGAGCATATCTTAAACTGTTGTGAATCATTACCACTCTGACAGGCTATGATCTAATCATCCCATGACTTGTAGACAGTGGTCAAGGTTAAATGTGCATACAGACGCCTCATTAACTTTATCTGCCTATGAGCTTATCTTCAAATAAAAAACCTACAATATTGTTTCACCAATCTTTGTGCGTGATTGGTACACTTGCATTGAACAAAAGAAGAACGCAACAGAAGGTACATATAAAATTCCGACCACAGAGTTTGAGGAAAGATGGAGCCTGACTTGGAAGGTGATAACATGTTCAAGGAGTTTGAAGAGAAAATGGAGGTTAGAGATGGGTGGGTTTCTGAGGAGAGGGGTGATGACTTAAAGAGAGGGAACAAAAGCTGTATAGGTTAGGTGGGTTGGCCTTGGGTCAATGTGTGGGGCTACGGGGATAGGGCGGGGGAGTGGGTCTCGGTAGAATGTTCTTTCAGAGGGGCGGTGCAGTCTCGATAGACTGAATGGTCTCCTTCTACACTGTTGGGATTCTATGGAATAATATCAGACAACAAAGGATCTATGGTTTGGTCAGCAGTTTGATCGAGCAATCAGGAGGTGGCTCTCATGGGCGTGATCAGCTGGGAGAAGGCATTTGGGGAGATTGAAGAGAAATGAGAGAAAGATACATTCCCTCAGTGCTGTGCGAGATTGTCAGCCTAGATTGTGTGCTCAAGTGTAGCTGGAACTGGGTACAGAAATTGAATGCTGCACTTGTTCCATAGATGTAAAACAGGCACCTAAGAGTTCAGTATGGACGGCGGCTTGCACATACTCATTCTGTAGTGTCACGTGCAAGTATTTTTCCTTTCTTCCCTCTTATTAACCTACGAGAATCTGCATTTGTGCAGGAGCTCTTTTGAGCAATATTAATGGCGGGGTAGTTCTGGTTTGGTCGTCTGAACACTGGAACTAATGGCTTTTATTTTGGCTGCTTCGGGACAGATGTTTGTAATATATTGTGTGTCATGTGCAAAAGGATCTTTTTTTACCACAGTGTGAGGAAAGCTATTTCGGAAGCAAACTGTTGTACATCCACTTCCATGCCCTGGACATTTTTTGGAACTTTATGTGTTGCTTAAGATTTCGCTTCTATAGTTTGAACCTTTGCCAATACTCACCCCGCTGTAACTAGAGACCCCCTCCTTTCCCCCCACCTCGAACTGCCACACCTACAATCAATGGGTGTCAGCTCTTTGCAACAGGGTAACAGGGTGGAGGTACTGAGACAGAGTCTTGATTCCGTACCAGTGGAGTGGGGGTGGGGGGGTGGGGGGAGAGAGAGTGAGAGCTGGTGTACATCAAAGTTCAGACTGTTTGTTACATGCTGAGCATGGGTCCAATTGCAGCTGCTATCATGGTTTGTAAGGTCTGCATTTCAAAGGCAGATGCATCCACCTTCCAAAGTCTTCACAAAAAAATGATCCAATTCTGATTTGACCTTTCAACCTATTGCCAGTTGCTGAGGTCCTATCACAGCCTGTTGACAGCCTTTTGTGCCATCAGTCCACGAATAATATAAGCGACAAATAATCATGGAGCTTGTCCAGCAGTTTATAAAACAGGCGCAGGCCATTAAATGATGATTATTATTCTTGTTGAAAAATCCTCTACCTTCCTACATCAGGTAAAATTCAATCACACAAAGCAGTAAAGGGGAAGTAGAGGTTTTGTCTGTAAGAGAATATGTACCAAAGTTTCACCAGTCTGCAACAATTCCTGGTCCTGTGTGCATTCCTGACCTTTTTCTGCCCCACCAACAGCAACCGTGGCCTCAGCTGTCTAGAACCTGAGATTCCCTCTAAAATCTCTCCAGCTCACCACCTTTTCTCCTCTGCCTACCTATTTGGGCAGGCTTTTGCTCACCTGTCCTCGTGTCTGACGTGCGTCAGCGCCAAATGTTGTCAGGTGGTGCTCCTTTGAAGTACCTTGTGAAGATTTAACACAATTAAGGCACTGCGAGAATGCAAACTTGTTGGTTGAAGCTCACAACAACTTCTGACAGCAGAGGCGTTGTGTGGCGGCAGATTCCTTTTTACACATGGACGAGATGGGTGACACGGCATTGAGTGCCCTCAAACTCTGAGACATTTCCGGAGAAGTCTTACTACAACAATAAAGAGAGAGGCGGGTGACAATCGTTGGGAGTCCAGGACATTGTCCACACAGGAGAACAGCAGAGTGCTTAACCTGAGGTGGGTTCACGTGTCGGGGAATAGGTTGAAAACATCGGCTATTTAAGAGTGCTGACCGTCTTCAAGTTCGACCAATCAGAAAGCTCCTGGATGATCTCTAGTCTCGGTGGGGTGCTCTTTCGGAGGGTTGGTGCAAACTCGACAGGCCGAAGGGCCTCCTTCTGCACTGTAAGGATTCCCTGGATCTTGTGGTGATGCGGGTCTTGAGGTCTCATCAAAGGTGTGGGAGTGGAGTTGAGGGAACATGGTGCTGTAGGCACACAGCAGTGGGAGGCTGAGATTGGACTGAGTGCAGGCCGTGGTTATAACTAACCATGGGTTTGACAATTTCTAGTAGTTGCGTGAAAATGGGACCATTTTACTGTATTGATTTTGAAGGTTAATTAAGTTAATTGTGGGGCCGGAGGGAAAGCCAGGGTAAAGGTTCACTGAGGGTGAACAGGTCCTGGGTGTACCAACATCCAGAGAAACTGCATCCTAATAAAGTTAGGGATAGGGCGGGATTGTGAATCTGTTGAAAATCGCATAACATGTAATAGCAATATACACTATCGTCACTGAATACTGCAACAAATTACAGAATGAGTATTGTGGTCAACACTTTACAGATCCCATCCTCTTTAATAGAATTCCTGTCCAGCAGGCCTCACCATCTGTCCTTGATGATATTGATAACAATGGTTCTGCTGGCTTTGTCATTCTCCCCCTGATGTGATTCTGAAAACACAGGAAAGGTGCACCGACTACAAAACCTCCCTGTACAATTACAGCTAATAAGTTAATGCATTTAAATTACCTGCACAATTTAATCTAAAACATTGCATATTGGATCAAAGTCTAAAATAGATAAAGATTTCAGTGAAAAATTGGCTGTTTTTGACACTTTTAATTCTGATTTTAAGCATTTTGCCTTTTATGTTTGCTATTCTTGGTTCTGCCTAAATGTTGCAGTGGACCCGCTAAAAGTCATCATTTCTATCCCCAATTCATCATTCATGAGGCTGTTTGAAACAGTGCCATGGGATCTTTCAAAAGGGCACTTGAGATGACAGACAGAGGCCGGAATTTTGCGGGGCCATTTTGAACAGGTAAGTAGGCCGGGTGAGATATGCAAATAGGACCAGAAGGTGTCAGACTCGAAGTTTGTTTTGCCATTGGTTCTGCATTTTAACAACTGCGGTCGACACAGGGGGTGGACTTTGCGTATTGGTGCAGAGTGCAGGTGAATATCCCCAACTGGTCAACTGATTGCAATTTTACAGGATGTTGTGGAGGATGCAGCAGGCCACTGCGATGTGGGAGACCCTCCCAGAGTTATACTGGAGGGCCCTTCCGGAGCAGTTCAGGCACCTGAACCGTGTTGTCAGGGAGCCGAAGCACCGCTTGATCATGCTTCTGGTCGCGGCATCGGCGTCGTTGTAGAGGGTCTCCGTTCCGGTCTATGGCGTCCGGATAGGTCTCGACCACAGCGGATTATCGCTGTTGCCCAGGAGCCAACCAGCCAGATGGGGGGCCACCTCGAAGAGGCCTGGAACCGCCAAGTGTGTCAAGGTGACGGTGTCGTGCACACTGCCCGGATATTGGGGGCAGTCGTGCACAATGCACAGCAGATGGTCATACACCAGCTGCACGTTGGCTCTGTTAATGAAGGGGGTGGGTGCCACACCAAAGTGCAGCATGTCTCTGAGAGCATATTCCACTGCCTAACTCCTTTGCCACTGATCAGATGGTCACTCCCTTGGCACCAAACATAACCTTTCACACATTATTTGCAAAATCCAAAGTACCCGTTGTGACAGATGGAACCAGGTCATTCAATGTGCTAGTGGACACTTGCTGCAGTACTTGGGGGTGACCACCTCTGCCATTTCCATCCAGGCGTGCTTGACGTCCTCCTCCCATTCCTGGAGAAGAGCATCGCCTGCCTTACTCATGCAGAAGGAGGAGAAACTGCAGGAACTTCAGAATTGCTGGCCCACCCAGAGCTTCCTTCTGCCACCGTGGCTACAGGTCAATATTTTGATTTTCAGCTGTTTGCAACCAGTGGTTGACAAGCAGGCAGTCAATTTGGAAGCCAGTGAATTCAGGGATGACACCCTTTTAGCTGTGGCACTGTCATCTCTGCTGCCTCCACAGCTTCCATTCCCCCCTCTGCTCAGTGAGGGGACTGCCCCTGCTCCTGTGTGGAGTACATTGGCTGGCTGCTGTGAGGTTGCTTGTGGCTAGCTACTCAATGCCCAATGTTGGGACCTGCAGCCTAGCTGTCAAATTCAGCCCAGGGTTTCAGTTTAATGCCTCATCCAATCAACAGAATCTATGAATGTGCCATCATAAAGAATAAATATTACTTGCAATCATGTTACAGAGAAATACTGAGAAATTACAATTACAAATGTTTTCCTTAATGTTTTCAAAGCTATAACATGTACCCACAGTTTAATAGATATTAAACAGTCTCCTAATGGTTTGCCTCAGCTCCTCCAGTGGGTTAATGCTTTGACACATCCATTCGCTTGGTACTTGTAATATCTTTAGGCTTATTATTTTGTAACACAAATGGAAATTAAATCAATTATCATTCTTCAAATTGGAGTGAAAAAGAATGAATAGAATATCACCATTCTCTCCCAGGAGCTCTGCCTTCATGTGTTCTCGGCAGGAACTCAGACTGACGTGTCTTTATAAGACACTGCATATCTCAAGGTTAAGATGACATTGGTGAACATCTGGAGTTAATACTTGCTTTTTATACTGTCACTTGTTCAGGTCAGATTCGAGATGAAAAGATCCTTGAACAAACTCTTTCCATTATAAAACTATGTCCGATCCCTTATCCTGATGGGGGAATTGTAAACCCATTTTCTTTGGTCTACAATCCTAGTACTTGTGGGGGGGGGGGGGGGGGGGTGGGGGGGGTTATGTGTGACGGTGGAGAGATCGAGATTTAGGCGTGCAAACACTGTGTACTGGCTCAATTACACAGATCTCTCCAAATCCAACCGAAACCACTACCAGCAACAATACCTGAATGAATTCTCTGTTCAATTTTCACCATGGCCTTACTCCCTTCCTATCTCTCGTGTAACCCCCTCCAGCTCTACACCAACTAATCACACACAGCATCTGGTGAGGTGGCACACGGCATCTGGTGAGGTGGCACACGGCATCTGGTGAGGTGACACACGGCATCTGGTGAGGTAACACACGGCATCTGATGAGGTGGCACACGGCATCTGGTGAGGTGACCCACGGCATCTGGTGAGGTGGCACACGGCATCTGGTGAGGTGACCCACGGCATCTGGTGAGGTAACACAAGGCATCTGGTGAGGTAACACACGGCATCTGGTGAGGTGGCACACGGCATTTGGTGAGGTGGCACATGGCATCTGGTGAGGTGACACACGGCATCTGGTGACGTAACACATGGCATCTGATGAGGTGACACACGGCATCTGGTGAGGTTACACATGGTGAATTGATAAGAAAATACGAACATAAGAAATAGGAGCATGAGTAAGCCATTCTATCATTTGACCTGCTTCCCCATTCAAAATTATCATGACCGGTCTTGTATCTCAACTCCACCTTCCCACATTATCTCCAGACAGAGATATGTGAATTAGGAACAGGAGTGGGCCTTTTGGCCCCTTGATCCAGCTCTGCCTTTTTGATAAGTTCATGGCTGCATCTGAAGGGGGCCTCAACTCTACTTTCATAGCAACCCACTTGTACTCTTTAACTCCCTTGTCAATCAAGAATCTATCTAATTCAGCCTTAAAAATATTCATTTACCCTACCTCCACTGTTCTCTGGGGAAGCGAATTCTACAGATCAATGGCTCTTTGACATAAAAAAAATTCTGCTCATGTCCATCTTAAATGGGAGACTCCGTATTTTTAAACGGTCTCTCCTAGTTCTGGCCTCCCTAACAAGGAGAAACATGTGGCCCGATTCTCCGATTTCCAGGCAATGTCCGGAGGATCCATGGCGTTTTACGTGGGAAAAAGCGGCGCGGCCCAAGCAGAGATCCTCCGACCGATGAGGGGCTAGCAGCCGCGCCACGTAAAGCCCACGGCCTTCCCGATATAAACGGCTGCAGAATTGCCGGGTCCGTGGCAGCGGTCGCGCCGTACAACATGGCAGTGGCCATGCGCGGACCTGACCTGCCAGATAGTGCCGCCCTGGACACACCCTCGCCACTCCCGGGCCACCCCCCACCAGTCCCCCCAGCCCTCGCCGAAGCCCCCCCCCCACCCCCGGCCAGCAGCACGGCTCCCGCCCAACTGTGGGGGCGCTGACACAGTCCGCAGCTGCCACGCCGGGTTCCCAACCACTGTGACCATGAGTCAACCACGCAGTCGGGAACTCGGCCCATTGGGGCAGAGCATCGAGGACGGCATTCAGGTACCATCCTGAGGCATCCCAATGGCGTGCGGCGTACTCCTCGATGATGCCGTTTTGGAGGGTGGGGTGCATCTGAAAACAGGCGCCGCCCCCGATTCCATCATTAAAAAGGGATTCTCCGCCCGATCGCCAATTACGAAATCGGCGTCGGGAAATGGAGAATCCCGCCATAGTCTCCGTTTGGGAGACTAAGGGTGCACTTCAACAGGACACAAAACGAGAACCGTTTCAGGTGCTCTGAGTGGGGTGTTTCTCTGCAGGGCCTGGAAAGACCTCACTATTCAATGGCAGTTTGCCTTTTCTCCTGGCCTCTATTCACCAGTGCAAGAAGCCGACTCACGGATCGAGGCGCCATTTTTAAAGGCTGCCCCGATCTTTTGGTGCCCCTCAGTGACCCCACCGCATCCTCTGGAACTCTCCACTGCACCCAACTTACCTCGTCCGGGGTCCTCGGGCCTCCCTCACCCCAACTCTTATGGGCAAAACACCCTGGGCATGACCCCTGGCAGAGCAACCTGGCACCTTGGCACTGCCAGCTTGGCACCCTGGGAGTGCCCATGCCAGCCTGCCAGTGCCAGGGTAGCATTGCCAAAGTGCCTGGGTGCCAGTGGTAGTGCCAAGCTGCCCAATTCCCGACCAACCAGGGCCCTCCAATGGCCTGGGAGACCACCCCCCAGGTGCCGCTACGCCTGGTCCATGTTTGTGTGGACCAGCCCTGGTGAGGTTTACCAGGCTTCTGTTACATCCTTAATGGCTCATTTAAATGTTCTAATTTGGATTACGCCCAGTGAGGGTGAATTCCAAATCGCAACGTCTTGTGATATTCCGTTCAATCTCGTGAGATGTTTCAAGTGTCGCAAATCTCACGAGAGGCCTCTCACAAGGTTCAACAGTCTTTGAAGGCTGTTTTCCCACTTTAAATCTGGTTATTGCAATTGTCTCAATTCAGAATGCTTTGTTTGTTCTTCCTTGAATTCTTTTGAACAATACTTTAGTCTCTGTTCACATAACTCCAGATTTCTTGGACACTTCTTTTCATTTCTCTAGTTTCCTTAATTAGCTGTTCTTCAGATTTTGCACTTGTTTCCTTAACATTACTCCATGGTATGGCTTTCCTTCTGGCAAAGCTGAGAGAGATGTTCCCTCTCTAGCCTTCAGGACCAACTGCTTCTAGCAGAGATGTGAGAGATACCTTCTCTCTCACTACATATCTCCAACTGCAATTAAATTGATAAATTAAAAATTCTCTACCTTACAAGGCCCCAACTGCTAAGAACCCCCACATGCTTATGCCTTTTAATTGTTCTTTACGCCGTAGCCTTCTTTTAGCATAATAGAAACATAGTTGGAACTTAACGAACCCCACACACAAACATCTTTGTCCAGCATGAATCTAACTATGAGGTTTACCCTTCCAGGCATAGAAAAATTAAACCCACTCAAAACAATATCTTATTTTTAATAATTATCAATACAAATATAAATCTCTTTTGTATTTTGAAAGGTAATGTCTAGTTAAACATGTGCAGGAGCGTAGTATTATCTGTGGAACTGTGCACTAACACAAAGTGAAGTCTAGTTTAATTGGGGCTTGAATCATTAATTGAATTCAATTGATATATCAGGAATATAAAGCTAGTCTCAGTAATGGTGACCATGAAATTAGCATTGATTTTTGTAAAAATTAATCTGGTTCATTAATGTCCTTTAGGGAAGGAAATCTGCCATTCTTACCAGATCTGGCTTATGTGTGACTCCAGACCCACTGCAATGTAGTTGACTTTAAATGGCCTCTGAAATGTTCAATTCAAGGGCAGTTAGGAATGGCAAGGGCAATTAGGGATGGACAGGGGAAGTTAGGTTCAGTTCAAGGGCAGTTAGGCAAATGTCCCATGAAATTATATATTTTTTAAACTAACCTGACTCAGATGTAAAATCACAACAAACCTATTGCGTACCTTAGCCCATAAGACCATAACACGTAGGAGTAGAAGTAGGCTATTCAGCCCATTGAGTCTGCTCTCTCATTCAATGAGATCATGGCCAATTCAATATAATCTTCAACTTCACTTCCCTGCCTTATCCTCATAACTCTCAATTACTTTACAGATTAAAAATCTGTCTATCTCAGCCTTGAACATACTTAACGACCCAACCTCTGCAGTAAAGAATTCCACAGATTTGCTACTCTCTGAGAGAAGAAATTCATCCTCATCTCTGTCTTAAATGAGCTACCCCTTACTCTGAGATTATGGGCTAGACTCTCCCACAAGAGGAACATCCTCTCAGCATCTACCCTGTCAAGCCACCTGAGAATCCTATATACCTCATTAAGGTCATCTCTCATTCTTCTAAACTCAAATAGGTACAGGCCCAACCTACTCAGCCTCTCCTCAAAAGAAAATCCCTCCGTACCTGGGAGTAACTGAGCGAACCTTCGCTGGACTGCCTCCTATGCCAGTATATCTTTCCTCAGATCAGGGGACCAAAACTGTTCATAGTATTCCAGAACTTCAATGTACCTTCACTGTGCTGAACTGACTGAATCAAACATGACTCTCAGACTAAACAGGACAATTCTTCATTGGCCTTCAGCTGTATTTATGTCTTCGCAAAGTGCAACATGTCCAAGCTGGCTCATTTTTCAAGCACAGCTGGGTTTTAAATTGGAATCTGATTTCTGTAACCAGGTAGCACTTTCAAAGTGCAACAGCGCCATTAATCTTTCAGCGAGAGGAGGGGTTGGGGGTCACCATGGCTCAGCTGAGAGGGAGCGTCAGTGTCAGCAACGATACTCAGAGCTGAAAAACAAAACAGCTTGAAGGGACAGCAGCATATGGCAGTTGTGTGGCAGACTTCAGTGAGATCAGTCAGGCTTTCACTGCTGTGTGTACCTTGCCAAATAAAGGCTAGATAGCGGTGTTTACAGGGAAATGATTTTGTCAGGGCTCCAATGACAATGAATTTCTTAATCTTTTGCTCTTGTTTATGAGATTCGAGCTGTCTGAGCCCCTCGCTGAGGTACTGCTCTCACTTAATCTCTTTTTAATTTGAACATAACACAAACAGGAAGAAGTCACCCCTCTCTTTGAAGTGGTGGAAGTTGCATCCAAGTGCTGACTGGGAACAGGTACAATACTGAACCACTTAGCCTGCTGCTTAGGATGGCACATAATGGATAAAACATAAGTCTGGACGAACTGCGTCAGTTCATGGGGTGAACGTGCAAACATGAAAGCACAAGCTGCTGTTTGCTGCTTCATGGAATCACAACTTCACTTTTCCACACTATGCACCAGCTGCTGTTCTCCAAGGGCGATGAGTCCTATCTGGTTTCATCCGTCCTCTCTCCCTCACTATGGCAGTGAATAAGGCTCAATATGAGGTGACTGCAATGCTGAGGTTACAGGGGTTGTTGCAAATTACAATCCCCAGGAGAGCTGCAGCAACTGGGAAGCGTGCCTCATATCGATATGTGTGGCTGAATTGACAATAATAATCTGGGTTCCCGTGCTGGTTCGGAGATTTCAGGCAGAATGTTTGTGGCAATTTAAAACAAAAATCCTCTGCATTCTGGATTTTAGTACAGCTCGCTGCTTTTGCTTTTTCGCATATTTCAGGTCCCTCATCCCTGGTACCATTCTCGTGCGTCCACTCCACATCCTCGTCACGGCTTCCGCAACTTTTTATAATAATCCTTATTGTGACAGGTAAGCTTACATTAACACTGCAAGGAAGTTACTGTGAAAAGCCCCGAGTCGCCACATTCCGGCGCCTGTTTGGGTAACATTTCAGAATGCCCCAAATTACCTAACCGCACGTCTTTCGGGACTTGTGGGAGGAAACCGGAGCACCCGGAGGAAACCCACGCAATCACAGGAAGAACATGCAAACTTCACACAGACAGTGACTCAAGACAGGAATCGGACCTGGGACCCTGGCACTGTGAAGCAACAGTGCTAACCACTGTGCTACCGTGACACCCTTCCGGACGTTTGGGGTGGGATTCTCAGAAAATGGGCCTATGTCCCCATGTTGGCGGGAAAACCAGTGCCAACGACTCCAGCGTCAATGGCCCACCAAGGTGAGGAATTCTCCCCTTTCTAGGGGGCTAGGTGGACGCCGGAGGGGTTGGCGCCGCTCCAGCTGGCGCCGAAGGGCCGGCGCGAGTTCGTACATGCGTGGAACGGCCGGCGTATTTCCGCGCATGCGGGTTCTCTTCCCTGCGCCGTTCCCCCGGGCAATATGGTGGAGTCCAGCGCAGAGGAAAGAAGTCCCCCGACGGAACAACCCCGCCCGCAGATTGGTAGGCCCCGATCGCGGGCCAGGCCACCGTGGGCCCCCCCCCCCCCCCCCCCGGGGTCGGATTCCCCTGCGCCCCCCCGACAACCGCCCCCTGCCAGATCCCGCCATGCGCGAGGTGAGTAATTCACACCGGCAGGACTGGCCAAATATGGACGGCTGCTCGAACCATCGGGGCAAGGAGAATCGCCGGGAGGGGGGGGGGGGTCGGAGAATCCCGGCCATGGTGTCAGAATTGAACACAAGCTGCTGGCAAGCCAATGGTTTAGAAAGATTTACCACAACCTGCTGCTATTGTATCCCTTTGCCCTACGTATTAAGCCAAGGATTCCTAACGCTTCGTTTCCTGATGTTAGCCCTTTAAGATCAGTATGCCATGCTTTCTTTCATCTTCTTTGATGTGAGGTTTGTGGTGAGGGTAATTTTAAAACAAAATTCTCTATTTACAATAACTGGCTGTTCAATTTTGCTTCACACAGTAAATTGCTGCTCGGAAAATGAATATAATTAATATTTAGGCGATAAGACGCAGCACCAAGGGAGGGTATGCTTCTTTGTTTGGCCAGCTTTGTTTGCAGGGTAAATACTCTTGAATCGATGTAATAAAAAGTGTTGTGTTTCTCTGACGAACTCCTGATAGCCACAAGATAGAATTCTTCGAAATGAAGTGTTTATTAATGGTAGTTGAGATTTACCATTTGATAAACACCTGGCAAATACTCTGCAAATGCCACCTTGGGAATGATGGTGCTCTTACGATGTAGTGTTAATAAACTGTACAGTATATCAAAAACCCAGGCTGGCTGGTGGAATTGAACATATCCCACTCCCAAATCTTTCAATGGCTGGGAGGACTAACGGGCACCAGCTATTGGCTAAGATCAAAAAATCGTTTTTCAAATCACAAGGTTCAGTGTAAATTATATCAAAATGATGATTCCGACAATGACCCTGAATTCCATTTCAGTCAATGATGCTTTCAGCTAATCAGGGACCTGGCCATTGATTTAATCAAGCCCCTTGATTAAATCAACCAGGGGCTGGTTTAGCACACTGGGCTAAAGAGCTGGCTTTTAAAGCAGACCAAGGCAGGCCAGCAGCATTGTTCAATTCCCGCACCAGCCTCCCCGAACAGGTGCCGGAATGTGACGACTAGGGGCTTTTCACAGTAACTTCATTTGAAGCCTACTTGTGACAATACGTGATTTTCATTTTCATTTCTTTCATTATGCTGTGTCTATGCCTGTTAATGTCTCGAACTGTGTCTTCTTGATTTTTCCCTCAACCGAACATCGCTAAAACTGATTATTTGGCTATTATTCCATAGTAGTTTGTGGAATCTTGCTGTGTGTGCATTAAAACTGTGACTACATTTCAAAAGCATTCCACTCAATATAAATATATATATTTTATCTTTTCTTGCAGGCTTGCACATCCTCCGAGGCCCATGGAGACCTTTTGACCAGACCCGACCTGACCTCCACGACCTGGAAGTGGATCGGGCCCAAACCGGAAGTGAAGCCCTGACTTCGATTTGGAGCCGACCAGGACCTCGGAACTCCCAACCCGGCCTAACAACCGACGCCAGCCCCCGGATCGCCCGGCCCTGTCCCAAGAGCTCCCGACCCGACCCCCGACGATGAGACCGGGCCCAACTCGACCTCGAGAGACCCGCTCAGTGACCCGACCCGGAGAGGCCCGCCCAGCAACCCGACCTACCTGGAGATGGAAGAAAGAAAAATCCACGTGGCGGCCCGACCGGGCCTACTTCAAGACCCCACCCCAGGAGCGCCCAGGGAGGGAACAGACCACGGGACTCAGCCCAGCCTGCCTCAGGAAGCCCCTGTCCATGACCCGGGACTCCCGAAATGGCGGAGACCCTGCGCCAGGATCCGAACGCGCTGCAAGGTATTCCCATGCCCGCAGAACGGCGAGACCTATCCAGATCGCAAACATGCCCCCCTAGCAACCCCTCTACCTCAACCACGCCCGGGACCCAGCCAGCTGCAACCCCAGAAACGTAACCAGCGCCCTGGTCCCCGCCAGTGCCCTGGACCCCGCCAGACGCATACACCTACCTTCCACAAGGTCAGACTTCTCCCATTGGATCCCAGGATCATCCAGCCGCAGCCGCCGACCGAGGAAGCAAGGGAAACGCGGCGGTCTGCAGGTTAGACTGAAGCAACGCAGTTTCAAGACCCCTCTCCCCAGCATACTCCTGGCAAACGTCCAAGCAATCGAAAACAAGCTGGATGAACTTAACGCCAGACTTACCTCTCAGTAAGAGACTGCTGTGTGCTCTGTTTCACAGAGACATGACTCACCGCTGCCTCACCGGACTGTGCCATACAACCTGAAGGCTTCTCAAGTCACCGGGCGGACCGCACGGCGTCATCAGGCAAAGCAAAGGGCGGAGGGGTGTGCCTCCTCATCAACTCCTCCTGGTGCTTGGATGTGGCGACCCTGGCGACCTACTGCTCCCCGGACCTGGAATACCTGACCGTGAAGTGCCGCCCATACTATCTTCCAAGTGAGTTCACTTCAGCCATTATCACAACGGCCTACACCCCACCCCAGGCAGAAGCGAGGAAGGCGCTGGACGAACTGTACACAGTTATAAACAACGACGAAACAGAACACCCGGAGGCCTTGTTCATCGTGGCCTGAGAATTCAACAAGGCCAACCTCTAGAGTGTACTGCCAAAATTCCACCAGCACATCTCCTGTCCCACCAGGGGCGACAACACTCTTGACCACTGCTACTCAAAAATCAAGGGTGCCTACCGTTCCATCCCCCGACCGCACTTTGGGAAATCAGACCATAAGACGGTGCTCCTTCTCCCGGCATACAAGCAGAAACTCAAGCGGGAGAATCCGGATAATAAGGTCGTGCAGTGCTGGTCCGAGGAAACAGAAGAGCTCCTACGTGACTGCTTGGAGACAGTGGACTGGTCCATATTTAAGAACTCAGCGACCAACTTAAATGAGTATGCCACCACCGTCACAGACTTCATCAGCAAATGTGTGGATGACTGCGTGCCAAAGAAAGCAGTACGTACGTTCCCCAACAGGAAACAATGGCTCAATTGCAAGACTGACTCCCTACTAAAGGACAGATCTGAGGCGTTCAAGTCAGACGACCCTGACCAACACAAGAAATCCAGGTATGACCTCCGCAAAGCCATCCGAGATGTCAAGAGAGAATATCAAACCAAGCTGGAGTCACAGACAGACTCTCGGTGATTGTGGCAAGGACTAAACAACATAACGGGCTACAAAGCGAAGCCGAGCAGTATCTCTGGCAGCAGCGCACCCCTCCCCGATGAACTCAATGCATTCTATGCTCGGTTTGAGCAGGTAACCAACAATCCGCTGTCGAGTGCCCCAGCAGCCCATAACTCACCCATACACACCATCACAGCTTCCGAAGTCAGATCGGCCTTCCTGAAAGTGAACCCTCGGAAGGCGACGGGCCCGGACGGGATCCCTGGTCGTGCACTCAGAGCCTGCATGGACCAGCTGGCAGATGTGTTCACGGACATCTTTAACATGTTCCTACTCCGCTCCGAGGTCTCCACCTGCTTCAAGAAGACCATCATTATGCCAGTGCCAAAGAAGAACCAGGCAAAGTGCCTCAATGACTACCGACCGGTGGCTCTGACTTCAGTCGTAATGAAGTGCTTCGAGAGGTTGATCATGAAGCGCATCACCTCCATACTCTCAGAACGCCTTGATCCACTGCAATTCACATACCGTCGCAACCGGTCCACAGCAGACACCATTTCCCTAGCCCTACACTCATCCCTAGAGCACCTCGACAACCGGGACTCCCACATCAGACTCCTATTTATTGACTACAGCTCCGCCTTCTACACCATAATCCCAGCCAAGCTCATATCAAAGCTCCAAAACCTAGGACTTGGCTCCCCACTCTGCAACTGGATCCTCGATTTTCTGACCAACAGACCATAATCAGTAAGAATGAACTGTCATAATATACACCAGTATATTATGGTGCAGACACACACACACACACTGATGGACATGCAGTGGGACCAATCAGCATACACAACACAGCAGCCAATCACCAGTGAGAGCACATGCACTATAAAGATAGGGGACGGAAGAGTTCCCGCTCATTCTAGTAGCAGCAAGCTCGGAGCACAGAGCTCACAGCCTGCAACACAGACATTCACCATGTGCTGAGTGCATCACCTGGTTAGGACTAGGCAAGGGTCAACAGTTAAAGCTGGTATTGCATTTACCCACAGTTCACAGGAAAGGAGAGGTCACCCAGTTAGGGGTTTTCTATAGGCCTCCGAAAAGTTCCAGAGATGTTGAGGAAAGGATTGCAAAGATGATTCTGGATATGAGCGAAAGCAACAGGGTAGTTGTTATGGGGGACCAAGTATTGACTGGAAACGCGATAGTTCGAGTACTTTAGATGGGTCTGTTTTTGTCCAATGTGTGCAGGAGGGTTTCCTGACACAGTATGTAGATAGGCCAACGAGAGACGAGGCCATATTGGATTTGGTACTGGGTAATGAACCAGGACAGGTGTTACATTTGGAGGTAGGTGAGCACTTTGGTGATAGTGACCACAATTCGATTACGTTTACTTTAGTGATGGAAAGGGATAGGTATATACCTCAGGGAAAGGCAATTATGATGCGATGAGGCAAGACTTGGGATGCATCGGATGGAGAGGAAAACTGCAGGGGATGGGCACAATGGAAATGTGGCGCTTGTTCAAGGAACAACTACTGCGTGTCCTTGATAAGTTTGTACCTGTCAGGCAGGGAGGAAGTGGTCGAGCAAGTGAACCGTGGTTTACAAAAGCAGTTGAAACACTTGTCAAGAGGAAGAAGGAGGCTTATGTAAAGATGAGACATGGAGGTTCAGTTAGGGCGCTCGAGAGTTACAAGTTAGCTAGGAAGGACCTAAAGAGAGCTAAGAAGAGCCAGGAGGGGACATGAAAAGTCTTTGGCAGGTAGGATCAAGGATAACCCTAAAGCTTTCTATAGATATGTCAGGAATAAACGAATGACTAGGGTAAGAGTAGGGCCAGTCAAGGACCATAGTGGGAAGTTGTGCTTGGAGTCTGAGGAGAGGTGCTAAATGAATATTTTTCATCAGTATTCACACAGGAAAAAGACAATGTTGTCGAGGAGAATACTGAGATTCAGGCTACTAGACTAGAAGGGCTTGAGGTTCATAAGGAGTAGGTGTTAGCAATTCTTGAAAGTGTGAAAATAGATAAGTCCCCTGGGCCGGATGGGATTTATCCTAGGATTCTGTGGGAAGCTAGGGAGGAGATTGCTGAGCCTTTGTCTTTGATCTTTAAGTCATCTTTGTCTACAGGAATAGTGCCAGAAGACTGGAGGATAGCAAATTTTGTCCCCTTGTTCAAGAAGGGGAGTAGAGACAACCCAGGTAACTATAGACCAGTGAGCCTTACTTCTGCTGTGGGCAAAATCTTGGAAAGATTTATAAGAGAGAGGATGTATAATCACCTGGAAAGGAATAATTTGATTAGTGATAGTCAACACGGTTTTGTGAAGGGTAGGTCGTGCCTCACAAACCTTATTGAGTTATTTGAGAAGGTGACCAAACAGGTGAATGAGGGTAAAGCAGTTGATGTGGTGTATATGGATTTCAGTAAAGCGTTTGATAAGGTTCCCCATGGTAGGCTACTGCAGAAAATACGGAGGCATGGGATTCAGGGTGATTTAGCAGTTTGGATCAGAAATTGGCTAGCTGGAAGAAGACAAAGGGTGGTGGTTGATGGGAAATGTTCAGCCTGGAGTCCAGTTACTAGTGGTGTACCACAAGGATCTGTTTTGGGGCCACTGCTGTTTGGCATTTTTATAAATGACCTGGAGGAGGGCGTAGAAGGATGGGCGAGTAAATTTGCAGATGACACGAAAGTCGGTGGAGTTGTGGACAGTGCGGAAGGATGTTACAAGTTACAAAGGGACATAGATAAGCTGCAGCGCTGGGCTGAGAGGTGGCAAATGGAGTTTAATGCAAAAAAGTGTGAGGTGATTCATTTTGGAAGGAATAACAGGAAGACAAAGTACTGGGCTAATGGTAAGATTCTTGGCAGTGTGGATGAGCAGAGAGATCTCAGTGTCCATGTGCATAGATGCCTGAAAGTTACCACCCAGGTTGAGAGGGGTGTTAAGAAGCCGTACGGTGTGTTAGCTTTTATTAGTTGAGGGATTGAGTTTCGGAGCCATGATGTCATGTTGCAGCTGTACAAAACTCTGGTGCGGCCGCATTTGGAGTATTGCGTGCAATTCTGGTCGCCGCATTATTGGAAGGATGTGGAAGCATTGGAAAGGGTGCAGAGGAGATTTACCAGAATGTTGCCTGGTATGGAGGGAAGATCTTATGATGAAAGGCTGAGGGACTTGAGGCTGTTTTCATTAGAGAGAAGAAGGTTAAGAGGTGACTTAATTGAGGCATACAAGATGATCAGAGGATTGGATAGGGTGGACAGTGAGAGCCTTCTTCCTCGGATGGTGATGTCTAGCACGAGGGGACATAGCTTTAAGTTGAGGGGAAATAGATATAAGACAGATGTCAGAGGTAGGTTCTTTACTCAGAGAGTAGCCAGGGCGTGGAAAGCCCTGCCTGCAACAGTAGTGGACTCGCCAACACTTAGGACATTCAAATGGTCATTGGATAGACATATGGACGATAAGGGAATAGTGTAGATGGACTTTAGAGTGGTTTCACAGGTTGGCGCAACATTGAGGGCCGAAGGGCCTGTACTGCGCTGTAATGTTCTATGTTCTATGTTCAAGTATGTTAATATAGTTAACCTGATAATAAAATAGAGTTGCACCACTTCCAGTGTTGGTGACCTGTTTGTGATCCAGAACACCCAACACATCATGGTACAAGGAGTGGTTGCATAACATAGAACATAGAAAATACAGCACAGAACAGGCCCTTCGGCCCACGATGTTGTGCCGAACCTTTGTCCTAGATTAATCATAGATTATCATTGAATTTACAGTGCAGAAGGAGGCCATTCGGTCCTTTGAGTCTGCACTGGCTCTTGGAAAGAGCACCCTACCCAAACTCAACACCTCCACCCAACACCAGGGGCAATTTGGACATTAAGGGCAATTTATCATTGGCCAATTCACCTCACCCGCACATCTTTGGGCTGTGGGAGGAAACCGGAGCACCCGGAGGAAACCCACGCAGACACGGGGAGGACGTCCAGACTCCGCACAGACAGTGACCCAAGCCGGAATCGAACCTGGGACCCTGGAGCTGCGAAGCAATTGTGCTATCCACAATGCTACCGTGCTGCCCTTGAGAACAAATAAATCTACACTATATCATTTTACCGTAATCCATGTACCTATCCAATAGCTGCTTGAAGGTCCCTAATGTTTCCGACTCAACTACTTCCACAGGCAGTGCATTCCATGCCCCCACTACTCTCTGGGTAAAGAACCTACCTCTGATATCCCTCCTATATCTTCCACCTTTCACCTTAAATTTATGTCCCCTTGTAATGGTTTGTTCCACCCGGGGAAAAAGTGTCTGACTGTCTACTCTATCTATTCCCCTGATCATCTTATAAACCTCTATCAAGTCGCCCCTCATCCTTCTCCGTTCGAATGAGAAAAGGTCTAGCACCCTCAACCTTTCCTCGTAAGACCTACTCTCCATTCCAGGCAACATTCTGGTAAATCTTCTTTGCACCTTTTCCAAAGCTTCCACATCCTTCCTAAAATGAGGCGGCCAAAACTGTACACAATACTCCAAATGTGGCCTTACCAAAGTTTTGTACAGCTGCATCATCACCTCACGGCTCTTAAATTCAATCCCTCTGTTAATGAACGCGAGCACACCATAGGCCTTCTTCACAGCTCTATCCACTTGAGTGGCAACTTTCAAAGATGTATGAACATAGACCCCAAGATCTCTCTGCTCCTCCACATTGCCAAGAACTCTACCGTTAACCCTGTATTCCGCATTCATATTTGTCCTTCCAAAATGGACAACCTCACACTTTTCAGGGTTAAACTCCATCTGCCACTTCTCAGCCCAGCTCTGCATCCTATCTATGTCTCTTTGCAGCCGACAACAGCCCTCCTTACTATCCACAACTCCACCAATCTTCGTATCATCTGCAAATTTACTGACCCACCCTTCAACTCCCTCATCCAAGTCATTAATGAAAATCACAAACAGCAGAGGACCCAGAACTGATCCCTGCGGTACGCCACTGGTAACTTGGATCCAGGCTGAATATTTGCCATCCACCACCACTCTCTGACTTCTATCGGTTAGCCAGTTCGTTATCCAACTGGCCAAATTTCCCACTATCCCATGCCTCCTTACTTTCTGCATAAGCCTACCATGGGGAACTTTATCAAATGCCTTACTAAAATCCATGTACACTACATCCACTGCTTTACCTTCATCCACATGCTTGGTCACCTCCTCAAAGAATTCAATAAGATTTGTAAGGCAAGACCTACCCCTCACAAATCCGTGCTGACTATCCCTAATCAAGCAGTGGCTTTCCAGATGCTCAGAAATCCTATCCTTCAGTACCCTTTCCATTACTTTGCCTACCACCGAAGTAAGACTAACTGGCCTGTAATTCCCAGGGTTGTCCCTTTTTTGAACAGGGGCACGACATTCGCCACTCTCCAATCCCCTGGTACCACCCCTGTTGACAGTGAGGACGAAAAGATCATTGCCAACGGCTCTGCAATTTCATCTCTTGCTTCCCATAGAATCCTTGGATATATCCCGTCAGGCCCGGGGGACTTGTCTATCCTCAAGTTTTTCAAAATGCCCAACACATCTTCCTTCCTAACAAGTATTTCCTCGAGCTTACCAATCTGTTTCACACTGTCCTCTCCAACAATATCGCCCCTCTCATTTGTAAATACAGAAGAAAAGTACTCGTTCAAGACCTCTCCTATCTCTTCAGACTCAATACACAATCTCCCGCTACTGTCCTTGATCGGACCTACCCTCGCTCTAGTCATTCTCATATTCCTCACATATGTGTAAAAGGCCTTGGGGTTTTCCTTGATCCTACCCGCCAAAGATTGTTCATGCCCTCTCTTAGCTCTCCTAATCCCTTTCTTCAGTTCCCTCCTGGCTATCTTGTATCCCTCCAATGCCCTGTCTGAACCTTGTTTCCTCAGCCTTACATAAGTCACCTTTTTCCTCTTAACAAGACATTCAACCTCTCTTGTCAACCATGGTTCCCTCACTCGACCATCTCTTCCCTGCCTGACAGGGACATACATATCAAGGACACGTAGCACCTGTTCCTTGAACAAGTTCCACATTTCACTTGTGTCCTTCCCTGCCAGCCTATGTTCCCAACTTATGCACTTCAATTCTTGTCTGACAACATCGTATTTACCCTTCCCCCAATTGTAAACCTTGCCCTGTTGCACGTACCTATCCCTCTCCATTACTAAAGTGAAAGTCACAGAATTGTGGTCACTATCTCCAAAATGCTCCCCCACTAACAAATCTATCACTTGCCCTGGTTCATTACCCAGTACTAAATCCAATATTGCCCCTCCTCTGGTCGGACAATCTACATACTGTGTTAGAAAAGCTTCCTGGACACACTGCACAAACACCACCCCATCCAAACTATTTGATCTAAAGAGTTTCCACTCAATATTTGGGAAGTTAAAGTCGCCCATGACTACTACCCTATGACTTCTGCACCTTTCCAAAATCTGTTTCCTAATCTGTTCCTCCACATCTCTGCTACTATTGGGGGGCCTATAGAAAACTCCTAACAAGGTGACTGCTCCTTTCCTATTTCTGACTTCAACCCATACTACCTCAATAGGGTGACACTCCTCGAACTGCCTTTCTGCAGCTGTTATACTATCGCTAATTAATAATGCCACCCCCCCACCTCTTTTACCACCCTCCCTAATCTTATTGAAACATCTATAACCAGGGACCTCCAACAACCATTTCTGCCCTTCTTCTATCCAAGTTTCCGTGATGGCCACCACATCGTAGTCCCAAGTACCGATCCATGCCTTAAGTTCACCCACCTTATTCCTGATGCTTCTTGCGTTGAAGTATACACACTTCAACCCATCTCCGTGCCTGCAAGTACTCTCCTTTGTCAGTGTTCCCTTCCCCACTGCCTCATTACACGCTTTGGCGTCCTGAATATCGGCTACCTTAGTTGCTGGACTACAAATCCGGTTCCCATTCCCCTGCCAAATTAGTTTAAACCCTCCCGAAGAGTACTAGAAAACCTCCCTCCCAGGATATTGGTGCCCCTCTGGTTCAGATGCAACCCGTCCTGCTTGTACAGGTCCCACCTTCCCCAGAATGCGCTCCAATTATCCAAATACCTGAAGCCCTCCCTCCTACACCATTCCTGCAGCCACGTGTTCAACTGCACTCTCTCCCTATTCCTAGCCTCGCTATCACGTGGCACCGGCAACAAACCAGAGATGACAACTCTGTCTGTCCTGGCTTTTAACTTCCAGCCTAACTCCCTAAACTTGTTTATTACCTCCACACCCCTTTTCCTACCTATGTCGTTGGTACCAATGTGCACCACGACTTCTGGCTGCTCACCCTCCCCCTTAAGGATCCTGAAGACACGATCCGAGACATCCCTGGCCCTGGCACCCGGGAGGCAACATACCTTCCGGGAGTCTCGCTCGCGACCACAGAATCTCCTATCTATTTCCCTAACCATTGAATCTCCTACAACTATTGCTTTTCTATTCTCCCCCCTTCCCTTCTGAGCCCCAGAGCCAGACTCAGTGCCAGAGACCTGGCCGCTAGGGCCTTCCCCCGGTAGGTCATCCCCCCCAACAGCATCCAAAACGGTATACTTGTTTTGAAGGGGAACGGCCACGAGGGATCCCTGCACTTTCTGCCTGTTTGTTTTTTTCCCCCTGACTGTAACCCAGCTATTCTTGTCCTGTACCTTGGGTGTGGTTACCTCCTTGTAACTCTTCTCAATCACCCCCTCTGCCTCCCGGATGATCCGAAGTTCATCCAGCTTCAGCTCCAGTTCCCTAACACGGTCTTTGAGGAGCTGAAGTTGGGTGCACTTCCCGCAGGTATAGTCAGTGGGGACACCGGTGGTATCCCTCACCACCCACATCCTACAGGAGGAGCATGTAACTGGCCTAGCCTCCATCCCCTCTTACCTGACAGAATATAGCTGCCCTGTGGACGAACTAGATCTCCGCCCTCCGACCCTGCTCCCAGTCAGCTACACTTTCTGTAAACTCCTGGCTCTCTTTGCACTCTTTGCGGAAATGTCGGAAACAAAATGAAAGGAGCACCTTACTCCCTCCTCACCTAACTCCCTCGGTCACCAAACTCTCACTATCGCACTCAAATGCACCAAATTCAGCACTCCCTCGGTCACCAAACTCTCACTATCGCACTCAAATGCACCAAATTCAGCACTCCCTCGGTCACCAAACTCTCACTATCGCACTCAAATGCACCAAATTCAGCACTCAGTGCAAACAAAGTCTGCACTGTAGGGGATCACTTTTATACTGTGAATCTAACCTCTGAAAACTGGCCTAATCCAATTAACTAATTAACAAGCTCCAGCTGCAAGTACCTACAAGTAGAAGCCTGTTTAAAGCTTATTGAAAATTCACCTTCTTCTAAACCAAACAGCAACTTTTAAGTTAATTAACTAAATAAAAGAAAGACTAAACTTTAGATAAAAATGAAGCCTTATACTCCCTCGGTCACCAAACTCTCACTATCGCACTCAAATGCACCAAATTCAGCACTCAGTGCAAAACGTGCATACTAGCACTTCTGAACCCACCTGCAACTAATCAGCATTCCGGCATCCTGAAGTATGGAGAACATCAACCCGCCGCCGCCGCTCCACTTCGCCGGCAATCTCGGGGTCAATTGGAAGATTTTTAAATAGCGCTTCCAGCTCTTCCTCGAAGCCACGGACAGGGAGAACACCTCGGACACCAGGAAGATTGCTCTGCTTCTCTCCACGGCCAGGCAACACGCCATCCACATCTTCAACTCCCTCACATTCGCAGACGACGAGGACAAGACAAAGTACAAGACGGTTCTCCTCAAATTCGATACCAACTTCAGCACAGAGGTCAATGAAAGCTTCGAAAGATACCTGTTCCAGCAGCGCTTGCAGGGTAAGGATGAGCGTTTCCAATCATTTTTAACACACCCCCGCATCCTTGCGCGCAGTCCTCTGGCTAGGGGCACACCTCCGACTCCATGATACGCGACCAGATCGTATTTGGTGTTCTGTCGGACCACCTGCGTCAGCAGCTCCTCAAAAGTAAGCAACTCACCCGAGCGACCGCCATCGAGACCTGTGTCCTGCATGAAACTGCCACCAGCCGGTACTCCCACATACAGGCGATTGAAACGGCGTGGCAAGGTCCTCACGAGGCGGAACGGGTCCAAACAATTGACCACCTCCAAGGCTGCAGCCTGGATGAGGGCGGCCATTTCGCGCACTTTTCGCGGCCTCATGCGCTTGTACGCGCCAAACGAGGGGACGGTGACATGGAGGAATGTGATGCGCAGGCGTGCACCACGCAGGACCGCATCACGCATGCGCGGTGGCGCAACGAGTGCACTGACGTCACGATGTGCGGCAACTATAGCTCCGCCCATTAAAAGCGGCAATGTCCTGCAAAATCGCGGCAATGCCTACGATGTGGCAGACTTGGCCACTATGCTGCCTGCTGTCGAGCAGCTCAGCCTGCCAATTCGCATCGCTACAGCCAGCCTCGCAGGAACGTTTGGGCAATTCAACCCACGTTCACCGAGTCTGATTCCGGCTTCCCGCAGATCAGTGACACCGAGGACCCGAGGGAGCCTTTTCGAGTCGTTGTCATAACAAAGAACAGGCTGTCCCCGAATCAAAACCATCAGCCGCTGTCAGTGCACAGCATTGATCCAGACGACGAGTGGTGTGCCACCCTGACGGTCAACCGATCCCAGATACGATTCCGCCTGGACACTGGTGCTTCTGCTACTCTCCTAGCGTGGTCAGACCTTCAGACCCTTGGGGTTAAACCAACCATTCTTCCGTCGACCTGCCAACTAGTGGACTACAATGGCAACGTCATTCCTGCTACCGGTTCATGCCAACTCGAAGTGACACACAACTCGCGAAAAGCCATCCTTCCCTTTGAGATCATGGGCTCCTCGAAGGACTCTCTGCTCGGCGCACAGGATTGCAAACTCTTAAACCTCGTTCAACGAGTACACTCTCTCTCTCCAGAGGACACGTCTGCCTTCCAGGATGCGGACTTCAGGGCGCAACTGAATGCTATCATCGACCAGCACCACGACGTTTTCGAAGGCATGGGCACGCTTCCATACACTTACAAAATCCTGCTCAAACAAGACGCCACGCCTGTGGTTCATGCACCTCGCAGAGTCCCAGCACCCCTCAAGGACCGCCTCAAGCAGCAGCTGCAGGACCTCCAGGACCAAGGAGTGCTCTCCAGAGTGACGGAACCATGGTGTGCGTAAAGAGGCCTTCCGGCGAGCTCCGGATCTGCATTGATCCAAAGGATCTGAATCGCAACATAATGAGGGAGCATTACCCTATCCCCAAGCGCGAGGAGATCACGTGCGAGATGGCTCGGGCCAACATCTTCACCAAACTTGACGCCTCGAAAGGATTCTTGCAAATTCAACTAGACAGGTCCAGCAGAAAGCTGTGTACCTTTAATACCCCGTTTGGCAGATACTGCTACAACAGGATGCCATTTGGGATTATATCGGCATCAGAAGTATTCCACCAGATCATGGAGCAAATGATGGAGGGCATTGAGGGTGTGCGCGTCTATGTTGACGACATCATCATTTGGTCCACCCGCAGGAGCATATCAGTCGCCTCCAGCGCGTTTTCAAACGAATACGGGACTAGGGCCTTCGCCTCAACAGAGCCAAATGTTCCTTCGGCCAGACGGAACTCAAGTTCCCAGGGGACCACATCTCTCGGTTGGGTGTGTGGCCAGATGCGGACAAGGTGGCAGCCATCACGGCCATGCAGAAGCCAGCGGATAAGAAGGCGGTCCTCCAATTTTTGGGCATGGTCAACTTCCTGGGGACGTTCATCCCCAACCTCGCCTCCCATACCACAGCTCTCCAGAACCTGGCCAGGAAGACGACAGACTTCCAATGGCTTCTCACCCACGAGTGCGAATGGGAGGAGTTTAAGACCAAGATTACCATGGCCCCGGTATTGGCATTTTTTGATCCCACAAAGGAAACAAAAATTTCAACAATGCCAGCCAATCCGGCATTGGGGCGGTGCACCTGCAACACGATGAGGCCTCATCATGGGCCCCCGTTGCATATGAGTCACGTGCCATGACCCCCACGGAACAGCGCTACGCGCAGATCGAAAAGGAGTGCCTGGGCCTGTTGACTGGGGTCGACAAAATTCATGATTACGAGTACGGCCTCCCCCAATTCACTGTCGTGACCGACCATCGCCCGCTGGTCAACATTATACAAAAAGACCTGAATGATATGACCCCTCGCCTCCAGCGCATTCTGCTTAAACTCCGGCGGTACGATTTCCAGCTCCTATACACCCCGGGCAAGGACCTGATCATAGCCGACGCTCTGTCCAGGGCAGTCAACACCCCGTGTGACCCAGACGGGTTTGTCTGCCAGGTTGATGCCCATGTGGCCTTCACGGCCTCCAATCTGCCAGCCATGGATAAACGCCTTATCCACATTCGCCGCGAGACTGCGGCTGACCCCCTACTACAGCGTGTCATGCGCCACATGACGGATGGGTGGCTCAAGGGCCAATGCCCACAGTTCTACAATATCAGAGACGATCTGGCAGTAGTCGATGGTGTCCTCCTTAAGCTGGACCGCATCGTGATCCCGCACAGCATGCGCCAGCTCGTTTTGGAACAGCTACACGAGGGCCACCTTGGCGTGGAGAAGTGCCGACGGAGGGCCTGAAAGGCTGTGTACTGGCCCGGCATCAATGAGGACATCACCAACACTGTGCTCAACTGCCCCACCTGTCAGCGGTTCCAGCCGGCCCAACCACGTGAGACCCTACAGCCCCATGAGTTGGTCACGTCTCCTTGGTTTAAGATAGGCATTGACCTGTTCTATGCGCTCGGCAGGGACTATGTTCTGATTGTAGGCTATTTTTTTAACTACCCGGAGGTCGTACGCCTGCACGACATCACATCATCGGCGATCATCCGTGCCTGCAAGGAGACCTTTGCTTGTCACGGCATCCCACTCACTGTGATGTCGGACAATGGCCCCTGCTTTGCGAGCCAGGAATGGTCCAACTTTGCCAGCAGGTACAACTTTGTGCATGTGACATCCAGTCCCCTGTACCCCCAATCCAATGGCAAAGCGGAAAAGGGCGTCCGCATCGTCAAACGGCTCCTCTGCAAGGCTGCCGATGCAGGATCCGACTTCTAGCTCACCTTGCTGGCCTATCATTCAGCCCCACTCTCCACGGGCCTGTTGCCAGCCCAGCTGCTCATGGGTCGCACCCTCAGGACCACGGTGCCGTCCATTCATGTCCCAGACCTAGACCACGTTCCGGTCCTTCAGCGGATGCAAGTCTTGTGCACAACACAAGGCGGGGCATGACGCTCAGGCGACTGATCTCCCTGCTCTGGCGCTGGATGACAACATCCGCATTCATCTACCGGAGGGTGGCTGGTCTGCTGTGGTTCTTCGGCAGGTGTCTTCCTGCTCGTTCCTGGTTCGTCTTCCAGATGGTTCCATTCGCTGCCGCAATCGGTGTGCCCTTCGTCTCGTTCCACGCTCGCTACGTGATTCTCCACCAGTGCCATGCCCTCCTGTTGGCCCCAACCTGGACTATGTGGAGATTCTGAATACTCTGCATCCTCCTCACTCTGCCGTGGCCCAGCCCATTCCTCAGCCGGTGGCTCCTGACCCACCCTTGAGACGGTCAATCAGAATTCGTCACCCACCCCAGAGTCTTGACTTATGAGTTTTACGATGTTGGCCTCTTTGATCTGTTCTGTTATCCTGTTTCATCGTTCCAGTAGTTTGTATATAATGTTCATTTCGTTGTTGGTGTGACACCCTATTTCTTTGCACCAGGCACCTTCCCGTGTAAATAGATTAGCCTCATGTACATAGTCATGTAAATACCACGCACACACATAGTCAGGTACATTCACGACACAATATTTATTGTCACGCAGGCACATATTCTTTATATAAAAGGCGGAATGTCATAATATACACCAGTATATCATGGTGCAGACACACACACAGATGGATATGCAGTGGGACCAATCAGCATACACAACATGGTAGCCAATCACCAGTGAGAGCACACGCACTATAAAGACAGTGGACAGGAGAGTTCCCGTTCATTCTAGTAGCAGCCAGCTCAGAGCACAGAGCTCATAGCCTGCAACACAGACATTCACCATGTGCTGAGTGCATTACCTGGTTAGGACTAGGCAAGGGTCAACAGTTAAAGCTGGTATTGCATTTACCCACAGTTCAAGTATGTTAATGTAGTTAACCTTATAATAAAATAGAGTTGCACCACTTCCAGTGTTGGTGACCTGTTTGTGATCCAGAACACCCAACACATCATGAACGACAACACTTCCTCCACAATAGTCCTCAATACCGGGGCCCCGCAAGGCTC
Source organism: Scyliorhinus torazame (assembly GCF_047496885.1). NCBI lineage: Eukaryota > Metazoa > Chordata > Chondrichthyes > Carcharhiniformes > Scyliorhinidae > Scyliorhinus > Scyliorhinus torazame. Next base: position 270,294,277 of record NC_092712.1, on the reverse strand, counting down.
CTTCTTAGCCTCCTCCTCTACTCCCTGTACACACACGATTGTGTGGCAAAATTTGGTTCCAACTCCATCTACAGGTTTGCTGAGGATACAATCACAGTGGGCCGGATCTCGAATAACAACGAGTCAGAATACAGGAGGGAGATAGAGAACCTAGTGGAGTGGTGCAGTGACAACAATCTCTCCCGCAATGCCAGCAAAACTAAACAGCTGGTCATTGACTTCAGGAAGCAAAGTACTGTATACACCCCTGTCAGCATCAAGGGGGCCAAGGTGGAGATGGTTAGCGGTTTCAAATTCCTAGGGGTGCACATCTCCAAAAATCTGACCTGGTCCACCCACGTCGACGCTAGCACCAAGAAAGCACAACAGCACCTAGACTTCCTCAGGAAACTAAGGAAATTCGGCATGTCCACATTAACCCTTACCAACTTTTACAGATGCACCATAGAAAGCATCCTATCGGGCTGCATCACAGCCTGGTATGGCAACTGCTCGGCCCAGGGCCGCAAGAAACTTCAGAGAGTCGTGAACACCGCCCAGTCCATCACACGAACCTGCCTCCCATCCATTGACTCCATCTGCACCTCCCGCTGCCTGGGGAAAGCGGGCAGTATAATCAAAGATCCCTCCCACCCGGCTTACTCACTTTTCCAACTTCTTCTATCAGGCAGGAGATACAGAAGTCTGAGAACACGCACGAACAGTCTCAAAAACAGCTTCTTCCCTGCTGTTCCAGACTCCTAAATGACCCTCTTATGGACTGACCTCATTAACACTACACCCTGTATGCTTCATCCGAAGCCGGTGCTTATTTAGTTACATTGTGTACCTTGGGCGGGAAACACATTTCTCCCTCTTTAGGTGCACGCCGGCTGCTGAAAACCTCCTAAGGACTTCCTCCAGGTCTTGCAGATGTTCTGCCTTTGTTTTTCCTGTAATGAGGACGTCGTCCAGGTAAATGCCGACTTGGGATAGTCCTTGCAATATATCCTCCATTGTTCTCTGGAATATCGCACAAGCTGATGTTACCCCGAAGGGTAATCTTGTATACTGAAAAAGGCCCTTCAGGGTGTTTATCGTTGAGAAATTTTGGGACTCTTCGTCCAGCTTCAGCTGTAGATATGCATGGCTCATATCCAGCTTTGAGAATAGAGTCCTCCAGCCAGCTTTGCATACAAATCCTCAATCCGGGGAATTGGGTATTTGTCCAGTTGTGAGTAGCGATTAATTGTTTGTTTGAAATCTCCACAAAGGCGGACCGAGCCGTCTGGCTTAAGGATAGGCACTACGGGTGCCGCCCACTCTGCAAACTGGACCGGTTTTATTATCCCCTTACGCTCGAATCGTTTTATTTCCATATCGACTTTCTGCCTTGATGCGAAGGGTACTGGTCAGGCCTTGTAGAATTTTGGGACTGCCTCTGGATCTACATGCAATGTCGCCTTTGCTCCCTTTATTGTCCTGAGCCCTTCTCGGAAAAACTCTGGGTATTTGCACAGGAGTTCGCTCAGGCGACCATTTTCCAGCTGGAAAATGTTTCCCCAATCCAGCAGGATCTCTTTTAGCCAGTTAGATCACCGTGGAAGACTAGATCCTGCTATGGGAGGGCTCGAGTAATAGTTCCAAGTCAAGGCCGTTGAGCCATACTGGCTGAACTACATCATGGACACCCTGGAGTCTCAAAAATGAAGATGCTGGTCAGAAGCTATGTCTGGTGGCCGGGCCTGGACACAGACATAGCGGCATTGGTAGGTTGGTGCCAAGAATGCCAACAAGGGCAGAAGGTGCCACTGGCAGCCCCGCTGCACCCATGGGAATGGCCAGGTAGACCATGGTCATGACTTCATGTCGATTTTGCAGGCCCGTTTATGGGTTCAATGTTTTTTGTAATAGTAGACGCCTATTCCAAATGGTTGGACGTCTACAAAATGAACTCAGCGAATTCAACAACTACCATTGAAAAACTCCGCACCTCGTTCGCAACTCATGGTATCCCGGAGGTGTTAGTTTCGGATAATGGATCGGTTTTCACCAGCCAGAATTTCACAAAATTTATGAAGTCGAATGGCATTCGGCCCATAAGGACGACACCATACCACCCGGGATCGAATGGTTTGGTGGAGAGAGTCATCCAGACCTTAAAAGTCGGGTTGAAGAAACGGTCAGCAGCATCATTGGACACCAAATTGTCGCGCTGGCTATTTGACGACAGAACAACCCCACACGCCACAACAGGAATAGCACCAGCGGAGCTCCTCCTGGGCAGACGACTCCGAACCCGGCTGAGTCTACTATTCCCGAATTTAGGTGGCAGAATAGAGCAATACCAGGAGGCCCAATGCAGGGGCCGCGACAACCCTCGCCGAGAAAGGCAGTTCAACACGGGTGAAAATGTATGGGTCAGAAATTATGCGAATGGCCCCACATGGATAGCAGGAACAGTCAAGGCCAGGACAAGACATGTGCCGTTTGAGGTACGTGTGGGAAAACATGTGATAAAGAAACACCTGGTGTGGGCCTCAGATTTGATTCCTCCCCCGGAGCTGACTCAGACCAGCATACCAAGGATCGTGGAGAGTCCTCCCCGACAAACTATTCACGCCCCTCCGACACCAGTGGTGAGGACATTGGACTCGGATATGGACACCGTGGATGATGCCGCTGCTGTACCCCTGCCGCTGGAGGAAAGGGGCGAACCGCCCCTCGGGTGCTCACATCGGAAAAGACGGGAGCCTAGCCGTTATACTCCCCCTTCGTCAGAGGCCGAAGTGAGGGGCCGGACCCGGCGCAAAAATGAAGCAGGAGACCCGTGAGTCACTAGGACCAGGGGTGAGATTCTCCGACCCCCCGCCGGTTGCCGAAGTCTCCACCACGGGATATTCGGCGGGGGCGGGTATCGCGCCGCGCCGGTTGACGGGCCCCCCCCGCTCGATTCTCCGGCCCGGATGGGCCGAAGTCCCGCCGCTAAAATGCCTTCCGCACTTTTGGGGCGGCGCGATGCCCATCTGATTTGCGCCGTTCTGGGCGCCAGTCGGTGGACATCGCGCCGTTTCCGGAGAATTTCGCCCCATGTGTGCATTTGTATTGAGTGAAATTAAACCTGGAACACAGAGCTGAAGGAAAAGTGTTCTGAATGGTGCATTTCGTGGGATGAGCCGCCCAACCTTCTATAAAGAGTTCAACATAACAGTGGCCTCGGCCATTAAATCGTATCTTCTTGGTAATCCACAAGCCAAGAGAATGGCCTGCCCACCCCAAGGGCATTTATTTAGCTTATTATTGGCTTGACTGCCCCTGACAGTTGAGACATCCATGCACCGGTGATCTGCTTTTGAGCTCCAGCACAGACTTTGAATAAGGCAGTAAATTAGGTCCCAACAGTATTTGCTTTAAGATCTGTAAGGTTAGGATAGTTTTCGGATTTAGAACAGCATAGAGAGTAAGGAGACCCAATTCTGCTTTCCAAAGATAACTCCACAGAACAAATAGAAAATTGGATGAACTGACATCAAACCTGTCTTTTGGGTCAAATTTCAATAGTGTGCAATGGATTATTAATAATAGCATCGTGTGCAGGCTGCCATTACTTTTTGGAATCAATTTCTTGATAGATTCATAGAAGCTTACTGTGTAGCGGAGGCCCTTTGGCCTGCAGTGTAAAATGAATCCCTCAGTCCACTGTCTGCATACATCTGTGTCGTCCTTGGCTTCATACATTTATCAAGTTTTCCCTTAAAAGATACAGCAATCTCTGTCTCAATTGCAATTATGTCAGCTGTGACAATTATTTAGCAATCCAATAACCCACTGCATAAAGACATTTCTCTTAACTTCTGCCCCGACTCGCTTAGTGATAGTTTTAAATTAAAGATGCCTTGCCACTTACTCTGAACCAATAGATACAGTTTATCACAATCCAAACACTTTGGGCTGGATTCTCTGGTCCTCCAGCCATGTGTTTTCCTGCGACGTGCCGTTCGCTGGAGGTGGGATTCTATCTTCCCGCCGCTTGTCATTGGGATTCCCCATTGTAACCGCCCAATGTTGCCGGGAAACCCGCTGGCGGGGATGTGCTGCCGGTGGGAAAAATGAATCGCAACGATCAGAATTCTGGCCTTTTTAATTTTTGTCTCATCTCCGCTTATTTCTCCTCTCTTGTGGTAATCGTCCCGAGTGATGTATCATCCTTGGCATTATCCTAGTGATTCAACACTGTATGCGTTCTCTAATGGGGCTGCCCAGAAGAGCACAAAATAATCTAACTGTACTCTAACCTAAGCTTTTTTTCCTCAATTTATCAATGGAAGGGATTCTCCGGTCTTGTCCGTGACGGGATCCGTTGTGAGCGAGAAAGGAAAATTCGACGTTCCAGCCAAAACTCCATCTTTCTGCAGCACTGGAAAGTCCCAGCCACAAGCGAGGAGGAAAGGTTTTGACCAAGTTTCTTTACTCTTGCATGGTGTGCCCTGATTTCTGTAACCAAAAATACCTCTGGGCTTAATTGCACAATGGATATATTTGAATTCCCAGGTTCTGTGTTTTTCCATCGAATATTAGCATTACTTGTTTTGTTTCTCAAAGTGCATTATGTCACACTCATCCCGAAATATTTATATGGCACCTTTCATAACCTCAGGACGTCAGAAAAGACCTTACAACAAATGAAGTACCTTTGAAGTCTCGTCACTGATCTGTGACCAGCCTGTCCATTTTGCTAACATGCCTAACAGTTCTCCCCATTGTTTACTAACCTCCTCTACTTTTGGGTCATGATTACGTTCCCTGCACCCAAATCTAAATCATCCTAGAACAAAAAATAGATTTAGCGCCGACTCCTGCAGTTGTATAACTTCCAATCTTTCTCCAGTGTGACCAATACCTGTTTTGATTGCTTTCCACAATCTTAGAAACTTCCTTTTATACCAATTTGCAAAGTATACTTTTATATTTTGTAACAGCCCTGTTGTGAGATAACATTGATAAAATGCTTTGGGCATTCCTCAAGCTCTATATCTAATGTAATACCTGTATCTATCCTATCAGTTACCTCTTTGAAAAGCACCAGCCCTGAGTTACTGTGAACCTTGTGTCGTTACACTGTGAATAAACGGGGTGAAGGGAGTTCATAGATCATAGAATTTACAGTGCAGAATGAGGCCATTCGGCCCATCGAGTCTGCACCGGCTCTTGGAAAGAGCACCCTACTTAAGCCTACGCATCCACCCTATCTCAGTAACCCTCCCTAACCTTTTTGGACAGTAAGGTCAACTTAGAATGGCCAGTCTACCTAACCTGCACATCTTTGGACTGTGGGAGGAAACCTGAGCACCCGGAGGAAACCCACGCAGACACAGGGAGAACGTGCAGATTCCGCACAGACAGTGACCCAGCGGGGAATCGAACCTGGGACCCTGGAACTGTGAAGCAACTGTGCTAACCACTGTGCTACCGTGCCACCCTGCCTGCCGAATTATGGTGCAATAGAAACAGAAAGACTGACAGTTTAGAGCCACTATTAGATTTGTTAAATTCAACTAGATTTAAATGAAATGAAATGAAGATCGCTTATTGTCACAAGTAGGCTTCAAATGAAGTTACTGTGAAAAGCCTCTAGTCACCACATTCCGGCGCCTGTTCAGAGAGGCTGGTATGGGAATTGAACCGTGCTGCTGGCCTGCCTTGGTCTGCTTTAAAACCAGCGATTTAGCCCTGTGCTAAACCAGTCTGTAGAAGGATCATTTAGATCCAAAATGTTAACTCTGTTTCTCTCCTGAGATGCTGCCAGACCTACTGAGTGTATCCAGCATTTTCTGTTTTTATTTTTTATTTTAATATATTCTAGCTAGCTGCCTTAATTAGCTCAGGCATTTCTCACTTTTCATTCCTTTTACCTTGTGTAATAGATTCTAAGCATTTGGCCACAATGACTTTCAACTAACTGGTTCACAGTTATCAGCCATCATTTTCTTCCTTCTAAAACATGGGTTTTGCATTGGCTACTTTCCCGATCCATAGCACAATTTGCACATTTAAGGAGGTTGGAAAACTTGAAAGCATGTGGCCTGAACCTGAGTTATCTCCTCCCTGATTTCTTGCAAAGACCTACAGTACAGTCATTAGGATCCAGTGACTTATTTAACCTAAGTTCTGCTCACCATTTTTGAACCAAATACTTTACTGCCGTTCCGTCCATCTCAACAATTGTTCCATTTCCTTTCACTCGGTCATGCTTTTCTTCATTTGGAAGATCCACATTACTGATTATATTTGCAAGGGGTAGCACTATTATGGGTTATGCATTCATGATTTAAATGTATATGAAACCAGGTGAATGCTGTTTCCACCAGTTGTTGCACTACAGCTGCACTTATTGATGTAACTATATCCAATTTAACATATACATTTTTAAAAATCAGCTAAGAGTTAAACAGGCCTGGTATTAAGACCAGTTGATAAGTGTGTAATCATTAATAGACCTTACTGACAAGAGGGATAACATATACAATTCTGATTTGAAGTACACTTTTGTTTCCATGGCCTGGATTTTCATCCTCAAGGCCGGGAATAATAATGGTCTGCACTCTCACCAACCATACACAATGGGGCTTGCCTGAGCGGCCAGACATCCATTAAGTAGGTTGAAATACCTGCACCCCAGAGAAAACATTGTTAGATTGACAGCTCAGGCTTTCTGATCTCTGCTGTCAATTTCACAATTTTTCTTACACTGTTCATTGGTTTCAAGGATTTGTGGTTTTTGTGATTGATATTTTAAAGAGTCTGGATAAGCGACACTTGATTAGCTTCTAGTGAAATTATGTTTTTTCAACAGAGTAGAAAGTTATTAATGAACTGCATTTTTAAAAGCTTGTTTTGATCGTGGGTCAATGGGCATGGAAGTACCATAACTTGACATGGTGGGGGGCATGAGGGGTCATGGGGTTTGGTGGAAGGGCAAAGCTTGGCAATCAGGGCATGTAGGGCTATAGGGGTGGGTGGAAGGGCAGATCTCAGCATGGGACATGGGCAAAGGGGTGGGTGTAAGGGCAGAGCTTGACATACTGGACATGATGGGCCATGGGGTATGAGTGAAAGGGCAGAGCTTGGCATAGGGAGCATGATCAACCATGGAGAGTGTATAGAAGGGCAGAGCGTAATATGGAAGGGCACAAGGAGAATCTTTTCAATTTATCTTTTAAAGATCCCTTCATGCAGACGAGGGTTCACGATTTCTCTGAGTGGCCGTGAACCACAACTCTTTTAAAAGTCTGGCACGTCTCCAGGAAAATTGCAGATGAATAGGACATGCCTATCCCCACAATGGAGCAGGCCACATCAGGATTACCAGATGTGGACTTTTGACAGGAACCAGCCCGCACTCTTTAAAGGCGCTCCAGAAAATCAAACATCCCAGAAATGGAGTTAGGAATCCAGGATTGAAAACTTGCCCGCCATTTTGAAAGGCCTCCCGAGTCATCCCGACTGGGTGACAATCCAGGCCAATTGTTTGCTCCGGAAAAACTGCATGGATCGACTTTTAGAGTTGATTTCAGTTTTGAAATGGAAGCTGAGTCAACCAGTCACTTTGACATTGAGCTAGATGATGGAGCAACTGTTTTAATAGTTGAGACTTGACCTGGATTTGGCTCAGATTCTAGAACAGGTCAATCACTCATCCCCACTTACTACTTTTACTACTATTTTAATAGATACGTCATAATATTATCCTTCTTGATAAAGATCCTTATACATAGGTATGCGCATTACCCCTCAGCTCAATTTTACTTGCTCTTACTGTGTGTCTTATTGATCTTTGGGTTCTTCCATCCACATTTGTTTCACAGGAAAAGTAAGCTATTAGTCCAAGGGAAAAGTAAACTGTATGCCCATTTATCTCCCTTCATGTTTGAGTGACTTTGAAGTAGTCAGCTGTGAAACTAACCACAATGTTTATAAACATCAAGCTATGATTGATAGCTCCTGGACCACATCAGAGAGAGTTAAGTGCTTTCTGTTAGTTTCGCAGTTGACTACACAGCAATCGGGACTCCGGACACCGCTATCTGGCTGCCTCTCAGAATGGCAGCCGATAGTGGGATTCCCTAGGAAATCCATTGCAATCCCTGCCATGCAGAAATTTGCATGGCTAAGGATTGGGAATCGGTTCCTGATTTGCACTCCCAACCTGAATGCAAATCAGGGGTAATTCAGCTCTGGTGGGAGAACATAGGGTGGCATTCTCCGTTGCCCAACACCAATATCGTAATCGGCGATCAGGCGGAGAATCCCTTCCGACGCTCAAATTGGGGGCGGCGCAGGTTTGACGCCGGTTTTTGAGTCTCCACCCTCTCCAAAATGGCATCACCGCGGCGTGCGCCATTGTAAACGGCGTTGGCGCGTCATCGGAAGGCCCTCCTGCGATACTCCACCCCCAAAGGGGCCGAGTTCCCGACCGCGTGGTTGACATGTGGTCTGAGCGGTCGGGAACCCGGCGCGGCGTCTGTGGACTGTGCCCATGCCGCCACACTCGGCCAGGATCCACGCCACTGGCCGGGGGGGGGGGCCCTTCCGCGAGGGCTGGAGGGACCGGTGGGGGGGTGGCCAGGGGGTGGCGTGTGGGGTCGCATTTGATGGGTCGGGTCCGCGCACGGCCGGCACCATGTTGTACGGCGCAACCACGGCAGGTCATCACCCTGCGCACGCGCGGCCATTGACCCAGCCATTCTCCGTCCGTTTTTAGCGCAGGAGCCGAGAGTTTCACGCACCGCCGCTGCTAGCCCCTCACCTATCCCGAAATCAGTGAGGGTTCAACGCCAATTTTGGCGTCGTAAAATGCCAGCAAATTCTCCGTTTCGGCCGGCACTTAGCCGCTGAAACGTAGATCCAGTCCCTCATCTCCCAAACGGAGAGTCCTGTCCCAAGACTTCAGCAAGTGTACTGTTCCTTTTGCAGCCAACAGAGGTCACCTGGTTTGGGGGTAAAGAGGATGTGGATAATATAATTGCCAGGCCGGGGGGGTTCGGTGAGGAGGGGGAGAGGCGAGAAAGAGAGAATTTAGAACTGGAGGAAATTTCAGCGCTGGACTGAAGTCAGGTTGTGATCCTATATAACTAAATGGACTACATAATGTAGCCACATTTCACTAATGTAAGGGGTGGAGCTGACCTGTTTGACTTCCATAGTCAAAAGAGGGATAATTATATTTTCCTATGATTCTAAGCGCACATAACACAATAAAAGCTGAATCCATACAGGGACAGAAATCAATAGCTACTATATAAGCACCATGACTACAGTAACAACAACAGTGGCTTTATCAACAACCATCACTATGGTGTATTCAGTAGAGCAACATGATAGGTTTGAAGGAGTTTTAGTAATAGAGGGAGAAAAGACAAGAAAAAAAGGTTTGGGAAGGGATTTTGAGCAGATAGAGTCAAACAATTGATAAGATCTGCTAAGGAATACATTAAATACGACAATTTGAGAATAGAAGAGCCCAGCTGGGATGAGAGGCTGGAAAAGGTTGTGGCAATAGGATTCAGCAAGGTCATAGAGGGATCCGTATGAGCAAAGACATGGGTCGCGATTGAATGGTCCTGTTGACCCTGGGCCCAAATCCTGTAATGACCGCTAAATCTTCCGAGAGGCCAAAAACGGGATTTGTGGCAACGAATTCCTAAAATGAGATCTTCCTTGTCCCTTGCTGGTGATGTAATAAGGTTCATGCCCCTCAATTTGCAAAAATTAACATTGCATTAGTGGGCACGGCGCTGGTACTATCGTCTTCATCCTAATTATACAAAAACGTAAGCCATTCGAGATGACCACGCCGGGGGACGCACAGGTAAGCATTGTCCCCGGTGTTGGGGGGGTGGTGAGGGACAGGCCTGGGCATTGCCCCCTGGCACTGCCATGGGGATACTGCCAGGGATCCCTCTGGGATGCACCATTGTGGGACTTCCCCTTTTCCATGTGGGGTGGGGTGGGGCAGTGGTTGTCCTCCCGCGTGTGGGGTCACGGTGTCCGTGAAGGTGGGTGGTTCCTGCATCCATGGGGGGTCTCCATGTCCGTGGGGAAGGGGCTTTCTCATGTCAATAGAGGGTGTCGGTATCTGTGTTGGTGGTGGGGGGGGAACCTTCGAATTAAATGGGGCAGCTCCAGGGTCCCAGGTTCGATTCCGGCTTGGGTCACTGTCTGTGCGGAGTCTGCACTTCCTCCCCGTGTGTGCGTGGGTTTCCTCCGGGTGCTCTGGTTTCCTCCCACAGTCCAAAGATGTGCAGGTTAGGTGGATTGGCCATGATAAATTGCCCTTAGTGTCCAAAATTGCCCTTAGTGTTGGGTGGGGTTACTGGGTTATGGGGATAGGGTGGAGGTGTTGACCTTGGGTAGGGTGCTCTTTCCAAGAGCCGGTGCAGACTCGATGGGCCGAATGGCCTCCTTCTGCACTGTAAATTCTATGAAATCTATGAAATTGGAGACCAGGATTCTTGCCGTTGTTGGCTTTGGAACATTAAAACTAGGAGCAGGATTAGGCAACCCAGACCCTCGAGTCTTCTCCACCATTCAATACGATCGTGGCTGATCTCATCTCGGCCCCAACCCTCTAGATGACTGAGTGAATCTTGCTTCCCCTTTGAAATTGCTCGGAGGTCTTCCTTTTGACTTCCATTCTTCATCTTCTTCATCCACCTCCTCGCCCTCTGCCAAACATTATGAACCCTCGTGCTTCACCCCCCAACCTCCCCATTCCCCCGGCCTCACCTCGCACCCACCCCCGGTCAAACCTTTGTTCCAGTGGCTGCACGATGCCTGCAGCACAGTCCTGTCTGGCTGGACACTGGTGCGTGGAACTGGGAGGGAGGAGGCCTCTGTACTCCCCAAATGGTAGCACAAGTGGATAGCACTATGGCTTCACAGCCCCAGGGTCCCAGGTTCGATTCCCCGCTGGGGCACTGTCTGTGCAGAGTCTGCACGTTCTCCCCGTGTCTGTGTGGGTTTCCTCCGGGAGCTCCGGCTTCCTCCTGCAGTCCAAAGATGTGCGGGTTAGGTGGATTGGCCATGATAAATTGCCCTTAGTGACCAAAAAGGTTAAGAGGGGTTATTGGGTTATGAGGATAGGGTGGAAGTGAGGGCTTAAGTGGGTTGGTGCAGACTCTATGGGCCAAATGGCCTCCTTCTGCATTGTATGTACTATGTTCTAAACCCAGGCGCAGTACTGATTCGACTTGGGGACACAGGAAGCTCCGTGGGTCCAACAGTACGGTGCTGTCCATGAAGACCAGCTCAGCATGGCGATGGAGGGCGGGAACCGGTCTGCCCCGGCAGAGTGGTGTGCAACACATCAAGAGCAGCACAGCACTATGGCAGAAAGGGTTTGTTGTACTGATCTCGAAGTATTCTGCAAACTGAGGACCACCATGTACACGCCATTCTTCATCAATCGAGTTTTGGACCAATATAATTTCAAGTTGATGTGACGCAGGATTGGAAGGCCTGACAGGATGCCATCGGGCAGCTGTTTTAATATTCATGAGGTGCAAATGAATGTAAAATCACTCGCACCACCAGCCAGCAGGAGGACCGACCCGCCATTAATCCCCCCATTGGGAGAATTGCAATGTGATTTTGCGCTGATGGTTTCCACCATTTTGGTTCCTGTTAGATAGATAGAAAAATAGAAAAATACAGCACAGAACTGGCCCTTCGGCCCACGATGTTGTGTCCACCCTTGGTCCTAGATTAATCATAGATTATCATTGTATTTACAGTGCAGAAGGAGGCCATTCGGCCCATTGAGTCTGCACCGGCTCTTGGAAAGAGCACCCTACCCAAGGTCAACACCTCCACCCAACACTAAGGGCAATTTTGGACACTAAGGGCAATTTATCATGGCCAATCCACCTAACCTGCACATCTTTGGACTGTGGGAGGAAACCGGAGCTCCCGGAGAAAACCCACGCACACACGGGGAGGATGTGCAGACTCCGCACAGAGAGTGACCCAAGCCGGAATCGAACCTGGGACCCTGGAGCTGTGAAGCAATTGTGCTATCCACAATGCTACCGTGCTGCCCTTAAGAACAAATAAATCTACACTTATCATTTTACCGTAATCCATGTACCTATCCAATAGCTGCTTGAAGGTCCCTAATGTTTCCGACTCATCTACTTCCACAGGCAGTGCATTCCATGCCCCCACTACTCTCTGGGTAAAGAACCTACCTCTGACATCCCCCGTTCTAATGAGAAAAGGCCTAGCACCCTCAACCTTTCCTCGGAAGACCTACTTTCCATTCCAGGCAACATTCTGGTAAATCTCCTTTGCACCTTTTCCAAAGCTTCCACGTCCTTCCTAAAATGAGGCGACCAGAACTGTAGACAGTACTCCAAATGTGGCCTTACCAAAGTTTTGTACAGCTGCATCATCACCTCACGGCTCTTAAATTCATTCCGTCTGTTAATGAATGCTAGCACACCATAGGCCTTCTTCACAGCTCTATCCACTTGAGTGGCAACTTTATGAACATAGACTCCAAGATCTCTCTGCTCCTCCACATTGCCAAGAACTCTACCATTAATCCTGTATTCCGCATTCATATTTGTCCTTCCAAAATGGACAATCTCACACTTTTCAGGGTTAAACTCCATCTGCCACTTCTCAGCCCAGCTCTGCATCCTATCTATGTCTCTTTGCAGCCGACAACAGCCCTCCTCACTATCCACAACTCCACCAATCTTCGTATCGTCTGAAAATTTACTGACCCACCCTTCAACTCCCTCATCCAAGTCATTAATGAAAATCACAAACAGCAGAGGACCCAGAACTGATCCCTGCGGTACGCCACTGATAACTTGGATCCAGGCTGAATATTTGCCATTCACCACCACTCTCTGACTTCTATCGGTTAGCCAGTTCGTTATCCAACTGGCCAAATTTCCCACTATCCCATGCCTCCTTACTTTCTGCAGAAGCCTACCATGGCGAACCTTATCAAATGCCTTACTAAAATCCATGTACACTACATCCACTGCTTTACCTTCATCCACATGCTTGGTCACCTCCTCAAAGAATTCAATAAGACTTGTAAGGCAAGACCTACCCCTCACAAATCCGTGCTGACTATCCCTAATCAAGCAGTGTCTTTCCAGATACTCAGAAATCCTATCCTTCAGTACCCTTTCCATGACTTTGCCTACCACCGAAGTAAGACTAACTGGCCTGTAATTCCCAGGGTTATCCCTAGTCCCTTTTTTGAACAGGGGCACGACATTCGCCACTCTCCAATCCCCTGGTACCACCCCTGTTGACAGTGAGGACGAAAAGATCATTGCCAACGGCTCTGCAATTTCATCTCTTGCTTCCCATAGAATCCTTGGATATATCCCGTCAGGCCTGGGGGACTTGTCTATCCTCAAGTTTTTCAAAATGCCCAACACATCTTCCTTGCTAACAAGTATTTCCTCGAGCTTACCAGTCTGTTTCACACTGTCCTCTCCAACAATATGGCCCCTCTCATTTGTAAATACAGAAGAAAAGTACTCATTCAAGACCTCTTCTATCTCTTCAGACTCAATACACAATCTTCAGTTCCTTTCTTCAGTTCCCTCCTGGCTATCTTGTATCCCTCCAACGCCCTGTCTGAACCTTGTTTCCTCATAAGTCTCCTTTTTCCTCTGAACAAGACATTCAACCTCTCTTGTCAACCATGGTTTCCTCACTCGACCATCTGTTCCCTGTCTGACAGGGACATACATATCAAGGACACGTAGTACCTGTTCCTTGAACAAGTTCCACATTTCACTTGTGTCCTTCCCTGACAGCCTATGTTCCTAACTTATGCACTTCAATTCTTGTCTGACAACATCGTATTTACCCTTCCCCCAATTGTAAACCTTGCCCTGTTGCACGCACCTATCCCTCTCCATTACTAAAGTGAAAGTTACAGAATTGTGGTCACTAGCTCCAAAATGCTCCCCCACTAACAAATCTATCACTTGCCCTGGTTCATTACCAAGTACCAAATCCAATATTGCCTCTCCTCTGGTCGGACAATCTACATACTGTGTTAGAAAAGCTTCCAGGACACACTGCACAAACACCACCCCATCCAAACTATTTGATCTAAAGAGTTTCCACTCAATGTTTGGGAAGTTAAAGTCACCCATGACTACAACCCTGTGACTTCTGCACCTTTCCAAAATCTGTTTCCCAATCTGTTCCTCCACATCTCTGCTACTATTGGGGGGCCTATAGAAAACTCCTAACAAGGTGACTGCTCCTTTCCGATTTCTGACTTCAACCCATACTACCTCAGTAGGCAGATACTCCTCAAACTGCCTTTCTACAGCTGTTATACTATCTCTAATTAACAATGCCATCCCCCCCCCCCCCCACCTTTTTTACCACCCTCCCTAATGTTATTGAAACATCTATAACCAGGGACCTCCAACAACCATTGGAGTCTGCACATCCTCCCCGTGTGTGCGTGGGTTTCCTCCGGGTGCTCCGGTTTCCTCCCACAGTCCAAAGATGTGCAGGTTTGGTGGATTGGCCATGATAAATTGCCCTTAGTGTCCAAAATTGCTCTTAGTGTTGGGTGGGGTTACTGGGTTATGGGGATAGGGTGGAGGTGTTGACCTTGGGCAGGGTGCTCTTTCCAAGAGCCAGTGCAGACTCGATGGGCCGAATGGCCTCCTTCTGCACTGTAAATTCTACGATATGATATGGTAAGGCCACATTTGGAGTTCTGTGTACAGTTCTGGTCGCCTCATTTTAGGAAGGATGTGGAAGCTTTGGAAAAGGTGCAAAGGAGATTTACCAGGGTGTTGCCTGGAATGGAGAGTAGGTCTTACGAGGAAAGGTTGAGGGTGCTAGGCCTTTTCTCATTAGAACGGAGAAGGATGAGGGGCGACTTGATAGAGGTTTATAAGATGATCAGGGGAATAGATAGAGTAGACTGTCAGAGACTTTTTCCCCGGGTGGAACAAACCATTACAAGGGGACATAAATTTAAGGTGAAAGGTGGAAGATATAGGGGGGATGTCAGAGGTAGGTTCTTTACCCAGAGAGTAGTGGGGGCATGGAATGCACTGCCTGTGGAAGTAGTTGAGTCGGAAACATTAGGGACCTTCAAGCAGCTATTGGATAGGTACATGGATTACGGTAAAATGATATAGTGTGGATTTATTTGTTCTTAAGGGCAGCACGGTAGCATTGTGGGTAGCACAATTGCTTCACAGCTCCAGGGTCCCAGGTTCGATTCCGGCTTGGGTCACTGTCTGTGCGGAGTCTGCACGGCCTCCCCGTGTCTGCGTGGGTTTCCTCCGGGTGCTCCGGTTTCCTCCCACAGTCCAAAGATGTGCAGGTTAGGTGGATTGGCCATGATAAATTGCCCTTAGTGTGCAAAATTGCCCTTAGTGTTGGGTGGAGGTGTTGACTTAGGGTAGGGTGCTCTTTCCACGAGCCAGTGCAGACTCAATGGGCCGAATGGCCTCCTTCTGCACTGTAAATTCAATGATAATCTATGATTAATCTAGGACAAAGATTCGGCACAACATCGTGGGCCGAAGGGCCTGTTCTGTGCTGTATTTTCTATGTTCTATGTTCTATATTCTTGTCCTGTACCTTGGGTGTGGTTACCTCCCTGTAACTCTTCTCTATCATCCCCTCTGCCTCCCGGATGATCCGAAGTTCATCCAGCTTCAGCTCCAGTTCCCTAACACGGTCTTTGAGGAGCTGGAGTTGGGTGCACTTCCCGCAGGTATAGTCAGCGGGGACACCGGTGGTATCCCTCACCACCCACATCCTACAGGAGGAGCATGCAACTGGCCTAGCCTCCATCCCCTCTTACCTTACAGAATATAGCTGCCCTGTGGACCAACTGGACCTCCGCCCTCCGGCTCTGTTCCCAGTCAGCTGCACTCTCTGTAAACTCCTGGCTCTCTTCTCACTATTTGTGGAAATGTAGGAAACAAAATGAAAGGAGCACCTTACTCCCTCCTCACCTAACTCCCTCAGTCACCAAACTCTCACTATAGCACTCAAATGCACCAAATTCAGCACTCCCTCAGTCACCAAACTCTCACTATAGCATTCAAATGCACCAAATTCAGCACTCAGTGCAAACAAAGTCTGCACGGTCGGGGATCACTTTTATACTGTGAATCTAGCCTCTGAAAACTGGCCTAATCCAATTAACTAATCAACAAGCTCCAGCTGCAAGTACCTACAAGTAGAACCTTTGTTTAAAGCTGATTGAAAATTCACCTTCTTCTAAATCAGCAACTTTTAAGTTAATTAACTGAATAAAAGAAAGACTAGACTTGAGATAAAAATGAAGCCTTATACTCCCTCGGTCACCAAACTCTCACTATCGCACTCAAATGCACCAAATTCAGCACTCAGTGCAAACAAAGATTCTCTGCTTCCAGCTACCAGCAAGCCCACTGCAGAGGATGGGAGAATTCTGCACTTCCTTTCTGTAATGTAGGTACAGCTGATTTGCATAAACTATGATATTACTTGAGCACAACTCTTTGCAGAAAGCAATCAACATTGTGAGAACGGGCTGTCAGAAAAGCCTGAAGTTCTATAGCTGAAGATTTCAGTGGCAGTCTGAGGAGCAGGAGGTAAGTAGTGAAACTTTCGCAAAGCTAAGGGGCTGGATTCTCTGATTTTGAGGCTAGGTCCCCACACTGGCATTGGAACGGTGGCATTTCACGACTGAAAAAATGGCATAAAACAGCCATCGATCCTCCATTTGGCTGGGGGCTAGCATCAAGGCAGCGTAGAGCACCCGGCTCTAGCTGCCGATATGGCCCGGTGAATTGCCTGGTCCGTGGCCACTCATGCGCTCGGCTGCGGCCTGCAGTGGCCATGCCATGCAACATGGTGCCCGCTGCTCACGAACCCAGCCTGCAAAATAGTGTCCCCCCTTTGGCCGGCTCGCACACCCTGGACCCCCCCCCCGCCCCCCCCCCCCACAGTGCCCCCAGCCCCTGGCAAAGACCCCCCCTGCTTGCAGATTGACCCTCCCCCGATTGTGGCGGTGCTGGACTGCGTTCGCAGCCACCACGTCGAGTTCCCGATGGATGAGACCATGAGAGACCCACGCCATCGGGTTCTCGGCTGGTCGGGGGCGGAGCATCGGGGGGGGCGGGCCACAGGCAATGGCCTGAGGCCGTCGATACGTCATGCACTGTACTCTCCCAGTACGCTGATTTGGTCACAAGATTTTGGCGTAGGCGGCCAGGAACCTGCCTCGGGTATCTATAATAGATGGTTCATGTATGATGTCAACTCTGATGCCACCTTTCAGACACCCCTCAGCTGTTAGCACTCACCTAATTCTCTCAATCTTTTTATCGGAGACACCAGTGCAGAATTGTCCGTGAAAGACTTTGAGTGGGATGTGGTGACATCAGGACTGAAATGGTGGACTTCTACCACACACAACTAAACTGTCCCCAATCCCAAGCAATTCATGATCCGTTAATGGACCAGCACCGGTGCCACATGGAACTCGACCGATTTGAATGAAAAACGTTGTCCGATTCGCCAGTGTCCGATTTGCCATTCGAGAATCTGGCAGAGAGGGAGGTGGCACAGTCACTGGGTGATGTGGCACATTCCCAGTGGGAGGTGGTCTACTCCCTTTGCTCCACGGCCATGGGCATTGAGATTCTGGTTGAGACAGGAGTGGGCCTCGGAGTAGCCCAGGAGCCATCGGGCACCCCAAGGGGGGAGGAGATAATGGGGCCCTGAGACTCCCGCAGGGGTGATGCCGGAACACAACAGCACTTCGGACTCTCTCCGCCCCGCCCCCCGCCGATGGGCAGCAGGCAGAACAAGGTGGCGCCACACCACCTGGGGAAACCCGAGCAGCAGCTGGGCCCACCCAGCAGGCCCGGTCACTCCAGAAGACGACCGCCAAAGGGGACCCAGGTCTCAGGGCGGGAACCGCAGCTGGCTTCCCCCACTCCTGATGTACCACCTGGGGATCTATCTAGGCATAGCATTAGGGCTGGTAAGGCCAGAAAGGTAGACGCCAGATATGTTGGCAGGGGTGCAGCACACAGTATAGTGTTAGGGGCTAGGTCGCAAACCTGTCTATATATGTTCAGTGTTCCACAATCAAGACATGTTCACAATGTTTCAACCTGCCTTGGTGCTCTGTCAGTAGGGTGTGAGGAGTGTCCTGGGCTGGTCTGGCTACAGATGGGGCAATGGGGGGTGGGCGAGAAATAGGCAGATGTTGTTGGGATTGGGCCGGGGACCCCAGTCAACCAGTGCTCACCTTTCCTGTGCCCCACACCCATCCCTCTCCACCCCATACCCTCCAACCTTCACCCCTCACTGTCCCCATCTCCGCCACCCCAAGGGTTCGGTGGGCCCGTGTGATGGAATGCCCAGCTCGAATGCAGGGATCACCCACGTGGATGGTGGGAAGTGTTCCTGTGGGCAGGAGTCAGATGTTGTCAAATAGTGCGGAGCATCAGAGCGGGTTGTCATCATCCTCGATCCCAAGGACTAGACCCACTGTTACTGCCATCTAAGGGCCTGCACCCCCGAGTGAGGCAGGAATCATGGAACGGGGTTGCAAGATGGAGGGTTGGCGGGTGACACACGGATGGTCTCGGAGGTTGGTCAGTGGGGTGCGCAGCAAGGTGGTTGCCTTGCAGGCTGCAGCAATGGCAGTCCGTGCCTGGATGCACCGGTCCCATGGGGGGGGTCACCCCAACCATCCCGGCCCATCCCTGCTGCCTCCCCTCAGGCCTGGAAGATGCCCCCCCTCTGGCAGCCAGCCCTGTCAGTAGTAGGACTGGCAGCCCATGGTTGTGGCTCTACATGTTCTACCTCCTCCCTCTCCCTCATCAGCCACGGCGCCTATTTCCCGATTTTTAAAACCACAATTGAAACTCGTCGTCGGTAATTCCTCCCGGCGGATGTGGAGGCAGATCATTGCAGAGGCCGCGGAGAATACCGTGTCAGGTCCGCTAATGATATACCAACGGCAATTCTTGTATGTGCAGGGTAGGACGCACCGACGCCGCTGTCGGTACAGGAGCATGGCATTCTGTCGGGCACCTGATGCCGGCCATGATTTTGGCCTTATGACCGATCCTCCTTTGAAACTCCCAACATTATCCTTCACCTTCCCCTCAAACATCCTCAAACCTACCACCATCACACCTTGGCCCAGTGTCAGTGAGGCTGGAGCTTCCATCCCACCCCCTCAACCCTCCCTCCCAACCCCCACCCTCAACCTGCCTGGTCTGATTCTGCAGCCTCCCTACATCAGTAACCCATGGCTCTCCCTCAGGCACCCTTGACCTGCCCCCCCATCAAGCTTGATCACCCCTCAGTGAAAGTGGACCTTCCCTGTATGGTACAGCTGCCTCCTTTCGACACACAGGACCCAAAATCCGAATGGCCGAATCTTGTCCTATCAGCCAGAGCCTTGCTCTAATTGGACAGCTCCCCCACTCAACCTCCAAACATTCCATAGCCTTGTCATACTGCAGTAGACTCCCTGACCTCCCCCACCCTGTTTCATGCTCTACTAATGCATCTTTTAATGTCACTCCCCTCCACAACCCCTTACGTACCCAATAATTGTGCCATTTAATGCCCCGACCATCCCAACAACTCCCTCCTTTGCCTTTGCTGTTACCGGGCCATGTGACTATACGAAACTTCACCTGATCCCTCCCCCCGAGTTAAACAAAAACCTGAGCTCACCTCAAATCCACAGAATGAACAACCTTGCCCACCTTTAAGCTCCCATTAAACACGACGCCTGAGTTTCCCATCTGCCACTGTCTTAATCTTGAAAGTAGGACTTAATTTGGCAATGTTTTGATGTAAGGAGTATTCATGAGTTGCGAATACATGTAAAAGGAGGTCCCACCTGTGGATGACATGAGGCCCAATCTGCTATTGAAACACCACCGACCTCATTTCAAAAACTCAACCCAACATTGGGGACCCGAAATTTCAGCTCCAACCGAGTTAAGTCCCCCCTCCCCCCCCCACCTCGCTTCCCACATCCAAAGCCCCATTAAATCCTACCCATGATATCTGTGTGCTATTAACACTGCTGAACTTTTTGCATTCGTGTTATTAATGGTACATTGTTAATTTTTAAGGCAAGGCTTAAATTCACAATATTTTTTCCTTCTGAAGCCCTCACCATTTTCAGATCATTATTACACATGGATGGAAACTGTTAAAATGAATTAGCCGACCTCCATGCGGAAAAAAGTCAACTGGGTTAACAACTAGTTCAAAAGCACTCAGCGGAAAAGAAAAGAAATGGGAATCCTGTCCCTATAAATCAGTTCAATGAAGGCTGGCAGGTATTCTTTGTAAATAAAGGACCTTTCTAGAGTTGTCAGGGGTACAGTTTGTCCACTTCAGCCTTTCTTTTAAAGCTTTTTCTTGAAAAGTATAACTTCTTGCATGTAACTTCATGTTAAAATTTCCTCCAAGCCCACTGTTGCGCAGTAATTAAGGCTCCCTCGTGGGCCAGTTGTCCAACATGTTGTGCATCGATATGACATGGTACAGATATTTTTAGGCCTCCTCTGGCAAGTGTTCTCACATTGTGGCAAAGTCAAAGTCTCGTGGTCAATGGATGTTGGCCCACTGGAGTATAGTTAGTGTAATTGTCCCTTGTGAGATCCCTGGTAACATTTATTTGCGATGAAAATGAAATGAAAATCGCTTATTGTCACAAGCAGGCTTCAAATGAAGTTACTGTGAAAAGCCCCTAGTCGCCACATTCCAGCGCCTGTTCAGCGAGGCTGGTATGGGAATTGAACCGTGCTACTGGCCTGCCTTGGTCTGCTTTAAAAGCCAGTGATTTAGCCCAGTGTGCTAAACCAGCCCCTGGGTGATGTTGCTGATGAGGGATAAATATTAGCCTGGAAAAGGCAGCAGCATTTGAAGAGCTGCCAGCAACTCTTTCAAAGTTGATCGTGTCCAACATTCCCAATGTACCAGACACCTCAACAGAATTTCAGGTAGCAGTGTTGTTAAGGTGAGCCAATAAGCCTTCAATAGCTCCTGGCGTCTGACATCGGGCAGGATTTTCCCCATGGGCTTCAAGATCCCAATGTCGAAGTCAAACACTGAAGAAACAATATGTTGCCTTTTCAGGTAAGGGAGTCAGAAGGCACCTCTAGGCGGCCTCTTGCTCAGCTTTCAAAGTTTTAAATAAAAGTTAGATTCAGCAACCAGGCCACCAATGTGGAGGGGGAACACTTTGATTGGGCATTACGGTTGCAAATGTGAGCAGGTAGGCAGGAGGAGGTCGACCTGCAGGCTGTCGGCCTACAGTCTGACACCTCAGGGGACCAGGAGGCTGAGAGGAAAATTTCAGGCAGCATCTGACAATAGGCCTTAATCAACCTGAAAAATCACATGAGTTGGCTACCTGACACTTGTGGCAAATGTTCACACATGCCACCTGCAATCCCATCCCCCATCAGGAGCTAAAAATACCCTATTCCTTTTTGAAATCAGTACCAGAACATCAGTTACACCTATCTGAGAGAGCAGCACGATCTCTGTGCAGTGTGAGGCAACCATTTTGTATGAATTGCCTTTTGGAAGGCTAAAGAAGTGAAGCAGAGAAATGAATGGCAGAACTCTGGGAAGGAGGCGGGGTGACAGAACAAGGCTGCGTTGAGCTGACATGGCATCATTGACTGAGGCCAGTCCAGCAGGCCCATAAATACCTGCGGTACCCAAAGAGCACCCCTGAAATAAGAAAGAGCTTCCATTTATATAGTGCCTGTCATTAATTCAAGATGTTCCAAATTGCTTTACAACCATCAAAAAAACCTTTTGAAGTGGAACCACTCTTGTAATGATGGAAACACAGATGCAAATCTTTGCAGAGCTCTGTCCACACCCAGCAATGTGATGAAGGCCAGGATATTGATGTCAGTGAAGGGGACAAATATCAGCCAGGTCAACTGTGAGAACTGTTGCTCTTTTTAACCTTAGTCTATTGGCTCTGATTACGTCACCTTTGCTCATGAGTCGCCAGGTATCTTTATGATACCGCCACGTGGTTCAAGTTCAGGTTATGATTAATAACACAGCACACCGCTTAGTAAGGATTAAAACAACGGTCATTTATTATATACAACAAGCAATATTAATACCCTAATACTACTTTCTATTTAATAAACCTATCACTACTGGCCAATACTTAACTTAGGAAGAGCCCACCAGGTCAGGGAAACGAATGGCTTGTCCAATCAAATCTGGCCCGCGGGATTCAAAAGGCTGTTACAGGTCAGTGGCTCGGTGTCTCTACCGGATAGCGATCGCTGGATTCAAACTTACAGTTGCCGGTGGCTGGTCTTGCGAAGGTCTCGAGCAGGCGAAGACGAGAGAGAGAACGATCTGAACTTGGACCTTCACTTTTATAGGGCCCAGGGGCTTCCCGCCTCCCGGGGCGGCCCTTGACCCTGAGTCCCAAGTGATTGGATCTGTCCCCAATCTCTGGGGTCGATGTGTCCAATGGTGAGGCGATTCCTCGATCGGGGGATGGTCGCTCACCTGTCTTTGTTTCGGCCACTGCAGGTGCCGACAGGTCTGGCCCGGTATTCAATTGCTAATATGTTGCAATTGTTCCCGGGGATAGCCGATATAACTGTGGATGTCTGAATAGATTGGCTGCAAACAGTCCTGAATGAAACTGCGAATACCTGGGTTGATGGGCTGTTGATAGCCCTGTGTATCGATCTGGGCTAACTTCCCAAGAGCCGAATATGCAAAACTGTCTGCAGCTGCCTGCTTGTGTCTTCTTGGCTGCTTTTCCCAGCAGTCTTTCGGGTTAGCCGTTTTAAACTGGGTTTTGGCCAGATTAATCGGAACGCAGCCACTTTACATGGCTACATTCCGCCTTGTGATCCTAACACGAAGCGTGAAGGATCACATAAATTTTGTCCTCTTCGTTTCCCGACTGGGGGGGCACCTCCCACATGGCCACTACTCTGACCCTAGCTATGCACAAAAATTTACCTAAACAATTCTTGAGGGCGTTATGTCAGGCAGGGGCATGTGTCTGGAAAAAAATAAACTGGGAACCTCTAATTTTACCTAAACAATTCTTCAAGTATTATACAATCTTATCTCTCTAAACATACAATAACAATCACATTTAATATATTCTTTCCTGGCTTGGCAGTCAAGCTCAGAATCATACATTTCCATACATTCTCCTTTTATTTACAGGAAAAACCGCCAGTGCATGTTTTATTATTCCTCTATCGCGGGGGTCTGGGGTCTGGTCACAGCCGAATATCGGGGATTGGATCCGATAGACCGGGGTTCGAGCGCGGTACGCTCTCCTTTTCCACTTGCGGAGGCGCATGGTCTGTACTGCACAACTGAGTATAGCCAATGCTAACAGTGCCTCAATGATGTACGATAAGGAGTACCAAGTTATGAACTTGGCACACCAGGATAATGCAGTGTGGTTGGTGACTGGGCCCTCGGTACTACTGGGCAGTGAAGTGTTAACAGTAAAGGGGTTTGGGGTGATGGGGTCCGCGTTCCCGCGCAACCGAAGGTCCATAACAAACATGTTGAGCATGAAGAAAGGAGTCCCCATGGCTGTCTTCTTTCTTTTCCTTTTTCTGTTTACTGGTTTTCTCCGGACTTGGAGCTTCTGGAGTTCTGTAAGACAAGCGTAGTGTGTAAATACTTTAGTTTAATATCTGGTGTGTTAGTGTGTCTGTCCTTCTTGGCGCCAATTAAACCCTTATAATTGGTCACAATATGTGACTCTCCCCCCATTTTTTTTCCAAAACAAATGTTTGGACACTGCACACTTCCCAATGGTGGACCAGTGCTAACTTTATCATCCAAATGTTCCAGGATGTAAATAGCATGTGGCAGCAACCCAAAGGTTGCCTAAATAAAATAAAACGGTTTTTGAAAGTAAAGTTCGAATGAGGTGCGTGTGGGCCGCAACGGGTAAGATTTGGGTGGAGTCCCCGGGTAGGACGGCTACCAATACCATATCTTCCCTACCCGAGCGTTTTTGACCAACGGGGGGGTCCCCAGGCAGGGCGGATCTCACGCTGTTTCTCCACTGCCTGAGCGACCAAAGAACGGACAAAAATGTAGTCATCATGGTGGGGTTACTGTTCTGATTCTACCATCCAATCAGAAGAGTAGTTACGATCGGGTGTCTGAGGCAAGTCCTCAGAGGTTTCAGCAGAATGGGCGTGTGGCGGTGGTGGGTGTCTGAGGCAAGTCCTCAGGGGTATCGGCAGAATCGGCGTGTGGCCGCGGTGGGTGTCAGTGGGAAAAGTTAAAAAGTTCAGGTGAATGGGTGTGGGGCGGTGAGAACATTCTCCTGTAGGACGAACAACATTTAACAAACAGACAGACAACATAAAACATTCTGCAGGTTCCATCAGAAAGGACAACACTTTTCACCAAGTGTCTCCTTTAAATCATCATGTGGACACCTCAGTTCTCAGTCGGTACGGGCTCTGCCTTTTTCTTATCGAGAGTGCCTGTCGGTTGGGCACTCTGTGGTTTCTTAGGGCCATTGCATTCTCTAGCAAAATGTCCCAATTGGCTGCAATTGTAGCACTCTTGCGGTTTGGCTGGGGGGCTGTTCTTTCCCTCGTTTACCCAGGCGGGGTTGTGGAGAGTGGTTCATACTGCCTGCACGTCTGCGGCGGCTTGGTTTTCCTCGGGGGTTCTAGTTGCTGATTTACCGTGAGCCGCTTGTTCCCAAACGCGGGACAATCTCTTGACCACCCACTTCTCATTATGAGCCTCCTCCGAGGGGTCATAATTGCTACAGGCATTCTGTCCTGCATCCGTGGCATGGGAGATAAGGGTGCGGGTCCACTTGGCCATATTGTCTGGGGACAAATGGGCACGATCTACGTTGCCGAAAACGGCTTCAAAATGAATCCACAAGCGTCCTGCGAACGCTGTGGGGTGTTCAGGCTTTTTCTGTCTGCATTTATTCAGACCGTCTACGGGGTCGCCCCGGTTGTACCCGATCGCATCCAGGATCGCAGTATGCATTTCTGAAAGGGTGCCTCCTCCTACATTCTGTGGGTCGGGAAGGGCTGCTGCGACCGATGGGTCTAAGCTGAGGACCGTGAGTTTTACATGCTCTTTCTCATCCAGGCCGTACACGGTCGCCTGGTGTTTGACGGTGGCAAAGAAATGGTGTGGGTCTGAAGCGGGGAGGAACGGTGTGATTTTGGCACACGCGTCCCGTAATTGGGTCACTGTGAGGGGGGTGGAATATAAGACCTCCACCTCGTCTGCTGTGGCGGTGCGGTGGGTTGTTACAGGGTTCATGGGAGCCTGTATTATCTGTTGTGTGGGGGGTGGGGGTGCTTTCCTCCTTTGGGGTTTTCCTTGCGCACATGCTCCCTGAACATATCTCTGCACTGTCTCTTGCAATTCTTCCCAATCAGGGCCGTCTTCCTGGTCTAAACTTTCCCCAAAGGTTTCTTGAAATCCCTTTTGGACAGAAAGCAGTGCTTTCAAGTCTGCAATCTGCTTTCGGCACTTTGCATGGTCCAAAGTACTCAGCCTTTGTTCTGTGGTTGTGGCGTGGAGCGCTCTCAAGGCTGCCTTGAGATCACTGCATTGTTTCTGGAGCTTCTCTAACTGGTTTTCTGTTTCTTTCTTTACAAGGACTGCACGCTGCAGGTCCTGATAAGCCTTTTCATATTGTGACTGGAAACTACTCAAGTGCGCCAGACAAGATTGGTGACCCCGTTTGGTGTCAGCCACCTCTTCGTCTTTTGCTGCTAATTTCCCTTTTAACTCCAGGTTCTCTTTCTCAATTTCGCATATATCGGTTTTACTTATCCGATGTATGCCTTCAATTTCCCTGCGGAGCGTCCTGACGACCTCCTCTGTGCCTCGCAATTGTGCCAGACAGGACACAATTGCCATCGGCTTGCGCGCTTTTGCTAAACTCTTCCTGTGATCTCACTCAGGTTCTCCCACCAAGTATGCCCTATACTTCCAGGACCTGAGTCGTCGTTATTGCAGAAATCCTTCCACACGGGCCATCCTTTGCCCTGCAGAATTTTGCGGATTTCCACTTCCTAAACGGGACACTGTCCCGCTCCTACGCTGCTGACTGGTGCGACAGCAAACTCTTCGGGGTTCATGAGGCGCTGCATCGCTTGCATTGCCTGCATGGCTCTCTCTTATCTGCTCGTTACGTTCGAATTTGGAACAGGGGGCTAAGGTGGTGTGGTAGATACGGGTACGGCTTGCGCTAATTTCCGAAATACCGACTGCCGATAGTTTTGACGCAACAAAAAATCTATCAGTTTTGCCTTATAACCCTGTTAGTTACGCATGCATACACACACTTCCGAATTGTGAATTATTAACCAGAACCGCTTGAACACTTGTGTTTTTTTTTGTTTCCGATTGGATTCTAATTCAAAATGTTGGGGTTCTCCCGGAGTGGTTTTCCACTTCTAAGTCGGGTCCCGTCAGGATGTCGCCAATTTTGTTGCTCTTTTTAACCTTAGTCTATTGGCTCTGATTACGTCACCTTTGCTCATGAGTCGCCAGGTATCTTTATGATACCGCCACATGGTTCAAGTTTAGGTTATGATTAATAACACAGCACGCCGCTTAGTAAGGATTAAAACAACGGTCATTTATTATATACAACAAGCAATATTAATACCCTAATACTACTTTCTATATAATAAACCTATCACTACTGGCCAATACTTAACTTAGGAAGAGCCCACCAGGTCAGGGAAACGAATGGCTTGTCCAATCAAATATGGCCCGCGGGATTCAAAAGGCTGTTACAGGTCGGTGGCTAGGTGTCTCTACCGGATAGCGATCGTTGGATTCAAACTTACAGTTGCCGGTGGCTGGTCTTGCGAAGGTCTCGAGCAGGCGAAGATGAGAGTGAGAACGATCTGAACTTGGACCTTCACTTTTATAGGGCCCAGGGGCTTCCCGCCTCCCGGGGCGGCCCTTGACCCTGAGTCCCAAGTGATTGGATCTGTCCCCAATCTCTGGGGTCGATGTGTCCAATGGTGAGGCGATTCCTCGATCGGGGGGTGGTCGCACACCTGTCTTTGTTTCGGCCACTGCAGGCGCCGACAGGTCTGGCCCGGTATTCAATTGCTAATATGTTGCAATTGTTCCCGGGGATAGCCGATTTAACGGTGGATGTCTGAATAGATTAGCTGCAAACAGTCCTGAGTGCAACTGCGAATACCTGGGTTGATGGGCTGTTGATAGCCCTGAGTATCGATCTGGGCTACCTTCCCAGAGCCGAATATGCAAAACTGTCTGCAGCTGCCTGCTTGTGTCTTCTTGGCTGCTTTTCCCAGCAGTCTTACGGGTTAGCCGTTTAAAACTGGGTTTTGGCCAGATTAATCGGAACGCAGCCATTTTACATGGCTACCGAACTCCCCTGCTCGTTTATGAAACCCCAGCACAAGAGCCTTTACATCCAGCTGAGAGGGCAGGGGGTCCTCAGTTTAACGTTGTCTCCAAGAGGTAGCACCTCCAGCTGCGGAGTACTCGGTGTCAACCTGGATTTTTGTGATCAAATCTCTGCAGCGGGGCTTGAACCCCAAAACTGCTGACGCGGAGATGACCACGAAACCATGGCTGACATCAGATGCCCGTAAGAGCGGAGGTCTCGCCCTATTTCACATCATGATTCAGAGCAGTTCCACAAAAGAGTTACCAGTTGAGGGGCTTTGTGCATTGCCCCAGGCAATGAAGGGCTTTAAGACAGATTCATTTGCTAGTCTGAAAGCAAGGCCTCCTGTGGCTCCTCAACTAAGCTTCTTCAGAATATCAGCGAGACCAAAATAATTGTGGTACGGTCAACTTGTGACTGAAATGTTAAGGCCTAAATGACCTCGTGACAGAGAAAACGTTTTAAAATGTCATCATTTCATGAATGCCTTCACAAAGTGGACACACAAGTAGCACATGAATGGCCTCCTCTCACCTTACAAATTCTTTCATTTTTCAAACAGACAGGCCAATCGAGTGCTTTATTATTCACTGTCTACCAGAGACCCTGTCCAGCGCGGAGTTGACATTTCTGCACTTTCCTAGATGGAACAGCTCTTGAATTATAGAATCCACATAATCCTCCTGGCCTCTTCTATCATAATGTATAAAAGCCGTGCGGAAATTAATTACGCCAAACAGGGCATTGTAAAAGCGTTAAAGTATTGCACTGGTGAGTGTGCAAATACAAATGATTGAAAGTTGTAAACCAGGCCAGGTCGTGGAGACGTTCACAAACTTTTCTTATGGTTTGTGACATCATCAGGCACTACTGTTTGAATTTTTGCTTCTTGTTGTCCAGCTTTCTCAAATAAAAGCACAGACGGCTTGCGGTGAACCACTGTAATAGGAGGTGTAAGGTAGGACCTGCACTACGGGTTCGCCGGTAGCTCCTGCCGGCTGGCTCCGCCCACTAAGAACTGTATAAATATGTATGACCTCCAGTGCCCTGCCATTTCGCCAGCTGCAGCAGGAGGCCACGCATCTGGCTGTAATAAAGCCACAGTTGTACTCAACTTTAGTCTTTGTGAAATTGATCGTGCATCAATTTATTACAGTCAGATTTTCCACAGAATGGATATCAGAATGAAGCCCGATCGCCTGCAGCTGGATCCACACTCGCCCGAAGCCAGAAAAGACTTTACTCACTGGCTAGCATGTTTTGAGGCCTACATCAAGGCTGCGGACCCTGAGCCAACGGAGGCTCAGAAGATAAACGTCCTGTACTCCAGACTGAGCTCCAGCGTGTTCCCGTTGATCCAAGACGCCACGAATTACACAAAAGCAATGGAACTCCTTTTGGAACACGATGCGCAGAAGGCGAACACGCTCTTCGCCAGGCATGTACTCGCCACCCGCTCGCAACTACCTGGTGAGTCCACTGAAGACTTCTGGCGGGCCCTAATTTCACTCATCCGGGACTGTGACTGTCAGGCCGTTACGGCTGCCGAACATGCAAATCTCCTCATGCGTGATGCCTTCGTGATGGGGATTGCGTCGGACCGCAGCCGAGAACGACTATTGGAAGGGGCCATGCTCGAACTGGCGGAGACAAAAACCTTGGCGCTCTCCATGACGGTCGCATCCCATAACGTACAATCGTACCTCTCCCACCGTGCTGCCCACCCTTCTACTTCTTCCTATCCCTCCTGGACCCCACCGACGACCTCCTCAGCCGGGGCCCTGCCTTCGCAATACGCCTGTGCCGCACGCCGAACCGCGCACCCCGGGGGTACCCGCTGCTACTTCTGCGGTCAGCAGAGGCACCCCCGCCAACACTGCCCGGCCCGCACTGCAGTTTGTAAAGCCTGCAGTAAAAAGGGTCACTTTGCGGCTGTGTGCCAGGCACGCGCAGTCGCTGCGATCGCGCCCGCTATCGCCCCCTCCACCACGCCAGACGCACAATGGGAGCCCCATCTTCTCCTCCCGGGTCCATGTGCGACCAATGGGCGCCGCCATCTTGTCCCCCTTCGGCCACGTGTGCCCCATGGGCGCCGCCATCTTCTCCTCCCGGGTCCATGCGTGACCAAGGAGCGCCGCCATCTTGTCCCGACCCCGCAATGTGCGCACCATGGGTGCCGCCATCTTGTCCCCCACAGGGCCTCCGCACATCCCGACATTGGAACCGCACACGCTCGCTATCTGAAGCATCCGATGGCTACCCGCAGCTCGCTTCGATGACGCTGGACCAATCTCACCCGCACAACCTGGCCACCGCGTCGACGACGGTTAAAAATGAAAAATGAAGTGAAATGAAAATCGCTTATTGTCTCAAGTAGGCTTCAAATGAAGTTACTGTGAAAAGCCCCTCGTCGCCACATTCCGGCGCCTGTCCGGGGAGGCTGGTGCGGGAAATCAATGGCCACGTGACCTCGTGCCTGCTGGACTCCGGGAGCACCGAAAGCTTTGTTCACCCAGAGACGGTAAGGCGCTGCTCCCTCGCGGTCAATCCTGCCAATCAAAGGATTTCCCTCGCCTCCGGATCCCACTCCGTCCCGATCCGAGGCTTTTGTACAGTCACCCTCACGGTCCAGGGCGTAGAATTTAGTAACTTCCTAATCTCTGCGCTGCACTCCTGTTGGGCCTGGACTTCCAGTGCAACCTCCAGAGCCTCACCCTCAAATTCGGCGGGCCCTTGCCCCCCCTTACCGTTTGCGGCCTCGCAACGCTCAAGGTCGATCCCCCCTCCCTTTTTGCCAATCTAACTGCGGATTGCAAGCCCGTTGCCACCAGGAGCAGACGGTACAGCACCCAGGACAAGACCTTCATCAGGTCCGAAGTCCAGCGGCTGCTTAAGGAGGGTATTATCGAGGCCAGCAACAGCCCCGGGAGAGCCCAAGTGGTAGTGGTTAAAACTGGGGAGAAACACAGGATGGTCGTGGACTACAGCCAGACCATCAATCGGTACACGCAGCTCGACGCGTATCCCCTCCCACGCATATCTGATATGGTCAATCAGATTGCGCAGTACCGGGTCTTCTCAACAATTGACCTGAAATCCGCCTACCACTAGCTCCCCATCCGGAAGTCGGACCAGCCATACACTGCCTTCGAGGCGGACGGTCGCCTCCATCACTTCCTTAGGGTCCCTTTCGGTGTCACAAATGGGTTCTCGGTCTTCCAAAGAGAGATGGACCGAATGGTCGACCCCATCTGCGGCCATGACCAGCAGAACCACGATGCCAATCTCGATAAATTCCTCCACACTGCCACTCTTCTCAACCTGACCTACAACAAAGAGAAGTGTGTGTTCAGCACGACCCGGTTAGCCATTCTCGGCTATATAGTCCAAAACGGACTTCTCGGGCCCGACCCCGACTGCATGCGCCCCCTCATGGAACTTCCACTCCCCCACTGCCCCAAGGCCCTCAAACGCTGCCTGGGGTTCTTTTCCTACTACGCTCAGTGGGTCCCAAACTATGCGGACAAGGCCCGCCCACTCATTCAGTCCACCCAATTCCCCCTTGCGGCCGAGGCACAACACGCTTTCACCCGCACCAGAGCAGACATCGCCAAGGCCGGGATGCACGCAGTAGACGAGTCACTGCCTTTCCAAGTAGAAAGCGACGCTTCAGACGTCGCCCTTGCCGCCACTCTAAACCAGGCAGGCAGACCCGTGGCAATTTTTTCCCGCACCCTTCATGCCTCGGAAATTCGGCACTCATCCGTCGAAAAGGAGGCCAAAGCTATTGTTGAAGCTGTGCGGCATTGGAGGCATTACCTGGCCGGTAAGAGATTCACTCTCCTCACTGACCAACAGTCGGTAGCCTTCATGTTCAATAACACACAGCGAGGCAAGATCAAAAATGATAAAATCTTGCGGTGGAGAATCGAGCTCTCCACCTATAATTACGAGATTTTGTATCGCCCCGGTAAACTCAACGAGCCCCCAGACGCCCTCTCCTGAGGTTCATGTGCCAACGCACAAGTGGACCAACTCCGGGCCCTACACGACAGCCTTTGTCACGCGGGGGTAACTCGATTGTACCATCTGGTCAAAGCTCGCAATCTGCCCTACTCCGTCGAGGAAGTAAGGACAGTCACCAGGGACTGCCAGGTCTGTGTGGAGTGCAAGCCGCACTTCTACCGGCCAGATCGTGCGTGCCTGGTGAAGGCTTCCCACCCCTTTCAACGCCTCAGCGTGGATTTCAAAGGGCCCTCCCCTCCACCGACCATAACACGTACATTCTCAGTGCGGTCGATAAATACTCCAGATTCCCCTTTGCCATCCCATGCCCCGATATGACGTCTGCCACCGTCATCAAGGTCCTCAGCACCATCTTCGCTCTGTTCGGTTTCCCCGCCTACATCCACAGTGACAGGGGATCATGATTCATGAGCGATGAGCTGCGTCAGTTCCTGTTCAGCAGGGGTATAGCCTCCAGCAGGTCGACCAGCTACAACCCCCGGGGAAACGGGCAAGTAGAACGGGAGAATGGGATGGTTTGGAGGGCCGTCCAGCTGGCCCTACAGTCCAGGAACCTCCCAGCCTCTCGCTGGCAGGAGGTCCTCCCTGACGCTCTGCACTCCATCCGGTCACTATTGTGCACCGCCACTAATAACACACCCCACAAACGTGTTTTTACCTTCCCCAGGAAGTCCACATCCGGCGTGTCGCTCCCGACGCGGCTCGCAGCTCCAGGACCGGTCATTCTCCGTAGGCGCGTCCGACTCCACAAGGCGGACCCCTTGGTGGACAGGGTTCACCTGCTCCATGCCAACCCTCAATATGCCTACGTTCAGTTCCCCGACGGCCGCCAAGATACTGTCTCACTCAGGGACCTGGCACCGTCAGGTTGCACCCCAACACCCCCCCTGCCCCCCCCCCCCAACCAATGCGCTCCCCCCACACCTCCCACCGCGCCGCCAATATTGACCCCACCAGACCACCCCTCCCCCACCCCTTTTCCGCACAAGAGGTCGAAGAGGACTTCTGCACGCTCCCGGAGTTCCCCGATGACTGGCCAGCATCAGCACCGCCGCCACCGCCATCGATGCCACCTCCACCACCGCCAGCACCGACTTCACCGCCCCCGTTACGCCGCTCCCAACGGAGCACCAAAGCACCGGACTGGCTGAACCTTTGACGGACTCTGGACCGTCAACATGGACTTTTCTTTCCCTACCACTGTACATAATTGCACTAATTGTATATAGTTTCACGTCACCCCCGCCGGACTCATTTTTAACAGGGGATGAATGTGGTGAACCACTGTAATAGGAGATGGATAGGTAGGACCTGCAAGACAGGTTCGTCGGTAGCTCCTGCCGGCTGGCTCCGCCCACGGAGAACTGTATAAATATTCATGACCTTCAGTGACCTGCCATATTGCCAGCTGCAGCAGGAGGCCACGCATCTGACTGTAATAAAGCCACAGTCTTTAGTCTTTGTGCAATTGATTGTGCATCACGGCTCAGTGGTTAGCACTGCTGCCTCACAGCGCCAGGGATCCATGTGCGATTCCCCCCCTGGGTGACTGTCTGGAGTTTGCATGCTCTCCTTGTGTCTGCATGGGTTTGCTCTGGTTTCCTACCACAGTCCAAAGATGTGCAGGTTAGGTGGGTTTTACAGGGCGGGTGCGCTTTCGGAGGGTCGGTGTAGACAGGATGGGCCAAATGGCTGCCTTGTACACAATAGGGATTATTTGGATTCTGTGAAAGAGTTTCTATTGTCAGAATATTGGTCAGAGGTTTGCACTCACAGTGCTGGCTGGGGTGAGAAAACCGGCATGTTGCTCTCCAGCTGCACAGTCGGGCTTTCTCTCCAGAGTCTCTGGCATTTGGTGCACAGAATATCTGGGAATGTGGTTTTTGCCATCACACTGGTGAGGCGTGGCCTCATAGATCCAGCAATGCCAGCCCCTCAGAGATCAGGGCTTCCTTTAAAAAGGTCTGGGTTAAAACAAAACTCCCCCCACGGAAACGGGGAAATGCTCTCCTCCATAAGAGTGACCCCCACCTAATGGAGCTCCCCAGAGAGCCCGCCATGGCATGACCAGGTTGGCATTGCCAGCACGGCACTGCTAGGGTCGCATTGCCAGAATTCTGGTTCAGTACTGCGGGCATGTCTCTCTTCCTCTCTCCACCCCCTTCCCCGGGGTCTATACGTACCTTTGCGCTCCCGGCAGGATCCTCTTGTCAGCCTCATGTTTTGCAGAAGGAGGCCATTCGACCCATCGAGCCTGCACCAGCCCTTGGAAAGAGCAACCTACTTAAGCCACACCTCCCCATATCCCAGTAACCCCACCTCACCTTTTTGTGCACTAAGGACAATTTAGCATGGCCAATCCACCTAACCTGCACATCTTTGGACTGTGGGAGGAAACCGGAGCACCCGGAGAAAACCCACGCACACACGGGGAGAACGTGCAGACTCCGTACAGACAGTGACCCAGCCAGGAATCAAACCTGGGACCCTGGAGCTGGGAAGCAACAGTGCTAACCACCGTGTTACCGGGCCGCCCCAGATGTTGTAAACCTCACCGACGTGATTTAACATTGACAAGGGGGATGATCTTTATTTGAGGTGAACGTATGGTGCTCATTCCATTCAAATGTATATCTGGGAAGGAACCTTATTATGGCACCAACGAGGTGTGCGGAAAATCGAGAAACGAGATCTCGCCGGAAAGAATCTCGTTTTCCGACTCTCGCGATACTTTGGGCCCACATCACCGTTTACGCTCACACAGAGCACAGGCTCCAAGTCATTGTGTTTGCTGGAAAAAGTGACTCGAAATTGCTTCAGAGAACAAGACAATGACTGTTTGCTTATTCGGAATGAATGGTACCCTCCTAAGTGTCAGTTTATAACGCTGTCAAAGTCTGTACCCGTGTCAAGGTGCACAGATTCTCTCCATTCAATCTATTAATTTTCTTGCATTAGACTTATTCCTTTTAGTCAGTTTGATCTCCTGCTTTCTAGTAGGAAAAGAGACAGGGTAGCATTTGTGTAACACCTTTCACAACCTCAGAGCATCCTAAAGTGAATTACAGTCAATCAGAAATGTGGCAGACAATTTGGCAAAAAAATAAGGCCTCACTTACAGCAATGTGATAATGACCAGAGGATCTGTTCAGTGAAGTTGGGTGAGGAATAAATATTGGTCAGGACGGCAAGAACTCAATTTTTTTCTAATGAGAGGACAGATGGAGTTTCAGTTTAACATCTCATCCAAAGGCGGGACCAGCCGTAAACGTGCGGCCACTCGGCACATCGCGGGCCGGAGAATCGCCGGAGGGGGGGGGGGCCCTCTGCCAACGGCCCCCGACCGGCGCGGCGCAATTCCCGCCCCGCCAAATCCCCGGCGGCGGAGAATTCGGCAGCCGGCGGGGGCGGGATTCAGTTGCCCCCCCCCCCCCCTGGCGATTCTCCGACCTGGCGGGGGGTCGGAGAATCCCGTCCTAGTTTGGATTGGGAAGAGGCCGTTTGGCCCATCAACTGTCTCCGCTACATACCATGTGCTCTACTGGCCAGTTGATGTGTTGAAGGAGATAGCCACACCAAAAAGAACATCTCAGAAAATAAAGCTGATCATGTTCCTTTTGATCAATATCCGGAAATGTTACTTGAAAGATTCATAATTTACATTATTGAACTTCGACAAATTGTATTCAACAAGTGGTACGTCTGTCCCATCGATGCATTAGTATCATTGTCTAAAAGAAGCAGGACAAATCTATCCCAGCCAATAATCGCCCCATCAGCCTACTCTCAATGGCAGCATGGTAGCAGAGTGGTTAGCACTGTTGCTTCACAGAGACAGGGACCTGGGTTTGATTCCCGGCATGGGTCACTGTATGTGTGGAGTCTGTACAGTCTCCTGTGTCTGCGTGGGTTTTCTCTGGGTGTTGCAGGGCGGGATTCTCCGAACCCCCGTGGGGTCGAAGAATCGCCGGGGGGGCGGCGTGAATCCCGCCCCCGCCGGCCGCCGAATTCTCCGGCACCGAAAATTCGGCGGGGGCGGGAATCGCGCCGCGCTAGTCGGCGGGCACCTCCCCCCCCGCGATTCTCCGGCCCGCGATGG
Organism: Scyliorhinus torazame; assembly: GCF_047496885.1. Taxonomy (NCBI): domain Eukaryota; kingdom Metazoa; phylum Chordata; class Chondrichthyes; order Carcharhiniformes; family Scyliorhinidae; genus Scyliorhinus; species Scyliorhinus torazame. The sequence goes on along the minus strand of NC_092712.1, from coordinate 270,258,677 downwards.
ACCAAAGTCCCGCTGCTGTCATGCCAGTCCCGCCGGCGTGAATCAAACGACCTACTTACCGGCGGGACTAGCGGGCAGGCTCCGGGGTCCTGGAGGAGGGGTGGGGGATCTGGCCCCGGGGTGTGCCCCCACGGTGGCCTGGCCCGCGATCGGGGCCCACCGATCCGCGGGCGGGCCTGTGCCCTGGGGGCACTCTTTTCCTTCCGCCTCGGCCACAGCCTCCGTGATGGCCGATGCGGAAGTGATCCCCCCCTGCACCTGCGCGGGGATGACATGAGCAGCCACTGACGCTCCCACGCATGCGAGGACTTCCGCCGCCCGGTGCAGTCCCTTCGGCCCCGACTTCTGTGGCGCCAAAGGCCTTCCACGCCAGCTGGTAGAGCGGAAACCACTCCGGCGTGTGCCTAGCCGCACACGGTGAGGGCTTGGCCCCTGAGGGTGCGGAGAAATCCGCACCTTTGGGGCAGCCCGACGCCGGAGTGGTTCACACCACTCCGTCCCGCCGGGACCCCCGCCCCGCCGGGTAGGGGAGAATCCCGGCCCCGGTTTCCTCCCATGAGTCCTGTGCTGTTAGATGAATTGGATGTTCTGAATTCTCCCTGTGTTCCCGAACAGGCTCCCGAGTGTGACAATTAGGGGATTTTCACAACTTCATTGCAGTGTTAACGTAAGTCTACTTGTGACACTAATAAAGATTATTATTATCATCACCAATAAAATGATGGTCGGAGTCATTTACAGTGTATCAAGCAACGCTCACTCAGCAATAACCTGCTCCTTGATGCTCAGTTTGGTTTACGCCAGGGCCACTCACCTCCTGATCCTCATTACAGCCTTGGTTTGAACATGGACAAAAGAGCTGGGGTGGGATTCTCCGTGAATCGGCGCAATGGCCTGAACCAGGCGCCAAAAACGGGGCAAATCACTCTGGCGTCGGGCCCCCCGAAACGTCGCGAATTCTCCGGCCTGGAATGGGGTAGTAGCGGCGTGACGCCATTGGCGACGACGTCACCTTTCATGGACGCGTGCGCCGTCAGTGTCACCGTGTGCCATCAATGATGCCACGCGGTCTCACTGCACAAACGATGCCCGCCGGAGATCCAGCAAAATGGCAGCCCATTGCACAGCGCCAAGTGAGACCCCCACTGTCTGCCCCCCTTCCCCACCCCCCCATATCCCCCCTTACCCAGATCCCCCTTCCCCCATATCCCCCCTTCCCCCATTTCCCCATACCCCATATCACCTTCCCCATATTCCCCTTCCCCCATATCCCCTTCCCAATATCCCACTTCCCCCATCTCACCCCATATCCCCCCTTCCCCATATCCCCCTTCACCCATATCCCCCTTCCCCAGATCCCCCCTTCCCCATATCCCCCCATATCCCCTTCACCCCTTCCCCCATATTCCCCCTTCCCCATATTCACCTTCCCCCATATCACCCCATACCCCCTTTCCCCATATCCCCCTCCCCATTTCCCCCTTCCCCCGTATCCCCCATATCCCCTCTTCCCCAGATCCCCCCTTCCCCCATATGCCCCCTTCCTCCATATCCACTTTCCCCCATATCCCCCTTCCCCATATCCCCCCTTCCCCATAACCCCCTTCCCCATATCTCCCCTTCCCCATATCCCCCTTCCCCCATATCCCCTTTCCCTTATCCCCCTTCCCCCATGCCCCCCATATCCCCCTTCCCCCATATCTCCCTTCCCCCGTATCCCCCATATCCCTTTCCCCATATCCCCCCTTCCCCAGGTCCCCCATATCCCCCTTCCCCATGTCCCCCTTCCCCCATATCCCCCTTCCTCCATTTCCCCCTTCCCCCATATCCCCCATACCCCATATCCCCTTCACCCCTTCCCCCATATCTCCCCTTTCCCATATCCCCCATACCCCCCTTCCCACATATTCCCCCTTCCCCATATCCCCCTCCCCATATCCCCCTTCCTCATATTCCCCTTCCCCATATCCCCAATATCCCCCTTCCCCCATATCCCCAATATCCCCCTTCCCCTTATCCCCCCTTCCCCATATCCCACTTCCACCATATCCCCCTACCCCCATATCCCCCCTATCCCCATATCCCCCTTCCCCATAACCCCGTTCCCCCATATCCCCCTTCCCCATATCTCCCCTTCCCCCATATCCCCCCTTCCCCCATATCCCCCTTCCCCATATCTCCCCTTCCCTCATATCCCCCCTTCCCCCATATCCCCCTCCCCTTATCCCGCTTCCCCATGCCCCCCCATATCCCCCCTTCCCCATATCCCCCCTTCCCCATGTCCCCTTCCCCCATATCCCGCTTCCCCCATTTCCCCCTTCCCCCATTTCCCCCCTTCCCCAGGATATGGGGAAGGGGATATGGGGAAGGGGGCATATGGGGTAAGGGGGAAGGTGGGATAAGGGGGGATATGGGGGAAGGGGGGATATGGGGAATATGCGGGAAGTGGGGATATGGGGGAAGGGGATATGGGGGGATTTGGGGAAAGTGGCATATGGGGGAAGGGGGATTTGGGGGAAGGGGGGATATGGGGGAAGGGAATATGGGGGAAGGGGGAATATGGGGGAAGGGGGGATATGGGGGAAGGGGGATATGGGGGAATGGAGGGATATGGGGCAATATGGGGGAAGGGGGAATATGGGGGAAGTGGGGATATGGGGGAAGGTGATATGGGGTAAGGGGGGATATGGGGTAAGGGGGATATGAGGTAAGGGGGAATATGGGGAAGGGGGATATGGGGAAGGGAGGATATGGGGGGATATGATGGAAGGGGGGATATGGGGGAAGGGGGGTATGGGCGGATAGGGGGAAGGGGGATATGGGGGAAGATGGATATGGGGGAAGGGGTGATATGGGGAAGGGGATTATGGGGGAAGGGGGGACAGATCCAACCCATCAGGCGGACGCCGTCCCCAGAACGTTCCAGGGCGGCCATGAGCCAGGGACAGACATGGAGCACCAGGCGGTTGCCGCCCACACCTAGTGCAAGTGCGGGACGCCGGTGGGCCACACCCAGCGACGAGGAGGGCAGCCACAGCAACAGGCCTCCGTCGCTGCCGACCCAGGACAATGACATCCAGGACACTGTCTCATAGGTCACTGACGCACAGGATACTGACGCCGAGGACACTGACGCACAGGACACTGACACACAGGCCACTGACACACAGGACACTGACGCCCAGGACACTGACACACAGGCCACTGACACACAGGTCACTGACGCACAGGATACTGACGCCCAGGACACTGACGCACAGGACACTGACACACAGGCCACTGACACACAGGGCACTGACGCCCAGGACACTGACACACAGCCCACTGACACACAGGTCACTGACGCGCAGGATACTGACGCCCAGGACACTGACGCACAGGACACTGACACACAGGACACTGACGCCCAGGACACTGACGCACAGGACACTGACGCCCAGGACACTGACGCACAGGATACTGACGCACAGGACACTGACACCCAGGACACTGACGCACAGGACACTGACACCCAGGACACTGACACACAAGATACTGACGCCCAGGACACTGACACACAGGACACTGACGCACAGGACACTGACGCACAGGAAACTGACGCACAGGATACTGACGCACAGGACACTGACACCCAGGACATTGACGCACAAGATACTGACGCCCAGGACACTGACGCACAAGATACTGACGCCCAGGACACTGACGCACAGGACACTGACGCCCAGGATACTGACGCCCAGGATACTGACGCCCAGGATATTGACGCACAGGATACTGACGCCCAGGACACTGACGCACAGGACACTGAAGCACAGGACACTGGCGCACAGGACACTGGCGCACAGGACACTGACGCACAGGACACTGACACACAGGTCACTGACGCACAGGATACTGACGCACAGGTCACTGACGCACAGGATACTGACGCCCAGGACACTGACGCACAGGACACTGACACACAGGCCACTGACACACAGGCCACTGACACACAGGTCACTGACGCACAGGATACTGACGCCCAGGACACTGACGCACAGGCCACTGACACACAGGTCACTGACGCACAGGATACTGACGCCCAGGACACTGACGCACAGGACACTGACACACAGGCCACTGACACACAGGGCACTGACGCCCAGGACACTGACACACAGCCCACTGACACACAGGTCACTGACGCGCAGGATACTGATGCCCAGGACACTGACGCACAGGACACTGACACACAGGACACTGACGCCCAGGACACTGACGCACAGGACACTGACGCACAGGACACTGACGCCCAGGACACTGACGCACAGGATACTGACGCACAGGACACTGACACCCAGGACACTGACGCACAGGACACTGACACCCAGGACACTGACACACAAGATACTGACGCCCAGGACACTGACACACAGGACACTGACGCACAGGACACTGACGCACAGGAAACTGACGCACAGGATACTGACGCACAGGACACTGACACCCAGGACATTGACGCACAAGATACTGACGCCCAGGACACTGACGCACAAGATACTGACGCCCAGGACACTGACGCACAGGACACTGACGCACAGGACACTGACGCCCAGGATACTGACGCCCAGGATACTGATGCCCAGGACACTGACGCCCAGGATACTGACGCCCAGGATACTGACGCCCAGGATATTGACGCACAGGATACTGATGCCCAGGACACTGACGCACAGGACACTGACACCCAGGACACTGACGCACAAGATACTGATGCCCAGGACACTGACGCACAGGACACTGACGCACAGGACACTGACGCACAGGTCACTGACGCACAGGATACTGACGCCCAGGACACTGACGCACAGGACACTGACGCACAGGACACTGACGCACAGGACACTGACGCACAGGACACTGACGCACAGGATACTGACGCCCAGGACACTGGCGCACAGGACACTGACGCACAGGACACTGGCGCACAGGACACTGACGCACAGGACACTGACGCACAGGACACCGACACACAGGACACTGACGCACAGGACACCGACACACAGGATACTGACACACAGGACACTGACGCACACGACACCTACCACCTACACACAGGGGATGGATGGACAGGAATCACCACTCCAGGGGACCCCGGACTTCGGGTCAGATGAGGAGCACGCCATTACGCCACTGTTATCTCCTACACCCATCGCAGAGACACTCACCTCGGTTGGGCACTTTAGCGATGAGGCATCTGGGACACTAACTGGTGCGCACAACACACCGTCCCGGTACAGCAGGTGGAGGCAGGAGCAGCCGAGGGGCCGGGCGGTCGGAGGGCATCCCGGCGCAGGCAACCATCTGCCGCCCAGATGGGTCCCGGGTTCCTGGAGTTACCACACCCACCCATAGACCCGATGTAGGCACGAACCAAGGGATGACCGAAGGGGGTGACGGCCGGCTTGCGGCAGCTGCAGACGATGGTGGAGGAGTCCCCCGCTTGCAGGAGCAGGTAGTGGTGCCGGTCATGCGTGCCACCCAGGCTGACACTGCACGGGTGGCGTCCGCGTTGGAGGCAATGGGTGCGATGGTGTCAGACATGGGTCGCAGTATGCAAGGTGTGGGACTTTCGTAGCCCAGGACATGGCTGCCCTCTCACAGGCAGCCATGAGCCAGAGCCAGCAGCAGATCGCAGAGGAGCTCATCGCCGTGGCCCAGTCTCAGCAGGCAATGGCCCAATCTCTGCAGGCCATCGCTGAGGGCATCTGTGCCATTGCCCAAGTGCTGGCCGGCATCGCCCAGACACAGTCAGGGATGGCCAACTCCCTGAGCTCCATGGCTGCAAACTTGCAGACCCATGTTGAAAGCAGGGTGGGCCTCCAGGACTGGCAGCGCCAGGTGTCGGAGGGGGGGGGGGGGCGTCGGGTGCTCGGTCCGTTCTGTCATGAGAATGTCGCTTTAAGAAATAGTTAGCTGCTCATGTTACTGCAGTGATGTCAGAGGGTAGGTGGAGCTGAGCTCTGGTTCTGCTTTTTAGTTTCACTTTGAGAAAAGCTTGGGTGTGTCTGGGTTTTTCAGTGTTTTGCAGCTGAAGTCAGCCAAAGCAGCTGTATTGTTGAGCTCTCTGCCATAAAAGACTATCTCTTAATCATTTGGTGAATTCAGAATTATACATGTTTTCAGTATTGAATGTAAACCCTGATGTGCTTCAGTTTAAAGGTTTGTTAAGTCTTTTGGGTGTAAAAGGACAGCATACAGGTTACTTAGCGTTGTATTCTTTGGGGATTATCTTGGAATTAATGGTGCTAAGATATTCACTGTTTGTTTTAAAAAGATTAACATAAATTCATAGAATAAACATTGTTTTGTTTAAAAAAAATACTTTTCCATTTCTGCTGTACCATACCTGTAGAGTGGGCCGTGTGCTCCCCATACCACAATCTATTAAAAGTTGTGGGTCAGGTGAACTCCATGATACACTTTGGGATTCTCTAAACCCTGGCCCATAACAGTTCGCATCCCCAACCCATGTAGAGGCCCAGGGCCATCGGCACCCCGAGGGAGAAGGATGTGCTGGGGCCCATTCCGGGTCCCCCTGCAGGGGAGGTCCCAGGACACCATGACACCTCGGACTCCCCCCCCCTTCCATCCCAGATGCATCTGGTGGGCAATGGGCAGGACAGGCTGGCAGCTCGCCATCCCAGTCGCCCGAGCCACAGCCTGGCCCAGCTAGGCTGGGCCGCCCCAGGAAACGGCCGCCAAAGGGGTCCCTAGTCACAGGGCAGGAATCACAGGAGTCCACCTCCAGTTCTGCTGTACTGTCGGGGGAACCACCTAGACGTAGTCATAGGGCCCGTAAGGCCAAAAAATTAGACACTGAGTAAGTTGGCATGGGTGCAGGGCACAGATTAGTTCTGGGGCTAGGGCACGTGTATGAACTGTTTGTTATTAAAATCACTTTCACACCTATAAAAGCTGCCTTTGGGCTCTGTCCGATGCGTGCGGGGGGTGGTGTGAGGTGAGTGCCAGTTGGTGTGTGAGGGGTGATAGAACGTCGGCCTCAGGTGAGTGTGCCCCCCCTCCCCCCGAGTCGCCCTCGCCATCCCCCCGGGCAGACGACGGGACCGTGCGCTGCAGTGTCACAGCCGCATGCAGGGACGGTCCTGGTGGAGGGTGGTACTGTGGCCATGGGTCAGACATTGTCCAACAATGTAGAGCCCAGAGCTCATCGCAGGGCGGGTTGTCATCATCCTCCGTGGCCTGCAATAGACACCTTTCCACCGGCGACCGTGTGAGCCCGGCCCGTTGTGCTGCAGGTGGATGTGCAATGGAGAGGTGGTGTGCATGCGGGTGGGGTGCGGGTGGTTGGTGTTGGGTGGGCAGGGTGAGGCTGGTTGGTGTTGGGTGTGTGGGGTGAGGGTGGTAGGCTGGTGCCGTAGTGTGTAGTCTGTGCCCATACTCAGCGATTCCCACACACCCCTAGTCCGTGAACCGGGTGGCTGTCAGCCTGTCCCGTGCCCGCTGGCCCAGCCGGTAACGGTGGGCAGCCTCCCAAACACGTCCAGCTCGTCTGTCCTGACCATTGGCCCCATCCTCCTCATCTGGGGAGGTCTGCGCCTCATCTTGCTGCTCCTCCCCTTCTCCGTCCTCTGCCTGCAGCACATCGCCCCTCTGCTGGGCTATGTTGTGCAGGTCGCAACAGACCACAACGATGCGGCCATCCCTATCTGACGGGTACTGCAGGGCCCCTCCAGAGCGGTCCAGGCACTTGAAGTGCATCTTTAGCAGCCCAAAGCACCTCTCGACCACACCCCTGGTCGCTGCATGGGCATCGTTGTAGCGGTTCTCGGCGCCAGTCAGTTGCCTCCGTATAGGCGTCATCAGCCACGACCACAATAGGTAACCCCTCCAGCCCAGCAACCAGCCCCTCAGCCGGGGGGGGGGGGGGCATCCCTAGAACATCGTGGGGTTGAAAGATTGTGCCAATATGAATGAGTCATGTACACTGCCCGGGTACTGGGCGCAGTCGTGCAGGATCATCATGCGGTGGTCACAGATCACCTGAACATTCATGGAATACGTCCCCTTCCTATTCGTGAACACGGCCCTGTTATCCGCAGGTGGCCGCACAGCGATGTGCATCCCATCGATTGCCCCCTGGACCATGGGCATCCTGGCCGCTGCAGCGAAGCCCGCTGCCTGGGCATCCTGGCTGGCCCGGTGCACAGGGAACTGGATGTAGCGGTCCGCAATGGCATATAGGGCGTCTATCACTGCCCGGATGCACCGGTGCACCGATGCCTGCGAGATGCTGGACAGATCCCCACTCGGCGCCTGGAATAACCCCGTGGCATAGAAGTTCAGGGCCACCGTAACTTTGACGGCCACAGGGAGAGGGTGTCTTCCCCCCGTGCCACGCCGTGCCAGGTGTGCCATCAGGTGGCAGATGTGTGACACGGTTTCCCGGCTCATCCGGAGTCTCCTCCTGCATGCCCGTCTGTGAGGTCCTGGTACAACGAGCGGGGCCGGTACACACGGGACCTCATCGTGCGTCTCTGTCGCCGTGGCACCACCACCACCTCCTCCTCCTCCTCGTCCTGTCATGCGGGCGGCCCTCCAGCCTGGGCAGCTGCCACCTGCCTCCCTACGGCACCCTCCTCTGCGGCAGCCTCCACCGCCTCCCTGGCACACTCCTGCTCCAGCTCCCCCAGGGCAACATGTAGAAGTTCGGCTCCCGCCACGGCGGCCACCATCGCTGGGTGATGACCAAACATAACGGCCTGCAGGGGGTGGGGTGGGGGGGATAGATGACATGTCACCATTACCCATACCCCCCTCCCGCAGCCAGGTGCCATGGGCTGCATGGTCGCGACTGTTGCCAACATAGCCAGGCGGACCCCCCCCCCCCCACCTCCTCCCCGGCACGCATCCTTCCCAAACCCCCCACCTCTCCTCCCCGGCACGTACCCTCCCCAAACACCCCCCCTCTCCTCCCCGGCACGCAACCTCCCCAAACACCCCCCCCCCCACTCTCCTCCCCGGCACGCACCCTTCCCAAACCCCCCACCTCTCCTCCCCGGCACGCACCCTCCCCAACCCCCCCCCTCTCCTCCCCGGCACGCACCCTCCCCAAACCCCCCCCCCCCTCTCCACCCCGGCACGCACCCTCCCCAAACAACCCCCATCTCCACCCCGGCACGCACCCTCCCCAAACACCACCCTCTCCTCCCTTGCATGCACCCTCCCCAAACACCCCCCCTCTCCTCCCCGGCATGCACCCTCCCCAACCCCCCCCCCTCTCCTCCCCGACACGCACCCTCCCCAAACACCCCCCCTCTCCTCCCCGGCACACACCCTCCCCAAACACCCCCCCTCTCCTCCCCGGCACGCACCATCCCCAACCCCCCTCCTCTCCACCCCGGCACGCACCCTCCCCAAACACACCCCTCTCCACCCCGGCACGCACCCTTCCCAAACCCCCCCCCTCTCCACCCCGGCACGCAACCTTCCCAAACCATCCCATTCTCCTCTCCATCGCTCACCCTCCCCAAACACCCCCCCTCTACTCCCCGGCATGCACCCTCCCCAAACACCCCCCCTCTCCTCCCCGCCATGCAACCTCCCCAATCCCCCCCCTCTCCTCCCTGACACGCACCCTCCCCAAACTCCCCCCCTCTCCTCCCCGGCACACACCCTCCCCAAACACCCCCCCTCTCCTCCCCGGCACGCACCGTCCCCAACCCCCCTCCTCTCCACCCCGGTACGCACCCTTCCCAAACCCCCCCCCCCTCTCCACCCCGGCACGCACCCTCCCCAAACACCCCCCCTCTCCTCCCCGCCATGCACCCTCCCCAACCCCCCCTCTCCTCCCCGACATGCACCCTCCCCAAACACCCCCCCTCTCCTCCCCGGCACACACCCTTCCCAAACACCCCCCCTCTCCTCCACGGCACGCACCGTCCCCAACCCCCCTCCTCTCCACCCCAGTACACACCCTTCCCAAACCCCCCCTCTCCTCCCCGCCATGCACCCTCCCCAACCCCCCCTCTCCTCCCCGACATGCACCCTCCCCAAACACCCCCCCTCTCCTCCCCGGCACACACCCTCCCCAAACACCCCCCCTCTCCTCCACGGCACGCACCGTCCCCAACCCCCCTCCTCTCCACCCCGGCACGCACCCTCCCCAAACACACCCCTCTCCACCCCGGCACGCACCCTTCCCAAACCCCCCCCTCTCCACCCCGGCACGCAACCTTCCCAAACCATCCCATTCTCCTCTCCATCGCTCACCCTCCCCAAACACCCCCCCTCTACTCCCCGGCACGCACCCTCCCCAAACACCCCCCCTCTCCTCCCCGCCATGCACCCTCCCCAATCCCCCCCCTCTCCTCCCCGACACGCACCCTCCCCAAACACCCCCCCTCTCCTCCCCGGCACACACCCTCCCCAAACACCCCCCCTCTCCTCCCCGGCACGCACCGTCCCCAACCCCCCTCCTCTCCACCCCGGTGCGCACCCTTCCCAAACCCCCCCCCCTCTCCACTCCGGCACGCACCCTCCCCAAACACCCCCCCCCTCTCCTCCCCGCCATGCACCCTCCCCAACCCCCCCTCTCCTCCCCGACATGCACCCTCCCCAAACACCCCCCCTCTCCTCCCCGGCACACACCCTCCCCAAACACCCCCCCTCTCCTCCACGGCACGCACCGTCCCCAACCCCCCTCCTCTCCACCCCGGTACACACCCTTCCCAAACCCCCCCCTCTCCACCCCGGCACGCACCCTTCCCAAACCCCCCCTCTCTCCACCCCGGCACGCAACCTTCCCAAACCATCCCCTTCTCCTCTCCATCACTCAACCTCCCCAAACACCCCCCCCCCCTCTACTCCCCGGCACGCACCCTTCCCAAACCCCCCCCCCCTCCTCCCCGGCACGCACCCTTCCCAAACACCCCCCTTTCCACCCCGGCACGCTCCCTCCCCAAACACCCCCCCTCTCCTGCCCGGCACGCACCCTTCCCAACCCCCCCCTCTCCACCCCGGTACGCACCCTTCACAAACCCCCCCCCCTCTCCTGCCCGGCACGCACCCTTCCCAACCCCCCCCCCCTCTCCACCCCGGTACGCACCCTTCCCAAACCCCCCCCCTCTCCTCCCCGGCACGCACCCTTCCCAAAACCCCCCTCTCCTTCCCGGCACGCACCCTTCCCAAAACCCCCCTCTCCTTCCCGGCACGCACCCTCCCCAAACATCCCCCAACTCCTCCCCGGCACGCACCCTTCCCAAACACCCCCCTCTCCACCCCGGCACGCACCCTTCCCAAACCCCCTCCTCTCCTCCCCGGCACGCACCCTCCCCAAACACCCCCCTCTCCACCCCGGCACGCACCCTTCCCAAACCCCCCCCTCTCCTCCCCGGCACACACCCTCCCCAAACCACCCCCCTCTCCTCCCCGGCACGCACCCTCCCCAAACACCCCCCCCTCTCCTCCCCGGCACGCACCCTTCCCAAACCCCCCCCTCTCCTCCCTGGCACGCACCCTCCCCAACCCCCTCCCCCCTCTCCACCCCGGCACGCACCCTTCCCAAACACCCCCCCTCTCCTCCCCGGCATGCACCCTCCCCAAACACCCCCTCTCCACCCCGGCACGCACCCTCCCCAAACACCCCCCCTCTCCACCCCGGCACACACCCTTCCCAAACCCCCCCCTCTCCTCCCCGGCACACACCCTCCCCAAACCACCCCCCTCTCCTCCCTGGCACGCACCCTCCCCAAACACTCCCCCTCTCCTCCCCGGCACGCACCCTCCCCAAACCACCCCCTCTCCTCCCCGGCACGCACCCTCCCCAACCCCCCCTCTCTCCACCCCGGCACGCACCCTTCCCAAACCCCCCCCGCTCCTCCCCGGCACGCACCCTCCCCAAACCACCCCCCTCTCCTCCCTGGCACGCACCCTCCCCAAACACTCCCCCTCTCCTCCCCGGCACGCACCCTCCCCAAACCACCCCCCTCTCCTCCCCGGCACGCACCCTCCCCAAACACTCCCCCTCTCCTCCCCGGCACACACCCTCCCCAAACCACCCCCTCTCCACCCCGGCACACACCCTCCCCAACCCCCCCTCTCCACCCCAGCACGCACCCTTCCCAAACCCCCCCTCTCCTCCCCGGCACGCACCCTCCCCAAACCACCCCCCTCTCCTCCCTGGCACGCACCCTCCCCAAACACTCCCCCTCTCCTCCCCGGCACGCACCCTCCCCAAACAACCCCCTCTCCTCCCCGGCACGCACCCTCCCAACCCCCCCCTCTCTCCACCCCGGCACGCACCCTTCCCAAACAGCCCCCCTCTCTTCCCTGGCACGGACCCTCCCCAAATACCCCCCCTCTCCACCCCGGCACGCACACTCTCCATCACTCACGCTCCCCAAACCACCCCCCCTCCTCCCCGAGCATGCACCCTTCCCAAACCCCCCCCTCTCCTCCCCGGCACACACCCTCCCCAAACCCCCCCCCCCTCTCCACCCCGGCACGCACCCTTCCCAAACCTCCCCCTCTCCTCCCCGGCACGCACCCTCCCCAAACACCCCCCTCTCCTCCCCGGCACGCACCCTCTCCATCACTCATGCTCCCCAAACCCCCCTTCTCCTTCCCGGCACGCACCCTCACCAAACCACCCCCCCTCCCGTCCCTGGCACGCACCCTCCACAACGCCCCTCCTCTCCTCCCCGCACGCACCCTACCCAAACCCCCCCCTCTCCACCCCGGCACGTACCCTCCCAATCACCCCCCATCTCCTCCTCAGCATGCACCCTACCCAAACACCTCCCTCTCCTCCCCGGCACGCACCCTCCCCAAACACGCCCCTCTCCTCCCCGCACGCACCCTACCCAAACCCCCCCCTCTCCTCCCCGGCACGCACCCTCCCCAAACTCCCCCCTCTCCTCCCCGCAAGCCCCCTACCCAAACCCCCCCCTCTCCTCCCCGGCACGCACCCTTCCCAAACCCCCCCCCTCTCCTCCCCGGCACGCACCCTTCCCAAACCCCCCCCCCTCCTCCCCGGCACGCACCCTTCCCAACCCCCCCTCCCCTCCTCCCCGGCACGCACCCTTCCCAAATCACCCCCCTCTCCTCCCCGGCACGCACCCTTCCCAAACCACCCCCTCTCCACCCCTCTCCACCCCAGCACGTACCCTCCCCAACACCCCCCCCTCCTCCCCGCACGCACCCTCCCCAAACACCCCCCCCTCTCCTCCCCGCACGCACCCTCCCTAAACACCCCCCCCCCCCCCCCTCTTCCCCGGCACGCACCCTGTCCATCACTCGCTCTCCCCGGCCCCCCCATCTCCTCCCCGGCACGGACCCACTCCATCACACACCCACTTCAACCACCCCGCTCACCTCCCCCAGCCCCTCTTCCCCTTGCCTTCCCCAGCCCCTCTCTCCCCCCTCCGCCAGCACCTCCCTCCCCCCAGCCCCTCCCTCCCCCCACCAGCCCCTCCCTTCCCCCCTTGGCACGCACACTCCAACGGCTCCTGTGACCCCCCCCCCCACCACCACCTGCGGCCGTGCCGTCACTTCTCCGCAGCCGCCCCACTCCGATCCCTACCTCCGCGCTGGCCGGCGTCAACTATCACGACTGGTTGACGCCATTAAATAGGTGGTTTGATTTACACCGGTGTGACCCGTGGTCACGTTGGCGGGACTTCAGCCCATCCGGCCCGGAGAATTGGGGCAGCCCCAGGGCCCATTGCGTCGTGCCGGTCCTCGACATTCGCCGAGGCGCGCGCCGCGATTCACGTCGTCGGGATTTTGGGGGGGCCGGAGAATATCGCGGGACAGCTGGGCGGGATTTACGTCGCCCCAAGGCGATTCTCCGACCAGCCGGGGGGGTTGGAGAATCCCTCCCCTGAACTCTAGAGGCGAGGTGAGAGTGACAGCCCTTCACATCAAGACAGCATTTCACCCAGTGAGGCATCAAGGAGGCTTATCTTAACTGGTGTCGATGGGCATCAGGGGGAAAACTCTCTGCTGGTTGGAGTCATACCTGGCACAAAGGAAGATGGTTGTGGTGGTTGGAGGTCAATCATCTCAGTTCCAGGACATCACTGCAAGAGTTCCTCAGTGGAGTGTCCAAAGTCCATCCGTCTTCAGCTGTTTCATCAATGACCTCCCTTCCATCATCAGGTCAGAAGTGGGGATATTTGCCGATGACTGCGCAATGTTCAGAGCCGTGAGTTATAGCTCATGGGATAAAAGGGACAGTAGCAACATGGATAAAAAACTGGCTGAATAATAGGAAGCCGAGAGTCATGGTCAATTAATATTTTTCAGGCTGGTGGAAATTGTAAAGTTCCCCAGGGTCAGCCTCAGGAGCTTTTCTTTTCCTGATTCGTATTGATCTTGGTGTGCAGGAGAGAACTTCAAAGTTTGGAGATGACACAAACTTGGAAGTATTATGAACTGTGAGGAGGACAGTGCAGAACTTCAAAGGGACATAGACAAGTTGGTGGAATGAGCAGAAAGGTGGTGGATGAAATTCAATGTGGAGAAGTGTGAGGTGATGCATTTTCGTCGGAAGGACATGGAGAGACAATATAAAATAAGGGGTAAAATTCTTAAGTGGATGTAGGAGCAGACGGACCTGGATGTATATGTCCTGTCGGTGGCAGAGCAATTGGAGAGAGCATCTAGTATTTTGAGCTTTACCAATAGAGGCATAGAATACAAGAGCAAGGAGGTTATGTTGAACTTATACAAGACCCTAGTTAGACCTTAGCTGGAATACGCCACAATATAGGAAGGATATGGACGCATTTGGAGAGAGTGCAGAAGAGGTTGACTCCAGGAATAGATTGGAGAGTTTGGGACTGTTCTCCTTGAGGAGAAGAAGGCTAAGAGGAAATTTGATAGTGATGTTCAAAATTATGAGGGGCTGGACGGAGTAGGTAGGGATTCCGGCTTGGGTCACTGTCTGTGCGGAGTCTGCACATCCTCCCCGTGTGTGCGTGGGTTTCCTCCAGGTGCTCCGGTTTCCTCCCACAGTCCAAAGATGTGCAGATTAGGTAGATTGGCCATGATCAATTGCCCTTAGTGTCCAAAATTGCCCTTTGTATTGGGTGGGGTGACTGGGTTATGGGGTTATGGGGATAGGTTGGAGGTGTTGACCTTGGGTAGGGTGCTCTTTCCAAGAGCCGGTGCAGACTCGATGGGCCGAATGGCCTCCTTCTGCACTGTAAATTCTATGATAATCTATGATAAAAGGGTCAAAAGCGAGAAGGCACAGGTTTAAAGTGATTTGCAAAAGAAGCAAATGTGATGTGGGAAAAAACTGTTTCACACGAGTGGTTAGGTCTGGAATGCACTGCCTGGAAGTGTGGAGGAAGCATTAACTGAAGCATTAAAGAAGCCAATAGATTATTATTTGAATAGAGACAATGCTCAAAGGTATGAGGAAATGCAGGGGAATGACACAAAGTCATGCTGCACGTTTGGAGAGTCAGTGCAGACACGATGGGCCGAATGGCCTCCTCCGGTGGCGTAACAATCCTGCGATTCTGTGACATGTCAGAAGTATGGAAAAAATGCAGAAAACCTCAGGGAATTAGACCAGCTGTGGAGGATAATATGGAAGGAAACCTGCACAACCATCACCTCCAACTCAATGTGGGAGGGTCAGTTTAAGATAACACAGCGAGTGTCCTGTACTCCACAAATGTTTCACAAATTCCACTCCATCCCAGGGGCTGACTGCTGGAGAGGCTGTGGTCAGAAGTTTACATGCATTCTGATCATGACCCCACAGTCAGCCAGCCTGGGAAACCACAGAGAATGCAATGGAATTTACAAACTCCTGCAGGCTCAGATCGATGCTAATTGGCCCCAGGCCAATTTTGGGCCTGGACACTGCCCGGTACCCGAGCAACGCAGAAGTTAATTTGGACGAGACTGCTAACCACAGGGAGATGTGTTCCCCTGCCTCGTGTTGAAGGAGAGTTATAATATTTCCTGATCACCAGTTCGGTCATAGAATCATCGAATTTACAGTGCAGAAGGAGGCCATCGGGGCCCATCGAGTCTGCTCCGGCCCTTGGAATGAGCACCCAAGTTAAGCCCACACCTCCACCCTATCCCAGTAACCCAATAACCCCACCGAACTGTTTTGGGCACTAAGGGCAATTTAGCATGACCAATCCACCTAACCCGCCCATGTTTTGAATGTGGGAGGAAACCGGAGGAACTGGAGGAAACCCATGTGTGGTGGACACCACTAATGGTATATTGTATGTATTACAGCACTGCCCGTATATTACAGGTACGACAGTAAATCCCTGCCTGCCCAGCAGGCGGCGTATAAAAGTGTCTGCTCTCCTGCGCTGATTCCATTCTGGTTCCAGCTGCGGGAGGCACAACATCTTGTGCAATAAAGCCTCGATTGTTTCACCATTCTCGTCTCGTGGTAATTGACGGTACATCAATTTGTTGCACAAGATTTTAAAAGATGGATCTCCTAATCAAGCCTGATCGCCTGCAGCTGAACCCTCACGCAGCCAACGACACGTCCGCCTTCGAGCACTGGCTAGCCTGCTTTGAAGGCTACCTCAGAGCAGCCACTGAAGAACTCTTGGACCCACAGAAGTTCCAAGTCCGCTACTCGTGGGTGAGCCCTGAAATTTTCCCCCTCATCTGGGATGCGCCCACCTACTCAGAAGCGATGACGCTCCTCAAGGGACATTACGTTAAAACGGTGAACCAAGTGTACGTCAGGCACCTCCTGGCCACGAGACAGCAACTCCCCGGGGAGACTGTGGATGATTTCTTGCGGGCCCTACAGATCCTCGGGAGGAACTGTGACTGCCAGGCAGTTTCGGCAGTCCAACACACCGAACTTTTAATCAGAGGCGCTTATGTCACGGGCATGCAGTCTACGTACGTTCGCCAGCGACTACTGGAAGGGGGTAAGCTCGATCTTGTGGAGACTAGGCAGCTTGCAAATTCACTAGAAGTGGCCTCCCGTAACCTGGAGTCCTACAGCCCCGACTGCGCGGCACCCTCGTGGGCATCGTGGGCCCCACCAGCTGCCGACCCCAGCTCACTGCAAGCCCGCTCTGACTGGCAGCCAGCCAACTCGGGGGGGGCCCAAGTGTTATTTTTGTGGACAAAGCAAACACCGAAGGCATCGCTGCCCGGCACGGAGCGCAACCTGCAACGGGTGTGGGAAGAAAGGACACTTTGTTTCTGTTTGCCAGGCCCGGTCGGTCACCGCTGTTTCCAGGCCCGGCATTTCTACATCCCCCACGTGCGACCCAGGGAGCCACCATCTTCCCCGCAAGCTACGTGCCATCTTTGATGCCGCCCGCCATGTGCGCCCCGCCATCTTCGGCTCCATTTTGGACGGCGCCTCTGGACCCCGGCCCATCTGGCCGTTCGCCGCCTACTGCTACCTCCGCCACCGCTGATCAGCCCGGGACATCCCAACATCTTCTGCAGTTCGCCTCCATCACCCTGGATCAGTCTCGGCCCCGCAACCTCGCGACCGCGACGATGACGATCGATGGGCACGAGACGACCTGCCTCTCCGGGAGCACAGAGAATTTCATCCACCCCACTACGGTAAGGCGCTGCTACCTCCCGGTACAAACCGTCACCCAGAAAATCTCCCTGGCCTCCGGATCCCATTCCGTTGAAATCCAGGGGTACTGCATCGCGACCCACCTCCAGGGTAGAAATGGCTGCTCATGTTACTGCAGTGATGTCAGAGTGTAGGTGGAGCTGAGCTCTGGTTCTGCTTGTTAGTTTCACTTTGAGAAAAGCTTGGGTGTGTCTGTCTTTTTGGTTTCGTTGTTCAGTGTGTTGCAGCTGAAGTCAGCCAAAGCAGCTGTACTGTTGATCTCTCTGCCATGAAGGACTATCTCTTGATCATTTGGTGAATTCAGAAATTTAAATGTTTTCAGTATTGAATGTAAACCCTGATGTGCTTTTGTTTAAAGGTTGCTAAGTCTTTTGGATGTTAAAAGGACAGCTTAAAGGATTACTTAGTGTTTTATTCTTTGGGGGTTATCTTTGAATTAATGGTTGCTAAGATATTCACTGTTTGTTTGAAAAAGGTTAACTTGAGTTTAGAGAATAAACATTGTTTTGTTTTTAAAAATACTTTTCCATTTCTGCTGTACCACACCTGTAGAGTGGGCTATGTGCTCCCCATACCACAATCTATTAAAAGTTGTGGGTCAGGTGAACTCCATGATACACTTTGGGATTCTCTAAACCCTGGCCCATAACAGTACCCGAACAGGCGCCGGAGTGTGGTGACCCGGGGATTTTTGCAGTAACTTCATCGCAGGGTTGATGTAAGCCTACTTGTGACAACAATAATAATAAAGATGTCAGTCAGACCTGGAGTGGTAAATTAGGGGAGTCAATTTTTACCCCTCCTCATGTGGTCATAACAGAGCCAAATAAACAAGCCAGTGCGAGATGGGACAGATTAAGTCAAGTGACGAGATTAAATGTTGAAAGAAAAATGGTTTACAAGCAACAGATCTGTCTGTTACCTTGCTCCAATTACTGCCACCAGCAGTGTTTGTTTTAATAGAGACATTTACACCTAACTACCAGTTGGCAGGTGTTAACACTCCAGTCTTCAGTGTTGCCACATGCTGAGGATTCTGGGAAGCCTGCCAAGCTCTCTGGCCTGCATCATGATGTAGTTGCTCAACAATGAAGCTGGGCAGTTACAAGCTTCTGATCCTGAAAGTATTTTAGCTGCGGCCCCGCTGTGTTCTCTCCCACACTGTTCCATGCTTCACTGAAATACATATATATCTATTAACGAAGATTCCTTTCATATGAACTATAAAATATCTTGTTCGTGAGCCATGTTGTATCGCAGGCAAGTAACCTTCAAAACCATTTGAAGTGCAGATATTGGCTGACGCGACCATGACAGTCTGTCAGGGATGTGCAATCAAACGATGACTTTCTTAAACTGTGGTAAAAACGCTCCTCCGCTAAATGTTTACCAGACCAGAAGCAGAATAATCTCACAACGACAACGGAAGACGTTGTGTGCCTTCCACGGAATACTGAATTCGAGGTGGGAATGAAATGCTGGTGGACTACATTATTGCTTTAATAAGCTGATGACTAACCTAATATTTGCATTCAGAACATCCAAATGACCTAATAGCACGTCTTTCGGGACTTGTGTGAGGAAACCGGAGCACCCGGAGGAAACCCAGGCTGCACAGGGATAACGTGCGCAATCCGCACAGACAGTGACACAAGCTGGGAATCGAACCAGCGGCCCTGGCGCTGTGAAGCCACAGTGCTATCCACTGTGCTACTGTGCTGCCCATACTTTTAATGGAATTGAAGTTCGTGTCACTGGGGAGAATTTTGGCCGGAATTCTCTGGCCGTCGGGATTCTCTGGGCTGGATTCTCCGCCCTGCCGCGCCACTTTTCATCCGGGTCCCCCTGTAGGGGAGGTCCCGGAACGCCGCAACACCTCGGACTCCCCCCCCCCCTCCTTCCGTTCTAGGTGCATCTGGTGGGCAACGGGCAGGACAGGCTGGTAGCTCGCCATCCCAGTCGCCCGAGCCGCAGCCTGGCCCATCTAGGCTGGGCCGCCCCAGGAAACGGCCGCCAAAGTGGTCCCTAGTCACAGGGCCGGAATCACAGGAGTCCACCTCCAGTTCTGTTGCACCATCTGGGGAATCACCTAGACGTAGTCATAGAACCCGTAAGGCTAAACAATTAGACACTGAGTAAATTGGCACGGGTGCAGAGCACAGATTAGTACCAGGGCTATGGCATGTGTATGAACTGTTTGTTATTAAAATCACTTTCACACCTACAGAAGCTGCCTTCGGGCTCTGTCCGATATGTGCGGGGGTGTGGTGTGAGCGCCAGTGGGTGTGTGAGGGGTGAAAGTGTCAGGTGAGTGTGCCCCCCCTCCCCCCGAGTCGCGCTCGCCACCCCGCCGGGCAGACGACGGGACCGTGCGCTGCAGTGTCACGGCCGCATGTAGGGACGGTCCGGGTGGATGGTGGTACTGTGGCCATGGGTCAGACATTGTCCAACGATGTAGAGCCCAGAGCTCATCGCAGGGCGGGTTGTCATCATCCTCCGTGGCCTGCAATAGACACCTTTCCACCGGCAACCGTGTGAGCCCGGCCCGTTGTGCCGCAGGTGGATGTGCAATGGAGGGGTGGTGTGCATGCGGGTGGGTGTGTGGGTGTTTGGTGTTGGGTGGATGGGGTGAGGGTAGTTGATGTTGGGTGGATGGGGTGAGGGGTAGTTGATGTTGGGTGGGTGGGGTGAGGGTGGTTGATGTTGGGTGGGTGGGGTGAGGGTGGTTGATGTTGGGTGGGTGGGGTGAGGGTGGTTGATGTTGGGTGGGTGGGGTGAGGGTGGTTGATGTTGGGTGTGAGGGGTGAGGGTGGTAGGCTGGTGCAGTGGTGTGCAGTCTGTGCCCATACTCGGGCGATTCCCATGTCCCCCCTAGTCCGTGAACCGGGCGGCTATCAGCCTTTCCCGTGCCCGCTGGGCCAGCCGTTAACAGTGGGCAGCCTCCCATCCATGTCCAGCCCGTCTGTCCTGACCATTGCCCCCATCCTCCTCATCTGGGGTGGTCTGCGCCTCATCTTGCTGTTCCTCTCCTTCCCCCTCCTCTGCCTGCAGCACATCGCCCCTCTGCTGGGCTATGTTCAGGACGCAGCAGACCACAACGATGTGGCCGACCCTATCTGAGGGCCCCTCCAGAGCGGTCCAGGCACCTGAAGTGCATCTTCAGCAGCCCAAAACACCTCTCTATAACACCCCTGGTCGCTGCAGGGGCATCGTTGTAGCCGTTCTCCGTGTCAGTCTGTGGCCTCTGTATAGCCTCATCAGCCATGACTGCAATGGGTAACCCCTGTCGCCCAGCAACCAGCCCCTCAGCCGGGGGGGGGGGGGGGGGGGGGGGGGGGGGGGGGGGGGCGTCCCTCGAACGTGGTGGTGTTGAAAGATCGCACCAATACGAATGAGTCATGTACACTGCCCAGGTACCGGGCGCAGATGTGCAGGATCCTCTTGCGGTGGTCACAGACCACATGAATGTTCACGGAATACGTCCCCTTCCTATTCGTGAACACGGCCTTGTTATCCGCAGGTGGCCGCACAGCGACGTGCATCCCATCGATCGCCCCGGACCATGGGCATCCTGGCCACGGCAGCGAAGCCCGCTGCCCGGGCATCCTGGCTGGCCCGGTGTACAGGGAACTGGATGTAGCAGTCCGCAATGGCACATAGGGCGTCTATCACTGCCCGGATGCACCGGTGCACACCGATGCCTGCGAGATGCCAGTCAGGTCCCCACTTGGCGCCTGGAATGACCCCGTGGCATAGAAGTTCAGGGCCACCGTAACTTTGACGGCAACGGGGGAGAGGGTGTCCTCCCCAGTGCCAAGCCGTGCCAGGTGTACCATCAGGTGGCAGATGTGTGCCACGGTTTCCTGGCTCATCCGGAGTCTCCTCCTGCATGCCCGTCTGTGAGGTCCTGGTACAACGAGCGGGGCCGGTACACACGGGACCTCATCGTGCGTCTCCGTCGCTGTGGCACCACCACCACCCTCCTCCTCCTCCTCGTCCTGTTGTGCGGGCGGCCCAGCAGTCTGGGCGGCTGCCATCTGCCTCCCTGGCACACACCTGCTCCAGCTCCACCAGGGTAACGTGTAGAAGTGCGGCTCCTGCCACGGCGGCCAGGCCAACATTGCTGGGTGATGACCAATCATAACGGCCTGCAGTGGGTGGGCGGTGGAGGGGATAGTCGACATGTCACCATTGCCCATACCCCCTAACCCCCCCCCTCCGCAGCCAGGTGCCATGGGCTGCATGGTCACGACTGTTGCCAGCTGGCACATGGCGAGGCGGACCTCACCCCTCCGCCCCGGCACTCGCCCTCCCCGGCTCCCCCCTCTCCTCCCCGCAACTCTCCATCCGCCCCCCCCCCCCCCTCTCCTCCTCGACACGCACCCTCGCACCCTCCCCAACCCCCCATCCCCTCCTCCCCGGCACGCATCCTCCCCAAACCACACCCCCCCCATCCTCCCTGGCACGCATCCTCCCCAACCCCCCCCCCTCCTCCACCCCTCCACACGCCCCCTCCCCAACCCCCCCTACCCCTCCTCCCTGGCACGCACCCTCCCCAACCACCCCCTCACCTCCCCAGCACGCATCCTCCCCAACATCCCCCCCCCCCCCCACCCTCTCCACCCCGGCACGCACCTCCTCCATCACTCGCCCTCCCCAGCTCCCCCCTCCCCTCCCTGGCACGCACCCTCCCCAACCCCCCCCTCCTCCCCGCACGCACCATCCCCAACCCCACCCCCCTCTCCTCCCCGGCACGCACCCTCCCCAACCGCCCCCCCCTCCTCCCCGCATGCACCCTCCCCAAACCCCCCCTCCTCCTCCCCGGCTCGCACCCTCCCCAAACACCCCCCCTCCTCCCCACACGCACCATCCCCAACCCCACACCCCCCTCCTCCCCACACGCACCATCCCCAACCCCACTCCCCCCTCCTCCCCGCACGCACCCTCCCCACACCCCCCCCTCCCCGCACACACCCTCCCCACACCCCCCTCCTCCCCGCACGCACCCTCCCCAAACCCCCCCCCATCTCCCCGCCACACACCCTCCCCAAACCACCCCCCCCCCCACCTCCAAGGCACGCACCCTCTCCATCACGCACCCTTCCCAACCCCCTCCCCTCTCTCTCCCTTCCCCCCAGGCCCCTCCCCCCCCCAGAACGCACACTCCAACGGCTCCCACGATCCCCCCCCCACCCCACACCTGCGGCCGTGCCATCACTTCTCCGGCAGCCGCTCCACGCCGACCCCTAACTCCGCGCTGGCCGGCGTCAACCATCACGACTGGTTGACACCGTTAAATAGGTGGTTTGGTTTACGCTGCCGTGATCCGTGGTCACGTTGGCGGGACTTCGGCCCCATCCGGCCCGGAGAATTGGGGCAGCCCCAGGGCCCGTTGCGTCCTCGACATTCTCCGAGGCGCGCGGCGCGATTCACGTCGTCGGGAGATTTGGGGAGCCGGAGAATATCGCGGGACGGCCGGGCGGGTATTACGCCGTCCCCCCGGCCGATTCTCCTACACGCCGGAGGGTCGGTGAATCCCACCCCTACAGGAGGCCAGCATGGCACTGGAGCGACCCACGCTGCTCCGGCTGCTGATACCGGTGTCAAATGGGTGCCAAGGTCTGCGCATGCGCGCTGCGACCGCGGCGAACGCTCGCCGGTCCCGACGCAACATGGCATAGGGCTACAGGGGCCGGCACGGAGCAAAAGAGGCCCTCACCATGTAGGCCCCGATCGCATGCCAGGCCACGGTAGAGGACCCACCCCCCAAGGTCGGACACCCCCTCCCCCCCCCCACCAGGCCGCCCCAGACAGGATGGATGCCGGGGTCCCCGCCGGGTAAGATCAGATGTGAGCAGCGCCGGCGGGACTCTGGCTTTTCTTGGGCGGCCACTCGGCCCATCGCAGGTGGAGAATCGCCGGGGGGGGGGGGCAACGTCGACCGGCCCCCGACCGGCGCCAATGGCGGCGCTTCTACGGTGACCGGAGAATTGGCGGACCGGCGTCAGGGCGGCGTCGCGCGAATCGCGTTGGTGAGAGAATCCCGCCCTTGGTCAGAGTGGTAGCTTGTGAGGAGCTTCTTAAAGGAAGAGAGAGGTAGAGACACGGAGAGGTTTACGGAGGTTATTCCAGAGTTTCGTGGCCTAGATATCAGAAGTCATAGCCTGGATGCAGCAAATCACATCGGGGTGCTCAAGAAGCCAGAATCAGATGAACAGGGATCTCAGCAGAGCCGAAGGGCCTTGGTGTAACCACACGAGGCCAGACACAATTCATTCCGGCATCAAAGCAGATGGAACTTGTGGAATTTCTGGCAGGTGGCACCATCTTGCCAATCTCACCCCTTCACACCACCTTGTTGTGGACCTGCACCACCAGAGAAAATAATTTCTCTCTGCCTGCCCTATCCACTTAATCAGCAGAAATACCGCAATCTGATAACAAGGTCCGCCACCCCATGCTTCATCAGAACATTTCTGTTAAAAGAGGTAGAACCCTGACATGCACCCAGGCCCAGGGGGTTTGAGGGCCTCTGAGTTTTTAAGTGGCTGACCATGGTTTGCCTTTTGCGACATTGCATTTGATTTTTAAAAGTACACGTGGATCGCTGAACATATTACTCCAAGGGGGTCAGCAGGGCGCTGTGCTGTACAAAACCCAATAGGCAGGAAATCGGCATGAGTTGCACCAATTATTCTGGTGTACACTGGAGAAAAAACATACCAAATTTAGCAGTCGGATTGCCTGCACCCAATCATTGTACAGTAAGAAGTCTTACAACACCAGGTTAAAGTCCAACAGGTTTGTGTCGAATCACTAGCTTTCGGAGCGCAGCTCCTTCATCAGGTGAGTGAAGCAATGGGTTCCACAAACTCACATATAGACAAACTCAATGTTGCAATTCACAGCAGCCATGCCCATGCAGTCAACAGTCGAGTTTGTAAGTTAGAGTCATAGAATTATTGAGTTTTTACAGCATGGAAAAAGACCTTACGGCCCATCATGTCCACACCGGCCATCAAGCACCTATTAATTCTAGTCCCATTTCCCAGCACTTGATCTGTGACATTTCAAGTACTCATCTAAATGCTTATTTCCTAAATCTCTCTATTTTCCACCTCTTTCTCCCTTTCCCAGGAGGTACGACTTCTCGCAGCGGATGGTGAATTTGTGGAACTCGTTGCCCCATAGTGCATTGTAATCTGAGGCATCAAATCGTTTCAAGAAGGAGATAGATATATTTCTGATTTCTAAAAAAGCATGTTAAAGGATATGGGGAGCAGGTAGGGAGGTGGATTTGACACCAGGAAGTGATCAGCCTTGATCTGATTGAATGGTGGAGCAGGCTCAAGGTGCTGAATTCCCTACTTCTGCTCCTAATCTATGTTCCTATATTCCTTTCGGACCACGAAAAACCTACAGTTTTGAACAAGTTGGTCACCTTTCCTAATATCTTCTTTGTGGCTCGGAGTCAAATTTGGCTGATGATGCTCCTGCAAAGTGTCTTGCGATGACTTTACTACATTAAAGTTGTTACATAAATCCAAGTTGGTGATGTTGTTGTCTGCAGTGCCAATTTTGGTTCAGTATTTTTCTAACAAATTTAGGCAACAAAAAACTTCTGTTCGTCTCCAAAGTGGACTTGGTTCGCCATGTGCTGCACAAGCCCTTCCCGCAGTGCACCCACCTCAGTAGCATAAAATCCAACAATGGGGGAGGCAGTGACTTTGTGGTATCGTCACTGCACTAGCAATCCAGAGATTACTCTGGGGACGTGGGTTCGAATCCCACGAGGGCAGATGGTGCAATTTGAATTCAATAAAAATCTGGAATTAAAATGTCTAATGACGACCATGAAACCATTGTCGATTGTTATAAAAGCCCATCTGGCTCACTAATGTCCTTTAGGGGAAGGAAATCTGTCATCCTCACCTGGTTCTGGCCTACATGTGACTCCAGACCCACAACAATGTGGTTGACTCTTCAATGCCCTCAGGGATGGGCAACAAATGCCGGCCCTGCCTACAACACCCACATCCCATGAGCGAATAAAGGGAAAAAAAAGTAATTCTGTAAACTGAAATTCCTAGATTTACATTCGTACAACACTGGGGTATGTTAGAAAGAGATACATAAAGTGTATTTGTTGCTGATTATCAGCGACCGACAGAACGAGGAGTTTGGAGCCTGAAAACAGCTGTGAATTTGAGTACTGATTACTCCAGCTGGAACAACTTTTGGAGCAATTTGTTGGTGTTTAGCCTGCTTGCATGTGAATTTGCTTCTGACTGCGTGTGGCAGTGGGAAAACTGGCAGGAGTTTTTAAACAACCTGTCCCACCACCACAGCCAATCACAGCACCAGGTTTCTCAGGAGGAGTTCTGCCTCCCTCTATGCGCATAATGGAGGGGACAGATACCGTTCTCTGTAGCCGAGAGCAAGAGTCCAGGCGGCTGTGTTGCCGCAATAATCATGCCGCTGACGGCATTCCCACGCATGCGCAGTGGAGGGAGTCTCTTCCGCCTCCGCCATGGTGGAGACCGTGGTGAAGGCGGAAGGGAAAGAGTGCCCCCATGGCACAGGCCCGCCCGCGGATCGGTGGGCCCCGACCGCGGGTCAGGCCACCGTGGGGGCACCCCCCGGGGCCAGATCGCCCCGCACCCCCCCCCAGGACCCCGGAGCCCGCCCCGCGCCGCCTTGTCCCGCTGGTAAGGTAGGTGGTTTAATCTACGCTGGCGGGACAGGCATTTTAGCGGCGGGACTTTGGCCCATCCGGGCCGGAGAATCCCGCGGGGGGGGGGGGGGCGCCAACCGGGGCGGCGCGATTCCCGCCCCCGCCGAATCTCCCGGTGGTGGAGAATTCGGCAACCGGCGGGGGCGGGATTCACGCCAGCCCCCGGCGATTCTCCGACCCGGCGGGGGGTCGGAGAATCTCGCCCCAGAATCGGTACTCCCAGCGGCCTGTTTACACCGTCGTGAAAGGTGACGGTGTTTCCGACGGCGTGGATACTCTGCCGCCGAATAGGAGAATCCTGCCCTAGATTGGGCCAGAAGAGTGGGCCAGATTTTATGAACCAGCAAAGAATGATGAATAATAAATAGTAAAGCTAGCTAACAATACAGATAGTAAGAATTTCTCCAATTCTTTAAAAAGCAAAAGTGTAACTAACCCTAACATTGCTCCTCTAGAGAGTGAGATTGGAGAATTGATCATGGAAAACAAGAAAATGGTGGAGGTGTTGAATTGATATTTTGTGTCCGTCTCCACTGTAGTAGACTTGGAAAACTGCCCATAGATACTTGAAAATGAGTGTGTATATACGGCTGCAGCTTGTCAGCCTCCTGAGTGTCAATCACGGACCTGGCGAATCCCGTACCGTTTTCCATTGGAATCAATTGTGTTCCAGGTGGCGCTGGTGCTAGCCCGTCCGCAGTTGCTGAATCGATCCAGGTTCAGCACCAGTTTTGATGTCATGAAAGTACACGAGTTCTGCGGTTGGTGTCAACACTGATTCTCAGAAGTGGAGTGTCCCGCCCACTATATACGCAAGGCTTTAGACATATAGCCAAAAGGTCCCATGGTATTGGACATTTGCAGAGAGGGGAGAAAATGTTGCTG
The DNA here is from genome assembly GCF_047496885.1 of Scyliorhinus torazame. Classification (NCBI taxonomy): domain Eukaryota; kingdom Metazoa; phylum Chordata; class Chondrichthyes; order Carcharhiniformes; family Scyliorhinidae; genus Scyliorhinus; species Scyliorhinus torazame. The sequence goes on along the minus strand of NC_092712.1, from coordinate 270,231,453 downwards.
CATAACATTAGGGGTATTAAGCAGGTGTTACTGGAAATAGGTATGGTATTTATGGGATGAAAAAAAAGGCTTGCATAACCTCAGGACATTGTAAAGCATTGTTAAGCCAATTCAATACATTTTGTAAAGCGCAAGCACAGCTCTAATGTAGGAAATGCAATTTGTAGCAGCCAATTTGCGCACGGCAATAAGGTAATGAACAGACAGTTTGGTTTTGATGTAGGTTGGGGGGATAAATATTGTCCATGACGCCCAGGGAGATTTCCCATGCTCACTGCACAGGTATGCAGAGATAGAGTCCTCTGATGACTCTTTTTCTTCCTGTAGGTGGCTCAACCAAGAAGTACATATTTTAGTGAATGATTCATGGTTTGAGGGAATTCATCCTGTTGTAAAAACAACTTAGCATCTGCTGCCGCTCTTTGGGGAGCTAATAATACATCACAACAAAACAGAGCACAGCAGATGGTCCATGAATTGGGTTAAAACCTGATCAATTTAAAGATTTATTGGGCCATGTTTTCAAAGCTAGTAATTAATTTATTTTTTGTTGTTTATGCATGGTTATCAAGACAGGGATTGATGTTACCAGAAAATATTAGTGTTTAATGTCAAGTGCTTCCAGATTGTGTGTCGTGCCCTACAGGCCAGATCTGAACAAGGCTTTCTTGAAATTAGCCATGCAATGGGCGTCGGCGCTACTTTCTGAAGAACACCTAGTCTGACATTTCAATGCAGTACTGAGATAGTGCTGCATCATTGGATGTTGTTCAGATGGGAAAGGAAGGCATGGCTCAACCTACCCTCACAGAGGTGTCAAGATATACACCAGTATATCATGGTGCAGACACACACACACACTAATGGACATGCAGTGGGACCAATCAGCATACACAACACCGCAGCCAATCACCAGTGAGAGCACACACACTATAAAGACAGGGGACATCAGAGTTCCCGCTCATTCTAGTAGCAGCCAGCTCGGAGCACAGAGCTCACAGCCTGCAACACAGACATTCACCATGTGCTGAGTGCATCACCTGGTTAGGACTAGGCAAGGGTATTGCATTTACCCACAGTTCAAGTATGTTAACATAGTTAACCTTATAATAAAATAGAGTTGCACCACTTCCAGTGTTGGTGACCTGTTTGTGATGCAGAACACCCAACACATCATGGTACTAAGGAATGGTTGCATACTAGCACTTCTGAGACCCACCTTCAACTAATCAGCATTCCGGCATCCCGCAGTATGGAGAACATCAACCCGCCGCCGCCGCTCCGCATCGCCGGCACCTCAGCGTACAGTGACAACCAGCAACGGTACCCAGGCAAGATCCGGGTTCCGCAGCAGCTCCAGTGCCACGGCGATCTCCACGAAAACTGGCGCGCATTCCGGCAAAAGATTGAAATCTTTCTGCTGGCAGCCGAACTAGAAGACCTGGCCGATCCTGAAAAAACAGAGCTTCTCCTCACCATCGCCGGTGCCAGAGCAGAAGAAATCTTTTTTTAAAAATTCAAGTTCTCCAAGGGGCAAAACAGGAGCGACTTCCAGGCAGTCCTGGACAAATTCGGCAAATACTGTGAGGAAAACACACTCCAACCAGCAAGGAAAGGTAAGAGAAGCGCCAGTACTCACCTCGAGGATGAAATCCCGGAGCAGAGAACTATTTTTGTCGGCGGCCATCTTTCCAAAGGGACTGCACTTGCGCAGTCGCGCGACGCCGCGCATGCGCAATCACGAAAACGGCCATCAGTAAAGGAACCGCGATCTGCACATGTGCAAGCGCCTCCTACGTGCTACGTCACGCGCGTCATGACGTCAAAGGCCCTGGACCACGCCCATTTAAAGGGGAAATGTCCCAAATCAAAGAAAAATTCTTTAAAAGCAGTAAAACAACCTTCCTTCACCTGGAATGACAGCACAATGCCTCAAATTGAACCAGGAAATGAAATAAACCTCCGAAGAACTCTGCAACAAGCAGTTACCTACCCCCAAACCGAGTCCGATTCCGACTTCCCGCAGACCAGTGACACCGAGGACCCGAGGGAGCCTCTTTGAGTCGCTGTCATAACAAAGAACAGGCTGTCCCCGAATCAAAACCACCAGCCGCTGTTGGTGCACAGCATTGATCCAGACAACGAGTGGTGTGCCACCCTGACGGTCAACCAATCCCAGATACGATTCCGCCTGGACACTGATGCTTCCGCTAATCTCCTAGCGTGGTCAGACTTTCAGACCCTTGGGGTTAAACCAACCATTCTTCCGTCGACCTGCCAACTAGTGGACTACAATGGCAATGTCATTCCTGCTACCGGTTCATGCCAACTCGAAGTGACGCACAACTCGCGAAAAGCCATCCTTCCCTTCGAGATTGTGGGCTCCTCGAAGGACTCTCTGCTCGGCGCACAGGCTTGCAAACTCCTAAACCTCGTTCAACGAGTACACTCTCTCTCTCCAGAGGACTTCAGGATGCGGACTTCAGGGCGCAACTCAATGCCATCATCGACCAGCACCGCGACGTTTTCGAAGGCATGGGCACGCTTCCATACACTTACAAAATCCTGCTCAAACAAGACGCCACGCCTGTGGTTCATGCACCTCGCAGAGTCCCAGCACCCCTCAAGGACCACCTCAAGCAGCAGCTGCAGGATCTCGAGGACCAAGGAGTGCTCTCCAGAGTGACTGAACCAACCGACTGGGTCAGTTCCATGGTGTGCGTAAGGAAGCCCTCCAGCGAGCTCCGGATCTGCATTGACCCAAAGGATCTAGGGCGAAATTCTCCGTTATCGGCGCAAAGTCCGCCGATCGGCGCAAAAAACGGCGCAAATCCGACTTGCATCACGCCGGAAAAATGGTTGAAAGGTCTCCGGCCCGAAATGGACTAGCAGCGACGTGACGGGATCCGCGCTTGCGCACGTGGTTCACGCCGTGCAGCGTCATACACGCCGCACGGCGTGACGGCTCATAAGGACGCGCTGCTCCCCCCCACCCGACCGGAATACCCGACCGGAACACCCGACTGGATGGCTGGCAGCCGCTCAGCCACGAGGTTCCAGTCACGGGATGTGGAGGCGCTCCTGGACGCAGTGGAGAAGAGGAGGGAGGCCCTGTATCCCGGGCACGCCGCAGAGTTGCCCCACGCCACAGCCGGCATCTGTGGAGGGAGGTGGCAGAGGCCATCACCGCTGCAGCCCTGACACCACGGACAGGCACCCAGTGGCCCAGGACATGGCTGCCCTCTCACAGGAGGCCATGAGCCAGTGCCAGCGCCAGATGGCAGAGGCGCTCAATGCCATGGCCCAGTCTCAGCAGGCCATAGCCCAGTCTCAGCAGGCCATAGCCCAGTCTCTGCAGGCCATGGCCCAGTCTCAGCAGGCCATGGCCCAGTCTCTGCAGGCCATCGCTGAGGGCATCGGCGCCAGTGGCCATGTGCGAGCCACGTCGCACTGTCACAGACAGGGTTTGCCAACCCCCTGGGCTCCATGGCTGCAAACCTGCAGACCCTGTCGATACCAGCACGGGCCTCCAGGACTGGCAGCGCCAGATGTCGGGGGGGCGTCGGATGGCCAGTCCGTTCGCATCCCCCACCCATGTAGAGGCCTGGGGGCCATCGGGCACCCCGAGGGAGGAGGAGGTGGTGTGGTCCGTCCCGGCTCCCCCTGTAGGGGAGGTCCCGGAACACCGCGACACAGTCGGACTCCCCCCCCTTCCGTCCCAGGTGCATCGGATGGGCACCGGGCAGGACAGGCTGGCAGCTCACCATCCCAGTCGCCCGGGCCGCAGCCTGGCCCATCTAGGCCAGGACGCCCCAGGAAACGGCCGCCAAAGGGATCCTGTGTCAGAGGGCAGGAATCACAGGAGTCCACCTCCAGTTCTGCTGTACCGTCTGGGGAACCACGTAGATGTAGTCAAAGGGCCCGTAAGGCCAAACAATTAGACACTGAGTAAGTTGGCACGGGTGCAGAGCACAGATGAGTTTTAGGGGCTAGGGCACGTGCATGAACTCCTTTGGTTATTAAAGTCAATGTTACACCTACAGAAGCTGCCTTTGTGCTCTGTCCAAAGCGTGCGGGGGTGTCATGTACGTTGAGCGCAAGTGTGTGTGTGAGGGGTGGTCTTACCTCAGCCCCAGGTGAGTCTGCCCCCTTCCCCCTGGGCCGCCATCAACATCCCCCCGGGCAGAGGACGGGACCATGCGCTGCAGTGTCACAGCTGCATGCAGGGATGGTCCGGGTGGATGGTGGTACTGTGGCCATGGGTCAGACATAGTCCAACGATGTGGAGCCAGGAGCCCATCGCAGGACGGGTTGTCATCATCCTCCATGGCCTGCAATAGACACGCGTCCACCCGCAACTGTGTGACCCCGGCCAGTGTGCCGCAGGTGGATCGGCAATGAGGGGGGTGGTGTGCATGCGGGAGGGATGGGTGGAGTTGGGAAGGGGGGTGAGGGTGCTGGGTGGGTGGATGGGTGGGGGGGTGTGGGTGGTCGGCTGTTGCCATGGTGTGCGGTCTGTGGCCACACTACCCGATTCCCACGCCCATCTAGTCAGTGAAGCGGGCGTCTATCAGTCTGTCCCGTGCCCGCTGGGCCAGCCGGTAACGGTGGACAGCCACCCGCCTGTGTCTAGCCCGTCTGCCCTGACCATTGCCCCCATCCCCCTCATCTGGGGAGGACTGCGCCTCTTCCTGCTGCTCCTCCACTCCGTCCTCCTCTGCCTGCGGCACATCGCCCCTCTGTTGGGCTATGTTGTGCAGGACGCAGCACACCACAATGATGCGGCCGACCCTATCTGACCGATACTGGAGGGCGCCCCCAGAGAGGTCCAGGCACCTGAAACGCATCTTCAGCACACCAAAGTACCTCTCTATCACTCCCCTTGTCGCTACATGGGCATCATTGTAGCGGTTCTCCGCCTCATTGTGTGGCCTCCGTATAGGCGTCATCAGCCACGATCGCAATGGGTAGCCCCTGTCACCCAGCAACCAGCCCCTCAGCCGGGGATGGCGTCCCTCGTACATGCCGGGGATGGATGACTGCGACAACATGTATGAGTCGTGTACACTGCCTGGGTAACGGGCGCAGACGTGCAGGATCATCATGCGGTGGTCGCAGACCACCTGTATGTTCATCGAATAGATCCCCTTCTTATTGGTGAACATGGCCCTGTTATCTGCAGGTGGCCACATGGCGACGTGCATCCCATCGATCGCGCCCTGGACCATGGGGAACCCGGCCACGGCAGAGAAGCCCACGGCCCGGCCATCTTGGCTGGCCCGGTCCACGGGGAAGCGGATGTAGCGGTGCGCCATGGCATATAGGGCATCTGTCACTGCCTGGTATGACTGCCGGGGCCAGTACACACGGGGCGCCCTCGGGTGCCTCCGTTGACGTGGGGCTGCGACGTCCTCCTCCCCCTCCTCGTCCTGTCGGTCAGGTGTCCCTCCAGCCTGGGCGGCTGCCGTCTGCCCCTCTGCGGCAGCCTGCGCCGCCTCTCTGGCACGCTCCTCCTCCTCCTCCTCCTCATCCAGGGCAACATGGACATTAGCGGCTGCCGCCACGGCGGCCAACATCGCTGGATGATCGGAAAACATTGGGGGGGGGGGGGGAACGACGACATGTCATCATTGCCCATATCCCCTCCTTCCCCCCAGCCAGGTGGCATGGACCGCATGGGTCCAACTGTTGGAGGCTGGCGCCTGGCCAGCTGGACTAACTCACTTGCCCTCGCATCCCCCTCCCCGGCACGGACTCCCCCATCCCCCTCCCCAGCACGGAACCCCCTCCCCATCCTCCTCCCCGGCACGGACCCCCCCATCCTCCTCCCCGGCACGGACCCCCCCCCCATCCCCCTCCCCGGCACGGACCCCCCCATCCTCCTCCCCAGCACGGACCTCCCATCCCCCTCGCCGGCACGGACCTCCCATCCTCCTCCCCGGCACGGACCTCCCATCCCCCTCCCCGGCACGGACCCCCCCCATCCCCCTCCCCGGCACGGACCTCCCATCCTCCTCCCCAGCATGGACCCCCCATCCTCCTCCCCGGCACGGACCCCCCCCCCATCCTCCTCCCCAGCACGGACCCCCCATCCTCCTCCCCGGCACGGACCTCCCATCCCCCTCCCCGGCACAGACCCCCCCCCATCCCCCTCCCCGGCACGGACCTCCCATCCTCCTCCCGGGCACGGACCCTCCATCCTCCTCCCCAGCACGGACCCCCCCCCCATCCTCCTCCCCGGCACGGACCCCCCCCCCCCATCCCCCTCCCCGGCACGGACCCCCCCATCCCCCTGCCCGACACGGACCTCCCATCCTCCTCCCCGGCACGGACCCCCCATCCTCCTCCCCGGCATGGACCCCCCCATCCCCCTCCCCGGCACGGACCTCCCATCCTCCTCCCCGGCACGGACCCCCCATCCTCCTCCCCGGCACGGACCCCCCCCATCCCCCTCCCCGGCACGGACCTCCCATCCTCCTCCCCGGCACGGACCTCCCAACCTCCTCCCCGGCACGGACCCCCCTCCTGGCACTCCCCCGGAGCCCAGCCCACTCTAACCATCCCCCCCCGCCGCACACACAAACACACAACCCTAGACACACCTCTCCCCACACATTCAGACTGCGGCTACGCCATCGCCTGCCCAGCGGCGAACCCCCCAGGCCGTCACTCACCTCCACGCTGGTTGGCGTGAACCTGGAGCACAGGTTCACGCCGATGAAAAGGAGGTTTGATTTACGTTGACATGATCGGTCATCACGTCGACGGGACTTCGGCCCATCCGGAAGGGAGAATATCGGCAGGCCCAAAATCGGCTGCCTTGCGCACATCCGTGCCATTCTCTGACGTCTGCGGTGCCATTAACGCCCCGCCGACTTTTCTCCCTTCGGAGACTTCGGCAACCGGCGGGGGCGGGATTCATGGCGGCCAACGGCCATTCTCCGACGCGCTGGGGGGAGCATTACCCTATCCCCAAGCGCGAGGAGATCACGTGCGAGATGGCTCGGGCCAACAACTTCACCAAACTTGACACCTCAAAAGGATTCTGGCAGATTCAACTAGACAGGTCCAGCAGAAAGCTGTGTACCTTTAATACCCCGTTTGGCAGATACTGCTACAACAGGATGCCGTTTGGGATTATATCGGCATCAGAAGAATTCCACCGGATCATGGAGCAAATGATGGAGGGCATTGAGGGTGTGCGCGTCTATGTTGACGACATCATCATTTGGTCCACCACCCCGCAGGAGCATATCAGTCGCCTCCAGCGCGTTTTCAAACGAATACGGGACCAAGGCCTTCGTCTCAATAGAGCCAAATGTTCCTTCGGCCAGAAAGAACTCAAGTTCCTAGGGGACCACATCTCCCAGTTGGGTGTGCGGCCGGACGCAGACAAGATGGCAGCCATCACGGCCATGCAGAAGCCAGCGGATAAGAAGGCGGTCCTCCAATTTTTGGGCATGGTCAACTTTCTGGGGAAGTTCATCCCCAACCTCGCCTCCCATACCACAGCTCTCCGGAACTTGGTCAGGAAGATGACAGACTTCCAATGGCTTCCCGCCCACGAGCGCAAATGGGAGGAGTTTAAGACCAAGCTTACCACGGCCCCGGTATTGGCATTATTTGATCCCACGAAGGAAACAAACATTTCAACGGATGCCAGCCAATCTGACATTGGGGCGGTGCTCCTGCAACGCGATGAGGCCTCATCATGGGCCCCCGTTGCATATGCGTCACGTGCCATGACCCCCACGGAACAGCGCTACGCGCAGATCGAAAAGGAGTGCCTGGGCCTGTTGACTGGGGTCGACAAATTTCATGATTACACGTACGGCCTCCCCCAATTCACTGTCGAGACCGACCATCGCCCGCTGGTCAACATTATACAAAAAGACCTGAATGATATGTCCCCTCGCCTCCAGCGCATTCTGCTTAAACTCTGGCGGTACGATTTCCAGCTCCTATACACCCCGGGCAAGGACCTGATCATAGCTGATGCTCTGTTCAGGGCAGTCAACACCCCGTGTGACCCAGAGGGGTTCGTCTGCCAGGTTGACGCCCATGTGGCCTTCACGGCCTCCAATCTGCCGGCCACGGATGAACGCCTTATCCACATTCGCCGCGAGACTGTGGCTGACCCCCTACTACAGCGTGTCATGCGCCACATGACAGACGGGTGCCTCGAGGGCCAATGCCCGCAGTTCTACAATATCAGAGATGATCTGGCAGTAGTCGTTGGTGTCCTCCTGAAGCTGGACCGCATCGTGATCCCGCACAGCATGCGCCAGCTCGTTTTGGAACAGCGACACGAGGGCCATCTTGGCGTGGAGAAGTGCCGACGGAGGGCCTGAAAGGCTGTGTACTGGCCCGGCATCAATGAGGATATCGCCAACACAGTGCTGAACTGCCCCACCTGTCAGCAGTTCCAGCCGGCCCAACCACGTGAGACCCTACAGCCCCATGAGTTGGTCACGTCCCCTTGGTCTAAGGAGGCGTTGACCTGTTCCATGCGCTCGGCAGGGACTATGTTCTGATTGTAGACTATTTTTCTAACTCCCCGGTGGTCGTACGCCTGCAAGACAGCACATCATCGCCGGTCATCCGTGCCTGTAAGGACACCTTTGCTCGTCACGGCATCCCACTCACTGTGATGTTGGACAATGGCCCCTGCTTCGCAAGTCAGGAATGGTCCAACTTTGCCAGCAGGTACAACTTTGTGCATGTGACATCCAGTCCCCTGTACCCCCAATCCAATGGCAAAGCGGAAAAGGGCGTCCGCATCGTCAAACGGCTCCTCTGCAAGGCTGCCGATGCAGGATCCGACTTCTACCTCGCCTTGCTGGCCTATCATTCAGCCCCACTCTCCATGGGCCTGTCGCCAGCCCAGCTGCTCATGGGTCGCACCCTCAGGACCACGGTGCCGTCCATTCACGTCCTAGACCTCGACCACGTTCCGGTAATTCAACGGATGCAACAGTCTCGTGCACAACACAAGGCGGCGCATGACGCTCGGGCGACTTATCTCCCTGCTCTAGCGCCGGATGACAACGTCCTCAACCATCTTCTGGAGGGTGGCTGGTCTGCTACTGCTGTGGTCCTTTGGCAGGTGTCTCCCCGCTCTTTCCTGGTTTGTCTGCCAGATGGTTCCATTCGCTGCCGTAATCGGCGTGCCCTTCGTCTCGTTCCACGCTCGCTACATGATCCTCCACCGGTGCCATGCCCTCCTGTTGGCACCAACCTGGACTATGTGGAGATTCCGAATACTCATTAACACTGCAATGAAGTTACTGTGAAAAGCTACTATTCGCCTAGTTGGGGTACACAGAGGGAGAATTCAGAACGTCCAGTCCACCTAACAAGCACGTCGTTCGGGACTTGTGAGAGGAAACTGGAGCAACCGGAGGAAACCCTTGCAGACAACGTGCACACAGAGTGACCCAAGCCAGGAATCGAACCCGGGTCCCTGGTGGAGTGAAACAACAGTGCTAACTACTGTGCTACTGTGCCGCCCTAGTGATGGAAGCTTGTGCAGGTGCGGGCTGACGTTGGGCAAGCCAAGCTAGGAAAAGCAAGCTGACGTAGCACTGGAGCAAGACGTATTTTTAAGGCCCTTAAGGCTGGCGATTTGCTTCGAGATGCCCAATTGCAATCACACTTCAACAGTTTAATGCAGCTGAGGCCTGTGTCACAATTTTAAGCAGGTTTTGAACCGATGGGCAGGAATTTCCGGCCCCTCACGTTGGCGCAACCTTCTGGTCCCTCCAGCCGACCCCCGCCTCAGGTTCCCCAGTGGGGGACAGACGAGAAATGTAAATTGGTGTTGACTAAGCCGTGAGTGTAAGGCCCCACCAGCAGTAATGGTGGGCCAGCCCCTCCGTGAGAGAACGTGTTGCGGGGCGGGAGGAACTGAAAGATTCCAGCCAATGGGGGGAATTTTATGATCTACTTTTTCAAAGTGTTGGCTTGGGCAGGAGAAGCGGAGGGCAGCCCACCAGCTGCCTTTGCCGGTTTTCCCAGCCAAACTTTCAAGCAGGTTGAAAAATGGAAGAGGTGGGACACACTGAATGAGCCCCAACAGCAGCCAAATGGGTGACACAATCTGAAAAATAATTTAAAAAGAAGCCCCCCCCCCCCCGCCAATGGACAAGGGAAGCCCCACCCCAACGTTCTGCAATGGAAGTCCCCCTCCCCATAGATTCGGCCCCACCGAGGGAACTTCACCATATCCCGAACCTCACCAACGTAAGCCCACCACTCCAGCCCTGCCCTGTGGCACTGCCCGGGCCCTGCCAGTGCTGGGGGCAGTGCCAGGGTACTGCCCGGGCAAGATTCACTCCTTCCTGGGGACTGTATTTCCCTGTGGCCCCTGGTGGGGATCATTCGGCAGGTCCCCGTTGGTCCAAACCTGTTGTAAACCTCACCTTTAGATGCCACGTCAATGGGGAGGGGGCATGGAACAGCGAGGAAGCCTGCGAATGATATTTGAATGTATGGTAATGGTGTTCCCAACCTTTCATGGTGGGAACGTCATTATATCATTGGTGGGGGTCGACGACAATGTAATGGGAAATCCTGCTGGTGTAAAAGCTATTTGGAGACTCCAGTTGGATTCTCGGCCCCCACCGACTTTCCCACCCAACAAAAACAGGGCGGAAAATCTCCCCATATGTCTTTGGGTGCGTCTTCCAATTGTCGAATGTTCACTTCATGCTTGTTCTTGGCACTACTCCAATTCCTCGATTGAATTCAAGTTAACTTAGCAGCTGGTGCTCCAGTATAGGTATTTTATGAGTTATAAGTGGAATAAAAGTCTTTCACGTGAAATGCTGAAGTTTCAATCAGCATTTTCCAGTGACAGAAAGATCGGACTGAAATGCATCGAGAGCTTGTGGGAAATAGATAAATGTTAAAGCTCTTAATGCTCATTTTAGGATTCAAAGGTCAGTTGTGGAACAACGATAACTATCACATGATGACTAGGAATCATAAGGTCATTGCAGAAGAGTCAAATTTTGTTTTTAAAAGGGGGAAACTTAACATTCCCCTTCCCAATGAAAATCAGGCAGTTTGTTTGCAGATCACAACGGGAAGGTTGCTGACAAGTTAGAAAAAGCAGCAAACACTCACTCACCTGGAACGGGAGCGATACTTGTGTGTGTGGGCGAGACAAACAGCTGCTCTGATAATTGTGGGAGACAGAAGGAGGAATACATGGATGGGATTCTTCCATTTGTGGACTAGGTCCTGTGGTGGGGATGGGAATGTGGAATGTTGCCTGCTGTGGTGACAGGAGGAAAAACACGCCAAATCCTCTGACCCCGATCTCAGAAATTATGCAATACCTTGCCGTATTTCGTGGCAAGGCAGACCCGATGGCGCAGAGTCCGCCACCCTATCCGGGCGCCATGTTGGAAAGGTGTCAAATGTCACTGACGCACCGCTGAAGAAAAAAAATGGACTTGCTGAAAATTAAGATGGCACTTCTGGAACATTCTATGGTGGGAAGATAGAACTCCTGTGAAAGAAGGTGGATCTCCAGGAACATTCTAAGGTTGGAAGATGGAGCCCCTGAGAAAGAAGATGGGTTTCCAGGAACATTCTGAAGTTGGAAGATGGACCTTCCTGGATGACACCGAATCTGGAAGGTCCACCTATAAATGCTTCCCCTCAGCCACTGCTGTGGTGTTCCAGGGTTGAGGGTTGCTGACGGCCTCCATTCTGAACTCCAGAGGCAGCCCCAGGCATTATTCAGGTGAGTCACTGCATCTGCACGCCATGTTGTTCCAGAAGTGTCTCACACCGGCATCGCGGAGAATCGAGCATTGGTGGTCGGACCTTCATCTGTATCCTAGAAGCGGGATGCAACCAAGTTTCACACGGGTGAAAGCCTTCAGCGGGTTTCCCAATCCACCATGACAGGCACCAGCAGAAGATCCTGCTGTAAATTCATGCCAGCGTAAAACGGATCTTTGGGCCTCCCGCCAAGTTCTCCCATCCCCGCCCGTCAAGCAGGGACTTGGGACAATTCCGCCCATGGTTAGATGTGAGAGAGTGACAGAATGAGGTTGATGACGTGGAGATGGATAAAGAGAAGGAAAGAGAGCGACAGGAAGAGAAATAGAAAAGAACAAAAGGACAATTCACCAATGTGACTCCCCTTTGCAAAATTTTACAGATCATTTATCTTAGCCACATTACTTGTATCATTTTGAAAAATTCAACTCGATGATTCATTATTTGTGAATGTCTAAAATGCACCCCCTTCAACAGAAGTTGATATAAAATAAATAAATGGCTTCATGTGCCACAGCATGTGTCAGTAATTTATTCTGCCCTCATTAATCAGTTGGTATTTCAGTTTCACAATTAGTGAATGGGCGAATGTGATCTTGTATCATATTATTTATAATTTGGGGGCCGGTTTAGCTCAGTTGGCTGGACAGCTGGTTTGTGATGCAGAGCAAGGCCACCAACGTGGGTTCAATTCCTGTACTGGCTGAGGTTATTCGTGAGGGCCCCACCATCTCAACCTCGCCCCTTGTGTGAGGTGTGGTGACACTCAGGTTAAATCACTACCAGTCAGCTCCCCCCCTCAAAGGGGAAAGCAGCCTATCGTCATCTGGCATAATGGGGACTTTATTTATATATTGCATCAGCTGACGTCCCAGATTAACACACATGTTTACTCATGTCAATAGCCAGTCATTCACGGATTCTGTTCTTTAAACATTTATTGTTAGAATGGGGGTTATCACAATGCATATATGCCCTAAACTCAGTTGATAGTTTTTGCTAATTATTGCCACAGTTCTCCATTGTAGTTTAATTGTTGCATGTTTCTTCAACCTTTGCTTTCTCTTGTGTAGTTAACTGGATTTGTAAATACTGTAGGAGAAGAATGGATTTCTGTCCCATATCCATCACAGCTAAGAGTGAAAGGATCAAACAGGTAGATGGATTTTGTTACCTAGGAAGTATGTTAACATCGGACGAAAAGTACGACCAAGAAATAAGATGAAAAATTGGAATGGTCAAAGATGCATTTCATAAAACGGAAAAGAGTATGATCAACTCAACATGAACAACTACCTCACACCGATTTTGATATACAGTAATGTGATGAAGGAAGGTATCTTGGACAAGTCACACAATCAATGGAGAGGTGCGAGTAAAATCTGAGCCCAAAAGAACATTGCTGACCAAGATCAGGAAGAAACAGTGGGCTGGATTCTCCGTTTCTGGGTCTAAGTTTCTGCTGACGCCACTATAGGATCCGTGGAGTTCCACGCCAGAATAATCGGGGCCACACCCGGACAGATTCCTAGCACCGGCGCCGTGTGGAACACCCGCAGAACACATGAAAATTGTATAGGAATCGCTGGGTCCGCGATGGATACACGCAGGGCTGACAAGCTGCAGCCAGGCATACACTATGGACCCCCCCCACACACACACACATCAATCGCAGCCGAAAAGATGGCACCGGTTGTGCTGGACTGCTTCCCCGTCTACCCGGACCCCACAACCCACTTCCTGGCCACCCCCCACTATTCTCCCCAGCCCTGGCAAAAGCCCCCTGGCCACCGCATGACTGTTGGTGAAGTATGGTGGTGCTGGACACTGTCTGTATGCCCTCTCTCTCGCTCCTCAGCCACCACGCCAGGTTCACGATTGTTGAGACCACACGTGGACCGCGCCGTCGGGAACTCAGCCCATCAGAGGCAGAGCATCATGGGTGGGCCCGCTATTGAGATGCGAACGCGGTTTCAACTATGCGTGGCGTGCGTCGCAATGACGCCGTTTTCGAGGGGGCAGAGTATTGCGATTTGGCGTCAAACAGGTGCCTGCCGCGCTTTCGTTGTCAGGGGCTATTCTCTGCCTGATCTCATGCCCCGATTTTGTCATCAGCCACAGGAGAATCCCGTCCAGTGTTTTTTGGCCATGTAATAAGAAATCATGGGCTCGTAGCGTCCTGCCTGATTCGTGACTTAAGTTGCTGGTGCGCAGCACATGTGCGGCATGGCGACCCACAAGTGTGGGTGTTCGGCATGCATGCTGAAGGATTTTACCCGGATTTTTGGTAAGTTTTACCTTTTTATTTACACGGAAATTTTTCAGTCTAGCAGAGGCAGGAGACTTTGGGCGCGATTCTCCACTCCCTCGCCGGTTAGGAGAATCGCCTGGGCTGCCGAAATTTCCGGGGCCCCGGTCCGACGCCCTCCCGCGATTCTCCCGAGCGACGGGAACGGGCCAGTCGAGTTTCGTGGGCCGCAGGCCGGAGAATCACCGGAGATACCCAAAATGGTGATTCTCCGGCACCCCCGTGATTCTGAGGCCCGGATGGGCCGAGCGGCCAGGCCAAAACGGCGGGTTCCCCCCAGCGCCGTCCACACCTGGTCGTGGGCTGTGCGTGAACGCTGGGGGGGCGGCCTGTGGGGGGGCGAGGGGGGATCCTGCACCGGGGGGTACCATAAATATGGTGTGGCTCGCGATCGTGCCCACCGATCGTCGGGCCGTCCTCTCTGAAGGAGGACCTCCTTCCTTCCGCCGCCCCGCAAGATCCGTCCCCCAGCTTCTTGCGGGGCGGATGTGGACAGGACGGCAACCACGCATGCGCGGGTTGGTCGGCGCCAACCCGCGCATGCGTGGATGACGTCCGTTATGCGGCGCTGGCCGCGTCATCTAATCGGCGCCACTTTTACGCAGGCGACAAGGCCTCGCGCGGGTAGATGACGCGGCCCCGATACTGGCCCATTGTCAGGGCCTCAATCGGTCGCGACCAGGGCCGTTCCGCGCCGTCGTGAACCTCGACGGCGTTCACGACGGCGCGGCCACTTCGGCGTGGGGGTGGAGAATCGTGCCCATTATTTTGGTAAGTTAATGTCTTATGTTATTACTGTTTAGCATTTATAAATGTTTAAAATGAAAGGAAGATATATATTTTTTTTACTTTGGTTTGTCATGAAGATGTTAATTCCATTAAAGGAACTATAATGGATAGAATGCGGTGATCACTTGCTAACTGCTCTGACTGTCCACTGAAGACACTCAGTGTTACTGGTCACGGTCTGTGGGTCTTGCACGGCTGATGAGCCCGATCCTAAAGCCGTATCTTCAATCACTGACTTGGCCCAAGTTTCCAAAAGGTGGGATCAGTCCTTTGACGCTAGGTCATGGGTATTCCCTTCACAGGCTCCTTTCTGGGCCTTCTCTTGCCGTCAGGTGTTATCAAAGAATTGTTACTCTTCAATCAGGAAACATGGCTATTTCTCCAACTTCCTCCAAGTTGGTCTCTTCTGAGCAAAGGCCTCCCAGGCATTGACGTTTATGTTTCATTTCTTGAGGTAAACCTACAAGGTGTCTTTGAAGAGCTTCCTTTGGCCTCCTCTTGTTCAGGATCCTTCCTTGAGCTGGGTGAAGAAGATTTGCTTTGGCAGTCGGAACTCTGACATCCTAAGTATTTGGGCGGCCCAGCGCAGTTGGTTTTAGATGATCATGACTCAATACTGATGCTATTGACTCCTTCAAGGACACTAATGTTAGCACGCCTGCCCTCACAGCTGATTCAGAGCTTTGGTACATTTGGATTATGCAATATATATTAAGTTGAGTTGTTTACGAGTTTCCCTGATAAAATGTTCATCCTTAGAAACCTCAGTGATTACTTTAAATGGTTTAACAAAGTTTAATAATGCCTTAGTTGATACATGCAAGCCTCCTGTCAGCTAATGTGAGCAATCTGTCTGACAGGTATTGCAGTGAATCAATTACCCAGCCCTAAGAGTGTACTGCAAAGGGACATCCCAAAATGATGCCAAAGGAGATGTGTGTTGGGACGCTGAGCTTCAGCAGCTGCTGCTTTCGGACATTGAGCTGGTCAATTAGCAAATGACATGTTAAGACCCTCCCCGTGTCCCCCCTTCCCTCCCTCACCTTTACAAATAAACAATACCGTTGTAGTTAAGGGAGAAAATATATTTTATTGTAAGAAATATATCAAAACACAACATTTAATTGAAATAATTATAAATGAGAAAGATAATTGAAGTAAACAAGGCAGAAACATATTAACACGGGTAACACGGTGGCACACAATTTAGCACTGCTACATCCTGGGACCTGTGTTCAATTCGGACCTTGGGTGGCTGTGTGGTGTTTGTACATTATCCCCGTATCTGCATGGGTTTCCGAGAGCCATGGAATAGAACCATAGAATTCCTACAGTGTAGAAGGAGGCCATTTGGCCTATGAAGTCTGCACTAACCATCTGAAAGAGTACCCTACTTAAGCCCACTCCCCCCGTCCTATCCCCAGAACCTAACTTGTACATCCCTGGACACTAAGGGGCAACTTAGCATGGTCAATCCACCAAACCTGCACATCTTTGGACCATGGGAGAAAACCGGAGCATCCGGAGAAAACTCACGCAGACACGGGGAGAACATACAAAGTCCACAGAGACAGTCATCCAAGGCCGGAATTGAACCCAGGTCCCTGGCGCTGTGAGGCAGCAGTGCTAACCACTGTGCCGCCTTGTTTCCTCCGGGTGCTTTGGTTACCTCCCACAGCCCAAACATGTGCAGGTGGATTAGCCTTGCTAAATTGCTAAATTGCCCCTTCGTGTCCAAACGGTTAAGCGGAGGTATGGGGATAGGGTGAGACATGGGCCTGGGTAGGGTGCTCTTTAGGAGTGCCAGTGCAGAGTTGATGGACTGAATGGCTTTCTTCTGCACAGCAGTGAATCTATAAACACTAATAAATAAAAGGACAGTGACAGCAAAAATCCCTGGAGCGTTTTTAAAATCTTATGATCATAATCTAAATTAAAACATAGAGGGCGCGATTCTCCACTCCCACGCTGGTTGGGAGAATCACCTGGGCCGCCAAAATTTCCGGGGACGCTGGTTCGACGCCCTCCCGCGATTCTCCCAAGAGGCGGGAACGGCCCAGTCGGGTTTCGCGGGCCGCAGGCCGGAGAATCGCCGGAGACACCCAAAATGGCGATTCTCCGGCACCCCCGCCATTCTGAGGCCCGGATGAGCCGAGCGGCCAGGCCAAAATGGCGGGTTCTCCCCAGCGCCGTCCACTCCTGGTCGCAGCAGTCGTGGGCGGTGCATGAACACTGGGGGGGGCGGCCTGTGGGGGGGGCGAGGGGGGATCCTGCACCGGGCTTCACCTGGAATGTGGGGTGGCCCGCGATCGGTGCCCACCGATCGTTGGGCCGTCCTCTCTGAAGGAGGACCTCCTTCCTTCCGCGGCCCCGCAAGATCCGTCCGCCATCTTCTTGCGGGGCGGACTTAGAGAGGACGGCAACCACGCATGCGTGGGTTGGCACCGGCCAACCCGCGCATGCGCGGATGCCGTCCGTTATGCGGCGCCGGCCACATCATCTATGCGGCGCCGCTTTTACGCGGGCGACAAGGCCTGGCGCGGGTAGATGACGCGGCCCCGATACTGGCCCATTGTCAGGGCCTGAATCGGTCGGGACCGGGGCCGTTCCGCGCCGTCGTGAACCTCGACGGCGTTCACGACGGCGCGGCCACTTCGGCGTGGGGGTGGAGAATCCCGCCCAATACGTTTTTATCAAGCCACATGTAAAGTTATATAATAATACACTGCAGGTTTAAATAGTTTCACAGATTTAAAACAAATAACAAAACCTAAATTCACTTAGAAATAATCACCTTTAATCATATAAAAAATCAAAAATTACTTTAAAAGAATCAACAACAGTAATGCCTGTTTAAAAGAAAGCAAAAGAATTGTTTAAAAGAATCTACATACCTTTAAAACACATGTTAAAATAGTTGTCTGTTGTTTTCTATCAGTTTAAATGCCTGCCCTCAATGCCTGTTCCCAAGCTTGTCGCCTTATAAAGGGGGAGGGCGGTGGGGGGGTGGGGGGGGGGGGGGGTGCTGCACTCCTCCTGTGCCGCGCTGGAGCCTGCACACACCGGGGTGAAGAGAATGGAAGGTTCATCGCAACATCGGAGCATATGTAAGCATGCACGTTTCACTTTCAAAATTGGTGTCCCGTGGCTTCCCACTGGCAGCCGGAAGTTATGGGCCATGATTTCGAACGTCTGATTGTAAAAGGGATTGAGTTGGACAAAGAGTGATCTTGATAAGAGCCTGGAAAACTGGGTGAATGTACCTGGAATCAAGGTGATCTAGGTTTCTAGAGCAAGATTAACTCGAAGGCCCTTGGGTCGTCTTAAGGCATGCTGCCTGAAGAGAAAGGAAGATGAATACTTCATTTCATGAAGAAATTCATAAGTACTGCTACAAAACGACCACCGATTCTGACATCATGAATCAAAGTTACAACAATTTGCATTCACGTAGCACTTTTTGTGTGGAAAACATCCCATGGAGCTTCACAGCAGAGCAACCAGCCAACAAACCAAAGAAGGAGACATTCAGAGAAGCGACCAAAAGCTTGGTCAAAGCTTGAAGAAGTATCTTAAGGGAAGAGAGAGTGGTGGCGAGATTTAGGGAAGACGTTTTAGAAGAGTTGTATGTAAAGTGCTGGATTGAATGAGAAGGCTTTCTATCCTTAAAGTTACCGATTTCTAGAGTAAAATGTTCCAAGGCTTTTAAAACTGTGCTGCCTGCAGTGTCACCATCCAAAAATGCTGAACAGTGAGGTAACTTTCCTGGTGGAGATTCCTTGTGCAATTGGACTTAACCAGCATTCTTTCCATTTGCATTCAGTTTCAGATCCTTGCCAGTAGTCTACTGCATCTCCTAATCAAATTGGCATTTAGAGAGTAGATGTGTGGATTGGATTAAATTAAACACTTGCCTTTCATTACAGGCATCCACATAAAAAGGTAGGGATTGAGACCACATCGAACTCCTGGGTAACTATACTAATAACAACCCCCCCACCCTGACCCGCTACTGAATTCCCTGACCACCCACCCCACCCTCTGACTGCCCCTTAGCCTCTGATTGCCCTCAAACCCCTAGATCCCCTGGAACACCCTCCCAAACCCCCATCTAGTGCCTCCCACCCTCCATGGTCTCTCCCAACTCCCGCCTATGCCTGACCACCCGACCCGACTTCCCAACTACTGCCCAAACCCCCCCCCCCCCCGATCCCTGCTGACCACCCAACCCTCCATAACCACCTGATGGACCCAATAGCCAACTCTGATTGCCACGCGATGGAAGTTCTAATCTTATATACCCCAACCAGTAAGCAAGGCACTCAGCCTTTTAAAAATCGTGTTTGCTCATGGGTTGTGGGCAACACTGGCAAGGTACTAGTAATCCTAGTAGGGCAGCACGATAGCACAGTGGTTAGCACTGTTGCTTCACAACTCCAGGGTCCCAGGTTTGATTCCCGGCTTGGGTCACTGTCTGTGCAGAGTTTGCACGTTCTCCTCGTGTCTGCGTGGGTTTCCTCCGGGTGCTCCGGTTTCCTCCCACAGATGTGCAGGTTAGGTGGATTGGCCATGCTAAATTGCCCTCAGTGTCCAAAAAGGTTAGATGGGGTTACGGGGATAGGGTGGAGATGTGGGCTTAGATAGGGTGATCTTTCCATGGGCCGGTGCAGACTCGATGGGCCGAATGGCCTCCTTCTGCACTGTAAATTCTATGATAATCCCCAATCCTACCTGGGGCCATTTCACGTTAACCAAGTTGTGTAGGAGCAGAGATTTGGCACGTTCTTTACCCTGCAGGATATCAGTGAACCATTTGGATTTTTGCAATGATCAGTGATATTGATGATCATTGGTTGATTCCAGTCTAGAAATTATCAGAATTATTGATTTCAGAGCCATGATGGAATGTGACCTCATGATCATTGGGTTATTAACCTCGCACAATAATCATCAGGCTACCAAAATGGAAAATTGGCGAGTTGTATCGATAAAGTAGAACATTGCAGGCATTTTCTGTCCACAAAAAGCAGGACAAATCCAGTCCAGCCAATTACCACCCCAGCAACCTACTCACAATCATCAGCAAAGTGATGCAAGCTGTCACCGACAGTGTTCCTTCAATTCTACTCAGAAATGCTCAGGGGCTGGTTTAGCACACGGCTAAAGAGCTGGCTTTGAAAGTAAACCAAGGCAGGCCAGCACCACGGTTCAATTCCTGTACCAGCCTCCCCGAACAGGCGCCGGAATGTGGCGACTAGGGGCTTTTCACAGTAACTTCATTGAAGCCTACTTGTGACAAATTTTCCAATGTGTGGAATTGTATTTAACATGAAGGAAGATGGTTCTGGTTGTTATCTCAGCTCGAGAACTTTGCTGCAGGAGTACCCCAGGCTAGCTCCCGAGGTTTCATTGATGGCCATTTTCAACGGTTTCATTGATGGCCTGCCTTTAATAATAAGATCTTACGTGGGGACGTTCATTGATGATTCTACAGTGTTCGGTTCCATTCGCAACCCCTCAGATACTGAAGCAGTCTATGCCCACATGCAGCAAGTCCTGAACAACTCAGGCTGAGACTGATAAGTAGCAAGTTACATTCATGGCGCACAAGTGCCAAGCAATGAACATCCCCAACCAGCAAGAATCAAACACATCCCTTGACATTCAACAGTATTACCATTGCCGAATACCCCATCATCAGTATTGTGGGGGTTACTATTAACCAGAGCTTTAACTGGACCAGCCACATCGACATGTGACTGGAAGAGCGGGTGCGAAATTCTCCGGAAACGGCGCGAGGTCCGCCGACTGGCGCCCAAAATGGCGCAAATCAGTCAGGCATCGCGCCGCCCCAAAGGTGCGGAGAACCCCCGCTATTCTCAGGCCCGGATGTGCCGAGCGGCCAGGCCAAAACGGCGGGTTCCCCCCGGCGCCGCCCACACCTGGTCGCTGCAGTCGTGAATGGTGCGTGAACACTGGGCGGCCTGCGGGAGGGCGAGGGGGGATCCTGCACCGGGGGGGGGGGGGGGGGTACCTCAAATGTGGGGTGGCCCGCGATCGGTGCCCGCCGATCCGCCATCTTCTTGCGGGGCGGACTTAGACAGGACGGCAACCACGCATGCGCGGGTTGGCGCCGGCCAACCCGCGCATGCGCGGATGACTCCCGTTATGCGGCGCCGGCCGCGTCATCTATGCGGCGCCGCCTTTACGCGGGTGACAAGGCCTGGCGCGTGTACATGACGCGGCCCCGATCCTGGCCCATTGTCAGGGCCTGAATCGGTCGGGATCGGGGCCGTTTCGCGCCGTTGTGAACCTCGACGGCGTTCACGACGGCGCAGCCACTTCGGCGCGGGAGTGGAGAATCCCGCCCTGGATATTCTGTGATGTGTGACTCAGCACTTGACTCCCCAGGGGCGGGATTCTGCGGGCAACACCGGCGGGATGGAATGGCATGAACCACTCCGGCGTCGGGCCGCCCCAACGGTGCAGAATCCTCCACACCTTCAGGGGCTAGGCCCGCTCCAGAGTGGTTTGCGCCCCGCCAGCCGGCGGGGAAGGGGCTTGGCGCCATCCCAACCGGAGCCGAAGGGCCTCCGCTGGCTGGCGCGAGTTGGCGCATGCGCGAGAGCACCAGCGTGTGCTGGCGCCATCCCCATGCATGCACAGAGGGGTTCGTTTCCGCACCGGCAATGGCGGACCGCTACAGCCGCCGGTGCGGAAGAATAGAGTGCCCCCACGGCACAGGCCTGCCTGTGGATTGGTGGGCTCCGATCGCGGACTGGGCCACCGTGGGGGCACCTCCCGGGGCCAGATCACCCCCACGCCCCCCCAAGAGCCCCGGAGGCCGCTCGTGCCGCCAGGTCCCGCCGGTAAGGACATACTCCAATTTACATCGGCAGGACTGGCAAAAGACGGGCGGGACTTCGGCCCATCGCGGACCAGAGAATTTGGGCAGCCCCGGGGCCCATTGAGTCGCGCCGAACCCGTTATTCTCCGAGGCGGGCAGCGCGACTCACGCCGGGCTGATTTTTGGGGAGCGGGAGAATTTGGAGGAAGGCGGGGGGCGGATTCATGCCGACCCCTGGCGATTCTCCGACCCGGCGGGGCGTAAGAGAATCCCGCCCCAGAAGTCTGTGTACCTTGTATACGGTACTAGTCAGGAGTGTGATGGAACATTCTCCACATGCCCGGATCCATGCAGCCCTACTAACAATCAGGAAGACCAAAATGATCCAGGACAAAGCAGCCTGCTTGATTGACACCCCTTCTACTATCTTAAACATTCAGCCCCTCAACTATCAATGTACTGTGGCTGTGGTGAGCACCATCTACAAGGTGATATTGCAATAGCTTACTAAGTCTTCCAAACCCATGGCCTCTGCCAACTGGAAGAGCTAGGGCGGCAGACTCATGGGAACACCACCATTTGAAAGTCCCTCTCCAAGTCCCACACCATCCTTACTTGGCCATTTCTGCATTGGCACAGGTCAAAGATCTGCAATCCTCTACCTAAAGTCACTGAAACTATCTTGAACACACGGACTGCCAGCAATCCAATGATTGAATGAAAAAAAAAACATACAGTGCAGAGGTGGGCAATTTGAAGATGGATTAATGATGTATAACTGTTGTGAAGACATTTTTTTCATTTTGTTTTTAATGTTTGTGAAGAACGATTTACTGTATTAAATGTGTTCATATGTTCACAAGATGTCGGAGCAGAATTAGACCATTCGGCCCATCAAGTCTACTCCGCAATTCTATCATGGCTGATATGTTCCCCATCTGCTACCTACAATGCTCCAGACCAAGAGCTGGGTTGTGAAATCAGCCAGAGCCTCTCCTCCCTAGAACACATGGACTAGGAGCAGAATTGGGCAATTTAGCCTCCCGAGCCGAATCACTTTTGTGATCATGGCTGATCCCATCCTGGCCCCAATACCACTGTCCTGCCCGTTCTCCATAACCCTTCAACCCATTCCCAATTAAAAATCTGTCTAACTCCTCCTTAAATTTACTCACTGTCCAGCATCCACTGCACTCTGGGGTTATATAATTGTTTTACAAATATAAGTTGCTGTTGCAGTAAATCTTGTTTTATGCATCATTTTGCTTGGTAAAATTGCAACCTCTTTGTATTTCTCACTCACCATACAAAGAAGTGAGGGTGGGAATATTTTGGGGAATTTCAATGATGGAGATAAAAAAAAAAATTGACCAGATGCCAATGTACACCCAAGGTTATCACGATGCCGAAATGTACACCCATTACAATAACCTGGGACATGTTAGAGGAGATGTTTCTTTGCTACTTCTGTTTTGCATCAGTGGCCATCACAGATTTGCACCACCTGCTGTTGGATATTCTGGAGATAATGGGCGCGATTCAGCAGACTGTAGTTAAAGTCCTCTGAACAGACGCTGCAGTGTTGAGAAACATTGCGCTATCCAACGGCACTTTGCATTTTTCTGGGCCTCGGGGATTTTTTCCCGCCGAGGCCGCACTTAAAAGGGTTTTCTGAAGTTCACCAGCAAAAGGCTCCTCCCAGATGGTGGTGCCATTTTGTCCAGCAGCCCTGATCTCCCCCACCCCCCTTTTCCCCCTTTCAGATCCCCCCCTGCATTTTTAACCCTCCTTCACCCCTCCCAACCTGGGGACACCCCCCTCTACCTGGCAAGACCACCCCAGGCCTGACCCCTGGCAGTGCCAACCTGGCACCCAGGCACCCTGGCACTTCCAGCCTAGCACCCTGGCAGTGCATTGGCACCCTGGCAGTACCATCTGGGCACCCCGGAAATGTTACTTATTCCCACACATGTACCTCACATTCTTGCTCACACATGCACACACGAGGTGGAATTTCACCATGTGTTCAGTGTCAGGCTCTGACTGAAACCCGACGTGTAGCTCTCCAGATGCACAGCCGAGTTTTTAGTCCAGATGTAGAGTCTCTCAGAAAAATACATGTGTTGGTTGCGATTTACGCTGTCACTGTGGCAGGGCGGGGCCTGACAGAGCCAGCACTGCCTGGTAATCTAGTAATGCCAACCTGTGCCGGGCGAAGTGTCAGGGACAGTAGCCAGGGATGTACCTCTCCCCCGCAGCCTACACCTTACCTGTTGCACCCTGGGAGGATGGGAGGATCCCCTCGACTGATTCATGTTTTTCAGAACCTGTTGTAAACCCGTGCCTTCACATCAGCGAGGTATGAATATTCAGTGACGGTGGATCATGTGGCAGGGGGAGGGGCTCAGTAAGTATATTTAAATGAAGTTCCTGTCCTTTCTGGGCATGAATCTCATAACATCACCCGCATGTGTTTCCAATTCCAGTCTCCCAGATGGCAGGTTTCTTGAATGGATGACTTAAAGTTGAAGTGAGGGACCTGCAAAGTTAAGAGTTCACAGCAGGTTGCAAGATTTCTTGCAGTCCAACATCTGGGAGGTTGGTTTTCAGATGAACTTTGAAAGTGGAACAGGTTTGGCTATCTGATAACTTCCCGCTAATTCTCAGACAGGCTAGCAACTGGTGGTACTTAAAAGGCAAAGTTGGCATAGCCTTTCTCAGCATTTCTAATGTTCTTCTAGAGTCTGCCCAGGGTCTCTTTTGGGGTCATCATCAAATGTCGACAGTGCAGGGAGAGGTCACTTGGCACATTGAGTCTGCACCAACCCTCCGAAAGAGCACTCTACCTAGATCCATGCCCCGCCCTATCCCCATCACCCCAGCTAACCTTTTGGACACTAAGGGGCAATTTAGCATGGCCAATCCACCTAAGCTGCGCATCTTTGGATTGTGGGAAGAAACCGGAGCACCCGGAGGAAACCCACGCAGGGAAGATGAAAATCAGGCTGCGGTGCCTGAGCTTGTGTGGTGGAGCCCTGCACTACAATCTGCAGAGGGGGTCACACACCGTGATCATCTGCTGCACACTACACAGCCTGATGATACGATGGGTGGAAGAGTTGTCTGAGGAGGAGATGGAGGGGCAGCACATTTCCTCCAATGAGGAGGACGTCGACAGGGATAAGCGTGAGGAAGTCCTTGAAGGTGAGGATGATGACCTTGAGGCCACCTCAAAATGCAGAGAAGGCAGGCATAGCTGTTAAGATTCATGGAGGTTGATGACATGCAGTGAGGACATTCCATAGATCCTCAGATAACTTATGTGAATGTCTGACTGCTGTCCGGCTGGTGGCAGTGCACATACCCTCTGCGATAAGGCTCCTGTCATGAATATGCAGCGGATGCTCATAGCCCCTACATTCCGGAAGGATGTTGACGACATGCAGTGTGGACAGTCCTTAGATCCTCACAGAACTTACGCGAATGTCTCGCTCCTGTCTGGCTGATGACAGCTCGCTTGCACGCTACGGAGAGGGACATATCATGGAAATGCAGTGGGGAAACTTTAAATTCTCCTTATCCAGTGAAATCCTTTGTGAGCTGAACCCCCACACTGCCATTGGAAACAGATGCTGATGAAATGGGAGTCCAGCCACATCTCAAACGGTGCTGAGAGCACACAGAAGGAATGATGGAATTCTGTGATGCCAGCCCAGGACAGCACGGTAGCATAGAGGTTAGTACAGTTGCTTCACAGCTCCAGGGTCCCAGGTTCGATTCCCGACTTGGGTCACTGTCTATGCGGAGTCTGCATGTTCCCCCCGTGTGTGCGTGGGTTTCCTCCGGGTGCTCCGGTTTCCTCCCGCAGTCCAAAGATGTGCAGGTTAGGTGGATTGGCCATGCTAAATTGCCCTTAGTGTCCAAACAAAAAGGTAGGTTGGGTTACAGGGATAGAGGGGATATAGTGAAAGCATGGGGCTTGGGTAGGGTGCTCTTTCCAAGAGCTGGTGTAGACTTGATGGGCTGAATGACCTCCTTTTACACTGTAAATTCTATGATTCTGTCAGCTATGATAAGACCCATCAAGGTGCCGGCGTGACTGATGTGTTCAGTGACTGTGAAAGCGCAACCTCAGTGCCCTGGTAAGGTTGCACACAGTATAGGGAGGAGGCCCTGGACTGAGTCACCTGCCTTTACCATGTGTAGGAACCAAGCTTTCAATTCAGGCTCAGAGGACACTCATCATAACCAGGAGCCCTTGATAGGATGGCATTGGTGGGAATTTATTTACATCGTCAACAGGATGCACAAGTGATTAACTATGTTGTGAAACTACAATTCTGTGATGACCTTGGCAGGTGTCCTCTGGAGGACTGGGACCTGCGAGACCCCAGCCTGCTTTCTCCACTTACCCAAACTCAACCTGTTGAAGGATGGAACTTGCCCCAAGTCCCTTGACATGAATTTAAAATCTTTGCCAGTTTCAACCTTTTCTTCAGATATTCTAAATCCTCCACAATAGCCATTAATTGCCAAATGGGTCAGTGACATCTACTGCTTTGCTTCCCCCCCCCCCCCCCCCCCGTCTCATGTTACACACAGCTACGTCAAGCTTTCGTTTTAAGTCTTTGACCTGACACTGTCCATCTATATCTATATGTCATTGTCTCTGCTTGTGATGTAATTCGACATCTTTCCCTTCACCAAGCTCAGATCCAGCCCACGGTAAAGTACATTTCAGTTACTGTGCACCAATGTCAGTGGCATTAACAAGTCCTTTATAAGTAAAAGTCCTAACTTTAACTAATATTTTACTAATTGTATTCCTGGAAGATCAAGGAGCCTCACAACAGCTTCAAATACAGCCAAATTTCCCACTGGTGCTCCTAACTAACATTCTGCCACATTTTATTCACTTTTACTCTTCCACTAAAATTAGCAAAGGCAATTAATTTGAGCAGTTGGAATTTTGAATATGAATTATGGTTTGTCTTTATCTTTTTATGTCACACTGCCAAGTCAAATAATAAACATGATTTTTATGTCAAAATTAAGCAGATGGTCTTCAGCATCCCTGAGGTCAAATGCAGAGTAAAGATGTATCTTTATTGCCCTTAACTTCCCCCTATAAACACTCCCTGATGTAACAGCGTAAAAATTGTAGTTCCAACGCCAACCATCCTTATATCCTGGGTAGAATTCTCTGGCTGTTGGGATTCTCTGTTCCCACCGGCAGAGCACCCCCACTCACGGGTGTCCCGGCATGTGGGGTGGCATCAATGGGAAATCCCATTGACAAGGGGCAGGAAGAGCGAATCCCGCCGCTGACAAACATTCGGCTGGGGGACTGGAGAATCCAGCCCGCGATAGAAGCAAGCTTGCTGTTTAGCAGCAATCTTATGCCAATTTGAGAGCAGGTTTTCCCTGTGGGCTCATATCTACAACAACCGGCTGAAACACATTGGCCGAGAGTCTCTGAAGGGGGGGGGGGGGGCGAGAATCGCGCGACGCTGGGCCGCCGATTAGGCCGACGGGGTCGCCGCCACGCCAGTTGGGGGCTGTTGAAAGCGGCCAAGTCTTGCCATCGTGGGTTACATATGCTCCTACCTGGCGGGACCTCCGTGTTCTGGCTGCGGGGGCCGTCCTGGTGGGGGGGGGAGGGCAGGGGGATCTGACTCTTGGGGGGGGGGGGGCCTCCACGGTGGCCAGGCCCGGGATTGGGGCCTACCGATCGGCGGGCGGGCTAATTCCAGGCGGTGCCTGTGTTTCTCCGCGACGGGCCCCTGTCGGGCTCCACCATATTGCCCGGGGGCCAGCGGGGAGACAGCAACACACGCGCATGCGCGGACCCACGCCAGCCGCTCCGGCTTTCGAGTGCCGGAACAGCGGACACCACTCCGTTGCCGTACTATCCCCCTAGGGAGGGCTGAATGCCTGGGCCTGGAGGCCCGTTGACGCTGGAGTCGCTCGCTCCAATTTTGACGCCGGCGTCAACACTTGGCCGGGATTTCGGAGAATCCCTGCCATTTAGTTCTGTACCATGATACAGGCTCCAAGTAGGACAAAACTTCCTCACGTTTGATATTCTACACAATAACAAAAGAAGGGGAATCATTTCGAGGCTGCGATTCAGTCTCCAGCTTCACATGAGCTATAAATTGTTTGCGCGTAGCTTTTGTAGTTTATGGCCCTATTTGAGCAATACTGTGTGATTATTGCCTTGTAACTACTGACAGCTTACTATTATATCTATGCCGCCATCCTCAGTGCTCACTGCATCTCTTCTGGTGGTTCGAAAGTTCCTTGCATTTCCCAACCTCCACCTACTGTACTGGGCCCATTCCAAGTCTTGGAGTCACTGCAAGGCTTGGTCGACGGACATTAATTAAGCAGACACCCAAGCTGAATTAGTTAGCGCTTTTAATTTTTGGCTGGGAGAAGCTGGGAAATCATTTATTTCAAAGAGCCATTAATATCTTTGGACATGTGGAGGAGACAAGGCGGATTATTATGTGACAGAATATTTATTCCTGCTGTTGATGAAAACCAGATAATTGGAATATTACAGCACATGGTGGACCACCCAGATTTCTGTTTATAATACAAGTGATTTGGAAAAATAAATACATTTTATCTTTTTCAGTTTCTTGTCTTGAAAAGAAATCAATCGTGGCAGCAGTGTCTAAGCATTGACCATCTAAAAAAAGAGTCCCATTAGAATTGCAAGAGGACATAAATCAGTGAAACTATTTTTTTGTTGTGTGATTTATGTGTGTACATGAATGTTATGAAGAGAAATCATATGTCCTCGGTTGAGAGTTAGTCTCTCAGGTTACTTGGATTTAGCACAGTGCTGCAACAGAATGACAAGCATTATTCATTGTGGGGCACAAACCCACAGGTTCCGTTTACAAGACCAACATTGCTCAAGTCTAGATTAGAACTGGTGCACTTGTACATTCTTGTCCCAGTGCATAGGCCCATTCTACAGGGTGGATCACAAAGGCAGGCGTGGATGTCTGCTTGGTCTGCCGCTGTCATTTCCAAGTCATGACTTGGAAACTCAGAAGATCGGGGCCCTTTGGCCTATAAGCTGTTACATTCACAGCTCTGCGATTTTAGAAAACAAGGCAGCATAACTGGAGGTGCACCTGAGAAAGTTCACCCTTGGGTCTCCGGAGTGCTGCAAATCAGATGGTGCTGAAACTCCGCACCTCCAGTCAGAAAAAACATTTGTTGGAACGCGTTGACTGCCCATAGTGTGATTATGAGGTTGGTGACAACGTCATCAAATATCTTTTTTTTAAATACATTTTCATTCATTTTTTCCCATTAAGGGGCAATTTAGCATGGCCAATCCACCTAACCTGCACATCTTTGGGTTGTGGGGGTGAGACCCACGCAGACACAGGGAGAATGTGCAAATTCCACATGGACAGTGACTCAGAGCCGGGATCAAACCTGGGACTTCGGCGCCGTGAGACTGCAGTGCTAACCACTGCACCACCGTGCTCCCTGTCAGCAAATATCTTATCGTGTGTGCACTAATGACGACACCACCCGTGAGGCGTTCCGAATACTTATTCGCCTATCAACTTCTCAAACCACAATGCTTGTCAGCTGCCCAAGGACTATCTTTCAGGAGGAAAATAAGCATTTGCTATTTTGTTCTATCAAACTCTTGTTGCTGTTATGGCAGGAGATAGGGAGAAGCCTTGCGGAAATTTGAGGCTGGTTTTTCGAGCATATTGTGGCAATAAGCGATTATTATTATTGTTATTCTACATTCCGCAAAAAGAATCACAACAGTTGTGAAGCTTTTCACACAAGTGAAAAAAAAATGGATGGGTTCAACTCATTTTTTGTGGCTGTTCAATTGGCTCCATTCTAACTATTTCTAACCTTTGTACCACGAGCACAAAAATATTTTTTTAAAGTTCAGGAAAAGGCCCATATGAACCATCGAGCGCGTCTCACCGTAGACATCTCATCTCATTGCCCACTCTCAAGCCTTAAAGTCATCTGGGGGGATACAAAAGTACAGAAACATTTTGACGAATTTAGGAAAAAGCTCAAAAAATGTTGTTTCCCACCCTAAAGACGAACAGGCAAGCTCCAGAAGACTGCAGTACGTAACAATAATTACTTCTACCTGTAGCCACGTAAAATGGCTGATTCCCGATTAGAATGGTCAAACCCCGATTTAAAATGGCGAACGGAAGAGGCGGATGGAAAAATCAGCCAACAGGACTCAAACGGACAGCTGCAGGTAAAACAGTGTATTCGCCTCTGGGGAAGTCAGCCCAGACCGATACCTGCAGCCATCAACATCACAACAACCCAGCCATCTGCATTTTAATCAGCCATCCCCGGGAACAATTGCTACAAATTAGCAATTGAAAGCCGACCCAGACCTTTCGGCGCCAGCAGGAGCTGACACAAAGAAAGGTAAACGACCACACCCCGATCAAGAAATCGCTCCAGCATTGGAGAATATCGAACCAAGTGATTGGCACCAAGTCCAATCACTTGGAACCAGGTACAAGGTCCGCCCTGAGAGGCGGGAAGCCCCTGGGACCATAAGAATAGGGGCCAAGTTCAACTCGACCCTTCTCTTCCTGCTCGCAACCTTCGAGACCCTTCTACAAGAAAACTGTAAGTCTTACTCCAGCGATCGCTACCAGATAGGCGATCCTGACTATCGACTTGTACCAGCTTTGAATCCCGCAGGCTCAGCACCAATTCGAAAGACCATTTGTTTCCCTGACCTGGTGGGCCATTTCCAAAGTTAAGTATTGGCCTTTAGTGGTTGGTAGTAGTCTAGAAGTAGGATTATTGTATAAGTATTAATTGCTGCATATAATAAATGAGCGTTGATTTAACTCTTACTAAGCGATGTGTTGCATTATTAATCATTACTTGGACTTGAACCACGTGGCGGTATCAGAAAGATACCTGGCGACTCATGAGCAAAGGTGACAGAATAAGAATAAAGTAAACTAAGGCTAAAACGAGCAACATACCCCTTGCCAGCATTGTGTAGCTTAATATGACCACCACGCTTATGAGGTCCCCAGCTCCCTTTTAAATAGTGAAGTGAATCCATACTTACTGCACATTTTGAGAATCTGTCCTTTCTGGCACCAAATCCAGGCTCTATGCTACACATTAATACTGATGCCCCCTAGTTCTCTCATCACTATCAAGCTCAAATAGTCTGTTTTCTTGGTCAGGACTTCTATTTATTTTCGTAACCTCAGTCATATCATCTCAAAGTCTTCTATTCTCCGCCATGCTGTGTAAGAAAACGATAATGTTACAACAACTAATGTTTCAGCCCCACTGTCCCTTGGACTTGGTCAACCAGTTAGTGACTGAGTAATTGAAACCAATTTATTGTACAGACACGAGGGCCAGGATTCTCCGGTATCCGGAGGGGTGGGCCGTACCGGTGCCAAAGAGTGGGGTGAACCACTCCGGTGTCGGGCCACCCGGAAGGAGCGACGCTGGAGTGGTTGACGCCACATCAACCGGCGCCGAAGGGCTTCCGCCGGCTGGCGCGCCAGCGTATTCCCAGAACCGCTGCCGTGATTCCTGCGCATGTGCAGGGGGTTTCTTCTCCGCGCCGGCCATGGCGGAGCTTTACACAGGCCGGCGCGGTGGGAAAGAGTGCCCCCACGGCACAGGCCCGCCCGCAGATCGGTGGGCCCCAATCGCGGGCCAGGCCCCCGTGGGGGCCCCCCCCCCCCCCCGGGGCCAGATCCCCCCGCGCCCCTCCGAGGACTCCACAGGCCGCTCTCAGAGCCATGTCCCGCCGGTATGGACCTGGTCTAATCCACACCGGCGGGACTGGCCGAAAACGGACGGCCGCTCGGCCAATCGGGGACCAGAGAATCACTGGGGGGGCCACTGCCAACGGCCCCCGACTGACGCAGCGCGATCCCCGCCCCCGCCAAAAAAATGGCGCCGGAGAATTCGGCAGGTCACCAGAGAATCCCGCCCGAGTTGTTTAGCTGCCCACCTAGTTTGTTCACAAAGTCTCTTGCTTTTGAATCCAATTGAAAGTGACAATAATCAATTTTGGGCTGTTTGCTCATTCTAGATGTACACAGAATGCCTTAATCCTTTGCATTTCATCAAAATTGTCTCTTTCTGTCACCAGCCCTATAAGGAACAGAGCCACAGCCTTTGTTTCCCATCCATTCTATCAGAATCCTATAAATGGATTTTCAGATCCATTACTTAGATGTAACCATGTTCCAGAATCACCAACAGCATCTAACAGTCTCCTCAAAGCCCATCTAAAAGGCACAAGTAAAAATTGTGATGGATTACTTTCCATTTGCCCGCATGATTTTAGGTCCAACAACACTCAAGAAGCTCAACATCATACAAGATAAAACAGCCCATTTGATTGTCTCCCCATCCACCACTTTCAGTATTCACTCCCGCCGCCACTGACGCACAGTGGCAGCAGTGTGTATCCGCTGCACAATGCATTGCGGGAACTCAACAAGGCTCTTTCAACAGCATCTTCCAGACTCACAACCATGACCATCTAGAAGAACTTGCTTGGGCAGCAGATGCAAGGGAACACCACCACCAGCAAGCTCCTCTCCAAGCCACACGCCACCCTGACGCGAAACTGTCTCGCCGTTTCTTCACTGTCGCTGGGTCAAAATCCTGGTACTCCCTCCCGAACAGCACTGTGGGTGTAACTGCACCACGCGGGGATTGCAGCAGTTCAAGAAGGCAGCTCACACCACCCTCTCAAGGGCAATTAGGGATGGACAATAAGCCCTGGCCTAGCCTGTGATTCCCAAATCCCGTGAAAGAATAAATAAGTATACAAGATGCATACGTGAAAGAATTTTTAAAAATACATTTTCCACATTCAGGGCCAACCTCACAGCTCCCTAAACCTGCGTCAATAAACCTCATTCCTCTTGGAGGGCTTATCTTGACCAGTAAATATTCTCCAGTTACCTACCTGGCTGAGATGCCTCTTCCAAAGAATAAACAAAGCTAATAATGCCACTTTCTAAGGATTGTGCATTAACGGGTGTCAAACCAGAGACCATTACACTGGCACTGTTATCTTTCAATTTATGAGTTATATATTTAAAAGGACATATGAAGAACAGCCCCTTTGCACTTCCCCTTCATTCAGGCATTCTACTTGCTTTACATACCCATTACCTTAGCTCCCAGCTAATGCTTGACAATTATCTGTACTGTCTCCGTTCTGGATAATGGTCAGGGCATTTTGACTTACCTTTCTTTCCATCTTATTTTTCTTGCTAAGTGAGCTGTTAATACATTGAGTGGGAGGCTGAGAGCTGCTGAGTTCCATCTGCGACAGCTACTTATTACAGGAAATAACTCAACAATCATGTGTAGCAAAGGTATCAGTTCTATTCGATGGGGTGAGCAACTAAGCAAGTGAGTCATTGAAATACAATCGAAATACATCCTTTCCAATCTGATCATAAAGGGATATCTACCAACTCCAGACACAAGAGATATTCTCCTTTCTCTGCTGCTTATTACATTAATTCTAATCTGGGGCAAGAATAAAAGTTGCCATTGTCCCTGAGGACCTTAGGCTGCTCTCCCCTTTTGAGAGAAAGCTGATTGGTGGTGATTTAAGCTGAGGGTCACGACACTGCAGACGAGGGTAGGGTAGGGGTCGTCAGGAATTGAACCCACGCTGTTGGTGTTGCTCCGCATCACGAACCAGCTGTCCAGCCAAATAAGTTAACTGACACCCCATGGGACATGAGTATCAGGAGGAAGGCCAGTATTTATTGTCTATCCTTGAGAATTTAGTGGTAGAATTCATAGAAATTCTACAGTGCAAAAGAAGGCCATTTGGCCCGAGTCTGCACCGTCCCTACTTAGGCCCACTCCCCCACCCTATTCCTGTAACCCCATCAAACCGTTGTACATTAAGGGGCAATTTACCATGGCCAATCCACAAAACCAGCACATCTTTGGACTGGGAAGGAAACCAGAGCACCCGGGGGAAAACTACTCAGACAGGGGCAGAATATACAAACACCACACAGTAACCCAAGGCTGGAATCGAATCCAGGTCCCTGGCGCTGTGAGGCATGCGCTGCCCGGAGATGTCATTTCCGCGCCAGCTGGCGGGGCACCAAAGGCCTTTTCCGCCAGCTGGTGGGGCAGAAATTCGTCCGGCGCCTACCTAGCCCCTTAAGGTTGGGGCTCGGCCCCAAAAGATGCAGAGCATTCCACACCTTTGGGGCGGTTCAATGCCCGACTGATTTGCGCCGTCTTGGGCGCCAGTCAGCGGACATCGCGCCGTTTCCAGAGAATGTCGCCCCAGCAATGTATGTTCTAGGGCGAAATTCTCCGGAAACGGCGCGATGTCCGCCGACTGGCGCCCAAAGCGGTGCAAATCAGACGGGCATCGCGCCGCCCCAAAGGTGCAGAATGTTCCGCATCTTTGGGGGCCGAGCCCCAACCTTAAGGGGCTAGGTCGGCGCCGGACGAATTTCCACCCCGCCAGCTGGCGGAAAAGGCCTTTGGTGCCCCGCCAGCTGGCGCGGAAATGACATCTCCGGGCGGCGCATGCGCGGGAGCGTTAGCGGCCGCTGACGGCATTCACGCGAATGCGCATTGGAGGGTGTCGCTTCCGCCTCCGCCATGGTGGAGACATGGCGAAGGCGGAAGGGGAAGAGTGCCCCCATGGCACAGGCCCGCCCGCGGATCGGTGGGCCCCGATCGCGGGCCAGGCACGTGGGGGCACCGTGGGGGCCCCCCCCCCCAGGACCCCGGAGCCCGACCGCGCCGCCTTGTCCCGCCGGTAAGGTAGGTGGTTTAATTTACGCCGGCGGGACAGGCAATTTAGCGGCGGGACTTCGGTCCATCCCAGCCAGAGAATCGCGTGGGGGGGCCCGCCAACCGGCGTGGCGTGATTCCCGCCCCCGCCGAATATCCGGTGCCGGAGACTTCGGCGACCGGCGGGGGCGGGATTCACGCCAGCCCCCGGCGATTCTCCGACCCGGCGGGGGGTCGGAGAATCTCGTCCCGGGTGTGTGACAGGGAGGGGAACCTCGCCCTTACCAAGCTGACCTTTATCTTCTAGGTGGGGGAGGCTGTACTGTTGGGAGATCTGTCAAATATGTTTTGGATGATTTGCATATATGTAGCATACACTTTCGCTATAATATGTCGGTGGTGTTAGAGTCGGGGGGCGGCGGGGGAAGAGACTCAGGTGAGAGGAAAGAAAGTGAGAGAAGAAATTTCATGTTGAGGTGGTTATCATATATTGTGCCTGGGAACTGTTAGTAGTAGGGCGGCAGGGAGGCTGGGGCCTACATTATAAAGCAGCACACACTCTGGACTTGCAGTCTGCGGTTGTGAACTGGAAATGGTGTGTGTTTTAGGCACGACCACTAAAATTATAAAAGTTTCAGTCAATTAAAGATAAATACATGGGCTCGGCATGCAATCAGGACAGCAGGTGGGCTCCTGATGCTGGTGGATCAATGGGAAGACCTGCCAGAGATCCGGAGCCTCTCTGGCTGAGGTGGGAACTGCTGATCGGAAGATGGAGAGAGATAGAGAGAGAGAGAAAGAAGGCCAGGTAAAGTTAATTTTAATTTTTTTAATTCCACAGCCGCCTGGTGACAACACCGGAGGGGCAGCCCATCCAGAAAATGGCCAGCAGACGCAAACTTGGTCAGGCAGCTGTTATGGGCCGGTGGTGTGTGGGGGAGAGAGGTGGGGGCGCGGTGTTGGAATCCCTCATATAATCTATTGCCACCACCATGGGTGCTCTGAGCCCACTGCGTTTCACTGAACGTGGTCCAGGCTGATGTGGGCCACTCACATTGCCAACTGAAGATGCCAGTCGGTGTGAGAACAAGTCGTTAATTCTCAATAATTGGCCTGAAGGAGCAGGCAGCGGATCTGACCCCAAAAGCCCTCGTTGCAAATGGCTTGGAGTCAGGATCAAGGCATCTAAAGGCTTTGGAAGCCAGTGATGCCAAATTGCCAAACTGCCCCCCTCTGATCCGGAACCTGGCACAAATCAAAAAATCCCAGCCTCTGCCTCAATGTAAGCAATACCTTACAAAGTCAGTTGTGGAACTTAAAGACAAACAAATGGCTTTGCAATGGAGATTTAGTTTCGAGACGAGGTGACATTTACATATTTGGCGCTTTAATTTGTTGAAAATCCATGCAGATATTTGAATCACCTGTTGCTTTTTAATCAAAGCTCTTCTTAGTCATTCTGTGGGAGTGCTTCAGCTCCAAGTGCTTTATGTCACCTGATTGTACACACAGCCTTCAACTGGGAGGTGATTTCCTTTTTAAGTCTTTTCAAATTAACAATTTGGACTGTATGTGTGTTGTATTTTTTCCAATTTGTTCCTGCAGCTAGTTCCCAAATCCCCACATGAACTCCTAATAGTTTGTTCCTTTAATCTTCAGCCCAGGCATCTAGTTGGAGCTGTCATTTAACCAGCATGAAACATGAGCCACGTTATAATGAATTTCAGAGGGATTATCGCAAGAGTCTGAGGGGAATGTGTGTAAGTTGTACGGTCAAAACTGAGAGGAGGCCACACTGTAGTCATAACACATTTTAAATGCGGCGCAGTCGTGCAAGCATTGCAGAACGTTCAATTATTTGAGCTATTATTTATTAATGTACACAACTCTTTTTCAGAATTCTTACCTTTGTGTCGTTCTGTTAACCATGTTCATTTCTATTAAGCCAGAATTGTAAAGGTGGGCATGGACATAACTTGATCACAACGAGCAGAAAACAAAAATGCCTGTGCTGAGTAAGTTCCAAGAATAAAGAAGAACAGAAAAAAAAAGGCGTTGATTTTCTGCCTTCCAAGACTGCAGGACATTTCAAAGCACATCAGAGCCAATGGGGTATTTTATCAATTCTAGTCACTGTTTCATATGTAATAAAGACAACAGCCAATTTTCACACAACAAGGTCTCACAAAGTGCAATGTGATAACGATCAGATTACCTGTTTTTTTTAGTGAAATCAGTTGAGGGATATTTTGGCCTGGACACTGGGAAGAATCCCTCTGTTCTTCTTTGAACGCGATCTTTTATATCCACTTCTGAAACCTCAGTTTAATACCTCATTGCTCAGTACCTCGCTAAAGTATTCCTCCACTTTATATACAGTTGGGATAATTGATAGTGTCACCCAGACCATGTACATATCCAATTCACTACTTTTCCTTATTTCTCTTCTTGTGAGACTTGCACGCAAGATACTCCATCCCCGGTTAGCGGGTGCTGCGTACGATATATAACTCGGACGTGGACAGGGAACCTGGTGACTTCGGACTGGTGGCTATTTTTAATTGCTGATGGATGGACTACAATCCAGTCTGCCCATATTTATTTTAGGTTAAGCTCCAATGGATGTTGAATTTCAAGACATCCAAGAAATGCGGGGCGGGAGGGGTGGGTGATATATATCCAAGTCTGGATAGTATCTGACTTGGAGAAGAACTTGTAGGCTAAGCCTACTGTTCGTTTTTCCAGAGCTGAAAATATTTAGCAGCCTGCGTGTGTATGGTCTCGAAATCTGTTGTTCAGAGATGAAAATTCTCCACTGTGCATCAAAGGGTGCTGCCAGCACAGATTTAAATATTGGTTGAAAATCAAACAGCATTCAGTGTCAGTGCAAACTCTACAACTGGGTACATTCGTTTGTTGTGTTCCCCATGTCTCTCCTTGTTTTGCTGCTTGTATCTGTTCACAATTAGCTCTTCGACAGTGCATTGCTTGTTTTCTTGTCTCTTCAGTTTGACTTTGTCATTTTGCTTTCCATTGCTCATCATATCTGAGCGCAGGAATTCTCCATGGCGTCCTGACCAACATTTATCTCTCAGCCGACGTGGCTAACAGATTATCTAGTCATTATCTCATTACTTTTCATGGAATCTTACTGTGTGCAGATGGGCTGACGTATCTCCCATATTCCACTCATTCAAAAGTCTTTAGTTTGGTGTAAAGAGCTTTGGGGATGTTTCAATGTCCTGAATGTTCATAGATCATAGAATTTACAGTGCAGAAAGAGGCCATTCGGCCCATCGAGTCTGCACCGGCCCTTGGAAAGAGCAGACTTCTTAAGCCCACGCCTCCATCCTATCCCCGCAGCCCAGTAACCCCACCTAAGGGCAATTTAGAATGGCCAATCCACCTAACCTGCACATCTTTGGACTGTGGGAGGAAACCGGAGCACCCGGAGGAAACTCACGCAGACACACGGAGAACGTGCAGACTCCGCACAGACAGTGACTCAAGCCGGGAATCAAACCTGGGACCCTGGAGTTCTGAAGCAACTGTGCTAACCACTGTGCTAGTGTGCTACCATGTTACATGAATGCGCACCTTACTTTTTCCTTTCCTTTCTCTTTCATTTCATATAATAATAAAAATCCAAATGTCCCTTTTCGAGGATTTCCTCATTTTTTAAAACGTTTTTGTTGCTTGCCATAATTTGTGGTAGAAAAACGGTCTGCTCTAAGGCCATTGACAAGGCTGCTGTGCGTTGGGGACAATGTTTCATTTTTCCAGTGCAGAGCTGCTTCAAAGGAAAGCCATCCTTCCTGCGGCTACTTTCCTTACATTGGAGCTCAGTTTTCCAGGAAAAACGCACAGGAACGTATTCAAAAAGGTGGCGGGGGGGGTGGCGGGGGGCGGGGGGGGTGGCGGGGGGTGGGGGGGGGAGGGGGTGGCGGGGGGGGGGGACGTATTTAAAAAGGTGGCGGAGGTGTGGCGGGGGGGTGGCGGGGGGGGGAACGTATTCAAAAAGGTGGCGGGGGGGTGGCGGGGGGGGTGGCAGATGGCGGGGGGGTGGCGGGGGGACGGGGGGGGTGGCGGGGGTGGCGGGGGTGGTGGGGAGGGCGGCGGGGGGTGGCGGGGGGGGGGGTGGCGGGGGGGCGGATGATGCCAAACCATGGATTCAAGTGAAGCAGATACTGGATAAACCCTGGGCGGGATTATTTGTCCCGCCAGCCCCGTTTTCCTGCACAGGGCACCATTGACAGCAGTGGGATTTTCCGTTCCCGCAGC
Organism: Scyliorhinus torazame; assembly: GCF_047496885.1. Lineage (NCBI taxonomy): Eukaryota > Metazoa > Chordata > Chondrichthyes > Carcharhiniformes > Scyliorhinidae > Scyliorhinus > Scyliorhinus torazame. Next base: position 270,192,631 of record NC_092712.1, on the reverse strand, counting down.
CTGCCAATGGGGTTTCCCACTGTGGGCCACCCCACGATGTCGGGAAACATGCGGGCGTGGGCGCACCGTCGGTGGGGTGGAGAATCCCGCCGACGGAGAATCCCGCAGCCTGGATCCAAATTAAATGGGATAATGTACACACTATTTTCTTCTGCCCATTTTGTGTAAATGTCACACTTGCCATTTGCTTCACCAGTACTTGCCCTGTATCATTCTGACATGAGCCCATTTATTATGATTTGTTATGATTAAACAGCATATCTTCACACTCACCATAAGTAATTCCAAAGGAGGTCTCAGTCTCACACCACTATCGTCTGCAATATAGCGATAATTTTCACACTAACAACATTCTATTTCATCACTGTCTTTCTCGGCGCCTCTATGTTGCTAAATTATCAGATGTCTTATCTAACATCCAGGAGAAGCAGAGATTTCCTCTGGTTAAATATTGAGAAGCTCAAATTCATTGGCTCCACCCCCAGCTCCAAACTCTATACCCTGTGATGCACGATCAATTGCACAACAACTAAAGTTGGATACAACTGTGGCTTTATTACAGTCAGATGCGAGGCCTCCTGCTGCAGCTGGCGTAATGGCAGGTCACTGGAGGTCATGCATATTTATACAGTTCTCCGTGGGCGGAGCCAGCCGGCAGGAGCTACCGGCAAACCTGTAGTGCAGGTCCTACCTTACACCTCCTATTACAGTGGTTCACCACATTCACCTCCTGTTAAAAATGAGTCTGGCGGGGGTGACGTGTAACTATATACAATTAGTGCAATTATGTACAGTGGTAGGGAAAGAAAAGCTGGAGGCTATACCCATGCTGAGCAGGAACTGACACAGCTCATCGCTCATGAATGAGGATCCCGAGACTTCCGGGTGCGGCGATGACCAGCTAAGTCGCACGTTTCGGCAGCTCCCGGTGGAACGGACTTTTGGGCTCTTAACAGGAGCCCCAACGGCAATATTAACGGCAAAAAACACTGTGCGGTAAAGCAGAAGGGAATCCCCCCTGGACACGGATGGAAAAAGGAGAGGAAAGTGGCCGGATTGCGGTGGATCCTCTAGAGCAGCGGCCAGGTAGACAGGCACAAAGCAAGATGGCATCGGAAGGAGGCAGTTTAATATGGGGCCCTGACCAACAAGAGTTCCTGCGGCGTTGCGTGGAAGAACTTAAAAAGGAGATGAAGAAGGAGCTGTTGGCCCCGATATTACAAGCGATTGAGGGGCTAAAGGAGGAGCAATAGACCCAGGAACAGAAGCTCCGGGTCGTGAAGGCAAAGGCTGCTGAGAATGAGGACGACATACAGGGCCTGGTGGTGAAAACAGAGATGCACGAGGCACAACACAAAAGGTGTGTGGAAAGGCTGGAGGTGCTGGAGAATAATGCGAGGAGGAAGAATTTAAGGATTCTTGGTCTTCCCGAAGGTGTAGAAGGGGCGGACGTCGGGGCATATGTGAGCACGATGCTGCACTCGTTAATGGGATCGGAGGCCCCGACGGGTCCGGTGGAGGTGGAGGGAGCATACCGAGTGATGGCGCGAAGACCGAGGGCTGGAGAAATTCCTCGAGCCATAGTGGTGAGATTTCTCCGATATAAGGACAGAGAGATGGTCCTCAGATGGGCAAAGAAAACTCGGAGCAGTAGGTGGGAGAACGCGGTGATCCGCGTTTATCAAGACTGGAGTGCGGAGGTGGCGAGAAGGAGGGCAAGCTTTAATTGGGCCAAGGCGGTGCTGCACAAAAGGAAGGTTAAATTTGGAATGCTGCAGCCGGCAAGACTGTGGGTCACACATCAAGGGAAACACCACTACTTTGAAACGGCAGAAGAGGTGTGGACATTTATTGTCGAGGAGAAACTGGAGTGAGCGGACCAGAAAAAGAAGGTTTGGGACAAAGTGGTGGGGTGAATATGTGGGATGAAGGGGGGGAAAAGGGGGAAGAGATGACTTCCCAAGTTGTTAATCCTGCGACCCTGTAACTTTTCTCTCTTCCCCATGTCGTGGGGGAGGGGGGGGAGGGAGGATGAGGAGCTGAGGGCGCCGGCCATTGGGGGCGGGGCCAAAAGGGAAGCGCGGGCTTTGTTCCCGCGCTATGGTAACCATGGCGGGAACAGGGAAGCAGGAAGGAGGGGGCCTCGCACAGTGTGAGCCGAGGTCACGGGGGGAAGCCGAGGTTGGACAGAGTTTGCTGACTTCTGGGAGCAACATGGGGGGTGCAATTACGCTAGTGGGGGATCTAGCGGGGGGGAGGGGGGTGGGTTAACTGGGTTGCTGCTGCTGGGGAGAAGGGGGAGCTGGTATGGGGTGGGGTGGTCGGGGCGGGAGGGCGCCGTTGGGGGGAGATACGGCTACGTGGGAACCGGGTGAGGAGCTGGATTAAAAAAGGGGATGGCTAGTCGACAAGGGGGGCGGTAAAGAGCCCCCCAACCCGGTTGATCACGTGGAATGTGAGAGGGCTGAACGGGCCGATTAAGAGGGCATGGGTACTCGCACACCGAAAGAAACTTAAGGCAGATGTGGTTATGCTTCAGGAGACGCATCTGAAACTGATAGACCAGGTCAGACTACGCAAAGGATGGGTGGGGCAGGTGTTTCATTCGGGGCTAGACGCAAAAAACAGGGGGGTGGCCATACTAGTGGGGAAGCGGGTAATGTTTGAGGCGAAGACCATAGTGGCGGATAGTGGGGGCAGATACGTGATGGTGAGTGGCAAATTGCAAGGGGAGGCGGTGGTCTTAGTGAACGTATATGCCCCGAACTGGGATGATGCCAACTTTATGAGGCGTATGTTAGGACGTATCCCGGACCTAGAGGTGGGGAAGTTGGTAATGGGTGGAGATTTTAATACGGTGCTGGACCAAGGGCTGGACAGATCGAGGTCCAGGACCGGAAGGAGGCCGGCTGCAGCTAGGGTGCTTAAGGATTTCATGGTGCAGATGGGAGGAGTAGATCCCTGGAGATTTAGTAGACCTAGGAGTAAGGAGTTTTCGTTTTTCTCCTATGTCCACAAAGTTTATTCACAAATAGATTTTTTTGTTTTGGGAAGGGCACTGATCCCGAAGGTGACAGGGACGGAGTACACGGCTGTAGCTATTTCGGATCACGCTCCACATTGGGTGGACCTGGAGATAGGGGAAGAAAAACAACAGCATCCACCCTGGAGAATGGACATGGGATTATTGGCAGATGAGGGGGTGTGTTTAAGGGTGAGGGGGTGTATTGAAAGGTACTTGGAACTCAATGATAATGGGGAGGTTCAGGTGGGAGTGGTCTGGGAGGCACTGAAGGCAGTGGTTAGAGGGGAGCTGATATCTATTAGGGCACATAAAGGAAAGCAGGAGGGTAGGGAAAGGGAGCGGTTGTTGAAAGAACTTCTGAGGGTGGACAGACAATATGCGGAGGCACCGGAGGAGGGACTGTACAGGGAAAGGCAAAGGCTACATGTAGAATTTGACTTGTTGACTACGGGTAAAGCAGAGGCACAATGGAGGAAGGCACAGGGTGTACAGTACGAATACGGGGAGAAGGCGAGCAGGTTGCTGGCCCACCAACTGAAGAAAAGGGGAGCAGCGAGGGAGATGGGGGGGTGAGAGATGAGGCTGGAGAGATGGAGCGGGGAGCGGAGAGAGTGAATGGAGTGTTCAAGGCATTTTATGAAAGATTATATGAAGCTCAGCCCCCGGATGGGAAGGAGAGAATGATGTGCTTTCTGGATCAGCTGGAATTTCCTAAGGTGGAGGAGCAGGAGAGGGTGGGACTGGGAGCACAGATTGAGACGGAGGAAGTAGTGAAAGGGATTGGGAGCATGCAGGCGGGGAAGGCCCCGGGACCAGACGGATTCCCAGTTGAATTCTATAAGAAATATTTGGACTTGCTGGCCCCGCTACTGATGAGAACCTTTAATGAGGCGAGGGAAAGGGGGCAGCTGCCCCCGACTATGTCAGAGGCAATGATATCGCTCCTCCTAAAGAAGGAAAAAGACCTGCTGCAATGCGGGTCTTATAGGCCCATTTCCCTCCTGAATGTGGACGCTAAGATTCTGGCCAAGGTAATGGCAACGAGGATAGAGGATTGTGTCCCGGGGGTGGTTCATGAGGACCAAACTGGGTTTGTGAAGGGGAGACAGCTAAATACAAATATACGGAGGCTGCTAGGGGTAATGATGATGCCCCCACCAGAGGGGGAAGTGGAGATAGTGGTGGCGATGGATGCCGAGAAAGCATTTGATAGAGTGGAGTGGGATTATTTGTGGGAGGTGCTGAGGAGATTTGGCTTTGGGGATGGGTATATCAGATGGGTACAGTTGCTGTATAGGGCCCCGATGGCGAGTGTGGTCATGAATGGACGGGGGTCTGAGTATTTTCGGCTCCATAGAGGGACGAGGCAGGGATGTCCTCTGTCCCCGTTATTGTTTGCACTGGCGATTGAACCCCTGGCCATAGCATTGAGGGGTTCCAGGAAGTGGAGGGGAGTACTCGGGGGGGAGAAGAACACCGGGTATCTCTGTATGCGGATGATTTGTTGCTATATGTGGCGGATCCGGCGGAGGGGATGCCAGAGATAATGCGGATACTTGGGGAGTTTGGGGATTTTTCAGGGTATAAACTGAACATGGGGAAAAGTGAGTTGTTTGTGGTGCATCCAGGGGAGCAGAGCAGAGAAATAGAGGATTTACCGTTGAGGAAGGTAACAAGGGACTTCCGGTACTTGGGGATCCAGATAGCCAAGAATTGGGGTACATTACATAGGCTTAATTTAACGCGGTTGGTGGAACAGATGGAGGAGGACTTTAAGAGATGGGACATAGTGTCCCTGTCATTGGCAGGTAGGGTGCAGGCAGTTAAAATGGTGGTCCTCCCGAGATTCCTTTTTGTGTTTCAGTGCCTCCCGGTGGTGGTCACAAAGGCTTTTTTCAAAAGAATCGAGAAGAGTATTATGAGTTTTGTGTGGGCTGGGAAGACCCCGAGAGTGAGGAGGGGATTCTTGCAGCGTAGTAGGGACAGGGGGGGGCTGGCACTACCGAGCCTAAGTGAGTACTACTGGGCCGCCAATATTTCAATGGTGTGTAAGTGGATGGAAGAAGGGGAGGGAGCGTCGTGGAAGAGATTGGAGAGGGCGTCCTGTAGGGGGACTAGCCTACAAGCAATGGTGACGGCGCCGTTGCCGTTCTCACCAAAGAAATACACCACAAGCCTGGTGGTGGTGGCTACATTGAAAATTTGGGGGCAGTGGAGACGGCATAGGGGAAAGACGGGAGCCTCGGTGCGGTCCCCGATAAGAAATAACCATAGGTTTGTTCCGGGGAGAATGGATGGGGGATTTGGAGCATGGCAAAGAGCTGGGGTAGTACAATTGAGAGATCTGTTTGTAGATGGGACGTTTGCGAGTCTGGGAGCGCTGACGGAAAAATATGGGTTGCCCCAAGGGAATGCATTTCGGTATATGCAACTGAGGGCTTTTGCGAGGCAACAGGTGAGGGAATTCCCGCAGCTCCCGACGCAGGAGGTGCAGGATAGAGTGATCTCAGAGACATGGGTGGGGGATGGTAAGGTGTCGGACATATACAGGGAAATGAGGGACGAGGGGGAGATCATGGTAGATGAGCTAAAAGGGAAATGGGAAGAAGAGCTGGGGGAGGAGATTGAGGAGGGGCTGTGGGCCGATGCCCTACGTAGGGTAAACTCATCGTCCTCGTGTGCCAGGCTAAGCCTGATACAATTTAAGGTGTTACACAGGGCGCATATGACTGGAGCACGGCTTAGTAAATTTTTGGGGGTAGAGGATAGGTGTGCGAGATGCTCGAGAGGCCCAGCGAATCACACCCACATGTTCTGGCCATGCCCGGCACTACAGGGGTTCTGGGTGGGGGTGGCAAAGGTGCTTTCGAAGGTGGTGGGGGTCCGGGTCGAACCAAGCTGGGGGTTGGCTATATTTGGGGTTGCAGAAGAGCCGGGAGTGCAGGAGGCGAGAGAGGCTGATGTGTTGGCCTTTGCGTCCCTAGTAGCCCAGCGCAGGATATTGTTAATGTGGAAGGAAGCCAAACCCCCGGGTGTGGAGACCTGGATAAACGACATGGCAGGGTTTATAAAGTTAGAACGGATTAAGTTCGTATTAAGGGGTTCGGCTCAGGGGTTCACCAGGTGGTGGCAACCGTTCGTCGACTACCTCACAGAAAGATAGAGGGAATGGAAAAGAAGAAGACAACAGCAGCAACCCAGGGGGGAGGGGGGGAGGGGAGAGGGGGGTGGGGAGGAATCGGACGGACTCTCAGAGATGTTATTGTATATGTATAGGCATTTGTTATAGGTAATTGTATATTGGACTGTTTGATTGTATCTTCGGAGAGTGTTTATTTTTGACAAGGCAGTTGCCATTTAGTTTTGTTTTTGCTTATATATTATTTATTTATTTGTTTAGAACTGGCCACTGTTATTTATATTGCTTTATTGTTGTGTAAAAGAAACACTACGTATTGTTATGTTTGGCCAAAAAATCTTGAATAAAATATATATTTTTTAAAAAATGAACGAGGATCCCCTGTCACTGTGGATGTAGGCGGGGAAACCGAACAGAGCGAAGATGGTGCTGAGGTGGCAGACGTCATATCGGGGCATGGGATGGCAAAGGGGAATCTGGAGTACTCATCGACCACATTGAGAATGTACGTGTTACGGTCGGTGGAGGGGAGGGGCCCCTTTGAAATCCACGCTGAGGCGTTCAAAGGGGCGGGAAGCCTTCACCAGGCGCGCACGGTCCGGCCGGTAGAAGTGCGGCTTGCACTCCGCACAGACCTGGCAGTCCCTGGTGACTGTCCTTACTTCCTCGACGGAGTAGGGCAGATTGCGAGCTTTGACCAGATGGTACAATTGAATGACCCCCGGGTGACAAAGGCTGTCGTGTAGGGCCCGGAGTTGGTCCACTTGTGCGCTGGCACATGTACCTCGGGAGAGGGCATCTCGGTGCTCGTTGAGTTTACCGGGGCGATACAAGATCTCATAATTATAGGTGAAGAGTTCGATTCTCCACCGCAAGATTTTATCATTTTTGATCTTGCCCCGCTGTGTGTTATTGAACATGAAGGCTACCGACTGTCGGTCCGTAAGGAGAGTGAATCTCTTAACGGCCAGGTAATGCCTCCAATGCCGCACAGCTTCAACGATAGCTTGGGCCTCCTTCTCGACGGATGAGTGTCGAATTTCAGAGGCATGAAGGGTGCGGGAAAAGAATGCCACTGGTCTGCCTGCCTGGTTTAGAGTGGCGGCAAGGGCAACGTCTGAAGCGTCGCTTTCTACTTGGAAAGGCAGTGACTCGTCCACTGCGCGCATCCCGGCCTTGGCGATGTCTGCTCTGATGCGGGCGAAAGCATGTTGTGCCTCGGCCGCAAGGGGGAATTGGGTGGACTGAATGAGTGGGCGGGCCTTGTCCGCATAGTTTGGGACCCACTGAGCGTAGTAGGAAAATAACCCCAGGCAGCGTTTGAGGGCCTAGGGGCAGTGGGGGAGGGGAGGTTCCATGAGGGGGAGCATGCGTCGGGGTCGGGCCCGGGAAGTCCGTTTTGGACTACATAGCCGAGAATGGCTAACCGGGTCGTGCTGAACACACATCTCTTTGTTGTAGGTCAGGTTGAGAAGAGTGGCAGTGCGGAGGAATTTATTGAGATTGGCATCGTGGTCCTGCTGGTCATGGTCGCAGATGGTGACATTATCTAAGTACGGAAAGGTGGCCCGCAAACCGTACTGGTCGACCAGTATGACCATCTCTCTTTGGAAGACCGAGACCCCATTTGTGACACCGAAAGGGACCCTAAGGAAGTGGTAGAGGCGACCGTCCGCCTCAAAGGCAGTGTATGGCTGGTCCGACTTCCGGATGGGGAGCTGGTGGTAGGCGGATTTCAGGTCAATTGTTGAGAAGACCCGGTACTGCGCAATCTGATTGACCATATCAGATATGCGTGGGAGGGGGTACGCGTCGAGCTGCGTGTACCGATTGATGGTCTGGCTGTAGTCCACGGCGATCCTGTGTTTCTCCACAGTTTTAACCACTACCACTTGGGCTCTCCAGGGGCTGTTGCTGGCCTCGATAATACCCTCCTTAAGCAGCCGCTGGACTTCGGACCTGATGAAGGTCATGTCCTGGGTGCTGTACCGTCTGCTCCTAGTGGCAACGGGCATGCAATCCGCAGTTAGATTGGCAAAAAGGGAGGGGGGATCGACCTTGAGAGTCGCGAGGCCGCAAACGGTAAGGGGGGGTTAAGGGCCCGCCGAATTTGAGGGTGAGGCTCTGGAGGTTGCACTGGAAGTCCAGGCCCAACAGGAGTGCAGCGCAGAAATTAGGAAGAACATAGAGGCGGAAGTTACTAAATTCTACGCCCTGGACCGTGAGAGTGACTGTACAAAACCCTTGGATCGGGACGGAGTGGGATCCGGAGGCTAGGGAAATCCTTTGATTGGCAGGGTGGACTGCGAGGGAGCAGCGCCTTACCGTATCTGGGTGAACGAAGCTTTCGGTGCTCCCGGAGTCCAGCAGGCACGAGGTCGCATAGTCGTTTATTTTAACCGTCGTCAAGCGGTGGCCAGGTTGTGCGGGCGACATTGGTCCAGCGTCATCGAAGCGAGCTGCGGGTAGCCATCGGATGCTTCGGGTGGCGAGCGTGTGCGGTTCCGATGTCGGGATGTCTGGAGACCCTGTGGGGGACAAGATGGCGGCACCCATGGTGTGCACATTGCGGGGTCGGGACAAGATGGCGGCGCCCATTGCGGGGTCGGGACAAGATGGCGGCGCTCCTTGGTCACGCATGGGCCCGGGAGGAGAAGATGGCGGCTCCCATTGTGCGTCTGGCGTGGGGGAGGGGGCGATAGAGGGCGCGATCGCAGCGACTGCGCGGACCTGGCACACAGCCGCGAAGTGGCCCTTTTTACTGCAGGCTTTACAAACGGCAGTGCGGGCCGGGCAGTGTTGGCGGGGGTGCTTCTGCTGACCGCAGAAGTAGCAGCGGGGACCCCCGGGATGCGCGGATCGGCGTGCGGCACAGGCGTATTGCGAAGGCAGGGCCCCGGCTAAGGAGGTCGCCGGCGGGGTCCAGGAGGGATAGGAAGAAGTAGAAGGGTGGGCAGCACGGTGGGAGAGGTACGATTGTACGTTACGGGATGCGACCGTCATGGAGAGCGCCAAGATTTTCGTCTCCGCCAGTTCGAGCATTGCCCCTTCCAGCAATCGTTCTCGGATGCGGTCCGACGCAATCCCCGTCACGAAGGCATCGCGCATTAGGAGATTCACGTGTTTGGCGGCCGTGACGGCCTGACAGTCACAGTCCCGGGCGAGTGGAATTAGGGCCCGCCAGAAGTCTTCGATGGACTCACCAGGCAGTTGCGAGCGGGTGGCAAGTACATGCCTGGTGAAGAGCGTGTTCGTCTTCTGTGTGTAGTGTTCTTTGAGGAGTTCCATTGCTTTTGTGTAATTCGTGGCGTCTTGGATCAACGGGAACACGCTGGAGCTCAGTCTGGAGTACAGGACATTTATCTTCTGAGCCTCCGTTGACGCGGGGTCTGCCACGTTGATGTAGGCCTCAAAACATGCTAGCCAGTGAGTAAAGTCTTTCCTGGCATCGGGCGAGTGCGGATCCAGCTGCAGGCGATCGGGCTTAATTCGGATATCCATTCTGTGGAAAATCTGACTGTAATAAATTGATGCACGATCAATTGCACAAAGACTAAAGTTGGGTACAACTGTGGCTTTATTACAGTCAGATGCGTGGCCTCCTGCTGCAGCTGGCGAAGTGGCAGGGCACTGGAGGTCATGCATATTTATACAGTTCTTAGTGGGCGGAGCCAGCCGGCAGGAGCTACCGGCGAACCTGTAGTGCAGGTCCTACCTTACATCTCCTATTACAGTGGTTCACCACACCCTGGCCCCAACTCCGTCCCTCTCGCTGCCAATAACCTGTGTGTTTGCAACTTTGCTGTCACATTTGACCCCGAGTTGACCCTCTGACCACATCACTAAGACTGCCTATTTCCACACCATAATGTCACTTAACTGAACTCGCCCCTGCCTCAACTCATCACCTGATTCAACCTCTAGATTTGGCTATTCCAATGTGCTCCCGACTGGCGACCAACATTCCACCCTCTGTATACTTGGGGTCATCCAAAATTCTGCTCCTCGTGTCTGTACTCACATCACGTCCCATTCACCCACCAAGCCTCTGCTCATTGACCTACACTGTCATAATAAACGTCAAATACTGCGAATATTGGAAATCTGAGAAATAAGAAGAGAAAATACTGGGAAAAATACCGACGGCATATATTGGGGAGCTGTTGAGCATCAGAGCGACCACCGTGATGCCGTTTACTCACGGGCAGCAGGCAACCTGTTGGGCCACAATTGGCTCCGAACACTTCGCCTGGACTGGCAGCAAATTTTCCGGATGGGAACCGGCAGCTTGAGCAAGGTCCTTGGGAAATATCCGGGCGTTTTTCAGGAGGGCCTGGGAAAAATAGAAGGGGCCAGTGCAAGAATTTACGTCGACCCAGAGGCCCAGCTCAAAGACTTCAGAACACGACCGATCCCCTACACCTTGCACGCAAAGTTGGAAACCGAATTACGATGCTTGGAAAGTTTGGGTATCGTACACCTGGCCTGATTTGCAGAGTGGGCTGCAGTTGTACTCCTGGTATTGAAAATGGATAAGAGGATTCGCCTCTGCTGTAATTATAAATTGACAATGAACAGGGCCTCCCGCTTGGACAGATATCCCAGAGGATCTGTACGCGTAGCTAGCCGGGGGCCATTTGTTGATGAAATTGAACATGAGCCATGCATATCTCCAACTAGAGCTAGACACAGAATCATGGAAGTACGCAACCATCAATACCCACAGGGTGCAAGTATACCCGGCTCCCCTTCGGGGTCTCATCCGCATGTGCGATACTCCAAATGATAATGGACTTCATCATCGAGCGACTGCCCAAAGTGGCAGTGTACCTGGATGATGTGCTCATTTCAGGGGGCACCGAGGAGGAACATTTGGACAACTTGGAAGAGGTCCGCAGGTGGCTCTCCCAAGGGAGCGTCCGCCTGAAGAGAGGCAAGTATGTGTTTCAGGCGAAGGTGGTCATGTACCTGGGATATTGTGGAGTCAAGGATGGCTTGCACCCAGTAGAAGAAAAGATCCAGGCCATAAAAGGGAGCACCGACACCTGAGAATGTGACCGAACGGAGGTCATTTTGGGGGCTCGTAAGCCATTATGCAAAATGTATCCTGAACTTAGCCATTCTGTTGGCACCCCTACACGCTCTGCTGAAGAACCAGAGATGGGCATGCAGAGCACCACAAGAGGAAGAATTTGCAAGGGTACAGAGGCAGCTGCAATCTTCCCTGCTGTTGACATATTATGACCCTGTAAGGCCGCTCGTCTTCACATGTGACGTACGGCATTGGAGCAATGTTGTCTTAAAAGTGGGATAACGGCATGGAAAGCCCAATAGCATCTACAAACCTGGTCGATGCGGAACATCGCTACGCCCAGTTAGAGAAAGAAGGGTCGGCCGCAATATGTGTGGTCAAAATAATTCCATCAGGACATCTACAGGCGCCACTTCTTTATCATCACTGACCACAAGGCCCTGCTGGGCCTCTTCAAGGAGGGCAAGGGGATTTCTCCCATAGCCTCATCCCGGATCGAGTGCTGGACATTGTTATTAGTGGTTTACGAGTACACTTATGAGCATTGGCTGGGTGTAGACAGCAAAGGCTGATGCCATCAGTCAACACCCGCTGCCTGTGAGTCCCCTTCTGCACTAGTAAAGGACGAGGTCATGGCAATACTGAACTTGCTGTACACTTTGCATGTTACAGCCACGCAGATCCGTGCATGGATCCAAGAGGATCCCACATTTGCAAAACTACGCCACATTGTCCTGCATGAGGGGTTATAGAGAACCCCCGGCAGAACTACATCATGAAGCAGCAGGAGCTCAGTGTGGAGGATGGTATCCTCCTATGGGAAGCTGTGTGATCATCCCATGGCTGAATCGAGAGACGATCCTACAGGACCTGCATAGTGGACGCCCCCGGACCTCGAAGATGACGATGCTAGCGAGGAGCTATATATGGTGACCTAGAATTGACAGTGACATTCAGAGAGTGCCCAGTAAAAATGGTGCCCGGCATGCCAGGAGCACCAGAAGCTCCCTCCTTGGTCTCGTTCCATCCCTGGGAATGGCCAGAACACCCCTAGGTGCTGCGGTTCATGGGGTCCATGTTTCTGGACCTCATAGACAACCATTCCAAGTGGCTGGACGTGTACTGGGTGCCCACCACCACCTTGAGAACTACCATGGAGAACTTACAGCACCCCTTTAGCACCCACAGGGTATCGGAGGTATTGGTCACAGGGAACAGGACTCCATTCACAAGTGAGGAGTTTCAATTGTTTATGCATGCCAATGGGGTAAAACACATCTGGACTGCTCATCACCACCTGTCCTCAAATGGTTGGTGGGGTAGGTGGTTCAAACATTCAAACAAGACATGAGAAAGGCTCCCTTGATACGAGGCTGGCAAGGTTCCTGTTCCATTATCCGGCTCACTTTACAACATGGATAGCACCGGTGAAGCTAATAATGGGCTGATGCCTCTGAACCCGCCAGAGTCTGACGTTCCCAAGTCTAGGCAAGAGAGTAGAGACAAAGCTGCCACTCCAAAAGAAGTACCACGACCACTGGACACCTGGGAGAGGCTTTAAACTGGGAGATGCCGTGCATGTCTGTAATTTCGGCGACATTGGGTCCCTGGGGGTGTGTGTATTGGAGAAAAGGGCCCCTTTCGTACAAGGTTAGAACCCGAGGGACCACGTGGAAACATGCGGTCCACCGAGGGGCAGTAAACTCGCCTTGGAGGAAACTATGGCAGGCACATCAGTGCCTCCACTGCCTCTGGCACTGCCACACAGTCAAGAGGCACAACCCATTGTGGGCCAGCATCCGGACTGACAAGACGACGGCAAGTCGACCTCGGACATGGACACGGACGCATCAGCACTTATGGACAACACCCTAACCAGAGCAAAGCCCCCAGCAGTCACGGCTTCTTCATTCGTTGTGGAAAAGGTGCTGAACAAGTGACTACCCACTGGCAGAGGCGTAACCGCGCACAAAGCGGTGAACAGGGCCCCCTCAGCTGGCCACTGAAGGGGAACATTCAGACTTGGGGGGGTGGGGGGAGTGTCATAACCCTGATGAGGCCCATGGGATATCCTAATCAATCTCCCCATGGATCTTGTGGAATACGAGATTCCCCATTCGTGGACGGAGGCCCACCCAGCTGGGGCTCGTTACTAACCTATGTAAATGCCGGGCTGGACAGGGACTGGGCATTGTGTTAGTCCCGGCGGGGACGTATTGTGTGTGTACGCTGGCACAGCTGCCGCTTTCTTTGACCTAAATAAACTACTATTTCCTTACCTTCTTGGGCCTCCTGGGCCCTCATAAAAAAAACTTTAACTGTTTCCAGTCCTGTTGACAGATTGTTGACCTGACATGTTAATTCTGTTTCTGTCTCCGAGATGCTATCGGGCCTGCTGGGTTTTTCCAGCACTTTCTGATCTTATTTCAGATTCCCAGCTTCTGCAGTATTTTGCTTTTGTGCCAAAGCAGTAATGTCCTGGTTAATAATTATCCCTCAGCCAATATCATTAAACAGATTATCTGGTCATTATCACATTCCTGTTTTTGGGACCTTACTCTGCAATTCAACTGCTGTGTTTCCTAATTACGATCACACTTCACTACATTTAATTGGTCATAAAGTACTTTAGGACAACTTGAGGTCATGAAGGGTGCAATGTAAATACAAGTCTTCCTTTTCTTTTCAAAGGAATCTCACGTTGCCTAAACTGGATTTCACAAAACGTATTGTGCTTGACTAAATTAAAGCATGCAGCTCAGAAGCATTCCTCCGATGTGCTACGGGGAATAAGATTAATTTGTAATAACAGAAAGATGAATTCCTGAAAGCAGTAATTTCTGATTTCAGTGCACATTTAATATTCTTGGCAAATTGAATTTGCTTTTATTAGGAACTGACTGTGATGAAAATCAAACCAACTCCATAGGGGAGTGATCAACCAATCTTTGACAAAAGAGTTAAACACACAATTATAAATATGGCCTTTTTTTGCATCATTGCAACTCACCAGGGACATTTGATTGTGATATTGGCAGTGAACAAAGGACTGTACTGAAGCGCTGACCTAAATTAATTCTTCAAATGCCAAGAACTGTAACCTGTATCAACCAGTCATGAAAGGGACAGAATACACCCGAAAGATTACTGGGGAACTGGAAGCAGAGAAAGACACAAACACCAGACAAGAGTAAAGTTTTGATTCTTAGTTATGAAGCAGACATGTTGCTTTTGTTTCTCAGCTTGTGAACACTAGAATTTAACTCTTCAATGACAAATTTGCAAATTACACATTTTTTCAGCACTGTTTGTGATAATTGGTCTCTCATATCTCACAACACGAAGCATGAGGGCGGCATGGTCGCAAAGTAGTTAACACAGTTGCTTCACAGCGCCAGGGTCACAGGTTCGATTCCCGGCTTGGGTCTCTGTCTGTGCGGAGTCTACACGTTCTCCCTGTATCTGCGTGGGTTTCCTACGGGTGCTCCGGTTTCATCCCACAAGTACCGAAATACGTGCTATTAAGTAATCTGGACATTCTGAATTCTCCCTCTGTGTACACAGGCGCCGGAATGTGGCGACTCAGGGCTTTTCACAGTAACTTCATTGCAGTGTTAATGTAAGCCTACTTATGACAATAAAGATTACGGGCGAAATTCTCCCCCAACGGCGGGATGTCCGCCGACTGGCGCCAAAGCCGGCGCCAATCAGACGGGCATCGCGCCGGCCCAAAGGTGCAGAATACTCCGCATCTTTGGCGGCCTAGCCCCAACATTGAGGGGCTAGGCCGACGCCGGAGGGATTTCCGCCCCGCCAGCTGGCGGAAATGGCGTTTGTTGCCCCGCCAGCTGGCGCGGAAATGCGGCGCATGCGCGGGAGCGTCAGCGGCCGCTGTCAGTTTCCCACGCATGCGCAGTGGGGAGAGTCTCTTTCGCCTCCGCCATGGTGGAGGCCGTAGCGGAGGCGGAAGGGAAAGAGTGCCCCCATGGCACAGGCCCGCCCGCGGATCGGTGGGCCCCGATCGCGGGCCAGGCCACCATGGGGGCACCCCCCGGGGTCAGATCGCCCCGTGCCCCCCCCCAGGACCCCGGAGCCTGCCCACGCCGCCTGGTCCCGCCGGTAAATACCAGCTTTGATTTACGCCGGCGGGACAGGCAATTTCTGGGCGGGACTTCGGCCCATCCGGGCCGGAGAATCCAGCGGGGGGTCCCGCCAACCGGCGCGGCCCGATTCCCGCCCCCGCCCAATCTCCGGTACCGGAGACTTCGGCGGGGGCGGGATTCACGGCGGCCAACGGCCATTCTCCGACCCGGCGGGGGGTCGGAGAATGATGCCCTACGAATTAATTAAACTTATCCATGAAAGACCGCTGGAGGTTATTTTCACATATTATCCAGCAAAAAAAGGGTTTACCCGCTGAAAGATGCACTGCCCCATCGGTTTATGTCACCTGATTTTATGATTAATGGTGACATTTAAAATTATCCCTTCAATTTTCAGTCAGACGATACTAAATTTCTAAGTTTCTTTGTGAGTACATTTTTACAACGTTTTATCTTAGATTAGTAAACCTCCACATTGTGCTTGGAGAACCCCATTTCCCTGCGTCTCCAAAAAGATTTATATGCTGTCGTGACTTGCTGTCTTAATACTCTGAGTTGGCGCAAGTAATTTTCTAAGATTTGAATTTCCTTCAAACCAGGGGCGTCATTCTCCGACCCCCCGCTGGGTCGGAGAATCGCCGGGGGATGCCGTGAATCCCACCCCCGCCGGTTGCCGAAGTCTCCGGCACCAGAGATTCGGCAGGGGCGGGAATCGCGCCTCGCCGGTTGGCGGGCCCCATCGCTCGATTCTCCGGCCCGGATGGGCCGAAGTCCCGCCGATAAATTGCCTGTCCCGCCGGTGTAAATTAAAGCACCTATTTACCGGCGGGACAAGGCGGTGCGGGCGGGCTCCGGGGTCCTGCGGGGGGCGCGGGGCGATCTGACCCCGGGGGGTGCCCCCACGGTGGACTGGCCCGCGATCGGGGCCCACCGATCCGCGGGCGGGCCTGTGCCGTGGGGGCACTCTTTCCCTTCCGCCTCCGCCACGGTCTCCACCATGGCGAAGGCGGAAGAGACTCCCTCCACTGCGCATGCGCGGGAAACTGTCAGCGGCCGCTGACGCTCCCGCGCATGCGCCGCCCCGAGATGTCAATTCCGCGCCAGCTGGCGGGGCAACAAAGGCCGTTTCCGCCAGCTGGCGGGGCGGAAATTCCTCCGGCGTCGGCCTAGCCCCTCAATGTTGGGGCTCGGCCCCCAAAGATCCGGAGCATTCCGCGCCTTTGGGGCGGCGCGATGCCCGTCTGATTGGCGCCGTTTTGGGCGCCAGCCGGCGGACATCGCGCCGTTTCGGGAGAATTTCGCCCCAGGTGTGCCAGTTTATTTTCTAGAATTAAAATGCTTTATAGGGGATCAGCAGTGTGCTGTGTGAGGAAATCTGAACTGGCCCAAGTCTTCAACAAAATTTGAACTGATTTGAACATTTTCACTTGTATTAGTGAAAAAAATAGTAATGTACAATTTATATACAGAATTCTAATATTTTTTCTTAAGTGTTTCCCAATTGCCCTGTGCCATTTGGCCTAATGTTCCACCCTCATGAGTGCTGGCAGTTGTCCATGTGGAGTTTGCACATTCTCCCCGTGTTTGCGTGGGTTTTGTCCCCACTACCCAAAAGATGTGCAGGGTAGGTGGATTGGCCACCCTAAATTGCCCCTTATTTGGAAAGAAGGAAGTGGGTACTCTAAATTTTAAAGAAAAAAAGGGCAGCATGGTGGCGCAGTGCTGCCTCACGGCGCCAAGGTCCCAGGTTCGATCCCGGCTCTAGGTCACTGTCCGTGTGGAGTTTGCACATTCTCCCCGTGTTTGCCTCCTCGGGCAGCACGGTAGCCTTGTGGATAGCACAATTGCTTCACAGCTCCAGGGTCCCAGGTTCGATTCTGGCTTGGGTCACTGTCTGTGTGGAGTCTGCACATCCTCCCCGTGTGTGCGTGGGTTTCCTCCGGGTGCTCCGGTTTCCTCCCACAGTCCAAAGATGTGCAGGTTAGGTGGATTGGCCATGATAAATTGCCCTTAGTGTCCAAAATTGCCCTTAGTGTTGGGTGGGGTTACTGGGTTATGGGGATAGGATGGCGGTGTTGACCTTGGGTAGGGTGCTCTTTCCAAGAGCCGGTGCAGACTCGATGGGCTGAATGGCCTCCTTCTGCTCTGTAAATTCTATGATAATTGCGTGGGTTTTGCCCACACAACTCAACGATGTGCAGGGTAGGTGGATTGGCCACGTTAAATTGCCCCTTAACTGGAAAAAATGAATTGGGTACATTACATTGATTTTTAAAAATGAGTGCTGGCAGTTAGAAGGCAACGGCTCTTCAAAGGTCCAGTGGACCAATAATCAAGGATTAATGGAGCATTGTTTAAGACATTTAAGCATTCTACAGCACACTCCTAAACTCTCAGCTCCACTGGTTTACTTTAGAATGGGAAGACACGCACTGCAATAATCACACAACAGAAAAATGGCAAAGATCAGATGCAGTCATTTGTCTTGTTGAAGGGACAAAGTCATCATTTCAGACATAAAAATAGCACAACAATGCAATGGAGTGTTAACTGGATAGCCCAACTGGGATTAGAGTGCAACGCAAAATTGTTTGTCCAGCCATTTGAGGTTCTGCTGCAATGGAGTGAGGGAGGACAGGGTACCAGCAATGGGACTGGGCCATCAACTTCTGCCCTCCCCAAAGCACCTGATCCAGCAGCAGCAAAAGAAAATAAATGCCGTGTAAAGAACAAACCAGATCTGTCAGGTTGGCAGGAAAGAGATGCAGAACTGAAAAAACTCAAGATAATATCAAATGCATTAAAATACTTGACTCACTCTTCCCATAAGCGAGCGTGCATCAGCTTGGCTCAGTTGGTAGGCCTCTTGCCTGAGTCAGAAAATCCAGCTACATCTACAACTGAAGGTCAATAATAACGTAGGTCTATACTTTAGTACAAGACTCAGGGAGGTCATTTAGAAGAGGCTTTAAACCAAGGTGCTGTGACCATGCTCATGTGGATTAAAAATAGCCTGCAGCATGGTGTGAAGAGGAGTAATAATTCTCCCTGGCCTGTTACATATTCTGCCCTATATTATCTCTCTCTCTCTTCAAGCACCATGCCCTAAGAGGGTACTGGCTACCATGGTATGACATGATAATACTACAGTGCAGAAGGAGGCCATTTGGCCCATCGAGTCTGAAAGGGTCGGCCCCAACCCTATCCCCTTAACCCAGTAACCCCACATAATCTAAACTTTTTATAAATGGAATCATGGAATTTACAGTTCAGAAGGAGGCCATTTGGCCCATCGAGTCTACTCCAACCCTTGAAAGAGCACCCTACTTAAGCCCACACCTCCACTCTATCCCCGTAACCCAGTCCACCTAACCTTTTGGACACTAAGGGGCAATTTATCATGGCCAATCCACCTAACCTGCACATCTTTGGACTGTGGGAGGAAACCGGAGCACCCGGAGGAAACCCACGCAGACATGGGGAGAAAGTGTAAACTCCACACAGACAGTCACCCGATGCCGGAATTGAACCCAGGTCCCTGGAGCTGTGAGGCAGCAGTGCTGTTGTCTTCTGTGGGTTCTGAATGACCAGGAGACTCCCATGTCTAGCACTTGCCATTGGGTGTATTGGAAGGATTTTCAGGTTGTTAATCACCTTGTTTGATCATCAACCTGTTAACAATGCGCCTTCTGTGGCCATCAAGTCTCAAAGTGGGACTTGAACCTGGATCTTCTGGTTCCAGAGGTAGAGACACTCCCCACTGTACCACATGACACCTCCACTCTAACCATCATCATCAAATAAACCGATTCCCTGGCCATTCATCTGTTCTGTGGTTTGTGGAATCTTGTTATGTACAACTGCCTAGTAACTGCATTTCCAAAGTAATTAATTAGAAGAATCCTAAGGTATAGAAATATAGGGTGACAGCAATTTTCAGATTCACTGGTAAGACCAAACAAATCTGATCAGCTGTTCTTCATTGACCACAAAGTACTCTGTTGAAACCTTTGGTTAATCCCATTCTCCTTCGACACAGCCTCGCAATTATTCCTATAGATCTTTGCCAAAGGCATTACACCGTGGGCATTGATGGGGTTTTATTTTTTGTGCCATGAGATAGGATGGGTCACCGTTTCGTGCTATTATTGGTTATGGTCATTATTATTGGTCCTGCTTAGCCGGTTGCAGCACAAGTGGCCCACAAAATTCAAAAAGCAGTGTTCAACCTCAGGAATGGCTGCAGCTAAGCATGGCAGCAAATGAGTTGTGACTAAGCAGGGTAGTTTACAGTAACTGGGACAGTGGTCGCTATAATGTTGTGAATGCACTGCATGTACAAATTAAGAACATGATCATTTGTTGCAAGTTGATTTTACATACCAATGAATGTGGCTCAATAAAGCTATTAAATCGATTCAGCGCTGCAGTGTCTACAGGGCATTATTTCTTTCCAATTATCTTTCAGGGTGCGAAAATGTTGGGTAGTACCTGTGCTGTGTGCCGTTCCTGAAATTAGATGCACTTTAATATAAGAAGCCGAGGCACTCAAACTAAACCCAGTATTAATTTTCAGGCTATTGACAGTTTCTGCCTTTTTGATATTGAAGGGAACATTGATCAATTTTTTCTGCTTTGAACAAAGGCCTATTTGTGCATTCTGGATTGCGTTTCTCCAATCAAGAAGCTTGACATCCTCCAGGACAAAGCAGCCGCTTGATTGCTCCTCCTTCCACAAACAATCAACCACCAACACACAGTATAAGCTGTGTGTACCATCTACAAGATTCACTGCAGGAACTCACCAAGGTCCTTAGGCAGCACCTTCCAAACTCACGACCACTACAACTTTGTGCATAGAGGGTCTGGGGGCGTGGCTTCTGCTGTAAAGCTGGCTATGTGGAGCCTGATGGAAGCAGCAACACCAGCTCCACAGAGATCAGGACTGTTGTGTTGGGCGCTCTGGATCCGTGCAACACATACAGGTCACCAACACTTGAAATAGTGCAACACTATTTTATTGAGTCAGAAACAGTTTAACATACTCTCACTGTGGGTTAACACGATACTAGCTTTAACTAAAGACCTTTGCCTTGTCCTAACCAGTCGATGCACTCAGCACATGGTGAATGTCTGTGCTGCAGGCTGTGAGCTCTGTCCTACTAGGAAGCTGCAGCTCGTATGAGCGGGAACTCTGATGCCCCTTGTCTTTATAGCGCGTGTGCTCTCACTGGTGATTGGCTGCGGTGTTGTGTGTGTTGATTGGTCCCACTGTGTGTCCATCAGTGTGTGTGTATCTGCACCATGATATACTGGTGTATGTTATGACAAGGGCACCGTGTTTAAAGGGCTCCCCGATCTCCATTGAAAGGAAACTCCCCCCTCCCCCCACGGATATTGGGAGTTCCCTTCACAAGCAACAGGGCAACCCCCGCAAAAGCAAAGGGACAACACCCCGCACACAAGCTCCGGGCAACTCCCATTACATGTAAGGTAAACCCACCGAATGGGGTTCCCCAGAGGGCCCACCCTGGTACAGCACCCAGGCCAGGTTGGCACTGCCACATTGCCAGGGGATGTCCCTCTCCACCAGAGGGCTATACTTACCTTTGTGCCCCCCGATTGGTCCTCCTCAACAGCTTCCCGTTTTGCAATAGCTGTTGTAAATCTCACCAACCTGACGGCATGTCAGCGGCAGGGGGAGGGGGGGGGGTTCCCTACCCTGGGGGAACATGTGTCAGGGAAGCCCTTTAAATACATGTAAATGTCTTTAAATGAGATTTAAATGAGCCTTGTTGCATCACTGCTGAGGGGTGGAGAAAATCGATCTCACTGCCAAGACTCTTGCTCGGTGGTCCTCGCAGGACTTTCCACTGGCTTTGTCACTTTCACTTGTGGAGAACACACTGAAAATCCCCCCTTCTAATTCATCTACAGTGTGAACAAATCTCCAGTACATGAGAATACTTTGCTGCATCTTCAATGGACTCAACCTGTAACTGAGAACCTCGGACCAAGCCCAGGAATCTTGCCAGACAAAGCCATCAAAGCATTAGCAAACTAACAGAATATTCTAACTGTGGCCTCCCCATGACTGTTAAAAATCCATCATAACCTCTTTGCTTTTTCAACCTGTGCCCGAAGTCTATTACCAACATTTCATTAGCTTTTTTCCTTGTTTTATCCAGCTGCATTCACATTTGCAAAGATCTGGCTATTTGCACCCCGGGGCTTCACTGTTCCTCCACATCTTTCAACAGCTTTCCTTGTTTCTCCTCCACAAAATGCACTACCTTACACTTCACCGCATTAAACTGCGTCTGCCCTCCGCTTGCCCATTTTGTCAATTGGATGGTGGGAATTAATAATGTTCGGTCTTTCCTGCATAGCTCAGGTGAGATTCGATAACTGCCATTTTTGTTCCTTTTATGCCAAGCTGCTCGAATTGGAATTTGAATTATTCAGAAAAAGTTGGCGCTAAGACAAAACCTTGCATTTATATAACACCTTCAATACAGTAACATGCCGCAAGGCACATCACAGGAGTGTTATCAAAGGAATTTGTTATCAAGCCACATAAGGACACATTAGAACAGGTCTTCAAAAGCTTGTTAGATCTTAAAAGGGTCTTAAATTAGAGGGGGCCCAGGGAGCTGAGGCTGCAGCCGCCAGTGGTGGAGTAATGAAAATTGAGGCTGTGCAGAGGCCATAATTTGAGGAGTGAAAAGATCTTGGAGGGTTCTAGTGTTGGAGGATGTGACTAAATTGGGAATGAGTGAGGACACAAAGCAAGTATAACCATTGTGATAAGGAACTGAATTTTTGAATATTCCAGCACCTGCCTGATTTTCTTTCCATTTAAGTTACTGAAAGGACAATTGTATCGGTTCGGGAAGGAACATGCAGTTCTCTCCTCCATGTTCTCCATTTTGCACTCAACGCAGGTGATGCTTAATTCCGAGGCACCAAAAACCTGTTGGACTTTAACCTTGTGTTCTAAGACTTCTTACTGATCTGCAGTGGAGACCTTGGTGCAGGTCTTGGACTCCATGATGGGGATCAGCTCCATGGCTCAACTATGACCTCCATGGCTGAGGACATGAGTTCCATGGTGTAGGGCTTCAACTGCGTGGTGCAGGCATTGGTGGGAATCCACAAGTGTCAGTGCCAGAGGGTGACAGCTTCTGGATCTCACTGCCAATGTCCCATGGAGGAGCACAGGGGTCCCTCGGCACCTGAAGGGCAGGGGATAGGTAGGAGCGCAGCCTTTGACCCTTCACCCATGGGACCCTAGGGGTGTCCAGCCCATCTGACACCCACCTCCCTGTGAGCGACACATCTCCAGCTCAGCACACCATAGAGGGTAGCAGTGTAACATCCGTGCTGCAATAGGCCCAGGCTCCCCGGGGCACACCCACTATGGCCATCTCAGGCAATAGGGCGTGGAAGGCAGAAGACCTCCTGAACATCAACTGTGGATCCTGGGAATACACCTAGGCATAGTGGGAGGGTAAGGAAGAGTAAGAAACAGTTGGGACCTAGGAGGCACGGATAAACCTAGGCTCTAGTTAAGTTAGGTCATCACTGTAATATAGCTCTTGTAAATAAACATCACTTTGATCCTCCACCCTGTTCCTTCATGGGGCCAAGCTCTGCAAACCCCCATGCATATTTGGCACTACATCCATGTGCAGTGTGAGAATGGCAGCGCTGTGTCTCGCCTACCTCCCACACTGATAGTTCAGTAAAGATGCACTGTAGCTGGTAGCCTAACCCCTGACCCCCACCTCCCGCTTCAATGCTCAGGCCTCTCATTTCTGCCACTCTTATTCCAATGATGAGGATGCCATGGGATGACAAAGTTCAGAGCGACTGACCGATCTCAGAGGTTATTTGGTGGAACACACCAGGACCCCTGACCTCTCATGGGGCTGTAGCAGATGAGAGCTCATCCTGCACCTCAAGGCTCCATGATAAGCCCGATCATCGGCAGGGCACGTTCAGCTCTCTGTCAGACAGGAGTCAGACATATCACTGAGGATGAGAGGAGCATCGCCCAGTCCTCAATGCAAACATCATCATTCTCCCACAGAGTCTGGCCAATAGCTTTACCGCTCTGCCCATGATTTTGGGCACAATCACGAAAACCTACTGCTGGCACCACATTACTAATGAGATGACATACCCCACGATGGGTGAGCGCCACACTCCGTAGTCCTGGTCGTCCCCAAACTGAGGGGCCACAAGAGCATCCCTAGCTCGTCCGCCCATGAGCCTTCTGCGGATTGTCCCTCGCCACTCTCCTCGACCTCCTCCTCATTTGAGGACCTGTGGTACTCCTCCATATCCTCCTCGTCCAGCTGGTCTCTCCTCTGCAACATCGAGATGTGGAGAGCGCAGCAGACCACAATAATGTGGTACACCCTCTGGGGGCTGGATCCTGGAACAATTCTACCAGACTGGAATGTAGCAAATATAACTCTTCAATCCAAAAAGGAGGGGAGCAGGAAATGGGAAACTATAGGCCAGTTAGCTTGACTTCTGTTGTGGGGAAAGTGTTAGAATTTATCGATAAGGAAGTTATATTTGTGAATTTTGAAAAATTCAAGATGATCGGGAAAAGTCAACATGGTTTTGTGAAAGGGAAATCATGTTTAACCAATTTATTGGAGTTCTTTGAAGGAGTAACATGTACTGTGGATAAATGTGAGCCAGTATATGTTCTGTTCTTGGATTTCCAAAAGGCATTAGATAAGGTGCCATATCACAGGTGTTGCAGAAAATAAGAGCTCCTTGTGCAGGAGGTAAAATACTAGCCTAGACAGAAGATTGGCTGCCTGGCAGAAAATAGAGAGTATGCATAAATGGGATGTGACGAGTGTAGTCCTGCAGGGGCCTGTGCTGGGTCCTCAAATTTTTACAATTTATATCAATGACTTAGATGGGAGGAGTGAAGGCAAGGTAGCTAAACTTGCAGATAACACAAAGATAGGCAGGAATGTATGCTGTGAAGAGGACATAAGGAAGTTGCAGACAGATATAGATAGGTTGAGTAAGTGGGAAAATATCTGGCAGATGGAGTATAATGTGGGAAAATGTGAAGTTGTTCACTCTGGCAGGAAGAATAAAAGAGCAGAGTATTACTTAAACGGAGAACGACATCAGGGAGGTCATTCTCCGACCCCCCCGCCGGGTCGGAGAATGGCCGTTGGCCGCCGTGAATCCCGCCCCCGCCCCCACCCCCGCCGAAGTCTCCGGTACCGGAGATTGGGCGGGGGCGGGAATCGGGCCGCGCCGGTTGGCGGGACCCCCCCCCCCGCTCAATTCTCTGGCCCGGATGGGCCGAAGTCCCGCCCAGAAATTGCCTGTCACGCCGGCGTAAATCAAAGCTGGTATTTACCGGCGGGACAAGGCAGCGTGGGCGGGCTCCGGGGTCCTGGGGGGGGGTGCGGGGCGATCTGACCCTGGGGGGTGCCCCCACGGTGGCCTGGCACGCGATCGGGGCCCACCGATCCGCGGGCGGGCCTGTGCCGTGGGGGCACTCTTTCCCTTCCGCCTCCGCCACGGTCTCCACCATGGCGGAGGTGGAAGAGACTCTCCCCACTGCGCATGTGCGGGAAACTGTCGGCGGCCACTGACGCTCCCGCGCATGCGCCGCATTTCCGCGCCAGCTGGCAGGGCAACAAAGGCCATTTCCGCCAGCTGGCGGGGCGGATATCCCTCCGGCGCCGGCCTAGCCCCTCAATGTTGGGGCTCGGCCCCCAAAGATGCGGAGCATTCCGCACCTTTGGGACGGCGCGATGCCCGTCTGATTGGCGCCGTTTTTGGCGCCAGTCGGCGGACATCGCGCCGTTGGGGGAGAATTTCGCCCCAGATTTCCAAAGTGCAGAGGGACCTAGGTATTCTCATGGCTGAGTCGCAAAACGTTAGTATGCAGACACAGCAAGTAATCAAAAAGGCTAATGGAATGCTATTCTTTAAAAAGAGAGGAATTGAACATAAAAATAAGGATGTTATGCTTCAGTCAGGACATTGGTAAGACTGCATCTTGAATACTGTGTGCAGTTTTGTTCTCCTTATTTAAAGACAAATGTAAATTTGTAAATGAAAGCAGTTCAGAGAAAGGTAATTCAATTCATACCTGGAAAGAACGGACTGTCTTACGAGGAGAGGTTGGACAGATTGGACTTGTCTCTACTGGACTGTAGAAGAGTGAGGGGTGACTTAATTAAAGTGGAATTCTCCATCGGCGGGATCCTCCGGTCCGCCTGCAGCGTACCCACGCCCGGGCATTTCCCAACCGTGTGGGGTGGCCACAATGGGAAACCCCATTGTCCGGCTGCGGGAAGGGAGAATCCAGCTGCTGGCAGGAGCGCGCTGCGTTGGAAAATACAGGTGGCAGATCGGAGAATCCTGCCTTATAAGATCCTGAACGGTATCAACAAGATGGGCGGGGAAAGGATGTTTCCCCTTGTGGGTGAGTCCAGAAAAAGGGGATACTGTTTTCAAACTGGGGATCATTACTTTCGGACAGAGATTAGGAAAATTATTTTCCCCTCAGGCGGTTGTGCGACTTTGAAGCTCAGTACCTCAGAAGGTGGTGGAGATGGGGTCACTGAATATTTTAAAGGTGGGAGTAGACAGATTCTTGTTAGGCAAGGGAATCGAAGATTATCAGGAGTAGATTATAGAATCACTACAGTGCAGAAGGAGACCACCCTGTTCATTAAGTCTGCATCGACCCTCTGAAAGACCATCCCACCAGGCCAATGACCCCACCCCATCCAGTAACCCCACCTAAGCTTTCTTTTGGACACTAAGGGACAATTTACCTAACCTGCACATCTTTGGCCTGTGGGAGGAAATCGGAGTACCCGGAGGAAACCCACACAGACACGGGGAGAACGGGCAAACTCCACGCAGACAATCACCCAAGGCTGGAATTGAACCCGGGTCCCTGCCGCTGTGAGGCAGCAGTGCTAACCAATGTGCCACCGTGCTGCCCATTTGGGAATGTGGAATTTGAAACATAAACAGATTAGCCATGATGGTATTGAGTGACGGAGCACGCCCGAGGGCCGAATGGCCTACTTCTGCTCCTACTGCGGCCGTTCGTAAGTGAATAGGTAAGAACGTTTACTGTCAACTACTGGAGGAGAAGCATCAGCCAACAATGAGCCACGCATCTGCCTTCAGGCAAAAACCACATGATGATGATGGTGACTAGAGGAGGACATGCCCCATGTTGACATGTGCATTGGCCTATCTGAAACCTAAACATCTTGGCATTGGGATGATTTAAAAGTCAGAAATGTGATACTTTATAAATACATAATTTAAAAATGCTCTTCCATAACTCAAATGTGCTCCCAGTGCTGCTGGGGAGGCATCTCCACTTTTCTTCCAGCGCTATAGTCCTCCGTTAAGCCTTGTTTAATTAACCCCTACTGTCTAACCACAGTTAACCTGAAGGCTGCGTTTGATATTCACTCCTTTGTGCGTGGACGACTGATTCGCAACATATTAACATTTTAGAGCTGCATGCATTTCCTGTTAACCTTTCCCATGATAAATGTCTATGTCCACATTTATAAAGGGAACTTGTCATATTTGTAATTACACTCTAACCCCAGTGGAGGTATTGCAAACTGACTGGCAGGATAGTGCAGTTACAGTGCGGCAAATTTACAAAGGCAGGCTCCACTCTAAATGCAGTGAAATAAATTTATAATCGAAGCATTTAAAATAAAGAACTTTAAAATGGGAGCTGTGTTAAGTCAACATGCCCTGGTCCAATTATCCACTCCCCTCCCTGCACCCCATTTGTCACCAGCCCTGTTTTACCGAAAGACTGAGGCCGGGACTTTCAATCCTCTGTCCATGTCAGAATGGAGGTGGGGGAATTTAAAACTGATAGGCGGGACCCAATGTTGTGTTTCCCAGCCTCATTCCCAGCATGGGAATTTTTAAGGCCCCAGGGTAAGGGTTCAGGTAGCGACCCTACTCCCATCAATCTGCCCTTGCCTACTCCATTGCATAACCGCTTGAAAGTTCCTAAAGTGTCCGACTCCACTATCACAGCAGGCAGTCCATTCTCCACTCTATCCACTCTCTGAGTAAAGAACCTATTCGGACATCCCTCCTATATCTCCCACCCCGAACCTTATAGTTATACCCCCTTGTAACAGCTACATCCACCCGAGGAAATAGTCTCTGAACGTCCACTCTATCTATCCCCCTCATCATCTTATAAACCTCTATTAAGTCGCCTCTCATCCTCCTTCGCTCCAATGAGAAAAGCCCTAGCTCCCTCAACCTTTCCTCAGAAGACCTACCCAGGCAGCATCCTGGTAAATCTCCTTTGCACCCTTTCCAATGCTTCCACATCCTTCCTACAATGAGGTGACCAGAACTGCACACAATACTCCAAATGTGGTCTCACCAGGGTCTTGTACAGTTGCAGCATAACCCCACGGCTCTTAAACTCAAGCCCCCTGCTAATAAACGCTAACACACTACAGGCCTTCTTCACGGCTCTATCCACTTGAGTGGCAACCTTCAGAGATCTGTTGACATGAACCCCAAGATCTCTCTGTTCCTCCACATTCCTCAGAACCCTGCCGTTGACCCTGTAATCCGCATTCAAATTTGTCCTACCAAAATGAATCACCTCGCACTTATCAGGGTTAAACTTGATCTGCCATTTTGTGGCCCAGCTCTGCATCCTATCAATGTCTCTTTGCAGCCTACAACAGCCCTCCACCTCATCCACTACTCCACCAATCTTGGTGTCATCAGCAAATTTACTGACCCACCCTTCAGCCCCCTCCTCCAAGTCATTTATAAAAATCACAAATAGCAGAGGACCCAGCACTGATCCCTGTGGTACACCGCTGGTAACTGGTCTCCAGTCTGAAAATTTTCCATCCACCACCATACTCTGTCTTCTATGTGATAGCCAGTTACTTATCCAATTGGCCAAATTTCCCTCTATCCCACACCTCCTTACTTTCTTCATGAGCCGACCATGGGGAACTTTATCAAACGCCTTACTGAAATCCATGTATACTACATCAACTGCTCTACCTTCATCTACACACTTAGTTACCTCCTCAAAGAATTCAATCAAATGTGTGAGGCAAGACTTACCCTTCACGAATCCCTGTTGACTATCCCGGATTAAGCTGCATCTTTCCAAATGGTCATTAATCCTATCCCTCAAGACCCTTTCCATTAACTTACCGAAGTAAGACTAATCGGCCTATAATTACTAGGGTCATTCCTATTCCCTTTCTTGAACAGAGGAACAACATTCACCACTCTCCAGTCCTCCGTGGACAGTGTGGACCCAAAGATCAAAGCCAAAGGCTCTGCAATCTCATCCCTTGCCTCCCAAAGAATCCTAGGATATATCCCATCTGGCCCAGGGGACTTGTCAACCCTCAGGTTTTTCAAAATTGCTAATACATCGCCCTCAGAACATCTACCTCCTCCAGATGGCCTACTCCTGTTCCTAGTTCTTATGTTCTTATGAATGGTGTGCCACCCTAACGGTCAACCGAGCACCAATCACATTCCGCTTAGACACTGGTGCCTCCGCCAATCTTATTGCATGGTCAGCCTTCCACACCTTGAAGGTTAAACCACCGATTCGGCCATCCCACTGTCAGCTGGTTAATTACAACGGGAACGTTATCCCGGCCATGGGGTCCTGCCAGCTCGAGGTTGCACACAATTCATACACAGCCACACTGTCTTTTGAGATAGTTGGATCCTCGAAGGACTCTCTGTTAGGCGCACAGGCGTGCAAGATCCTCCACCTCGTTCAGCGGGTACACACTCTGTCTCCAGAAGGCACGTCCGATTTCCCAGATGCAGAGTTTAGGGCGCAGCTCCACTCGCTCCTCACCCACAACCAGGAGGTTTTTGAGGGCATGGGCACACTGCCCTACACTTACAGAATACGGCTCAAACTGGACGCCACCCCAGTCATTCACGCACCTCGTAGAGTCCCAGCACCACTCAAGGACTGCCTCAAGCAGCAGCTGCAGGATCTGCAGGACCAAGGAGTGCTTTCGCGGGTCACGGAGCCTACGCCATGGGTCAGCTCCATGGTGTGCGTTAAAAAGCCCTCTGGCGAGCTCCAGATCTGCATCGACCCGAAAGACCTGAACAATAACATCATGAGGGAACACTGCCCCATACCCAAACGGGAAGAAATCACGAGCGAAATGGCACGGGTTAAAATTTTCACCAAGCTTGATGCCTCAAAGGGTTTTTGGCAGATTCAACTGGATCAGTGCAGCAGGAAGCTGTGCACTTTCAACACTCCCTTTGGCAGGTACTGCTACAATAGGATGCCGTTTGGCATTATCTCGGCATCCAAGGTGTTTCATCGAATCATGGAACAGATGATGGAGGGCATCGAAGGGGTACGCGTCTATGTTGACGACATCATCATCTGGTCACACCACGGGAGCACATCAGTCGTCTCCAGCGTGTCTTTGCACGGATACGAGATCACGGCCTGTGCCTCAACCGAGCCAAGTGCTCTTTTGGCCAGACTGAGCTAAAGTTTCTGGGGGACCACATATCCCGGTAAGGGGTGCGGCCGGATGCCGACAAAGTGGCAGCTATTGCAGCCATGCCGCAGCCGGCAGACAAGAAGGCAGTGTTACGCTTTCTCGGAATGTCAACTTCCTGGGGAAGTTTATTTCCAACCTTGCCTCACACACAACGGCTCTTCGCCACCTGGTCAAGAAGACAATGGAATTCCAGTGGCTGCCCGCACACCAGAAGGAATGGGAGGAGCTCAAGATCAAGCTCACCACAGCTCCGGTATTGGCGTTCTTCGACACTACTCGGGACACAAAGATCTCGACTGATGCCAGCCAGTCCGGCATTGGGGCGGTACTCCTGCAACGGGACGACACTGCATCATGGGCCCCGGTCGCCTATGCCTCGCGGGCCATGACCCCCACAGAACAGCGCTATGCGCAGATTGAAAAGGAGTGCCTGGGTTTGTTGACCGGCATCGACAAATTCCACGACTATGTGTATGGTCTTCCGCAGTTCACTGTGGAGACCGACCATCGCCCCCTGGTCGGCATAATTTAGAAGGACCTCAACGAGATGGCCCCTCGCCTCCGGCGCATTCTGTTCAAGCTCCGGAGGTGCGACTTCCAACTTGTCCACACCCCGGGAAAGGACCTCATCATCGCGGATGCCCTGTCCAAAGCAATAAGCACACTGCCCGAACCGGGGGGGTTCGTTTGTCAGGTCGACGCACAAGTAGCCTTCACATCGGCCAATCTGCCGGCTGCTGATGCACTTCTGGCCCACATTCGCCGTGTGACTGCGGCTGACCCCCTTCTACAACGTGTGATGCGCCACAGGACGGAAGGGTGGCTCAAGGGGCAGTGCCCACAATTCTACAATGTCCGGGACGACTTGACCGTCATTGACGGTGTCCTCCTAAAGTTGGACCGGATTGTGATCCCACACAGCATGCACCGGCTTGTCCTCGAACAATTGCACAAAGGCCATCTCGGGGTTGAAAAGTGCAGGTGGAGGGCCCGAGAAGCTGTGTACTGGCCGGGCATCAGTGACGACATCGCCAACATGGTGCTCAACTGCCCCACCTGCCAAAGGTTTCAGCCGGCGCAACCCCCTGAGACACTTCAGCCCCATGAGTTGGTAACATTTCCCTGGGCAAAGGTGGGTGTGGACCTCTTTCATGCGCTTGGCAGGGACTACGTCATCATAATTGACTATTTCTCCAATTATCCGGAGGTAATGCGCCTGCACGACTTGACATCATCAGCTGTCATCAGAGCATGCAAAGAAACCTTCGCTCGCCATGGAATTCCGCTCACCGTCATGTCTGACAACGGGCCCTGTTTTGCGAGCCAAGAATGGTCTTCTTTTGCCGCTTCATACGACTTCACACACGAGACGTCCAGTCCTTTGCATCTCCAGTCGAATGGCAAGGCGGAAAAGGGCGTCCATATCGTGAAGCGGCTCCTCTGCAAGGCTGCTGATGCCGGATCTGACTTCTGTTTAGCCCTGCTGGCCTATCGTTCGGCCCCACTGTCCGCGGGCCTCTCGCCAGCCCAGCTGTTGATGGGTCGCACCCTCAGGACTACTGTGCCGTCCATTCATGTTCCTAAACCCGACCATGCTCCAGTACTGCAGAGGATGTGACAGCAGCGTGCTCAGCAGAAGGTGGCACATGACGCTTGGGAAACTGATTTTCCTGCCCTGGCGCCTGGAGACAACGTCCGCATACACCTACCGGAGGGTGGCTTGTCGGCAACCGCCGAGGTTCTCCACTGCGTGGCTCCCCGCTCGTTCCTGGTTCGCATGCCTGATGGCTCCATTCGCCGGCGTAATCGGCGGGCCCTTCGGCTGCTTCCGCGCTCGCTCCGTGACCATGCACCGGTGCCACGCCCTCCTGTTGTCCCTGATGTTGACTTCGTGGAGCTTCCTGCCACTCTGCCTACTCCTCTCTCGCCCATGGCCAGGCCCATTCCTCAGCCGGTGGATCCTGGCCCACCCTTGAGGCGGTCAACCCGAATTTGTAGCCCACCTACTAGGCTGGACTTATGAGCCTGTTTGCACATTGGACTCACTGCATTGTTGTGCAACAATGTTAACGTGTTTCTTTCTTGTCGTTCCAGGAGTTCTCTTTCGATACTTGATGATTGCACTTGTTTTGTTTGTGGTACAACCTCGTTGCTCTGTTGCACCTGACACCTTCCTATGTATATAGTTTAGCCTCATGTACATGTTGTAAATATTGCACACACATACTCAGATGCACTCAGTACACACCAATATTTATTACCATGTAGGCACATATCCTTGTGAAAAGGGGGGATGTCATGATATCCACATTAACATATCATGGTGCAATCACACACACACTGATGGACAGGTAGTTGGACCAACCAACACACACACAACGTCGCAGCCAATCACCAGTGAGAGCACACGCACTATAAAACAGGGAACACCACAGTTCCCGCTCATTCTACCAGGAGATAGCCCAGAGCACAGAGCTCACAGCGTGCCACTCAGACATACACCATGTGCTGAGTGCCTCACTAAGATAGTGCACGGGCTGGGTCCACAGGTTAACTGGTGAAGTACAAACCACAGCCAGAAGTTAATAGTTATTATTGTACAGAATAATAAAACAGAGTTGTGCCATCTACAACCGTGTTGGTTCGTTTGTGCATCGGAACACCCAACACGACATTTTGTTCTGATACAGTTTGCTTTGTTATATTATTTGTTTACAAGCGAATAAAACAAGCTGGTCAAAATGTTTAGAGGAAACAGCATTCTTTTAATTTCTGTGCATACGTTGCCATAGTATCCAATCTCAGTCACACCATATCTGAACTCATGCTATATTCTTCTGGTTACATTCTGTGTATATGGAGTCACAACATAAAATCACTAGACAATGGGAGATTTACCCATTTTGCATTCAGTGATCATGGGCGAAATTCTCCTACCCGCCCCGCCACATTTCTGCCCCGACCGGCCGGCGGGAGTCTCCGTAACACCGGCCGGTCAATGGGGTTTCCCATTGTGGGGCAGCCCCACGCCGTCGGGAAACCCCCGGGCGCCGGCAAAACGGAGACTCCCGCCGGCGGAGAATGACGCCCTGTGTCTTTCGGAGGCAGTTACGAGTAATGGCATGCAGTGTGTATCTCTTTCTAATTTCTTCCATCAAAACCCAAAAAGCTTTTGCTTTTTGAAAATGTCAAATTCAGATTGATAGATTTTCGTTCGACAAGAGTATTGAGGATGATGACTGTACGGTAACCCAGTGGTGAGCACTGCTGTCTCGCAGAGCCAGGGACCCAGGTTTGATTCCGACCTCAGGTGACTGTCTGTGTGGAGTCTGTACATTCTCCCCTGTCTGCGTGGGTTTCCTCCGAGTGCTCCAGTTTCCTCCCACAGTCCAAAGATGTGCAGGTTAGGTGGATTGGCCATGTTAAATTGCCCCTAGGTGGGGTTATGAAAAAATGAAATGAAATGAAATGAAAATCGCTTATTGTCACAAGTAGGCTTCAAATGAAGTTACTGTGAAAAGCCCCTAGTCGCCACATTCCGGCGCCTGTTCGGGGAGGCTGGTACGGGAATCGAATCGTGCTGCTGGACTGCCTTGGTCTGCTTTAAAAGCCAGCGATTTAGCCCAGTGTGGAGATAGGGGCCGGGATTCTCCCCTACCCAGCGGGGCGGGGGAATCCGGCATAATGGAGTGGCGGGAACCACTCCGGCGTCGGGCCGCCCCAATGGTGCGGAATTCTCCGCACCTTTAGAGGCCAAGCCCTCACCTTGAGGGGCTAGGCCCGCAGCGGAGTGATTTCCGCCCCGCCGGCTGGCGGTAAAGGCCTTTGGTGCCATGCCAGCCGGCGCCGAAAGGACTTCGCCAGGAGATGCATGCGCAGGAGCGTCAGCGGACGCTCACGGCATCCCCGCGCATGCGCAGTGGAGGGCGTCTCTTCCGCCTCCGCCATAGTGGAGCCTGTGGCGAAGGGGGAAGAAAAAGAGTGCCCCCATGGCGTAGGCCCACCCGCCGATCGATGGGCCCCGATTGCGGGCCAGGCCACCATGGGGGCAACCCCCGGGGCCAGATCGCCCCCCCCCAGGACTCCGGAGCCCGCCCGCGCCGTCTGCCCCCGGCGGGGGGTTGGAGAATCGCGCCCAGGGTTTGGGATTGGTCCTCTTTCAGAGGGTCGTTGTAGACTCAATGGGCCGAATGGCCTCCTTCTGCACTGTAAGGATTCTATGATTCCATGACGGGCAAACAAACCACCCCATAGCCTTGACCTAGCTGCAGCCCACTCATGCTCCCGTGGTTCATCGCGTGCAGATCCCAATTCTATATTAACCTCCATGATATGTGTAGTGGCAATACCTAAGCTGGTGGCTGCATGTGTCAAATCAAGTGACGGAGCCTCTTCATTAGTGCTGTGCTGTTGCTTTTCCCATCATCTCTGGGCTTCTAAGGTTGGGCAGGCGCTAGTTCTTGGGTGTCTGAAAGAAACTCAGAAAGGGAAAATTTGTGCGAGAAAAGGTGGGAGACCCATGATCACACCTTCAGCAGCTTGTTCATCATGCCAGGAAACGGGATAAGGACTGCTGGGAGTTGAGAGAGGGCATAAAGTAAGAACATACTATCATCCTCAATGTTCATAGTGGCAAGATGACATAGGCTCCATCACTCCTGACCCCATGATGCTGAGGGCTATCTCCTCGCTAAGGCTCAAGAGATGCAGACAGATTAGCACCAAGCTGCTCTGCTCTGCCTCCTTCTATTGTCTACCATCTTGTCCTGCAAGAGAGAAAGGAGGATATCAGTGATAATCTAGCACTGTGTTTGGGAGGTGTGCCTGTCGTAGCTAAATGGCTGGAGATAGGTGGAGGCAGCGAGAGGTGTGTGTGAGGTCAGCAGCAATTGGTGGGTGCTTGAGGATATAATGGAGGATCTAAACCTTAGGCAAGAGTCCTGGTAACAGAGCCTAGAGCTGCTCAGTGAGCAGTACATTGGACAGCGTGCGGGATTGGTGTTGTGATGAGTAGGACATGCCATGGGAAGATACAATCACTGTGTTCATCATCTACATGAGGACGGTAGACATTTTGTGGCACTGTTGCCTGGTCCTTGGATCCAGACTGTGTGAGTTGACCTCCCTGACTACATTCTCCTACTGCCTTCTGAGGTGGTCCTTGAGGGTCTCCTGGTCCCCTTTGTTCATTTATTCATTCATAGAACGTGGGCATCACTGACAAGACCAGCATTTATTGCTCATCCCTAATTGCCCACGTGGAAGTGGTTCTGAACTGCCTCAATGAACCGCTGCAATCTATGTCTTGGCGTCGGTTTAGGGCAGTTGGCTGGACAGCTGGTTTTTGATGCAGGGTGAGGCCAACAGCATGTTCAATTCCTGTGCCGGCTAATTCATTAAAAAAAAAATTTAGAGTACCCAATTCATTTTTTCCAATTAAGGGGCAATTTAGCGTGGCCAATCCACCTACCCTGCACATCTTTGGGTTGTGGGGGTGAAACCCACGCAAACACGGGGAGAATGTGCAAACTCCACACGGACAGTGACCCAGAGCCGGGATCGAACCTGGGACCTCGGCGCCGTGAGACTGCAGTGCTAATCACTGCGCCATCGTGCTGCGCTGCTTGCCGGCTAATTCGCCATCTCAACCTTGTCACTTGCCTGACATGGGGTGATCCTCAGGTTAAATCACCGCCAGTCAGCTCTCCCCACAAAAGGGAAAGCAGCTTATGGTCTTGTGGGATTATGGTGACCTTACGGCATGCGGTGCAGGTACACCCACAGTGTTGTTAGGAAGTTTGTTCTTGGATTTTGACCCCAGCAGTGAAAGAACAGTGATATATTTCCAAATCAGGATGCCAAGTGGTTTGAAGGGGATCCTGAAGGTGGTGCCCTTGCCCGTCTCGATGGTAGACGTTGGGGGTATGGAAAGTGCTGTCAAAGGAGTCTTGGTGAGTCGCTGCTGTGCATCTTGTAGATGGTGCATACTGCTGTCACTGTGCATTGGTGGTGGAGGGAGTGAATGTTTGTGGATGGGGTGCCAATCAAGCGGGCTGGTGACGAGCTCCTTTGTGTTGGAGCTGCACTCATCAAGGCAAGGGGAGAGTATTCCACCACACTGGTGGACAGACTTTGGGGAGTCAGGAGATGAGTTACTTGCTGCAGAATTCCCAATCTTTATCCTGTTCTTGTAGCTATAGTATTTA
Organism: Scyliorhinus torazame; assembly: GCF_047496885.1. NCBI lineage: Eukaryota > Metazoa > Chordata > Chondrichthyes > Carcharhiniformes > Scyliorhinidae > Scyliorhinus > Scyliorhinus torazame. The sequence continues at coordinate 270,156,541 of NC_092712.1, read as the reverse complement.
TATGGCTGGCCCAGTTTTGGTCAAAAGCAACTCTCAGGACATTGGTAGTGGGGAATTCAGTGATGGTAATGCCAATGAATGTCAAGGGGAGTGGGTCAGATTTCACTTGTTGGGGACGGTCTTTGCCTGGTACTTGAGTGGACACAGTCTGCTTCAGTATCTGAGGAGTTGTGAATGGTGCTGAGCATTGTGCAGTCATCAAAGAACCATCAACACTTCTGACCTTACGATGGAGGGAAGGGCATTGATGAAGAGGCAGAAGGCAGTTATATCTAGGACATTAACCCGAGGAACTCTTGCAGCGATGTCCTGGAGCTGAGCTGATAGACCCTGCAACAACCACAACTATTCCCCTTTGTGTTAGTCGTTACTTCAACCAGTGGAGAGTTCCCCCCCACAAATCCCACTGACTCCAATTTTGCGAGGACTCCTTGATGTCACCATTCTGTCAAATGCTGCCTTGGTGTCAAGGGCAGTCACTCTCACCTCACTTCTTGAGATCAGCTCTTTGTCCATGCTTGTACCAAGGCTGTAATGAGGTCAGGAGCTGAGTGGCCCTGGAGGAACCCCAACTGAGCGTCTGTGAGCAAGTTATTGCTGTGCAAGTGTTGCTTGATAGCACTTTTGACAACACCTCCCATCACTTTGCTGATGATGGGGCAGTAATCCGTTGGATTGGATTTGTCCTGTGGGCGAGAGAAGGCCTCTCTTATTTCTTCAGTCTCTGTCACTCATCTTTTAAATTCCAGTGATATCACAAAGAGCAGCTGCCTTTTAGGAGGGACAGCCTGCCTTTAAGAAGAACAGTCAGGTTGTATTCCGCGATCTCCAAAGGATACCGTTTAGTCCCCTGCTAAAGGCAGAGGTAGTTAACAGTGTGAAGAGGACGCCAGCAGCTTGGAGCCCTCTTGGACCCACACAACTCTCCGGTGAATGAGCTGCGTCTCTGAGCTACTTACCTCCAATGCTACTGGAGGGGGAGACTCCACACAGTCCAAAATGGGCAAAACAAATTTTTCATTAGAATCACAGAGAATAGGGCAAGGTGATTTGACTCATCGTTCATGTACCAGCTCTCTGAAGGAACCACTGACTAATTCCAATCCTCTGTTTTTTAATTCTAATAGCTCATTAATTAGGCCATTCTGACTGTGTTACTGAACATGACGGAGGCTGGGGAGAGAAAAGAGGGAGAAATGATTGCTGCAACAAGTTTTAGAAAGGTAGATGCTGCACTGAAATCGTATTAATTGTGAATGAGGGACCTGGAATCTTCCTAACTTTAAAAACATGAAGGATTTAAATTGACTCGAGGTGGTATTCTCAAGAATATGTTGAAATGTATTTTCTACCTGCCAAAATCTTGCAAACACGTCCCCAGGATATCAAAAAGACAGGATAAGTGACATATGTATGATTATACTTTTGGCATTAAATATCTGATCGAGAGTCATGAAATGAATTAGATATGTAAAGCCTTTGCGGTAAATCTTGACTTTGTGTGATAGTTTAAAATGTGTGATTGTGAATTGGCAGCTCACCTTACTTCACTGGAAATAAAAATCCGGAGAGATGTAAAACATCACCAACTCACTCTCATTCAAGTTACATTATTACACTAAGTCAAGGTCGTCCCATTATGTTCGGATGCATGAAACGCTCCTGTGTGTAGTCAAGAGCAACTAGTATCCTGGCAAACCTAACAATGATATAAGTATGTTATTGGGCACAATAGGACCTGATAAAGGACGTGCGCTCTGAAGGCTTGTGGCCTTTTGTGTTAAATTCAGAAAGGCCAAATGTCGGTTCGGCCTCATTTGTTTCTGGGGCAACATTCTCCGGTATCGGCGCGATGTCCGCTGACTGGCGCCCAAAACGGCGCAAATCAGACGGGCATCGCGCCGCCCCAAAGGTGCGGAATTCTCCGCATCTTGAGGGGCCGAGCCCCAACCTTAAGGGGCTAGGCCCGCACCGGACTAATTTCCACCCCGCTAGCTGGGGGAAAAGGCCTTTGGTGCCCCGCCAGCTGGCGCGGAAATGGCTTTGCCGGACGGCGCATGCGCGGGAGCGTTAGCGGCTGCTGACGGCATTCCCGCGCATGCGCACTGGAGGGAGTCTCTTCCGCCTCCGCCATGGTGGAGACCGTGGCGAAGGCGGAAGGGAAAGAGTGCCCCCACGCCACAGGCCCGCCCGCGGATCGGTGGGCCCCGATCGTGGGTCAGGCCACCGTGGGGGCACCTCCCGGGACCAGATCGCCCCCCAGGACCCCGGAGCCCACCCGCGCCGCCTTGTCCCGCCGGTAAGGTAGGTGGTTTAATCTACGCCGGCGGGACAGGCATTTTAGCGGCGGGACTTCGGCCCATCCGGGCCGGAGAATCGCGGGGGGAGGGGGGGCCGCCAACCGGCGCAGCGCGATTCCCGCCCCCGCCGAATATCCGGTGCCGGAGAATTCGGCAACCGGCGGGGGCGGGGGGGGGGGGCGGAGAATCCCGCCCCAGGTCACTGAAAGTGAAGCAAAATTAGGCAACCAGTCTCTGGACTGAGGGAAGGTAGGTTCCTGGGCTGATGGGGTTTGGGGGGTGGGGGGAGGGGGGTGGTTTGCTGAAAGAGGCCTGAATCTGGAGGTGGAGGGGGGTGGGGGGAGGGGGGAGCTGATGGTGGTCAGGTAGGTGCTGGAGAGGGGAAAGTGCAGCAGTGCCTTAGTCTGGGTTTGCAGAGTTGGGGAGAAGTGCCTCCCCCACCACTCACAAAAAAGAACAGGAGACCTGAGCACACAATCTACGCTGACACTTCCACCCAGTACTGAGGGATTGCTGCACTGTCAGAGATGCCTTCGTGCATGCAAAACTTGAACTGAGGTCTCATTTGCCCTCTCATGTGGACATAAAAGACCCCATGGCACCAGGGCAGGTGTAAGAGTATTAGGTGCTTGAGGTGACCCTTCAGCCTTGTGCATCCCCCCCATCCCCACCCCTCACAATTAACTTTCAAAAATGAATATTTTGCACTGGCATAATTCAAACTTACGTATTTCTAATTACAGATATTTTTTACATGAAAAAGGAGGATATTATTATGCAGATTGTACATTTTCATTGTTCTGATATGCACTCGATGAAATGCACTTTATAATGTGTAATATAGCTCACATGATGCAATATGTGTTCTTGCAACAGTTACTAGATAATTTTATGCACAATTTACAGAACCAATAATCATTACTATGGAGTGGGCTAGATTGAATTATATTATTTGGTATTATTTCAGTATGGATTTCAGTAAGGCGTTTGATAAGGTTCCCCATGGTCGGCTCAAGAAGAAAGTAAGGAGGTGTGGGACAGAGGGAAATTTGGCCAATTGGATAAATAACAGGCTATCACATAGGAGACAGAGAGTGGTGGTGGATGGAAAATTTTCAGACTGGAGACCAGTTACCAGCGGTGTACCACAGGGATCAGTGCTGGGTCCTCTGCTCTTTGTGATTTTTATAAATGACTCGGAGGAGGGGGCTGAAGGGTGGGTCAGTAAATTTGCTGATGACACCAAGATTGGTGGAGTAGTGGATGAGGTGGAGGGCTGTTGTAGGCTGCAAAGAGACATTGATAGGATGCAGAGCTGGGCCACAAAATGGCAGATCGAGTTTAACCCTGATAAGTGCGAGGTGATTCAATTTGGTAGGACAAATTTGAATGCGGATTATAGGGTCAACGGCAGCGTTCTGAGGAATGTAGAGGAACAGAGAGATCTTGGGGTTCATGTCCACAGATCTCTGAAGGTTGCCACTCAAGTGGATAGAGCCGTGAAGAAGGCCTGTAGTGTGTTAGCGTTTATTAACAGGGGGCTTAATTTTAAGAGCCGTGGGGTTATATTGCAACTGTACAGGACCCTGGTGAGACCACATTTGGAGTATTGTGTGCCGTTCTGGTTACCTCACTATAGGAAGGATGTGGAAGCATTGGAAAGGGTGCAAAGGAGATTTACCAGGATGCTGCCTGGATTGGAGGGTAGGTCTTCTGAGGAAAGGTTGAGGGAGCTAGGGCTTTTCTCATTGGAGCGAAGGAGGATGAGAGGCGACTTAATAGAGGTTTATAAGATGATGAGGGGGATAGATAGAGTGGACGTTCAGAGACTATTTCCTCGGGTGGATGTAGCTGTTACAAGGGGGCATAACTATAAGATTCAGGATGGGAGATATAGGAGGCATGTCCGAGCTAGGTTCTTTACTAAGAGAGTGGTTAGGGTGGGGAATGGACTGCCTGCTGTGATAGTGGAGTCGGACACTAGGAACTTTCAAGCGGTTATTGGATAGGCACATGGAGCACACCAGAATGACAGGGAGTGGGATAGCTTGATCTTGGTTTCGACAAAGCTCGGCACAACATCGAGGGCCAAAGGGCCTGTTCTGTGCTGTACTGTTCTATGTTCTTTGTCCTATGTTCTATTTACTGGTTCACAGTTTTGGAATAGTCATATAGATGCACAATGCTGTTAAGTTGTTGTATAACGAGAATGAGAAAAACGAGAAAGAAATTTGAGGAAACACGGCTATGTAAATATATAGTAATCTATATGTAAGTGCAGGGGCGGAATTCTCTGATAATGGGGCTATGCCCCCAAGCCTGCGAGAAAGCGGGTGCGAACAGTATCTGCAGCTGCCACTCCGACTGCCCACCGGGTGGAACCATGAGTGAACCACGCCGGTGGAACTCGGCCAGTTGCCGGTGGAGAATTGCCGCGGGGGCCTCTTTCAATGGCCTCCGACCGGCGCCGCCGGTCTCCAGAGAATCACGCGAAGGCGTCAGACCTGATCGTGGGTCTGACGCCCCATTCTCCGCCCCCGCACCAAGCGCGATTGCAACGCGGAGGCTTAGAGAATCCCGGCCGATGTAAATCATTGGATCGAGATCTTTCATTCCCGCTGCTGAAGCCTAGTTGTTTACTTATGTAGTTTCCTGAATAGCTTCATTCAGTTTTTTGTTACCCCCTCCACCCCATACTTTGTTGCTTTAGATGACCTCTTAATTTGCCCAGTGCCCGCACCAGCCATGGGTAAGCAGGCTCCCACCATGTCCTGGCCAATGGTTATCTTTCAATCAGCATCACTAAACAGGCATTATCACATTGCTGTTTGGTGGGACCTTGTTGTGCTAACTGATTGCTACATTTCCCACACTACAATCATATTGCATTGGCTGGAGAGCACTTTGGGACATCTTGAGATTGCAAAAGACACATTGTCAACATAAGCTTCTTTCATAAAAGCTTCTCCTACCTGATGAGGGATGAGTTTTCTTACTTGTCGGGTGGGGTGGAAACTTCCCTCGATGCGATGAAATCATAAGTGCACTCTTTATGAAGACATCCTTCTGCAAGATGGTTTGGAATTATAGAAGGAGAAATTGGTATGAGGGGGTGGCACGGCAGCGCTGTGGTTAGCACTGCTGCCTCACAGCGCCGAGGGTCCGGGGTCAACCCCGGCCCTGGGTCACTGGCCGTGTGGAATTTGTTCATTCTCCCCGTGTCTGCGTGGGTCTCACCCCCACAACCCAGTCATGTGCAGGATTGGTGGATTGGCCATGCTAAATTGCCCCTTAATTTAAAAAAAAGAAATTGGTATGGGTTTTACACATTTTTCTGGTTTAAAATGGGTGTAAAAATGCCAATTTAACGGTGGTATTGCCCATCCAAACTGGACAAGGTTTGGTCCCATTGCTGAATCTGTGGGGCCCAAATTTAAGGTGTCCCAGGCAGTTGCTTAAAGCAAAAATTAGGCCACTTGAATATGTTAATTAAGAAGCTGACTCCTGTTTGACAGGCCCTCTGTGAAATTAGTCAGCGATTAGAAATTGGGTATCAAAAGGTACCAATCCCATTTCATGATCATGCAGAGTTGAGGGGTGCTCATGCCTACTTCACAGAGACAGATCACAACACTATTCTTTGGACATCCTGTGGGAGCACCCAGTGAACAGAAAAATGAGGTGAGAGGCAGAAGATAGATACCTTTCTAAAGAATAAAGGGATTCGGGGATATGGTGTACGGGCCGGAGAGTGGAGCTGAGTCCACAAAGATCAGCCATGATCTCATTAAATGGCGGAGCAGGCTCGAGGGGCCAGATGGCCTACTCCTGTTCCTAGTTCTTATGTTCTTATCTACCGCCCACCCCCCCCTCACTTTCTCATTGCCATTCCTCAGAACCACAACCACAGGAAAGGTCAGAAATCCCAGCGTAACATTAAAGAGGCAGAGACAAGCCCCATTTCATTTGCTAACTGTGGTGCCTTGGGCATCCTCGATTGCTCCTGTGTATCCGTAATACAATGTTCCTACCACACATGCAGGAAAGTGTTCAAAGTATGCCAGACACATCATTGAAATTTAAAAAAAAAAGATGAGATTAGGTTTACTGTTATCAAATGATGCATTCGCCTGTACTGAATAGGGCTGTTAATTACAAAACTAATAACACTGTAAATTAAATCAATTAGTGGATTATAAGAAGAAAGCTTCACTTTAATGCCTGTGAACTTTTTCATTTTTTGTGGCAGCCCCGTTATTTCCAGTGAAGCCTTATTGGCCTTCATAAATGTTGCATTTCAAACCTAATCTATTCATATGCAGAATAATGGGAGATAAAGCATCACAGTATGGCAATGCAGTTAAGCAAAGCATTCAAGATTATTTTCATTGTGTACAATGTAACAAGAATAAATAGGATTACTCAGGTGGTGGAACTATTTTCTCATGGCCATGCATCCATTAGTTTTGCTTGGCCGAACAGACTTAGTCCTTTTGTCATCCTCACATTTCCACTTATTCTCAGAATTGCTAAACCAAACACACAGAGGGGGAAGAAGATACCGAGCTATTGCAGTGGTTTTTTAAATCCTATTTTCCAGTCCGGCAGGGAGGGTTGGGATAGGCCCTAAACACTTCAAGTGAATGAAGAGATTCCTCACACAGCTGGTCTTTCCCCTATCCAATCCAGACGCTGGCTAGACTGGCTGGAGCCAGCACTCAAGAAACAGAGTGACACCTGCAATTTGACTTTTGAAACCCTCCAGGTGTGAAAAGCCTCTGGAATAAATCAGACAGTCTGAAAAAACATGTAAAGGTGCCACTCCCACAGCTGTACCTCACACAGGCGGAGTACACTCCTGAGGACAGTATAGGCCTTTTATTTGGATGTGTCAATCACCACGATGACAGCAAGCTACCCTCCTGAAAACCCATTACCAACACTCGTTCTCCTTTGACCACTCCAAGTGTCTTGAAAGAAAAAGCCAAATTTGATATCACAGCAAAGAAAGTTGGAGAAACTCATCAGGGGCGACATTCTCCGACCCCCCGCCGGGTCGGAGAATCGCCGGGGGCTGGCGTGAATCCCGCCCCCGCCTGTTGCCGAAGTCTCCGGCACCGGATATTCGGCGGGGGCGGGAATCGCACCGCGCCGGTTGGCGGGCCCCCCCGCTCAATTCTCCGGCCCAGGTGGGTCGAAGTCCCGCCGATAAATTGCCTGTCCCGCCGGCGCAAATTAACTCACCTACCTTACCGGCGGGACAAGGCGGCGCGGGCGGGCTCCAGGGTCCTGGGGGGGGCGCGGGGCGATCTGACCCTGGGGGGTGGCCCCACGGTGGCCTGGCCCGCGATCGGGGCCCACCGATCCGCGGGCGGGCCTGTGCCGTGGGGGCACTCTTTCCCTTCCGCCTCCGCCACGGCCTCCACCATGGCGGGGGTGGAAGAGACTCCCTCCACTGCGCATGCGTGGGAAACTGTCAGCGGCCGCTGACGCTCCCGCGCATGCGCCACCCGGAGATGTCATTTCCGCGCCAGCTGGCGGGGCAACAAAGGCCGTTTCCGCCAGCTGGCGGGACGGAATTTCCTCTGGCGTCGGCCTAGCCCCTCAATGTTGGGGCTCGGCCCCCAAAGATGCGGAGCATTCCGCACCTTTGGGGCGGCGCGATGCCCATCTGATTGGTGCCGTTTTGGGCGCCAGTCGGCGGACACCGCGCCGTTTCCGGAGAATTTCGCCCCTTGTCACACAGCATCCGTGGAGAGATGTGTTTTAAGTTGATGACCTTTTCGTTCTGATGAAAGGTCATAGACGTGACATGTTGGGTTGAGTTCTCCGCAGCACCGTGCCGAAATTGCGCTCCCAACCGGCCAAGTTCCCGACGGTGTGGCTCTAACCACATATTGTCAGTCGGGATGCTCGTGTGGCGGCTGCAGACTCAATCCGCAGCCGCCCTGGTGGGGAGGTGGGCGGATCAGACACCGGGGGGGTGGGCTGGGGGGGCCTTATAGGCGGCCGGGTTAATATATGCACGGTCAGATCATCGAGCGCACGGCCGATCGGGGGGCATCTAGGTTTTATGTGTGGCTCCGCAGTCCGAGTCTGCCATAGCGCTCGGCGCGGATGCAGGAGGCGCAATCCTCTTTGCCCGCTGATTATTACTGGTGTGATATTATCTACAGCAGAGATCTTGCAGTGCAGTAGTGATGGCCTTACCTCTGGGCCAGAATCTCTGGGTTAAAGTTCCACTTTAAGACTTGATTGCCACAAAACACGCTTGATAATGTGGACTTACAGATTGATTCTCAGCATGCAAATCAGTCCGAATATGCCTGATGGCAGGCAGTAAGGGTGGGAGAGTTTATTGATCGGCCATACTGCAGAAGAGAATGGGTGAGATTCTCCGGCCTCCCCGTGGCATGTTTCTTGGCGGTGACATATGACCTGCCGTTGGCCGGCAGTGGTATCTTCTGGTCCTGCCGCTGCCAATGGAATTTCCCATTGAATCCTCCTCACTCCTCCAGGAAACCCATGGCGGGGGTGCACCATCTGCGGGACCGGAAGATTGCGCCCAATGGCAAACCACAGCAGTACCTTGCAAGCGTAATCATGGACCAAAACAATGAAAGCCCCTCTGCACCACAAAGTTCAACAATCTCCATTTAAATAGTATACTGCTTTAATATTCTTGCTGCCAAAATAGGCCAGCTCATCTTTTCCCACATTATACTCCATCTGCCAAGTGGTTTCCCCACTCACTTAACCTGTCTATATCCCTTTGCATTCTGTCTACCTCCTTTTGAGAACTTACTTTCCTACTTGTCTTCGTGCCATCGACATAGAGAGCTACCATACATTCAGTCTCTTCTTCATCCAAATCATTGATACAGATTATCAATCTGAGACAGGACGTGATGCTGTCGCCCCCTGAGCCCAGTGTACAGCAGCAGCTTTTGGAAGTGAGACATACACACTCAGCCTTCCAGCTAACATCTGTACACAGTTTTATCTTCAAATAAAAAACCCAGATTATTGTTTTTCCAATCCCTTTCGTATGATTAGTGCACCGATATCAAATTTGAAGATTTGATTGAGAAGTGTACAAGCCACAACTCTTCACTCCCAGCAGAAGAACAACTGGTGTTGAAGTGAAATGAATATCATGTACTAACTAAATCATGTGTAAGTGATTTTTCTGCACTGTCAGAATCCACCACATTGTACCTTCACTTGGGGACGTCACAGCAGCCAACAGGCACTGGGTCTGAGTAAGATTGCTGAAGTCTTAATCAGTGTAAATGTACCCACTGTGACGGCAATGCGGGAACAGAGATTAAATAGCCAACTCTGGGAGACCTAGCTTTAAGCAGAGTTCCATAGCGGGAGGAATCCATTGCTGCTGATCGCTGTCCCTGCTGGAGGTTCAGAAAGATTAACACACTGCAGTTTGGGCTGGGGAAGAAGAGTCCATCCAGAAACAGCTGCCAACATTCTTTTTATTATTCATTTACGGGCTGTGGATATCGCTGGTTAGGTCAGCATTTGTTGCCCATCTCTAGTTACCCTTCAGAATGTGATGGTGAGCTGCCTTCTTGAACTGCTGCAGTCCTTGAGGTGTAGGTGCACACACTGTGCTGTTAGGGAGGGTGCACCAGGATCTAGCCCCAGCGACAGTGAAGGAGCGGCGATGTATTTCCAAGTCACGGCGGTGAGTGACTTGAAGGAGAACCTCCAGGTTGTGGGATCAGTGCCCACTGATCCGAGGGCAGGCCTGTGCTGTGGGGGCACTCTTTTCCTTCCGCCTCGGCCATAGCCTCCGCAATGGCCAACGCGGAAGTGACATCCCTCCCCTGTGCATGCGGGGGGGAGGACGTCAGCAGCCGCTGACGCTCCCGCGCATGCCCAGACTTCTGCCGGCTGGCGGAGTCCCTTCAGCCCCAGCTGGCGTGTCGCCAAAGACCTTTCCCGCCGGTCGGCGGTGCGCCAACCACTCCGGCGCGTGCCTAGCCCCTCAAGGTGGAGAAATCCGCAGCTTTGGGGCGGCCCGATGCCGGAGTAGTTCCCGCCACTCCATCCCGCTGAGACCCCCCGCCCCGCCGGGTAGGGGAGAATCCCAGCTCTGGGGCGAAATTCTCCCGAAACGGCGCGATGTCCGCCGACTGGCGCCCAATACGGCGCCAATCAGACGGGCATCGCGCCGCCCCAAAGGTGAGGAATGCTCCGCATCTTTGGGGGCCGAGCCCCAACATTGAGGGGCTAGGCCGACGCCGGAGGGATTTCCGCCCCGCCAGCTGGCGGAAACGGCCTTTGTTGCCCCGCCAGCTGGCACGGAAATGACATCTCGGGGCGGCGCATGCGCGGGAGCGTCAGCGACCGCTGACAGTTTCCCGCGCATGCGCAGTGGAGAGAGTCTCTTCCGCCTCCGCCATGGTGGAGACCGTGGCGGAGGCGGAAGGGAAAGAGTGCCCCCACGGCACAGGCCTGCCCGCGGATCGGTGGGCCCTGATCACGGGCCAGGCCACCGTGGGGGCACCCCCCGGGGCCAGATCGCCCCGCGTCCCTCCCAGGACCCCGGGGCCCGCCCACGCTGCCTTGTCCCGCCGTTCAAAAGGTGTTTTAATCCACGCCGGCGGGACAGGCAATTTATCGGCAGGACTTCGGCCCATCCGGGCCGGAGAACCCAGCGGGGGGGCCCGCCAACCGGCGCGGGCCGATTCCCGCCCCCACCGAATATCCGGTACCGGAGACTTCGGCAACCGGCGGGGGCGGGATTCACGGCGGCCAACGGCCATTCTCCGACCCGCTGGGGGGTCGGAGAATGACGCCCAAGAAGTCAAAGCACGAGCTGAAAGCAAAGCTTGATGTGAAATTACGGGAGCGATTCTCCCAAATGGAGCCCAAGTGTTTCGTGCCATCGTGAACGCCGTCGCATTTCACGACGGCGCAAACCGGGCCCGGGTACAACCTATTCTGTCCCCCACAGGGGGTCAGCACGGCGCTGGAACGGTTCACGCCACTCCAGCCACCTTTCCCAGTGCCAAATGGGCGCTGCGCCAACCCGCGCATGCGCAGTTGGTCCGCGCCAACATGCGCATGTGCAGGGGACTTCTTTAGTGTGCCGGCCCCGACTCAACATGGTGTCGGTGTTCAGGGGCCGGCTGCGCAGGGAAGTAGGCCCGGGATGGGAGAGGCCGGGCCGCCGATCGGTGGGCCCCGATCACGGGCCAGACCCCATCGGAGGCCGTCCCCCCCCCCCGGTGAAGGAGGGCCCCCCCCGCCTCCCACATGCCGCCCCCCGACCATTCGCGCAGAGATACCGCCGGCAGCGACCAGGGGTGAATGGCACCAGTGGGACTCTGTCATATCCACGCGGCCGCTCAGCCCATCCGGGCTGGAGAATCGGCGGCCCCGCCGATATCAGCGGCCCGTGGCCGGCACCGCGCCAAACATGCCAGCGCAAATGGCGCCGATTCTCTGCACCTCGGAGAATCGCGCGCCGCGTTGGGGCGTCGTGGCGCCTTTGCGGCAATTCTCCGGCCCGGCGCGGGGCTCGGAGAATCGCCCCCAAGGTGTCTCTCCAGAAAGCCTGCTGCCTGTGAGTACTGCATGTTCTAAACTACGGGGACCCTGAATGAATGAGTCGACAATGAAGGCCAATACTGGCTGAAAATGAAAGACTTTAATTAGCAAGCTTACTGTGAAGAAAGTGCGCGGAAGAACCACCATCTGAAGCAAAGGTTATTATCTTTTGACCTTCATTGTTATTATTTTTATCCCTTTCCACCCCTCTAGTTTGTCTGTCTCGTGAGTGTGGGTAGTGGGTGGTAGCTAAAGTTGGCAGTAAGTATTAGCTTGTCATTAACTAGTTGAATTTACTGCCTATTTCATGATAGGCCTTGTTATAAATAAACAGTAATTGTGTTTGCACTTACACATCTGGTGACTGTAATTATTGGACAGCCAAGGGCTAACGACTTTGGATATTTTTCTGAAAATTATTAGTTAATTCACTTGTGTTGTGATTCTGGGGCATGTGGGGCTGGAATTGACCGGGCACTAGCCCGGGGTGTCGTAGCAGCCGGCCTCACTAATTATGCAGTCGAGGGTTTCCCAACGTCTCTGCAGTGAGGAGGCTGAATGGCGTATGCCTCGCTATCATATTGGGGTACCATATTTAAAAGGCGCCCAGCCATCAGAGTTAACCCTTGATAAAGGAGGTGATGGGCTGCCGATCACAGGGATCTCCACCCCAGATTCCATGATGCGTCCTTGGAAGTCCTTCTCAATGCAGTGGAGGCCAGAGGATAAAAGGAGGAGACCAAGTCGCCACACCAACCCTGCATTGGAGGAAGCCTCCAGCAGCATCAGTGCCCAGGACCTCCACCAGAGAACTGCCCTGCGTTGCTGCCGATGCTGCCCCAGAACCCTTGTGGACAACGAACAGTCAAATGGCCCAAAATCCAGTGGATTTTGTAAGATTGGATGCATGGGAAATATACATGAAACCCAATTATTCTCAACCCACCATCGACCTTTGCACAGGAAAGGCAGAGAGATGAAAGGGAGGGGGCTGGCCTAGCCTCAAGAACCTCACTGAATTCAACGAGCTGGCAGCCCAGCTAGCTGAGGAGGAAACAAACTGAGACTGCAGTGATGGAGAGGTTGGTAGACAGTCTCCATCCATTAAGGATCCATGCATGTTACATGGAAACCTAAGAGTCATCTGCTCCTCCATGTTGGAATCAGCTCATGCAGTCAGTCACTTCCTCTGCTCTCCCTTACAGGTGCTAGCTGCAAAGAACCATCACCTTTTCCAATATTAATGTTGGATCCCGTGAAGCAGGCTGAGGGGGACACGTTCATGTTTGTGTGTATGTGAATGAATTCATTTCAACTGAAGACAATCAGACTGTATGGTTTAAATAATCAAAGGGTTACGTGTAAAAGCAGACATTTTGAAGTGGGGATGAGCAAAACTAGATTGAATTCAAGTAAAAAGAAGGATGGAAATTTGCGTGAGGAAATAAAATAGGTTTGTTTGTTGAATTTCAAAGTGAAACAAAAGGAAGGTTTAAAACTAGTAAAGAGCATAAATGAATAAAGTAATGTTATTAAGTGTATTTTCCTAAATGTAATGGCCATAAAGGCAACATGAAATATTTTTATATTCTGGAAAAGCTAACATCCAAAGAAATTTAAGATGAATGGGTTTAAAGATGAAAGAGAAAAAAAACATATTTAAGGAAAGATTGAAAACTGTGTTAGGAGGAGTGGCTTTGTGATATCCTGAAGTGTGTGCTGTGCTTGGACAGACATGCGTAGTGAGCAGCCTCAACCACGCCATAGAAATGTTTATTCCGACTTACGGTGACGGCGGGCGGGAGGCAGCCGCACATTGGAGGGCTCCCGTTCGGGAACGGCATTTTCGGGGTTTAACTCCCGGTCCCAGGGGCAACGGAGACGGCTAAAGCAGGGAGAAGGCACAGTGAAGGGAAATGTTGAAAATAAGTTTAAAAACGGCCATGAAAAAAGCGGCTGAAAGTCCATCGGGGAGTGGAAAGGTCACCGCGGGGACGGCAAGAAAAGTGGAGGCTGGGGCACCAGGGGAGACGCATTGCCCACGGCTGAAGAAATGACTAAGGTGATGGCCGCGGAACTCGAAAGGCAGTTCACAAAACACATGGAGGCGATGAGGAAGGAGATGGGGGAGGTATTGAAAGTGCTGGTGGAGGAGGCGATTGCCCTGGTGAGGGCGCCGGTATTGAGCGCAGTGGCGGAGGTGCGGGAGCAAGGCGAGGGGCTGAAGGAAGTGGAAGAGACATTAGTGCAGCACAGTGATCAACTTACCTCCATGGGGAAGGAGTTGCGGAGGGTGATAGAGATCAACAAGGGTCTGCGAGCCAAAATGGACGACTTGGAAAACAGATCCAGGCGACAGAATCTGAGGATTGTGGGTCTGCCCGAAGGGGTGGAAGGCCCGAGGCCGACTGAGTATTTTGCCGCGATGCTGGCGAAGCTGTTGGGCCTCATTACGCTCGCGCCCAAGCGTAACGAGACTGGTGAATATCAGGAGAGGCCAAGAACAGGAACAGTTTGCAATGCAACTACCGCGCTCCCATAGGCAAATTCGGAATGCCGCCATAGCGTGGCGAGAAACCAATTATCACCACTAAGGGCCCATTTCCATGCAATTAACGAGAGCCACCCCTCATACAACGGCCTCCTGTCATTCACCGACCTACCCTGCAAGTGCTCACGCTGGCGTCGATTGGGACTCCTTTTTAAAATCATGAACCTGAAGGAAGGGCTTCTGTGGGGAGCCGAGGTGGGGAGTAGCAATCTTTGCGCACAGGCAAAGAGACCGGGGGTGCTGCCATGCCAGTCCAGTGCCCGGCGGAGGGTGGGGGACCCTGTGCTGGGGTGGGAACGCCATGGGAGAGTAGGGGGGTGGGGCTGGGGGTGGCAACTGGGGGGGTAGCAACGCTCGCGGCACCACCTTGCCAACCCTTGGATCCCAGGTTCATGCCGGGGGCAACCTCTATCCATGCCCATCTGCCCCACTGATCACCCATAACCCACACCGACTGCTGAGGCCTCTGGCTGCGCGGATGAAGGCTATCGCTATTAGGGAACTGGCAATTGTGGTTATAGATTTAGAACAGTACAGCTCAGTACAGGCCCTGATCGCGGGCCAGGCCACCGTGGGGGCCCCCCCAGGACCCCGGAGCCCGCCCGCGCCGCCTTGTCCCGCCAGTAAGGTAGGTGTTTAATCTACGCCGGCGGGACAGGCATTTTAGGAGTGGGACTTCAGCCCATCCGGGCCGGAGAATCGTAGGGGGGGGGGGTGGGGTGCGCCAGCCGGCGCGGCACGATTCCCACCCCCGCCGAATATCCGGTGCCGGAGAATTGGGCAACCGGCGGGGTGCGGGATTCACGCCAGCCCCCGGCGATTCTCCGACCCGGCGGCGGGTCGAAGAATCTCGCCCCAGAGGTCCCAGAACAGGGGCGAAATTCTCCACCAACGGCGCGATGTCCGCCGACTGGCGCCAAAAACGGCGCCAATCAGACGGGCATCGCGCCGGCCCAAAGGTGCGGAATGCTCCGCATCTTTGGCGGCCTAGCCCCAACATTGAGGGGCTAGGCCGACGCCGGAGGGATTTCCGCCCCGCCAGCTGGCGGAAATGGCGTTTGTTGCCCCGCCAGCTGGCGCGGAAATGCGGCGCATGCACGGGAGCGTCGGCGGCCGCTGACAGTTTCCCGGCTCATGCGCGGGAGCGTCAGCGGGCGCCGACAGTTTCCCGCGCATGCGCAGTGGGGAGAGTCTCTTCCGCCTCCGCCATGGTGGAGGCCGTGGTGGAGGCGGAAGGGAAAGAGTGCCCCCACGCCACAGGCCCGCCCGCGGATCGGTGGGCCCCGATCGCGGGCCAGGCCACCGTGGGGGCACCCCCCGGGGTCAGATCGCCCCGTGCCCCCCCCCCCAGGACCCCGGAGCCCGCCCACGCCGCCTGGTCCCGCCGGTAAATACCAGGTTTGATTTACGCCGGCGGGACAGGCAATTTCTGGGCAGGACTTCAGCCCATCCAGGCCGAAGAATTGAGCAGGGGGTCCCGCCAACCGGCGCGGCCCGATTCCCGCCCCCTCCCAATCACCGGTACCGGAGACTTCGGCGGGGGCGGGGGCGGGATTCACGGCGGCCAATGGCCATTCTCCGACCCGGCGGGGGGGTCGGAGAATGACGCCCCAGATCTCTGCAGGACATCACTGGTGACCGACCTCCAGGCGGGATACTTTCCATCCACTACCACTCGCTGTCTTCTTTCGGCCAGCCAATTCTGTATCCAGACAGCCAAATTTCCCTGTATCCCATGCCCCCTAAATTTCTGAATGAGCTTCCATGGGGAACCTTATCAAATGCCTTACTGAAATCCATATACACCACATCCACTGCCCGACCTTCATCAATGTGTCTTGTCACATCCTCAAAGAATTCAATGAGGCTTGTGAGGCATGACCTGCCTCTCACAAAACCATGTGACTATCTTTAATCAAACTATGTTTCTCCAAATAACATAAATCCTATCTCTCAGAATCCTTTCCAGTATTTTGCTCACCACAGATGTAAGACTGACTGGTCTGTAATTCCCAGGGATTTCCCTATTCCTTTTCTTGAACAGGGGGACAACATTCGCCTCCCTCCAATCATCCGGTACTACTCCAGTGGAGAGTGAGGATGCAAAGATCATCGGCAACGGCGCAGCAATCTCCTCCCTCGCTTCCCGTAGTAAGCTTGGGTATATCCCGTCAGGCCCAGGGGACTTAACTATCCTGATGCTTTTCAAAATTTCCAACACATCTTCTTTCTTAATATCAACCTGTTCGAGCCTATTAACCTGGTTCACGCTGTTCTCATGAGCAACAAGATCCCTCTCTCTAGTCAATACTGAAGCAAAATATTCATTTAGGGCCTCCCCCATCTCCTCAGACTCTCGGCACAAGTTCCCTCCACTATCCCTGATCGGCCCGACTCTCATTCTGATCATCCTCTTATTTCTCACATAAGTGTAGAACGCCTATGGTTTTCCCCTGATCTTAACCAGGGAAATACCAGGGCTTCCTCATGCCCCCTTCTAGCTCTCCTAAGTCCATTTTTGAGTTCCTTCTTGACTACCTTGTAACCCACTAGAGCCATGCCAGATCCTTCCTTCCTCAACCTTACGTAAGCTTCCTTCTTCCTCTTGACTAGAAGCTCCACTTCTCTTGTCAGCCAAGGCTCCATCACCTTACCATTCCTTCCTTGTCTCAGTGGGACAAAACTATCCCGCACTCGCAGCAAATGCTCCTTAAACAACCCTCACATTACTGTTGTGCATTTCCCTGAGAACATCTATTCCCAATTTATGCTCCCCAGCTCCTGTCTAAGAGCACTTGACACATGCCAAGTGGGTTCCCGTGGTAGGCGGGCCATGTAGCATGTTGGAGTCATTGCCTAGCATTCCAATCAAACCTTAATGCCTGGGCACTGTGTGGGAGTCAACACCACATAGACAGCAGCCAACATCCAGTCACCCAGGGGATGGCGCACAAGTCCCAGGACATGACCACGGCTGGAAGATGGGTTAGTGCTATGGGGAGAGGGTGGTCGCCTGGAGAGACAGGCAAAGGGTCCAGGGGAGGTCATCCTGCATCATGGATGAAAGTGACAGAGGCATCATAATGTTTGTGCAAAAAATTGTTCAATGTGCTGTATAATACCCCATTCCAACCCCCAACCTCCCAGCCCCCAACCCCTCCCATCCCCTACCTAACCCCTCCCCCTACCCCGGTGCCCTCACTGATCCTCAACGTGCTTGGACCTCCTAGATCTACCACTACTTCTTGGTATTTCCCCAGGGTGCACACCTGAGGCGGGGGTAGCCAGCTGCCTACCACGTCCCGTGGCCTTCAATGCCCCTGGCGGGTGTCCACTGGGGGCTCTGGGGCCGGAAGGCCCCGACTCACCTGTCAGCGGCACATGCACAGCATGCCGCCTTGTCCTGTGTGCTGACCCCGAGACACAGCCTCATCAGACGGGTGGAAAACTCGGGAGTTGGTGACCACCGTCAGGCCCCATGGGTCGGGCCTGGGTTTGCACACAACGCCCCCTCCTCCCGCTCGGTGCCCATAGGAGTTCACCTTGGGATGGAGGGGCAGCTGGTTCGAGCCCGGTTGCCTCGGCATCATCTGGCTCTGCTAGTCCTGGCGGCTCCCTATGGTCTGCACCATCATGTCGACGCCCGCGGCGATGCCTCTCACTGACTGGGACGCATTCCCCCAGTGACTGGGCCATGCTCTGCAGTCCCTCAGCCATGCCCACCTGCGACTGGGACAAGCTCCGCAGCACCTCGACCATTCCCATCTGAGAGCGGAACATGTCCCGCAGAACCCCATCAAAGTCGGCCTGGTACTGAGTGACATCTCCCAGTGCGGCAGACATACTGCCGGCACCCTCAGCCATGGTCGTCACTGACTGAGCGACGCCTTGGACATCTTCACTTATGCTGCCACGTTATGCACAAGGCTCTCCACTGCAGTCGGCACGCTGGCAGTGTGGGCCTCAGTGCCACTCATTGCTGACACCATCTCCTGCGCCCGTAGCCTGTGGGACTCCTCCAATTGGCCATGGATCTGCTGGAGTGACGCTGACATCTCCCTCTGAATGTCCCGGCTGCTTCTTAATGGCTCCATCAGCTCCGGGAAACTCTGTGCCAGGGGCGCAGAATCAGGCTGTACCCCAGCTGGGTCCTGGGATCCAGCAGACCTCCGACTGCTGCCTCACCTGGGGCTTCCTGCCTCCACCAGATGTACACCAGGAGCAGTGTGGTGTTCATCAGATTGTGTCCCAGAAGCCTGTCTGCCAGCATTTCCCACCGAGGTGTATCTGCGTTGGTGAAGGGTGGGGATGACAGCTGTGCAGACAGGGTGGCATCCTCGGAGCTCTCCTCCGAGGTGCTGTCCTCGGAGTCAGGAAAGGGGACTGCCCAGGATGGTCCAGCACCGTCAGCTGCAGGACCTAAGGGAGAATGGACTTGTGGTCCCTGGGAGGGATGGGTCAGTCAGTAAGGCAATCACTACTCACGTTTGACAGGTCCTGCGGGTGGAGCCCAGTGGTCCCTCACCTCTGCGGCATCCGCCAGCCTCCGCATGGGTGACCGCATGGGTGGATGGAGGGAATACGGAAGGGGGAGGGGGATGGAGGGAGGGTTGTGACTCGCCTGGGGGAATGCTCCCTTGGAGGGTTGGAGGTGAGATTGGTGTCTACTCACTCGTGCTGCCCGATGTAGAACGTTCACCTTTTTCCAACACTGGAGGCAAGTTCTCTTGGCCACACTGCCCGAGCTGACTGGTGTTGCCACCTCATCCCAGGCAGCACTGGCAGCCTTGTGGCTTACCCTCTGGGACCCTTGGGGTTACTGGACATCCCTCCTGTACTCCACCACATCCAGGAGCCTCCCCGGGTCAGTATCCCTGAATCTTGGGGCCGGTCTCCTCGGCACCGTTGTTGCGAGCTAGCTGGGGTTGGCTGAGCAAGTGCAGCCTAAGTGATGCTCGAACGTGTTACAGGGCAGCGAGTGTGCGCGGTCACGGTGAATTAGCAAGCCCGTGAGGCCTCATTGAGGGAGCCAATTAACGTTGAATAGTGTTGCCAGCCTCACCGTGCCGAGTGCCAGGAAACACGCGGCAATCCCTTCGCTACAGCACTTGGAAATTGTTCCGGAGAATTGCGCCCTCTGTTGTTAGACTAAGTGTCAAACTTTCGGGAGAGATTAACTGGAGCTCGTGAGCTGGCCAGGAAACATTTGAAATGGCACAACATGTGATGGAAACAGGCGGGTGAGAAAGCAGTAGTATCGTTACCAATGACAGGTGAACTATTAAAAGCAAGATGTAGTGGACCTCATCAAATTGAAAGGAAATGCCAGATAGAAGGAAATTCGGGGTGTGTCATGTTAATATGCTCAAAAGATATTTTGATAAAGAAGGAATGAAGGAGCAGGTGTTAGTCGTTGTAATTTAGGGAGAAGAGATATATTCAGATAATTCTGAATTTGACATTCCTCAAATTAGATTGGATAATGAGGAAGTAATAGAAAATTGGGTTAAAATACTGAGTTACCTTCCGGCTAGAGGAATATCAAAATGAGCTAAAAGAGTTATTACAGTGAGATAGAGCTGTATGTGGGAATAAATTGGGAAGTACAAAAGTAATTATGTTTAATGTAGATGTAGGAAATGCTATTCCAATTAAATACTCTACTAGGAGGACCACGGCAGTATAAAACCCCGTCCTAGGTGCAGGTCAGGGAAGGAGGCTCTTAGGGGTGTGGAGGAGTATTCGAATTGTATTCAAATAAACCATGTTTGTAATTTTCACTATTCTCTCTGCGTTCTATTTGTCGTGGATTCAACAAAATACTAATTTGAAAGGTTGGAAGCTAGGGGGGCAATTAAACCATTGTAAAAGCTTGGGATAATGGAATTTTGTTTTGATTAAGGAGTTCCCTGTGGAATTAATTAGATTTCAGCTTGGTAAGGTGATGTCGCTGCTGGATGGTGCTAAGGCATCAGGTATTTTTACGGAAAGCAGGTCAGTTCTGATCTGAATGAAGCTGTGACCAGAAGTGAAGTAGTTTTACTCTCACTGCAGTTTGGTTAAAAGAGATTGACAGTGTATAAAGCAGTGCAGACTTGTCTGAGAACAAGAGGGAGCTGAAACAAGCTGAGAAACAGCTTGAAGAAACACAGCCAAAGTTTCTGCATGGGTCTGACAGGAGTCAGATCTTTTCTTTAAAGCAGTGTCAAAAGATCTCTCTTTCTCGAAGAACATCTCTGTAAAGCAAGTATTCCTTTGTACCATTGGTAGTTAAGGTGGATTGAGAGCTGATACATTTTTTCTTATTTAAGAGGGAATAAAGATAACAGTTAAGGGTATTGTATTCACTGTATTGAGTAATATTGTTTAATGGGTAATTGTAAGCTATTTTCTGATATGATGTTAAAGATTTTAATACTGCGTAAATGCTAAAGTTTGCTTTAATATACCATATCCCCATTTATTTGTGTAATCACTCCTGGAGTGAGGTATCCTTTCCTCATAGTCTTACAAGATTACAATAGAATATTAGGGTTTCTGTTCAGTATCTTAGCCACTGTTGGGGTTTGATCTGGGATTGTAATAAAATACAAATTTCAAATTGTTGTAATAGCTTGACCAAGGCTCCCTTTCGAATTTGGTCAGCCTAGAAATTACCACTTGCCACATCAAAGCACAGCAGGAAGAGAGCAAGGGAACAAGAGAGATCATGTTCAGCACTTCAACCACACCACAGAGAACTAACAACATTGGGGAGAAGGAAGAATGTGCACCTGTAGAGGCATCACAACAGTCACCTGCACCCTCCACCAGCCCAGGGACACACCTCAACGGTGCTAGATGTAGTTCAGGCTGGGTCTCACATTCTGGTGGTCACCACATGGGCTCATGTCTACAGCAGGAGGAGGCAGGATCAGCCAAGCTCGCCGACGTGCAGAGGACTCATTGGAAAGAGACATCTGCGGCATGCAAGTCGGATGACAAGATCCTAGGATGCACCATCCACAAGATGCTGGGGAAGCTGTAAGAGGTAGGGGAACACCGGTTGGAGTCCCTCAACAGAGTGGCATGCTGGGCGGAGGAGACTGGTGGACGCCGTGGAGAAGCTCGTCCAGCTAGCCAACAGAAGAATTGAGCTTTTCATGGTATATGCCTCAGTGAAAAGCATTCCAAAATAACCTTTTGGAACAACCAAAGGTTGCAGTGTAGAAGTACTACTGCAAAGACGATGCACATATGAAACCATACTATGAGATAGAAAGAGTCTACAGGACATGTGTAATTCATCCACCATTGGTATAATGGTCAACCTCGGAAAACCTACTAATAAATACAGGCAGTGTGGCCTCATACATGCACCCACAATTTGCATGTTTTTTAACGATGTATGCAATGCGTGTGGTACTAGAGAGAATGGAAGCAACAGTGCAGAAAGTAATGGCCAGAATGAATATTCTGGCATCATGAGTATTCTTAACCAGAGGCAAGACAGGCACAACACTCAATCAACCAAGAAAACATAACAGACCTATCCAACATGTCTAGCCAAGCTATAGAGTCAGGTGATGAGCATCGACACAAAGTGAGCAGATGGTGAACATCAAAGAATGTATTAGCACGGTGGTACCAACCAGATTATTGCCACCATCCAGATTATTTGTCCACAGATGCAGTATCAGCACATATTGTGTATAAACTTGGATACCGGTGCAGGTACAAACATCCTCCCATTTTGCACACTGAAATCAATGTACGGGTACGGAAAGTGATGATTCAACCAACCACTGCCAAACTCACCGTGCACATATCACGTGGACATCTGTCTTTGGGAACCATCGTGTTCAAGTGTCAATACAACAACTCATCTTGCCCACCCCAGATGTTATAAGTTGTGGATACCACAAATCCAATGATTGCAGGCCGGCCAACATACAGAGATTGAATCGTGGTCATCATTCATGGTGTTGTCAAGACAATAATGGGGACCACCGATCACCAAACTGATTGCCGTTGGAAACCCTGTGCTTACCCTGGAATGAGACCACTCAATTCTGCAACACAGATCATCAGCACATTTGGAAGCAAATATTGCAAACTTCATCATGCTTTGGAACCAATGTGGAATTGCTATTCGCAAAACCAATGTGGATAACTGGCCCCAGACATCACTCACTGATGCTCCCAAGGATTCAAGATGCATTACTCGAAAAGCAGGGGAAATGAAAACTGCCATGACCGGCATGCGGGTGACAAATTACCCATCCTGAGCCTTGAACAAACAGTTTGATTACAACCCCCAACTGATGGTGATAGAATCCAGCAGAAATCATCAGCATATCAGAACCAAGATCGGATCAAGTACAAACAAATGACATGACAGTGTGACGAAACAGATTCCAAATCAGAACAATACCGGACAGGTCAGGATTACAGTGACTCCTTCATTAAAAGAACACAGTCCAAGATGCACCACAGAACAGCACCCCTAACTGGAATTCTGAAAACATACAAGCAAGATCACCAACCATAACTAAGCTTGGAAAGATAAGCAAATCACCGGTACATTTCAGAGATTTATACATCGATTGTTTTGTAGAATGATATATTCAGACATGTGGGGCAGAATTCAACCAAAAAATTTCTAAGGGCGCGACTTAACACCCACAAAACAGATTCCCATTTTGGGCGCGAATAGCGGGGTGTTTCTTGGCGCCTGCAGCGCCAAGAACAACCCCGCTATCTAAAGGGACTCTGTTTTTGTTTTGGCATCGGTCGGGGACGCCCCATCAAAAGGCTGCACTTAGCTCACTTCCTGCACTGATCAGCTGAGTCATTTTTAAATGCCGCCCCAATCTCTCTATCCCCTCGGACACCCCACGCTCCATCCTGCCTCCAGGCTCCCCCCAAGTGAGGACACTCTCTATGAGGTCGCTGAGGGCCCCCCCTTTTAAGGTCTCCCCACCCCACCTCTTTCAGGACACCCACTCTTCACCTCCCAACTTACATACCCACCTTTCACCCCCCCCCCCCCACCATCATGCCCCCCCCACACCCCCGTTAATGGGCATGGTCCTCTTCCTCAGGCCCTGGCATTTGTCAGTGCCAGCCTGCTACTCTGACCATACCATTGCCAGCCTGGCAGTGTCATCTAAGCACACCGGCAGTGTCAAGGTGCCAAAGCTGGAGTGCTAAGGTACCCAGATGACAGGTGGATTACCAGGGTGCCACCCTGCCCTGCCCCCAACCACCCAGAGGTCTCCAGTGGCCTGGGAGACCTCCCATGTGCTGTTACACCTGATCCATGATTGTGTGGATCAGCACTAAACAGCACCCTGGCGAGGTCTCCCAGGCAAGGTCGCCAGGTTCCACGTGCCAGGAGAATCCAGCGAATGCATATTTAAATTAGCCTAATGCGGACCTGGATCTCTCCCAGTGAGAGCATCGCGAATCTCGCGAGAGGCGTGTCATGGGTCTGAACGGCCTCGTCCCGACACCAAGTCGGGCGCGACGGGACTGTTAAAGCATGCCTGATATTTTATTTTGCTGTCATGTAAAAAGTTTGATTCTTTCAGGGTAAATATCCAGTTTAGAAAAAGGAGGGGGTGGGGTGTTATGATATGATGTAAATGTACCTTTCGGGGTACTTGCCCAAAACTGCCATCAATCGCTGCCATGGAGAGAGGATGTGGTGGTAGCCTCATTGATCTGAACTCAGTATACAACAACAGCTTGTAGAGCGCAGGCATGCATACTCAGCCTCCCAGTTAACACTGGGGTGCTTTTGATCCCACGACTGCCATCGTTGAGAATAGCGATGAGGCCGCAAAATCCGGCGAGAATCAGGAAATGGAATTCTCTCCAGCGAGATCTCGTTTCCTGATTTTCCACACCCCTCGCCGGTGATGTAACAAGGTCCATGCCCACAGATGGCGAGAATCTTATTTCAGTAGATTTACGTACATTTTAATCTCATTACAGATCATCACTCCCACCCCGCCACATGATCCCTCTTTACAGACTATTCAATCTTTGCTGATATATTTTTTTTTAATTTAGAGTACCCAATTCATTTTTTCCAATTAAGGGGCAATTTAGGGTGGTCAATCCACCTAGCCTGCACATCTTTGGGTTGTGGGGGTGAAACCCTCGCAAACACGGGGAGAATGTGCATACTCCACATGGACAGTGACCCAGAGCCAGGACCGAACCTGGGACCTCGGCGCCGTGCGGCAGCAATGCTAACCACCGTGCTGCCCTAAACTTTGCTGATCTGACGTCACATTGGTAAGGTTTCCAACAGGATTGGATAAATGGGAGTTAGTTGAGGGGATCCCACCGAGGCCGCAAAGGTAGTGATAGCCTGGGGGAGGGAGGAACATGCCCATGCAGTGCCCTGGCATGGTGCCCTGGCACTTCACACTTATTACACAAGTCGTCAATGAACTGCTCACTGATGCTCAGTTTGGGTTCTGCCTAGACCACTCAGCTTCAGAATGCCGATGAGGTCAGGAAGACTGTCCTTGACACCAAGGCAGAATTGATTTGTTGCAGCATCAAGAAGTCTTAATAAAATTGAGGTCAACGGGAATCAGGAGGAAAACTCTCCACAGCTTGGAGTCATTCTGGGCAGAAAGGGACATGCTTGTGGTTGTCGAGGTCAAGTATCTCAGTCCCAGGACATCATTGTACGAGCTTCTCAGGATAATGTAATCAACCCAACCACCTTTAGCTGTTTCATCAACGACCTTCCCTCCTTCATCGGGACAGAATTGAAGATGTTTGCAGATGATTACACCAGCACCATTGTTCAGCACCATTCACAGCTCCTCAGACAATTAAGTAATCTTTGCACGCATATAGCAAGGCCAGGCCAACGTTCAAGTCCAAAGATGTGCAGGTTAGGTGGATTGATCATGCTAAATTGCCCCTTAGAGCGGGGTTGTCGAAATAGGGCGGGAGATTGGGCCAAGGTAGGGTGGTCTTGCGAAGGTTTGGTGCAGACTTGATGGGCCAAATGGCCACCTTCTGCACTGTAGGGATTCTATGATTTAGATTTGGGCTGATAAGTAGCAAGTAACATTGTTGGCCTGCAAAAGTCAGACAATGACCATGCCCATGAGAGTAGTTAGCCACTTCCCCTTGACATTCAACACATTACCATTGTTGAATCCCCAAAATCCACATCAGAAACTTAACAGGGTCAACTATATAAATACTCTGGCAACAAAAGCAGGTCAAAGACGGGGGTTAAATTTTCCCAGCCATTTAGAGGCAGGTTTGGAGGCTGTAGCCATCTGGGATGGCCACTTCCAGAATACAAAATGGACATTTGCAAAGATTGCAGGGAAATATGGACAATGCTAAGAAAGCAGGCGGGCACAGAACCTGTCTGCATATTGGAGAAACAGCTCCCAGACGATACTGAAACTGTAGGCCCATTAGCATATGGATGGCCCATCTCCGGGAACAAAGGAAGATACTTAAGTAGCCGATCTGGCCCCAGACCTCGCGGCGCCAGTTCCCCAAACCGAAAGCAGAAAACAAAGCAGGCCAACGGCCACCTAGGACAGGCCCAGCCATCAGGGCACCCACCCCTTTATTGGTCAGGATCAATGCGAATGATCAAGAAATGGCCCAATTGATTGGGGCCAAGTTCAAGGTCTGCCCAAAAGTGCGCGAAGCCCCCTTCGGGTATAAGAAGACGGCCCCAAGAGAGAATTGTTCTCTTGGACTTGGAGAGACCCGTCCACCAGCTACACCAGAAGCAAGTAAGTCCAAGGTCAACGCTCGCTACCAGACAGACGACCTTAGCTGTTCCCCTCTACCACTTCGACCCCAGCAGCCTCAGAACCGAACAACGGCCATTGTTCCTCTGACTGAGTGGGCGCCTGAAGCTAAGTATAGGCTTTAGCAGTAGTGATAGTTTAGTCTGTAGTATTTTGTGCATGAGCTGTGTGTGTAAATAAATAGTATTGACTTTGAACTAACTAACTGGCGTACCGACTCTTTGATCAGTATTCGTGTTTGAACCTTGTGGTGGTATCGAAAGATACCTGGCGACTCTAAAGCAAACGTAATTAGAATTAAGGAAGGCGACCATATTGACCGCCATATGTAGAAACAACCAAAGAGAGCAACATTTACTGGCGACTCTGGTAGGACTTGTGCTAGAAGTGGCCTAGTCACTCTGAGAGAACCCAAATTTGAATTGGAATCCAATTGGAAACAGAAAAACCACAAGTGTAAGAACGATACTGATCAAACCTCCAAGATTCAGAAGTGTGTTAATGCATGCGTACTAACAGGGATATAAGGTAAACCTGAGAGATTTTGTTGCGTAAAACTATCAGGAGTTTTGTAGGCCGGAAATTAGCGTAAACCGTACCCGTGTTTACATCACCACTTTTATCACTCCCTATTCCAAATTCAGTAGAGACCACAGAGAGAGAGAGAGAAATGGCAATGAAGGCAATGGAATGCCTTATGAACCCCCAGGAATTCGAGGTCGCAGCAACCAGTAGAATAGGACAGTGTCCCGTATGGGAAGAAGAGATCAGAAAATATCTCAAAGGGAAAGGATGGTCCCTTTGAAGTGAATTCTGCTCCAATGATGAAACAGGTCCCGGTAGTATAGGGTATACTTGGTGGGAGAACCTGACAGAGATCCATAAGAAGAGCTTAGGGAAAGCTCGCAAGCCGATGGCAATCGTGTCCTGCTTGGCACAATTGCGAGGCACAGAGGAGGTCGTGAGGACGCTCCATAGAGAGATTGAGGAGAGAGACAAGAGTAGTGAAGGAGATGTGAACAGATATGAGAGAGAGAACAAGGAACTGAGAGAGCAGTTAGCGGCGAGGAACAAGGAGGTGGAGGATGCCAAGCGGGCACACCAGTCTTGTCTCGCCCATTTGAGCAGCTTTCAGTCCCAATATGACAAAGCCTACCAGGACACGCAACGCGCGGTGTTGGTAAGACAGGAAACCAAACAACAGGTCGAGCAGTTGCAGAAACAGTGCAACGACTTAAAGGCAGCCCTACGAGCACTCCGCACTTCCACAACGGAACAAAGGCAGAGCTCGGTAGATCACGCAAAGTGCCGGAAGCAAATTGCAGAATTGCAATCTCTGCTTACTGTTCAGAATGGGTTTCAGAGTACGTTTGGACCCCAGTTAAACCAGGAAAACGGCCCCGATTGGCAGGGGTTAAATGAGACTGCCCATAG
This sequence comes from Scyliorhinus torazame, assembly GCF_047496885.1. NCBI lineage: Eukaryota > Metazoa > Chordata > Chondrichthyes > Carcharhiniformes > Scyliorhinidae > Scyliorhinus > Scyliorhinus torazame. The sequence goes on along the minus strand of NC_092712.1, from coordinate 270,128,897 downwards.
ATATGTACATGGGACATGTACTCAGGAAAACCCCCAGAAACGAAAAGCACCCCAACTGCACAAGCAGAACACACCCCTATGAACCCTGTAACCACACAGCGCAGGGCCGCAGCAGAAGGAAACTCAGATTTCCTATACACTACCCCGTTAACCGTCACCCAATTAAGAGACGCGTGTGATAAAATAACATGTTCCTACCCACATCGGACCCCCACCAGTTCTTTGCAAGAGTAAAACAGCAGGCGACCATGTATGGCCTGGATGAAAAGGAGTAAGTGAAGCTCACAGTTTTAAGCCTCGACCCTTCAGTCGTGGGAGCCCTTCCCGACCCACAGAATGTAGGAGGAGGCACACTCCAAGAAATGCACACAGCGATCCTAGATGCGATCAGCTATAACAAAGGAGTCCCTGTAGAAGGCCTAAACAAGTGTAGGCAAAAGAAGACAGAGCACCCCATAGCGTTTGCTGGACTCTTGTGGATACATTTTACTGCAGTGTTTGGAGAATTAGCCCGCGCCCATTTGTCCCCAGATAATGTGGCCAAATGGACCCTCATCCTAGTTTCTCATGCGACAGAGGTAGGACAAAGAGCTTGCGCAAATTACGACCCCTCAGACGAGGCCCACAATGAGAAATGGGTTTTGAAAAGATTGTCCCGTGCTTGGGAACAGTCCATCCAAGGCAAAACCGCATTTGTTAAAACAGAGGAAGAACAGGCAGACATGCATCCAGTTAGGACTCACCAGTACCCCGCATGGGTAAATGAGGGCAAAAACAGCCCACAGCAAACTAAATCCCAGGAGTGTTACACTTGTGGACAATTAGGACACTATGCACGAGAGTGCAATGCGCCCCAGAAGCAGCAGAGAAACCAACAGACGGGCACCCTGAATAAGAATAGGGCAAAGCCAATCCACAGTATTAGCTCCCGTGCAGACAGCACAGATATGAATGGCACCGACTGACGGTGTTCGGGCTCCCCAACTTGGGTCTGCGACACCCTTTGGGACAAGTCCGGTAGACCGATAGTGGCAGGCACAGTCCGGGGACACCCCGTAGAATTCCTCTGGGACACAGGACAGTCCCGCACCACGCTCAATTCCTCCACGATGTTTCAGCGAGACACGTGGCCCACGACAGACACCATTACATTCAGCGGTTTTACAGGTCATTTACAGCAGGGACACATCACAGCCCCTATAGCAATCCAGATAGGGAACATTAAAACTAAACACCCCGTAGTTCTGGTCGATCTACCCCAGACAGCCGAACACATCTTAGGAATTGACTTTATGAGCTCCCATAACCTCTCATTTGATCCGGTAAATAAATGTGTATGGAGAATGGCAAAGGCAGCACGAGCCCCCACCATGCTCACAGTTGGAGAGTATGAAAATAGGATCAGCACAGTAGGTGATTTCTGGTTTGACCCTCGAGCCATTAGTCAGGAGTCATGTTAGGGATGTCCTGCAGCAACACAAAGCAGCATTTGCACAGCACAAGCACGACTGTGGCAAGATCGCTGGCTTAGTGAATATTACAAGTCCTGACCCCAAACCCCAAAAGCAATCCGGTTTTCCCCAAGAAGCAAAGGGAGAAATCTCAAAAGTTATACAGAGTTTGCTTGATCAAGACACACTCCGATCAGTAGCCTCCACGAATAACGCAACAATTTGGCCCATCAGGAAACCCGATGGATCATGGCGACTGACCATTGATTACCGGAAACTGAACAAAGTAACCCCAGTAGCAGCCCCCACCGTAGCCACGAGTCCCGAGACCATGCTCAAACAGGGACGACAGTCAAAATGTTTTTCGGTTTTGGACATTATCAACGGCTTTTGGTCCATTCCATTGGATAAAGCGTGCCAATACAAATTCGCATTCACATTCCAGGGGCAGCAATATATGCGGACGTGCCTTCCACAAGGTTTCCACAACTCCCCCTCCATTTTCCACCGAAAGCTGGCAAATGGATTAGCAAAATTTTCCCGACCCGATTGTCTGATCCAATATGTAGATGATCTGCAACTACAGACAGACACAAAGTGAGAGCGCATTTCGCTTCTTGCCAAACTTTTAGGACTCCTGCAACAAATTGGCTGTAAAGTGAACCCCAAGGCGGCCCAGATTTTACAGGAAAAAGTGATTTACTTAGGAACAGTAATCACACATGGCAAATGCGAGATCGAGCAGAAACTACTCGTCTTGATTGTCAAATTACCCCTGCCCCATAATGTCTCAGCCCTCCGGTCATTTCTAGGACTGGTTGGCTACTGCAGAAACCATATCGACGGTTTCGCCACAAAAGCAGCACCCCTATCCGAACCTCTCAAGAAACAAGCACTTTGGGAATGGCTTCCACAGCACACGGATGCCATGAATGCCTTAAAAAGAGCCCTTAGCACAGGCCCCACATTACAGGTCCCAGATCCACTTTCGATGTAAGCAATTGCGGTTGCAACTACCAACCGAACCCTTTCGGCCGTGCTCCTCCAAGAACGACATGATCGATTAGGCCCCGTGGCATATGCCTCACGTGTATTAGATCCAGTCGAGCAAGGATTTTCTGCCTGCGAAAGGCACCTGCTTGCAATTTTTGGGGCAGTACAATACTTCGCCTACATTACAGGACTCAACCCCATCACCATTCTCACTGAACACACCCCAACACAGCTACTACTAGATGGTCAACTTAAAGATGGCACAGTCAGCCAGATCCGCACAGCCCCTTTGGACCCTTCTTTTACAGGAACGGGACATAACAGTTAAGAGAACCAAGACCCACACTTTCCCAGCCGATAATTTACAATACGCAGGTACCCCACATGAGTGTGAGATCATCACCACTAAACATAATACAGGACCCTTTGTACCGAAGTCAACTCCCCAGAAAGCAGGTACTACGCCCCAGAGACCCCAGACCACAGACACATGCGCACCCCTGAGAATCTATGTGGATGGCTCCTCCACAGTTCTAAACGGGAAAAGAATCACCGGCTGCGGCATTTATGTAGAGGACGCGCAGGGACGTGCCCTAGAAGAGGTTTCGTTAAAATTGCCAGGACATCTAGGCTCACAGGCAGCAGAACTGGCAGCCATAGCTTATATTGTAGATCACTCCGACTCGTTTCCGACCCCAGCCGACATATATTCGGACAGTTTATATGTCTGCAACAGTTTAACAGAATTCCTACCCCTGTGGGAAACTAGAGGATTCATTTCTGCAGACGGAAAGCCCCTACCCTCAGCTCCATTACTCCAACATATTCTGAAAACGGCCAAAGATAGGAAATATGGAATCATCAAAGTTCGCAGTCATCATCGTTCTTCCCCCTCCCCTCCCCACCCCCGGTAACGTTAAAGCAGACGCCCTAGCAAAGGAGGTTCCAGACATGGTCACTTTTGGAACCCCCCGAAAGCGCCCCAGTACACACGGTTCAGGTCTCACAGACCAACATTCAAGATTTGGCAAAGGCTCAAAAGGAAGATGAGAAGCTCAGGGAAGTTTTAAAAGGCAACTTCCCAGCCCCTTATGATAAGTTTTAAAATGCGATAACCACACATGACGGTGTGATTCTAAAAGACGGCATTTATGTAGTCCCCAGCCAGGACAGGAATCAAATTATTTGTCAGTCCCATGACAATCATGGATACCAGGGCATTGAATCCACACTAGCCCACCTCAGACCCCTCTGCTGGTGGCCTGATTTAAAAGCCAATGTTACACATTACATTGAGAATTGCTTAATCTATGCCCAGAACAATCCGGACAGATATGCAAGAATGGCTCAGTTTATTCACACCTGCCCCGTTAATGGCTACTAGACGAATTTGCAAATCGACTATGTGTATGTGTTGGTGGTCATCGACACCTTCACAAAATGGGTGGAAGCTTTTCCATCCAGAACAAACACTGCCAAAACGACAGCTAAAATCTGAACACAGCACATCTTTACAAGATGGGGCCTCCCATGCAGTATAGAGTCCGATCAAGGCTCCCATTTTACAGGACAAGTGATGAAAAACGTCCTCACAATTTTGGGAATAAAGCAAAAGTTTCATATTGTATACCACCCCCAATCAAGCGGCACTGTAGAAACGATGAACAAAACTCTAAAAGCCTCCTTCAGAAAAATGGTGCAACAGCACAACAGCACCTGGGACACAGTTCTCCCATTTGCAATAATGTTCTTTCGAAACATAATATCCACGTCCACAGGATACACCCCCCACACCCTCATGATCGAACGCCCCATGAAAGGCACAGAATATTTATTAGGACTGGATTTGGCCAGCCCCACAGTCACCGCCCTCACGCATGAGAAAGCAGTACAACAGGTTATTGAGAATGTGAAGGCCGCCCAGCTTGCAGCAGCCGTCAGGCTTGGCACACGGAAGAAACAAAGCAAGGCTTGCTTTGATAAAACAGTACACGCCACCGAGTTTGCAGTAGGGCAGCAAGTGATGCTATCCCTATACAACCCCAGTTCATTCCTTTCCCCCAAATTTTCTGGACCGTACTCCATCTCAGATAAAGTCAGCCCCTCTGTGTATAAGATCACCTATCCGAATGGCAAGTCTGCGTGGATTCACATAAACTAGCTTAAGGCTTATGGCTCGCAGAACAACCATGCACACCACATCTCGCTTGCAGCAGCAGATGAAGACGCCCCGCCCACGAACGACGTATTCCTACCCTCCCCCAACCTGTCCAGCCCATCCTCAGACACGACTTCGACTCCACCCCCAGAGGCACGACTCCGCCTCTCCCTTTCTTCAACCAGCAGCGACAGCGACAGCAATAGCGATAGCGACAGCCCCAGCACACCACGTTACGATTACACCCCTGCACCAGGCCCCACTCCCAGCGATTCCAAACATGATTCCAGCGACCCCATTGACATAACGTACATTAACGCCCCTGACCCAGACCCACAGCCCGACGATTATGGATTTAACCCGAGCAGCTCCAACCTCAACACAAGATTCTGGCACCGAGACAATTCGTTTAGGCTCATCCGGAATGATGAGATGGACCCCAATTCGCTCCAAGCAGCTTTAGCCAACCTACTCCAGTCAAGAGTATGGCAGCCGGGAGAAGATGATGACATAGAGTCTGACTCCCACCAAACGAATCCCTTTGCGACTCTGTTCGCTATTGAGTAATGAGGTGTCCAGATGATGGTAAAAAGGAACCGATGGAGAGTTACGGTGTCCTTTCTGATGGAACCTGCACCATGTTTGTAATGTATGTTTGTTCGTTATTGTGAATGTTGAATGTTGTTTGTTCATTTAAAGTTTCCATGGCCCCACGCCACCACTTTTTTAATGCCCACTGGCAGTTAAAGGAACTAGTTTGTCGGCAGACAACCAATCATAGCTACTCTTCTGATTTGAAGGTAATCATAAGAGGCAACACCCACGACGACCACAAATTCTTACCGTTCTTGCCGGTCGCTCAGGCAGTGGAGAAACGGCACTGGTCACCGCCCTGCCTGAGGACCCCCCCCTGGTCAGCTACGCTCGGGTAGAGCACATACCGCACTGGTCACCGTCCTACCCGGAGATTCCACCCATTCTTACCTGCCGTGGCCCATACGCACCTCATTTGGCACTTTTAGTTCAAAACCCTTCTGTTAGTTTATGGCGACCCTTAGGTTGCTTCCAGATGCTATTTACACCCTCAAACACTAGGATGGTAGATCACACAGGCTGCAAGACGGCTCACACTGTGTCAGTAATTTTCTCAGATGCCTTGTCCCAAATATTTGGTTTAAAAAAAAAGAAATGAGGGAGTCACAGATGGTGACCAATTATAATGGGTCATTGGCAATAAAGGACAGACAGACAGACAGACGAGATCTTAAGAGATCTTAAACAAGATAATAACAGAAATTATGCTTCTGTCCATAGAAATTGGGAACCTCAGAAACCTCAGAAGAAGAAAAGAAGAAGACATAAAGAAGAAAAGATGAAGACAACCATCATGCTCTACAGTTGGATCTTAGCGGGATCCCTCCAGTTGCACGCGGACGCTACCCCCCTGACCCCTACCACACAGGCCGTGAATGTTTCCCACCCCATCCATACACTGTACCCCGAGTTAGTTACCGATACACCGACCTGGTGTGACAAGTTCATAACTTGGTATTCCCTGTCCTACGTTGTGGAAGCACTGTTAGTACTGGCGATACTCTGCAGTGTCGTTCAGACTGTTAGACTCAGGAAATGGTGGAGGAAAGCCTCCCGCACCCCGGTATACACCCTCAGGTCCCCTATTTTCGGACTTCAACAAACCCCGCAACCCCTTTAAGTGAATTAAAGTACATCTGTTTTTTGTGTGTGTTTGTTTCGTTTTAATAAAGAAATGTAAAACTCTGTGCTTGACTGCCAAGCCAGAGAGACCTGTGTTGCTGCTGTTGTACAGTTTAAAATGTTGTAAATTATTTTGATTGATTGTGGTTAGTTTAGTTAAGGACAGTTAGAGGTTCCAGTTTTTTTATTTTGTAATGCATGCCTGAATGTCATAGCGCCCCGTAGAATTTTATAATGATGTATGTACATAAAATAATTTAGGTAAAAGTTGCAATTCACAGGACAGAGCAGTTTAGAGCCTGTCAGTGCTTATGGGTGCCTGACTTGGGAGGAGAACGAAGACGACGCGGTAATGTGATCCTTTATGCTTCGCGTTGAAGATCACAAGAAGGGAGTGTAGCCATCAGTGATGGCCACTTCCAGAATAAAAAATGGACATTTGCAAAGATTGCAGGGAAATATAGACAATGCTAAGAAAGCAGGCAGACACAGAGCCTGTCTGCATATTGGAGAAACAGCTCCCAGACGAGACTGAAACTGTAGGCCCATTAGCATATGGATGGCCCATCTCCGGGAACAAAGGAAGATACTTAAGTAACCGATCTGGCCCCAGACCTCACGGCACCAGTTCCCCAAACCGAAAGCAGAAAACAAAGCAGGCCAACGGCCACCTAGGACATGCCCAGACATCAGGGCACCCACCCCTTTATTGGGCAGGATCATTGTGAATGATCAAGAAACGGCCTAATTGATTGGGGCCAAATTCAAGGCCCGCCCAAAAGCGCGCGAAGCCCCCTTCGGTTATTAGAAGAAGGCCCCAAGAGAGAATCACTCTCTTGGACTTGGCTCTCACAGCGGAGAGACCCGTCCACCAGTTACACCAGAAGCAAGTAAGTCCAAGGTCAACACTCGCTACCAGACGGACAACCTTAGCTGTTGCCCTCTACCACTTCGAACCCAGCAGCCTCAGAACCGAACATCGGCCATTGTTCCTCTGACTGAGTGGGCGCCCGAAGCTAAGTATAGGCTTTAGCAGCAGTGATAGTTTAGTCTGTAGTATTTCGTGCATGAGTAGATATTGCTGTGTGTGTAAATAAATAGTATTGACTTTGAACTAACTAACTGGTGTACCGACTCTTTGATCAGTATTCATGTTTGAACCTTGTGGCGGATTCGAAAGATATCTGGTGACTCTAAAGCAAACGTAATTAGAATTGAGGAAGGCGGCCATATTGACCGCCATATGTAGAAACAACCAAAGAGAGCAACAAGGCGAGTGTGTTGAGACAATAACGGAGAGCGACTTATGAATGACCGCATCAAACATTTCCACTGCCAGGGAGGTTCCTCATGGGAAAACGGGGACCTGGATTGGCTGCCCGCACCTGTTGACTGAGACCCTTGCTCCAGTCAATTGATAGACACAACAATTTTATCTTTAAAATTAGGGGCTGGTTTAGCACAGCGGGCTAAACAGCTGGCTTGTAATGCAGATCAAGGCCAGCAGCGCGTGTTCAATTCCTGTACCAGCCTCCCCGAACAGGAGCCGGAATGTGACGACTAGGGGCTTTTCACATTAACTTCATTGAAGCCTACTTGTGACAGTAAGCGATTTTCATTTCATAAATCAAATCACGTCTTTATTGAACAAGATCCCAATGCTTAGCACTACAACAAGAGAGGCTCTATCATACACTGCATCAAAAACACATAAATGGTTTTACCTTCCTTTGCTACCCCAGAAGTTCACAAGCATAAGTTAAACTGTTAATACTTAGCTAATTTCTAGTGGTGGATTTGTGGAGGACATCACTCCCAATCGCACTTCACCAGGCACAAGTGGGAATCGGACTTTGTCTTCAAGCTCAAGGCTTGAGGTTTCTTTCTTTCGTGATGTTGTTCCTCCAGGTTTCCGCTGATGAAATCTCTTTGTCTCTTCGTATATAGATCTCAGTGGCACTGATCTCATGCTTCTAGTCGTGTTCTCACAGGACAGCACTAGTCACTCAATGTTTTTTCTGGTCGTGAATGTTCAAAGAGTCGTGGCTCACTCAGGGATCGCATTTCTTCTCAGGAACACAACACAATCACTGTGTGACGACACAAGCACAACGACATTGGTATTCGATCATTGTCTGTCCAAGGCATAGCAGCAGCCATTGCCCAATTAGCTCCTGTGCTCACTCACTGACTGCACATCCTGTTCTTCACTGCACACCTTCACTGTTGTGCTGGTACAGAGGTAGCCTTTTTAACCATCAGGCTTTGCTGGTGTCTTCACTTTGCTGGTGCCTTTATGAATACCCATAAGGCTACAGTGTCTCTTTTAACTTGGCCATATTTCCCAGAAGGCTTAGGGCCAGGGTTACACACCATGGAGGTGGGCGGCCAATTACACCAATGATGGATCCATTTAGGCCCAATATTGGACTGGAACTTTCCCACCAGTGGAAAGCCTTCACTAATCACTGACTGCAAGATGAGGGCCAATAACATATTGATGTTAAAAACATGGAAACTATTTCAAAAGGATTTTTAAATAAAGTAAAATATCCTACACTTTTCTGATTAAAAAAAAAGATTGAAATAGTTGATTGATGCAATACTAGATTTTTGTGATGCTAATTTTCACTGTACACTGAGAATCAAAAGAAAACATTATTTTCCAACATTTTAATTTAATTGTTTCTCCATGAACAGAAAAAGAGCAGGAATAATGAAAGTCTGGGACTGTCTGCCACACTTGGGATTGTTAAATCTGGTTCGACATATCCCTGGAATTTTCATCTTGGGATCTCTCACCTTCAACTGCTTCACCCACTCAAATGACCCCATTCCCAATATAATCAAAATACCTAATAAAAGCTAACTAATAAATATGTTCAAAACTATTTTTTAATGTTCCCATGATATTTCTCAAAGCAACACCCAACAGATTAATCTTCAATTCATTGAGACTCGAGGATTATCCTCGGGGATTAGTAACCCGAGCCGTACTTCTGTTGAACCTTCAGCAATTCTATCCTTCAAAGGCTGAAAATTTGGCAGAGATCTGGGTCCCCGTCTCATGTCAGTAATTTTTTGTGGTGGGAAGAACCCCAATCAGTTTCAAGACGTGCCCAGGAACAGAGGTTCCTAAAGTTGTTCCACACACTCCTGGTCCTGAGTGATACCCAGTTTACGTTTGAGACCCATTGGGCGTCATTCTCCGCCGGCGGGAGTCTCCATTCTGCCGGCACCGGGGGGTTTCCCGACGGCGTGGGGCTGCCCCACAATGGGAAACCCCATTGACCGGCCGGTGTTACGGAGACTCCCGCCGGCCGGTCAGCGCAGAAATGTGGCGGGGCGGGTAGGAGAATTTCGCCCATTATTTCTAACCGCCAAGTGACAGAAATTGGGCTTGTCTGAAGGTCGAAGTTCAGGTTAAGGCCGAAAGCCATGCAAAATTATTTTCTTCATGATCTTTAAGTGTCCCCTGTTCAAAGGACGCTTGCGACAATAACCTCTTTGTCGGGCGGAGGAACCTAGCTGCATCCATAATGGCGTGAATAGCTGCTATTAACTTGAGGGGGCAGCACGGTAGCACAATGGTTAGCAGTGTTGCTTCACAGCGCCAAGGACCCGGGTTCGATTCTCGGCTTGGGTCACTATCTGTGTGGAGTCTGCATGTTCTCCCTGTGTCTGCGTGTGTTTCCTCCGGGTGCTCCGGTTTTCTCCCACAAGTCCCGTAAGACGTGCTTCTTATGTGAATTGGGGATTCTGAATTCTCCCTCTGTGTACCTGAACAGGCGCCGGAATGTGGCGACTATGGGATTTTCACAGTAACTTCATTGCAGTGTTAATGTACGCCTACTTGTGACACTAATAAAGATTATTATTATTTGATGATGGAACACCCCCTCCAACTCGCTATGAACCCTCATGTAGTCAGGGCCGGGAATGTGGAAGAGGGGCACGTCTTGGCACTGCCACTGGAATCAGTATATAGGTACTCAACACATTAAGATAATTTTTGCTTTTGCTGATAGTTTATAATGTTGGGTTAGGTTGGTCACTTGTTTCCCACCTCTCCCTGTTTTTCTTTCCAATAGAAAATGGCCGATCATAGGCTGCACATTTTTCTCCCTGATTGATGTCAAAATGATTTAACTGACCAATGTAGATGATCCTTTGGCATTCTTAAAAGAAGAGTTCAAAGATCTTCAAGTGTACTGGCCAACATTCCTCCCACAGCCAACGTAACCAAAAAAACAGACTATAAGGACATTCACTGATTCATTTGCTTTTTCTTTGACACCTTGTTATTTGGAAATTGCCTGCTGCATTTGCCACCTAATATCAGTAACTGCAATCTGTCGGTTGGTAAAGTGTTTTGCAACATCCTGAGGAGGTGATATAGTGCTATAATAAGGCAGGCTTTTTTTAAACTGAAGCCATGTACTATTGGCTGTATTATGTCATTAAGTTGGCTCACTCTGAAATGAAGCTGATTAAAATCAGATATCGACGTGCGGTTTAATCAACTTTCTGTCTCTGTTTCCAATTCTTACCAGTCATCTGCAAATTGACTGCAATCTCTGATACTTTTTGATTGCTCTGAGTGGTGAAGCAGAACTTATTGCTACACTTGGGCTCAATTACTTTCATTCAGACTTAATACATCTTTTGCACTTCATTCTATATATGCTTTTCATTTCTATAATAGAGTAATAAAGCTATTAATCACATGCAGTAATGTGTCTGAATCTTTTAAAGAGGTGTACAAATATATTTTTGAGTGGGCTTCCAGTGTCCGGTAGGCACTGATGAGAATGGAGTGCGTTATTAGCCCTGGGAATGTTTTTGTAATGTAATAAGTTTCCTTTATAGTTTTTGTTTCAGTTGCGGTACCCCCTTAAGGGGCTGTTGATTAATTTGTTAATTTGATTATTGTTTGCTGAAAAGCGTGGAAAATGAGTGTAGAAATTATATTTTTTGGATTTCTTGTAACGGTTATAGCCCAGAATGTAGGAATAAAGCATTCATCTCAAATCTTCTTGCAGTGAAATTGCAATTTCTTTAAATTCTATGGAGCCAGAATTGCTTTTCATCTTCATGATGACGATACCTCAGTTACAAAGGGATTCTTTGTCGTGAAATAATTGTTTGTGTTTCAACTCAGTGCAATTTGATCTTTATTCCAGTCTCTGCAGGCCAGACAGCTTTATATTGAATTTCAGAATTATAATTTGAAACAAATCCGAGGATAAACAGGCAGACTGTGACAAGCATTTATGAGTTTGTACTCTTTCCCCTATCCATCAACTTTACATTCAAACATATGCTGATACAGGCACCTTTCAGCCACCCATCGGACACAGTGGGGCCTGATATATTTTCAATACGATCTTGTTCCATTTCCCAGTGCTGTTGTCCCTCAACTTGATTTTTTTTTTTTATAAAACATCCGTCCCCACCAATAGAAAGGCTGAATAATTGGTCAACCAGTACATACATACTCTTTCAATAAATACACAGCATGGTCCAAGCATTAAGATGCCAAATCTGTTGATGCCAGAACTTCATCTTTTATTTACAATCGCAGCATTACGAGAACTGAGGTTTCTCGCATGGTGTGCTTTCTCTTTATAACTAAAAGCATATCTGGAATCAGCAACTTAAATAAACTACAATACTCTCCATCGTCTCCTAAAGTTGAGAGTCACTTTCTCAACAATAAGACATGGCTTGAGTGAATATGAGCTGGAACTGTCCAGTCACTGCGATTCACTTACTCTGCTAGCAGTGCGCTCCCGGTTTTTCCGTGGCGTGGGGTGGTTTCAATGGGAAATCCCATTGACAAGAGGCGAGAAGACAGAATTTCGCCACCAGTGAATAACGTGCCGCTAAAAAACACGTGGCTGGGGGGGGTGGGAGAATCTCGCCCATGTTTATTGTTACGATAGGCAGCAATATATCTACATATATTACACATTTTTAAAAAGCTGCATTTTAAGGTTACATTTAAAAACCTTGGGTGCGATTCTCCGACCCCCCTGCCGGGTCGGAGAATTGCCGGGGGCTGGCGTGAATCCCGCCCCCGCCGTGTCCCGAATTCTCCGCCACCAGAGAATCAGCGGGGGCGGTGGGGGGGGCGGAATCGCGCCGGCCGGCAGGCCCACCCACGGCGATTCTCCGGCCCGTGATGGGCCGAAGTCCCGCCGCTGTCAACCCTCTCCCGCCAGCGTGGATCCAACCACCTTTTGAACGGCGGGAACAGGTGGTCTCCGGGGTCCTGGGGGGGACGTGGGGCGATCTGGCCCCGGGGGGTGCCCCCACGGAGTCTGGCCCGCGATTGGGGCCCACTGATCCATGGGCGGGCCTGTGCCGTGGGGGCACTCTTTTTCTTCCGCCTTCGCCATGGTCTCCACTATGGTGGAGGCGGAAGAGACCTCCTCCCCTGCGCATGCACGGAGATGCTGTGAGCGGCCGCTGACGCTCCCGCGCATGCGTCGCCCGGCGAAGGCCTTTCGGCGCCGGCTGGCGTGGCACCAAAGGCCTTTCCCGCCAGCCGGCGGAGCGGAAACCACTCCAGCGCGGGCCTAGTCCCTCAAGGTGATAGCTTGGTCCCTAAAGGTGCGGAGAATTCCGCGTAACCCAGTAACCCCACCTAATCTTGGAGAATGGACAAACTCCACACAGGCAGTCACCCAAGGTTGGAATTAAACCTGGGTCCCTGGCATTACGAGGCAGCAGTGCTAACCACTGTGAACCCAAAGTGCCACCCGAGAGCTCGAAAGACACTCTTTAATTTAATTATAAAAGTAAAGCACTAAATTAAAAACAAAATACTGTGGATGCTGGAAATCTGAAGAAGCGTCATATGAACTCGAATCAACTTCTCGTTCCACAGGTGTTGCCAGATCTTTGAGTTTTTCCAGCATTTTCAGTTTTTATAATTTAATTATGGCTCACTGTGGTCTTGTCCAGTTTTTCAACACCTCACAGTAAGAATGCAAATTTCACCTTGGCCAGAACAAAAGCTAAAGCTATTGGTAAAAAAGTACTTTGTATTTTTAAATGGGGTCACCTTTTTGGAACTTGATTTGGCATTCTTATGCAGCAGCCATCTTGGCTTGCCTACCAAATATATAGAAAAGGCAGAGAAAACTGCCTAGAGATAGAACTATAATTAACATATACTAAACATCTTAAGACATCTACAGAGATTGACTGGGAACATTAAGGAGAGAGGAGAGTCCAACAAGGGTAGCTACTGGACTTCTGTAATTAACCAGTGAGATACCCCCAATTACGACTCAGGAGAGAAGATTGATAATTCAAAGGCTTTAATTACCAGAGAACCAGACAGCTGCCGAGAAGTGTGCTCACTGCACGTTGCCCACTGAACGTAACCTTATATACAGTTCCCTGGGGGCGGAGCGGAGTCCCCCAGGGTTCCAAACCCGGTCTTAAAAGGGCCTACGCATTAAAGGTACATGTGTATACAGATACCATTCATCACAACCAGGTTACCAGGGGCCTTCCCTACTGTATTGTAAACGTGAAGCAAGGGATCGACCCACCTTTACCCTATTCCATCTACAAAGCTTGCCTGTGAATGTAACCTCTGGAAATCAATTGTGGGAGCCATCGCAGCTGATGAGACAATCCTACAAATTCAATGCCTTTGCTTTAGACAACAGAATATCTCAACTTCAAAATACCAGGCCTGCATCAAAACAACAGTGACTGAACATGATTAAAATTTTACAAACATCAAAGAGCACAGAACAATACAGCACAGGAGCTCAGGCCCTTCGGCCCTCCAAGCCTACGCCTATGTCCTATCTAGACCAACTGCCTGTATCCTTTTATACCCTGTCTGTTCACGTGCCTATCCAGTTAAGTCTTACAGGTCACTAACATATCTGCCTCAATCACCTCACTTAGCACTACATTCCAGGCCACCACCACCTTCTGTGTAAAAAACTTTCCCCGCATATCTGCACTGAACCTTTCCGCCCTCACCTTGAACTTGTGCCCCCTTGTAGTTTTCAATTCCGCCCTGGGAAAAAGCCTCCAACTGTTCACCCTATCTATACCCTTAATAATTTTATAAACTTTTATAAGGTCGCCCCTCAGCAGCCGTCTCTCCAGAGAGAACAATTCCAGTTTATTCAATCTCTCCTCATAGCTAATACCCTCCAGGCAACATCCTAGTAAACCTTTTCTGTATTCACTCCAAAGCCTCCACATCCTTCTGGTAGTGTGGTGACCAGGATTGGACACAGTATTCCAAATGTGGTTTAACCAACGTTCCATACAACTGTAACATAATTTTCGAGCTTTTATACTCGAAACCACATCCTATGAGGGCAAGCATGCCATATGCTTTCTTTACCACCATTTCCACCTGTGCTGCCACTTTTAAGGATCTGTAGACCTGCAAGCCCAGATCTCTCTGTGTCTCTATGCTCCTGATGGTTCTGCCATTTATTTTATAGCTCCTACCTGAATTGGATCTACCAAAATGCATCACCTCGTATTTGTCCGGGTTAAATTCCATCTGCCATTTCTCTGCCCAATTTTGCAGCCTATCTAGATCCAGTTGTATTCTCTGACAATCGTCATCACTGTCCACAACCCCTGCAATCTTAGTATCATCCGCAAACCTGGGTGGGAATAGCGGGGTCGTTCCCGGCGCTAAAAATGGAACTCTGTCCTTTTTTATTGCCTCGGTTTAGATCTCACGAGACTTAACGGCTGTCGGGAATCCCGGGGGAGGTGTCTCCCAGGATCTACGATGAACCCTGGTGATATGTCAATGAGGCCTTCTGGAAAGGTCTAGGTAGATTGGGGGGGAAATGTTTTGGAGCGGGAAGGAATGGGGGGGTTTAATGTTGCGGGGTTGGGAGGAAGGTTTTAGGGCAGGAAGGATCTGAAGGCAGAGTTCATGGTTTGAAGGAAGGGGTTGTAGAACTGCCAGGCACCAAGCCTCAACATGGAAGCTATGAGGGCATCCCTGGTCATCCTGACGTGGTGCACCCTGGCAACCTATCCTTATTCCTTTGGGTCCTCTTCGGGCTTTTCCTCCACTCCCTCCTGGCCCTCCTCCTCATCCTCCCCCAACATTTCACTCCGCTGCTGTCCCAGGTTGTGGAGGGTACAACTGATGACGGCAATAAGGGTCACCGTCAGGGGTCTATACTGAAGAGCACCGCCGGGTCAGTGGAGGCAGTGGAACGGCATCTTCAGCAGCCCTATGCACCATTCAATTACTGTCTGGGGGCACTGTGAGCATAATTACAATGGGACTCTGCCTCGGTCTTGGGCCTCTGCACTGACGTCATCAGCCATGACGTCAACGGGTAGCCCTTGTCCCCTATGAGCCATCCCGGCAGTCTAGGGTAGTCCTTGAAAATCCCAGGGTTCTGTTAAGACCCAGTATGATGCTGCCATGCATGCTCCCAGGGAAGGGTGCATACATGTGCATGGTGTTCAGCCGGTGGTCAGAGACTAATTGGACATTCAGAGGATGGAACCCCTTAAAATCGATGAAGAGCACTCCCTGATGCCACAGTGCCTAAGGGGCTGGTTTAGCACAGTGGGCTAAACAGCTGGCTTGTAATGTAGATCAACGTCAACAGCGCGGGTTCAATTCCCGTACCGGCCTCCCCGAACAGGTGCCGGAATGTGGCGACTAGGGGCGTTTTACAGTAACGTCATTGAATCCTACCTGTGCCAATTATTATTATTGTTATTATTATTAAGGTGTCCCATCGATGCCCTCCTGGACCTAAGAATCATGCAGCCCAGCATCTTGGTAGACCTGGTTGAGCTTAAAGTGGATGAAGTCGGAGGCCCGGAAAGACTGAGCACCATGACCCCTCGGATGCAGTTATGGGCTGACGATTGAGAGATCCCACACAAATCGTCAGATGAGCCCTTCTGTGACCCTCATGGCCAGAGGGAGTGGGTGCCCTCCTCCTCCAAGTGGCAGCAGGTCTGTAAGGACGTGGCAGAGGTGCTGCACTGTCCTTGTGTTCTATTGGAGTCTTCGGTGGCCCATGATGTCCCACAGTCCCAGGAATTACATGCAGGTCCTGTAAACCCCAGGTTTCCTTCTCCGACTCTCTTTGGACTGATGGGCAGCCGATCATGAGGCTGACCAGTGGCCTCCTGTTCGCCAGGCGTGGCTCCCCTTTGGGTTGGGCTCCTCGGATTCGGTGTTGTGTGTCTGCTTCCAGTGATATTAGAATTATTGCCAGCTCCACTGGCTCCATACTGAGACAAACTGATAATCTGGGATCAATGGGAGGAAGACGGAGAGACAGTTAGGTGATCCATCCCGCGACCCTCAATCCCTCCCATCACCCCTTGTCCTCGTGATCCCGGAGGCTGACACTTCTACCCTGTCTCCACTGGCCAGTGCTCCCTCAATTATCTGCTACCCATCCCCTCATGGGAGAGTCCAGGACCAGAGGGCATAGTCTCAAAATAAAGGGGTTCCAATTTAAGACTGAAATGAGGAGGATTTGTTTTCTCTCAGAGGGTTGTGAGATTTTGGAGCTCATTGCTACAGTGAGTTGTGGGGGGCAGAGTCCTTGGGCGGGATTCTCCCATTTGGTGGCAGAGTGTCCACGCCGTCGGAAACGCCGTCGCGTTTCACGTCGGCGTGAACAGGCCGCTGGGAGTACCCGATTCTGGCCCCTACAGGGGGCCAGCACGGCGCTGGAGCAGTTCACGCCGCTCCAGCCCCCCATCTGGCGCGAACTGTGCGCCGTGCCAACCCGCGCATGCGCAGTGGCGCCGGCGCCAACGAGGGCATGCGCAGTGGCGCCAGCGCAAACCCACGCATGCGCGGTGGCCTCCCTCAACATGTGGTCCCCGATGGAACATGGCGCGGGAGTTCAGGGGCCGGCGCGTAAGAAAATAGGGTCGGGGAGCGAGAGGCCGGCCCCATCGGAGGCCCCCCCTAGGGTCGGAGGCCGCCCCCGACCCTTCGCGCAGAGTTCCCGCAGGCAGTGACCAGGTGTGGACGGTGCTGGTGCTCTGCGGAGAATCGCGTGCCGGCGTCGGGGCAGTGTGGCGGGTTGCGGGGATTCTCCGGCCCGGCGCGGGGCTGGGTGAATCCCGCCCCTTGTGTATATTTAAGGTTGAGGCAGATAGATTCTTGATCAGTAAGGGAATCAAAGGTTACGGAGAAAGGGCAGGAACGTGGATGTGAGGAATGTCAGATTAGCCATGATCCTATTGAATGGCAGAGCACGAGGGGCCAAACGGCTTACTCCTGTTCCTATTTCTTCTAGTCTTATGATCATTGCTTCATCGACAGCGGTCACTGGTCGGCCCTTCATAGTTGCCCAGGCCTCCTGCCTGGTTGTTCCTTACCTTCACATCAGCAACAGTGGGGTCCATGCTCTGCTGTGGCAGATGGACACGCATGTGAATCTTGCGGGCTCTTGGATTCCCCAGGACAGTTGGGTGATTGTAGCTGTGAGGCGCTACCCTATCCCTCCCGATGCCCCATACCCAACCTTCAACCCCTGACACTTCAGGCTTTAACCCCTCGCCTTAACCTGGAGAACGTTGGCAGCTGACATTGGTGAGGGTTAAATGATGATGGCCGATTAGTTGGACAAGCATGACTCGCAGGAATGTTAGAGGGCACAGGTACTTTCTGAGGCAGAGAAAGGCAACACTAATAGGCACCATTAATACTCAGACTCGGTCATCCTGCAATCTAATTACAGTCATGCCTTAACACTTTAAGACATCTGGGCAGCCACTGCATAATCAATGACTCAAAGCACACCCAATACCCCCTCCCCCCCACCCTCCCCTCACCCTCGGCCTGAACGTTACAATACTATCCTTCTGGGTGTCATGTGGCCAGCCCCTTCAGTTGACAATGTTCAGTCTTATTACTCCCTTGCCCCCACATCATGAGCCCTGCTCGACCAGACCCCCAGTTCATTGGCAGCCAACATCTGGGGTCTTTTTCTCATTTCTTTGGTGCACCGCCTGTAAGTTCAACACTGGCAGTTAACAGATTTTCAGGCAAGAATCCTTTCACTCTCATCTACCACATCAGGCTGCGGAGGCCAAGTCACTGAAAATATTTAAGAAAGAAACAAATTTCTGCACCCTAAAGGGGTATGGGGAGAGAGCGGGAGTATGGCATTGAGGTTGACAATCAGCCACGATCACACTGAATGGTGAAGCAGGCTCGATGGGCCGAATGGCCTTCCCCTGCTCCTATTTTCTACGCTTCTGTGGACCTGTAATGGAATCCCCGAATCAAGTCTGTGAGATCAGTGCTCACAGAAGAAAGAGGGATGTGTTTGTGCATCAAATCCTATGGATTTGCATCATGAGAGACAAGAGTAAGCTCTACATACAGGATTGGTTTTTAAACTGTGCTGCCAGGACTTGGGGGCCAAGTAAAGCGGGGTGGGGGGGGGGGGGGGGGGAGTGGTGGGGGAAGGAGGTCCTTTGGGGTTATCAGATAGTCAAATCTCTCTCCATCATTGTGCATTTTTCTGTACTTTTCGACGTCCATTGTTTCTGTTGCTGTATTCTGGTAAAACCTTCCGCGGTGATATCACTGTTTTTCTTTTGATAACTGTCAGTTAGGATAGGAGATCCCTGGAGTGTGTCAATTAGTGTCTCTTTTCCCAGCCAGCATAGTCCCTGTGACGCAGAAAAGTCTGATCTACGGTGCAGATTGTGTATTTTGTTTTCTTTCCATGTTACGTTTGATATTTTGGTGATGTCTTTCTGTGTACTGGTATTTTTAGACACAATTCAGTTATATATAGGAATTTGCTAATGGACAGAGAAGCTGTTTACAATGCATCACAAATTCTCTCAACTCAAGCCCAAGGCCTAACTTGGAAGAAGCAGCTCAGTTGTTTCAACTCATCAATCGTTGGAAACTCAAGCCAGGAGAAGTATAATCAAAACCACAGACTCATTCACTGAGAACTAACCTGGACTCAAAACTCCAAAATTCATTTTGATAATGACTAATCGAGTCTTTGTCTTGCATGGAATATGAATACTGATTCAAACATGCAGGAGGTACCCGTGTGTAGCAATAACAGTTAGTACGCCAGTGATTGGCATACTGCAGCATTGGGCACAGGGCAGGAGACTGTGGGCGCGATTTGCTGCTCACTTTGCGCTTAAGCGAGAGCGCGACGAGGCCATTAGATCGTGGGAGAGGCCAACATCACAAACCGCGTAGAGCGCCGATCTGTTTGCGATCTAACCAGCCCACCTCCATTGGCGAAATCAGGATCCCACCATAGTGTGGTGAGAAACCAATAATATCCACATAAGGCCAATTTCCATATAATTGACAGGGCCGACCCCCGATCTAACGACCTCCTATGATCTAATGGCCTCCCCAGCAAGTTGTCACATGGGCGCCGATTAGTACTCCTTCTTAAAAACATGACGCTGGCAGTAGGGTTGCTGCAGGGACCCGAGGACGTGAGTAGCCATCTTTGCTCCCGGGCAATGAGTCTGGGGGAAATGGGGTTCCTGCCCTGGTGCTCAGAGGGGGGTGGGGGAGCCCCCGGGGAACCGGCCTCGCTTGGGGTGGGCCACCATTGGGCGAGGGGGAGAGTTGCGGAACAGGAGGGCAGCCGCCCATGATCTCTGCTGGGGGGTGGAGTGGTGGGGGGGGGGGGGGGGGGGGTTGGGAGTCTCAGCGCCCGCGGGTCTGCCATGCCACCCCCGAATCATATGTTCCCGTTCCTGGGGCAACCCCAATCCCTGCCCACCTGCCCCACCGCCCACCCATAACTCCCACTGATCGCGGAGGCCTTTGGCCACACGGCTGAAGACTATTGCTAACAGTGAATTGGCAATCGTAGTTAAGTGAGCACTTCACACAACCCAAGTGGATCCGTGTGGGTGGGTGTGCCATGTCACATGTGGGAGTTATTGCCTAGCATCCCAGTCAGGCCGTGATGTCTGGACAATGTGCCTAAACACTGTGGGAGGCAACACCACAGACGCAACGGCCAACATCCAAACACCCAGAGGCATTTCAGTGGCCGGATTGTGCACCGGGAGGGGACCAGAGCCTGGTCCAGGTTAATGGTACATGCGGGTGTCTGGGGTACAGTGTCTGGGGTCCGGTGAGATGGAGCCTCGCTGCAGGTGGGGGTGCATGGGCAGGGCTTGTCAGATGGCAGGGGATGTGGTAGGTGTGGTAAACCACTGTTGTACTTATATTAGAGGTTGTACGGTAGAGCCTGCACTACAGGTTCGCCTGTGGCCCCTGCCTGCTGGCTCCGCCCAGAAGGCAGGATATAAATATGCATGTCCTCCAGCTCGCAGCCATTTCGCCAGCTGCTGTGGGAGGCCACACATCAGGGGCGAGATTTTCATTGAATTCACAGTGCGGAAGGAGGCCATTCGGCCCATCGACTCTGCACCGGCTCCTGGAAAGAGCACCCTACCCAAGGTCAACACCTCCACCCTATCCCCATAACCCAGAAACCCCACCCAACACTAAGGGCAATTTATCATGGCAATTTTGGACACTAAGGGCAATTTATCATGGCCAATCCACCTAACCTGCACATCTTTGGACTGTGGGAGGAAACCGGAGCACCCAGAGGAAACCCACGCACACACGGGGAGGATGTGCAGATTCCGCACAGACAGTGACCCAAGCCGGAATCGAAACTGGGACCCTGGAGCTGTGAAGCAATTGTGCTATCCACAAGGCTACCGTGCTGCCCCGGGTCCGCCGGGTCGGAGAATCGCCGGGGGCTGGCGTGAATCCCGCCCCCGCCGGTTGCCGAATTCTCCGGCACTGGATATTCGGTGGGGGCGGGAATCACGCTGCACCGGTTGGCGGGCATCCCCCCCATGATTCTCCGGCCCGGATGGGCCGAAGTCTCGCTGCCAGAATGCCTGTCCCGCCGCCGTAGATTAAACCACCTACCTTACCGGCGGGACAAGGCGGCGCGGGCGGGCTCCGGGGTCCTGGGGGGGGCGCGGGGCGATCTGGCCCCGGGGGGTGCCCCCACAGTGGCCTGGCCCCCGATCGGGGTCCACCGATCCGCGGGCGGGCCTGTGCTGTCGGGGCACTCTTTTCCTTCTGCCTTCGCCGCGGTCTCCACCATGGCGGAGGCGGAAGAGACTCCCTCCACAGCGCATGCGCGGGGATGCCGTGAGCAGCCGCTAACGCTCCCACGCATGCGCCGTCCAGGGATTTCATTTCCGCACCAGCTGGCGGGGCACCAAAGGCCTTTTCCGCACCCTTCATTCCTCTGAAATTCGGCACTCATCCGTCGAAAAAGAGGCCCAAGCTATCGTTGAAGCTGTGCGGCATTGGAGGCATTACCTGGCCAGCACGAGATTCACTCTCCTCACTGACCAACGGTCGGTAGCCTTTATGTTCAACAACACACAGCGGGGAAAGATCAATAAAATCTTGGGGTGGAGAATCGAGCTCTCCACCTATAATTACGAAATTAGGTATCGCCCTGGCAAACTCAACGAGCCCCCAGATGCCCTATCCCGAGGTACATGTGCCAGCGCACAGGTAGACCGACTCCGGACCCTGCACGACAACCTTTGTCACCCAGGGGTCACACGGTTGTACCATTTCATTAAGGTACAAAATTTGCCCGATTCCGTCGAGGAAGTAAGGACAATCACCAGGGACTGCCAGGTCTGTGCGGAGTTCTACCGGCCAGACCGCGCCCGCGTCTGGTGAACACCTCAGCATGGACTTCAAAGGCCCCCTCCCTTCCACCGATCGTCACACATATTTCCTCAGTGTGATCGATGAATATTCCTGGTTCCCCTTCGCCATCCCTTGCCCCGACATGACGTCTGCCACGTCATTAAAGCCCTCAATTCGATCTTCACTCTGTTCGGTTTTCCCACCTACATCCACAGTGACAGGGGATCCTCATTCATGAGTGATGAGCTGTGTCAGTTCCTGCTCAGCAGGAATATCGCCTCCAGCAGAACGACAAGCTATAACCCCCGGGGAAACGGACAGGTGGAAAGGGAGAATGGGACGCTATGGAGGGCCGTCCAGCTGGCAAGAGGTCCTCCCTGATGCACTATATTCCATTTGCTCATTACTCTGCACTGCCACTAACAATACACTGCATGAACGTCTTTTTGCTTTCCCCAGGAAGTCCACATCCGAGGTGTCGCTCCCGACTTGGCTCACAGCTCTGGGAACTGTGCTTCTCCGTAAACATGTGCGACTCCGCAAGGCGGACCTGTTGGTGGAGAGGGTACACTTGCTCCACGCATACCCCCAGTACGCCTACGTGGCGTTCCCCGATGGCCGCCAGGATACTGTCTCCCTCAGGGACCTGGCACCAGCAGGTTCCACCCCCACACCACCCCCGTCGCCACCCTCCCCTCCCCTGTCGCTCGCAACACCACCACCCCCAGGACCGTCAGTCCTCCCCCTGCCCACGCCCGTCGATGAAGAGGATTTCGGCACACTCCCGGAGTCACCCTCGACCAGGTCAGCACCAACATCGCCGTCACCACTTCGTCCCTCTCAAAGGACCATTAAGGCCCCAGACCGGCTGAACCTCTGACCGGTCCACTGGACACCAAGAGACATTTGTTTTGCTCTGTAAATATTAAAATCATGATTGTACATTGTTATCCACCACCCCCGCCGGACTCAATTTTAACAGGGGGTGAATGTGGTAAACCACTGTTGTACTTATATTAGAGGTTGTACGGTAGAACTGCTCTACAGGTTCGCCTGTGGCCCCTGCCTGCTGGCTCCGCCCAGAAGGCAGGGTATAAATATGCATGTCCTCCAGCTCGCAGCCATTTTGCCAACTGCTGTGGGAGGCCACAAATCTGATATCAATAAAGCCTCAGCTTGGATTCAACTTTCGTCTTTAAGTCAAATTGATCGTGCCTCAATAGGCAGGGGAGCAAGGGAGGAAATGGGGGGAGGGGAGAACAATGGGGGAATGGAAAGGGGGGAGAACAATGGGTGAATAGAGGGAGGGAAGCAATGGAGAAATGGGGGAGCAATGGGGGAATGGGGAAGCAATGGGGGAATAGGGGGAGCAATGTGGAAATGGGGGAGCAATGGGGGAATGGGGGAGCAATGGGGAAATGGAGGAAGCAATGTGGAAATGGGGGGAGCAATGGGGGAATGGGGGGAGCAATGTGGAAATGGGGGAGCAATGGGGGAATGGGAGGAGCAATGGGGGAATGGGGATGCAATGGGGAAATGGGGGAAGCAATGGGGGAGCAATGGGGGAATGGGGGGAGCAATGGGGGAATGGGGGGTCCCGGGGTGGAGGACATCACTGGTTGCCAGACTTTCACCTTCTCCAATTCCTTACAGCTATTACACGCAATGGATGATACCTTGGACCCCGCAGAAGCTGCCCTCGTGGTGGTGTGGGCAGGCCAAACAGCCTGATGCCAGAGGAGGCAGAGGCAGCAGCGTTGTCAGAGACTCGAGGTGTTGACCATGTGCAGGGCCCCGCCCCACACCTTGAGGACCCTGCCATGCATCAGGCCAGCGAGGGAACCCAGAGGGGGAGACCGGTGACGATCCAAAGTGTACAGGCGTCGCTGGTCTTTCGAAAAGATGACTGACAACGCGTGTCATGGGAGGCACCGCCTCAACAAGGGGATGGTGCGGCACCTGTGCCATGTCCTCGCGGACTAGGCACCACGTGGAGGAGGAGGACACACGGTCTCAGTGGACTTCAGGGTCACTGTAGCCCTGAACATCTATGCCTCAGGATCGTTCCAGGGCTTGAGTGGGGACTTGTGTGGCATCTCACAAGCAACTGCCCACAAGTGCATCCGTGAAGTTACCGATGCCCTGTTTGCCCGGGCAGCGAACTATAGAAACTTTGACATGGACCAGGCCCAACAAGATGCCCAGGCAGCAGGATTCTCCACCATCATTGGGTTGTCCCATGTCCAAGGGCAATATATGATACGCATGCCACCTTGCACTCACCCAGCCGACTGGGAGTGCCCTATGTCAACAGGAAGGGGTTCCACTCCTTGAACATCCAGCTCCTGTGTGACCACCACAGGAAGATCATGCACGTGTGTACATGCTTCTCAGGGGGTATGCATGACAATGTCATCCTGGGGCAGTCGGACATCCCCGGCCTCTTCGAGGACCACCCCAGGATGGCCAGTTGGCTCTTGGGGGCTAAGGGGTACCCACAGGATGCAGAGATCTGATACAATGAGGCTCATGCGGCCACTTGGGCTGTCATTGGACAGTGCATTGGAGTCCTCAAGATGCAATTCCGATGCCTTGACCACTCTGGTGGTGCGCTGCAGTGCATCCCCCGGAGGGCCACCGGCTTTGTGGTGGTCAGCTGTGTCATCCACAACCTGGCACAGCAGTGTGCCGATGTGCTGGAGGTGGAGCAGGAGGAACAAGTGGCCACCTCCGAGGAAGAGCGGGAGCAGAAAGAGCTGGAGGGCGAGCCCAGGGAGGTTGGAGAGCAGGCAGCAACGGCGAGGGTCTGGCAAGCCCGGAGGTCCAAAGAGGCCCTCATTCTCGCCCGCTTCACATAAGAGGTGGCTAAGTCCATCATTCCCCCTCTCCCCTTCCCTCATGCCACAACCTTCCTCCTCCTCCCCCCCATTCCCCACCCTCTTGTGCCATGCAGCCCCGTCCCACCCTGTGGGGGGGGGGTTTGGGTGGGGTGGGGGGGGCGGAGTTTGGGCGTATGCGGGGGTTGGGTGGAGTATGGGGGGGTTTGGAGAGTCAGGGGGATTAGGAGGATGGGGAGAAGGGGACGGGGTGTTTGGAGGGGTTGGGAGTGGGGATATGGGGGTGTGGCAGTGTCGGCGGCACTGCTGGACATTGATGGGCAGGTGCTGGGTGGGTGCGGTGCCAGGCACGTTCTCGGGGGTGATGAGGTTTGGGATCCAGCGCCAACCCACCCATGGTGCGGTCTGGTGGAGCTCATTGATTTTATGGCATTTGATGCCGGTGCTCCTGGTCACACTTCCCGAGCTGCCGGCCACCGCCACTTCCTCCCAGGCAGCACGGGCTGCCCGGGGGCTGACCCTCCGAGACCCTCGGGGGAACAGGGCATCCCATCTGGCCTCTACCACGTCTAACAATCAGCCCAGGTTGGCATCCCCGAATTGTGGAGCTGGTCTCCTCAGTGGCATGGCTGCAAGCAGCGAGGGGTTAGCTGTGCAGGGCGGTTTAAGCGCTGCCCTCCCTTGTTAGCAGAGGGCTGGCGAATCAGCCAGTGGGACCATCATTTGCGGCTTGAAGCGCGTGGGGTCTTGTTTGGCGGACCAATTAATGTTTTATAGCAGTGACGGCCTCGCCGGGCTGAGCGTCGGGATGCTCATGGCGTTTTCCACTCGCTGCCAGTGTGAAACGTTTTGGTCAAATCGCGCCTGGTATCTGTGTGGGCACTACAATAGCTAATGTCCAAATCCAATGAGCCCTCAAGTGCTCATGGGAACTTTCTGTTTCCTTTCTAATTTCTTGATTTTTCACAAGTTGCAGAATATACTTTCAAACATTTTCTTTCTGCAGTTGTACTAAGCAATTGAATTGAGGCAACCCAGGCCCAGATAGGTGTGTTAAATTACCTGCAGGTGCTGTTAGTGTAAAAAAAACTGGACTAGAAACTGTCCACTCGGGCCAGAGCTCAAAAGGAGAGGTCGATGTTACTCCAGGACCAACATGGGTTGGACCCCAGAGACAGAATAAAATCCCAAATCCAAAGACTTGCACAGGCTTGGAAGAAGCTGGGATGGCCCAGAGGTCAATGGCAGTGCTGATTAGTGAGAGGCTGACTGCATGATGTAAGGAAAATATTTTCTTTTTACTGGAAACTTAACTGTTGCTGTTTGTTCTCACACCAGCTGAATCTGGCCTGAAGGACACCAAAATGACCTCTTCCTTACAGCAAGAGGCACCCTGAGCCAAGAATCCTCCTTGGCTACTCTGTGATATTTTCAAACTTAGGCAGATAGGAAGCTGAAACTTTACTTAAGCTACTAGAATTGGATGGCACAGTCGGTTAAATGTTGGCCGTTGACATTCAAGACCCTGGTTCAAATGCAGCCCAAAGTAATGGGATGAAAATGTCTGTTCGTGCAATGATTACAGCGCGTCAATCCAGCTGTAGTGAGCATGGGCCACGACACAGAGCTGTCATCAATGTGAGATCATCTTTCACAAAACAGATGCAGGTGGAAGAAAATGATTAAATGCCAACCATACTGTGGGATGGGCTCTTCTGAAATTATGAGGTGTGTGGTAGAGGATGCTTTACTTTGTGTGTGGATGGCTTTTGACTCCCAAAGTCCTGCATCAATATCTACCAGCTTGATAACCTCAAAAATTGCAGCAGATTGCTGTTTGTTTTTTTCAGTGTCAGCATAACTGCGGCAATTACAGCAACAGTTGGCTCACTCGTTCTTTGTGAAGATTAACTTAAATTTTGGATTTAGTTTAAATGAAAATTTCAAGTCGCTGCCAATTAGAGTTTCCTGGTCTAAATACCTTGGGCGGAATTTAACGGAAGTGAAACAAAGTCGCGTGTCAAGTGCGTTTAGCCGGGTTTTCCCATGGAGCTGGCAGCACCGAGAACGATCCCGCTATTAAAAGGGAATCTGTTTAATTTCCGGGTCACGGCAAGGAATGCCCCTCAGTGGTTGCACCCAGTCCCATTTTTTTCATTAACGATATCTGCTCATTTAAAAATGGAGGCCCCCCCACTCTATGGCCTCCGGGCCTCCCCAATGCTCCAAGTTACCTAGAAGGGAGTCATCAAGCCCCCCCGCACCTGGGCACCTTGCAACTGCCAGCCTGGCACCTTGGCAGTGACCCTACTAGTGCCACCTAGCCATCTTGGCAGTGCCAGGGTGGCACCCAGATTGCAGTACCATCAGGGGTGCCAGGATACCATACTGCCCAGAGCCCGACCGCCCAGGGACCCCCGATCGCTTGGGAGGCCCCCCAAGTGCCAGTATGCCTGATTCAGATTTGTGGAAACCAGTGCTGAGCAGTGCTGGCTCGGGGTCTCCGAAGTGAGGTCGTCAGGCCCCAGGCTCTGAGAAGATCCGACGCAGACATATTGAAGTGAGACTAATTGCTCACTTGAATATGCAAATCCGGGTCAGGACCTCAACGGGCAACATCCAGGTTGCAGTGCCTCGCGAGACCTTGTCAGATCTCGCAAGGCGAGACAAGGCCGGTAAATCTCGCAAGAGGCCTTTTATGAGATGAACTGGCATCATCACGTCCCGAGCCGAGCAATTCGCGACCGATAGATCGTGGCACATGTCCATTCCTTGAGTTTTTTGTAGAGGTGGATCACTGAACAGATCCTGTCCACATTCAATTGCAGCCTTGATTAAAGGAAAAAGAGGCATTGCAATAAATATCATGCTTTATCACATCTTTCAAAGATCACATCATTCAGTGAACTACTTTGTAGTAATTATTATTCTGTGGGTAAAGATCTCAAGAATTGGCAGAAATTCAAAATTGGGTTCTTGGCGAGTAAACTTTTAATTAGCCTTTGTGCAAGGATAGTGATGCTGTTCAAATTAGGAGAGCGAGAGACCTTTATCTTGGAGGTCTAGAAGAACTGTGATGTGAGAATGACATTGCTGGGCCATCTGGAGAAAAAAAATGAAAGAATGAATGAAATAAGTGAAACTAACTTTTTTAAAAAAAACTTTTTATTGGGTTTTTGTTGAAGTGAAACTAACTTAAGATCAGAATTTTCTGCTCTATTTTCAGGCACTCTTCCCACCTGAAAGAATGTTAAGTCGTGCATAATGATGTTGAGTACACGTCCCGACATCGTCGCTCACCCATGTGATGTTACGGTCAGGGTGTGTGCGTGGGAGTCAGTTCCCTACCTGCCGGCAATTAATCAGCCACTTAAGGAATTTAAAAGAGCAATTGACTTCATTTTAATGTTGCCCGTGCGACTTCTCGGGTGACACACGAGCAACAAGGGCAGGCAGCCATCTCGCCTTTTCACTTTTCTCATCCAGGGCGTGATAAAAGATGACAGGAACATTCGCTATGTGAGTCGTTAGGAGTTCAAGTCAGAGTTTGAAGTTGCTTAAGAGTTCAGACCTTTTCCTCTGGTTTCTTCTGAAGTATTTGCGTTGATAGCCTTGTTCTGAGGACTCTTTTGTTCTATCACTCCTGTGGGAGCATTTCTGCCCATTGCAGCCTTCGGTGGGACAGTGCCATCTACATCCGAGCAGATGGAGATCCAGCTTCTTCAACATATCCGAGGTCCAGTGCCACAGGCCGCTCTGCCCCTCTAGAGACACTGTGAAATCATTAGCTGGTTGATTGGTCCAGAGACCAGCTCCAACTGTGTGGATGGGCATCCAATTCCAGTGGATCTGACCATCATAGTAGCCCTCAATCTTTATGCATCTGGAACATTCCAGGGGTCAGTGGGGTAGCTATGTGGAGTTTTCCAATCAGCTGTTCATAGCTGCATCAAGCTGGTAGCTGGGGCTCTCTTCAAACAGGTCCTCACATTCATTCATTACCAGATGGTCCAAGACAGCCAGGCTGGGAGAGCCAGAGGCATCACAGCTATTGCTGGGTTCCCCACATCCAGGGTGCCATAGACTGCACTCATGTGGCCATCAAGGCGCCAGAGAGTCTGTCCCGTTACCTTTCACTCCAGGAGCATCCAGGTAGCAAACAACCAAAGGACCCACATTCCTAAGTATCTGTAAGGTATCCTGGCAGCTCCCATGATGCATACATGCTGCAGCATTCCCAGGTGGCAAGGCTGTTCATGGGTCCAGCTTGGCTGGATGGTTGGTTGCTGGGTGACAAAGAGTATTCGTTGAAAAGCTTGTTCATGACACCACTCCAGCATCCTAGAACAGAAGCGGAAGAGAGGTTAGTGGCACGCCTCCAGAAGTGCAGTGGTCAAGAGGACCTGAAGATGAGGTTTCGCTGCCCGGACCATCGCTGGAGGTCCCTGCAATGCCCTCCAAAGTGCATGTCACTCATCATCGTGGTCTGCTGCACTCTGCACAATTTGGCACTGGCAAGGGGGGGGGGGGGAACCCATTCGAGGATGAGGATCCTGAGGTAACTCCACATAGATACGGATCTGGTGAGGAGCCTGAGCAGACACAGGGTGAGGACGAGGAGGCAGGCGTGATGGACCTTCAGGGAGGGAGATCTTGACTCAATGCAGCCAGCTTAAATCTGCTGCAGTAGCCACGGCTATGAGAAGCCTGTTTCAACTGCTGTTCTTCTCACTCAACTAGATCTTGATTTCATTCTGTCACAAGCGTGCGGTTTGCTATTGCAGCATTGTATGTTGTCATAATTTTTTGATGATCTTTTTAAAGAAAATGGGACTCACTGGATTTTTTTGGGCTGAATGGTAACCTTCTGTGCCAAAGTGACAGGGGCTCTATCTTGCATGTTTAATGCATTTTTACATTTAAGCACCAACAACCATACACACTGTCCTCAAAGATAGCTAATAATAGAAATTGTTTATAATTTACGCAAGCTTTGCACTCATCTTCTGTGGTATTTTAAATGTTATCCAATGTTCTTTTGACAAGCTTTTATTAGTAACTATAATTATTCCAGACACCATTCAGCAGGGCGACATGTACATTTACTCTGCTATAGTTGAATCATGGTGCATAAACAGTAAGTGAACTACTTCTGAATTCCTGCAATGGTGCTGTCTTTGGCACAAGTTATTTTAATTCTGTTTCGAAGAATTTGTGGGGCTGAAACTCATACTGGAGTGCAAAAGGGGCTGCTGATTCAGTATTGCCCATTCTACACTGAAGCCCAAAATAAATTCCACTCTTGTGACAAACATTATTTGGGGCTGGTTTAGCACAGGGCTAAATCGCTGGCTTTGAAAGCAGACCAAGGCAGGCCAGCAGCACGGTTCAATTCCTGTACCAGCCTCCCCGAACAGGCGCCGGAATGTGGCGACGAGGGGCTTTTCACAGTAACTTCATTTGAAGCCTACTTGTGACAATAATCGATTTTCATTTCATTTTCATTAAAGGTTCTTACAACGCACCATTTTGTAAGAGATTATGAGCGGGTTTCTCCGTCCCGCCGCACTCGTTGTCTGGTACAGCATACTCCCACAGTCAGCGGGATTCTCCATCCCGCCAGCCGACCAATGGGGTTTACCATTGTGGCCACCCGCACGCCGTCGGGAAATCCACGGGCGGGAGTGCGCTGCTGGCGAAACAGAGGATCCCGCCGATGGAGAATCCAGCCCCACAGCTATTATATAAGTGTCAACTTTGGTTCAATGATAGCACTCTAATCTCTAAATCAGACGGTTAGAATTATATAATCCCCACACTGCTGAAGGAGGCTATTTGGCCCATCAGTTCTACCCCGACCCTTCGAAAGGGCACCGTACCTAGGCCCACTGCCCTGCCCTACCTCCGTAACCCCACACAGTGATCATGGCTATTCCACCCAACCTGCACACCTTTGGATTCAATATAAAAACACAAGGTTCTGGATAAACTCAGCAGTTGTGATTCACGCCTCACAGCAGTGGTTTGAGCAATACTGAGGGTTTGTGTAATAATGAGGATTTGTGCCACTGCATTTGACTGAACTGTTCAAGTTGGGGTCCGATCTAACCACTCAGATGGATGTGAATGATCTCGTGACCCTATTTGATTAGATGTCCTGGCGAAGTTTTGTGACTTAATCAGCTCTGGATCCTCATGTTGTTGATGTTTTTGTTTCTGAGTCTATGCTCCTGTCTCAGGGCTTTGTGTAGTGGCAACACATGGTGGGAATTCAGACTCAGGAGTCAAGAGTTCCCGTGGATTTTTCATCTGCTAAAGTTAAAGGGCAGAACATCCTGCTCTCCTAGCTACAGTATTATATGGCTGGCCCAGTGCAGTTTCTGGTCATTGGTAGCCACCAGGATGTTGATCGTGGGGGATTCAGCAGTAGTAATACCAGCGAGTCTTGAGGAAAGATGATCTATTCTCTCTTGCTGCACATGTGTGGCATATATGTCTTATTGTTGCATATAGTCTTGCTGTATATGGATAGGGACTGCTTCAGCATCTGAGGTGTTGTAAATGGTATTGAACACTGTGCAATTCCCACTTCTGACCTTATGATGGAGGGAAAGTCAATAATGAAGCTAGTTAGGCCTAAGACACTATCTAGAGGATCTCTCCAACAATCACAAGCTCTTCCTTTGTGCTAGGTATGACTCAAACCAATGGAGAGCTTTCCCCCTGATTTCAATTTTCTGAGAACTCCTTGATGCCACTCTCGGTGATATGTTGGCTTGACATTCAGGGCAGTCACTCTCACCTCACCTCTTTAGTTAACTCTTTTGATCAAAACTGGAATGAGGTCAGTGTCATGTTTTCAGAATGATATAAAGGCACCGATCCCTGATAAGGGATTGGGGAAACACACGTTTGCTCATTTTTCGAGACTAGAACAGATATACATGGGTATAGAGCTTGAAGAAACCAGCGGCAGAGCTGCATATGCGGTGCTCTGCTCATAGACAAAGTTGAAACTGAGACTGAATTAAATGACACATTAGCCATGCCATAATTTAGAAGGGAAGACATTTTGCATTTCATCTCTCCGGTGCTGCTGCTGAAAGAAAATAATCAAACATATGATATGACGTAACTGTGTGTCAGATCCACTGTATTTGAACGGCAGAGGAAAGTACCACTTACAAAATACTTGATTTAATGATGAAAATTTGATCGGATGCTTTTCTTTCAGAGAACAACTCTGTGGGATTACCGTAACATATGGATTCCAATCATTCAAAGGGATGGCCCATCACATCTATCTCAAGGGCAACTAGATAGGCAATAAATGCTGCTCTGTCCAATGGTTTCCTTGCCTAAGAACAAATAAAAATCAGCAAATCATAGACTTTTGACCCATCAAGTCTTTGCTAAAATTTGAGCTTTTGATTTTAACCCTGTTTCTCTGCTCCTTGCAAATATTATTTTGCAGTAAACATTTCAGAATGATGACATGTGAGGTTAGAGTCATCGAACAAGTGTAATTTTGTAATTAATTATATTTTTGTAGAATTCAGGCAAGGGATCAGAGAAATTTAGCACAATGAAGGAGGCTATCTGGCCCATTTTGGTAGTACTAGCTCTTTCATTGATTCTTACAGTGTAGCAGGAGGCCATTCGGCCCTAAGGGTCTGTACCGACCCTCAAAAAGAGCACTCCACCCAGGTCCACTCCTCCGACCATTCCACCCTATCTCTGTAACCCCAACTAACCTGCACATCTTTGGACACTAAGGGGCAATTTAGCAAGGCCAATCCATCTAACCTGCACACCTTTGGACTGTGGGAGGAAAGCGGAGCACCTGGAGGAAGCCCACACAGACACGGGGAGAACGTGCCAACCCCACATCGAGGAGCCATGCTTTGGAACAGAAGTCATGCTTAGTCCCACACTTTTTTTTCATCTGTAAACCTTTGAGTTCCAAATAACTCCCTTTTCAAATAAATTATGGAAACAGCTTCCATTGCCTTTTTAAAATCCACCATTCTCTTCAAGCTGGTGATCACCTGTGTGACCTGTCCAACATATAAGGGCACAAGAGAAATTCCATCAGCAAAACCTCTTCTGCATCCTCCTAATTCAATGGGAGTGGGGGGGGTGGGGGGGGCTGATTCAATGGGCGGGGGGGGGGGGTGGGGGGGGGGGGTGGAGAGGGACTGGTCACCCTGTCCAGATGGCTGAAAACGGTCCCTCCTGCCAGGTCTTGTTCTCTCAATTCACCAATGTTCCAGGGGAGGACAAAGAAAAGGTTTCAAAGACACTTTGAAGAGGGGCCGGTTTAGCTCAGTTGGCTGGATAACTGGCTCGTGATGCAGAGCGAGGCCAACAGTGTGGGTTCAATTCCTATACCGGCTGAGGTTATTCATGAAGGTCCTGGATTCTCAACCTTGTCCCTCACCTGAGGTGTGGTGAACATCAAGTTAAATTTCCTCAAAGGGGAAAGCTGACTCTGGCAACTTTACTTTATGAGTGCAGGTTGCTCAATCCTCTCATGAGCCCATTATTTGAGCTATTTATTTCTCTCATTCTATCTTCAGTAATCTCTCGCGTGGTGTGTAGTTAGAGGTATAACCTGAGTGTAGCAAGCTTATGACTGTGTGAAAAGTTGCTGCCTTCAGAAATGCCTATTTCTCTACACTTAATCATATCGGGTCTGGGTTCCAACGTTATGATTTGTGTTAATTATCTGCGATCTCCTGTGACGAGTATCTTTTTCCCTCTTGTCTCTTAGCCCAGCAACTGGACATGATAGACGGCAATGTATTTACTTGAAAATCAGCATAAGGATCTTGTCTATGATGTGTTGCTTTTACAGCGCTCCTTAAACCTTCCTCCATAAAGCTGAAAATTATTAACAGCAGCCTTTCTGTCACCACATCCAGGATTTGTAGCTGAATCAATGACATCTGGTTGCGATATTTACCAAGCCGAGTTCTGAACTCAACGAGGATACGAATTCACATCTGGAGTCTAGACTTACTGGCTCTATGGGTTGGGCTAGATCCTTGTCTTACATCAACTTCTGCCTGGGCTATTGTTTACTTAGGTGGTGCTGCCTCATCTGTTTCATCTTTTTGAAATATTTCAAGCATGAGTCCTTGGGAGAATGGCAAAACTATCCAAATGCCAGAGGTTCAGGCAGAGCCTAACAAAAACCATATATGCCTATCCTCGCCACTACTGCTTAATTCCATTCTGGTTACAAATCCCTCAAATGGATCCCCACGTCTTACTGGAGTAAATTGTTGGCATATCCAGTTACTGTTATGCAGGAAACCAACTTTTCTTTGTGACCAGGATGTTTGTATGTATTTTAGCATCCCTTCTATTTAGATGAAGTTGTTCATTTGAATCTCTTGACCCTTGATGTACCAGGCAGACACTTAAAGTGGAACCTTTTTCCTGAAAAGCTGTTGAGAAGACATTTCAACAGCGGGGTGGGGGAGTGGGGGGGGGGGGGGGGGGGGCATGAGGAGCCAGATCGTTGTGTGTCATTATCGTCATGACAACTCTTTGCACTTGAGGCCCAGTGATTTGAATTACCTCATGACATTGTGCTCGTGGACAAATTAAAAAGATTCACCAGCTGTATTTCCGTGAAGACAGAAGCCTCCGGCAATGCCATTGATGGTAGATGTAAAATGTTTAGTCATAAAATCTCTCCACTCATCGGCCTGAATTTCATCCTGAAAAATTATTTCCGTACTGCGCAGATATATCGGGCGGGATTCTCCGGTCCCCCAGCCATGTGTTTCTCGGCGGCACGACGTTCGCTTGTCAATGGGATTTCCCATTGAAGCCACCCCACGCTGCCGGGTAACCCACGCATGGGGGTGCGCTGCCAGCGGGAAAGAGGATCCAAAAGCCGAAGAATTCAGGCCATCATGTCTATTTTGAGAAATGCAGAATTTGTGTTTCAGACAAACTGTTTTAATATACAAGTGGATACAATTAGAGTTAGGAGGACGAGGAATAAAAATAGAAAATTCTGGAAATACTCAGCAGGTCAGGCAGTATCTGTGGAGAGAGAAGCAGAGTTGACGGCCGGGATTCTTCGAGCCTCTGTGCCGCAATCGCACTCGGCGCGGGGGCGGAGAATGCGGCGTCAGGGTCCGATACCGTTTCCGCGATTCTCCGGGGACTGGAGAATCACTGCGAATCGCACACGTTGATGCGGCACCAGTTGGGGGCCATTGAAAGAGGCCCCCGTGCCGATTGTCCACCGACAACTGGCCAAGTTCCTGCCGGCGTGGTTCACTCATGGTTCCACCAGGCGGGAGCTTGGAGTGGCAGCAGTCCACGGTCGCTCTGGTGGGCGATGGGCAGATCCGTCACCGGGGGGCGGGGGGGGGGCGTCCTCCAGGATGGCCAGGCTCACAATCTGGGGCTACCGATCGGCGCACGATCCGGGGGGGGGGGGGGGGATGGTGCTATATTGTTGGGCCAGCCCGCTGTGTGGGAAGTCCAGAGTGATCCGCACCCGTTTTCCCGCGGGTGTGGGGACATAGCCCCATTACCAGAGAATTCCGCATGGGTAACATGGCTGGAGAATCACGGGAAGGCATTGGACCTGACACCCAATTCTCCACCCTGGCGCCGACCGCGATTGGCACGGAGACTCGGAGAATCCCGGCCATGACGTTCCATCGGAATAGGAAGAAGTTGGAGACTTAACAAAGTGCAGAGCCTGGGAAAAAAGGGACAGGGTAAGAACGGGCAACGTATGTGATAGGTAGGGTTGCCAACTCTCCAGGATTTGACTGGAGTCTCCAGGAATGAAGATCAATCTCCAAGACACTGCGTGGGACATTACATTTTTTGTTTACATTGGCTTTGAACACTTCTCTTCACTAGATATAATTTTTTTTGAAAATGGGGGATAAAAGGCTATTTGGCTGATAGTCAACATCCTCTCCTTCTTTGGTGATCACTCGCTAAGAAGTATGATTGTCCCCCTAAGAAACTCTGTGTTACTGGACATGGGTTCTGTGGTCCTTGCATGGCTGATGAGCCCGGTCCTCAAGCCACATCTTCGACTGCACAGGTGGCAGGTGTTTTTGGGAGATTGGATCGGTCCTCGGACTCTAGATTGCTAATATTCCTTTCCCAGCCTCCTTTTCTGGGCCTCCTCTTGCTTAGATTTATTGATTGACTGATTTGATTTATTGTCACATGTACCGAAGTACAGTGAAAAGTATTTTTCTGCAGCTAAGGAAATGTACACAGTGGACAAAAATGAATAGTAGATAGTTACTGTGAATGTGAAAAAGTACACAGTACATCGGCAAATAAGGAAATGGTTACAGTATGGAACAAGGGCCAAAAACAAAGCAAATACGACATGAGCAAGAGCAGTATAGGGCGTCGTGAATAGTGTTCTTACAGGGAACAGATCAGTCTGAGGGAGAGTCGTTGAGGAGTCTAGTAGCTGTGGGGAAGAAGCTGTTCCGAAGTCTGGCTATACGGGTCTTCAGATTTCTGTATCTTCTGCCTAATGGAAGGGTCTGGAAGAGGGCAAAGCCTGGGTGCGAGGGGTCTCTGACAATGCTGTCTGCCTTCCTGAGGCAGCAGGAGGTGTAGACATAATTGGTTATCCTCAAAGGATTGCGTCCCTTCATAGAACATAGAACATTACAGTGCAGTACAGGCCCTTCGGCCCTCGATGTTGCGCCGACCAGTCAGGAAGTTCCACCAAGTAGATCTCTTTTGAGCAAGGGTCTCTCAAGTCCCAGGCATTGACATCATTGTTGCATTTCTTGGGGTAAACCTTTTGTCTTTGAAGTGCTTCCTTTCTCCTCCTCATGTTCAGGAGCCTTCCTTGAGCTGGAAAAAGATTAGCTTTAGCAGTCGGGACTCTGACATCCTAAGCACATGGCCGGTCCAGCAGAATTGGTTTTCGGATGATCATACCTTGATGTTGGTTCTCTTGGCTCTACACCTGTCCTCCCAGCTAATGCGGAGAATCTGTCTCAGAGAGTGCTAATGGTATCTCTCCAGGGCCTTGAGGTGACATCTGTTATGGGCAGGGTTTCGAGAAACCCAAAGTGTTTCATGGAGTTCACCTGATCCACAACTTTTAATAGATTGTGGTATGGGGAGCACACAGCCCACTCTACAGGTGTGGTACAGCAGAAATGGAAAAGTATTTTTTAAAGCAAAATAATGTTTATTCTATGAGCTCAAATTAACCTTTTTAAAACATCCAGTGAACATCTTAGCAACCATTAATTCAAATACAACCCTCAAATAATACAACACTACGTAATCCTTAAGCTGTCCTTTTAGATCCAGAAAACGTAAAAAACCTTTAAACAGAAGCACATCAGGTTAAAGTCACTACTGAGAGCAGTTATTAGTTTTAAATCACCAAAGGATCGATTGACAGTCTTTAGAATACAGAGAGAGATTCATACACCTTCTGGCTGTGACTGCAGCTATCCAGCTCTGAAAACTAAACTAAAACACACCCTGCAGCAAACAGCCTAAAACGAAAGTAAAAAGCTGGCAGACAGCGCAGCTCCACCCACACTCTGACATCACTGATAAACACCCATTTGTTAAAGTACATTTCTTAAACACCCATTTCTTAAAGGTACTCTCACATGACACATCTGTATGTAGTCCAAGTTTCTGAGCCGTATGCAAGAGTTGAGAGGACGACCGCTTTGTACATATAGTCGTCAAAGTCTTTCATCTTTAGGCATCCAAAGGGCGGCACGGAAACATTGTGGTTAGCACTGTTGCTTCACAACCCCAGGGACCCAGGTTTGATTCCCAACTTGGGTCATTGTCTGTGCAGAGTCTGCACGTTCTCCCCATGTCTGCATGGGTTTCCTCCGGGTGCTCCGGTTTCCTCCCACAAGTCCCGAAAGACATGCTGTTGGGTGAATTGGACATTCTGAATTCTCCCTCTGTGTACCCAAACAGGCGCTGGAGTGTGGCGACTAGGGGCTTTTCACAGTAACTTCTTTGCAGTGTTAATGTAAGCCTACTTGTGACACTAATAAAGATTATAAATAAAGATCATTACAAATAAAGGAGATGCTTGTGGATTGGATATGATGTTGGATCTCCATATCAATGTCAGCCTTAGGGAGAGGTGGTTCCCCAGGTATGGGAAATGTTCCACATTTGGGAGGGTTACAGTTGGCAACCTTAGTGATAGGGTGGAGGGCCAGACTGATTGAATAACAAAAGGGATGTACTGGTGCAAGTAAAAAGGAGTAGTAATTGGATAATAAGGAAGCGAAAGATCCAGAAGAGGTAAGGAAATGTACCTCAGTTTTTGATTAGACAGTTCAGAACCATCAGTCTCAACACTGAGTTCAACAACTTTCGAACATAGCCGCTGCTCCCGTTTTATTGCTGGCAATGGGTCTGTGTAACAATTTACACTTCGTCTCCCACTCAAAGAATCCCTGCAGTGCAAAAGGAGGCTATTCGGACCATCACATCTGCACCTACTCTCCGAAAGAGCACTGTACCCTGGTCCACTACCCTATCCCTGTAACCGAACCTGCACATCCCTGGACACGATGGGGCAATTTAGCACGGCCAATCAACCTAACCCGCATATGTTTGGACTGTGGGAGCAAACGGGAGCACCCGGAGGAAACCCAAGTAGATACCATGAGAAAGTGCAAACACCACACAGCCACCCAAGGCTGGAATCGAACCCGGGTCCCTGGTGCTGTGAGGCAGCAGTGCTAACCACTGTGTGCCACCATGCTGCCTGCCAATCAGTGTGCTGTAAGGAGTTTGCAGGTCGACACTGGGAACCTTTTTGACTGCATTATAAATGTACTTTCCTCGACCATCAGATCCTGGGTGGGACTTGAAACCAGAGCTTCTGGTTCAGAGGCAAGGACACTACCCACTCTGCCATGAGGCCTCCCTGTATTCAGCTATGCGTTCTTTAGGGCAGCACGGTAGCACATTGGTTAATACTGTGGCTTCACAGCCAGATTCGATTCCCAGCTGGGTCACTGTCTGTGCGGAGTCTGCACATTCTCTCCGTCTCTGCGTGGGTTTCCTCCTGGTGCTCCGGTTTCCTTCCACTAGTCCTGAAAGATGTGCTGTTATGTAATTTGGACATTCTGAATTCTTCCCCTGTGTACCCGAACAGGCGCCAGAATGTGGCGACCAGGGGCTTTTCACAGTAACTTCATTGTAATGTAAACCTACTTGTGACAATAAGGATTATTATTATAAATGTTTTCTGGGCAAAGACTGGGGATGGTAGATTACAACGTACAGTGCATTGTGGGATATGTTCTGTATTGTTCAGGGAATTTAACATGGCGCAGAGCATGAATCAATTGTCAATATTATAATGAAAGTTCGTGGACAAGAATTCTGTTATCATCTGCTTTTATGTTCCTCCACCTGTGACTTAAAAGTTCAGAAGAATGACATTTTATTCAAAGTACCGGAAAAAGATGGATTCCTTAAAAGCTGGGGTGACATTTTTTTTTAATGTCCCTTGTTGCTGGGTGTCCGTCCCTCTCTGGTAGGCTGGTCAATGAAGTCAAACCAGTGCCTTGGAGTTGGATGACCCTGAGGCCTTCCACTGTGACTTGATGTTGTGGATCTTGATGCTTTCTACGGAATTGCTCCAGAAACTAGGCCCAGCAGGGACAGAGTTCAATTTCTGCTGTGCTGCGCCCCAGCAAATTGGTAAATTAAAAATATCATTCCAGACGGCAATTTTCTTTTTGCAGTTTTTTCAAAATTAAATAATTAGCCAACGTGAATGTAATAACCGTTACAGAGGGCGTGTGTTTCTTTCAAAATTATCTCACTTGGTATTCAGGATACCATCTTCCTCAAACATGTGCGTCTGGATCCACCCCTATCTATACTATTTCCCATAAGTCACCATCGACAGAAAGTGCATTTGCGGAATCTGACACCGGCAGCACTTGCACTATGGCTACACCATCAGTGAGAGGCAGTTTCATTTTGCAATGGCACTAAAAAGCTGTCATGTAAAGTTGGAGTCAGGGTCCAATGTTACCAGGTGCGAGAATTCGAGATGAACACCTCCATTAGCTTATTTTGTTTTGCAGTAGGTTTAGTACCATTATGACAAGGCCCTATGCTGAGTTTGAGGACGCGGCCAAACAGGACTGTGAGGAAACAAAAGGCTTACTGACATGGAACTGGTCCCAGAAGGGACTACTACCCCCCTCCCCCACAGCCCCCCCCCCCCCCCTCACCCCAGTCCACACACAGGCTGGGGTTTTTATGTCCTCATTAGCTCCCCTACTAATGAGGAAGGTCCGCCCTCATCAGGGAAGCTCGTACTCCACAAGACCCAGGGGGAGCCTGATTGGCCTGGCCTCGTGAATCTCGTGTAGGTTACAACACTCTCCCCTGTATCCACCTTCATCCTTTTCCTGCGTTGATGCGCAATCAATTGCACAAAGACACATATTTGGTGCAACTGTGGCTTTATTGCAGTCAGATGCGTGGCCTCCTGCTGCAGCTGGCGAAATGGCAGGGCAATGGAGGTCTCGCATATCTATACAGATCATAGTGGGCGGAGCCAGCCGGCAGGGGCTACCGGTGAACCTGTAGTGCAGGTCCTACCTTACAGCCCAGAGTACAGTGGTTCACCACAGTCACCCCGTTAAAAATGAGTCCGGCGGGGGTGATGTGAAACTATATACAAATAGTGCAGTTATGTACAGTGTTAAGGATGGAGAAAACAAGGAAGAAAAAAAGAAAAGTCCATGTTGACGGTCCGGAGTCCGTCAAAGGTTCAGCTGATCCGGTGCTTTGGTGCTTCGTTGGGAGCGGCGTAACGGTGGCGGTGAAGTCTGTGCTGGCGGTGGCACCGATGGCGGTGCTGATGCTGGCCAGTCATCGGGGAACTCCGGGAGCGTGCCGAAATCCTCTTCGTCCTCTTGTGCGGGAAGGGGGGGAGGGGTTGGTCAGGTGGGGTCAATGTTGGTGGCGCGGTGGGAAGGGGGGGGGGCGCATGGGTGGGGGAGTGTGTTGGGGTGGAACCTGACGGTGCCAGTTCCCTGAGTGAGACAGTATCTTGGCGGCCGTCGGGAACTCCACGTAGGCAGATTGAGGGTTGGTGTGGAGCAGGTGAACACTGTCCACCAAGGGGTCCGCCTTGTGGAGTCGGACGTGCCTACGGAGAAGGACCGGTCCTGGAGCTGCGAGCCAAGTCGGGAGCGACACCCCGGATGTGGACTTCCTGGGGAAGGTAAAAACAGGTTCATGGGGTGTGTTATTAGTGGCGGTCCACAATAGTGACAGGATGGAGTGTAGAGCGTCAGGGAGGACCTCCTGCCAGCGAGAGGCTGGGAGGTTCCTGGACCATAGGGCCAGCTGGACGGCCCTCCAAACCATCCCATTCTACTTGCCCGTTTCCCCGGGGGCTGTAGCTGGTCGTCCTGCTGGAGGCGATACTCCTGCTGAGCAGGAACTGACGCAGCTCATCGCTCATGAATGAGGATCCCCTGTCACTGTAGATGTAGGCGGGGAAACCGAACAGAGCGAAGATGGTGTTGAGGGCCTTGATGACGGTGGCAGACATCATATCGGGGCATGGGATGGCAAAGGGGAATCTGGAATATTCATTGACCACACTGAGAATATACGTGTTACGGTCGGTGGAGGGGAGGGGCCCTTTGAAATCCACGCTGAGGCGTTCAAAGGGGCGGGAAGCCTTCACCAGGCATGCACGGTCCGGCCGGTAGAAGTGTGGCTTGCACTCCGCACAGACCTGGCAGTCCCTGGTGACTGTCCTTACTTCCTCAACGGAGTGGGGCAGATTGCGAGCTTTGACCAGATGGTGCAATCGAGTGACCCCCGGGTGACAAAGGCTGTCGTGTAGGGCCCGGAGTTGGTCTACTTGTGCGCTGGCACATGTACCTCGGGAGAAGGCGTCTGGGGGCTCGTTGAGTGTACCGGGACGATACAAAATCTCGTAATTATAGGTGGAGAGCTCGATTCTCCACCGCAAGATTTTATCATTTTTGATCTTGCCCCGCTGTGTTATTGAACATGAAAGCTACCGACTGTTCGTCAGTGAATCTCTTACTGGCCAGGTAATGCCTCCATTGCCGCACAGCTTCAATGATAGCTTGGGCCTCCTTTTCGACGGATGAGTGTCAAATTTCAGAGGCATGAAGGGTGCGGGAAAAGAATGCCACGGATCTGCCTGCCTGGTTTAGAGTGGCGGCAAGGGCGACGTCTGAAGCGTTGCTTTCTACTTGGAAAGACAGTGACTCGTCCACTGCGCGCATCCCGGCCTTGGCAATGTCTGCTCTGATGCGGGCGAAAGCGTGTTGTGCCTCGGCCGCGAGAGGGAATTGGGTGGCGAGTACATGCCTGGCAAAGAGTGTGTTCGTCTTCTGAGCATAGTGTTCTTTAAGGAGTGCTATTGCTTTCGCGTAATGCGAGGCGTCTTGGATCAACGGGAACACGCTGGAGCTCAGTCTGGAGTACAGGATGTTTATCTTCTGAGCCTCCATTGGCGCGGGGTTCGCAGCGTTGATGTAGGCCTCAAAACAGGCTAGCCAGTGGTTAATATCTTTTCTGGTGTCGGGGGAGTGCGGATCCAGCTGCAGGCGATCTGGTTGGATTCTGGTATCCATTCTGTGGAAAAATCTGACTGCAATAAATTGATGTGCAGTCAATTGCACAAAGACACAGATTGGGTACAACTGTGGCTTTATTGCAGTCAGATGCGTGGTCTCCTGCTGCAGCTGGCGAAATGGCAGGGCAATGTAGGTCACGCATATTTATACAGACCTTAGTGGGCGGAGCCAGCCGGCAGGGGCTACCGGCGAACCTACAATGCAGGTCCTACTCTACATCCCATAATACAGTGGTTCACCACATGCATATATAAAGATGACTTTAAATGGTTTTCTGTAGTAAGCTACGAGGCATAGCTGACGAGCTGTTTAAATGATGTGGATAACGTCTTTCTATTTATTTCTGTATTGCTTTCCAACTGTGGACACCTAGATTTCATTTTGATTATTTTGATAATAGTATGTAGCTCTTTGTGAAATCTGCAGAATACATTGCAGCAAAAATCAGTGTGATTGCTGCTTAGGGATAGAGCATATTTTCTGCCAGTGCAGCTTACTAGGTTGGAGGTTTGTTCACCACATCATTTTTCCCCAGGCTAGACAAAATAAAATGTTTTATTGTATGAGTTTTAGAATAATGTTTGAGGGATCTCTAAGGTTAAATTAGTTTGTGTACTGTGCATTCATTTCTATTCACGTTTCCTATAAAGACCTAAAAATGTGTTCAATGAAGACGAGAAAGAGTGCTGTATGTGAACTTCAGAAACCTGATGCAATGGTTGTCCCAGAAATGGTTGCTGACACCTACCTCATCATAATTGTTCATTAATCATAATCCATACAAGTCTCATGTTTGGTGCAGGAACTGGAGCTGCAGTGTCTCCAAAAGAAGCAACTGAAAAGGGAGCTTTATATAAGGGGCTACATTCTCCGGAATTCCAGCGGCGTGTTCTCAGCTGCGCACCTTCCTTTGGTGGCGGGATTCCTTCTTCCCACCACTTATTTGCCATTGAAGCCACCCACGCCGCCAGGAAACCCACGTGCGGGGGTGCACTGCCAGCTGGAAAAAAGAATCCCAATGCCCGGGCAATTTTGGTCAAGATATTGCAAGGCAACAGCACTAATTCCAAGTGACCTCAGCGATATGGATTAGAACATTGAACTTTATATCACCACAAACAATGCCTAGTCTCTCCCAAATGATTGGATTAACTTTGAAGTTATATCTTCATGGTTTGTCAGTTATATCAGAATGGAGGTGATCAAAAGGCCAGAATTGGAGGGCATGCAGATATCTGTAGGGAAGGAGAATGCAGAAATAGTGAGGGGCAAGGTCCTGAGGATGTTGAAAACAAGGATGGAAATTTTAAAATTTTGGAGCTGCTTAGCTGAGGAGTAAGTCAAGGAGCACAGAGGTGATGGGGGAATGGGCTTCGGGGCTAGTTAGGAACAAGGCAGTGGAACTTTTGATGACTTCCGGTTTATGGAGGGTGGAAGATGGGAGGCTGGCCAGAAGTGCATTGGTGTATTCAAGCCTCGGGATAACAAAGAATAATGGTTTTCTAATAAAATGTCACAAGGCAGTTCACAGGTGTCTTCTAAAACAAAATATCAAATCAGGTGAGGAAATATGAAGACCTAAAGCTTGGTCAAAGAAATAAGTTTTCAAGAAAGTCTGAAAGAAAGAAAGTGAGGTCGGGAGGCAGAGAGATTAGGGAGAAAATTCCAGAACTTAAGGGTATATCCATCAATGGTAAAGTGGTTAAAATCGGGGCCGGTTCTTCAGGCCAGAAATAGAGAAGTACAGATAACCCGGAATGCTGTTGGTTGTTTTTAAATTTAGAGTACCCAATTCATTTTTGCTATTAAGGGCCAATTTAGCGTGGCAATCCATCTACCCTGCAAATCGTTTCGGGTTGTGGGGGTGAGACCCACGCAGGGAGAATGGGTAAACTCCACA
This sequence comes from Scyliorhinus torazame, assembly GCF_047496885.1. NCBI lineage: Eukaryota > Metazoa > Chordata > Chondrichthyes > Carcharhiniformes > Scyliorhinidae > Scyliorhinus > Scyliorhinus torazame. The sequence goes on along the minus strand of NC_092712.1, from coordinate 270,084,488 downwards.
CTAACAGTGACCCGGGGTCGGGATCGAACGCAGGACCTCGGCACCATGAGGCAGCAGTGCTAATCACTGCACCACTCTGCTGCCCATGAACCTATGAACAATGTGTTAACCAATGCCTCATGCATAGTTGTACCTTGATGTCAATACAGAAAATAAGCGCAAGGATATATTTTAGAATATGACATGGTGCCAACCTTGGATGCTAACCAGTGTACCACCGCGCTGTCCCAGAGTGCTGTTGGGTTGAGGAGGATAACAAAGATAGGGGAAGGCTTGGAAGGATTTGACAATAAGGATGAGGATTTTAAAATTGAAGCATTAGTTACCTTGATGTCATTGAACTCAAGGGTGTCAGTGAGCATTTCAACAGGAAATAAACTGAAGCGGGGGAGAATTGGGTGATGTAATGGACACAGGAGTATGAGCTTGGTAATGGTGCAGGTTTCAGGTCAGGAACGCATCTCGGGATGAACTGTCCGGTTCAGCCCCGGACACAAGTGGGCTTGTGTCAATTTCAACGGTGGGGAGTTAACTTATTTCTTTGACCAAGCTTTAGGTCTTCCTATTTCCTCACCTGATTTGATATTTTGTTTTAGAACAACCGTGTCTGAGCACAGCCGGTCCCCAACCGGCCGACCTTATATACAATGGCAATTAAGCTTCCCCGGCCCCCTTAGCGGGGAAACACGTATTCTGCAAAGGACAGGCGGAATTATATCGTTCCGGCCCCGTAAGTCCCGTAAGAGTGCAGTTTATCTTACTATATTCTTACTTAATCACTAGTCCTGTTTGAATGTATTGAGCTAGAGAAGGGCTGTTCTTAGAATCGTTGATTTAAATTAATAATTAAGATTTGTTTGTCCAACAGCAAAATACTGCAGTCACTGGAAATCCGAAATAAAAACAGAAAGTGCTGGAAACATTCGGCACATCATTTCTTTCAGATCTGTGACCTTAAATCAGATTTGTTTGTATGTTATAATATACAGAGATTAATGGGAACAATAATTTGAATTTTGTACTCCTTTGTGAGGATTCATGACCTACGAAGATAAGAAACTGGGAATAAGAAACCTACCAATTTACATGATCTTGTGAATGAACTATTTTCCAGAATTTGTTCTCCATAAAGTAACAATGTGAACGAATACAAGGAAATGCTTTGATCGAGGAGTTGGGCACGACTGGAAATTGTGAAAGCAATAATCGAGCATGGGTAGGCTATTCAAATATGAGAGGGCATTATAGCCACGTCTACATTCACGCATTACCTGGAAACAGAGCTGGACGCAAAGCAAAATAACAATGACGGGAAAGAAACATCAAGATAGGAGAGGTTAACAACATTATAATATAATAATAATTATACATTGTACAAACATTGTAATAAAGAGGGCAGTTACAAACCAAAACTTTGCTGAGGACATTCTCTCTCTTTCATTTGTACTGGTCTACACATAGAGGCCCAGGTATACATGGAACAGCATGTGTCTTAAGGACCATCAGCCAGGGACAACTGAGCAGTAGATCGTCCCAGAGCTTTGTTATGAGCAGCATTGATAGTCTAACATACACTGTTATTTGTGTACAATAATAAATAGGCTGAAGGAGAGAGAGAGAGAGATGCTTTGGAATCGCTGCACGGAAACGTCACTCGCCGGTTATGTACACGCCTCCGGATGCCACACAGCTCATCCCCCGAGGTCCCGGACTAAGGTGACTAGTGGTTCCTTGGACCCGTCCGGGGACATGGACGTACCTCCAGACTTGATGGGGGGGATAGTGGAGAGGGGTGTTATAACCCTCATGGAGGTCACTGCATTAGGACTATCAGATCTCCTGTGTCCTCAACAGAATACAAACTCCCCTGGTAGCGGGGGAGGAATGCTGCCCTTAACAGGGGGTTAGATCGCGAGTATAAAAATCCCAACCTGGGTGCAGGCTGGGGAGGGAGACCCTTTGGTGAATGGAGAACTTGTATATCGTAAATATAACCTAACCTTTGTTTCCAACCTACCTGGTCAATGCCTGCTGCCTTAGTGGATTCTACACAGCCAAAACCTGAATATTGTCCAGGTCTTGCTGCATATGGACATGGACTGCTTCAGTACCTGAGGAGTTGAGAATGGTGCTGAACATTGTGCAATCATCAGTGAACATTCCCAGTTTGGATCTTATGACGGAGGAAAGGTAATTGATGACGTAGTTGATCATGATTGGGCCTGGGAGTGCAATTGACTCTGTCACCTGGAAATAAACTGAATCCACAGAATTTAAGAGGAAATTAACAGATACACAATATCAAGTGACCAAGATCCCAATATTTTCTCAGGATTTTGAGACCATAACCTGATTGACGTTACTTCCATGATTCAAGAGTCCTTTGGAACATTTATTGAGATTATTGCTTTGCGTAGAACTGGCTATCTTTTATTCACTACTTTGTATGTTCCGGTTACAACAGTCTTCCAGATTTACTGCTTCTTTTACACTCAAGATACCACTGTTGTTAATCTTTCAGAGTTAATAACATTGTGCAACGGCAAGGTTTGAAACACCTCTCTAATGTTTAGATATACTCACCATACTTTCAATGAAAGAATCTAATTTGAGGGAACAAAAAAGAAATGAATGAATATTTTTGCCTTCATTCTCAGACTCCATCACTAACTGAGTCCATTTTACTGTATTATTGTCTTGTGTTCAAATCCAACCATCCAATTTGCTCTGTAAAGCTGATAAGCACAACCTTGTTAACTCAGTATTACAGTAAGCTGCCTTCAATTCACAATGGATTTGAAGCTACGCTGCCCAAATATCTGCATAAATATGGTTAATGAATTCATGTGAAATTTCATTTTCTGATTTTTAAAGCCAGAGTTAATTTTTTAACTTATGTTCTAACATTGTCCAAAAAAATTTAAGCTAATATTCACGCAGCATAATTTGAAAGCCAGTATGTTTAAATGTAGTGTCACATCCATTCTGACAATAGTATCACAGTGTTTCACACAAGACAATTAGCCTTTAATCACCTACAAACATCAATGTAGATACAAATGAATCATTTGTAGTATTTGGCACTTCAGAATTTAGAAAACTAATTAGAGGATAGTTGAATAGCTTATTACTTGCCTTAGATCAGGCTAACAGATGCACCTGTTGATTTGACTCATTTGGACCAAAACCAAGAGATGGACGTAACCAACAAGTGCCAAGTAAAGTCCTGATAGTCTTTCAGAGCGGAAGAACTATGCAGGATATACATCTGTAGGAGCTTTGGAGTATACCTGTTTGAAGAGTAAAATCGGCCCGACTGATCATTGAAATTCATAGGGCGGGATTCACCGCAATCGGCGAATTGGCCCGGCGCCAGCACCAAGAACGGCGCGAACCACTCCGGTGCGGGCCAACCGGAAGTTGCGAATTCTCCGCACTTCCGGAGGCTAGGTCGGCGCCGGAAGGGCTGGCGTCGCGCCAACTGGCACCAAAGGGACTGCGCGAGTTAGGGCATGCGCAGAAGCGCTGCCATGGTTTAGCGCATGTGCAGATCGGCCGACGTATTCTGGCGCATGCGCAGGGGGGTATCTTCCCCACGCCGGCCATGGCGGAGCCCTACAGGGGCCAGCGCGGAAGGAAGGAGTGCCCCCATGGCACAGGCCCACCAGCAGATCGGTGGGTCCCGATCGCAGGCCAGTTCACCATGTGGCTGGATCCCACCCCCCCCCCCCCCCCGAGGACTGCACCAGCCTGCCTACCAGCCATCCTCCTCCTACCGTCCAATCCACACCTGCGGGACTGGCCAGAAACCGACGGCCGCTCGGCCCATCGGGAACCTGTAGAATTGCTGGGGGGGGGGGGGGCGCTGCTATCGGCCCCCGACCGGCGTGGCATGATCCCCACCCGAAAACCAACGCCAGAGAATACGGCAGCCGGCGTCGGAGCGGCGGGGAGGGATTCACGCCGCCCCCCGGGGATTCTCCGATCTGGCGGGGGGTCGGAGAATCCCGCCCATAGAATCCTCCTAGAATCCCTACAATACCCTACTGACTCTGCACCAACCCCCTGAAAGAACATCCCAGCTAGGCCCACACTCCCGTCTCAACTTCACAACACTGTAACCTAACCTACACATCTTTGAACATAAAGGAGCAATTTAGAATTGCCAATCCACCTAACCTGCACATCTTTGGATACTGTGGGGTATTCAGCATGGCTAATCCACCTAACCTGCACATCTTTGGACACTATGGGGAAATGTAGCATGGCCAATCCACCCAACCGGCACACATTTGAACTGTGGGAGGAAACTGGAGCACCCGGAGGAAACCCACGCATCCATGGGGAGAAAGTGCAAACTCCTCACAGACAGCCAGCCAAGGTCAAATTCGAACCTGAGTCCTTGGCACTGTGAGGCTGCAGTACTAACCACTGTGTCACCCTCAATTCAATGCTTGACTACAGTTCTTTCACTATGAATGTATTTCCCATTACATTGTCCAGTCAGTTGATGAATGTAACAGTTTTCGTGTCTACAAGATGGCAGCCAAGACATTTCAGATCATTGCCCCACAGCACCACCTGTTTGGGAGTCTTCAGTAAAGCTGTCACAGGCAACTGTTTACAGTTGAGGGGTGGGATTCTCCGACCCTCCGCGCCGAAATCGCGCTCGGCGCAGGGGCGGAGAATGACCCAAAATAGGCTCCCACACCGGCACGTGGGGCGTCATTCTCCGACCCCCCAGCGGGTCGGATAATGGCTGTTGGCCACCGTGAATCCCGCCCCCGCCGGTTGCCGAAGTCTCCGAAGGGAGAAAAGTCGGCGGGGCGTTAATGGCGGCGCAGACGTCGGAGAATGGCACGGGTGTGCACAAGGCAGCCGATTTTGGGCCTGCCGATATTCTCCCTTCCGGATGGGCCGAAGTCCCGTCGACGTGATGACCGGTCACGTCGACGTAAATCAAACCTCCTTTTCATCGGCGAGACCCTGTGCTCCAGGTTCACGTCGACCAGCGTGGAGGTGAGTGACAGCCTGGGGAGTTGGCCGCTGGGCAGGCGATGGCGTGGCCGCAGTCTGAATGTGTGGGGGAGAGGTGTGTGTAGCGTTTTGTGTGTGGGTGTGTGCGGCGGGGGGGGGATGGTTAGAGTGGGCTGGGCATCCGGGGGAGTGCCGGGAGGGGGGTCCGTGCCGGGGAGGAGGATGGGGGGTCTGTGCCGGGGAGGAGGAAGGGGGGTCTGTGCCGGGGAGGAGGATGGGGGGTCCGTGCCGTGGAGGAGGACGGGAGGTCTGTGCCGGGGAGGGGAATGGGGGGGGTCCATGCCGGGGAGGAGGATGGGGGGCCTGTGCCGTGGAGGAGGAGGGGAGGTCCGTGCCGGGGAGGAGGATGGAGGGTCCTTGCCGGGGAGGAGGATGGGGGGTCCGTGCCGGGGAGGGGGATGGGGGAGGGTCCGTGCCGGGGAGGAGGATGGGGGGGGGGGGTCCGTGCCGGGGAGGGGGATGGGGTCCGTGCCGTGGAGGAGGATGGGGATGGGGGTCCGTGCTGGGGAGGAGGATAGGGGGGGGTCCTTGCCAGGGAGGAGGATGGGAGGTCCATGCCGGGGAGGAGGACGGGAGGTCCGTGCCGGGGAGGAGGATGGGGGGTCCGTGCCGGGGAGGAGGATGGGGGGTCCGTGCCGGGGAGGAGGATGGGAGGTCCGTGCCGGGGAGGGGGATGGGGGGGTCCGTGCCGGGGAGGAGGATGGGGGGGTCCGTGCCGGGGAGGAGGATGGGGGGTCCGTGCCGTGGAGGAGGATGGGGGGTCCGTGCCGTGGAGGAGGATGGGAGGTCCGTGCCGGGGAGGAGGATGGGGGGTCCGTGCTGGGGAGGAGGATGGGAGGTCCGTGCCGTGGATGAGGATGGGGGGGTCCGTGCCGGGGAGGAGGATGGGAGGTCCGTGCCGGGGAGGGGGAGTCCGTGCCGGGGAGGGGGATGGGAGGTCCGTGCTGGGGAGGAGGACGGGAGGTCCGTGCCGGGGAGGAGGATGGGGGGTCCGTGCCGGGGAGGAGGATGGGGGGTCCGTGCCGTGGAGGAGGATGGGAGGTCCGTGCCGGGGAGGGGAATGGGGTGTCCGTGCCAGGGAGGAGGATGGGGGGTCCATGCCGGGGAGGAGGATGGGAGGTCCGTGCCGGGGAGGAGGATGGGAGGTCCGTGCCGGGGAGGAGGATGGGGGGTCCATGCCGGGGAGGGGGTTGAGGGGGTCCGTGCCGGGGAGGGGGATGCGAGGGCAAGTGAGTTGGTCCACCTGGCCAGGTGCCAGCCTCCAACACTTGGACCCATGCGGTCCATGCCACCTGGCTGGGGGGAAGGAGGGGATATGGGCAATGATGACATGTCGTCATTCCAACCCCCCCCCCCCCACCAGGCCGTCATGTTTTCCGATCATCCAACGACGTTGGCCGCCGTGGCGGCAGCCGCTAATGTCTATGTTGCCCTGGATGAGGAGGAGGAGCGTGCCAGAAAGACGGTGTAGGCTGCCGCAGAGGGGCAGGCGGCAGCTGCCCAGGCTGGAGGGACACCTGACCGACAGGACGAGGAGGGGGAGGAGGACGTCGCGGCCCCACGGCAACGGAGGCACCCGAGGGCGCCCCGTGTGTACCGGCTCCGGCAGTCATACCAGGACCTCATGGACCGGGAATGCAGGAGGAGACTCCGGATGAGGCGGGAAACCGTGGCACACATCTGCCACCTGCTGGCACACCTGTCACCGCGTGGCACTGGCGGGGGACACCCTCTCCCCGTGTCCGTCAAGGTTACGGTGGCCTTAAACTTTTATGCAACGGGGTCATTCCAGGCACCGAGTGGGGACCTGTCCGGCATATCGCAGACATCGGTGCATCGGAGCAGTGACAGATGCCCTATATGCCATGGCGCACCGCTACATCCGCTTCCCTGTGGACCAGGCCAGCCAAGATGCCCGGGCCGTGGGCTGCTCTGCCGTGGCCGGGTTCCCCATGGTCCAGGGCGCGATTGATGGGATGCACGTCGCCGTGCGGCCACCTACAGATAACAGGGCCGTCTTCACCAATAGGAAGGGGACCTATTCGATGAACATACAGGTGGTCTGCGACCACCGCATGATGATCCTGCACGTCTGCGCCCGTTACCCAGGCAGTGTACACGACTCATACCTGTTGTCGCGGTCATCCATCCCCGGCATGTACGAGGGACGCCATCCCCGGCTGAGGGGCTGGTTGCTGGGCGACAGGGGCTACCCATTGCGATCGTGGCTGATGACGCCTATACGGAGGCCACACAATGAGGCACAGAACCGCTACAATGATGCCCATGTAGCGACAAGGGGAGTGATAGAGAGGTGCTTTGGCGTGCTGAAGATGCGTTTCAGGTGCCTGGACCTCTCTGGGGGCGCCCTCCAGTATCGGTCAGATAGGGTCGGCCGCATCATTGTGGTGTGCTGCGTCCTACACAACATAGCCCAACAGAGGGGTGATGTGCCGCAGGCAGAGGAGGGCGGAGTGGAGGAGCAGCAGGAAGAGGCGCAGTCCTCCCCAGATGAGGGGGATGGGGGCAATGGTCAGGGCAGTCGGGCTAGACACAGGCGGGTGGCTGTCCACCGTTACCGGCTGGCCCAGCGGGCACGGGACAGACTGATAGCCGCCCGCTTCACTGACTAGATGGGCGTGGGAATCGGGTAGTGTGGCCACAAACCGCACACCCCGGCAACAGCTGACCACCCACACCCCCCACCCACCCAGCACTCTCCCCCCCCTCCCCAACCCCACCCGCATGCACACCACCCCCCCCCCCCCCATTGCCGATCCACCTGCGGCACAATGGCCGGGCTCACGCTGTTGCGGGTGGACGCGTGTCTATTGCAGGCCATGGAGGATGATGACAACCCGCCCTGCGATGAGCTCCTGGCTCCACATCGTTGGACTATGTCTGACCCATGGCCACAGTACCACCATCCATCGGGACCATCCCTGCATGCGGCTGTGACACTGCAGCGCACGGTCCCGTCCTCTGCCCGGGGGGATGTTGATGGCGGCCCAGGGGGAAGGGGGCAGACTCACCTGGGGCTGAGGTAAGACTACTCCTCACACACACACTTGCGCTCAACGTACATGACACCCCCGCACGCTTTGGACAGAGCACAAAGGCAGCTTCTGTAGGTGTAACATTGACTTTAATAACCAAAGGAGTTCATGCACGTGCCCTAGCCCCTAAAACTCCTCTGTGCCCTGTACCCGTGCCAACTTACTCAGTGTCTAATTGTTTGGCCTTATGGGCCCTTTGACTAGGTCTACGTGGTTCCCCAGACGGTACAGCAGAACTGGAGGTGGACTCCTTTGATTCCTGCCCTCTGACACAGGATCCCTTTGGCGGCCGTTTCCTGGGGCGTCCTGGCCTAGATGGGCCAGGCTGCGGCCCGGGCGACTGGGATGGCGAGCTGCCAGCCTGTCCTGCCCGTTGCCCACCCAATGCACCTGGGACGGAAGGGGGGGGGGGGGGGGGGAGTCCGAGGTGTTGCGGTGTTCCGGGACCTCCCCTACAGGGGGAGCCGGGACGGACCACACCACCTCCTCCTCCCTCGGGGTGCCCGATGGCCCCCAGGCCTCTACATGGGTGAGGGATGCGAACGGACTGGCCATCCGACGCCCCCCCGACATCTGGCGCTGCCAGTCCTGGAGGCCCGTGCTGGTATCGACAGGGGTCTGCAGGTTTGCAGCCATGGAGCCCAGGGGGTTGGCAAACCCTGTCTGTGACTGTGCGACGCCGGCTCGCACATGGCCACTGGCGCCGATGCCCTCAGCGCTGGCCTGCTGAGACTGGGCCATGGCCTGCAGAGACTGGGCTATGGCCTGCAGAGACTGGGCTATGGCCTGCTGATACTGGGCTATGGCCTGCTGTGACTGGGCCATGGCATTGAGCGCCTCTGCCATCTGGCGCTGGCACTGGCTCATGGCCTCCTGTGAGAGGGCAGCCATGTCCTGGGCCACAGGCGCCGCCTGCACGGAAAGCCCCAGGCCTCGCAAACCGTTCCCCATGTCTGACACCGTCGCACCCATTGCGTCCACCGCGGACGCCACCCGTGCGGTGTCGGCCTGGGCGGCACGCATGACCGGCACCACACCCAGCTCCTGGACGCGGGTGGACTCCTCCACCTGCGACTGCAGCCGCCGCAAGCCGGCCGTCACCCTCTTCGCTCATCTCCGGGTCGGTGGTTGCATCGGATCTATGGGTGGGTGTGGTAACTCCAGGAACCCGGGATCCATCTGGGCGGCAGATGTTCGCTTGGGCTGGGCTTCCCTCCGACCGCCCGGCCCCTCTGCTGCTCCTACCTCCACCTGCTGTACCGGGACGCCTGTGTTGTGCGCACCAGTGAGTGTACCAGACGCCTCATCACTAAAGTGCCCAACCGAGGTGAGTGTTTCTGCGATGGTGGAGGGTGTTGGTGACAGCAGTGGCGCTGTGTCGTGCTCTTCGTCCCACTCTGAGTCCATGGCACTTTGGGGTGGGGGTTCGTCTCCACCCATCCACTCTGAGCCACTGTCCGGTATTTCGTCTTCCTGGGTAGTGCTGTCCCGGGTAGTGCTGTCCCGGGTAGGGGTGTCCTGGGTAGGGGTGTCCTGGGTAGTGGTGACCTGGGTAGTGGTGACCTGGGTAGTGGTGACCTGGGTAGTGGTGTCCTGGCTCGGCTGTGACGGGGGCCTGTGGCTGCCCCTCTCGTCGCTGGGTGGCACACGCCTGCGTCGTCGCACCTGCACGTGACGGGGGCGTCGTCTCCCTGTTGCACCATGTGTCTCCGTCTCCCGTGGCCTCCGAGGGGCATCCTGCGGGCGGTCTGCATCTGTGGGGACCGACGTTTGCTCCTGCGATACACAATGAAGCATGCATGGTTAGACACGCAGGCAGTGATCAGGTGATATGAGGAGGGGGATATAGGGGAGGGGGGATATGGGGACGGGCTGTCGGTGGCTCACTTGCTAGTACGCCCCGGACCTCTGCATCAGCAACCTCCCGGTCTTCAGGTCCGCCAGCCAGTTCTAGGGCCCTTTCCTCGTGTTCAGTCAGTGGCCTCTCATCAGCGGGGCCTCCTCCAGTCCTCACATGCTCCCTGGTGTTGTGTGCTCGTTTCCCCTGTGGCGGATGGGGGGGGGGGGGTGGTGGCAGGGGTAAAAGGCAACAGTGTTAGGCAGGTATATGAATGCACGCCATCGGTTGCACGTGTATTGCAGAGGTTAAGGTTAGGGCTGGATTCACTTGGGGATATGGGGGATATATGGGGGAGGGGGGATATGGGGGAGGGGGGGATATGGGGGAGGGGGGATATGGGGAGGGGGGATATGGGGGAGGGGGGATATGGGGAGGGGGATATTGGGAAGGGGATTTGGGGGATATGGGGAGGGGGATATGAGGGAGGGGGGATATGGGGGAGGGGGGATATGGGGAGGGGGATATGGGGGAGGGGGGATATGGGTGAGGGGGGATATGGGTGAGGGGGGATATGGGGGAGGGGGGATATGGGGAGGGGGGATATGGGGTAGGGGGAAATGGGGGAGGGGGATATGGGGTAGGGGGAAATGGGGGAGGGGGATATGGGGGAGGGGGGATATGGGGAGGGGGATATGGGGGAGGGGGGATATGGGGAGGGGGGATATGGGGGAGGGGGATATGGGGGAGGGGGGATATGGGGGAGGGGGGATATGGGGAGGGGGATATGGGGGAGGGGGCTATGGGGGATATGGGGGAGGGGGATATGGGGAGGGGGATATGGGGGAAGGGTGGATATGGGGGAGGGGGGATATGGGGAGGGGGGTTATGGGGGATATGGGGGAGGGGGATATGGAGGAGGGGGGATATGGGGGAGGGGGATATGGGGGAGGGGGATATGGGGGAGGGGGGATATGGGGAGGGGGATATGGGGGAGGGGGATATGGGGGATGGGGGGATATGGGGAGGGGGATATGGGGAGGGGGGATATAGGGGAGGGGGGGTATGGGGGAGGGGGGGATATAGGGAGGGGGGATATGGGGGAGGGGGGCTATGGGGGATATGGGGAGGGGGGATATGTGGGAGGGGGGTTATGGGGAGGGGGGTTATGGGGGGATATGGGGGAGGGTGGATATGGGGGAGGGGGGATATGGGGGAGGGGGATATGGGGAGGGGGGATATGGGGAGGGGGGATATGGGGGTGGGGGGATATGGGGGTGGGGGGATATGGGGGAGGGGGATATGGATATCGGGCGGGGGGGGGGGCTCACCCTGCCTGCTCTGACGAAGTTGTTCACCTTCTTGTGGCACTGGGTGCCTGTCCGTGGTGTCAGGGCCACAGCGGTGACGGCCTCTGCCACCTCCCTCCACAGACGCCGGCTGTGGCGTGGGGCAACTCTGCAGCCGTGCCCGGGATACAGGGCGTCCCTCCTCTGCTCCACTGCGTCCAGGAGCGCCTCCACATCTCGTGACTGAAACCTCGGGGCTGAGCGGCGGCCAGCCATCCAGTCAAGTGTTCCGGTCGGGTATTCCAGTCGGGTGGGGGGGGGGGGGAGAAGCGCGTCCTTATGAGCCGTCACGCCGTGCGGCGTGTATGACGCTGCACGGCGTGAACCACGTGCGCAAGCGCGGATCTCGTCACGTCGCTGCTCGCCCATTTCGGGCCGGAGACTTTGCAACGATTTTTCCGGCGTGACGCAAGTCAGATTTGCGCCGTTTTTTGCGCCGATCGGCGGACTTTGCGCCGATAACGGAGAATTTCGCCCGTGATTCTTCGGCGACCGGAGAATCGCCGCCATTCGTGCGCACCCGATCGACGTGACGTCGGTCGGGGGCGTTGGAAAAGGCCCCCCCCCCCCCCCCCCTGGCAATCCTTCTGCGATCGACCGGCTGAATTCCCTTCGGCGTGGTTCTAATGTGGTTCCACCCAGCGGGAACTGGGAGTCGCGGCTGATGTGGGGTTATGGTGGGGGTGCGTGGGGATCGGACACAGCGGTGGGGGGGGGCTGCCTCAGCGGCGGGCAGGCCCACGATCGGCGGGCCATCGCGATCTGGGAGCGACCTCTCGCCCTCCGCGCGGGCCCGCTTTGTGGCTCTGCTGTGTCAGCGCCGCCCGCGCCGAGGTGGGCTGCCGTGCGCATGCGCAGGCCCGCTTGCGGCCGCCGTGCACATGCGCGGCCTGTACAGCAGGGCCTCGCTGACAGCCGGAGCTGTGGGGTGCACGCCGGGGCTCTGCTAGCCCCTTGGAAAACGGGGAATCAACCTGGACTTTCGTGGAAAATGTCCAGAGTGAATCTCGGTGGGTGTGGGGACTTAGACCCCCAAAGGGAGAATCCCGTCCAGGATTTCCATTCAAAACGTTAACAGAGTTTTGATGTTGAATGTTAACATGAAAGAGTGACCAACAACTGGGACAACAGAAAGTGTGCACAAATGTAAGATTTCAACATGTACAATATTATATTTCGGGAACGATTGTTGATGACGATTATAAGTACATGACAGAGGTGGTACTACATTTCAGAAAGCGAAATATAGTGGCTATTAACTAATAGGTTGCAAAGGTAAAAATGCTTTGTATCCTTTACCTTGTTTTCAAAGTTACTGTACTTGTGTGGTGAATAATCAGATTAATTGTTGTTCATGTTATAAAACCAGCATAAATTAATCAGAATTTTTAACTTGAGCTTATTGAGAAATGAAATGAACCACCAGCAATGAACCTGAAATATCATGGGAAATTTTTTTTTTTAAATTTCAGTAATCAAAAGCATCAGCCTAACGGTAACGTAGTGGTTATGTTGCTGGATGCATTGTGGTTATGTCGCTGAACTAAAAATTTAAATGCCTGCACTAAAGCTCCCGGGATATGAGTTCAAATCCCACCACGAAGGATGAGGAATTTAAATTCAATTAATTATATAATTCAGGAATTTTTAAAAAACTACTCTCAGTAATGTTGACCATGCAGTCACTAGTTGATTATTAAAACTCATCTGGTTCACTCATGCCCTTTAGGGAGGAAAATCTTATGCAGTCTGGCCCAGATTTGTTTCCAGACCCACAGAAACATGGTTGACTATTAACTGCCCTGTGAAAGGGCCTGGCAAACCACTCAATTGCATCAAACTGCTACAGAAAGGTGGAATAAAACTGGACGGATTGTCAGCATCGAACGCGGGAGCAGAAACGACAAGCTCACATCCTGCCCACCTCAGTAACATCTGGGGATTGTGCAAAAATTGGAAGTGTTGCCTCACAGACCAGTTAGGCAAAAGCCTGACTTAGTCATGCTGACCGTAGCATACCTTTCAGCCAATGTCCCAGACCTCTCCATCACCATCAATGGGTATGCCTTGGTCAGGCCCACAGAAGTGATGGCACAGTGGTGTACTGTTGGGATGCAGTGGCTCTTTGGTATCCTCAACATTGACTACAAACCCCATGATGTCCCATGGCATCAAGTCAAACATAGGTAAGGGAAGCTGATGCTGATTATTACCCTTCCTCAGTACTCCTCCATGTTGCATATCACTGGCAAGAAATACTGAGGGTAGCAAGGACACAGATTTTACTCTTAGTGGAGCATATCAATCTCTATCACTAAAAGTGAATTGGTAGCAGCACCATTGCTGACTGAGCTGGCCGAGTTCTGAAGGACATAGCTGCCAGACCGGGACGTTAGCAGGTAGTGACGGAACCAACATGAAAGAAAAACATACTTGAACTCATCGTCACAGACCTATCTGTCACAAATGCACCTGTCCATGACAGTATTGGTAGAAGTGATCACCCTACAGTGGTCTTGTGGACATTAATTCCCATCTTCACATTAAGGATGGCATCACCACCTTCCTAAATGGGATAGATTCAGAACAGATCTAGGAGCTCAAAACTGGACATGTGCGCTGCCAGCAGCAATAGGATCATATTTCAACACAATCTGTAACTTCATGGCTTGACTTTCTCACTTTATGATAACTATCAACCAAGGAATTGACTCTGGTCCATTGAGGTTCATGAAGAGCTAGCCATACCCACAATGGGTCAGGTCAAAGTTATGCAGTCTTGCTACATCCAAGCCATGAGTGGTGGGGACAAATGAACAACTAACCAGAGGAGGAGATTCCACAAACATTCCCATTCTCAATGATGGCAAAGTCTTGTACATGAGTGTGAAAGACAAGGCTGTAGTGTTTGCAGCTTTCTTTAGTTATAAGCGATGAGTGGATCATCCATCTCTGCCTCCTCCTGAGGTTCCCATCATCAGATTTCAGCCAACTCAATTCACTCAACGTGTGATCAAGAAATGTCTGAATGCAACAAAGGCTCGGATCCTGATAACATTCCAGTTGTAGTATTGACAACTTGTATTCTAGAATTAGCTTCTCCTAGAATTAGCCTGACCAATGCAGCTGCAACACAGGCATCTGTCCAACAAATTGAAAAATTGCCTAGCTATGTCCTGTCCACAAAAAACAGGACAGATCCAACCCAGCCAATTATTACACCAATAGTCTACTCACAATCATCAGCAAAGTGATGGAAAGCATTGTCAATAGTTCTATCAAGTGGTACTTACAAATAAACTACTCATTGATGCTCAGTTTAGATTACACCAGGACCACTTGGCTCCTGACCTCATTACAGCTTTGGTCCAAACATGGACAAAAAAGCTGAATTCCAGAGGTGAAATGACAGACCTTGATGTAAGGTAGTATTTGATTGAGTGTGGCATCAAGGAGTCCTATCAAAATTGTAGTCCATGGCAATCTGGGAGATATTTCTCAGCTATCCTAGAGTCATACCGAGCACAAAGGATTATGGTTGTGCTTGTTGGAAGCCAATCATCTCAAGCTCAGGACATTGATGCAGGAACTCTTAAGGGCAATGTCCTAGATCCAACTACCTTCAGCTGCTTCATCACTGAACTTCTCTCTGTCATAAGATCAGAAGTGGGGATGTTCTCTGATGATTGTACAGTGTCCAGTTTCAATAGCAACTCCTCAGATAATGAAGCAGCTGACTTTCAGGCTTGGCATGGTAAGTAGCAAGTAACATTTGTACCACACAAGTGCCAAGCCCTTGTTCCCTTCTCCTACAAGAAAGAATCTAACTTCCTCCCCTTGACGTTCAACAGCATTATTCGTTCATGGGATGTGGGCATCAGTGGCTGGGCCAGCAATTATTGCCCATCCCTGAGGGAATTTAAGAGTCAACTACATTGCTGTGGATCTGGTGTCACATGTAGGCCAGACCAGGTAAAGACAACAAATTTCCTTCCCTGCAGGACATTTGTGAAACAGGTGTGATTTTGCGACAATCGGCAATGGTTTCATGTCATCTTTAATTCCAGATTATATTTTTATCAAATTCAATTTCAACATCTGCCATGGCGGGATTCTAACCCGGTCCCCAGAGTATTACCTGGGTCTCTGGATTACTAGTTCAACGACAATACCACTACGCCACTGTCTATCATCGCTGAATCCCGCATCATATGGGGTTGGGAGTGTTACCACTAAACAAAAATCTAACTGGACCAGCCATAAAAATACTGTGGCTATAAGAGCAAATCAGAGGCTTGTCGACTGACTCCACAAAGCCCGTGCACAACCTAAGAGGCCAGAGTTATGAGTGTGAAGGAATTAATACTCTCTGCTTTTTTGCTCCATACGCCAAAGCTCAACACCATCCAGGCCAAAGCAGCCACTTGGTGTGGACCCAATCCATCACCTTAAGCATTTTCTCCCTTCACTACTGGTGCATTTCAGCAGCAGTATGCACCAACTGCATGGACTGCAGCAAGTTGCCATGGCTTCCAAATCTGTGACTTTTACCACCAAAAGAAATAAGGCAGCAGCTGCATGGAAGAGCCGCAACCTGCAATTTCCCCTCTGAGCCGCAAAGACTGTGGGTGTACCTACACCACATGGACTTCATAGAATTATCATAGAATTTACAGTGCAGAAGGAGGCCATTCGGCCCATCGAGTCTGCACTGGCTCTTGGAAAGAGCACCCTGCCCAAGGTCAACGCCTCCACCCTATCCCCATAACCCAGTAACCCCACCCAACACTAAGGGCAATTTTGGACACTAAGGGCAATTGATCATGGCCAATCCACCTAATCGGCACATCTTTGGACTGTGGGAGGAAACCGGAGCACCCGGAGGAAACCCACGCACACACGGGGAGGATGTGCAGACTCCACACAGACAGTGACCCAAGCGTCGAACCTAGGACCCTGGAGCTGTGAAGCGATTGTGCTATCCACAACGCTACCATGCTGCCCCACTGTAGCGGTTCAACCACCAGATTCTGAAGGGCACTTAAGAATGGGTAATAAATGCTGGCTTTGTCAGCGGGGACCTCATCCCACCTACAAATTTAAAACAATTGTGAAACAGTGACAGAAAATAATGCAAATGCACAACAAGATCATCCATATTTGAGAGGGAAAGACAGTGGATTGAGAATCATTAATCCCTGGGGTTACACTGGGAGAGGATTGATCCTTGTCTTGATGTGGCCCTCGATCCTTTGATCTCTATTGAGAATAGAAGATCTCTAAATTTACCCGTTGCTGTTCCATAGAGCTGATGACACTCTTCACCTGAATTGTTAACTCCCAACTTCCTCTTTCAGATGCTAACTGACCATTTCAAACTATTTATGGCTTTTTTGTGGATTGCAGTTTCCTTTTCTCTGTCTCGTTTTTTAAATATGTTGTTATTTTGTCAGTTTGCTAGAATACTTTCCCTGATATTGATTGGTTAGTTACAATTTGCCACCTTGAACCATCGATCTCTTCTCAGCTTGGTCTCCCATTGAAATAATCTTCACATTGAACTCCTGACCTTGTCCGATCCTCCCTCAGCAGCCTACTAATTAATAACAGAGCACCAATTGGTAGTCTGCTATAACAGTGAAAAGAGAGAGGTGCTAAAACAACCACAGAGGACTGATTTAAACAAAATATAGATGTCATCTGGCTTCCTTTTTTAAGAAAAACATTCATGTCATATTGTTGCTAACTGCCCAAACAAACACATAGCCTTTGCATTTTAGACAGAGAGCTGATTGGTCACAGTTACATTCCTGGACAGAACAGTTTAAGTTCCCAGGACCCACAGTCAAACATTCTGAACAGTCTGTGCAATTCAGATTTTGTAAAACACTCAGCAATCTCTTTGCACATGCGTGACAATATTTGCTGATTGAAACCGGATTTGGTGAGGTATATTTTCTTTCCACCAACACCTTTATGTTAGTTTTGCTGCCTTTGGGGCCCCATTTATACATTCAATGTTATTTAATTTACCATGAAAAAACAGTTTTACACCTATCTGAGTGAAATAAAATAGCATCCAAAAGTTTCTAATAGGGGAGGCACGGTGGCGCAGTGGTTAGCACTGCTGTCTCACTGTGCCGAGGATCCGGGTTTGATCCCAGCCCCGGGTAGCGATCTGTGTGGAATTTGCACATTCTCCCAGTGTCCGAGTGGGTCTCACCTCCACAACCCAAAGATGTGCAGGGTAAGTGGATTCACCACGCTAAATTGTCCCTTAATTGGAATTTTTTTTAAAAAAGTTTCTAATAATTTTTATTGTTCAGTCAGCCATTTAAGCTGAGAGACAAGAGGCGAGATTCACTGTTCCCCGACGCTGATATCGTAATCGGCGATCGGGCGGAGAATCCCTTCCGACACCCAAATCGAACCAACGCAGGTTTTCTATCCTCCACCCCCTCCAAAATGGTGTCATCGCATCATGCACCGCACGCCATTGGAACGACATTGGCGTCTCACATGAAGGCCCTCCCCTGTTTCTCCACCCCCGATGGACCGGGTTCCCGCCGGCGCGGGACACATGTGGTCTCAGCCATGTGGGAACCCGGTGTAGCGCCTGCAGACTGAGTCCAGCACCGCCACAGTCGGCTACGAGCCTTGCTGCTGGCCGAGGGGGCTTCCGCGAGAGCTGGGGGGACTGGTGGGGATTGGCCAAGAGGTGGCCAGAGGGGCACTATTTGGCAGATCGGGTCCGTGCATGGCCAGCGCCATGTTTTATGGCGCAACTGCTGCAGATCGTCGCCGTGCGCATGCGCAGCCACGGCCCCAGCCATTCTCCACCCGTTTATATTGTGGGAGCCGGGGGTTTTACCCGGTGTGGTTGCTAGCTCCTCACCGGTCACAGGATCGGTCAGGGTCCAGCGCCGATTTTGGCATCGTAAAATGCCACAGTTCCCACGCCGGCGTCCGCACTTAACCTCAAAAACGGTGAATCCAGCCCATGGTTTACTTGATGAAACATTTCACATTTTTAAGGTAGTTCTTTCAGGGAAATGTGGAAGTGGTCAACTAACGTCCACAGATAACTGAGTCAATACCACTCCTCTTCCAAAAGTAGAGTATAATTTACAATGATGAGGAAGAAATAAGGATAAGCAATTTTCAGCTCTTTTATTACCAGTGATTTATGACATTACTTTTTTGTAGCTTGTCCAGAAAAGAAAAAGAAAGATGTTTCTGTGCTGATGTTCATTATCTTGCCTGTGGAATGATTGACTGCCTTGGCAATAGATGGGGATTTCTTCATTCCCAAAATATATGGATTTGAAGTTCTTTGGAAAACGAGACATTTGTAAGTGTAGCATTTTCTGAGAGTGATATCTTTGAATTCTGAGGAAGGGAAAGCTTCATATTTGGAATGGTTTCAATCTATACTTCATTTGTATTTCATGAACACAACTGATACGTAATCAGTGAAGTTCATTACTTGGGTCGCAAAAAGGAGAGTCGGCAATTCAATGCAGACTGATGCTGGAAGAAAGCTCTGTGCAGTGAGAAATACATCTGGTAGTGAAGCTCCGGGGGGAAAGCAAAATCACTTTATAACTACTTTGTGGGAAATACAGAAAAACAAGATTTGTAACCAATAATTGAAACTGTATGTGAACTCCTCGGGGTGTACATGGAGACCAACAGTTAGTCCTCCAAATTGAACAAAGATGTCCTGCTGTGTTTCAATGTGTGGATTTAGCAAAGGTTTTAGTTCAGATTCAACATATTTATGATGCTTTATAAACCTTTTTTCTTTTTAAAAGTTTGTTCCCGTTGGGCAGACGTCACTGTCAAGAGCAACATTTATCGCCCACCCCTCAATACCTTTGAGAGGGTGGTAGGGAACAACCGTACCAGAACCGCCACAGTCTGTGTGGGGTAGGCACATTCACAGTGCTGTATGGAGGATTTCAACTCAATGATGATCTGCATGACTTGGAGGAAGAATCTATGGTGCTTCCATATTTCCATGCTTGCTGCCCTTGTCCTTCTTGGTCAGTAGAGGTCGCAGGTTTGGTGGTGTCAAAGGAGACTTGACATGATGCTGCACTGCATTTGGAGATGTTACACACAACAGCCATGGTTCATCAATGTTCGAGCAAATGTTGAAGGTGGTGGATGGGATGCAAAAAATAAATGGCCCGTTCGTTCGTCTTTATTGGGGCTACTTGAATGTTGTTGGAGCTGCTCTCATTCAGGCAAGTGGAGCAAATTTCATCACAGTCATGGGGAGATGGTTAGATCCTCTCTAGTAGCAGATGGTCATTGCCTGGCTCTTAATTGTCAGGTGTAAATGTTCCTTTCCATTTATGACGCCAAGCCTGAATGTTGTCCAGGTCTTGCTGAATATCGGCATGGACTACATCAGTATCTGTGGAGTTGTTAATGGAACTGAACACTGAGTAATCATTCGCAAACATACCTTATGATGGAGGGAAGGTAATTGATGAAGAAGCAGAAGACTTTGGCATGGAGGGGGAATGTGAGGTGGTGATAAGACCAACCTAAGCAAGACTAATTGCTGCAGCAGCGGAGAGCGTACAGGAGGGTGACTTGGGCTCCAGTTCATTTTGACTTGGTACGCGCTCCACAATTATGGAGGATGAACCTGGACCACCAGAAGTTGTGGCAGAGAATCAAATCCGGAGCCACAAGAGGAGAAGGAAGAAGACAAGGAGGAAATGATTGATGAACCCGAACAGGCTGAACCCCAGAAGGTTCAAGGTAGATAGGGCACACCTGGGAGGGATGTCCATTGTTACTTAATTGGAGACCGCTTTCATACACATCCTCCACCACCAGGCTTCGGAGAATTGAAGGGGGGGTGGATGCTGAGTAATATTTGAGAAGTATTTACATGTGCACTTGAGATGTCAGGGCATACAAGACTGTGGGCCAAGTGGTGGAAAATAGGATTAGATAGTAAGAAGTCTTGCAACACCAGGGGCGAGATTCTCCAACCCCACGCCGACTTGTCCCGCCGGTAAGGTAGGTGGTTTAATTTACGCCGGCGGGACAGGCATTTTAGTGGCGGGACTTCGGCCCATCCGTGCCAGAGAATCGCGCGGGGGGGCCTGCCAACCGGTTGGCAGGCCCCCCCGCGCGATTCTCTGGCACGGATGGGCCGAAGTCCCGCCACTAAAATGCCTGTCCCGCCGGCGTAAATTAAACCACCTACCTTACCGGTGGGACAAGGTGGCGCGGGCGGCTCCGGGGTCCTGGGGGGGGCGCGGGGCGATCTGGCATCGGGGGGTGCCCCCACGGTGACCTGGCCCGCGATCGGGGCCCACCGATCCGCGTGCGGGCCTGTGCCGTGGGGGCACTCTTTCCCTTCCGCCTCCGCCACGGTCTCCACCATGGCGGAGGCAGAAGAGACTCCCTCCACTGCGCATGCGTGGGAAGCTGTAGGCGGCCGCTGACGCTCCCGCGCATGCACCGCCCGGGGATGTCATTTCCACGCCAGCTGGCGGGGCACCAAAGGCCTTTTCCGCCAGCTGGTGGGGCGGAAATTCGTCCAGCGCCGACCTAGCCCCTCAAGGTTGGGGCTCGGCCCCCAAAGATGCGGAGCATTCCGCACCTTTGGGGCGGCGCGATGCCCGTCTGATTTGCGCCGTTTTGGGCGCCAGTCGGCGGACATCGCGCCGTTTCCGGAGAATTTTGCCCCAGGTTAAAGTCCAACAGGTTTGTTTCAAAGCACTAGCTTTCGGAGCACTGCTCCTTCAGGTGAATGAAGAGATAGGTTCAGAAACATATATATAGACAAAGTCAAAGATGCAAGACGATACTTTGAATGCGAGCATTGGCAGGTAATTAAGTCTTTACAGATCCAGAGAGAGGGGTAACCCCAGGTTAAAGAGGTATGAATTGTCTCAAACCAGGACAGTTGATAGGATTTTGCAAGCCCAGGCCAGATAGTGGGGGGGTGAACGAAATGCGACATGAATCCAAGGTCCTGGTTGAGGCCGTACTCATGTGTGCAGAACTTGGCTGTAAGTTTCTGCTGTCGATTCTGCGTTGTCGCGCGTCCTGAAGACTGCCTTGGAGAACGCTTACCCGGAGATCAGAGGCTGAATGCCCTTGACTGCTGAAGTGTTCCCCGACTGGAAGGGAACAATCCTGCCTGGCGATTGCCGCGCGCTGTCCGTTCATCCGTTGTCGCAGCGTCTGCATGGTCTCGCCATGTTGTACATTCTATACATGCTCGTGGTTAATTTGGTGTTTTTACTAAGTGCAGCCTTACTGGTAGCAGCACGTGAGGTTGATTGATGCTGAGAATCTGAAGATGGTTGTTCAGGGGCGGAATTTTCCCCCCCACCACGCCAGGTGGGAGAATCGCCAGGGCGCCGCTCGAGTCCCGCCACGCCGCCCCGGCACCCGCACACGATTCTCCCAACCCCCCCCCTAAACCGGCGCGGTGAGAATCACGGCTGGCCGCTGGGAGAATCGGCGCTTGCCGTTTGTAACAGGCGAGCGGTGATTCTCAGGCCTGGATGGGCCGAGCAGTCTGCCCAACAAGACAGGTTCCTGCCGGCGCCGTCCACACCTGGTTGCTGCCGGCGGGAACAGCACGGGAACGCTGGGGGGGAGGGGCGGCCTGTGGGGGGGGGGGTTCCTGGACCGGGGGCGGCCTCAAAAGGGGTCTGGCCCGCGATCGGTGCCCACCGATCGGCGGGCCGGCCTCTCTGAAGGAGGACCTCCTTTCCTCCGCTGACCCACAAGATCCATCCGCCATCTTGCGGGGCGGCCGCGGGGAGGACGGCAACCGCGCATGCGCGGGTGATGTCATTTACGCAGTGCCGCTTTTACGCGGCGGCAAAGCCCGGCGCGTGTAAATGACGCGGCGCTGCTCCTAGCCCCCCGGGGGCGGGAGACTAGGGGGCTGGGAGCGGCCTCCGATGCCAGAGTGAAACACTCCGGTTTTCACTCCGGCGTCGGGACTTAGTCTCCCAATGGGAGAATTGCGCCCCAGGTGTCCTGCTGTTGTGGGCTGTATTGGCTTCATCGCAAGCTACACCACCTCAGCAGCCTTGAATGTCTGGGCTACCAAGCAGACAGGCACCATCGGGACAAATGTGGAGCGATAAAGATGGGAAGGAACGGGAATGCTGCGATTTGGACAAAGGCTCCTGCTCCTCGATTCCCATGCCGTTACCTGTTAGGCTAGCCCATGATCTGACAGAGGACAGATCTCTGGGCATCTGCGACATTCTGCAAGTTAATTTCAAACAAGGAACCTATCGGCCTTCTTCTGAAACCTAACCCTGTGAAATCCTCACCTGACTTTGACTTTCCCATGGTAGCTGCCCATTTGTGCCTGGTGAGTTCCATTGCATCTTATTAGCAAAGCCGCACTTAAAATTTGTTTAAAGCTCAAAACAACCCCCAAACTATTTAAATAAAAGCAAATTACTGCAGATGCTGGAATCTGAAACGAAAGAGAAAATGCTGGAAAATCTCAGCAAGTCTGGCAGCATCTGTAGGGAGAGAAAAGAGCTCACGTTTCGAGTCCGGTGACTCTTTGTCAAAGCTAACAGAGAAAGTGGGAAATATATATACCGTGGAGTGAGAATGAAAGATGAGTCATAGCCACAGAAACCCAGGGAAACCGGGTGCTAATGGCCACAGAAACCAAGGGGAAAGAGTGCTAATGGCAGTCCCTAGAGAGGACAAAACTATTTCTACTGGTTGGAGGACCAGTAACCAGAGGACACTGATTTAATAAAACTGGCAAAAGGACCAGATAGGACTAGAGAAAAGCAAATTACACTGTGTTGTTATGACCTGAAATTTACTGCTAAAAGGATAATGAAAGCAGATTCATTTGATTCATTTAGGGCGGCATGGTGGTCAGACCCAGTTCGATTCCGACCTTGGATCACTGTTTGTGCGGAGTTTGTACTTTCTCCCCGTGTCTGCGTGGGTTTCCTCCGGGCGCTCCAGTTTCCTCCCAAGGTCCAAGGATGTGCAGGTTAGGTGGATTCCCCCTGAGGGTGAGGTTGCAGGAAGAGGGAGGGGTATTGGGCCAAGGCGTGGTGGTCTTTCGAAGGGTCGGTGCAGACTCGATGGGTCGAATGGCCTCCTTCTGCACTTTCAACAGTGAATTGAACAAATGGTTGAATGGGGAAAAATGCAGCGTTCTGGGGGAAAGGGTTTGGTGTTGATTGGATAACTCTTTCAAAAAGCTAGTGCAGGTGTGATGGGCAAATAGCTTCTTCTGCATTTAATGTTTCTATTATTTCTTTAACTTCCTCAATTAGTGAGGCACTGAAGTGATCAGCTGCCAACTGAAAGATTGTGAGGGGTATGTTAAACACGTGTCAGAGAGAACGGCACCATGGGCGGAAAATACGGCGAGATGGGGTTTTCCGATTTTCCAGGCCAATCGCCATGGCAAAACGAGAACTCCACCACGGAATGTCGGTGACCTCATTTAAATACATCAGCATATCATTAGCGAGCCCTCCCGTTGGGAATTCCCCATAACCTCTAAATGAAAACGAGAACCTGGCAGATTCACCTCCGAAGGGGATAGTGGACTATCACCCTCCAGGATGCCAGTGGTAGACACCGGAGAGGGCGTGGGGTCCAGGCCTAGTTCACTTCGAGTCTAACGTCAGGGGGATTCAGCACCAGCATCTCGGGGGGTGGGATTTCTCTCAGGCCTTACCAGCCTCTTTAATCACAATTTAGTTTGTTGTTTTATGTTTCATTTGTGATATTGTATTTTTGTATCAGGCAGTTTTCCTTTAAGGGACCATCTCTTTAATTTGTCCCTCAGTTCATTTCATAGAGTCATAGAAATCCTACAGTGCAGAAGGAGGCCATTTGACCAATCGAGTCTGCGCCGACCCTCTGACAGAGCACCCTACCCAGGCCCGCTCCCCTCCATCAATCCCCTTCACCCCATAACCCCACCTAACCAGCACATCTTTGGACTGTGGGTAGACCATAAGACCATAAGACATAGGAGTGGAAGTAAGGCCATTCGGCCCATCGAGTCCACTCCACCATTCAATCATGGCTGATTTCAACTCCATTTACCCGCTCTCTCTCCATAGCCCTTAATTCCTTGAGAAATCAAGAATTTATCAACTTCTGTCTTAAAGACACTCAACGTCCCGGCCTCCACCGCCCTCTGTGGCAATGAATTCCACAGACCCACCACTCTCTGGCTGAAGAAATTTCTCCTCATCTCTGTTCTAAAGTGACTCCCTTTTATTCTAAGGCTGTGCCCCCGGGTCCTAGTCTCCTTTGCTAATGGAAACAACTTCCCTACATCCACCCTATCTAAGCCATTCATTATCTTGTAAGTTTCTATTAGATCTCCCCTCAACCTCCTAAACTCCAATGAATATAATCCCAGGATCCTCAGACGTTCATCGTATGTTAGGCCTACCATTCCTGGGATCATCTGTGTGAATCTCCGCTGGACCCGCTCCAGTGCCAGTATGTCCTTCCTGAGGTGTGGGGCCCAAAATTGCTCACAGTATTCTAAATGGGGCCTAACTAATGCTTTATAAAGCTTCAGAAGTACATCCCTGCTTTTATATTCCAAGCCTCTTGAGATGAATGACAACATTGCATTTGCTTTCTTAATTACGGACTCAACCTGCAAGTTTACCTTTAGAGAATCCTGGACTAGGACTCCCAGGTCCCTTTGCACTTCAGCATTATGAATTTTGTCACCGTTTAGAAAATAGTCCATGCCTCTATTCTTTTTTCCAAAGTGCAAGACCTCGCACTTGCCCATGTTGAATTTCATCAGCCATTTCTTGGACCACTCTCCTAAACTGTCTAAATCTTTCTGCAGCCTCCCCACCTCCTCCATACTACCTGCCCCTCCACCTATCTTTGTATCATCGGCAAACTTAGCCAGAATGCCCCCAGTCCTGTCATCTAGATCGTTAATATATAAAGAGAACAGCTGTGGCCCCAACACTGAACCCTGCGGGACACCACTCGTCACCGGTTGCCATTCCGAAAAAGAACCTTTTATCCCAACTTTCTGCCTTCTGCCTGACAGCCAATCGTCAATCCATGTTAGTACCTTGCCTCGAATACCATGGGCCCTTATTTTACTCAGCAGTCTCCCGTGAGGCACCTTATCAAAGGCCTTTTGGAAGTAAAGATAGATAACATCCATTGGCTCTCCTTGGTCTAACCTATTTGTTATCTCTTCAAAGAACTCTAACAGGTTTGTCAGGCACGACCTCCCCTTACTAAATCCATGCTGACTTGTCCTAATCCGACCCTGCACTTCCAAGAATTTAGAAATCTCATCCTTAACAATGGATTCTAGAATCTTACCAACAACCGAGGTTAGGCTAATTGGCCTATAATTTTCCATCTTTTTCCTTGTTCCCTTCTTGAACAGGGGGGTTACAACAGCGATTTTCCAATCCTCTGGGACTTTCCCTGACTCCAGTGACTTTTGAAAGATCATAACTAACGCCTCCACTATTTCTTCAGCTATCTCCTTTAGAACTCTAGGATGTAGCCCATCTGGGCCTGGGGATTTATCAATTTTTAGACCTCTTAATTTCTCTAGCACTTTCTCCTTTGTGATGGGTACCATATTCAACTCTGCCCCCTGACTCTCCAGAATTGTTGGGATATTACTCATGTCTTCTACTGTGAAGACTGACGCAAAGTACTTATTCAGTTCCTCAGCTATTTCCTTGTCTCCCATCACAAAATTACCAGCGTCATTTTGGAGCGGCCCAATGTCAACATTTGCCTCCCGTTTGTTTTTAATGTATTTAAAGAAACTTTTACTATCATTCCTAATGTTACTGGCTAGCCTACCTTCATATTTGATCCTCTCTTTCCTTATTTCTCTCTTTGTTATCCTGTTTGTTTTTGTAGTCTGATAACCTTTCTTTTCTTTGGGATGAACCTCTGTACTGTGTCCTCAATTACTCCCAGAAACTCCTGCCATTGCTGTTCTACTGTCTTTTCCACTAGGCTCGGCTCCCAGTTGATTTTCGTCAGTTCCTCCCTCATGCCCCTGTAGTTACCTTTATTTAACTGTAACACCTTTACATCTGAGTCTACCTTCTTTCTTTCAAATTGGAGATTGAATTCGACCATATTATGATCACTGCCTCCTAAGTGCTCCCTTACTTTAAGACCTTTAATCAAGTCTGGCTCATTACATAACACTAAGTCCAGAATGGCCTGTTTCCTCGTGGGCTCCATCACAAGCTGTTCCAAAAAGCCCTCCTGTAAACATTCAATGAATTCCCTTTCCTTGGGTCCACTGGCAGCATTATTTACCCAGTCCACCTGCATATTGAAGTCCCCCATGATCACTGTGACCTTGCCTTTCTGACATGCACTTTCTATTTCGTGGTGCATTTTGTGCCCCCGGTCCTGACCACTGTTAGGAGGTCTGTACATAACTCCCATTATGGTTTTTTTGCCTTTGTGGTTCCTCAACTCTACCCACACAGACTCCACATCATCTGACCCTATGTCGTTTAGTGCTATTGATTTAATTTCATTCCTAATTAACAAGGCAACCCCGCCCCCTCTGCCCACCTCTCTGTCTTTTCGATAGGTTGTGAATCCCTGGATGTTTAAATGCCAGTCCTGAACCCCCTGCAACCATGTCTCTGTGATGCCTACCACATCATACCTGCCAGTCACAGTCTGGGCCACAAGCTCATCTACCTTGTTCCGTACACTGCGCGCATTTAAGTATAGCACCTTTAATTCTCTATTGACCGTCGCTTTTTGTTTTCTTAGTGTGGTGGACCTTGGTTTAGTGAGCCTTTCCATACACTGTGTCACACTGTGTCATATCAAAGCATCCATAGGTAACCCACGCAGACACGGGGAGAAAGTGCAAACTCCACACAAACAGTCACCCAAGGCCGGAATTGAACCCGGGTGCCTGGCGCAGTGAGGCAGCAGTGCTAACCACTGTGCCACCGTGCCGCCAGGCAAAACCAAGTTTACTTGGTTATTGATGTTGACCCAAAAGAGTTGGAAGTCTAGCCCCCAAGCATTGAGCAACAACGCACATACTCATGTCTCCATAACAGAGAGGTAACACAGATGTGGCCCGAATGCAAGGCGTTATGGTGAATTTACTCGTCAGTCACCACAGTTCATGGGATGACGGGAACAGCATCTTATTTCCTGTGAGGGTAGAATGTAGGTCCATTGAATATAGTCAATTGCCCTCGTTCCTCACCAATGGGTCAGTCACATGGCCTGCTGAAGCTCTCAAGGGCCAAAGCGCTTCATTCAGGTGGGGTTGAGATGGGAAACTGTGGTGAAGTGGCTATTGTGTGACAGGGGAGGGAGTGGGGGCTCAGTGGGAAAGTGCTCACATTGGGCGAAGCGCATGGGTGGATGCCCCTGATCCTGAGAGGGCCGTGGGTCAGGGCATTGTCAGGACTCTTCATCGCTCACTTTGATGTTCTCTTCCTTTCAGTTTTTGATTTGGGACAATCATGGAGCCAGTTGAGCTGGCAATTCTTTTGATTGCGATCGAGCAGCGGCAGTGACATCGATGTGCAGGTGCACGCAGCCAGGACCAGCGTCCTGCAGAGGAGGGGGAGGCGGGTCCCTTTGATCTTCTGGGAGCAGGGCAACAGATTGCGGACTCTCGGACGAGACGCTGCCGACCACGGATATTCTGGTGTACAACTTCCAAATGTCAGAGGTCCAGTGCCGAAGAAGATTACATCTGTACAGGGGAACGGTAAACTACCAGTGCCAGGTGATGCAAGAGTTGGCACCACATGGACTGGGAGGTCACCCATTGCTTGCGGCCCTGAAGGTTACTGCCGCTCTGATCTATGTCAGCGGCTAGTTTCAGGGTTGCACAGGTGACCTATGCGGCACATCCCAGGCAGCAGCGCACAAGTGCATATGCGAGGTCACAGATGCAATTTATGCGAGGGCCCACATGGACGTCAACTTGCACTGGGGCCAGGCGAGCCAGGAGGTCCAGGGCAATGGGCCTCATTCGCATAGCAGGCATGCCCCAGGTGCAGCGTGTCATCGACTGCACCCACGTGGCTCTGCATTCCCATGGTGGCTGGGGTGCAATTTTTGAACCGCAAGGGATACCACTTCCTTAATGTCCAGCCCGTCTGTGACCACGCAGTGCGCATCATGCAGGCGTGTGCCTGTTTCACGGGGAATATCAATGATAGTTGCACCTTGGGTCGTTTGCAGATTCCAGCCGTTTCTGAGGGGGAGACTGGAGGGATGGCTCCTCGGGAATGGAGGTGGCTGCTGATACCAGTGCAGAGGCCACAAACACCCGCTGAGACTCGCTAAAATGAGACTCGTGCATCAGCGCGTGTGTTGGCCGAGCAACAGATTGGACTGCTCAAGATGCGGTTCCAGTGCCCAATGCAGCCCCCAGAGGGTGTCCCGCATCACAGTGGTCTGCCACCCTCTGCACACCTGGCAGAGAGCAACTGAGCCAGGAGGAGATGGAGGAGCGCCACATATCCTCCGATGAGCAGGATATGAAGGAGTGCGGCGACAGGCAACCTGTGGAGGAGGAGGAGGAAGAACATTGGGCTATGGCCAGGGCCTGCATGAGGCGCAGGAGGTGCAGGGTTAGAGACTCTCAATTTGGTGTCGACCAAGACCAAGACCTCTCCCAACATGGGTCTCACATCTCACTACTGTGGGGCCTGCGGGAAGTCATCAACATGGTTGCTCCATTCATAGGGTACTAAAATGACTGACCAGAAGCTGCAGGAGAATGATGATGTCTTGGACTGAGGACAGACCGATGCTCATCTTAACCTCTGACTCCTGCCTGACAGAGAGCTGAACGTGACCTGTCATTGAATGGGGTGATCTAGGGGCTCATAGAGGCTGCATGACATCTCTCAGCTGCTGCCACCTCCTCCAAGGTCAGGGGTCCAGGTGTGTTTCATCACCTCTTGACGAGGTGGACGTTCTTTCAAATGTTTGCGGTCAATGGCATCCTCATAACTAAAGAATGCTGGCACAGAAGAGAGGCCTGAGCGTTGGCATTGGCAGGGGTGGGGGTGGGGGTGGGGGGGGTTAGGGCTGGGGGGCCTGCGCCAGGAGCGACGTGGCATTACTGCATCATCAGTATCGGAAGGGGGAAAACATAGCGCTGCCATTCTCACACTGCACAGGGGGGAAGCATTGATTTTGCACAGGGGCTTGCAGAGCACAGCGCCATGACAGTGTGGTGGCTCTTTATTGGTGATCAAAGTGATTTCTAATGCAGGTTAGTTATTGCAATGGTGTTGATTCACTACTAGGGCCTAGGTTCACCTGCACCCACTAGGTGCCTCCTGTTTCTTACTCCTCCTCAGCCTCCTACGACATCCAGGTGTATCCCAGAATCCACAGCCGGGGATGAGCTGACCTGCTCACTTCCACACCCTGTTACCTGAGATGACCTTGGCGGGCATCCCCTGGGATCCTGGACCTTGAGCGCCCAAGCCTACTTTCGGGCAGCATGGGTGCTGCAGTGCTGCCCTGCTCGGGGCTGGAGATGTGTCATTCACAGGGAGAGGGGTGTCAAATGGACTGGATACCTCCAGGGTCTCCCAGGTGGAAGGACCTGTGCTGTGCACCCGCTGATCCTCTTCCCTTCCGGATCCTGAGGGCCCCTGGACTCCTCCATCGATTAGAGGGACAGCTGGAGTGAGATCTAGAAGCCCCGTCACCCTCTGGAGCAGACATTCATGGTGGCTGCACCATGCAGTTGAAACCCTGCACCATGGAGCTCATGCTCTCAGCCATGGAGGTGATGAATTGAACATTGGAGTGGACATCACCGTCATGGAGCGCAAATGTGTCCAGTGCGGATGCCACCCTCGCAGTGTTGGCCTCATAGTGCGGACTGACAGCACCTTCTCCTCAGACAGAAGGCGATGGACTCCTCCAGCTGGTCTTGCAGTGCGAGAAGCGGTGCCGACTCAAAACGTTAGTTCCCTTCTCTCTCCACAGATGCTGTCAGACCTGCTGAGATTGTCCAGTATTTTCTGTCTTTGTTTCAGATTCCAGTAGTAATTTGCTTTTATCTTACAAGTTAAAGCCATCCACATCTCCCAGGTTGTGCATACCTACAGCAATTCAACAATGACTGTCACATCACTCAAACACATTGCAGTATACTCACTGACACATTTCCCTTACTCCTGCAGGGCAGACACAGCACCATGGGGAGTTGGTGCTCACCTTCAGAAGTGTTCAAATCAGAGGCTGTGGTCAGAGACAGGACTGAAACCATTGGTATCCTCATGCCCAATCCTCCTTCTCACAGAAAACTTGCCCCTCATGCGTCATGCGCATCTGTTTTACAAGCTGCACCTCTTGCTTCCCCCGCTCCCTCACCACAATCCTACCTTTCTCCTTTACATCATCTACGAACTACGCTGGCCAGGAGGTGGTGGAAGAGCCCCGGCGCTGTGAGGCATCAGCGCTAACCACACGCAGTCAGCTTTCTTTGAATCAATAGCATCCGTAACCTCCCTTGTGCGATAGTGGAAGGCAAACTGCGAAATGTTTGTTGCAAATATCTCCAATAGCAGCCTGGAAGGAGGCCAACACATGAAAGTTCATGGCTTCAGTCACCTTCATGGTGGCTGCCATTGTGGTCCATGCCCTTTGCTCTGGGTTTGAAGTTGCAGCTGGTATCAGTTTGTAGTGAGGTTATCCATAAAAAAATTTTAAAAACGGGTTGGTATCTGAATTTTGTACCAGCGAA
The DNA here is from genome assembly GCF_047496885.1 of Scyliorhinus torazame. Classification (NCBI taxonomy): domain Eukaryota; kingdom Metazoa; phylum Chordata; class Chondrichthyes; order Carcharhiniformes; family Scyliorhinidae; genus Scyliorhinus; species Scyliorhinus torazame. Next base: position 270,053,438 of record NC_092712.1, on the reverse strand, counting down.
GTTAAACTGAGGATTCATTTGCCCTCTCAAGTGGATGTAAAAATCCCACAATATGATTTGAAGAAGAGAGCTCCCTGATCAATATTTATTCCACCAACAAACATTCCTGGAGCAGATAGGCCAATATTTCTTGCTGCTTGAAATCAAAGGATTGAAATCAAAGGATCTTGCTTCTACGGACTGACTGTTGCTTTTGTCGCATTGCAACAGTGGCTAAACCTCAAAGATACTTTCATTGGCCATAAGGAACATTGGGACACCCCGGGGTGGTGAAGGGTGCTACATAAATGACAGTCTTTCTTTCTTTTACAAGCAAAATGGCCTCTGCGAGATGGCTCCTTCACATCTGTGACATCGTTAATTTAACAATAAGGTCTTAATTAACACAGTTCTACCCATTCAATTCAATGACACATATCGATGCCTTTCAACATGCTTATTCAGAACAGCCTCTCGTGGAAGTATTTGCAACCTCAGTAATTAAACAGGAATTCAGAGCTCAACTAGTAGCACAGCTTTGTGAGCTACAGCGTGCCAATTGTGTTAGCAATATGATGTAACCAAAATCCCCGAGGCATTGCAGATGGAAACCTTATTGCTTGAACTTTCCAGATGCTGTTATTAGCTATTTCTAATATGTTTGATTACAGCGGCCCAGCTAACACAAGGATGTCACACGAATGAGATCACAATCTCTCATCCTCCCGCCTCAGGATCACGCTCTCCCACCAGTAGAAGGCACAAACTGGTATTTGTCCTGCTTTCTTCATTTGATTGGCTGTTTATGCAGAACGGCAGGAGTGACACGGAGAATTACTTTTGAAGCAATCTTATTAAATTATGCTCATCGTCAGTGGAATAGTGAAATAGGATTTCCAGTGCGTTTTCAACAATGTTGCTTTATCGCGAGGGAGCAGAGTCTGAGAAAATTCTGGACTGCCTGGTCTCTAGGTTTGCAATGATGGCTGTGATGCTGTTCTGCAATTGCCGGCAATCTCTTTCTGCTTCTTCCCAGTCTTCTGCGGAACTTCAGTGCTGCTGTCAAAATATGTTGATTCTGCCTCCATTGACTATTGTCGCCATGCATATTATCATGCAGTGCATCATAAAAAAAATGTGCTTTTCCATATGTCAACCACTTTGATCAATAAAGCTGCATTCACAGCACCATCATCTCTATGTTGATTTGCCTGAACCCTACCGTGTAGCTTATGTCCTTGGTATCTCATGGCGCACATTCTTTTATCCATATTTCAAAATACTTTTATTTCTGTCATCAGCACTGTCGTGATACCAACTCGCCCAAAGATGTTCTAAGTTTGGTACAGCCTCTGTGGCTGCAAGCCATTCATATCCTTCTAGTAGTGGTCTGTGGTTGGCAACCTCCGCAAACCACCTGCAGCTTTGATTCATTCATCTCCCTTCATGGTTCAGTGGCCTAAGTGGTGAATCCCCAATGTTTACAAACATTGACAACATCAAAGAGAGATGAGTGCATTCCAAGCACTAAGTGCATTCCAATCGCTCAGGCATTTGGGCTCATGGAGTGGTTCCTTGTGAGGTGTTTGAGATTGGGGTGATACCCACGGACCCTATGGGAGGGCAGGGCCTTGTATCAGGGCCTCCCTTATGTCCCTGGCGATTCCTAATGTCAGCCTGCTCGGCTCACCTTCTGGCTTTCCGGGGTCGTCATCCAAGTCAACGTCAGTGTCCTCCTTCTGATCCAGGTGCATCAACTTCATCATGCTCCTGTTCCTGAGGCTCACCCCTGGAGAAAGTGAGATAATGAACAGCACAGCATACAACTATGATGAGCGACATTTGCTTGGGTGGATCGGTCGAAGCCGCGGAACTTTATTCTTCAGAGGCACAATGGTCCTCTCCACCATTGCCCTTGTGCATATATGGCAGCTGTTGTATCTCCCCTCTGCCCTTGGGGACCTGACACTTGTCAACAGCCACCTCTTCTGCGGATACACCTTGTCATCAATCACCCACCTTTAGAGGCTAACTGGAGCAGTGAAGAGCCTTGGCACTTGTGAGTGCCGTAGTCTGTAGGCATCATCCGAGCTGTCCGGGTACCTTGCAGCGACCTGCAGAATCTGGGTTCTGCAGTCACAGATTATCTTAACGTTCATTGAATGAAATCCCTTCCTGTGCACAAAGGCATCTTGCTGGCCGGCTGGCACCATGATGGCCACGTGGGTGCAATCTAGAGCACCTTGGATGCGAGGGAAACCTGCATTGGTGGCAAAGCCTCTGGCTCATTCAGCCTGGCTGATTTGGTCTGTCCTGAAATGACTGGTGAGAGTGTCAGTCACCAGCTTGACGCAGGTGTGTCCGCTCACTGCGAGACTCCACAAAAATCAGCCATTGTGCCTTAAGCGATCCGGAGGTGTAAAAATGTAATGCCACAGTGACCTTCAGAGTCGCGGACATTGGTGCCAACCACACAATTCGAGGCTAACTCCGGCACAATCACCTGGCAGATGCTCATCATGGCTTCCCTTGAAAGCTGTAGCCTCCTGCGGCACTGGACTTCCACCATGCCTCAATACTGTGAATGTATCCTGGAAAGGATGTCTTCTGCACCTTGTGCTCCCTGATACCCCTCATGATCCTCTGCCCGAGGTGGATACAGGCGACCACCAGACCTCCTCCCTCTTTGTTCCCTCTCCTCCTTTTCCTGCTGAGTAAACAATATCTGTCATGATATTTAGATCAGCATATCATGGTGCAATCACACACACACTGATGGACATGCAGTAGGACCAACCAACACACATACATCGCAGCCAATCACCAGTGAGAGCACCCGCACTATAAAAACAGGGGACACTATGTAGCACCGTCAATATGACGCGAGGCAGGTTGAGGTAATGTCAATTGAAGGCTTTATTAAGCAGAACTTTATCCCCAGCAGCGTGGTTACAGAATGCAGCTGCTGAGGGAAATGGAGGGAAAAGCTGGGTTCTTATACCGGCATTTCTGGGTGGAGTCCAGTAGGTGGCAGATCCTATCAGGACCTGGCATCCCTCCACCAATAGCCTGTCAACATGTGGTGTACCGTATTACCCCTAATACATACCACCACACGCTACAATTCCCGCTCATTCCAGCAGCAGCCAGCTCAGAGCACCGAGCTCAGAGCCTGCCACTCAGACATTCACCATGTGCTGAGTGCCTCACCCAGATAGTGATAGGACAGGGTCCACAGATTAGCTGGTAATGCACGTACCCAAGTTAGCTGTGTGCTGTTACAGTTAAGTAGTTAATAAAATTGAGTTACACCATCTCCAGCCGTGTTGGATCGTTTGTACATCAGAACACCCAACACGACAATACCCATCTGCAGGTATCCAGGTGGGACTGACCCGTGCACAAAGGGTGACAGAGGAAGCCAAACCACTGGTGTCAGAGGACAGCAGTGTCCAGAAATCTCCACACTGTGCTGAGCGCAACACAGAAAACACTCTCAAAATCCCAAACCACCACCACAACTCACTCCCTGAAACTTACAACCCCTCCCCCAGCATTTGCTCCATTCCCCTTTTACCCCAAAAAGTGAAATAACGGTTAGACCATAAGACCATAAGACATAGGAGCGGAAGTAAGGCCATTCGGCCCATCGAGTCCACTCCGCCATTCAATCATGGCTAATTTCAACTCCATTTACCCGCGCTCTCTCCATAGCCCTTAATTCCTCGAGAAGTCAAGAATTTATCAACTTCTGTCTTAAAGACACTCAACGTCCCGGCCTCCACCGCCCTCTGTGGCAATGAATTCCACAGACCCACCACTCTCTGGCTGAAGAAATTTCTCCTCATCTCTGTTCTAAAGTGACTCCCTTTTATTCTAAGGCTGTGCCCCCGGCATTAGTCTCCCCTGCTAATGGAAACAACTTCCCTATGTCCACCCTATCAAAGCCATTCGTTATCTTGTAAGTTTCTATTAGATTGGTCCGTCTGCCCCTCAACCTGGAAGAGTATGGATCAATGTATGGAAGGTAGAAGCAGGCTAGTTTTGATTTCAGCCGACAAGGACAGATAAACAAATGGCCTCCTTCTTCTATGTGTATCTACACAGGGAACATATTACAGCACGTCATATACCATCCAATGCTTTGACAGATTGGTAAACAACAATCCATTTAGTAACCAATGGGAGTATTTTCTACAACATCAGCTTACATGCAATCATGTGTAATAATTTTCTCGTGGAGAGTTTACTTCATTTCCCACTGTTACACAAGCTCTGATTTTGTGTATCCGAGTGACTCTTCCCCCCAATGATAATTTGAAGATGGAATGCACTGACCAATCTAAGATCTGATACATATCAAATTGTAGACTCTCGGCACCAGATGATCTCTGGGGTGGTTCACATTCCACATTCTCAACGTGTAGCAGAGGCCAGTGCTGGATTTTTAACTTGGATTATTTTGCTTCACAGAGGGCTGCTTGAGGTGTGTCATTCAATCGTCACACTGAGATGTAACTGCTCTCAGTTGTTCAGCTATCTCAGTTGTTCAGCTATCTGCTGGGGAACGGAGGCAGGAATCAGGAATCGTGGCTATGTCTCTACTTACATTACTCGCGTGGCTTAGTCAGTGTCCGTACACATGAGGACTGATGTATAGCCGAATATACAGAATTGAATATAGAGAATTGAATATATTTGAGAATATATCTGAGAATGGTCTTGTGAAGAAATTAACATGGAGTGTCACTCCTTGCTTTAAAGTGAGAATACAGGTACCAATAATATATGTAAATGTGTAACTTGAAGAAAGTAGCATTAACATGGCGGTTACCCAAGCTTTCCAGTCATCGGGAAAACTGGTTGGTGTCGTGTTGGGTGTTCTGATGTACAAACGATCCAACAAGGCTGGAGATGGTGTAACTCAATTTTATTAACTACTTAACTGTAACAGCACACTGCTAACTTGGGTACGTGCATTACCAGCTAATCTGTGGACCCTGTCCTATTACTATCTGGGTGAGGCACTCAGCACATGGTGAATGTCTGAGTGGCAGGCTCTGAGCTCGGTGCTCTGAGCTGGCTGCTACTGGAATGAGCGGGAACTGTAGTGTCCCCTGTTTTTATAGTGCGTGTGCTCTCACTGGTGATTGGCTGCGATGTTATGTGTGTGTTGGTTGGTCCTACTGCATGTCCATCAGTGTGTGTTTGATTGCACAATGATATGCTGATCTAAATATCATGACATCCCCCCTTTTCGCAAAGAATATGTGCCTACATGATAATAAATAAAAAAGTGTGGTGAGTGCATCTAATCATGTGTGTGCAATATTTACAACAATATGTACATGTGGCTATACTATATACACAGGAAGGTGCCATGTGCAGAAACTAACTATGTTACATCAAGAACGAAACCAATGTCATTAACAAACAATAACAAAATCTTAAACAGTATGGCAAAAAGTCTGAAACAGTATGTCAGAACAAGTTAGTGAGTCCAATATGAAAAGGTTCATAAATTAAGTCTCTCAGATGGGCGCCGAATTCGGGTTGACCATCAGGGTGGCACACCACTCGTCGTCCGGATCATTGCTGTGCACTGACAGCGGCTGATGCATTCGACTCGGGGACAGCTTGTTCTTGTTGATGACAGCAACGCGGAAGGGCTCCCTGTCCTCAGTGGCACTGGTCTGTGTGACGTCGGGATCGGACTCGGTGAACGTGGGTTGAATTGCCCGAACGTTTTGGCGAAGCTGGTAAAACGGGTACGAGTTGGCAGGGTGAGCTGCTCAACAGCAGGCAGCATAGTGGCCCAACCTGCCACAGCGTAGGCATTGTCGCGCTTTGGCAGGACATTGTCGCTTTAAATGGGAGGAGCCACAGTTGCCGCACGTCGTGACGTCAGTGCGTTTGTTGCGCCACCGTGCATGCGCGGTGCGGTCTTGCGTAGTGTGCGCCTGCGCATCGTGATCCTCTGCATCAGCGTCCCCTCTTTTGGCGCGTACATGCGCGGGAGGCCTCGGAAAGCGCGCGAAATGGCCGGCCTCCTCCAGGCCGCGGCCAGGGAGGTACTTGATCATCTGGACCCGCCTCGAGGGACCCATGCTGCGCCGTTTCGGCCGCCTGGATGTGCGAGTACCGGCTGGTGGTGTTCTCATGCAGGACGCAGGTCTCGTCGGCAGTCACCAGGGTGAGTTGCTTGACCCGAAGGAGCTGCTGGCGCAGGGTGTCCGACATGACTCCGAAAACTATCTGGTCGCGTATCATGGCGTCAGAGGTGGTCCCATAGCCGCAGGACTGCGCGAGGATGCGGAGGTGTGTTAAGTAAGACTGGAAAGGTTAGTCCTTACCCTGCAGGCGCTGCTGGAACAGGTACCTCTCGAAGCTCTCGTTTACTTCAACGCTGAAGTGTTTGTCGAAATTCAGGAGCACCGTCTTGTATTTGGTTTTGTCCTCGCCTTCCGTAAATGTAAGGGAGTTAAAGATGTGGATGGCGTGTTGCCCCGCCGTGGAGAGAAGAAGGGCAATCTTCCTGGTGTCCGATGCATTCTCCCTGTCTGTGGCCTCGAGGAAGAGTGGGAAGCGCTGCTTGAACAGTTTCCAATTGACCCCGAGATTGCCAGCGATTCGGAGCGGCGGCGGCGGGTTGATGTTCTCCATGGTGCAGGACGGCGGATTGCTGATACGTTGCAGGTAGGTCTCACAGGCGCTGGTTTGCGTCCACTCCTGGTATCGTGTCGTGTTGGGTGTTCTGATGTACAAATGATCCAACACGGCTGGAGATGGTGTACCTCAATTTTATTAACTACTTAACTGTAACAGCACACAGCTAACTTGGGTACGTGCATTACCAGCTAATCTGTGGACCCTGTCCTATTACTACCTGGGTGAGCACTCAGCACATGGTGAATGTCTGAGTGGCAGGCTCTGAGCTCGGTGCTCTGAGCTGGCTGCTGCTGGAAAGAGCGGGAACTGTAGTGTCCCCTGTTTTTATAGTGCGTGTGCTCTCACTGGTGATTGGCTGCGATGTTATGTGTGTGTTGGTTGGTCCTACGGCATGTCCATCAGTGTGTGCGTGTGATTGCACCATGATATGCTGATCTAAATATCATGACAGTTGGGAGAATTACTAAATTGTTTCTGACAGTGAGGGCTGAGAGCATATGCACCCTTGCACCTCATTTCTGCAGGGTCAGTGTTTGAAATGGTTAGCAAGATGTCACAGCAGCCGATCAATCTGTCTCCCAACTGATTACGAGGATGGAGTGGCTGTGGTTCCTTGGAGGACGATCTGCTGGCTTCTCTCAGGGTGACAGCGACCGTCCTTCCGCCACGTGCCCTTGCTGTTATCTGTCTGCCCCGGTCAACCAGCTGGCGTCCATGCCTAAAGGGTGTAGTCTGAAGCCGGGCCTTCTTGGTCCAGGGTTGCTCAAGACCATCTGTGGTCCCCTTTGCTGCAGCCTTCCATGAACTGTGCTGCAGCCATTGGGGTAGGACGGAGTCGGAACACTAGGCCAGGCAAAGATCCATGGAAGACTGACCAAAGCAATGTTCAAGGTTGATTAGTTTGAGTTCGTATACAATATGGTAAGATTTAATTTCTAAATTTGGATGGAATTTGTACCTTGTATTGGTTTTATTTGCATTGTAGCCAAGAGGATGATCTGATGGTCAGTGACAGAGGAAAAGATATGGGACTGTTGGTGAATGAGAAATAGGGATGAGCTTACTAATATTACACTCTGGTTAGTTGTTCATGAAGAGTTCTGACATAAAGTGGCTGTCCAGATTTCTGCATCCCTTCCTCTTCCACCTCAGTTTATCATCAGATAGAGAGTGGCCAGGGTTTTTCTCCCATGATGGTGATGATGTGCAGCATGGCATCATGATTCTTGACAGCAGCTCAGCTGGGTACTGCAGGGCTCCTCCAGAGCAGTCGCGGCAGTAGAATTGTTGAATTGTGACTCTCACTGTAAACAGGCTGTGCATGTGTGCGGAGCTTCTGAACCAGAGTCATCAGCCAAGCTGGCAGCAGATAGCCCTTGTTGCCCAGTTGTCATTGAAATGACACTGGACCGCCACAGAATGACTGCCACGCACTTGTGTGTTGACGGAGTAGAATCCCTTCCTGTCCTGGCTCATGGCAGGGTTAATATGAGTCCCATCCAAGCTGAGAGATGTTGGTAATATCTCCAGCTTCAGCCTAAAAGAAACACAAATTTTAATAGCCCTAATCATCATCTCAAACCATCATCACAGCCAATGGAAATGTGTTCCTTTCACGACTCTCAGGTTAGAGTTGTGACTGCAGCAGTTGACAGATTTCAGCGACGATCTCCTTAGACATCTCGAAACTTGGTTATCACTGAGGTTTAGCTTTAGGGAGGTGTACTAATCCTTGAATGCCCCGATTAGATACGACCTCTTGTTGAGAACCCCCTCAGCCTCCTCTTCCTCCCTCTTCCAGCAGCTTGTCCTGCTTGCGTCACCCCTGCTCATTCTCCCAGTCATACTTGATTCCAAAAGGAAAGCCCACGACAGCAGCCATGTCTGGAGCAACACGTCAAAGTCAACAAAAACTACAGCAGTACCTGCCACCCACTCTCTGTTCTTGTCGAATGGTGAAGCAGGCTCAAGGGTCAAATGGCCGACTCCTGCTCCTACGTATTGTGTTCCTTTACAAATGGCTTCTTCCTTTAGTTTTTTCTTAAGTTCCCATTAGTGGAACAATGTGAAACTGAAGTGTTACAGTATCAGCATCACTCAAGATGAGCAGCCAGGTGGCTTGGTTATGTACCTTTGGTCATGGTGTGAAATGAATGAAGATATGAGGAACTGAAAAGAACGATACACACACTTCATCTCTCCTCATCTAATGCAGACCTGCTGTCAGCAGTCACGGCACTAGTTCTGATATTCACAGAGAAGTGGCAAACATGTGGCTCTTTCAGTTTGTTTATTTCAGGATCTGTAGCAGCATGGGCATTCATGAGCTGAATGCTGATTCCAATTTCCGCAGGACATCATGGACCATTAGGCATCATGATGGCGCATCTGTAGCAAATGTAGGGGATCTTAACCCCATGATACATTCATTTTTGACACAGATATCATCCTTGTGTTGTGTCAAATTCAGCAGGTGCTGAAGCTTCCTCGGAAGATTGCAATGGTTCCCGCAGACTGTGCATCTGGTTCAAAGCCCTGGTGAGCTTGCATGTTAAGTTAATCCAATTATAGACTCTTTGAAACTCAGGAGATCTTTCAAAGGCAGACTCCATTTTAAACACACAGATGGCATTGTCTTTCCTAACTGTTGTCAGATCGGGCCACCCAGAAGCCTCAATTCACACCTGGCCCACCTAAATGTTAGGAAATGATTAACACTTTAATTTCCAGAAATTGTTCCTCTTCTAAGGAAAAGCTGCTTGTCGCGCAAAGATTTCCTGGAGAGCTTCAGTTTCCTGTTTACCTTTCCACTGGTATGTGTAAAGGAACCTCTGCGTAGAATCATCACGTGCGATTGAAGACCCCAGAGAATCTGGATGACCCTCAGCCGCTTTAGGACAGGCCACGGAAGATGTGGCCGCTTGCACCATCTCTGAATGAGGAATATCAGCAGGAAGGGTTTGCTGTCAAGAGGACTGCGGCTGAACAGCAGAGAAGGAAGCAACGGGCATTGCACCTTACAAGGTCCTCAGGAGTTCAACTTCCTGGACATATCAAAGGGGAAGTGCTTCCAAAGGCTGAGGTTGTCATGCCATCAGGTGACAGACAACTGCAGTCTCTGAGAAGACATTTTAGCCACTAACCTGGTGGCCATGTGCCTGTGTAAATCACATAGTGACTATAAATCATTGACAATTGAGCACCATGTCCTCCATCTTTGCCTCTGATTCCTTCTAAGGTACCAATCGAGACATACAAGGGTCTTGCAGTTGGCTGCACATAAATGCGTAAGTCGGATCATGGAGGGTTAGTTGCCGGGGCTGTGAGGTATATGAATGTTCCCTGTGATGAGTATAGTCAGGATGAGCAGGCACACACTTTTGAGTCACTGGCTGGCTTGCCACAGGTACAGGATGCCATTGATTGTACATATGTGGCAATCTGTGCACACCTCGGTCAACCAGGAGTATTTGTTAACCACAGAGGATTTGATTCTGTCACTTCTCCACTGACTTGAAATAATTTTTTACGCAGGTCTTATTACCTTGGAGCTGTCATAATGCTTTCATACTGCGGCAGTCCAAGATCCCTGACATTTTCCGATCTAGACCAGCCTTAAATGATGCCTGCTAGGCAAGAAAGCGTACCCACTCCATATTTAGCTGATGAATGTTTGAGCCACCTACTGATGAACACCCGGAGTACTACGACATGAACCATAAGACAACCAGATATGTCATTGAACAAGCCATCTGCATGCCCACGTTGTGCTTTAGGTGTCTGAACATTCCGCAGTTGCTCACCAGTACTCACCAGTGGGGGTCTCCAGGATAAATGGGTTCTGCACAGCATAGTGTGGATGTGAAGACGAGAGCTCCTCAGTTATAAACCTCACTCAATTCCTCACCTATAAACTTCACTCACCTCCTCACTTATAAACCTCACTCAATTCCTCACCTATAAACTTCACTCACCTCCTCACTTATAAACCTCACTCAATTCCTCACCTATAAACTTCACTCACCTCCTCACTTATAAACCTCACTCAATTCCTCACCTATAAACTTCACTCACCTCCTCACTTATAAACCTCACTCAATTCCGCACTTATACACCTCACTCAATTCCTCACCTATAAACTTCACTCACCTCCTCACTTATACACCTCACTCAATTCCTCACCTATAAACTTCACTCACCTCCTCACTTATAAACTTCACTCACCTCCTCACTTATAAACATCAGTCATCTCCTCACTTATAAACCTCACTCAATTCCTCACCTATAAACTTCACTCACCTTCTCACTTATAAACCTCACTCACCTCCTCACTTATAAACATCACTCACCTCCTCACTTATAAACCTCACTCACCTCCTCACTTATACACCTCACTCAATTCCTCACCTATAAACTTCACTCACCTCCTCACTTATAAACCTCACTCACCTCCTCACTTATACACCTCACTCACCTCCTCACTTATAAACCTCACTCACCTCCTCACTTATAAACCTCACTCAATTCCTCACCTATAAACTTCACCCACCTCCTCACTTATAAACCTCACTCACCTCCTCACTTATAAACCTCACTCACCTCCTCACTTATAAACTTCACTCACCTCCTCACTTATAAACCTCACTCACCTCCTCACTTATAAACCTCACTCAATTCCTCACCTATAAACCTCACTCACCTCCTCACTTATAAACCTCACTCACCTCCTCACTTATAAACCTCACTCACCTCCTCACTTATAAACTTCACTCACCTCCTCACTTATAAACATCACTCACCTCCTCACTTATAAACCTTACTCACCCCTCACTCATAAACCTCACTCACTTCCTCACTTATACACCTCACTCGCCTCCTCACTTATAAACCTCACTCACCAATCACTCATAAACCTCACTCACCTCCTCACTTATAAACCTCACTCACCCCTAAACACCTCACTCACCTCCTCATTTACAAACATCACTCACCTCCTCACTCATAAACCTCACTCACCTCCTCACTCATAAACCTCACTCGCCTCCTCACTTTTAATCCTCACTCACCTTCTCATTTATAAACATCATGCAATTTCTCACTTATAAACCTCACTCAATTCCTCACTTATAAACCTCACTCAATTCCTCACCTATAAACCTCACTCACCTCCTCACTTATAAACCTCACTCACCTCCTCACTTATAAACCTCACTCACCTCCTCACTTATAAACCTCACTCACCTCCTCACTTATAAACATCACTCACCTCCTCACTTATAAACCTCACTTACCCCTCACTCATAAACCTCACTCACTTCCTCACTTATACACGTCACTCGCCTCCTCACTTATAAACCTCACTCACCAATCACTCATAAACCTCACTCACCTCCTCACTTATAAACCTCACTCACCCCTAAACACCTCACTCACCTCCTCATTTACAAACATCACTCACCTCCTCACTCATAAACCTCACTCACCTCCTCACTCATAAACCTCACTCGCCTCCTCACTTTTAGTCCTCACTCACCTTCTCATTTATAAACATCATGCAATTTCTCACTTGAGCAAATATTTGCAGAAACATTTCTTGTACTACTTTGAACATATCTCATCAGAAGTTACAAACACATATGCACCGACTCAGGGAGCAAGTCAGTTAACTTTCCACAACAACCAGGGTGACATCGCATAATGGCTCTTGGCGGGTGTTGTGTGTTGGGAATGTAAAATTTGAAACTATCGTGTTCAGTGAAATCAATTTAGGAGACTATATCATGTTGCAGATCACACTGCAGATGTCTTGTATATAGCCATAATATTTGTGACACACAACTCTGTAAGAAAGATGTTGCAAGGGTGCAGAGGCGGCCAAGTGCTGAAGGCGTGAGGTGTAACCATCTGATGATGCTTCAGGCTCTCGATTGTCACAAATCTCTCATTTGTTCTGATTGCTTCAAAATATGGCCAACACACCAAGTAATCAGATAAGTGTATTGGATATTAAAAAGGGTGTCTGACTGTTCAGGTATGAAGGTGTGACCCTCTCAATGGGAATGAGTTGGCAGGGGTGTGGAAGAAAAGGAACGTGTTCCAATTATTCTTTAAATTGTCATCGCAACTTCACAGAAATGAATTTGAACACTTTATAATGTATAAACAAAAGTGTCCAGGCATCTTTCTTGGTCCCACAAGTTAAATTGTACGTATGTCGGAATGGGTCAAATGCAACCATTCCATTCTCAGAACAGGCTGACTAACAGAAGGTATAATCAATTTCAACAGTGATGTCAATCTGACAATTTTATATTGTATTTATTCATAATGGGAACGTCAATACATAACATAACATAAGAACTAGGAGCAGGAGTAGGCCATCTGGCCCCTCGAGCCTGCTCCACCATTCAATTAGATCATGGCTGATCTTTTGTGGACTCAGCTCCACTTTCCCACCCGAACACCATAACCCTTAATCCCTTTATTCTTCAAAAAACTATCTATCTTTATCTTAAAAACATTTAATGAAGGAACCTCTACTGCTTCAGTGGGCAAGGGATTCCATAGATTCACAACCCTTTGGGTGAAGAAGTTCCTCCTAAACTCAGTCCTAAATCTACTTCCCCTTATTTTGAGGCTATACCCCCTAGTTCTGCTTTCATCCGCCAGTGGAAACAACCTGCCCGCATCTATCCTATTTATTCCTTCATAATCTTATATGTTTCAATAAGAGCCCCCCTCATCCTTCTAAATTCCAACGAGTACAGTCCCAGTCTACTCAACCTCTCCTCGTAATCCAACCCCTTCAGCTCTGGGATTAACCTAGTGAATCTCCTCTGCACACCCTCCAGTGCCAGTACGTCCTTTCTCAAGTAAGGAGACCAAAACTGAACACAATACTCCAGGTGTGGCCTCACTAACACCTTATACAATTGCAGCATAACCTCCCTAGTCTTAAACTCCATCCCTCTAGCAATGAAGGACAACATTTCATTTGCCTTCTTAATCACCTGTTGCACCTGTAAACCAACTTTTTGTGACTCATGCACTAGCACACCCAGGTCTCTCTGCTCAGCAGCATGTTTTAATATTTTATCATTTAAATAATAATCCCTTTTGCTGTTATTCCTACCAAAATGGATAACGTCACATTTGTCAACATTGTATTCCATCTGCCAGGCCCTAGCCCATTCACTTAGCTTATCCAAATCCCTCTGCAGACTTCCAGTATCCTCTGCACTTTTTTCTTTACCACTTATCTTAGTGTCGTCTGCAAACTTGGACACATTGCCCTTGGTCCCCAACTCCAAATCATCTATGTAAATTGTGAACAGTTGTGGGCCCAACACTGATCCCTGAGGGACACCACTAATTACTGATTGCCAACCAGAGAAACACCCATTAATCCCCACTCTTTGCTTTCTATTAATTAACCAATCCTCTATCCATGCTACTACTTTCCCCTAAATGCCATGCATCTTTATCTTTTGCAGCAACCTTTTGTGTGGCACCTTGTCAAAGGCTTTCTGGATATCCAGATATACCACATCCATTGGCTCCCCGTTATCTACGTGGGGAAGGGGAGTTTGAGGGGGAAGGGGTTTTTGGGGTGGAAGGGGAGTTTGGGGGAAGGTGAGTTTGGGGGGAAGGGAGGATGGGGAATCTGGGGGGTGTGGAGTTTGGGAGGTTTGCAGGGGATGGGGAGTACAGGGCGAAGGGGAGTTTTGCTGGGGATGGGGGAATGGGTAGTTTGGGAGGTAATGGGGGTTTCAGAGGATGGGAAGTTGAGGGGGGATGGGGAGTTTGATACTGGGGCGAGGCATGAGCGGCACTGCTGGACTTGGGTGAGCCGGGGCACAGAACAGTACTAGGCAGGCATCTGCTCGGAGCAGCTGGGGATGTGGACAGGGCCGGTGCCATGGGGTCATGCCAACCCACGTGTGCGTCCCGGTGGAGGTCGTTGACCTTACGGCACTGAGTGCCGGTCCTCCTGGTGACACTCCTCGAGCTGACGGCCGCTGCCACTTCCTCCCAGGCAGCATTGATTGCCCTGTGGCTGACCCTCCGAGTGCTTCGGGGAACAGGGCATCCCATCTGATTTTGACCGCGTCTAAGTATCTGGCCAGATCGGCATCTCCGAATCGTGGGGCTTGTCTCCTCAGCAGCATGGCTGCGGGCTGTGTGAGGTTGACTGTGCAGTTTAAGCGTTGTTTACCCTTGTTAGTGGGGGGCTGGCGAGCGCGGCCCTGGCGAATCAGCCGGTGGGCTAGTCATTTGCGGTGTGAAGCCCATAGCGCCTCATTAAGTGAACCAATTAACTTTTTATGGCGGTGGCGGCCTCGCGGGGCAGAGCATCGGGAGGTCGCGGCAGTTCCCACTCGCTGCCACACTTAGAAACTGTTCCAATAAATCGTGTCCTGTATCTCCAACACTGTTCAATCTGTAATCGACTTTGCCCACCCAGACTCTGCAGCAACTACAGTTTGGCCCCTCTCTAGTTTACTCCTACAATCGCAGCAGTGATATCACTCAACATCAAAGGCCCCAGGGCAATTAGAGAAGGGCAATAAATGCTCGCATTGCAACATTGCCCACATCCCATGAAGGAATTTTACAGCCCAGAATGTATGACCAAAATTCAATGTTCCTGCATGTTAATTGTCAAATGTAAAACACCCTACAGATCTCATTTTACTGGAGAACCAATCTACTGAACTCTATTTTAATCAATAACGGGAGGAATTCTCTGACCCCCCGCCGGGTCGGAGAATCGCTGGGGGGGCGGCATGAATTCTCCGGCGCCGGGGATTTGGCAGGGGTGGGAATCGCGCCGCGCCGGTCGGTGGCCTCTGGCAGCGGCCCCCCGCCGATTCTCAGGCCTGCGATGGGCCGAGTGGCCGCCCGTTTTTTGCCGGCCCTGCCGGCGTAAATTAGAGTAGGTCCTTACCGGCGGGACCTGGCGGCGCGGGCGGCGTCCGGGGTCCTCGGGGGGGTGTGGGAGAATCTGGCCCCAAGAGGTGCCCCCACGGTGGCTTGGCCCGCGATCGGGGTCCACCGATCCGCGAGCGTGCCTGTGCCTTGAGGGCACTCTATTCCTCCGCGTCGGCTGCTGTTCCTCCGCCATGGCCGACGCGGAGATGACCCCCCCCCCCCCGCACTGGGATGACGCCAGCACACGTGGCGCTCCCGCGCATGCGCCAACTCGCGCCAGTTGGCGTGGCGCCAAGCCCCTTCCCTGCTGGCCGGCGCAAACCACTCCGGGGCCGGCCTAACCCCTGAAGGTGCGGAGGGGAGGGGAGGATCCTGCCCACTGTGTCCTCCAACAAAAAAACAGAAAAAGCTGGACAATCTCAGCAGGTCTGACAGCATCTGTGGAGAGAAAAGGGAACTAATGTTTCGAGGCCCACAGTGAAAGTCACATCTGCACAGTTTTGTTTTCGAACTTTGGTTTTTGAAAAATAATCTAATATTCGTAGGATTACAGGGGAACTTTAACTTGGGCGAGTGATGCGTTTTGGTGTTGGTGAGGGGTGAGATACAGGGTAAATGTGACCACATCAGGACACTGACCCTAACCCGCCAATTTTGACACTGAGCTCTGATGTGTTGGGTGTTCTGGATCCGTGGAACACATACAGGTCACCAACACTTGAAATAGTGCAACACTATTTTATTGAATCATTAACTGTTTAACATACTCTGACTGTGGGTTAACACGATACTAGCTTTAACTAAAGACCTTTGCCTTGTCCTAACCAGTCGATGCACTCAGCACATGGCGAATGTCTGTGTTACAAGCTGTGAGCTCTGTGCTCCTAGCTAGCTGCGACTCGAATGAGCGGGAACTCTGATGCCCCCTGTCTTTATAGCGCGTGTGCTCTCACTGGTGATTGGCTGCGGTGTTGTGTGTGTTGATTGGTCCCACTGTGTGTCCATCAGTGTGTGTCTGCACCATGATATACCGGTGTATATTATGACAAGCCCCTGTGTGTTGGAGGTGCATACATACAACCCCCTGTCAGGGGAGGCTGGTTACCAATTTTAATTGTTCAATTCAAACAATATTAGCACAAATTTAACTTTGAGCCCATGGTTTTCCGCGTTTCCTAAAGCTCACAGGTGAAAGCAAAACGGAAAGACAAAAATAATTGAGGGGCAGAAGCCATATCAGCAGAAAATGACGAGGAATATACAATGCGCACAACCTCTTGCCTGCATGGGTGAAAAGGTTTGCTCGGGTTACTTGCGTGAAAAGGTTACTTTGGAGGTGACTTTGCACATGTCAGATCTGTCATTCTGAGGATTTGAGGTTTAGTCTGCACTTTGGACCTCTGATCTAAAATGGGTGCCAATTGTGCCAGAGGCTACAGCTGTGCAGGAGAGAAGAGGAGCCGCAGAGAGAGCCTACGGGCAGAGGATAAGCTTCCTCAACATGTGAAAACATCAGCCTCTCAGGATGCCACATCAAGTGGTGTCAGCAATCTGCTGGAACACGGCCTGCTGTGAAGTCGACTTGTTGGCTGCACTCTACCAATAGCCGTCAAAGTCAGAACTGTCCTCAACCTCTTTAATTGTAGATCCTTAGAGGGAACTGCCAGAGATATTTGCAAGGTCTCGCAATCAGCAGCACACAAATACATAAGGCAGTGCCTGGCAGTTTGTTTACCAGGGATGGCAATTATGTGAACTCTGCCTACATTGACACCAGTCAGAATGAGTGGGTGCTCTGCTTTGTGTCTCTGACTGGCTTTTGACAGTTGCTGGGCATTATTAACCATACACATGTGGCAGTTAAGGCACCTGTGATTTGCCAAAGGTATCCATCAAGTACGAGAGCTTCCACTCCAGCAACAGACAGCTGGAGTGCAACCACATAAAGATGTTTATTCAGATTTGTCCAGGACCCCAGACAGCTACCATGGTGCTTTCAGCCTGTGGCAATCCCTGATCTCTTCAGACTTTGAAACAGAGCTGGCTTGTCCAGAGAAAAGGGTTAACCACTGAACATGTGCTGATATAAATCAGAAAATTAACATTGAGCAATGTATAACACCATTGCAACACAAATCTTTATTCCTCCTTTTCTCAGCAAGTCTACATGAAGCATCCCCCATTGCTTCAGCAGAGGTAAAGACAAGCTGCTCAGATCCCTGCTCTTACTGTTAAGGTGCCTTTGGTCGACGTCCTCTGGACTTTGGAAGCCCTCGAGGTGCCAGCCAAGGTTTCTTCATCGGCACTTGTGGAGGAGCAGACTCAGTTATCGGACAGAAGGCAACACGTGAGGTACTGCCTAAGGTTGGGTGGGTAACAATGTGGGAGAATTGTAACTATTTTAAGCCAGGCCCTAATGCAATGCCCCCTATCCGCCACCATCAATCTCATTGCCCAACCATGTTTGAATGCTAGTAAGCTGGAGAAAGGTTTGCTGCATATCAGTGGGGTGATGAATGGTCAAGGATATCGGCCATTCTAGTTAAGGTGGAGTGCATAGTGTGCAAGTCATTGTTGAGGGCCTGCGTGCGATCATTTAATTGTCACGTTTGATGCACCATGCAGACATTACAAAGGCCAGCAGCACCATGTTTGATACGGAATCCTTCAATATGCGGCATGCCTGCGCAGCGCAACTGGAATGTCTGCCAGCAGATCAGACATTCTCTGCCCCTGCTCCTGAATTGCCCTTTTCATCAAGAGCCCCTGGTGTGCAGCATCTGCATCTATCTCAGAAGAGCTGGAGTGTCCTGCAGCCTCTCCATAGCTGTCCCTGTCTCCATCATCTGGATGTTCTTACTTGTGCTGTGGGAAAGGTGAATACCCAAATATCTACAGGTCTCATTGAAGGGTGAGTATCCGAGCTGGTGCATGGCCAGCCTGAATCCTATCAAAGTGCATTCTCTGAGGAAGTGACCACCTCCGCAGGGTTAATGTAATCATCCTGTGGTCACATGCAGACATGAATGAGTTCTGCCCGGATAAGAATGTTTGAAGTAATCTGTATGTCCATGCATGTCACTGTCTCTGAGCATGTGTGTGCGTTGCTTGCCATGTGGCTGTCTGGTATTTAATTCTATCATCAGGTAAGCCAGATGAGGGCCCCGTCTCCCCCTGTCAGCTATACAGAGACTCGTTGAGTTCTATTCCTCTGCACTTCTTACCGGTGAGATGGCTGAGGTCTACCTCTGCTTTCCCCCTCATGTGTAGTGTTCTCTTCTCCTGTAAGGAGGAAAGTAAGATACCCAGGAGTGAAAGTATTGAGTAAAGTAAAGTAATCTTTATTGTCACAGGTAGGCTTACATTAACACTGCAATGAAGTTACTGTGAAAAGCCCCTGGTCGCCACATTCCAGCATCTATTCGGGTACACAGAGGAGGAATATCCACATTACCTAACAGCACGTCTTTTGGGACTTGTGGGAGGAAACTGGAGCACCCGGAGGAAACCCACGCGGCACGTGGAGAACGTGCAGACTCCACACAGACAGTAACCCAAGCCGGGAATCGAACATAGGACCCTGGAGCTGTGAAGCAGCAGTACAACCCACTGTGCTACCATGCCGCCCAAGTATTTACGAGTATTTGCTGAGGGTGACTATCAGCTAGAGGCATGACATTGCATTACGATAAGGTTGAGTGTCAGTGGCAGACGGAATTGAAGTTGATCGCATCAAGTTAGTCATCATCGTGCCCACTCACATTAATTGGTTGAGACAGTTGGAAATGATATGTTAACTCCACTGAGAGAGTTGGACTGCACTGACGTCCAGTTTTCCCTGTATGACTAGATCCTCCCAAACTTGCTTCCAGTGCAACACCAGAGCTAAAATCCAGCTTCTGGAATGATACAACACATAAGAGTCAGCTCCTTGTAAGCACTACCCGATTAGTCGCACCCCCCTGCTCTTTCCCTTCACATATATATCCAAACCCCTTGTGAAAATTACAATTGAATCTGCTTCCACAACCCTTTCGAGCTTTTGACAAAGAGTCACCCAGACTTCTCTCTCCACAGATGCGATCAGACCTGCTGAGATTGTCCAGCGTTTTCTGTTTTTATTCCTTTCAAGTGGTGTATTCTTATTCAGAACAACTTGATGTATAAAAGGAATTCCCCTCATCACCCTTCTTGTTCTTATGCCTGTAACCTAAATCTGTATATGCTGGTATAACAATCCTCCTGCCGTGGAAGTAATGTGTCCCATCCAGTTGTGGCTTTGATGGTAACAATCTTGCCCCTGGGTCGTGCCGTGTGGGTTCAAGTCCCACTCCAGAGACCAGGACAGAAAAGTTTACGCTGACACTGAGGGAGAGTTGCATTTCTGCCGACTGGATGAGGTGTTAAACCGAGGCCTCAATTGTCCTGTCGGGTGGATTTAAAAGATCCCGATGGCACTATTTTAATAGAGGCGTAGAGGAATTATCCCAATACTTTCCACTTTGCCAACATTACAAAAACAGATTGCCTTGTGTTTCATCACATTGTTGTTTGTGAAAGTTTGTTGTGTGCCAAATAACTGCTGTCTTTCCTGTATTATCACAGTGACCACAATTCAAAAATAAAGCACTTCATTACTGTAAAGCACATTGGGATGTATTAAAGTTGTGAAAGTTTTATATAAATGTAAGACTTTCCTGTTTTTCTAGTGAATATACACCAACCACATCATCATTTTAACATCTCCGCTTAATCGCTGCATTAAGGAGAACAACATTTGTTTTGTACCAGAGGTGACTGTACATCCTGTTTGCCTGAAACGTGCAGATTTGTAGTTTATCCTATATTTAATTGAAGTGACCACATTATACATGTATTACAGCAGCCATAACTGCTTTATGGCAAGGCAACTGGTGTCCTAGAATTGGTGCCATATCTTTGACAAGTTTAGTACTGTTGTTGAGTGGTTAGCAAAGCTAAATGGTGACTGTCAATACCAGACCTTGGATGAAATGGATTCACATGATTTTCAATGCCAGGTTTGACATTCAAACAAATCTTAATTCCAGTAAGACATAAATCATTGGAGTTAATCATCAGTAGAAAATTCACTGCGAAAAAAGCAGCATGTGAGTTTGATTCAGTCGGCATTGTGCTACTTGTGAGAAATCAAACTGAGACTGAATGAAACAACTAATTCAAACATGCAAGAATAGACAAGAAAATTGAGAGTAAATGTGTCGCTATGGAGCGCACAAAAGATTGGACACAAATTCCAATCAGGAGGCCTTGTGGTATGGCTCCTCTTTTTTTCCCCACTAAATGTCACAATTGCATTTGATAAATAAACTACTACATTTTTATAATACAAAACAATAAACAGAAACAGAAAAGATACCGTTTGTGATCTTCAGGATTATTCAGCAGAAAAGATCCAAGAGATTTGAAATTAGGCAAGAGGCCCAGGTCACCAGATTTGCACAAGCATCATGTACCATTTAGGTGCCAAACTGGTATTTTAGGTTGACATGAGAAAAAGTTCATGTGTGAAATCCTCATTGATGTGACAAGAAATGTATTTTTATTGAAATGTTTTTTATATTATTTTACTCATTTTAATTTATCTAAATTATTATGGAAACCATTTGAAAATTCTGGGTTTGATGTTAAACAATGAACGGACAGGTGGACTTTTCACACTGCCAATTTTGTTGGATTAGGAACTGCCAGATTTCTGATTGTGGGCTTCTGATTGTTGTGATTCTGATTGTTGGGTTTCTGATTGTTGGATTTCTGATTGTTGGATTTCTGATTGTTGTGTTTCTGATTGTTGGGTTTCTGATTATTGGGTTTCTGATTGTTGTGTTTCTGATTGATGGATTTCTGATTGTTGGGTTTCTGATTGTTGGGATTGTGATTGTTGGATTTCTGATTGTTGGATTTCTGATTGTTGGGTTTCCGAATATTGGATTTCTGATATTTGGGTTTCTGTTGTTGGGTTTCTGATTGTTGTGTTCCTGATTGTTGGGTTTCTGATTGGCGTGTTTCTGATTGTTGTGTTTCTGATTGTTGGATTTCTGATTGTTGGGTTTCCGATTAATGGGTTTCTAATTGTTGGGTTTCTGATTGTTGGATTTCTGATTGTTAGGTTTCCGATTATTAGGTGTCTGATTGTTGGATTTCTGATTGTTGGATTTCTGATTGGTGGGTTTCTGATTGGTGGGTTTCTGATTGTTGGGTTTCTGATTGTTGTGTTTCTGATTGGTGGATTTCTGATTGTTGGGTTTCCGATTATTGGGTTTCTGATTGTTAGATTTCTGATTGTTGGATTTCTGATTGTTGGGTTTCCGACTATTAGGTGTCTGATTGTTGGATTTCTGATTGTTAGATTTCTGATTGGTGGGTTTCTGATTGTTGGGTTTCTGATTGTTGTGTTTCTGATTGGTGGATTTCTGATTGTTGGGTTTCCGATTATTGGGTTTCTGATTGTTAGATTTCTGATTGTTGGATTTCTGATTGTTGGGTTTCCGATTATTGGGTGTCTGGTTGTTGGGTTTCTAATTGTTGGGGACTTCTGATTGTTGGATTTGGGTTTCTGTTTGTTGGGTTTTTGATTGTTGGGTTTCCGATTATTGGATTTCTGATTGTTGGGTTTCTGATTGTTGGGTTTCTGATAGTTGGATTTCTGATTGTTGGATTTCTGATTGGCGGGTTTCTGATTGTTGGGTTTCTGATTGTTGTGTTTCTGATTGATGGATTTCTGATTGTTGGGTTTCCGATTATTGGGTTTCCGATTATTGGGTTTCTGATTGTTGGGTTTCTGATTGTTGTGTTTCTGATTGTTGTGTTTCTGATTGATGGATTTCTGATTGTTGGGTTTCTGATTGTTGGGATTGTGATTGTTGGATTTCTGATTGTTGGATTTCTGATTGTTGGGTTTCCGAATATTGGATTTCTGATATTTGGGTTTCTGTTGTTGGGTTTCTGATTGTTGTGTTCCTGATTGTTGGGTTTCTGATTGGCTTGTTTCTGATTGTTGTGTTTCTGATTGTTGTGTTTCTGATTGTTGTGTTTCTGATTGTTGTGTTTCTGGTTGTTGGGTTTCTGATTGTTGTGTTTCTGATTGGCGTGTTCCTGATTGTTGTGTTTCTGATTGTTGTGTTTCTGATTGTTGGATTTCTGATTGTTGGGCTTCCGATTATTGGGTTTCTGATTGTTGGGTTTCTGATTGTTGGATTTCTGATTGTTGGGTTTCCGATTATTAGGTGTCTGATTGTTGGATTTCTGATTGTTGGATTTCTGATTGGTGGGTTTCTGATTGTTAGGTTTCTGATTGTTGGATTTCTGATTGTTGGGTTTCCGATTATTAGGTGTCTGATTGTTGGGTTTCTAATTGTTGGGGACTTCTGATTGTTGGATTTGGGTTTCTGTTTGTTGGGTTTTTGATTGTTGGGTTTCCGATTTTTGGATTTCTGATTGTTGGGTTTCTGATTGTTGGGTTTCTGATTGTTGGGTTTATGATAGTTGGATTTCTGATATTTGGGTTTCTGTTGTTGGGTTTCTGATTTTTGTGTTCCTGATTGTTGGGTTTCTGATTGGCGTGTTTCTGATTGTTGGGTTTCCGATTATTAGTTGTCTGATTGTTGGATTTCTGATTGTTGGATTTCTGATTGGTTGGTTTCTGATTGTTGGGTTTCTGATTGTTGTGTTTCTGATTGGTGGATTTCTGATTGTTGGGTTTCCGATTATTGGGTTTCTGATTGTTAGGTTTCTGATTGTTGGATTTCTGATTGTTGGGTTTCCGATTATTGGGTGTCTGATTGTTGGGTTTCTACTTGTTGGGGACTTCTGATTGTTGGATTTGGGTTTCTGGTTGTTGGGTTTTTGATTGTTGGGTTTCCGATTATTGGATTTCTGATTGTTGGGTTTCTGATTGTTGGGTTTCTGATAGTTGGATTTCTGATTGTTGTGTTTCTGATTGTTGGGTTTCCGAATATTGGATTTCTGATTGTTGGATTTCTGATTGTTGGGTTTCTGATTGTTGAATGTCTGATCGTTGGATTATTGTTTGTTGGTTTCCGAATATTGGATTTCTGATTGTTGGGTTTCTGATTGTTGGGTTTCTGATTGTTGAATTTCTGATTGTTGAATTTCAGATTGTTGGGTTTGGGCTTCTGGTTGTTGGGTTTCTGATTGTTGGGTTTCTGATTGTTGGGTTTCTGATTGTTGGATTTCTGATTGTTGGATTTCTGATTGTTGGGTTTCCGAATATTGGATTTCTTATTGTTGGGTTTCTGTTGTTGGGTTTCTGATTGTTGTATTCCTGATTGTTGGGTTTCTGATTATTTTGTTTCTGATGTTTGGATTTCTGATTGTTGTGTTTCTGATTGTTGGATTTCTGATTGTTGGGTTTCCGATTATTGGGTTTCTGATTGTTGGATTTCTGATTGATGAATTTCTGATTGTTGGGTTTCTGATTATTGGGTTTCTGATTGTTGAATTTCAGATTGTTTGATTTGAGCTTCTGGTTGTTAGGTTTCCGATTGTTGGATTTCTGATTGTTGAGTGTCTTATTGTTGGGTTTCTGATTGTTGGATTTGGGCTTCTGGTTGTTGGGTTTCTGATTGTTGGATTTCTGTTTGATGAATTTCTGATTGTTGGGTTTCTGATTATTGGGTTTCTGATTGTTGAATTTCAGATTTTTTGATTTGGGCTTCCGGTTGTTGGGTTTCCGATTGTTGGATTTCTGATTGTTGGATTTCTGATTGTTGGATTTCTGATTGTTAGATTTCTGATTGTTGGATTTCTGATTGTTAGATTTCTGATTGTTGGGTGTCTTATTGTTGGGCTTCTGATTGTTGGATTTGGGCTTCTGGTTGTTGGGTTTCTGATTGTTGGGTTTCTGATTGATGGATGTCTTATTGTTGGGTTTCTGATTGTTAGGTTTCTGGTTGTTGGGTTTCTGATTGATGGGTTTCTGATTGTCAGGGTTCTTTTTGCTGGGGCCCAATATTAAAAGAATTAAAGATTTGCATTTATATGTTTCATTTCATAACCACTGAATGTCTAATTGTGCATTCTCTTGAATGAAACACTTTTTTGATGTTAGTCATAGTTGTAAAGCAGGAACACAGTGCCAATGGGAAACGCAAGAAACCTCCATAAACAATAGCACACTAATGGTCAGATGACCTGTTACTGCAATGGAAAATGAGGGTTAAATATTGGTCAGGACATCGCGGATAACTCTAAAATAAATGCAAAATGCAATGGATGCTTGAAATCTGAAATAAAAACACAACATTCTGGGGGAAAAAATCAGCACATCTGCGAAGAGAGAAACAGAGTTGAAATTTTGAGTCCACATGACCCTCCTTCAGAGTTTTTCTCTCCACAGATGTTACCAGACCTGGCATTTTCTTGGTTTATTACATCAGGGATAACTCCACTATTCTTCCTCGAAATAGTGCCATGAGATCTTTTAATGTATTATCCAAAAAACAGCACAAGAACTTCATGGGCGTGTGAGCCTCAATTATCTGCTGAGACCTTGCGATGGGACATAAACGCACTTTTGGAAACAGACGGAAATGTGCTGCCAACTGAGCCATGGGTGACACAAATGACTGCCAGATTTCAGGCTGCTGAATATCAATCCAAAAGAGAGCTATCTTTGGGATGAGAATTACAAATTATATGCGTCCTTCCTGTTTATTCCTTTATTTCTCCTTTCTCATATTTTTTCCATTACATTTTTGAGCCATGAATGAATAATGGGCATCTGTCTTTAAAGCAAGCAGCTTCTATCCTTAAATCAAGCAGAAGCACCCAGAAGAATGTGGCTTGAACTGGAGTTGCAGACCGGCCGGCACCAATAAGAGAGCTGGGATGGGACTCGGTTTGATTGATTTGGCTGGCGGTCAATGAATTGGTCCAAAAGGCTGTGTTCTGCCCGGTAACAGATGGTGATTGGATCTCATCCCACTGGGATGCTTTTCAGGGTTTCAAGGCTGTAATTTGGTTTCAGTTTTGATTCCGGCAGCAATATGAAAGGATTCAGCAAACCCTCTCCCGAAGGTTTCTGTGAGGACAACCTCTTCCAGAAGGCCTGAGTGCTGTTTTCCTAAAATTACAGAAGTTTGAATGCAACCCTCGAATGGAAAGCAAAGTCTGAACAGAAATTTGGCCGTGATTCTCCCATAATAGGGCTATGTCCCCATGCCCGCCAGAAAACTTTTTTCCAAAAGTCCGGAGTGATTCTCCGATATTAAGAGGGATAGCAGGGCCCCGGCAGCGCAACGCAGCTCCTGCTGCTGATACGGGTCCGCGCATGCGCGCGGCGGCCGCTTCTGCACCCAGCCCGTGCAACATGGCGGAGCCACACAGCTGGCTGATGCGGAAGAAGATAGCCCCCCCCTCAGTTCGCGCATGCCCGCCAATCGGTAGCCCCGATCGTGGGCCTGGCCGTCGTGGGGGCCCCCCTAGAAGTCTGATTCCCCCAACCAGGGCGGCCACAGCGGCCGCGGGTCCGAGCTCCCGCCGGGTGGAACCATGTTGGAACCACGCCGGCAGAACTTGGCGGGAACTCGGCCGGTCGACCGCGGGGAATCGCCGTGGGGGCCTCTTTCAATGGCCCCTGGCCGGCGCCGCGTTAATCACGCGCACGCAGCTGGCGCCGATTCTCCTCCAGAGAATCGCGTCCCGGCGTCGGACCCGATCGCGGGTCTGATGCCCCATTCTCCGGCCCCGCGCTGAGCGCGATTTTGGCACGGGGCTCGGAGAATCCCGTCCCTTGTACCTCTCCAGAAAAAGCTGTGAATAATGCATTTCTCAACGACAGAGAATCTGAATGAATGAATCTACAAAGAGGATCATTACCGGCTGTAAACCATAGGCTTTAATCTGCAAGCTTGCTGTCAAAAAAATGTGCTTAAACCATCATCTGGAACAAATACTCTCTGTAGGATTCTCTGCTTCGCCGGCAGCGCACCCACACCCATCGGTTTCCTGATAGCGTGTGGTGGCCACAATGGGAAAGCCTATTGGTCGGCTGTGGGAACAGAAGAGAGTCCTGCTGCTGGCGGGGGCAAAGCGTGCCGGAAAACGGGGCTAGAAGGACCTTTCTTCACTCCACTTATGGAACTGGATTCTCTGCTGGCGGGATTCACTGTTGCGCCGCCAGCACGCCCATGCCCGGGAATTTCTCAATGGCGTGGGGCTGCCCATAATGGGAAACCCCATTGACCAGTAACCATGTTTACATTTATAAACCTGGTGACTGTGATTATTGGGCAGCCAAAAGCCAAAGACTTTGGGTATTTTTATAAGAATTATTGGTTAATTCACTTATGTTGTGACTCCGGGGCATGTGGGGCTGGAATTGACCGTGCGTTGGCCCAGGGTGTGGTAACAAAATATTGTATTAGCTTAATGATCAATCGTATGAGCATATGAAGAGAACTTTGGGGTGCTATGATTATACATATTCACAGACGAATGTTAGCAGAGAAATCAGTCACTTTCAGTTCCACTCCGACCTTTCAGATTCCTCCTGTCACAACCTAGAACATCAGTCAGAAACTAATATCAATGTCATTCTCAAAGCGTCTGTTACCTCGCATTTGGAGACATTCACCATTGAAGAACATTTTCTGTGCAGGAGAATCATGAATTTGTTTACAAAGAAAATGTTTGTTTCCACTGCAGGTACCCTCCCCCATATGATTTTTCAAACATGTCCACAGAAGGTGTTGAGATCCAAGGAGGTCCTTGTCATCAATGCTGCCTTGCCGGCATTTTTGTATCTACCGTGTGTTGTCCAAAGCTCACCTGCTTTAAATCAGGAATGAATTATATTAAAGTTCAGACAGTAATATGATACCACAAATCCCATTGTAGACGTGCATGCCATTCCACTGGTGGCGAACATTAAACCTTCATCCTCATCAATTCAGGAATAGCACATTCAGCCCTTTGGGACTGCGCCATCCGTCAATTAGATCAAGACTGATTTGTACCTTACTCAATTTACCAACTTTGGTTCTGTAACCATTTAACTAACAAAGATCCTTCACTCTCAGTTTTCACATTTTCAACTGACCCAGCCTTAGCAGATTTTGGGGGGGAGAGAGTTCCATATTTTCACAATCTTTTGTGGGAAGAAGTATTTCGTGAAATCACTCCTCTGCATCCTCGCTCTAAATTCTGAGTTTATGCCCTTTCGACCTGGACACCATCACCAGAGGAAAGGGTTTCTCTCTATATCCAGCCAAACAAATCCGATAATCACCTTAAACATCTCAATTAGATTTCCCCTTAGTCCTCTTTACACAAGAGAATAAAAAGCTGCTGGATGCAGCAATTTGCTACTCTGAGCTTAGGAGATCGATTTCAAGGTGTTCTTTGCTATGCTTTCTGCTAGAAAGAAGAGGTGGCATGGTGGCACAGTGGTTAGCACTGCTGCCCCACAGCTCCAGGGTCCCAGGTTTGCACTTGTGTTTGCGTGGGTTTCCTCCAGGTGCTCCGGTTTCCTCCCACAGTCCAAAGATGCGCAGGTTAGGTGCATTGGCCATGCTAAATTGCCCCTTAGTGTCCAGGGATGTTCAGGTTTGGTTAAGGGGTTATTGGGATAGGATGGGGAAGTGCACTCGAGTGGAGTGCTCTGTCAGAGGGTCGGTGCAGACTCGATGGGCCGAATGGCCACCTTCTGCACTGTAGGGATTCTATGATTCTATATCCTCATTACTTAACTCTTTCAGCCCCAATAGCATTCTGGGCTAAATGAACGATTATAGAAGACAATGGCTGGGATTTTCTCAGAAGGGATAAGTCCGCACACCAAGACAGAATGCAGGTCTGAAGATTGTATCAGCTGGCAGCAGAACCACAGTAGCAATCCTCCTGGAGGCATAGCCAGAGTGGCAATCCTCCTGGAGGCATACTCTTAATTAGCAGCCATCGTGCCCAGTGCTCAATTAAGGATGGTGGGTGAGTGCTCTGTGCTGCTGGTCCAATCAAAGAGCCGGCAGCTCAGAAGCCTCAGCAACACCACCGAGAGAGGTGGCCGCAAGAGTACTGAGGCAGAAAGGAGACTGAGCATGCGCCTCGGAGTAAGACACTGGGGCTGTTTAGCACACTGGGCTAAATCGCTGGCTTTGAAAGACCAAGGCAGGCCAGCAGCACGGTTCAATTCCCGTAACAGCCTCCCCGAACAGGCGCCGGAATGTGGCGACTCGGGGCTTTTCACAGTAACTTCATTGAAGCCTACTTGTGACAATAAGCGATTTCCATTTCATTTCATTTTTCTGTCGGGGTCAAGCAGGCGGGCCCGGCATTTGGAAGGCGATCCTTTTCAACAGCGACATTGGAGCTCTGAGCATGGCATTTGGAGCCGGGAGCCCCCCTCCTCGAGCCACCAGGAAGCTGGCGACCTTCTTACCCGTCCTAACCGTCTATCTAGGGAGCAGCTATTTCGATCCCAGATCAGACCAGTTGCTAGGATACTGGACAGAAAGCCCAACATTTTATTCAAATTGTAAGATGGTGAGGAGAGGATACTTCACTCCAGGAGTGTTTCCACGCTCAAATAAGGATGTGGTAGATTGAAACAAAATTTATTATTACACAGTGTTAAACTAACTTTGACATCATACAAGAAATAACTTACAATTACCAGGTAAAAAAATCTTAACAATAAAATTAAACACTTTAACTCCTAACCGCTATCTTTTTATCTCCAATCAAGCAAAACCCATCTCAGGTCAAAATCCACTATTAAATACAGTAAGCAAACACAGGAATACTGGCTGTACAGAAATGCCTTGAAGAAACTTATTTGAGAGAGAGAGAGATCATTCAGGAAACAGCCTGCAGATTCTTGCCTGTGTGAAAGTACTGTTTAACTTCCCAGCATTTGGTAAAAGCTCATGTTCTGATCACAGCAAAATCTAAACTGAAACTCAAAACCTGACTGTTTCTGCCCCCTGGCTCCAACCATTAATTCCATCATCTCTATCCCACTAACTGAGTTATGACCATCTTACTAGGGCTAACCACAACCCTTCAATTATCTAAATCCCAGGAAACCTTTTTAGGAACAAAATTCCATTAGCCTTAATTAGGTAAACACATGGTTGGAATGAATGATGACCTTACTTTTATGATGCTTTAATTATCCCTTCTGTAGCCACAGTGTCTGCCTGTCTTTTAAAACAGGATGTTTAAAATCTTTACTGCAGTAAAGACATAGACACACTAACCCAGGCTTTTAACCAATACTGCACATGCTACATATAATAAAATATATATCTAAAGTTCCTATATTCATTAGACAGTAAAGTTTCACCTCTTATTTCCAATGGAAGACGGCTACGTAAGCTTCATCTATAGATCTTGACATTCTGCTCATTTTTAAAAAATATATATATTTTGTTCAAGGTTTTTTGGCCAAACATAACAGTACGTAGTGTTTCTTTTAAACAACAATAAAGCAATATAAATAACAGTGGCCAGTTTTAAACAAATAAATAAATAATATATGAACAGAAACAAAAAACAAACTAAATGGCAACTGCCGTGTCAAAAATAAATACTCTCCAAAGATACAATCCAACAGTCCAATATACATTACCTAAAACAGGTGCCTATACATATACAATAACATCCCTGAGAGTCCGTCCGATTCCTTCCCCCCCCCCCCCCCCCCCTGGGTTGCTGTTGTCTTCTTCTTTTCCATTCCCTCTATCTTTCTGTGAGGTAGTCGACGAACGGTTGCCATCGCCTGGTGAACCCTTGAGCCGAACCCCTTAGTACAAACTTAATCCGTTCCAACTTTATAAACCCTGCCATGTCGTTTATCCAGGTCTCCACACCCGGGGGTTTGGCTTCCTTCCACATTAACAATATCCTGCGCCGGGCTACTAGGGACGCAAAGGCCAAAACATCAGCCTCTCTCGCCTCCTGCACTCCCGGCTCTTCTGCAACCCCAAATATAGCCAACCTCCAGCTTGGTTCGACCTGGACCCCCACCACCTTCGAAAGCACCTTTGCCACCCCCACCCAAAACCCCTGTAGTGCCGGGCATGACCAGAACATGTGGGTGTGATTCGCTGGGCTTCTCGAGCATCTCGCACACCTATCCTCTACCCCAAAAAATTTACTGAGCCGTGCTCCAGTCATATGCATAATGATAATGGCATAGTGTAGGTTAGATGGCTTTTGTTTCGGTGCAACATCGTGGGCCGAAGGGCCTGTACTGCGCTGTATCGTTCTATGTTCTATATGCGCCCTGTGTAACACCTTAAATTGTATCAGGCTTAGCCTGGCACACGAGGACGATGAGTTTACCCTGCGTAGGGCATCAGCCCACAGCCCCTCCTCAATCTCCTCCCCCAGCTCTTCTTCCCATTTCCCTTTCAGCTCATCTACCATGATCTCCCCCTCGTCCCTCATTTCCCTATATATGTCCGACACCTTACTATCCCCCACCCATGTCTCTGAGATCACTCTATCCTGCACCTCCTGCGTCAGGAGCTGTGGGAATTCCCTCACCTGTTGCCTCGCAAAAGCCCTCAGTTGCATATACTGAAATGCATTCCCTTGGGGCAACCCATATTTTTCCGTCAGCGCTCCCAGACTCGCAAACGTCCCATCTACGAACAGATCTCTCAATTGTGCTACCCCTGCTATTTGCCATGCTCCAAATCCCCCATCCATTCTCCCCGGAACAAACCTATGGTTATTTCTTATCGGGGACCGCACCGAGGCTCCCGTCTTTCCCCCATGCCGTCTCCACTGCCCCCAAATTTTCAATGTAGCCACCACCACCGGGCTTGTGGTGTATTTCTTCGGTGGGAACGGCAATGGTGCCATCACCATAGCTTGTAGGCTAGTCCCCCTGCAGGACGCCCTCTCCAATCTCTTCCACGCCGCTCCCTCCTCTTCTCCCATCCACTTACACACCATTGAAACATTGGCGGCCCAGTAGTACTCACTTAGGCTCGGTAGTGCCAGCCCCCCCCTGTCCCTACTACACTGCAAAAATCCCCTCCTCACTCTCGGGGTCTTCCCGGCCCACACAAAACTCATAATACTCTTCTCGATTCTTTTGAAAAAAGCCTTCGTGACCACCACCGGGAGGCACTGAAACACAAAAGGGAATCTCGGGAGGACCACCATTTTAACCACCTGCACCCTACCTGCCAGTGACAGGGACACCATGTCCCACCTCTTAAAGTCCTCCTCCATCTGTTCCACTAACCGCGTTAAATTAAGCCGATGTAATGTACCCCAATTCTTGGCTATCTGGATCCCCAAGTACCGAAAGTCCCTTGTTACCTGCCTCAACGGTAAATCCTCTATCTCGCTGCTCTGCTCCCCTGGATGCACCACAACCAACTCACTTTTCCCCATGTTCAATTTATACCCTGAAAAATCCCCAAACTCCCCAAGTATCCGCATTATCGCTGGCATCCCCTCCGCCGGGTCTGCCACATATAGCAACAAATCATCCGCATACAGAGATACCCGGTGTTCTTCTCCTCCCCTGAGTACTCCCCTCCACTTCCTGGAACCCCTCAATGCTATGGCCAGGGGCTCAATCGCCAGTGCAAACAATAACGGGGACAGAGGACATCCTTGCCTCGTCCCTCTTTGGAGCCGAAAATAATCAGACCCCCGTCCATTCGTGACCACGCTCACCATCAGGGCCCTATACAGCAACTGTACCCATCTGATATACCCATCTCCAAAGCCAAATCTCCTCAGCACCTCCCACAAATAATCCCACTCCACTCTATCAAATGCTTTCTCGGCATCCATTGCCACCACTATCTCCGCTTCCCCCTCTGGTGGGGGCATCATCATTACCCCCTGGCAGCCTCCGTATATTTGTATTCAGCTGTCTCCCCTTCACAAACCCAGTTTGGTCCTCATGAACCACCCCCGGGACACAATCCTCTATCCTCGTTGCCATTACCTTGGCCAGAATCTTAGCGTCCACATTCAGGAGGGAAATAGGCCTATAGGACCCGCATTGCAGCGAGTCTTTTTCCTTCTTTAGGAGGAGCGCTATCGTTGCCTCTGACATAGTCGGGGGCAGCTGCCCCTTTTCCCTCACCTCATTAAAGGTTCTCATCAGTAGCGGGGCCAACAAGTCCATATATTTCCTATAGAATTCAACTGGGAATCCGTCTGGTCCCGGGGCCTTCCCCGCCTGCATGCTCCCAATCCCTTTCACTACTTCCTCCGTCTCAATCTGTGCTCCCAGTCCCGCCCTCTCCTGCTCCTCCACTTTAGGAAATTCCAGCTGATCCAGAAAGCACATCATTCTCTCCTTCCCATCCGGGGGCTGAACTTCATATAATCTTTCATAAAATGCCTTGAACACTCCATTCACTCTCTCCACTCCCCGCTCCATCTCTCCCTCCTCATCTCTCACCCCCCCTATCTCCCTCGCTGCTCCCCTTTTCCTCAGTTGGTGGGCCAGCAACCTGCTCGCCTTCTCCCCATATTCGTACTGTACACCCTGTGCCTTCCTCCATTGTGCCTCTGCATTACCTGTAGTCAACAAGTCAAATTCTACATGTAGCCTTTGCCTTTCCCTGTACAGTCCCTCCTCCGGTGCCTCCGCATATTGTCTGTCCACCCTCAGAAGTTCTTTCAACAACCGCTCCCTTTCCCTACCCTCCTGCTTTCCTTTATGTGCCCTAATAGATATCAGCTCCCCTCTAACCACTGCCTTCAGCGCCTCCCAGACCACTCCCACCTGAACCTCCCCATTATCATTGAGTTCCAAGTACCTTTCAATACACCCCCTCAACCTTAAACACACCACCTCATCCGCCAATAATCCCATGTCCATTTTCCAGGGTGGACGTTGTTCTTTTTCCTCCCCTATCTCCAGGTCCACCCAATGTGGAGCGTGATCCGAAATAGCTATAGCCGTGTACTCCGTCCCCGTCACCTTCGGGATCAGTGCCCTTCCCAAAACAAAAAAGTCTATCCGTGAATAAACTTTGTGGACATAGGAGAAAAACGAAAACGCCTTACTCCTAGGTCTACTAAATCTCCAGGGGTCTACTCCTCCCATCTGCTCCATAAAGCCCTTAAGCACCCTAGCTGCAGCCGGCCTCCTTCCGGTCCTGGACCTCGATCTGTCCAGCCCTGGGTCCAGCACCGTATTAAAATCTCCACCCATTACCAACTTCCCCACCTCTAGGTCCGGGATACGTCCTAACATACGCCTCATAAAGTTGGCAGCACCCCAGTTCGGGGCATATACGTTCACTAAGACCACCGCCTCCCCTTGCAATTTGCCACTCACCATCACGTATCTGCCCCCACTATCCGCCACTATGGTCTTTGCCTCAAACATTACCTGCTTCCCCACTAGTATAGCCACCCCCCTGTTTTTTGCGTCTAGCCCCGAATGAAACACCTGCCCCACCCATCCTTCGCGTAGTCTGACCTGGTCTATCAGTTTCAGATGCGTCTCCTGCAGCATAACCACATCTGCCTTAAGTTTCTTTAGGTGTGCGAGTACCCGTGCCCTCTTCATCGGCCCGTTCAGCCCTCTCACATTTCACGTGATCAGCCGGGTTGGGGGGCTCTTTACCCCCCCCCTTGTCGACTAGCCATCTCCTTTTTCAATCCAGCTCCTCACCCGGTTCCCACGTAGCCATATCTCCCCCCAACGGCGCCCTCCCGCCCTGACCACCCCACCGCATACCAGCTCCCCCTTCTCCCCAGCAGCAGCAACCCAGTTAACCCCCCCCCCCCGCTAGATCCCTCACTAGCGTAATTGCACCCCCCATGTTGCTCCCAGAAGTCAGCAAACTCTGGCCGACCTCGGCTTCCCCCCGTGACCTCGGCTCCCACTGTGCGAGGCCCCCTCCTTCCTGCTTCCCTGTTCCCGCCATGATTACCATAGCGCGGGAACAAAGCCCGCGCTTCCCATTTGGCCCCGCCCCCAATGGCCGGCTCCCCCAGCTCCTCATCCTCCCTTCCCCCCTCCCCCACGACATGGGGCAGAGAGAAAAGTTACAGGGTCGCAGGATTAACAACTTGGGAAATCATCTCTTCCCCCATTTCCCCCCTTTCACCCACGTAATCACCCCACCACTTTGTCCCAAACGTTCTTTTTCTAGCCCGCTTATTCCAGTTTCTCCTCGACAATAAATGTCCACGCCTTTTCTGCCGTTTCAAAGTAGTAGTGTTTCCCTTGATGTGTGACCCGCAGTCTTGCCGGCTGCAGCATTCCAAATTTAACCTTCCTTTTGTGCAGCACCGCCTTGGCCCGATTAAAGCTTGCCCTCCTTCTCGCCACCTCCGCACTCCAATCTTGATATACGCGGATCACCGCGTTCTCCCACCTACTGCTCCGAGTTTTCTTTGCCCATCTGAGGACCATCTCTCTGTCCTTATATCGGAGAAATCTCACCACTATGGCTCGAGGAATTTCTCCAGCCCTCGGTCTTCGCGCCATAACTCGATAGGCTCCCTCCACCTCCAACGGGCCCGTCGGGGCCTCCGATCCCATTAACGAGTGCAGCATCGTGCTCACATATGCCCCGACGTCCGCCCCTTCTGCACCTTCGGGGAGACCAAGAATCCTTAAATTCTTCCTCCTCGCATTATTCTCCAGCACCTCCAGCCTTTCCACACACCTTTTGTGTTGTGCCTCGTGCATCTCTGTCTTCACCACCAGGCCCTGTATGTCGTCCTCATTCTCAGCAGCCTTTGCCTTCACGACCCGAAGCTCCTGCTCCTGGGACTTTTGCTCCTCCTTTAGCCCTTCAATCGCCTGTAATATCGGGGCCAACAGCTCCTTCTTCATCTCCTTTTTAAGTTCTTCCACGCAATGCCGCAGGAACTCTTGTTGGTCAGGGCCCCATATTAAACTGCCTCCTTCCGACGCCATCTTGCTTTGTGCCTGCCTTCCTGGCCATTGCTCTAGAGGATCCACCGCAATCTGGCCACTTTCCTCTCCTTTTTCCATCCGTGTCCAGGGGGGATTCCCTTCTGGTTTACCGCACAGTGTTTTTAGCCGTTAAAATTGCCGTTGGGGCTCGTATTAAGAGCCCAAAAGTCCTTTCCACCGGGAGCTGCCGAAACGTGCGACTTAGCTGGTCATCGCCGCACCCGGAAGTCTCCATTCTGCTCATTTAATGACACTTGTTGGAAGACAGTGGCTGTGTCTTGATGCTTGGATCTGACTTTAGTGCTGAATTCTCACACCAGTCTCCCCATTCTGAGATTTAACAGGGATACAAGAACTAGCAAAGTCGCAATTTATTTAATTATTTAGATTTCACGTGACTAAATCACGGCCTCTGTCTGGAAAGATATCATTTACCTTAAAGTTTCAAGACAGAAGCTAACAGAGCCAGATAAATTTGGGAAGTCTTCAGTTAAATCACCAATCTGTGCCAAATTGGCTAATCTTCGCCTTTTGGCAATGGAGGTACTCCAATGCCCGGTGAACCTTTTTGAAAAATACACATGTGGACACTGGGGCAGGACAGTTCAGCTGTGAAGCCTGTTCTAGTTAAATAGACTGTGGAGGATATTTGAAGACACACAACCAAACTCCAGCAACAACCGGTTACTTCCAAGAAAGGAGAAAAAATCCACATGTAATTAAAATAATTGATTTGATGTGTTTTGCTTTTTGACACTTCTAAGAAATATGTCGAGGGACAGAATGAATGCAGATTTTTTTTAATTCTAAAGGGGTATGTTAAACTAAATTCTAGAATTAAAGTTCATCCAAGTGAGAAGACAAAGTAACCTGAATGTTCTTCGGCGTGAAGTAATATTGACATGTGTATATATTACTGTGGCCGTCCGATGGTTAACAAAACAATTCCTGTTAATGAAATATCCACATACATGAATCCTCTGACCTGTGACCTGTATGTAGACATCTGAAAGCTACATGAACCACAGGTCTAGGCCTTTTCCATGAATCTACAAAGCAGATATAATACCAGTAATAAATATGATGTTGAGATTGCTGAACGTTTTCTTTCATTATTTTGTGTATGTCACCCCCCCTGTCATAAACCATTATCACTGCCGGTGAAGGAAACATCAATAGACTATATCTGAAGGCCACACAAGATAACAAAACACAAGCTTTTGAACACAACCCAATCTGGAGAGGAGATAAGTAAGGCAAGTGAATGATGCTGCCAATCTGTGGTCTGGACGAATAGCAGTTTCGCTGTTCTACTGTTGTCAATCTGAATAAAATCAGTAAAATAATAAACCTCATCATTATCTTGAGTTAAATCATAAGTTCGATTGAAAATATCAACAGGAATTCCAAACACGTGCTGGATTCTCCATTCCTGAAATTAATTGTTGACGCTGGGGCAAGATTCGTGGACTTCTACGACAGCAAAGGTGGCGCCGCACCTGGACACATTCTGCGACCGTTGAGGGGCTAGCACTACACCAAGTTGAACAATAGATTCCAATGAGAAACAGTGTGGGGATCGCCGGGTCCGTTATTGACACTCAGAAGGCTGACAAGCTGCAGCCGCATATACACTTCACTCCTCACACACACTCATCCCAGCTAATAAGGTGGCACTGGAGCATGCCCATCCCGCTGATGGGTCGGCTGGGATCAGAGGGTGCCCTGGGGGGAGACCCATATTACCTGTGGCCCTAATTTCACAATGGGCAGTCAGCACAGCTGCATTGCAGGCTAGGGCAATGGTGTTCCATGCCTGTCCACCCCGACCACGCAACCCACCTCCTGGCCACCCCCGCTACCCCCCCAAGCCCTGGCAGAAGCCCACCCCCCCGCCAGCGGCACGACTCTCAGCAAACTATGGCGATGTTGGATACTTTCCGTACCCCCTCTCCCTCAGCAGCCTTGGCACCTGTTTCACAATTTTTAAAAGCACAAATGAACCTCGCCGTCAGAATAAACCTTTATTGTGTAAGGTAAGAGGAGATGGAGGCTAGGCCAGTTACATGCTCCTCCTGTAGGATGTGGGTGGTGAGGGATACCACCGGTGTCCCCACTGACTATACCTGCGGGAAGTGCAACCAACTTCAGCTCCTCAAAGACCGTGTTAGGGAACTGGAGCTGAAGCTGGATGAACTTCGGATCATCCGGGAGGCAGAGGGGGTGATTGAGAAGAGTTACAGGGAGGTAACCACACCCAAGGTACAGGACAAGAATAGCTGGGTTACAGTCAGGGGGAAAAAAACAAACAGGCAGACAGTGCAGGGATCCCTCGTGGCCGTTCCCCTTCAAAACAAGTATACCGTTTTGGATGCTGTTGGGGGGGATGACCTACCGGGGGAAGGCCCTAGCGGCCAGGTCTCTGGCACTGAGTCTGGCTCTGGGGCTCAGAAGGGAAGGGGGGAGAATAGAAAAGCAATAGTTGTAGGAGATTCAATGGTTAGGGGAATAGATAGGAGATTCTGTGGTTGCGAGCGAGACTCCCGGAAGGTATGTTGCCTCCCGGGTGCCAGGGCCAGGGATGTCTCGGATTGTGTCTTCAGGATCCTTAAGGGGGAGGGGGAGCAGCCAGAAGTCGTGGTGCACATTGGTACCAACGACATAGGTAGGAAAAGGGGTGTGGAGGTAATAAACAAGTTTAGGGAGTTAGGCTGGAAGTTGAAAGCCAGGACAGACAGAGTTGTCATCTCTGGTTTGTTGCCGGTGCCACGTGATAGCGAGGCTAGGAATAGGGAGAGAGTGCAGTTGAACAAGTGGCTGCAGGAATGGTGTAGGAGGGAGGGCTTCAGGTATTTGGATAATTGGAGTGCATTCTGGGGAAGGTGGGACCTGTACAAGCAGGACGGGTTGCATCTGAACCAGAGGGGCACCAATATCCTGGGAGGGAGGTTTGTTAGTACTCTTCGGGAGGGTTTAAACTAATTTGGCAGGGGAATGGGAACCGGATTTGTAGTCCAGCAACTAAGGTAGCCAATATTCAGGACGCCAAAGCATGTAATGAGGCAGTGGGGAAGGGAACACTGACAAAGGAGAGTATTTGCAGGCACGGAGATGGGTTGAAGTGTGTATACTTCAACGCAAGAAGCATCAGGAATAAGGTGGGTGAACTTAAGGCATGGATCGGTACTTGGGACTACGATGTGGTGGCCATCACGGAAACTTGGATAGAAGAGGGGCAGAAATGGTTGTTGGAGGTCCCTGGTTATAGATGTTTCAATAAGATTAGGGAGGGTGGTAAAAGAGGTGGGGGGGTGGCATTATTAATTAGAGATAGTATAACAGCTGCAGAAAGGCAGTTCGAGGAGTATCACCCTATTGAGGTAGTATGGGTTGAAGTCAGAAATAGGAAAGGAGCAGTCACCTTGTTAGGAGTTTTCTATAGGCCCCCCAATAGTAGCAGAGATGTGGAGGAACAGATTGGGAAACAGATTTTGGAAAGGTGCAGAAGTCATAGGGCAGTAGTCATGGGTGACTTTAACTTCCCAAATATTGAGTGGAAACTCTTTAGATCAAATAGTTTGGATGGGGTGGTGTTTGTGCACTGTGTCCAGGAAGCTTTTCTAACACAGTATGTAGATTGTCCAACCAGAGGAGGGGCAATATTGGATTTAGTACTGGGTAATGAACCAGGGCAAGTGATAGATTTGTTAGTGGGGGAGCATTTTGGAGATAGTGACCACAATTCTGTGACTTTCACTTTAGTAATGGAGAGGGATAGGTACGTGCAACAGGGCAAGGTTTACAATTGGGGGAAGGGTAAATACGATGTTGTCAGACAAGAATTGAAGTGCATAAGTTGGGAACATAGGCTGGCAGGGAAGGACACAAGTGAAATGTGGATCTTGTTCAAGGAACAGGTGCTACGTGTCCTTGATATGTATGTCCCTGTCAGGCAGGGAAGAGATGGTCGAGTGAGGGAACCATGGTTGACAAGAGAGGTTGAATGTCTTGTTAAGAGGAAAAAGGTGACTTATGTAAGGCTGAGGAAACAAGGTTCAGACAGGGCATTGGAGGGATACAAGATAGCCAGGAGGGAACTGAAGAAAGGGATTAGGAGAGCTAAGAGAGGGCATGAACAATCTTTGGCGGGTAGGATCAAGGAAAACCCCAAGGCCTTTTACACATATGTGAGAAATATGAGAATGACTAGAGCGAGGGTAGGTCCGATCAAGGACAGTAGGGGGAGATTATGTATTGAGTCTGAAGAGATGGGAGAGGTCTTGAATGAGTACTTTTCTTCTGTATTTACAAATGAGAGGGGCGATATTGTTGGAGAGGACAGTGTGAAACAGATTGGTAAGCTCGAGGAAATACTTGTTAGGAAGATGTGTTGGGCATTTTGAAAAACTTGAGGATAGACAAGTCCCCCGGGCCTGAAGGGATATATCCAAGGATTCTATGGGAAGCAAGAGATGAAATTGCAGAGCCGTTGGCAATTATCTTTTCGTCCTCACTGTCAACAGGGGTGGTACCAGGGGATTGGAGAGTGGCGAATGTCGTGCCCCTGTTCAAAAAAGGAACTAGGGATAACCCTGGGAATTACAGGCCAGTTAGTCTTACTTCGGTGGTAGGCAAAGTAATGGAAAGGGTACTGAAGGATAGGATTTCTGAGCATCTGGAAAGACACTGCTTGATTAGGGATAGTCAGCACGGATTTGTGAGGGGTAGGTCTTGCCTTACAAATCTTATTGAATTCTTTGAGGAGGTGACCAAGCATGTGGATGAAGGTAAAGCAGTGGTTGTAGTGCACATGGATTTTAGTAAGGCATTTGATAAAGTTCCCCATGGTAGGCTTCTGCACAAAGTAAGGAGGCATGGGATAGTGGGAAATTTGGCCAGTTGGATAACGAACTGGCTAACCGATAGAAGTCAGAGAGTGGTGGTGGATGGCAAATATTCAGCCTGGATCCCAGTTACCAGTGGTGTACCGCAGGGATCAGTTCTGGGTCCTCTGCTGTTTGTGATTTTCATTAATGACTTGGATGAGGGAGTTGAAGGGTGGATCAGTAAATTTGCAGACGATACGAAGATTGGTGGAGTTGTGGATAGTAAGGAGGGCTGTTGTCGGCTGCAAAGAGACATAGATAGGATGCAGAGCTGGGCTGAGAAGTGGCAGATGGAGTTTAACCCTGAAAAGTGTGAGGTTGTCCATTTTGGAAGGACAAATATGAATGCGGAATACAGGGTTAACGGTAGAGTTCTTGGCATTGTGGAGGAGCAGAGAGACCTTGGGGTCTATGTTCATACATCTTTGAAAGTTGCCACTCAAGTGGATAGAGCTGTGAAGAAGGCCTATGGTGTGCTCGCGTTCATTAACAGAGGGATTGAATTTAAGAGCCGTGAGGTGATGATGCAGCTGTACAAAACTTTGGTAAGGCCACATTTGGAGTACTGTGTACAGTTCTGGTCGCCTCATTTTAGGAAGGATGTGGAAGCTCTGGAAAAGGTGCAAAGAAGATTTACCAGGATGTTGCCTGGAATGGAGAGTAGGTCTTATGAGGAAAGGTTGAGGGTGCTAGGCCTTTTCTCATTAGAGCGGAGAAGGATGAGGGGCGACTTGATAGAGGTTTATAAGATGATCAGGGGAATAGATAGAGTAGACAGTCAGAGACTTTTTCCCCAGGTGGAACACACCATTACAAGGGGACATAAATTTAAGGTGAAAGGTGGAAGATATAGGAGGGATATCAGAGGTAGGTTCTTTACCCAGAGAGTAGTGGGGGCATGGAATGCACTGCCTGTGGAAGTAGTTGAGTCGGAAACATTAGGGACCTTCAAGCAGCTGTTGGATAGGTACATGGATTACGGGAAAATGATATCGTGTAGATTTATTTGTTCTTAAGGGCAGCACGGTAGCATTGTGGATAGCACAATTGCTTCACAGATCCATGGTCCCAGGTTCGATTCCGGCTTGGGTCATTGTCTGTGCGGAGTCTGCACGTCCTCCCCGTGTCTGCGTGGGTTTCCTCCGGGTGTTCCGGTTTCCTCCCACAGTCCAAAGATGTGCGGGTTAGGTGAATTGGCCAATGATAAATTGCCCTTAATGTCCAAATTGCCCTTGGTGTTGGGTGGAGGTGTTGAGTTTGGGTAGGGTGCTCTTTCCAAGAGCTGGTGCGGACTCGAGGGGCCGAATGGCCTCCTTCTGCACTGTAAATTCAATGATAATCTATGATTAATCTAGGACAAAGCTTCGGCACAACATTGTGGGCTGAAGGGCCTGTTCTGTGCTGTATTTTCTATGTTCTATGTCAGGAAGTCCCCCCTAATGGAGATGGAGAATTGCGGAGGGCCTGGAGAATACCGGGTCAGGCCCGCTAATGATATGCCAACGGTGTTTATTGTATGCATTCTGGAATGCATTGATGCCACTGTCGAGGCACCCCACAATATGGCCCCGCCCCCCCCCCCCCCCCAGATCGCACATGTCCGCCGATCGGTGGCCCCCAATCGTGAGCTTGGCCGCCTGGAGGCCCCCACCCCCCCCCCCTGTCTGAGGTTGGGTTGCCCTTGACTTTCCAGTCAGACAATCTCAGCAATTGTTTTCTGCTCTGACCACTAACTTGTACCCTTGCCGACAATTTCATTCACTTTTCCAGTCACTGATACCAACTAATCAAGATTGTTTTCTACCTGCTATATCCTATTCAATCCTAGGTTACGCCTCCAATTCAATATCCACTCAAGTGGATACGCTTTCTACATCTCTATAATAGTGAAGTCACCATAGTCCCAGATGACCATAGACTGCTTTCCCTTCTGTGGGGGGAGCTGACCGGTGGTGATTTAACCTGAGGTGCACCTCTCCTCAGGTGAGGGGCAAAGTTGAGAAGACAGGGCCTTCATGAATAACTTCAGCCAGTACAGGAATTGAACCTGTGCTGTTGACCTCGCTCTGCATCAGAAACAAGGTATCCAGGCAACTGTGCTAAACCGGCCCTCTCTATAATATTACCTGTCAAACTCCATCTGCTGTCAAAGTCCTTTCATCTATTACTTTATTACCTCCGGACCTGATTATTCCAGTTCTCTCCTGGCCGGGCACGCACTTGCTGACAACATCAGGTCATCCTAAACTCTGCGGCCCATACATTTTCTTGCACCAAGTCCCCCTCATCCATCACTTTTGAGTTCACTGACTCCTGGTGCCTAGTGGTTCCAGGTTAAGCATCTTATCCTTTGTTTACATCTCTTCTTGATGCCTCAAATTATCTGCAAATTCCTTCAGCCCACTGTTTGAATCCTTCCAACTCTGGGCTCTTCTGGATTTCATCTCCCTCATTGTCAATTGTCATCTACTAACATTGGGAATTGTACCTTCAGCCACCTGATCCCACGCTCTGGAATTCACTCCTAACCACCCCCACTGTTCAACCACCCTCTCTTCCTTTTCTGACACTTCTTAAAACATATCTCATTGGCCAAGATTTTGGTTACCATCCTTAATAAAGCCTACTTTGACTGGACACATATTTTTGACTGATTACACCTCTGAATCTTTGGAACATTTTACAATCTTAAAAGTGCTTATTGATATGCGGCAAATTGTCATGTGTTCATCCTTTGAAATTCAGCCCTCTTTGATCTCTTCAGGGAAAACAATTTGGTTCAGGGCATCCGGATGCTAAACACTATTCCTGCTCCTGTGGATAAGGACCCTACAACCAATGGCTCAAACAGCAGCATAGAACCACTACAATGGGTGACATACCAATACAAGATTGGTCATTAATACATTTTAAAGGTATCACTTTGCTGCTTGGGTGGTTCAGTAGGAACACTGCAATTAGCTCTACACCATATACAACAAATAGTTGTAGCCTTCCAAACTTCCATTCACAAAACTTTTTATTTTGCCATTGCCCTGGCTCTTTCAGATTCAGACCAATAGAGCACCCTGAAGACCTGACTTGGGGAATTATTTTGTGATGGCTCCGAGCAAGATCAGAGCTCATTGCAAAACTGAATGTCTTCTCCTCTGTCTTTGAAGCATGCTCCTACAAGGTTGAAACTCCCCTGATGTGGCTGCAAAGCAAAACTGTAGATTCGAAAGTGATAGCATTCAAAATTAACACACATCCTCGGAGACTGAACTAAAAGCCCATATATAACTGTATTCCTCTTT
Organism: Scyliorhinus torazame; assembly: GCF_047496885.1. Lineage (NCBI taxonomy): Eukaryota > Metazoa > Chordata > Chondrichthyes > Carcharhiniformes > Scyliorhinidae > Scyliorhinus > Scyliorhinus torazame. The sequence goes on along the minus strand of NC_092712.1, from coordinate 270,009,759 downwards.
GCAAAACCCTTGCGTTGACTTCAGAGCTTTAGGCCCAGATTTTCACCATGAACGAGAGTTTTTCCATTGCAATGGAAATCCTTGAAAAGGATGAAAATTGCTGTCAAAAAAGTCATGGGGCTGTCAAAGCTGTCAAGGAGCTGTCAGAAGCTGCTAGGTGAGTTGGCATGGACGTAGTAAGGGTAAAGAGTTGTGGATGGGGGGAATGGGTTGACACTAAATTGGCACCGAATTATAATGGGCCTTGAGGATTTGGTGGGTACAGGTGTACGAGGGACCATGGGGGAGGAGGGGGGGGGCAGGTGGATCAGCTGGTCAAAGGCTGGGAATTCTCCTGACTCCCCAAAGCCTGTCCACCACCTACAAGGCACAAGTCAGGAGTGAAATGGAATACTCCCCACTTGCCTGGATGGGTGCAGCTCCAACATCACTCAAGAAGCTCAACACCATGTGCCTTGGTTGGCACTCCATCCACAAATGTTCACTCATTAACACACAGTAGCAGCAATCTGTACCATCTACAAGATGCACTGCAACAACTCACCAAGGCTCCTTAGACAGCAGCTTCCAAACCCACAACCTCTACCATCCAGAATGACAAGGGCAGTTGCTGCATGGGAACACCACCACCTCGATGTCCTCTCCAAGCCACAGTACCGCCATCCCTTCACCGTCACTGGGTCAAAATCGTGGAACTCCCTTCCTAACAGCACTGTGGGTGTACTTATACCATAGGGAATGCAATGGTCCAAGAAAACAGCTGACCACCCCCTCTTCAAGGGCAATTAGGGAACAGTAATAAATGTATCCTCGGCAACAATCCTGCAAAGGAATTTTAAAAATGTTATGCTGCTCTGCCTTTTGGTAAAGGAGGCATTGAACAGATGTTAGGCCCTGAATTGGCACACACACAGGACCCACAGGCTTAGATTATGGCTGTGAAATTGGGTGATGATATGGTGAAACTGAACCATGACACAGTACATTGTGATAGCCAGAAGAATAACAGCAACTTGGAGCAGAATAATATGGTCCCCTGACAGACCATGCTGAGGGAGGAACAAGTACGCTTTACCTCTTGCCCATGCTGGTGCCTCTCGCAGGAGATGTGCTGGAACATCTCAGCACTTCTGAATTCCTCCCCATCTGACAGTGGCATTTAAGATGGGCAGCAGGCAGAACAGGGAGGCATGACATCACCAGTGACACACAAAAGTCATTTGGGCCCATCCAGGTCCAAACCCTCCAGAGGACAAATGCCAAAGGCATGACAGGTCAGAGGGCGAGATACGCAGCAGACCGCCTCCACTTCTGATGTACAGTCTAGGGTAACACCTAAGCAGCCTGGGTGGGCACCCAGATGACAAACAGTCTCTGTTTTCTAGGCCTCTTAATCCCAGCTTTATCCCACTCTTAATTCATTTTTCTGCCTCTGATTTGACACTGAATTTACTAAACGAGTAATGCTGAAAACAAAAAGAGACATGCCATCAAAGCTTTTCATCGTGCACTCATCAGAATAGCTTGCACAAAATTGCCAACAATAACAGGGGAGCAACAATTCATACTGTGTGAGGAGAAAGCGTTGATTGGTTAGCAAGTGAACTCTGATTAGTGATGGAGTTGCCATGGACACTGAAACATGGAACAGTTAACTGCCCAGCTTTGTTCAAATTCAAACTGGGAAGGTCAACCCTGATAGGTCAAAGCATTGCCTTGGAGGATGACTGTTCCCGAAGCTTTAAAAATTCTAATCTACTCTAATTCATCCCTTTCTCGATCCTTTCTCTAATTAGTTCACAGCCCTTTAATCTCATTGATTATGGTGATACATTGTTCTGATCACCAAAGTCCGAGGTGACCTGTTGCCCACACTGTGACATTACCATCTTGCATTTCCAGCTACTTCATGGACAAAACCTTTTCAAATTAAAGAGGTATGCACAAGTCTAACTAATGGGGCACACCTCGAGATTCCCCACTCCATTAAACCTGACATATTATGTTTAAGCATACAAAGAAGTATAGGTTTACAGCATCAAATTTTCATCTGCTATTCTCTGCATTAGAAGTCTCCTGCAATTAAAATATAGAATCTATAGAATTCCTAAAGTGCAGAAGGAAGCCATTAGACCCATCCAGTCTACACCCAACCCTCTGAAAGAACACACTACTGAATCCCACACCCCCGCCCTATCCCCATAACCCCATTACCCGACATGCACATCTCTGAACACTAAGGGGCAATTTTATCATGGTCAATCCACCTAACTATGGACTATGGGAGGAAACCGGAGCACCGGGAGGAAACCCATGGGGAGAATGTGCAAACTCCATACAGAAAGTCACCCAAGACCGGAATCGAACGCTGGCGCTGCGAGGCAGCAGAACTAACCACTGTGCCACCGTGATATGATACTCTCTTGCCTCAGACAGCGGGTTCCATATACAATACGTAAGAAGCAGAACATTTCAATTCTTATTGATCATCTGAAATCCAACTGGAATTCAATATAAGGGATGAACCTTTTTATCCTAAATTCTTATGAAATCTGAGGAAATTCCTTGATGTAGTGACAAACATCCTGGGCGGGATTCTCCGAGCCTCCACACCGCAATTGCGCTCAGTGCAGGGGCGGAGAATGGGACGTCGGACCCGCGATTGGGTCCGACGCCTTTGCGTGATTCTCCCGGGACCAGTCGTACCATTCAAAGAGGCCCCCGTGGCGATTCTCCACCGGCAACCAGTCGAGGTCCCTCCGGCGTGGTTCACTCATGGTTCCACCCGGCGGATGCAGTCCACGGCCGCCCTAGTGGGGAGCGGGGGCATCCATCAACCCGGGGGGGGGGGGGGGGGTGGTGGGGGGCCTCCAGGCGGCCAAGCTCACGATTGGGGGCCACCGATCGGCGGACATGTGCGATCTGGGGGGGGGGGGGCCATATTGTGGGGGCCGGCCCGCTGTGTGGGTCCACCGTGTTGCGCGGGCCGTCACGCGCATGCGCGGATCCGTGGCCGGAAGTGCAGGGCCCCGTATGGCAGTCGGAGCTGCGTGGACTACTCCGGGGCCCTGCTAACCCCCTTCAAAACGGAGAATCACTCTGGATTTTCTCACGGGCGTGGGGACATAGTCCCATTTTCAGAGAGTTCCGCCCCCTGTTGTAGAAACACAGACATCAATGAAAATATGTCACCCAGCAATGGGGTGACTTCTGATGAGCGATGGACACAAATTACTTGGCTTTCACCTATAACAGCTAGAATTTTAGAAAAATGGGACAACAGTAAGAATCTGGCTCACACCAATCCAAACAAAACTGTTAGAACTGAGGTGATCAAGGCCTGAAGATGGCATTGGGTTACTTCATCCTGGCAGACTGGCTGCTGCTAGCTTGAATGGGGTTCTGAGATAGGTGATGAGAGAATCCACCTGTTTCAGGTTGGAAGCCATGTATAATGTGTAAATTGGCACCTTGTGCAATATCTAGGGCCCCGACTGCAGTTTTGTGAGAGACATGGTATGAAATGGCCTCATTATTGCTCATAATGGTGTCAATGGACATGCCTGTCGACCACCCATATCGCACCTAACCTTAAAATTGACCTCTTTGAGTTAAATTGCAACTTTGAGATGAATCCACATTACTTATGAGTTGAAACCTACAATTTAAAGCAGATGGTAAACAAGAGTACCATGCCTAAAACTGAACAATGTACCCTTGTATTGTTGGTTGCACATAGCATATGGGATTTCTACTGTGCACTCCTGATCTCTTCAAAGGATTGGGGATGGGAGGGGTGCAGTGGGCGGTTTCCATACAGCTCAGGCTAACTACAAAACCGGATGCATTACAGAAATAAGTTTAAACAAAGACAAATCCAGACAATTCTTAGACACCCAACCAAAACCAAATAAAATTTTGCTGCATCGATAGAATTTCTCCCAAACCACTGCTGAAGTTACGACAAAGGAGTGGGACACGCCCCAAAGAAATTCAGCCACATTCAGATTCATAGAATCCCCTCCAGGAAACTTTAAGTGAATGGTTGAAAAAAGTTTTACACGGTGGCAACCTCTGCACCATAGAATTGCTCACATGGAAGAAACAACATCATGAACTGGTTGGGGTAAATCAGCTGTTTCCTTGTTGTAACTTCCTTGTAATTCATTTCCTGGGCCTTGAAAATTAATTATTTTACTACATGAACTAAACATTCTCAGGATGCCCCCGGGATATACCCCCACACCCTTTGAAGTGGATGCCAGACTCTTTCAAGGTCATTGCCATTCTTGCTCAACAGGACCGTAATTAGTTACCATTTCGGGTACGTCTCAGTGCTAACACCCTTGCCACCGAATCACCAATTTAAGTTCCACCACAGATACTGACACTCCAGCCCACGGTGCATTTCCATCTTGCGGTTGAAAATCTGCATCTCAGGTAAATGCAAAAGATCCAACAGTCCTAATCGAAAAGGAGTAGAGAAGATTTCCTTGTGCCCTGTCCAATATTCATCCCGCAACCAACATCACTAAGACAACTAAACACACTACTGCTTGAGATAGCTTTCTGTGTGTAAATTTGTTATCTTGGTCCCTACATTACAACAATGACTGACTGTGCTTCAAAAGATCTTTACGGCCTAACAAGTACTTTGGGGCATCCTGAGGTCAGAAAGGGAGCAAAGCGTGCTACATGAATGTAAGGGCAGAATCATACACTCCCCCCCTCTCCCCCCACCCCCCCTTGAAGGCCCCCTCAGAGTTGCGGCGGCGATTGTTCGCCGTCCTTAAAAATCTACCCTAAGTGTTTCTTTCTCCAGATAGTTATTTCCATCATCTATGTAGATGAAGGATGTAGGCACCAGTCTCGCTGCTCAATGTGAATCAGTTGAGGCAGGAAACAAAAATTTAAATTTGCTTCTTCAGGAATCCTGAGACAAGAACTCACTTTCATACAGCATCTATCAGGAATATTGATTTATGAACCCAAAATTTTACATCCACCAAGATGAATAGATTCAAATCAAAAGGAGGATTGTTTCCCTCAAATTATTTTGGAGTTATTGCCTCCTATCATGTTTCCTCAGGATGAGCCCCATTCTTTTTTTTATTAGCTCTTGGGATGTGGATGTCGCTGGCTGGCCAACATTTGTTGCCCACTGTTATGGGTCAGGGTTTAGAGAACCCCAAAGTGTATCATGGAGTTCACCTGACCCACAACTTTTAATAGATTGTGGTATGGAGAGCACACGGCCCACTCTACAAGGGTGGTACTTCAGAATTGGAAAAGTTATTTTTTTAAAGCAAAACAATGTTTATTCTATGAACTCAAGTTAACCTTTTTAAAACAAACAGTGAATATCCTAGCAACCATTAATTCAAAGATAACCCCCAAAGAATACAACACTAAGTAACCCATATGCTGTCCTTTTACACCCAAAAGACTTAACAAACCTTTAAACAGAAGCACATCAGAGATAACATTCAATACTGAAAACATTTAGAATTCTGAATTCACAAAATGATTAAGAGATAGTCCTTCATGGCAGAGAGCTCAACAATACAGCTGCTTTGGCTGACTTCAGCTGCAACACACTGAAAAATGAAACCAAAAAGACAGACACACCCAAGCTTTTCTCAAAGTGAAACTAAAAAGCAGAACCAGAGCTCAGTTCCACCCACACTCTGACATCACTGCAGTAACATCAGCAGCCAAACATTTCTTAAAGCGACATTCTCATGACACCATCCATACTTTCCCTTGAACTGAGTGGCTTGCTAGGCCACTTCAGTGGGGGGGGGGGGGCAGTTAAGAGTCAACCACATTGCTGTGTTGGTCTGGAGTCACATGTAGGCCAGACCGGGTAAGGACGGCAGATTTCCTTCCCTGAAGGGCATTAGTGAACCAGGTGGGTTTTTACGACAATCGGCAATGGTTTCATGGTCATCATTAGACTTTTAATTCCAGATTTTTATTGAATTCAAATCTCACCATCTGAGTGACCCCATCTCTTCCTCCAAACAGGTAGCCGCCATCCTTCAGATAGCCCTGTTTGTTACCTTACCCTCATGACCCTGTACAAAAAGACTCCTTTCAACATAATGAAGTCTTGTCGAGTTGGAAGTAAACCCGAAATGATAGAAATTCAGGTGCACCCATTTCCGTCGTTGTGGTTTGGGAATAAAGGATGGTGTGAGTGGTACAATATGATGGATAACCGACTGGGTTGAGAAAAACTGCATCTCCCCCTTGACCCCACAAAGAAAGTTACAAAAAACTTGCCTTTTGGATTTTCTCGGTCGCGATCTTTTCCGTCAAGTTCAAACAGCAGTCGAGTGCCATGTGGCAACATTGGGGTTCAAACTAAATATACAAAGATGGACTCGGCTGACTGCAGTCAGGTGTCCCTGCTTCCTGCTAAATAGAGCAGGTTAAAATCGGAGATGTTCAACTCTCTGCATCTGCGGACCAAATAAGTAACCTGAGCAATTTTAACTGTCTACCAGTCAAAGGATGTGTATGGTAAAAAAGAAGAGCCCATTGAATTGTTCATTATTACACTAATTATTATCAACAAGGAAAGCATGGTGTGCACAAAGCGACATTTTAAATATACCCATTCTTTATTACTTCCAGGAATGCACTGTGCTTTTAAGACACATGAATATTTAAAATAAGATTTTTACAAATGCTTTCCTTGACAAATAACTAAAATGTCTTTTGGTGCTAAACAGCTATCATGGTACAGGTTCTTTTGACCATTTATCAAGAGAGGCATTGGAAAAGTAATCTCTTTAAATGTCCATAGCTCAAACAGGAACGAATGCTCAAACAAGTGTGAACGTGTATCAGTTGTTGCATAAAAGTTAATAATATAATCTTTTTGAGTGAAAAGAAAATGCTCTTAACTAGGTTCCGATGCAAGGTACTGTCTATGATGCAAAGAATGTGCGCAGAAACATTTCATAAGGCATAATATTAGCATGTTTCCCAATCGTCTTCCATATCCAAGATACATAATAGGCAACAGGAGAGACTCTCAACTCGTATACTTGCAATAGAGGTGCTACCATTCCAAATTAACGGGTACAAATATGACCATGGTGCTAGAAAATGAAATGTTTGCACTTAGCATTATACACCAACTTACTGGAAAGAAAGGAACATGGTAGCAATAGATGACTCCTCTGCGCTTCTCTCCCCTTTTTTCTGCTCCTCCATAAAACCTATCTCTTTGTCCAAGCTCTCTGATAATGTCTCCTTGTTTGGCTTGATTTTAAATTGTGTCGAATAATGCTCCTGTGAATCACCCGGGATGTTTTACAATGTCAAAGGTGCTACATAAACGCCAGTTGTGCTTCAAAGAGTTGAAGCCGTTTGGAAGCACAACCTGCTGGAGTCATACCCGAGCTGAGAACCTTCATGCCTCTCAGGAGAGAGAGGCCGTAGCTGACTGGTGAGGAACAGGACCACATCTGTGCAGAGGGCAAAGTGGGGGCACCAGACAAAGGTGAGAAGCCTCACCATGGCTATATGCCTCGCGTGAGTTAACTTTCTACCATCAGTCTGCCCCTGTGATGCACTAATGCAATCTCGCTTCCCTTGCAGGTCAATCAGCTGACCAGCCCTGGCCATCCTCGCACCCTCTGGACACCACAGACCCAAGCAGTTCCGAGGGAGGTACCTTACAGACAATCATTGAGGGAGAACATAGAATAGAATCTCTACAAGTCAGGAGAGCCATCACGTCCACACCAACCTTCTGAAAGAGCACTCTACCCTACTACCCCATCCTAATGCCGTAACGCCACCTAACCTGCACATCTTTGGGCACTCAGGTGTAATTCTATCATGGCCAATCCACCTAAACGTCACATCTTCGGACTGTCGGAGGAAACCAGAGCACACGCAGACATGGGGAGAATGTGCTAACCACTGTGCCACCATGCTGCCTTATAGGAGGCGCCACAGTAGTCAGCCGCACCCTCCACCAGTGCTGATACTCACATCTCGGTGGGATTAACTAGTGGGCAGGCTTCTAGGTTACTCACTGATGAGCACCTCATGGTTGAAGATCCACAGCAGGCGGAGGAAGGAACACCCCAGGGATCCGACACTCAGGGGGTTTTTTAATTGGATGTTGACATCGCTGGCTGGGCCCGCATTTATTGCCCAACATTAATTGCCCTTGTACTGATTGGCTTCGTAGGCCATTTCAGAGAGTAGTTAAGAGTCAACCAAATTATTGTGGACCTGGAGTCACATGTAGGCCAGAACAGGTAAGGATGGCAGATTTCCTTCCCCAAAGAACACTAGTGAACCACGTGGGATTATTCAATAATCAAGAATGGTTTCATGGTCATCACTGGACTTTTAATTCCAGAGTTTAGTGGGTTCAAATTTCACCATCTGCCCAGAGCTTTATCCTGGGTCTCTGGATTACTTATCGAGTGACAATATCACCACACCATCAGCTATCCTTGTGCCAGAGCCCCAGGCCAATCATCCCAATCATGTTAGAGCTGTAAAGGCAGAGTCACGAGCATCAGGAAGGGATGACAGCATCCCTCCTTGGACCGCAAGGCTGACTGGAGGAGTCCCATCATCTTCTGTCTGAGGAGGTCATCATTCCTTTGCAACGAGGCCAACACAGAAAGGGTGGCGTCCATAGTGGAGACCTTGGCGCAGGACGTGCACTCCGTGGCGGGGGATGTCTGATCCATGATTCAGCTCATGGGCTGAGGGCATGAGCTCCATGGTGCAGGGTTTCAATTGCATGGTGCAGGAATCCGTGAGTGTCCGTGCCAGAGGACGCGGGGCTTCTGGATCTCACTCCAGCTGCCCCGCTATCCCATGGAGGAGCCCAGTGACCCCCAGGAACCCAAAGGGAAGAACATGGGTAGAAACGGAGCCCGGGGCCTTCCACCCAGGATACCTTGGGGGTGTCCAGCCCAACTGACAGCCCCCTCCGTGTGAGTGACACATCTCTAGCCCCACATACTGAGGAGGGAAGCACTGCAACACCAGTGCAGCCAGAGAGTAGGCCCGGGCCCTCAATTTTCAGGCCCCGCAGAGAATGCCTGCCAAGGTCATCTCAGGCAACAGGACATGGAAGGCAGCAGATCACGTCAACCTGAGCTGTGGTTCCTGGGGATACACCTAGACATAGCGGGAGGCTGAGAAAGACTAAGACGTGAGAGGCACCTCATGGGCACGGGTGAATCTAGGCGCTAGTAGAAATGAGTCACCATTTTAATAGCATTAAAAATCACTTTGTTCACCCATGCTGATCCTCTACGATGTCTTGTCATGGTGCCATGCTTCGCAAACACCTGCACAAACTCAGCGCTTCCTACCTGTGCAATGAGAGAATGGCAATGCCATGTCCCTCCCATCTCCCAAACTGACAACACAATGCAGCCGTGCGCCTGCTGGCATGGGAACACCAGCCCTCCACTCCCCAACATCAATGCTCAGGCCTCTCATGTCTGCCGGCATTCCCTAGCTATGAGGATGCCAGGGCTAAAAACGTGTAGAGAGTCTGTCTAATCGTCAGTAGGTGGAGAGACACACTGGGATCCCTGACCTTGGAGGAAGTGGTAGCAACTGAGATATGTCATTCAGCCTCTATGGGCCCCTTGATTACCCTATTCAGTGGCAGGTCACGTTGAGCTCTCTCTCGGGCAGGAGTCAGACATTTCAACAACAAAGAACAAAGAACAAAGAACAAAGAAATGTACAGCACAGGAACAGGCCCTTCGGCCCTCCAAGCCCGTGCCGACCATACTGCCCGACTAAACTACAATCTTCTACACTTCCTGGGTCCGTATCCTTCTATTCCCATCCTATTCATATATTTGTCAAGATGCCCCTTAAATGTCTCTATCGTCCCTGCTTCCACTACCTCCTCCGGTAGCGAGTTCCAGGCACCCACTACCCTCTGCGTAAAAAACTTGCCTCGTACATCTACTCTAAACCTTGCCCCTCTCACCTTAAACCTATGCCCCCTAGTAATTGACCCCTCTACCCTGGGGAAAAGCCTCTGACTATCCACTCTGTCTATGCCCCTCATAATTTTGTATACCTCTATCAGGTCGCCCCTCAACCTCCTTCGTTCCAGTGAGAACAAACCGAGTTTATTCAATCGCTCCTCATAGCTTATGCCCTCCATACCAGGCAACATTCTGGTAAATCTCTTCTGCACCCTCTCTAAAGCCTCCACATCCTTCTGGTAGTGTGGCGACCAGAATTGAACACTATACTCCAAGTGTGGCCTAACTAAGGTTCTATACAGCTGCAACATGACTTGCCAATTCTTATACTCAATGCAATTTCACAGAGGATAAGAGGAGCATCGCTCTGTCCTCACTGCAAGTCATCATCATTCTCCTGCAGAGTCTGACCAATCGCCTTAACCCCCTGCCCATGAATGTAGCCACCATCACAATGACAACCATCAGGCACCACAGTGATGAGAGGATGTCAGAGCCCATAGTGCGAGAGGTCTTCAAACCCTAGTCCTGGTTGTCACCAAACCCGAGAGGGTATGAGGGCGTCCCTGGCCCTGAACCCAACGCGGGCCCTGGCCATCGCCCGAGGTCCTGCCTCCTCTGCTGCGGGTTGCCCTCGCCACCCTCCTCGACATCCTCCACATCTGAGGAGATGTGGCCTCCCTCCATCTCCTCCTGGTCCAGCTGCTCTCCCCCTTGCAGTGCCAGGTTGTGTCGAACACTCCCACTCCCTCAATGTCCAGATCATCTCTGCCAAGTGATGGGCATCATACAGGTGTGTGTCCATTTCCCAGGGAGCGTCCATGACAGTTACATTTTGGGGTGCTGAATGATCAATGGGCATTTTCCTGCCCCCTCCTCTGCAGGGCGCTGGTCCTGGCAGCGTCCTCTCTGGCGCACCCGATGCAATTGGCACCCTAGAGGGTGATGGTGACCTGAGCACTCACCTCCGATATCCCCTTTGGAATTGCGGTCAGCAAGTTCTCATTTTTATACAGCTGTTGTAAATTGTGCTGGCGTGATGTCACACTGGCACCTGATGAACATTTAGTGAGGGGGGAAGTCCCAGAGGCAAGGTTAGCGAATGATATGCTAATGAGGTTCCCGATGGTGGTGTCAAACTAACGTCATGGATATGATGCGGATGTTTGGGACCACTTGTTCAAAGGTTTTAGTTCAAAGGATTTGTTATCTGTGAGAAATAGACAATTTTTAAAAATTAATACTCGGCATGTGGCAAGGTTTTCATTTATTGACCCAATTGCTTGTCCTGAGAAGGTGGTGATGGGCATCTTTCTTGAACAACTGATGAGCCAGTCAGGCCGCTTCTGAGAGTTTAAAGTCAACCATTTTGTTCAGGGATAGGGGAGTCACATTTTTCAGCAGCTTTCTTTCAATAAAGGGGATTAGTGTTCTTTTTCTGACAACTCCCAAGGCCATTTTTGACTGATATCATATTAGGTTTATGAACATACATATGAGCATATGAGAAAAGAACAAAAGTTGGCCATTCAGCCCCTTGAGGCCAGATGGCGGAGCCTCAGAGGAGACACTACCGACCATGGGTACACCACCGTAGAACATCCTGCCTCCAGATGTCAGAGGTTCAGTACCAGAGAAGACTGCGCCTGGCCCTGGGGACGATGGACCACCTGTGCCAGGTGATGCAAGAGTTGTCACCACATGACCTGGGAGGTCACATGGCCCTAAAAGATACTGTCACTCTGAACTTCTATGTCAGTGGCTCGTTTCAGGGTTGCACGGGTGACCTGTGTGCCAGTCTTTGTGAGAGCCCACATGTATGTCAACTTGGACCAGGATCAGGTGATCCAGGGTGCCAGGACCATGGGCTTTGCAGGCATTGCCCCAGGTGCAGGATGTCATCAACTGCACCCATGTGACTCTGCGTTCCCCATGGTGACAGGGGGCACCATTTGTGAGCCATAAGGAATACCACTCTCTCAATGTCCAGTTCAATCTTTCAATAAGATCTTTGCTGATCTGTTTGCATTTCGAATTCCACATTCCCCATCTACCCCAACACCTTTGATTCTGTTGCTTAAGAAGAGTCTATTTATCTTGGCCTTAAAGGTACTCAGTAACCCCGCTTCCTGAGGCAGGGAGTTCCAAAGTTGCACAACCTTCTGAGAGAAAAGACTTCTCCGCATCTCTGTCCTAAAAGGGTGACCCCGAATTTTAAAAGAGTGCCCCCTAATTCTGGAGTCACCCACAAGAGGAAACAGCCTTTCCACGTCCACCTTGTCAAGACCATTCAGGATCTTACGCACTTCAATCAAGTCAACCCACACTTGTCTAAACTCCAGTGGGAACAGCCCGCTCTGTCTAACCTGCCCTCGTAAGACAACCCGCTCAATCCAGGTGTCAATCTGGTAAACCACCTCCGAACCGCCTCAAACCCGTTTTGTTTTTCATCGCACTCCAAGTTCTCAAACTGCCACAATTTTGTATCCTGATTTATTAACCAAGATCTACTAGATTGCTAACCTAGTCCATACCCCAGATTTTGTCAGGAGATAGCATCATCTACTGGGGATACAGCCTAGGCGCAGTTATGTGAACAGAGACATGTCGAGCTCATGGTAACCTTTGGTTTCCAACATTGTCTCCTGTTTTATTTCAGCAGCCCGGACCCGATCATTATATTTGGATTTTGCATGTGTTGTAAAAGAAGCACAATGTTGAATCGTTCAGAAATAGTATTGTGTTTTGTTTAAAAAAAGCACAAATGTTTTACATTATTTAATTTTTTCTCAAACAATACGCTGCCAAAACACAAATTACTGGTGGCAGCCTGACATGACAGAATATTTCAGTACATCTTGCACAATTATGGAAATTGAAAACAAATCATTTTAAATTAGTCTGATAGGAGCAGAATTGCTGTCGCCATCTAATGTGCAACTGGTTGTGTTATTATTGGCTGGCGGCATGTGTTCTATGTTACAATTGTGAGACTGCTTTAGGGTCTAATCCTTTAAGCCAGCAGTGAATGATTGATTGTTATTTTACAACTTTGCCAGTGTGCAAGCGCAAATAAGAAAGGAAGCTGTCATTCGGACTTTTTGACACATCAGATGAAAGAGATGGAAAAATGATTTTCACTACATTTTCGTGGACAATTGTTACTGAGCAGGAATTTGCAGAATCAAGGGAAACCGTTTAAAATCAAATCAGAAAATACTGAATAAACGCACCCCAGGCCTGGCACCAATTGTGTGGAGAAACAGCCTGGATTTCCAGTCGGTTTGGGAGAACGCAACCTGCACATGTTTGCAGCTTCCAAACGGCACACCTGACACACGTGTGACTCCTGGCATTTTTGCTTTCCCCATGCAGGTCCGGGTTCACTGCGAAGTTTACGAGGTGTGATGGAGTGTGGGTGCAGAGGCAGGCTGATGAGAAGGTTTGTCTCGATCTTCGACAAAACAGCCCAACTCTCAAAATCATTTAAAGGCCCTGTAACCTCACTCCTTGCCCCCCTCAAACCCCACCCACCACCAACCCCCTCATGCCACCCCGTGCACTCTCAGATAACCCATGCTACCTTGGATATCCTGTGCCCCTTCAGATTGCCCGATCCCCAAGAATCCTCTATCACCACTCACCCATTAACCACTGTGTACAGCCATGTACTAATAATGGGGTTTAAACACAGATTGTAAACAATTTAAACCCGTGACAATGTAATGAAGCTCTCAATTGAAAGTCTTTCATTGATACTGTACAAAAAAAACTGTTCTTCATTGAAAAATGAATTAATCCTTTAAGTAGCCTTCTTTGAGGAGGTGACCAAGCATGTGGATGAAGGTAAAGCAGTGGATGTAGTGTACATGGATTTTAGTAAGGCATTTGATAAAGTTCCCCATGGTAGGCTTATGCAGAAAGTAAGGAGGCATGGGATAGTGGGAAATTTGGCCAGTTGGATAACAAACTGGCTAACCGATAAAAGTCAGAGAGTGGTGGTGGATGGCAAATATTCAGCCTGGATCCCAGTTACCAGTGGCGTACCGCAGGGATCAGTTCTGGGTCCTCTGCTGTTTGTGATTTTCATTAATGACTTGGATGAGGGAGTTGAAGGGTGGGTCAGTAAATTTGCAGACGATACAAAGATTGGTGGAGTTGTGGATAGTAAGGAGGGCTGTTGTCGGCTGCAAAGAGACATAGATAGGAAGCAGAGCTGGGCTGAGAAGTGGCAGATGGAGTTTAACCCTGAAAAGTGTGAGGTTGTCCATTTTGGAAGGACAAATATGAATGCGGAATACAGGGTTAACGGTAGAGTTCTTGGCAATGTGGAGGAGCAGAGAGATCTTGGGGTCTATGTTCATACATCTTTGAAAGTTGCCACTCAAGTGGATGGAGCTGTGAAGAAGGCCTATGGTGTGCTCGCGTTCACTAACAGAGGGATTGAATTTAAGAGCCGTGAGGTGATGATGCAGCTGTACAAAACTTTGGTAAGGCCACATTTAGAGTACTGTGTACAGTTCTGGTCGCCTCATTTTAGGAAGGATGTGGAAGCTCTGGAAAAGGTGCAAAGAAGATTTACCAGGATGTTGCCTGGAATGGAGAGTAGGTCTTACAAGGAAAGGTTGAGGGTGCTAGGCCTTTTCTCATTAGAGCGGAGAAGGATGAGGGGCGACTTGATAGAGGTTTATAAGATGATCAGGGGAATAGATAGAGTAGACAGTCAGAGACTTTTTCCCCGGGTGGAACACACCATTACAAGGGGACATAAATTTAAGGTGAAAGGTGGAAGATATAGGAGGGATATCAGAGGTAGGTTCTTTACCCAGAGAGTAGTGGGGGCATGGAATGCACTGCCTGTGGAAGTAGTTGAGTCGGAAACATTAGGGACCTTCAAGCAGCTATTGGATAGGTACATGGATTACGGTAAAATGATATAGTGTAGATTTATTTGTTCTTAAGGGCAGCACGGTAGCATTGTGGATAGCACAATTGCTTCACAGCTCCATGGTCCCAGGTTCGATTCCGGCTTGGGTCATTGTCTGTGCGGAGTCTGCATGTCCTCCCCGTGTCTGCGTGGGTTTCCTCCGGGTGCTCCGGTTTCCTCCCACAGTCCAAAGATGTGCGGGTTAGGTGAATTGGCCAATGATAAATTGCCCTTAATGTCCAAATTGCCCTTGGTGTTGGGTGGAGGTGTTGAGTTTGGGTAGGGTGCTCTTTCCAAGAGCCGGTGCAGACTCAAAGGGCCGAATGGCCTCCTTCTGCACTGTAAATTCAATGATAATCTATGATTAATCTAGGACAAAGGTTCGGCACAACATCGTGGGCCGAAGGGCCTGTTCTGTGCTGTATTTTCTATGTTCTATGTTCTAGCCATTAGACTTTGAAAACACACAACCATGTAATTCTGTAACCAGCTCAAAGGCAGAGACTATTATAACAACCTCGTAAAAGTGTCAGTCATTCCCCTGAGGAGCTATTTCAACAGAACTGAGCATTCTCTTTTTTGTAACTCAGCCAAGCATTCATAATGGACAGAGCTGTCAAAACATTAGTGAAACTGCAAGAGCCTGAAAATGTGTCCTCTCCATTTCGAAGCAGATTGCTAGTCAATCAATGGTGGGAAGCAGGTGCTTAGTTTTTTTACCTTCCAAAAACATAGGTGGGGCAGGATTTATGGAGTTCTACGACAGCAAAACTGGTGCCACACCTGAACCGATTCAGCGATTATTAAGGGGCTAGCACCGGGGCCGTGTGGAACACAGTCGATTCCAATGAGAAATGATGCCTGATTCGCCGGGTCCAGGATTGGCATTCAAGAGGCTGGCAAGCAGCAGCCGCATATACAAACTGCACTCCACACAAATACCATCCCAGCCAACAAGATGGCAGCAAGGCGGGCGGCCCCGAGATTCACCGACCCGGAACTGGAGACCCTGCTAGACGCCGTGGAGGAGAGGTGGGTGATCCTATCCCCTGGGGTGGGAAGGAGGCTGCCAGCAGCCGCTGTCCACCAGGCCTGGACACAGGTGGCAGAGGTGGTCAGCACCATGGGCAAAACCATCTGGACCGGCCTGTAGTGCAAGGAAAACTGCATGACCTCCTCAGGGTTGCAAGGGTGAGTAGGCAGCACTGTGCCCCTAGCATCAAGCCCCGTTCTACACACCGTAACCACCCTCCACCCGGAGAGTGGCCGAACACCCACCCTGCATCACATGCCGGCACCCATACCGGTTGCCATGGCTGGGTGCCCTGGCCACTGAAGCCACCAGTTGCCCACCCACTGGGCTGCATGCGTCTGACTGTCTCCGAGGGCAGGAGAAGACTGGAGGGAACCGCCGGATCTACACCCCCTCACTGCTGCAGAGTAGAGGGCACTGTGGTCAGCAGGCCTGAGGAAAGGGCAGTCGCCAGGGTGGAGGCCGGCACCTGGCGAGGAAATGAGACGCCGCTGAGTTGCGGTTTCCCATGACACATGTATCACCCCCACCCACACATCCACGCCATCTTGCCCCCCACATCACCCCCATACACCCCGCTCCACCACCACCACTGCTCCATCCCCCTTCCCTAACACCGCCCCCCCCCCCCCCCCACCGCCTTCACTCCCTCCCTGCCTGTGATGTAATCAAACGGCTTGCTTTGTGTCTTGCAGGAGCTGTCGGTGATGGGGTGGGCCCTTCTGGTGTGCTCGTTCCTCGACCCCAGCCACAGCCAGAGGCCCAGGTGCCGATCAGCGATGAGGGCGATACCAACATGGACGGGAGCCCTCGACCCGAAAACCAAGAAACCCCGGAGCCCAAGTCCAGGGATGACACAGACTTCCTTTCATAGCTGTCTCCAACACCCTCCACCATCCCAGATACACTCACTTCGGTTGGGCACGTTGGTGAAGAGGCTCCTGGGATACTCTTTGGTGCACACCACACACATGCTCCAGTACAGCAGGTAGAGGTAGGGTGAACAGTTGGAGGGTGGACTGGCCCCAGGGACTAGCTGCCACCCAGATACGTTTCAGGCTCCTGGAACAGACGGTCCATCGATCGGGGAGATGTAGCTGCAGATCCAGAGACGACATGAGGGGTTGTCGGCAAGCATCCAGCACCTGCAGGTTCAGTTGAAGGAGTCCAACCACTTGCAAGAGCAGGAGGTGGTGCCGACAATACATGCCACCCAGGCCAACAAAGCATGGGTGGTGTCCGCAGTGAAGGCCTTGGGGGCAAAGGTTTCGACCATGGAGCAACATGTCCAAGGCCTGGGGCACTCTGCGCAGGCACTGGCTGAGGCTCAGGACTGGGCTGCCCTCCCACAGGCAGCCATGTGCCAGGGCGACCTGTACATTGCAGCGGCGCTGCTGAACGTGGCCCTGTCACAGCGGGCCTTGGCTGAGAGCGTCGGTGGCATTGCCCAGGTGCTGGCCGATGTGGCACAGGCACAGAGGGAGGTGGCCCAGTCCCAGAGGGAGATGGCGCAGTCACTGGCTGATGTGGCACACCCCCAGAAGGTGGTGGCACAGTCACAGCATGTTGTGGCGCAGTCCTAGATGGAGGTGGTCCACTCCCTGTGTTCCATGGTCACAAGCATGCAGATCGTGGTCGAGACTGCAGTGGGCCTCCAGGACCGGCAGTGCCAGATGGCGGGGAAGCCTGAGTGTTTAGGCCCGCTCGCACACCCATCCATGGAGTAGCCCAGGGGCTATCGGGCACCCCGAGGGAGGAGGAAGTGCCGGTGACTCCCACAGGGGAGGTGCTGGGACACCACAGCAGCTTGGACTCCACGCTTCTTGTCCGTGGTGCATCACATGGGCAGCGGACAGAACAGGGTGGCACCATGCCACCTGGGACACCCGAGTAGCTGCCGAGCACATCCAGGCCCGGTCACCGCAGAAGACGGCCATCACAGGGGCCCCAGGTGACAGGGCGGGAATCACAGCTGGCCGCCTCCACTCCTGATGTACCATCTGGGGATCCACCAGTTAAGTTTACACGGGTGCAGGGCCCAGTTTAGCAATAGGAGCCATCCCCCTGTCATAATATCCACTCATGTATATAATGAGATGCAGACAGGCAGTGATTGACACACAAGCTAACCAATGAACACACAAGACACATAACAACCAATCACAAGACAGGACACAACCACTATAAAGCACACAGGGCATTAAGACTCTCTCTCTCTCTACAGGACACAGCTACTGAGATAGTAAGAGTGCACAAGCCAGTGAGCACTATCACCATGAGGTAGAGAGTTAGTCTGGTCAAGCCAGTAGGAGATTATCAGTTAGATTGATAGAGTGTCAACTCACAGCAGACTATGTACAGCAATCAGGAAGTTCAATAAAACAGCGTTGGACCATCTCCTGTGTCAGAAGCCTGTTTCTAGTTTCACAGCATCCAGTTGCAGTCAACGTTGAACCAACTTACTTAACACATCACCCCCCAGCCAGGGGTGTGCCTCGAAAAGGCCAGGGACCACCATCGAGTGTACCAGGATGAAGGTGTCTTGCAACTGCCTGGGTTTCGGGCGCAGACGTGTATGATGCGCAGCTGATGGTCACACACCAGCTGCACGGTCATCGAGTGGAAAGCCTTTCAGTTGGTGTAGAGCGGCCTGTCATTTGCAGGTGCTCGTAGGGTGACATGCACCCCTTCAATCACCCCCTGGATCGAGGGCATCTGGCGGCGAACCCTGGTGGGCTCGGTCCACATTGAAGTGGATGTATTCAGCCATTTGGGCATATAGGGCCTCCATGATGGCACGGATGCACCTCTGTACTGAGGTCTGTGAGATCCCGAACAGGTTCCCACTCTGCACCTGAAAGAACCCCATGGCATAGAGGGCGATTGACACTTAGATGGCCACTGGGAGCGGATGTCCTCCCCCATTCCCCTGCGGTGCCAGGTGCACCATGGTCCGGCAGATATGTCACACTGTCCCGCTGCCCAAACGGAGTCTCCAACGATATGCCCGGTCCGGCAGGTCCTCGAATGACAGGAGCTGCCGGTACATGGATTAAAGTAAAGTATTTACTTTAAAAACCCTTACCTTGCAGGAGCAGCCCTTTGAATTTCGGCGGGAGCGGTGTGCAGAGGCCTGCTGGGAGGTGATTATTTACTTTAAAAACACTTACCTGGTCCCGTTTCTGTTCTTCTTTTCTTTTTTTTAAAATTTTTTATTGTTTATATAAGGCGGGAACCGGAAGTTCGACCCGCGGACTTCTGGGAAGGTTCCCCCCCCCCCCCCCAACCAATAAATTCTGGTGGAGAGGAAACCCGAGACACTACACGTGTAGTGTCTCCCACCCGCCCTCCTCCTCTAACCTAATAATAAGACCCATTGGTGTGAGGTAAGTGCCATATTATATTATTATTTTTTTTTTTTTGAACCAGATCTTGGTTGGAAGTTAGAGGGATGGCAGGGAAGGGAGTGCAATGTTCCTCCTGCACGATGTTTGAGGTGAGGGATGCCGTTAGTGTCCCTGCTGATTTTACCTGCAGGAAGTGCAGCCGTCTCTAGCTCCTCCAAGACCGAGTTAGGGAACTGGAGCTGGAGGTGGATGAACTTCGGATCATTCGGGAGGCAGAGGGGGTCATAGATAGCAGCTTCAGGGAATTAGTTACACCAAAGATTGGAGATAGATGGGTAACTGTAAGAGGGACTGGGAAGAAGCAGTCAGTGCAGGGATCCCCTGCGGTCGTTCCCCTGAGTAACAAGTATACCGCTTTGGATACTTGTGGGGGGGGGACTTACCAGGGGTAAGCCATGGGGTACGGGCCTCTGGCACGGAGTCTGTCCCTGTTGCTCAGAAGGGAAGGGGGGAGAGGAGCAGAGCATTAGTAATTGAGGACTCGATAGTCAGGGGCACAGATAGGAGATTTTGTGGGAGCACGAGAGACTCACGTTTGGTATGTTGCCTCCCAGGTGCAAGGGTACGTGATGTCTCGGATCGTGTTTTCCGGGTCCTTAAGGGGGAGGGGGAGCAGCCCCAAGTCGTGGTCCACATTGGCACTAACGACATAGGTAGGAAAGGGGACAAGGATGTCAGGCAGGCTTTCAGGGAGCTAGGATGGAAGCTCAGAACAAGAACAAACAGAGTTGTTATCTCTGGGTTGTTGCCCGTGCCACGTGATAATGAGATGAGGAATAGGGAGAGAGAGCAATTAAACACGTGGCTACAGGGATGGTGCAGGCGGGAGGAATTCAGATTTCTGGATAACTGGGGCTCTTTCTGGGGAAGGTGGGACCTCTACAGACAGGATGGTCTACATCTGAACCTGAGGGGCACAAATATCCTGGGGGGGAGATTTGTTAATGCTCTTTGGGGGGGTTTAAACTAATGCAGCAGGGGCATGGGAACCTGGATTGTAGTTTTAGGGTACGAGAGATTGAGAGTATAGAGGTCAGGAGTACAGATTTGACTTCGCAGGAGGGGGCCAGTGTTCAGGTAGGTGGTTTGAAGTGTGTCTACTTCAATGCCAGGAGTATACGAAATAAGGTTGGGGAACTGGCAGCATGGGTTGGTACCTGGGACTTCGATGTTGTGGCCATTTCGGAGACATGGATAGAGCAGGGACAGGAATGGCTGTTGCAGGTTCCGGGGTTGAGGTGTTTTAGTAAGCGCAGAGAAGGAGGCAAAAGAGGGGGAGGTGTGGCGCTGCTAGTCAAAAACAGTATTACGGTGGCGGAGAGGATGCTAGATGGGGACTCTTCTTCCGAGGTAGTATGGGCTGAGGTTAGAAACAGGAAAGGAGAGGTCACCCTGTTGGGAGTTTTCTATAGGCCTCCAAATAGTTCTAGGGATGTAGAGGAAAGGATGGCGAAGATGATTCTGGATAAGAGCGAAAGTAACAGGGTAGTTATTATGGGAGACTTTAACTTTCCAAATATTGACTGGAAGAAATATAGTTCAAGTACATTAGAAGGGTCGTTTTTTGTGCAATGTGTGCAGGAGGGTTTCCTGACACAATATGTTGACAGGCCAACAAGAGGCGAGGCCACATTGGATTTGGTTTTGGGTAATGAACCAGGCCAGGTGTTAGATTTGGAGGTAGGTGAGCACTTTGGAGACAGTGACCACAATTCGGAGCTGGGGGAAGGGCAATTATGATGCCATTAGACATGACTTGGGGGGGGGTATGTTGGAGAAGTAGGCTGCAAGTGTTGGGTTCACTGGATATGTGGAGCTTGTTCAAGGAACAGCTACTGTGTGTTCTTGATAAGTATGTACCGGTCAGGCAGGGAGGAAGGCGTCGAGCGAGGGAACCGTGGTTTACCGAAGAAGTGGAATCTCTTGTTAAGAGGAAGAAGGAGGCCTATGTGAAGATGAGGTGTGAAGTTTCAGTTGGGGCGCTTGATAGTTACAAGGTAGCGAGGAAGGATCTAAAGAGAGAGCTAAGACGAGCAAGGAGGGGACATGAGCAGTATTTGGCAGGTAGGATCAAGGAAAACCCAAAAGCTTTCTATAGGTATGTCAGGAATAAAAGAATGACTAGGGTAAGAGTAGGGCCAGTCAAGGACAGGGATGGGAAGTTGTGTGTGAAGTCTAAAGAGATAGGCGAGATACTAAATGAATATTTTTTGTCAGTATTCACTCAGGAAAAAGAGAATGTTGTGGAGGAGAATGCTGAGACCCAGGCTATTAGAATAGATGGCATTGAGGTACGTAGGGAAGAGGTGTTGGCAATTCTGGACAGGCTGAAAATAGATAAGTCCCCGGGACCTGATGGGATTTATCCTAGGATTCTCTGGGAAGCCAGGGAAGAGATTGCTGAGCCTTTGGCTTTGATTTTTATGTCATCATTGGCTACAGGAATAGTGCCAGAGGACTGGAGGATAGCAAATGTGGTTCCTTTGTTCAAGAAGGGGAGCAGAGACAACCCCGGCAACTATAGACCGGTGAGCCTCAAGTCTGTTGTGGGTAAAGTCTTGGAGGGGATTATAAGAGACAAGATTTGTAATCATCTAGATAGGAATAATATGATTAGGGGTAGTCAGCATGGCTTTGTGAAGGGTAGGTCATGTCTCACAAACCTTATCGAGTTCTTTGAGAAGGTGACTGAACAGGTAGACGAGGGTAGAGCAGTTGATGTGGTGTATATGGATTTCAGTAAAGCGTTTGATAAGGTTCCCCACGGTAGGCTATTGCAGAAAATACGGAGGCTGCGGATTGAGGGTGATTTAGAGATGTGGATCAGAAATTGGCTAGCGGAAAGAAGACAGAGGGTGGTGGTTGATGGGAAATGTTCAGAATGGAGTTCAGTTACAAGTGGCGTACCACAAGGATCTGTTCTGGGGCTGTTGCTGTTTGTCATTTTTATAAATGACCTAAAGGAGGGCGCAGAAGGGTGGGTGAGTAAATTTGCAGACGACACTAAAGTCGGTGGTGTTGTCGACAGTGCGGAAGGATGTTGCAGGTTACAGAGGGACATAGATAAGCTGCAGAGCTGGGCTGAGAGGTGGCAAATGGAGTTTAATGTAGAGAAGTGTGAGGTGATTCACTTTGGAAGGAATAACAGGAATGCGGAATATTTGGCTAATGGTAAAGTTCTTGGAAGTGTGGATGAGCAGAGGGATCTCGGTGTCCATGTACATAGATCCCTGAAAGTTGCCACCCAGGTTGATAGGGTTGTGAAGAAGGCCTTTGGAGTGTTGGCTTTTATTGGTAGAGGGATTGAGTTCCGGAGTCATGAGGTCATGTTGCAGCTGTACAAAACTCTGGTACGGCCGCATTTGGAGTATTGCGTACAGTTCTGGTCACCTCATTATAGGAAGGACGTGGAAGCTTTGGAGCGGGTGCAGAGGAGATTTACCAGGCTGTTGCCTGGTATGGAGGGAAAGACTTATGAGGAAAGGCTGATGGACTTGAGGTTGTTTTCGTTAGAGAGAAGAAGGTTAAGAGGAGACTTAATAGAGGAATACAAAATGATCAGGGGGTTAGATAGGGTGGACAGTAAGAGCCTTCTCCCGCGGATGGAAATGACTAGCACGAGGGGACATAGCCTTAAACTGAGGGGTAATAGATGTAGGACAGAGGTCAGAGGTAGGTTCTTTACGCAAAGAGTGGTGAGGCCGTGGAATGCCCTACCTGCAACAGTAGTGAACTCGCCAACATTGAGGGCATTTAAAAGTTTATTGGATAAGCATATGGATGATAATGGCATAGTGTAGGTTAGATGGCTTTTGTTTTTTGACTTCCCATGTCGGTGCAACTTCGTGGGCCGAAGGGCCTGTACTGCGCTGTTTCGTTCTATGTTCTCTGCAAGGCCTCATGTGGCACCACATTTGGCACCCCCTCCTCCTCTGCCTGTTGGGCAGCCGGCTCTCCATCCTCACCTGTTCCTCTTGGACATGCTCAGCTGCTGCAGATTTCTCCCCCTCAAATTCCAATATCCATTGGCTGTAAGGGGTGAAAGGCCGACATATTTGCCTGGTGCGTATCTCTGTGCCCAAACAGGACCACTAAGCTACATGGTCGTCCCTGTTGGCACTGCCCTGCATGTTCCCATCGCCCGCCATCCCCGCACGCCTGGCACAGTCAGTACCTGGCCCCACTGGAGCCTCTGGCCCTAACGCCCATCCCTGCTGCCCAGCGTACTGTTAGTTGGCGCTGCCCTTTGAGTGGTACGCTCTGTGGGTGGTATGGCAGAAAGTGGGGGTTGGGGGGTGGTGGGGTTAGGGACACCCACACTGCCAGTGGCACTCTGCAGAACCAGGGTTCTAAGTGGGCAGTCAGTGGGGTGCGCAAGATGGCTGCCTTTCAGGCCGCGCCAATGGCGGTCCGTGCCTGGACACTGTCCAGTCCCGTGGAGGGCCACCCTGGCCCAACGTCCCATCCCCCCATCACCCCCGCCCCCCCCCCCCCTCCCCCCCCACCCCTCCCAGCTTGGCAGTTCCCCCTCCTTGATCCCCAGCCAGCCCGGCCAGAGAGGGTCATGATTGGCAGCCCACGTTGCGCCTCTCTCTCCTCATCAGCCACAACGCCTGTTTCTCGATTTCTAAAAGCACAAGTAAACCTCGCCATGGGGAATTCCCCCCAGTGGGGGCTGAGGATCGCGGTAGCCCCGGAAAATACCGGGTCAGAATCATAGAATTTACAGTGCGGAAGGAGGCCATTTGGCCCATCGAGTCTAGGCCCTTGGAAAGAGCACCTTACCTAAGCCCACATCCCCACCCTATCGCAGTAGCCCCACCCAACCGAACAATTGCCCCACAATGACACTAAGGGCAATTTAGCATGGACAGTCCACCTCACCTGCACATCTTTGGACTGTGGGAGTAAACCAGAGCACCCGGAGGAAACCCACGCAGACACGGGGATGAAGTGTAAACTCTACACAGTCACCCGAGACCGGGATTGAACCCGGGTTCCTGGAGCTGTGAGATAGCAGTGCTAACCACTGTGCCACCGTGCGACCCCATCCAATCATATTTTAACTCTGACCCTATCCTTAGCTATCTCTCTAACACCTTGTCCTCACCAAAGATGATGTGGAGATGCCGGCGTTGGACTGGGGTGAGCAAAGTAAGAAGTCTTACCACACCAGGTTAAAGTCCAACAGGTTTGTTTCAAATACTCGCTTTCGGAGCACTGCTCCTTCCTCAGGTGAATGAAGAGGTATGTTCCAGAAACATATATATAGACAGATTCAAAGATGCCAGACAATGCTTGGAATATGAGCATCAGCAGGTGATTAAATCTTTACAGATCCAGAAATGGGGTAACCCCAGGTTAAAGAGGTGTGAATTGTGTCAAGCCAGTGTTGCTCTTTTTAACCTAAGTCTATTTGCTCTGATTACGTCACCTTTGCTCATGAGTCGCCAGGTATCTTTATGATACCGCCACGTGGTTCAAGTTCAGGTTATGATTAATAATACAGCACACCGCTTAGTAAGGATGAAACAACGGTCATTTATTATATACAACAAGCAATATTATTACCCTAATACTACTTTCTATATAATAAACCTATCACTATTGGCCAATACATAACTTAGGAAGAGCCCACCAGGTCAGGGAAACGAATGGCTTGTCCAATCAGATCTGGCCTGCGGGATTCAAAAGGCTGCTACAGGTCGGTGGCTAGGTGTCTCTACCGGATAGCGATCGCTGGATTTAAACTTACTGTTGCCGGTTGCTGTTCTTGCGAAGGTCTCAAGCAGGCGAAGAGGAGAGAGAGAGATATCTGAACTTGGACCCTCACTTTTATAGGGCCCAGGGGTTTCCCGCCTCCCGGGGCGGCCCTTGACACTGAGTCCCAAGTGATTGGATCTGTCCCCAATCTCTGGGGTCAATGTGTCCAATGGTGAGGCAATTCCTTGATCGGGGGGTGGTCGCTCACCTGTCTTTGTTTCGGCCACTGCAGGCGCCGACCGGTCTGGCCCGGTATTCAATTGCTAATATGTTGCAATTGTTCCCGGGGATAGCCGATTTAACTGCAGATGTCTGGATAGATGGGCTGCAAACAGTCCTGAATGCAACTGCAAATACCTGGGTTGATGGGCTGTTGATAGCCCTGAGTATCGATCTTGGCTAACTTCCCAGAGCCGAATATGCAGTACTGTCTGCAGCTGCCTGCTTGTGTCTTCTTAGCTGCTTTTCCCAGCAGTCTTTCGGGTTAGCCATTTTAAACTGGGTTTTGGCCAGATTAATCGGAACGCAGCCATTTTACGTGGCTACATACCCGCCTTGTGATCCTAACGCGAAGCGTGAATGATCACATAAATTTTGTCCTCTTCGTTCCCTCACTGGGGGAGGCACCTCCTACATGGCCACTACTCTGACCCTAGCTATGCACAAAAATCTACCTAAGCAATTCTTGAGGGCGCTATGTCAGGCAGGGGCATGTATCTATAAAAAAAATAAACTGGGAATCTCTAATTTTACCTAAACAATTTTTCAAGCATTATACAATCTTATCTCTCTAAACATACAATAACAATCACAACATTTAATATATTCTTTCCTGGCTTGGCAGTCAAGCTCAGGATCATACATTTCCACACATTCTCTTTTTATTTACAGGAAAAACCGCCAGTGCATGTTTTATTATTCATATATCGCGGGGGTTTGGGGTCTGGTTGTAGCCGAATATCGGGGATTGGGTCCGATAGACCGGGGTTCGAGCACGGTACGCTCTCCTTTTCCACTTGCGGAGGTGCATGGTCTGTACTGCACAACTGAGTATAGCCAATGCCAACAGTGCCTCAATGATGTACGATAGGGAGTACCAAGTTATGAACTTGGCACACCAGGATAATGCAGCGTGGTTGGTGACTGGGCCCTCGGTACTACTGGGCCGTGAAGTGTTAACAGTAAAGGGGTTTGGAGTGATGGGGTCCGCGTTCCCGCGCAACCAAAAGTTCATCAAAAGAGTGTTGAGCACGATGAAAGGAGTCCTCATGGCTGTCTTCTTTCTTTCCTTTTCCTGTGTTCGCTGGTTTTCTCCGGACTTGGAGCTTCTGGAGTTCTGTAAGACAAGCGTAGTGTGTGTAAATACTTCGGTTTAATATCTGGTGTGTTAGTGTGTCTGTCCTTCTTGGGGCCAATTAAACCCTTATAATTGGTCACAGTATGTGACTCTCCCCCCATTTTTTTTTCAAAACAAATGTTTGGACACTGCACACTTCCCAATGGTGGACCAGTGCTAGGTTTATCATCCAAATGTTCCAGGGTGTAAATAGCATGTGGCAGCAACCCAAAGGTTGCCTAAATAAAATAAACTGTTTTTGAAAGAAAAGGTCGAAAGAGGTGCGTGTGGGCCGCGACGGGTAAGATTTGGGTGGAGTCCCCGGGTAGGACAGCTACCAATACCGCATCTTCCCTACCCGAGCGTTTTTGACCAAAGGGGGGGGTCCCCAGGCAGGGCGGGTCTCACGCCGTTTCTCCACTGCCTGAGCGACCAAAGAACGGACAAAAATGTAGTCATCATGGTGGGGTTACTGTTCTGATTCTACCATCCAATCAGAAGAGTAGTTACGATCGGGTGTCTGAGGCAAGTCCTCAGAGGTTTCAGCAGAATGGGCGTGTGGCGGTGGTGGGTGTCTGAGGCAAGTCCTCAGGGGTATCGGCAGAATGGGCGTGTGGCCGCGGTGGGTGTCAGTGGGAAAGTTTAAAAGTTCAGGTGAATGGGTGTGGGGCAGTGAGAACATTCTCCTGTAGGACGAACAACATTTAACAAACAGACAGACAACGAACAACATTTAACAAACAGACAGACAACGTAAAACATTCTGCAGGTTCCATCAGAAAGGACAACACTTTTCACCAAGTGTCTCCCTTAAATCATCATGTGGACACCTCAGTTCTCGGTCGCTATGGGCTCTGCCTTTTTCTTATTGATAGTGCCTGTCGGTTGGGCACTCTGTGGTTTTTTTAGGGCCATTGCATTCTCTAGCAAAATGTCCCAACTGTCCGCAATTGTAGCACTCTTGCGGTTTGGCTGGGGGGCTGTTCTTTCCCTCGTTTACCCAGGCGGGGTTGTGGAGAGTGGTTCTTACTGCCTGCATGTCTGCGGCGGCTTGGTTTTCCTCGGGGGTTCTAGCTGCTGATTTGCCGTGAACCGCTTGTTCCCAAACGCGGGACAATCTTTTGACCACCCACTTTTCATTATGAGCCTCCTCCGAGGGGTCATAACTGCTACAGGCATTCTGTCCTGCTTCCGTGGCATGGGAGATAAGGGTGCGGGTCCACTTGGCCATATTGTCTGCGGACAAATGGGCACGATCTATGTTGCCGAAAACGGCTTCAAAATGAATCCACAAGCGTCCTGCGAACGCTGTGGGGTGTTCAGACTTTTTCTGTCTGCATTTATTCAGACCGTCTACGGGGTCGCCCCGGTTGTACCCGATCGCATCCAGGATCGCGGTATGCATTTCTGCAAGAGTGCCTCCTCCTACATTCTGTGGGTCGGGAAGGGCTGCTGCGACCGATGGGTCTAAGCTGAGGACCGTGAGTTTTACCTGCTCTTTCTCATCCAGGCCGTAAATGGTCGCCTGGTGTTTGACGGTGGCAAAGAAATGGTGTGGGTCTGAAGCGGGGAGGAACGGTGTGATTTTGGCACACGCGTCCCGTAATTGGGTCACTGTGAGGGGGGTGGAATATAGGACCTCCGCCTTGTCTGCTGTTGCGGTGCGGTGAGTTGTTACAGGGTTCATGGGAGCCTGTATTATCTGTTGTGTGGGGGGTGGGGGTGCTTTCCTCCTTTGGGGTTTTCCCTGCGCACATGCTCCCTGAACATATCTCTGCGCTGTCTCTTGCAATTCTTCCCAATCAGGGCCGTCTTCCTGGTCTAAACTTTCCCCAAAGGTTTCTTGAAATCCCTTTTGGACAGAAAGCAGTGCTTTCAAGTCTGCAATCTGCTTTCGGCACTTTGCATGGTCTAAAGTACTCTGCCTTTGTTCCGTGGTTGTGGCGTGGAGCGCTCTCAAGGCTGCCTTGAGATCACTGCATTGTTTCTGGAGCGTCTCTAATTGGTTTTCTGTTTCTTTCTTCACCAGGACTGCACGCTGCAGGTTCTGATAAGCCTTTTCGTATTGTGACTGGAAACTACTCAAGTGCGCCAGACAAGATTGGTGACCCCGTTTGGCGTCAGTCACCTCTTCCTTTGCTGCTAACTTCTCTTTTAACTCCAGGTTCTCTTTCTCAACTTCGCATACATCGATTTTACTCATCCGATGTATGCCTTCTATTTCCTTGCGGAGCGTCCTGACGACCTCCTCTGTGCCTCGCAATTGTGCCAGACAGGACACAATTGCCATCGGCTTGCGCGCTTTTGCTAAACTCTTTTTGTGGATCTCACTCAGGTTCTCCCACCAAGTATGCCCTACACTTCCAGGACCTGAGTCGTCGTTATTGCAGAAATCCTTCCACATGGGCCATCCTTTGCCCTGCAGAATTTTGCGGATTTCCACTTCCCAAACGGGACACTGTCCCGCTCCTACGCTGCTGACTGGTGCGACAGCAAAATCTTCGGGGTTCATGAGGCGCTGCATCACTTGCATTGCCTGCATGGCTCTCTCTTATCTGCTCATTACGTTCAAATTTGGAACAGGGGGCTAACGTGGTGTGGTAGATGCGGGTACAGCTTGCGCTAATTTCCAAAATACTAACTGCCGATAGTTTTGACGCAACAAAAAATCTATCAGTTTTGCCCTATAACCCTGTTAGTTACGCATGCATACACACACTTCCGAATTGTGAATTATTAACCCTAACCGCTTGAACACTTGTGGTTTTTTTTTGTTTCCGATTGGATTCTAATTCAAAATGTTGGGGTTCGCCCGGAGTGGTTTTCCACTTCTAAGTCGGGTCCCGTCAGGATGTCGCCAATTATGTTGCACTTTTTAACCTTAGTCTATTGGCTCTGATTACGTCACCTTTGCTCACGAGTCGCCAGGTATCTTTATGATACCGCCACGTGGTTCAAGTTCAGGTTATGATTAATAATACAGCACACCGCTTAGTAAGGATTAAAACAACGGTCATTTATTATATACAACAAGCAATATTATTACCCTAATACTACTTTCTATATAATAAACCTATCACTACTGGCCAATACTTAACTTAGGAAGAGCCCACCAGGTCAGGGAAACGAATGGCTTGTCCAATCAGATCTGGCCCGCGGGATTCAAAAGGCTGCTACAGGTCGGTGGCTAGGTGTCTCTACCGGATAGCGATCGCTGGATTCAAACTTACTGTTGCCGGTTGCTGTTCTTGCGAAGGTCTCAAGCAGGCGAAGAGGAGAGAGAGAGAGATCTGAACTTGGACCCTCACTTTTATAGGGCCCAGGGGCTTCCCGCCTCCCGGGGCGGCCCTTGACACTGAGTCCCAAGTGATTGGATCTGTCCCCAATCTCTGGGGTCGATGTGTCCAATGGTGAGGCGATTCCTCGATCGGGGGGTGGTCGCTCACCTGTCTTTGTTTCGGCCACTGCAGGCGCCGACCGTCTGGCCCGGTATTCAATTGCTAATATGTTGCAATTGTTCCCGGGGATAGCCGATTTAACTGCAGATGTCTGGATAGATGGGCTGCAAACAGTCCTGAATGCAACTGCAAATACCTGGGTTGATGGGCTGTTGATAGCCCTGAGTATCGATCTGGGCTAACTTCCCAGAGCCGAATATGCAATACTGTCTGCAGCTGCCTGCTTGTGTCTTCTTAGCTGCTTTTCCCAGCAGCCTTTCGGGTTCGCCATTTTAAACTGGGTTTTGGCCAGATTAATCGGAACGCAGCCATTTTACGTGGCTACACCAGGACAGTTGGTAGGAGTTTGCAGGCCAGATGGTGGGGGATGAATGTAATGTGACATGAATCCCATGTCTTCTTCACAGCCTTCAACACGTCATCGATGAAGATGAACATCTTGCCAAGGTCATCCCCACACCCCCACTACTTGCCTTCAAACAACCGCGCAACCTCAAACAAACCATTGTTTGCAGCAAACTACCCAGCCTTCAGAACAGCGACCACGACACCACCCAACCCTCCCATGGCAATCTCTGCAAGACGTGCCAGATCATTGACATGGATACCACCATTACACGTGAGAACACCACCCACCAGGTACGCGGTACATACTCGTGCGACTCGGCCAACGTTGTCTACCTCACACGCTGCATGAAAGGATGTCCCGAAGCGTGGTACATTGGCGAGACCATGCAGACGCTGCGACAACGAATGAACGGACATCGCGCGACAATCACCAGGCAGGAATGTTCCCTTCCAGTCGGGGACCACTTCAGCAGTCAAGGGCATTCAGCCTCTGATCTCCGGGTAAGCATTCTCCAAGGCGGCCTTCAGGACGCGCGACAACGCAGAATCGCCGAGCAGAAACTTATAGCCAAGTTCCGCACACATGAGTGCGGCCTCAACCGGGACCTGGGATTCATGTCGCATTACATTCATCCCCCACCATCTGGCCTGCGAAATCTTACCAACTGTCCTGGCTTGACACAATTCACACCTCTTTAACCTGGGGTTACCCCATCTCTGGATCTGTAAAGATTTAATCACCTGCTAATGCTCGCATTCCAAGCATTGTCTGGCAACTTTGAATCTGTCTATATATATGTTTCTGGAACATACCTCTTCATTCACCTGAGGAAGGAACAGCGCTCCGAAAGCTAGTGACATCGAAACAAACCTGTTGGACTTTTACCTGGTGTTGTAAGACTTCTTACTGTGCTCACTAAAGATGGAAGCGATGGTCGCATAGTGGGAATGTCACTAGTCTGGTAACTAAACGGCCCAGGCAAATGCTCTGGGGACATGGGATCAAACCCCACCACGGCAGCTCATGCATTCTCTTGCATGCACAGTCACTCTCCTCTCTCACAGATAGAATCCCTACAGTGCAGAAGAAGACTAGAGTCTGCACCAACCCTCTCAAAGAAGCACCCTATTCTGGAAGCCCCACGTAATCTGCACATCCCTGGATACTTAAGGGACAATTTTAGCATAGCAAATCCACCTAACCTGCACAGCTTTGGACTGTGGGAGGAAACAGGGGTACCCAGAGAAAAGCCGTGCAGACATAGTGAGAAAGTACAAACTTCACACAGTCACCTGGATTGAACCCGGGTCCCTGGCGCTGAGCAGCAGTGCTAATCACTGTGCCGCCCCGGCACTCATCTCACATACTCATTTTCACCTCTTTTGCATGCTGTCTCATACACACTCTCATCCCCCACCTGGATTCCGTCGCATGCAATCTTATTCATTGTGCACTTTCATCTCTCACTTTCAGCTCTTCTCTCCCCCCTGACCGGGCCCTCAGGCCCGCTAATGATGTGCAAATGGCATTTAATGTACGTGCAGAGTGGAACTCATTGACGCCGCTGTCGAGGCACCAGAGAATTGCGATTTGACGTTAACCCACCACGATTTCGGCGTCAAAACTAATTCTCCGCCCAATCACCTTTCCCGATTTCACCGTCAGCTGACGGAGAATCCCGCCTCGGATTTTTTTCATAGTCCAAGCTGTCTCTACATTTACATCCCAATACCAAAGATGACATGGAGAGTTTACCAACACATTTGTACATTTTACTTAAGGTGAAGGAGGGAGCAGGGACCACAATATGATAGAATTTACCCTGCAGTTTGAGAGGGAGAAGCTGGAATCAGATGTAACGGTATTACAATTGAATAAAGGTAACTACAAGGACATGAGGGAGGGGGAGGTCGGTACATTATGGTCAATGGGAAACTGGAGGGGGTGCAGATGTGTACACGCCAAATTGGGATGATGTGGAGTTTATAAAGAGGATGCTGGGGAAGATACCGGACCTGGACTCGCATAAGTTGGTCATGGGAGGGGACTTCAACACTGTTATGGACCCTGGCTTGGACCGGTCAAGCTCAAAAATGGGCAGGGTGCCAGCAATGGCAAAGGGTTCATGGAGCAGATGAC
Source organism: Scyliorhinus torazame (assembly GCF_047496885.1). Lineage (NCBI taxonomy): Eukaryota > Metazoa > Chordata > Chondrichthyes > Carcharhiniformes > Scyliorhinidae > Scyliorhinus > Scyliorhinus torazame. The sequence goes on along the minus strand of NC_092712.1, from coordinate 269,977,352 downwards.
GGGGGTGGATCCATGGAGATTTGGGCAGCCGAGGGTGAAGGAGTTCTCCTTCTACTCACATGTGCATAAAGTGTACTCCCGGATCGAATTCTTTATTTTGAGCAGGGCTTTACTGACAGGGGTGGTGGACACGGGGTACTCAGCGATCACAATCTCAGACCATGCTCCGCACTGGGTTGACCTGCAGGTTAGTAAAGACAGTAACCAGCGCCCGCACTGGAGGTTAGATGTGGGACCTTTGGCTGACGAAGGGGTGTGCGAGTGGCTGAGGAAATGTATTCAGAACTACCTGCAGGTCAACGACACGGGGGAAATTTCAGCAACAGTGGTCTGGGAAGCACTGAAGGCGGTGGTCAGAGGGGAGCTGATCTCGACACGGGCCCACAGGGAGAAGGTGGACAGGGCAGAGACAGACCGACTGGTAAAGGGGATATTACAGATCGATAGGAGTTATGAGGAGACCCCAGAGGCAGGGCTTTTAAGGGAACGGCGGAGGCTACAGGCGGAGTTCGGCTTGTTAACCACAGGGAGGGCGGTGGAGCAGCTGAGGAAGGCGAGGGGGGAGATCTATGAGTATGGAGAGAAGGCCAGAAGAATGCTTGCACAGCAGCTTAGAAAGAGGGAGGCAGCCAGGGAGATAGGGAAAGTAAATGACGGAGATGGGAACCTGGTCGGAAATTCAGCAGGGATGAATAAGGCGTTTAGGGATTTCTACAGTAGGCTGTATAGGTTGGTAACCCCCTATGGGGCCAGAGGGGATGAGGCACTTCTTGGGGGGGCTGAATTTCCCAAAGGTGGATGGGGAGCTGGTCGAAGGGCTGGGGCCCCGATCGGGTTGGAAGAGATATGAAATGAAATTAAATGAAAATCATTTATTGTCACAGGTAGGCTTCAAATTAAGTTACTGTGAAAAGCCCCTAGTCGCCACATTCCGGCACCTGTTCGGGGAGGCTGGTACGGGAATTGAACCGTGCTGCTGGCCTGCCTTGGTCTGCTTTCAAAGCCAGCGATTTAGCCCTGTGCTAAACCAGCCCCTCTGTGCTAAACCAGCCCCTCTAGCGGAGGGTCTGAAGGCCATGCAGTCGGGTAAAGCCCCAGGGCCGGACAGGTACCCAGTGGAGTTTTATAAAATGTTCTCTGGCATATTGGGGCCAGTGTTGATGAGGATGTTCAATGAGGCAAGGAGGGGTGCTGCCCCCGACGATGTCACAGGCCACGAATTTGCCTATTCTGAAGCGGGACAAGAACCTGGAGCTGTGTGGGTCCTGCAGGCCGATCTCCCTGTTGAATGTGGATGCCAAGCTGCTGGCCAAAATTTTGTCCTCCAGGATTGAGGATTGTGTTCCGGATGTTATTGGGGAGGACCAGATGGGATTTGTTGAGGGTAGGCAGTTGGTGGCCAAGGGGCTGTTTAGTTGGCTTTGAAAGCAGACCAAGGCAGGCCAGCAGCATGGTTCAATTCCCATACCAGCCTCCCGAACAGGCACCGGAATGTGGCGACTAGGGGCTTTTCACAGGAACTTCATTTGAAGCCTACTTGTGACAATAAGCGATTTTCATTTTCATTTTCATTTCATGTAAGAAGGTTGTTAAATGTGATCGTGATGCCCCGGAAGGTAGGGAGGTTGAGATAGTGATTGCAATGGTGCACAAAAGGCTTTTGATCGGGTAGGATGGGATTATCTGGGGGAGGTACTGGGGCGGTTCGAATTTGGGCGGGGCTTTATTGCTCTTTATTGCAATTGCTCTGAGAACCTCAAGGGGCTGGAAGAGGCTGGTCTGCGGCGGGGGGGGGGGGGGGGCGGGGTTGGTGGAGCACAGAGTCTCGCTCTATGCAGACGACCTGCTTCTGTATGTATCGGACCCAATAGAGGGATGGAAAAAATCATGAGGATTCTAGGGGAATTTGGCCGGTTTTCGGGGTATAAGCTAAATAAGGGGAAAATTGAAATGTTCGCAGTCCAGGCGAGGGGACTGGTGAGGCGATTGGGGAGCTGCCATTTAGAATAGTAGGGGGAAGCTTTATGTACCTAGGCATTCAAGTGGCGCGGGAATGAGACCAGCTGCATAAATTAAATCTGGCCCGACTAGTAGACCAAATGAAGGACGCTTTTCGGAGATGGACGCGCTCCCGTTGTCACTGGCTGGGAGGGTGAAGACGGTGAAGGTGACGGTCCTCCTGAGATTCCTGTTCGTGTTTCAATGTCTCCCCATCTTTATTCCGCAGTCCTTTTTTAAACGGGCCAACAAAGTGATCTCTGGCTTTGTTTGGGCGGGCTAGACCCCGCGAGTAAGGAAGGTAATGCTTGAGCAGAGTCGGGGAGAGGGCGGGCTGGCGCTGCCAAAGTTTAGTAACTATTGCTGGGCGGCTAATATAGCCATGATCAGCACGTGGGTGGTGGGGGAGGGGTCGGCATGGGAGCGTATGGAGGCGGCTTCATGCAAGGGCACCAGTCTGGGGGCGTTGGTAACTGCGCCTCTACCGTTCCCGCCGGCACGGTACTCCATCAGCCCCATGGTGGTGGCAGTTCTGAGAGTCTGGGGGCAATGGAAGAGACATGTGGGAGCAGAGGGAGCATCGGTCTGGTCCCCAATCTGTAATAATCACCGGTTTGCCCCGGGTAGTATGGATGGGGGGTTCCAGATATGGCGGAGAGCAGGGATTGAAAGGATGGGGGATATGTTTATAGAGGGGAGCTTTCCGAGTATGAAGGCGCTGGAGGAGAAGTTTGGGTTGGCGAGGGGAAACAAATTCAGGTATCTGCAGGTGCGGGACTTCCTACGTAAACAGGTATCACCTTCCCGCTCCTACCACTAAGGGGGATTCAGGACAGGGTAGTTTCCAGAGGGTGGGTAGGAGAAGGGAGCGTCTCTGGCATTTACAAGGAACTTATGGGGTCAGAGGAGACGCAGACCGAGGAGCTGAAGCGCAAGTGGGAGGAGGAGCTGGGAGGAGAGATAGAGGATGGTCTATGGGCAGACGCGTTGAGTAGAGTCAACGCGTCCGCAACATGCGCCAGGCTCAACCTGGTACAATTCAAGGTCGTTCACAGGGCTCATATGACAGCGGCCCGGATGAGCAGATTCTTCGGGGTGGAAGACAGGTGCACAAAATGTGCGGGAGGACCAGCGAACCATGTCCACATGTTCTGGGCATGCCCGAAGCTTAGGGGATTTTGGCAGCGGTTTGCAGATGTCATGTCCACGGTGTTAAAAACAAGGGTGGCACTGAGTCCAGAGGTGGCGATTTTTGGGGTGTCGGAAGACCCGGGAATCCAGGAGGTGAAAAAGACAGACGTTCTGGCCTTTGTTTCCCTGGTAGCCCGGAGACGGATACTATTAGCATGGAGGGACTCAAAGCCCCCGAAGTCGGAGACCTGGTTATCGGACATGGCTAGCTTTCTCTGTTTGGGGAAAATCAAGTTCGCCTTTGATGCGTTGGGTGTTCTGGATCCGTGGAACACATACAGGCCACCAACATTTAAAATAGTGCAACACTATTTTATTAAGTTAGAAACTGTTGAACATACTTTCACTGTAGGTTAACACGATGTTAGATTAAACTAAAGACCTATGCCTGTCCGAACCAGTCTCTGCACTCAGGTGAGGACCTGTGCTGTAAGCTGTAAGCTCTGTCCTTGTAGGAGGCTGCATCCCGAATGAGCGGGAACTCTGATGCCCCCTGTCTTTTTAGTGAGTGTGCTCTAACTGGTGATTGGCTGCGGTGTTGTGTGTGTTGATTGGTCTTGCTGTGTGTCCATCAGTGTGTGTGTATCTGCACCATGATATACTGGTGTATATCATGACATCCCCCCTTTTATAAAAGAATGTATGTGTGTGGCAATAAAAAATATATGGTGAGAATGTTCCTAACTACGTGTGGGGTGCGAAGACATATTTACAGGACTACATGCATGAGAACTAAGTTATTTACATGGGAAGGTGCCTGGTGCAGAGAAGCAGTATGCAACAAGAATAACAAGATCAACACTATATACAAACCAGGGAAACGATCAAACAAAAAAAACGAAACAATTCAGAGAGTCTATTAGTCCGCAAAGTTCATAAATTAAGTCTCTGAGGTGGGCGACAAATTCTGGTTGACCGCCTGAAGGGTAGGCCGAGAGCCGCCGTTTCAGGAGCGGGCTGGACTGCGTCAGAGTCAGGGGGAGGCAGAGTGACAGGGAGCTCTGCATAGTCCGTGGCAGGGTCAGCAGGAGGGCGAGGCGACAGTCGAGGATCACGTGGCGAGCGTGGAACGAGACGAAGGACGTGTCGATTGCGGCACAGAATAGAGCCATCCGGTAGATGAACCAGGAACGAGCGGGGGGCCATCTGCCGAAGGGCAACAGCGGTCGCAGACCAGCCCCCATCCGGAAGATGAACACGGACGTTGTCATCTGGAGCCAGAGCAGGAAGATCAGCTGCACGGGTGCCATGAGCCGCCTTGTGCTGTGCACGAGACAGCTGCATCCGGCAAAGGACCGGAACGTTGTCGAGGTCTGGGACATGGATGGACGGCACCTTCGTCCTCAGGGTACAACCGATGAGTAACTGGGCTGGCGACAGGCCAGTGGACAGTGGGGTGGAGCGATAGGCCAGCAAGGCAAGGTGGAAATCGGACCCAGGATCGGCAGCCTTGCAGAGGAGCTGTTTGACTATATGTACTCCCTTCTCCGCTTTGCCGTTGAATTGGGGGTACAGGGGACTGGATGTCACATGGGCAAAATTGTACCGCCTGGCAAAGTTGGACCATTCCTGTCTGGCAAAACAGGGGCCATTGTCTGACATAACCGTGAGTGGGATGTCGTGTCGAGCAAATGTTTCTTTACATGCACGAATGACGGCAGACGAGGTGATGTCGTGCAACCGTATCACCTCCGGGTAATTCGAAAAGTAGTCCATGATCAGGACATAGTCTCTACCCAGCGCGTGGAACAGGTCGATGGCCACCTTGGTCCATGGTGACGTGACCAACTCATGGGGCTGCAGGGTCTCACGTGGTTGGCCGGCTGGAAGCGCTGACAAGTGGGGCAATTGAGCACTGTGTTGGCTATGTCCTCATTAATGCCGGGCCAGTACACTGCCTCTCGGGCACGTTGGCGGCACTTTTCCACGCCAAGGTGGCCCTCGTGTAGTTGTTCCAGTACAAGTTAGCGCATGCTATGCGGGATGACAATGCGGTCCAGTTTTAGAAAAACCCCGTCTACTACCGCCAGGTCATCTCTGATATTATAGAACTGAGGGCATTGGCCCTTGAGCCACCCGTCTGTTAGGTGGCGCATGACACGCTGTAGCAAAGGGTCAGCCGCCGTCTCACGGCGAATTTGGACGAGGGGTTCATCCGTGGCAGGTAGATCGGAGGCCGCGAATGCCACATGGGCGTCAACCTGGCAGACAAATCCTGCTGGGTCACATGGAGTGTTGACTGCCCTGGAGAGAGCGTCAGGAATGATGAGGTCTTTGCCTGGGGTGTATACCAGCTGGAAGTCATATCGCCGGAGCTTGAGAAGAATACGCTGGAGGCGAGGCGTCATATGGTTCAAGACTTTCCGTATTATATTGACCAGCGGGCGATGGTCGGTCTCGACGGTGAATTTAGGAAGTCCGTAGACATAATCGTGAAACATAACCACACCGGTCAGAGGGCCCAGCCACTCCTTTTCTAACCGCGCGTAGCGCTGCTCCGTGGGGGTCATCGCACGTGACGCGTATGCAACAGGGACCCATGATGAGGCCTCATCACGTTGAAGGAGCACTGCCCCAATGCCGGATTGACTGGCATTGGTCAAAATTTTGGTCTCCTTTGCTGGATCAAAGAAAGCTAAGACCGGGGCCGTGGTCAGTTTTGCTTTGAGTTCTCTCCATTCACGCTCGTAGGCAGGGAGTCATTGGAAGTCTGTCGTCTTCCTGACCTAGTTCCTGAGAGCCGTGGTATGAGAGGCGAGGTTAGGGATAAATTTCCCTAAAAAATTGACCATGCCCAGAAATCGGAGGACCGCTTTCTTGTCCTCTGGTGTTTTCATAGCTGTGATGGCAGCTACCCTGTCCGCATCCGGCTGCACACCCAATTGGGAGATGTGGTCCCCGAGGAACTTGAGTTCCGTCTGACCAAAAGAGCATTTGGCCCTGTTGAGGCGGAAGCCATGCTCATGTATACGTCTGAATACGCGCTGGAGGGGACTAACATGCTCCTGCGGGGTGGTGGACTAAATGATTATGTCATCGACATAGCCGCGAACACCTTCAATGCCTTCCATCATTTGTTCTATAGTCCTATGGAACACCTCTGATGCAGATATGATCCCGAATGGCATCCTGTTGTAATAATATATGCCAAAGGGGGTATTAAATGTGCAAAGTTTCCTGCTGGATTTGTCGAGCTGGATTTGCCAGAATCCTTTTGAGGCGTCGAGTTTGGTGAAGAGCTTGGCGCGAGCCATCTCACATGTGAGCTCTTCGCACTTGGAAATTGGATAATGCTCCCTCATGATATTGCGATTTAGATCCTTGGGATCAATGCAAATTCTCAATTCGCCGGAAGGCTTTTTTACACATACCATGGAACTGACCCAGTCGGTTGGTTCCATGACTTTGGAAATCACTCCTTGGTTCTGGAGGTCCTGCAGCTGCTGCTTGAGGCGGTCCTTAATTGGTGCTGGGACCCTGCTAGGTGCATGCACGACAGGCGTGGCATTCGGTTTTAATAAAATCTTTTTAGGCTGAGGCCCATGCCCTCGAAGACTTTGTGGTACTGGTTGATAATGGCATCGAGCTGCGCCCTGAAGTTGGTGTCCTGAAAGGCAGACGCGTCAGCAGGAGAGAGAGAGTGAACTCTCTGAACTAGGTTCAACAGCTTGCATGCCTGCGCGCCAAGCAGGGAGGCTTTCGAGGAGCCCATGATTTCAAAGGGTAGGATGGCTTTGCGTGACTTGTGCGTCACTTTGAGCTGACACGAGCCGCTGGCTGGTTTGCCATGAAGGCCAGGGAGGATGGCTGGTTTGCCATGAAGGCTTTGGAGGTCAGGCCGCGCAATGAGATTGACGGAGGCACCAGTGTCCAGGCGGAATCGTATTTGGGACCGGTTGACCGTAAGGGTGGCACACCACTCATCGTCTGGATCGATGCTGTATACCGATAGAGGCTGGATTCTTTGCTTCGGGGACACCCTGTTTTTTGTAACGATACCGATTCGAAACGGTGTCTTCGGGTCCTCGGTGTCAATATCGGGTAGTAGGTCTGCATCGGACTTGGTGACCGTGGGTTGAATGGCCCGGACATTCCTGCGAGTCTGGCCAGAGCGATACGAATTGGCAGGCTAAGCTGATCTGCATAAAGCAGCATAGTGTCCAAGTTTGCCACATCTCAGGCATTGTTGGGATTTGGCAGGGCATTGCCGCTTTAAGTCGGCGGAGCCACAGTTGCCGCACGTTGTAGAGTCAGTACGTTCGCTGCGCCACCGCGCATGCGTGGTGCGGCCGTACATGGTGCGCGCCTGCGCTGTACGTTCGTCGACGTCGCCGTCCCATCGTTCGGTGCGCACAAGTGCGGGAGTCCGCGAAAAGCGCGCAAAATGGCCGGCCTCATCCAGGCTGAGGCCCTGGAGTTGCTCGATTGCTTGGACCCGTTCTGCCTCGTGGGGACCTTGCCGCGCAGTTTCAGCCGCTTGGATGTGGGAATACCGACTGGTGACGTGTTCGTGTAGCACGCAGATCTCGATGGCGGTCGCTAGGGTGAGCTGCTGTACCTTGAGGAGCTGTTGGCGTAGAGGGTCCGACTGAACACCGAAAACGATCTGGTCGCGTATCATGGAGTCGGAGGTGGGCCCGTAATTACAGGACTGCACAAGGATGCGGAGGTGGGTGAGAAAGGACTGGAAAGGTTCATCCTTACCCTGTAAACGCTGTTGGAATACATAGCGCTCGAAACTTTCATTCACCTCTATGTTGCAGTGAGTGTCAAACTTGAGGAGGACCGTCTTGAATTTTGATTTATCTTCATCATCAGCAAAGGTGAGAGAATTGAAAATGTGGATGGCATGTTCCCCAGCCGTGGATACGAAGAGACTGATCTTTTTGGTGTCTGAGGCATCTTCCCGGTTTATGGCTTCCAGGTAGAGCTGGAAGCGTTGTTTGAATATCTTCCAGTTGGCCCCTAGGTTACCGGTGGTGCAGAGCGGCGATGGCGGGCGGACGCTGTCCATTTTGCAGAATGGCTGTATGCTGGTGGAAGGCAGATCACTTGCAGGTAGGTCTAAGAAGTTCTAATATCCCTCAACTCCTGGTATCATGATGTGTTGGGTGCGCTGGATCCGTGGAACACATACAGGCCACCAACACTTAAAATAGTGCAACACTATTTTATTAAGTTACAAACTGTTGAACATACTTTCACTGTGGGTTAACACAATGTTAGATTAAACTCAAGACCTATGCCTGTCCGAACCAGTCCATGCACTCAGCACATGGTGAGGATCTGTGCTGTAAGCTGTAAGCTCTGTCCTTGTAGGAGGCTGCATCCCGAATGAGCGGGAACTCTGATGCCCCTTGTCTTTATAGTGAGTGTGCTCTAACTGGTGATTGGCTGCAGTGTGGTGTGTGTTGATTGGTCTTGCTGTGTGTGTGTATCTGCACCATGATATACTGGTGTATATCATGACAGCCGTGAGAGGGTCACTGTTAGGGTTCACCTGGAGGTGGCAGCCATTCGTCGACTTCTTCGCGGAAAATTAATCGTCAGCAGAAGGGGGGGGGGGGTGTTAGTTTAGCTGAGAGTAGGGGATTAATAAAGGTGGGCCCTGTAAGGGAGGGAGATGGCTTTAGCACTATGTTTATAATTTCATGCACAATGTTTATTTTGTTGTTGTTATAATACCAAAAAAAACCCAATAAAATGTTTATTTTAAAAAAACGACATGAGGGAGGAGCTGGCCAGAGTTGATTGGAAGGGGAGCCTGGCAGGGAAGACAGTGGAACAGCAATGGCAGGAGTTTTGGGGGGTTATTCGGAGGCACAACAGAAATTCATCGCAAGGAGGAGGAACATGCTAAGGGGAGGACAAGGCATCCATGGCTGACGAGGGAAGTCAAGGACAACATAAAAACAAAACAAAAGGCATGCAAGATGGCGAGAATTAGTGGGAGGCCAGAGGAATGGGAAGCCTTTAAAAGTGAGCAGAGGACAACTAAAAAAGCAATAAGGGAGGAGAAGATGAAATATTAGTGCAAGCTAGCGAGTAATATAAAAGAAGATAGCAGGAGTTTTTTCAATATATAAAAAGTAAGGGAGAGGCAAGAATAGACATTGGATCACTGGAAAATGAGGCTGAAGAAGTAGTAATAGGAAACAAAGAAATAACAGAGGAACTGAATAGTTCCTTTGCATTAGTCCTCATGGTGGAAGACACCAGTGGGATGCCAGGGCTCCAGGAGAATCAAGGGGCAGAGGTGAGTGTAGTGGCCATCACGAAGGAGAAGGTTCTGTGTAAACTGAAAGGTCTCAAGGTGGATAAGTCACTTGGACTGGATGGACTACACCCCAGGATTCTAAAGGAGATAGCTGAGGAGATTGTGGGGGTATTGGTGGTGATCTTTCAGGAATCATTGGAGGCAGGGAGGGTCCCAGAGGACTGTAAAATGGCTAATGTAACAACCCTGTTTAAGAAGGAAGGGAGGCAGAACACAGTAAATTATAGGCTGACTAGCCTGACTTCGATCATTGGTAAGATTTTAGAGTCTGTTATTAAAGATGAGATTGCAGAGTATTTGGAAATGCATGGCGAATTAGGACTGAGTCAGCACGGCTTTGTCAAAGGGAGGTCACGTCTGACAAATCTGTTAAAATTTTTTGAGAAGGTAACAAGGGAGTTAGACAAAGGAGAACTAGTGGATGGAATCTATTTAGATTTCCAAAAGGCCTTTAATAATGAAAATGAAAATCGCTTATTGTCACAAGTAGACTTCAAATGAAGTTTACTGTGAAAAGCCCCTAATAAGGTGCCGTATAGGACGCTGTTAAATAAGTTAAGAGACCAAGGTGTTAAGGGTAAGATACTGGCATCGATAGAGGATTGGCTGACTGGCAGAAGGCAGAGAGTGGGGATAAAGGGATCTTTTTCAGGATGGTAGCCGGTGACTAGTGGTGTGCCTCAGGGTTCGGTGTTGGGACCACAACTTTTCACCATATACATTAATGATCTGGAAGAAGGAACTGAGGGCACTGTTGCTAGGTTTCCAGATGATACGAAGATATACAGGGGCACAAGTAGTATTGAGGAAGCAGGGGGGCTGCAGAATGTTTACAGGCTCGGGGAGTGGGCAAAGAAGTGCAGATGGAATACAATGTGGAAAAATTGTGAGGTTATGCACTTTGGTAGGAAGAATGGTGGAATAGACTATTTTCTAAATGGATAAAGGCTTAGAAAATCAGAAGCACAAAGGGACTTAGGAGCCCTTGTTCAAGATTCTCTTAAGTATAATGTGCAAGTTCAGTCAGCAGTTAGGAAGGCAAATGAGGGAGGCATGTGACGCAGTGGTTAGCACTGAGACTGTGGCACTGAGGACCCGGATTCGAATCCGGCCCCGGGTCACTGTCTGTGTGGAGTTTGCACATTCTTCCCATGTCTGCATGGGTTTCACCCCCACAACCCAAAGAATTGTGGATTGGCCACATTAAAATTGCCCCTTAATTGGAAAAAAAATAATTGGGTACTCTAAATTTTTTTTTTAAAGGAAGGCAAATGCAATGTTAGCATTCATGTTGAGAGGGCTAGAATACAGAAGCAGGGATGTACTTTTGAGGCTGTATAAGGCTCTGGTCAGACCCCATTTGGAGTATTGTGAGCAGTTTTGGTCCCGTATCTAAGGAAGGATGTGCAGGCCTTGGAAAGGGTCCAGAGGAGGTCCACAAGAATGATCCCTGGAATGAAAACTTGTCATATGAGGAGCGCTTGAGGACTCTGGGTCTGTTGGAGTTTAGAAGTATGCGGGGGGATCTGATTGAAACTTACAGTATAAGGAGAGGCCTGGATAGAGTGGACGTGGAGAGGATGTTCCACTGGTAGGAAAAACTAGAACCAGAGGGCACAGCCTCAAATCAAAGGGATGATCCTTTAAAACTGAGATGAGGAGGAATTTCTTGAGCCAGACAGTGGTGAATCTGTGGAAATCTTTGCCGCAGAAGGTTGTGGAGGCCAAATCACTGAGTGTCTTGATGACAGAGATTGATAGGTTCTTGATCAGCGGTTATGAGGAGAAGGCAGGGGAATGGGGATGAGAAACGTATCAGCCATGACTGAATGGTGGAGCAGTCTCAACGGGCCTAATGGCCTAATTCTGCTCTTATGCATTATGGTCTTATGTGTGAATTATGGCACTTTCTCCAATGGAAAATGTACTATAATGCAAGCCAACTACTTACACAATAATGGTCAACATAGTAGTTCGCCTACCTTTGCAGTACTGAGCCCAACGATGGATCAATATTTTAAAACACATCTATATGTTTGGATATTCAGAGGCTTTTCCCCAGGGTAGAGGGATCAATTACTAGAGGGCATAGGTTTAAGGTGCGAGGGGCAAGGTTTAGAGGAGATGTACGAGGCAGGCTTTTTACACAGCGGGTAGTGGGTGCCTGGAACTCGCTACCGGAGGAGATGGTGGAAGCAGGGACGATAGTGACATTTAAGGGGTATCTTGACAAATACATGAATAGGATGGGAATAGAGGGATACGGACCCAGGAAGTGTAGGAGATTGTAGTTTAGTCGGGCAGCATTGTCGGCACGGGCTTGGAGGGCCGAAGGGCCTGTTCCTGTGCTGTACTTTTCTTTGTTCTTTGTTCTATATTACAATCCAGCATCTATCAGTAAAATGTGAAGGTGTCAAAACATATTACGCTTACGTTTCAGAATGGCCCAACTCCTCAGCAGACCTCCCCAAGTGGTCATGAACTTACCAAGGAGGTGCATATTTAAGGGGTTCCAAAACCACATCAGCATAATAATATAGTGTGCGGGAGGAAATACAATGTTCCTGTGATCCTCGCAATGCAGACCTCGACCTCGGAAAAAATTTGTGTGCATTTTTCACCAAAGCCTTTCCAACCCATGAAAAGGCTGTGAAAATAGTATAGGGCCAGGGAGGCAGAGTAAAATTGTCTTTACCAGTAAAAAAAGAACTATGGCCTGGATTTTCACAATGACGGAGAGCCTCACCGTCCACCCCGCCCCCGGACAGAGCACCTACCATTTTCACAGGGGGCGGGGTTCAGGCCCCTTTCCACACATGCCCATATAAATGAGCAGATGCCTGTGATTTTGATGACCTAGGTGTGTGAAACACGTGTGCAGATTAAACTTGCTGGGAGCAAGTCAGATCTTTGTGCGGTCCTTTGGCGAGGAGGGGTACCCTTTTGGAAAAGTGGAGGGACCCCTTCAGAATTTGCTCCACAGTTGTATTAACGGCCCCAGAAGTGACAAATATTCAATAATAACTGTCTCGAACCCAAGGCAGTAGGAGTTGCTGGACTTGTCTGGGCAAATCCTTTTGCCCCTACTGACTCATGCAGCCAGGTAGCAGGAAGAAATTTGTGCTTGGGAATGGGGCATTACACTTTGTGCCAAGGAAGATAGTAGATCTGCATGGCACTCTCGCACATAAGTACCATAGAAGCATGCCAATATGAGCAGGTGGCGGCCTGGTGCAATGCGCAAGGTCAGGAGGAAGAGGCAGTGCATCAGGAAGGAAGAGGAGGAGAGGGAGGACAACCAAGTATTTAACTGGAGGAAGAGTGTACCGACCTCAGGCATCATTCTCCGTCCCGCCAGCCCCGTTTTCCGGCGCAGTGCCCCCTGCGGCAGTGGGATCCTTTGTTCCAGCAGCCGGCCAATGGGATTTCCCACTGTGGCCATCCCACGCCATCGGGAAACCCACGGCGAACAGAGGATCCCATCGACAGAGAATCCCACAGCATACCTCCATATGATGGAGAACTGCTACGTAAGTGACTAAGGTTAAGCCATGAAGCGGTCATATGTTGTACAGCCCAGCAGCAACTTGAACCACACTTTATTGATCCCCATGCTCTGCCAGTGGTTGTGAGGGTAACCGTGAGACTCAATCTTTATGCTTCAGGTTCTTTCCAGGGATCATCAGGTGATCTGGTATATCCCAGTCAGCAGCATTCAGTTCCATTAAGGCTGTAGCTAATGTCCTATTTTCTCGTGTGGGAGCACATTAATATTCATGTTGCTTCTCAGATCCGTAGAGTCACAGCCTTTACCCAATTAGCAGTCTTCCTTCAGATACAGGATGTCAAAGTGATTGCCCTCAACTCAGTATTTGACCAGCTGTGTTAACCGAACGCCCTTCCACTCACTCAATTTCCAGGTAGTCTGTGACCACATCAAGATTTTCCTTTACATTTGTCTCTGTTTGCCGGTAGCTGCCATGACTCCTTCATGTTGAGGAGCTCCCAACTCATTCACCTATTTCACCCACCTTCGCAGATCTGTGGTTGGCTTCTAGGGGACAAGGGCCACCCCTTAAGAACCTGGCTAATGACCTGCTTTTGGAGCCCACAAGCTGAGGCAAAGCGAAACCAAAAAAGGAGCCATGTCATCACTAGGAGTGTAATCAAGAAGGCCATTGACATTCTAAAAATGCACTTCAGGTGCCACAATCGCTGAGGTGCGACTCTGCTGTATGCCCAAGCAAGGATATGCAGATAGTAGTGGCGTGTTTCAGGTGCATAACATCGCGCAACAGGAGAATATACAACTCAAAGGAGAAGGTGCCATGGCCAGAGCTTAAACGTCTGAGAAGGAAGATAATGAGGATGAGGAGGAGGAAGCTTGTGTCCATTCTGACAATCCCGACATGGGCGAAGATGAGAATCCCTGTTAAGGAGGAAAAACAGCATTAGTGAGTTTGACTCAATCGCATTAGAATGGGTGTAACGCTCAACATCATAACCCATTGGTCTCAAAATATTGCAACCATATCAGGTGGGACCTGCGGGCCCCGCCTGCTCTACGACCGGATATCCCTGCACGAACATAGAACATAGAATATACAGTGCAGAAGGAGGCCATTCGGCCCATCGGGTCTGCACCAACCCACTTAAGCCCTCACTCCCATCCTTTCCCCGTAACCCAATAATCCCTCCTAACCTTTTTGATCACTAAGGGCAATTTATCAAGGCCAATCCACCTAACCTGCACGTCTTTGGACTGTGGGCGGAAACCGGAACACCCGGAGGAAACCCACGCAGACATGGGGAGAACGTGCAGACTCCACACAGACAGTGACCCAGCAGGGAATCGAACCTGGGACCCTGGTGCTGTGAAGCCACAGTGCTAGCCACTTGTGCTACCGTGTTGCCCACGAGGTCAATGGACCTGTGAAAGGTGCGTCAAACTTTCCGTCTCATCCATGATGATTCCATGGTGGGCAGAAATTTACCCCATCATAAGAGGTCCTTCATAATCTGGCCCCTTTACGTACACTGCAGTGCCTGAAAATGAGGTGTCAAAGTTACCACCCTGGACATAACTAAACCATGGCCACATTGTTGAGAGTTCCATTAGGACTTTACAAGAGGCCATTTGGTCCAACAAATCTGCACTGACACTCTGAAAGAGCACCCTACCTAGGCTCACTACCTTTGGACACTAAGGGGCAATTTAATACATGATGATATGATTGTATTTGCCAACATACATGCAGATAAGGCACAAAGTGCAAGACAAGGCGGCAACAGTGTAACTGCAGCTCTTTGAATGAACTTGCGCAGCATCCATTCTGTCCAATGTCCAGTTTCTGAACTGGAGGCCAAATGAAACATTCATAGCTTCCATAAACCTTGATACCCTCCCAAGGCACATCCTCTGCCATCTGGAATGCAAAGGTTGTGGGAACAGCAGACACTCTACATATCACTGATGATTACTGCTAAGTATGGTGGAGGAAATAGCTCTGCACAAATGCATGGTGCCATGTATGTATTGGCTGTTGCTCCAAGATAGCATGCTGTGTATCGTGACCACAAAGTACTGGCTTACTTCCTCTTGGACACACTGTTATGCCATGACAGTGTGCATATGTGGGGGGCCCTGGTCAAGGATCAACCGTGTGGGAACTGATGGGTAGCAAGAGCGCAAGTGGATTGGTGAATGACCATTGCACTGTTCATCTGTTATACTGAGGTATAAAAATTAACTACCTTACTGCAGAATATCTTTGCCAGCTAATGGTGCTAAGACAGTGCCATCTCCATGGCTGTGACTTGTGAAGGCACACCATGATTCATGTGCTTCAGTACAGTGCATTATGAATAGGCAGCAATAATGACATTTTTTCCTGAGTGTAAGCCAATGATGGGCTATCAGTTGCAGGGTCAATACTTGCAGAGTTTCCATTCGCCTGTCACATCCCCTCCGATTCTCTGACTCTTCACCCTGGACTTTATGTCTCACAACCGTGCTTTGTATATCCACCCATGTCGTCCAATCCAAGCTGTGCCCACCTCCAATCCCACACTAACCCCGGGTTGCCCACCCTGACTCCTATTATAGCCCACCCCCACGGACCAATAATCTGACCTGTGGGGCCACTTTTATGGACATTGCCAGGAATTCTCCTGTTTGCGCACTTTATGCGAGAGCAAACATTTAAGCCTACGTTCAGCATTTTATGCCCCAATCTACAACAAAGAATTCCTACAGTGCAAAAGGAGGCCTTTTGGTCCAACAAATTTGCACGGACCCTCTGAAAGAGCACCCTACCTAGGCTCACTAACCACCAGCCCCCCCCCCCCCCCCCCCCCCGCCCCCTCCCGCACCATCCCCATAACCCCACCTAACCGATGCAACTTTGGACACTAAGGGGCAATTTAGCACGGCCAATCCAGCTAACCTGCACTTCCCTGGACTGTGGGAGGAAACCGGAGCACCCGGAGGAAACCCATGCAGATACAGGGAGAAAGTGCAAACTCCACGCGGGCAGTCACCCAAGGCCGGAATTGAACCTGGGTCCCTGGCACTGTGAGGCAGCGGTGTGAAGCACTGTGCTACAGCCTGGGTGTGCCGTGCCTTCGAAAATTATTCCCAAACGTCTTTACTTCTCCACATTATTTAGATACATTAGTAAATTGGACTAGTTGTTTTCACTGGCGCAGATCTGGTTCGGTACCAATCAACAGACTGAGGACATAGCCAGAATCCGAAAGAACTCCAATATGCAATTAGCCACAATCAGAGTTAATTGTTAGGCTTGGCCAGTACTATCTCCTGAAAGGCAAAAATAAAGATAACAACACTTACAGAAAGTGTGGCCTGGCCACTCAAATGAGGAAATTATCCTTTGGAAAGCTGCAATCGTAACGGTTTGCGGTTGCCAAGCAGCATCGACTTGACTGGAGATCATCAGGATGATGAATACTTTAATTATGTGCTTTTTCATGCTGGTCTGAAAATTCAGGGGCGAAATTCTCCTACCCGCCCCGCCACATTTCTGCGCCGACCGGCCGGCGGGAGTCTCCGTAACACCGGCCGGTCAATGGGGTTTCCCATTGTGGGGCACCCCCACGCCGTCGGGAAACCCCCGAGCGCCGGCAGAACGGAGACTCCCACCGGCGGAGAATGACGCCCCTGATTCTCAGCATCCCAATGCTACCTCTGCACTGTTCGAAACTCGTGCACATGGAGGTGGGAGCTGGCCAAACAAAAATAAAATTCACCTTTTTATGAGACATTTCTTATTCTTTGATCACAGTTCAGTGTCCATATATTATAGCTGATGCACGATCAATTGCACAAAGACAAGAGTTGAATACAACTGGGGCTTTATTACTCTAAGATATGTGGCCTCCTACAGCAGCTGGCAAAATGGCTGCTGTATAGGGAGCACACATATTTATACTCCTAGGGACTACCCCCGTACCTGTAGTACAGAGCCTTACCACATATCTCCTAATATATACAACAGTGGTGATTACCACATTCACCCCCTGTTAAAATTGAGTCCGGCGGGATGGTGGAGAACTATATACAGAGCGAGTTTAATATACAGAAGTGAAAAAAATATTTCTTTCTGAAGTCCAGTACAAGGTGGTTTGATACTCCCGAACTAATTATAGATTTAGCCGGTCCAGGGCCTTGATGTGGCGTTGGGAGCGACGCAGTGATGGCGGCGATTCCAGTGTTGGTCGGGCCTCGGTGACTCCGGGAGCGTGGCAAAATCCTCTTCATCTTCGGGCATGGGCAGGGGGAGGACGGATGGTCCTGGGGGGGTTGCTGCTGGCTGCGCCGGGGGAGGGGGGTTGGAGCCGGGCCGGAGGGGTGTGTGTGTGTGTGGAACCTGCTGGTGCCAGGTCCTTGAGGGAGACAGTATCCTGGCGGCCGTCGGGGTTACGCTATGTAGGCATACTGGGGTTAGCGTGGAGTAACTGCACCCTTTCAACCAACGGGTCCGCCTTGTGGAGTCGGACGTGCCTACGGAGGAGTACGGGTCCTGGAGCTGCGAGCCAAGTCGGGAGCGACACCCCAGATGTGGACATCCTGGGGAAGGCAAAGAGACGTTCATGGGGTGTGTCGTTAATGGCGGTGCATAGTAGCGACCAAATGGAGTGCAGTGCATCGGGGAGGATCTCCTGCCAGTGGGAGGCCGGGAGATTTCTGTACCATAGGGCCAGTTGGACGGCCCTCCAGACCGTCCCGTTCTCCCTCTCCACCTGCCCGTTTCCCCGGGGGTTATAGCTGGTCGTCCTGCTGGAGGTGATACCCCTGCTGAGCAGGAACTGACGCAGCTCATCACTCATGAATGAGGATCCCCTGTCACTGTAGATGTAGGATAGGAAGCCGAACAGCGCAAAGATTGTGTTGAGGGCTTTGATGACGGTGGCAGACGTCATATCGGGGCATGGGACGGCGAAAGGGAATCTGGAGTATTCATCGGTCACATTGAGGAAATACATGTTACGGTCAGTGGAGGGGAGAGGCCCCTTGAAATCCACGTTGAGGCGTTCAAAGGGGCGGGAGGCCTTCACCAGGTGTGCACGGTCCGGCTGGTAGAAGTGCGGTTTGCACTCCGCACAGACCTGGCAGTCCCTGGTGATTGCCCTGACTTCCTCGACGGAGTAGGGCAGATAGCGGGCCTTTATGAAATGGTACAACCGTGTGACTCCCGGGTGACAAAGGTTATCGTGCAGGGTCCGGAGTCGGGCCACCTGTGCGCTGGCACATGTACCTCGGGATAGGGCATCGGGGGGCTCGTTGAGCTTGCCGGGGCGATACAAAACCTCGTAGTTGTAGGTGGAGAGCTCGATCCTCCACCTCAAGATTTTATTATTTTTGATCTTGTCCCGCTGTGTGTTATTTAACATGAAGGCTACCGACCGTTGGTCAGTGAGGAGAGTGAATCTCCTGCCGGCCAGGTAATGCCTCCAATGCTGCACAGCTTCAACGATAGCCTGCGCCTCTTTTTCGACGGAGGAGTGCCGAATTTCGGAGGCATGAAGGGTGCGGGA
Source organism: Scyliorhinus torazame (assembly GCF_047496885.1). Taxonomy (NCBI): domain Eukaryota; kingdom Metazoa; phylum Chordata; class Chondrichthyes; order Carcharhiniformes; family Scyliorhinidae; genus Scyliorhinus; species Scyliorhinus torazame. The sequence continues at coordinate 269,958,829 of NC_092712.1, read as the reverse complement.
AAAGAATGCCACGGGCCTGCCTGCCTGATTGAGCGTGGCGGCTAGGGTGACGTCTGATGCGTCGCTCTCCACTTGAAAGGGCAGCGTCTCATCTACTGCATGCATCCCGGCGTTGGCGATATCGGCTCTGATACAAGCGAAGGCCTGTTGAGCCTCGGCCGTCAGGGGGAAAAGGGTGGACTGGATGAGTGGGCGGGCCTTGTCCGCGTAGTTTGGGACCCACTGGGCGTAGTATGAAAAGAACCTCAGGCAGCGTTTGAGGGCCTTGGGGCAGTGGGGAAGGGGGAGCTCCATGAGGGGGCGCATGCGGTCGGGATCAGGCCCCAGAACTCCGTTCTGGACCACATAGCCGAGGATGGCTAAGCGGTTCGTGCTGAATACGCACTTCTCCTTGTTGTAAGTGAGGTTTAGGAGAGTGGTGGTATGGAGAAATTTGGCAAGGTTGGCATTGTGGTCCTGCTGATCGTGGCCGCAGATGGTGACATTGTCTAGGTACGGGAAGGTGCCCCGCAACCTGTACCGGTCGACCATTCGGTCCATCTCCCTTTGGAAGACCGAGACCCTGTTGGTGACGCTGAAGGGAAACCTGAGAAAATGGTAGAGGCGGCCATCTGCCTCGAAGGCAGTGTATGGACGGTCCGTCTTTCGGATGGGGAGCTGGTGGTCGGCGGATTTGAGGTCTACAGTTGAGAAGACCCGGTACTGTGCAATCTGATTGACCATGTCAGATATGCGTGGGAGGGGGTATGCGTCGAGCTGCGTGTACCGATTGATGTTCTGGCTGTAGTCCACGACAATTCTGTGTTTCTCCACAGCTTTCACCACTACCACTTGGGCTCTCCAGGGGCTGTTGCTGGCCTCGATGATACCTTCCCGAAGCAGCCGCTGGACTTCGGACCTGATGAAGGTCTTGTCCTGGGTGCTGTACCATCTGCTCCTGGTGCCGACGGGTTTGCAATCTGGAGTTAGATTGGCAAAGAGGGAAGGTAGGTCGACCCTTAGGGTCGCGAGGACGTACACAGTAAGGGGTAGTAAGGGCCTGCCGAATTTCAGAGTTAGGCTCTGGAGGTTGCACTAGAAGTCCAGGCCGAGGATTAGTGCAGCGCAGAGGTTGGGGAGGACGTAGAGGCGGAAGCCGCTGAATTCTACGCCATGGACCGTGAGTGTGACTATACAGTACCCCCGGATCGCCATGGAGTGGGATCTGGAGGCCAGGGAAATTTTTTGATTGGCGGGGTGTACCGCAAGGGAGCAGCGCCTTACAGTATCTGGATGGATGAAGCTTTCAATGATCCCTGAGTCCAGCAGGTAAAAGGTCTCGTGCCCATCGATCTTCACGCTTGTCGAGGCGGTGGCTAGATTGTGCGGGTGAGATGGTCGATCGTGACCGAGGCGAGTCGTGGCTGGTCGTCGCTGGTGTCAAACGATGGGGTGCCCGGGGGGGGCACGGGTCCTGGAACAATGGTGGTGCCCATGTGCCATGGGGAAGACAAGATGGCGGCGCCTGATGATCTTGGGGTGGACAAGACGGTGGCGCCCATGGGCCGCACATGGCGGGGGTTGAAAAAGATGGCGGCGTCCACGGGCCGCACGTGGTCTGAGAAGGGGAAGATGGCGGCACCCACTGGCCGCGCGTGGTCTGAGGGGGAGAAGATGGCGGCGCCCACTGGGCGCGCATGGCCAGAGGGGGAGAAGATGGCGGTGCCCACTGGCCGCGCGTGGTCCGGGGAGGTGAAGATGACGGCGCCCATTGTCCGTACGCGAGGGGGTCGGGGCAATAGCGGCGACTGAACGGGCCTGGCACACCGCAACAAAGTGCCCCTTCTTGCCGCAGGCCTTGCAAAGGGTGGTGCGGGCCGGGCAGCGTTGGCGGGGGTGTTTCTGTTGCCCGCAGAAGTAACATCGGGGGCCCCCGGGGTTGGCTGGCTGGTGTGTGGCACAGGCGTATTGACTGGGTGAGGCCCCCGGTGGGGCGGCCGTCTGCGGAGTCCACGATGTGTAGGAGGGGTGGGCCGCGCGGCTGGGGGTGTAGGCCTGAATATTGCGCGAGGCGACCGTCATCAATAGCGCCAGTTGTTTGTTGCTGCGAGTTCGAGCGTGGCCCCCTCTTAAAGTCGCTGGCGTATGAGGTCTGACCCTAACCCTGTAACGAAGGCGTCCCGCATGAGGAGGTTCGAATGTTCCGTGCCGTGATGGCCTGACAGTCAGTCTCTGACCAGAGGAATTAAAGCACGCCAGAAATCTTTTCCGGACTCACCAGGTAGTTGACCTCAAGTAGAGAGTATGTGTCTGGCGAAGAGCATGTTCGTCTGCTGGGCATAATTCCCTTTCAGTAGCGCCATGGCTTCGTCGTAGTTTGGCGCATCCTGGATAAGAGGAAAGACGTTGGAGCTCAGCCACGAGTAGAGGATCTGGATCTTCTGAGCTTCTGGGATTGGGTCTGGTGCAGACCTGATGTAAGCTTCGAAACAGGCTAGCCAGTGTTGAAAGTTCTTTTTGGCGTCGCTTGATTGCGGATCCAGTTGCAGGCGATCCGGCTTGATGCGGAGGTCCATCGTCTGAAAATCTTAGAGTAATAAATTGATGCATGATCAATTGCACAGAGACGAGAGTTGAATACAACTGAGGCTTTATTACTCTAAAATGTGTGGCCTCCTACAGCAGCTGGCGAAATGGCTGCTGTTTAGGGAGCACACATATTTATACTCCGCCTACTGGGCGGAGCCAGCAGGCAGGGACTACCCCTGTACCTGTAGTACAGGGCCTTACCACACACCTCCTAATATATACAACAGTGGTGATTACCACAATAGCTTGCTCCTAGCCTGCACCATTTCTCCTTTACAGACCTTGATGTGGCCTCATCAGTTTACTGTATCCTGTTAGTTTTGATGAGTCACTTATGGCTCCGTCTCGCTAGGTCTCGGTTCAGTCTCCATCGAAGGACAACCTTTTCTAGCTCCGAGTTTCCTCAACGACAAGGGCAGGGAGTGCAAACCTATGTAACTACAATCGCTGCTGATACTTATTTCTGAAAGGGATATTGCCAATAAGTCGATTTTCCAGCCCTGTGTTTGTTTGTACTGGCCTCAAGTGTTCCTACACCTGATCCCGATTCCTCAGTCTTTTCCCATTGGCTCTTTTGCAGGAAAGTGTCCATGCACGAATTACATATTCGAATATGCAACACAGGAACATGCCTTTCAGCCCAGCCCAACAAGTTGTGCTGGTGTTTACACTCCATGTGGTGTCCTCCTACTCCATCCACTTCTTTTCAACTTTTCAAGTGGAGGCACGGTGACCAGAATTCTCTGGTGGTTGCAATTCAATTTTCCCACCGGCAGCGCAGCACCACCAGCGGGTTTTATAACGGCGTGGGGTGGTTACAATGCAAAATCTCATTGACAATCAGCGGGAAGATAGAATCGCGCCACCAGCAAACGGCATGCAGCCAAGCTAGTGGACCGCAGAATCCCACCTGGTGCTTTTGCGAGCTGCTTAACGAGGGAAGTAGAGAGGATTTTAAACTAAAGAATGGGGGCAAGAGATCAAACTGAGGAATATGTGGTAAATCAGAGTAGAGAAAAGGCAAAAGAGAAAGGTATCATTACAGGAAATGAAAGAAGGGATAGAGAGTAACAGCAAATCAACAAATTAGGCTAGAAGTTATAAAAGGAATAAAAGGATAAAGCTAAAAGCTTTGTATCTGAATGCACATAACATTTGAAACAAAACAGATGAACTGAGAGAAATAAATAAGTACAATTTGATAGCCGTTATGGAGACTTGGCTGTAGGGGGGCATGGATTGGGACCTGAATATTGAAAGGTACAGGATATTTAGGAAGGACAGACAGCAAAGTAAAGATGGAGGGGTGACTCTTATAGTTAATGATGCTATTAATAATAATAATAATCGCTTATTGTCACAAGTAGACTTCAATGAAGTTGCTGTGAAAAGCCCCGAGTCGCCACATTCCAGTGCCTGTTCTGGGAGGCCAGTATGGGAATTGAACCCGCGCTGCTGGCCTTGTTCTGCATTACAAGCCAGCTGTTTAGCCACTGTGCTAAACCAGCATTGGCACAATAGAGAGGGATAACCTAAGTTCAGGAAACCAGGATGTGGAAACAGTTTGGGAAGGGATGAGAAATGATGAAGGCAAGAAGTCACTTGTGGGTCTGGTGTACAAACCATGTAATAGTAGCCATATGGGAGGGTAGAGCATAAAGGAAGAAATAATGGGAGCTTGTCAGGAAGGCACGGCGATAGTCCTCGGAGAATTCAATCTACATATAGACTGAAAAATTCAGATAGGCAAAGACAGCCTAGATAAGGAGTTCATAGAATGTTTCTGGGAATGTTTTTTAGAACAGCATGTTCTGGTGCCAACCAGAGAGCAGGTTATCCTAGATCTGTTATTGTGCAAGGAGTTGGGAGTAATTAATTATCTCATCGTGAAAGCGCCCCTAGCAGCAACCATAACATAATTGAATTTTACAATAATTTTCAGAAAGAGAGAAGTGGGCCTTATGTTTTTAAACTTAAATACGGGCAATTATGAGGGCATGAAAGTTGACCTGGCTAAAGTGAATTGGCAAATTAGGTTAAGGGATAGGTCAATAGAGATGCATTGGGAAACATTTAAGGAGAATTTCAGAACACAGAATAGATACATTCCAACGAGTAAGAAAATGTCGAAAGGACCAACACACCATCTGTGATTAACCAGAAAGGTTAAAGCTAGTATCAAACTTAAAGAAAAGCATATACTTGTGCAAAGAAGGTCAGAAGATTGGACAGGATATAAGGAACAGCAAAGGATGACTGAATGATTAATAAAGGGGGAAAAATTAGAGTATAAGACAAAATTAGCCAGAAATATAAAACTAGATTGTCTGAGGTTTGTAAATATTGAAAAAGGAAAAGAGTTAACAAAGTGAGCATTTGTCCTATAGAACATGAGTCTGGAAAATTGGTAAAACAAAGAGATGGCAGGTGAATTAAGCAGGTATTTTGCATTAATCTTCACTGTAGAGGATACAAGTAACATCCCAGAGGCAGCTACAAACCCAGAAATAGAAGAGCGGGAGGGAAGGGGGTAAATTATGGTCATCAGAGAAGTGGTACTGAGCCAATTGTTGGAGCTGCGGGCTGACAAGCGCTTGGGTCCTGATGGACTTCACCCTCGGGTCTTAAAAGAAGTGGCGAGTGGGATGGTTGATGTATTGGTTTTAATTTTCCAAAGCCCCAGCCGTGACAGGGCTGTATAATTCCGCCCTTACATTTATATCTTCTTTCATGACCACAGAATTCTCCAAAGTGTTTTACAACTAATAAAATACGTTTGAGCATGGTCACTGTTGCAATGCTGGAAATGGAGCAGCCAGTTTGCACACGCCCAGGTTCCCGAGACAGAAGGCTTGGTCATCAATTTTAGCGGGGATGGTCGAGAGATAAATATTGGCCAGGACATGAGGGAGAATTCTTCTGCTGCTCTTTGAAATAGTGTCGAGGGATCTTTACGTCCACCCAAAACAGTAGACAGGTTTCAGGCTAAAGTCGCATCTGACCACAAGATTGATAGGGAAGCACTCCCTCAGTACTGCACTGGTTCACCAGTCTGGATTACATGCTCAAATCTCTCGGGTCAGACTACTAGTCGCAGCCTTCTAAGCCAGAGGCAAGAATAATTCCAACTGACCCACAGCACTGTTTAATGCCTTAATATGTTTTTTTTCTGGGATATAAGTGTTTTCACAAAAACTCCACTTGGGCCCATGGCAATATTTATTTTGTCAACAAGGACACCGAAGAATTACACCTTTAACCCACTTGGATAACATCCCACAGTCTAACTCTGAAATACAGTATTAAAATTCAGGACACAAGGTGACTTGGGAAACATATTAAGGTTTTGTAAGGTGCAAAAAAAGTTCAATAGTTAAAGCCTAAGATCTGCAATTCCTGCTGTAGGCCATCTTAAATGAGGATAATAAATTGCTCTCTCTGTTTTCCCTGAGAATGCATTCCATTACCTATTGATGTAAATGCATTGTTTGACTGTAATGGTGTGGAAATTAAATGTTAGACAAGGACCAGATGTTCCGGTAGATGAGTATAAATAATGACTGTGTTGTAACTATGTCTCACAGGGATAAGATGCAGGATATAAGTTTCTGTACAAAAATTCTATGGGGGTCGTTGGCAGTTGCAAACACTGTGCATCAGCTCTGGGATCCCTCGGGAAACAGATCTGCCATAGTCTACATTAATCGGAGCATTCTGTGCGGTTGAAACGATTTTACTGGCTCCAAATTAGATGTCCCTGGCTTTTTTCTTTTTCTATCATTGTGCATTTGTGATGTCTTGTGTCTTACACTTCATTGATTTTGTTTTCTATTAAAGTAAGGGCACAATACAATCTAGCAATGTGATAGCATTAAAACTATATATACACAAGGACTAAAACTGAAAGATTAGCCGTAAGCCATGATCCTCCCCATTGAACTCTAGTAGAAAGAGACAACTTCCATTTTTTTTTAAACTTCCAATTAAGGGGCAATTTAGTGTGGCCAATCCACCTACCCTGCACATCTTTGGGTTGTGGGTCAGGACACAGGGTGCACATGACTCAGGTGAGAATGAGTGGGTTTTTCCAGGGGGTAGCAGATGAGTTTGAGAGGTGTGGGCGGGGGCCAGCGAATCACGCACACATGTTTTGGGGTTGTGAAAAATTGGGAAGATTCTGGGCGGGAGTTTGTGGTAAACCACTGTGGCACCTGTATTAGGTGATGTACAGTAGAACCTGTACTACAGGTTCGCCGGTAGTCCCTGCCTGCTGGCTCCACCCAGGAGGCGGGGTATAAATATGCGCGTCCTCCAGACAGCAGCCTTTTCGCCAGCTGCTGTTGGAGGCCACACATCTGATAGCATTAAAGCCTCAGTTGGATTCATCTATCGTCTTTGTCCAATTGATCGTGCCTCAGAGTATTTGTGGTCTTAGCCTGGATAGTGGAGGAGGAGGTGGGCCCGGACCCTTTGGTGGCGCTATTTGTGATTCAGAGAAGCCGGAGCTCATGGAGAGGAGGAAGGCGGATGCCGTGGCCTTCGCCTCTCTGATTGCACGGCAGCAAATTTTACTGGAGTGGCGGTCGGCACCGCCACCGGGGGTAGTGGCTTGTTTGGGTGACCTGTACAACTTCCTGCGGTTGGATGAGATAAAGTATAAGTTAAGGGGCTCTGCAGGGGGGTTTGATAAAAAGGTGGGGGATGTTTATGACCATGTTTGATCGTCATGGGGGGGGTGGGTGAAAACATCTGTACTGACTGTATAGTTGATTGCTGGGAAGTACGTTTCTTGGGGTGTTTATTTGCTATAACCGGTTTTGATACATGTTTGTAATAAGATACAGTTAAAAAAAATCTTTGGTTTTTGGGGATGAGACCCACGCAGCCATGCAGAGAATGTGCAAACTCCACACGGACAGTGACCCAGGGCCGGGATCCTCGGCGTCGTGAGGCAGCAGTGCTGCCACTGCACCACCGTACCGCGTTCCATTTTAACCACGTGAAATGTAAGCCCAATTTTTTCACCCTATCCCCGTAACCCAATAGCCTCTCCTAACATTTTTTGGTCATTAAGGGCAATTTATCATGGCTAATCCACCTAACCTGCACATCTTTGGACTGTGGAAGGAAACCGGAGCACCCGGAGGAAACCCATGCAGACACGGGGAGAACCTGCAGACTCCGCGCAGACAGTGACCCAGCAGGGAATCGAACCTGGGACCCTGGCGTAGTGCTAATCACTTGTGCTACGGCGCTGCCCTATGAAACAAGAAGTACTGTATTCGTCTCTACCGATCTACTGAAGTAAACAAACACAGGAATAGTTACCTCAGCTGAGGCAACAAGGCTAGAACAAAGAAGAAACAAAGAACAAAGAAATGTACAGCAGAGGAACAGGCCCTTCGGCCCTCCAAGCCCGTGCCGACCATGCTGCCCGACTAAACTACAATCTTCTACACTTTCTGGGTCCGTACCCCTCTATTCCCATCCTATTCATGTATTTGTCAAGATGCCCCTTAAATGTCACTATCGTCCCTGCTTCCACCACCTCCTCCAGTAGCGAGTTCCAGACACCCACTACCCTCTGTGTAAAAAACTTATTCGTACATCTACTCTAAACCTTGCCCCTCTCACCTTAAACCTAAGCCCCCTAGTAATTGACCCCTCTACCCTGGGAAAAAGCCTCTGACTATCCACTCTGTCTATGCCCCTCATAATTTTGTAGACCTCTATCAGGTCGCCCCTCAACCTCCTTTGTTCCAGTGAGAACAAACCGAGTTTATTCAACCGCTCCTCATAGCTAATGCCCTCCATACCAGGCAACATTCTGGCAAATCTCTTCTGCACCCTCTCTAAAGCCTCCACATCCTTCTGGTAGTGTGGCGACCAGAATTGAACACGATACTCCAAGTGTGGCCTAACTCAGGTTCTATACAGCTGCAACATGACTTGCCAATTCTTATACTCAATGCCCCGGCCAATGAAGGCAAGCATGCCATATGCCTTCTTGACTACCTTCTCCACCTGTGTTGCCCCTTTCAGTGACCTGTGGACCTGTACTCCCAGATCTCTCTGACTTTCAATACTCTTGAGGGTTCTACCATTCACTGTATATTCCCTACCTGCATTAGACCTTCCAAAATGCATTACCTCACATTTGTCCGCATTAAACTCCATCTGCCTTCTCTCCGCCCAAGTCTCCAAACAATCTAAATCCTGCTGTATCCTCTGACAGTCCTCATCGCAATTCCGCAATTCCACCAACCTTTGTGTCATCTGCAAATTTATTAATCAGACCAGTTACATTTTCCTCCAAATCATTTATATATACTACAAACAGCAAAGGTCCCAGCACTGATCCCTGTGGAACACCACTGGTCACAGCCCTCCAATTAGAAAAGCATCCTTCCATTGCTACTCTCTGCCTTCTATGACCTAGCCAGTTCTGTATCCACCTTGCCAGCTCACCCCTGATCCCGTGTGACTTCACCTTTTGTACTAGTCTACCATGAGGGACCTTGTCAAAGGCCTTACTGAAGTCCATATAGACAACATCCACTGTCCTACCTACATCAATCATCTTTGTGCCTCCTCGAAAAACTCTATCAAGTTAGTGAGACACAACCTCCCCTTCACAAAACCATGCTGCCTCTCACTAATACGTCCATTTGCTTCCAAATGGGAGTAGATCCTGTCTCGAAGAATTCTCTCCAGTAATTTCCCTACCACTGAAGTAAGGCTCACCGGCCTGCAGTTCCCTGGATTATCCTTGCTACCCTTCTTAAACAGAGGAACAACATTGGCTATTCTCCAGTCCTCCGGGACATCACCTGAAGACAGTGAGGATCCAAAGATTTCTGTCAAGGCCTCAGCAATTTCCTCTCCAGCCTCCTTCAGTATTCTGGGGTAGATCCCATCAGGCCCTGGGGACTTATCGACCTTAATATTTTTTAAGACGCCCAACACCTCGTCTTTTTGGATCTCAATGTGACCCAGGCTATCTACACACCCTTCTCCAGACTCAACATCTACCAAATTCTTCTCTTTGGTGAATACTGATGCAAAGTATTCATTTAGTACCTCGCCCATTTCCTCTGGCTCCACACATAGATTCCCTTGCCTATCCTTCAGTGGGCCAACCCTTTCCCTGGTTACCCTCTTGCTTTTTATGTACGTGTAAAAAGCCTTGGGATTTTCCTTAACCCTATTTGCCAATGACTTCCTACTTTCCTTATATTCCAAACAGGCTTCGTCTGTTCCCAGCCTTTTAGCCCTGACAAATGCCTCCTTTTTCTTTTTGACGAGGCCTACAATATCTCTCGTTATCCAAGGTTCCCGAAAATTGCCGTATTTATCCTTCTTCCTCACAGGAACATGCCGGTCCTGAATTCCTTTCAACTGGCACTTAAAAGCCTCCCACATGTCAGATGTTGATTTGCCCTCAAACATTCGCCCCCAATCTAGGTTCTTCAGTTCCCGCCTAATTGTGTTATAATTAGCCTTCCCCCAATTTAGCACATTCATCCTAGGACCACTCTTATCCTTGTACACCAGCACTTTAAAACTTACTGAATTGTGGTCACTGTTCCAGAAATGCTCCCCTACTGAAACTTCTACCACCTGGCCGGGCTCATTCCCCAATACCAGGTCCAGTACCACCCCTTCCCTAGTTGGACTGTCTACATATTGTTTTAAGAAGCCCTCCTGGATGCTCCTGACAAACTCTGCCCCGTCTAAGCCCCTGGCACTAAGTGAGTCCCAGTCAGTATTGGGGAAGTTGAAGTCTCCCATCACCACAACCCTGTTGTTTTTGCTCTTTTCCAAAATCTGTCTACCTATCTGCTCCTCTATCTCCCGCTGGCTGTTGGGAGGCCTGGAGTAAACCCCCAACATTGTGACTGCACCCTTCTTATTCCTGATCTCTACCCATATAGCCTCACTGCCCTCTGAGGTGTCCTCCCGTAGTACAGCTGTGAAATTCTCCCTAACCAGTAGCGCAACTCCGCCTCCACTTTTACATCCCCCTCTTTCCCGCCTGAAACATCTAAATCCTGGAACATTTAGCTGCCAATCCTGCCCTTCCCTCAACCAGGTCTCTGTAATGGCAACAACATCATAGTTCCAAGTACTAATCCAAGATCTAAGTTCATCTGCCTTACCCATAATACTTCTTGCATTAAAATATATGCACTTCAGGCCACCAGACCCGCTGTGTTCAGCAACTTCTCCCTGTCTGCTCTGCCTCAGAGCCCCACTGTCCCTATTCCCTAGTTCTCCCTCAATGCTCTCACCTTCTGACCTATTGCTCCTGTGCCAATCCCCCTGCCATACTAGTTTAAACCTTCCCATGTGACACTAGCAAACCTCGCGGCCAGGATATTTATGCCTCTCCAGTTTAGATACAACCCGTCCTTCTTATATAGGTCACACCTGCCCCGGAAGAGCTCCCAGTGGTCCAGATAACGGAAACCCTCCCTCCTACACCAGCTGTTTAGCCACTTGTTTAGCTGCTCTATCTTCCTATTTTTAGCCTCACTGGCATGTGGCACAGGGAGTAATCCCGAGATTACAACCCTAGAGGTCCTGTCTTTTAATTTTCTGCCTAGCTCCCTGAACTCCTGCTGCAGGACCTCATGCCCCTTCCTGCCTATGTCGTTAGTACAAATATGTACAACGATCTCTGCCTGTTTGACCTCCCCCTTCAGGATGCCCTCTACCCGTTCGGAGACATCCTGGACCCTGGCACCAGGGAGGCAACATACCATCCTGGAGTCTCTTTCACGTCCACAGAAGCGCCTATCTGTGCCCCTGATTATAGAGTCCCCTATTACTATTGCTCTTCTGCGCTTTGACCCTCCCTTCTGAACATCAGAGCCAGCCGTGGTGCCACTGCTCCGGCTGCTGCTGTTTTCCCCTGCTAGGCTATCCCCCCCGACAGTATCCAAAGGGGTATACCTGTTCGAGAGTGGGACAACCACAGGGGATTCCTGCACTGACTGCCTTCCCTTTCTGGTGGTCACCCATTTCTCTGCCTTCACCTTGGGAGTGACCGCATTTATAAAACTGCGATCTATGACGCTTTCCGCCACCTGCATGCTCCTAAGTGCATCCAATTGCTGCTCCAACCGAACCATGCGGTCTGTGAGGAGCTCCAGTTGGGTGCACTTTCTGCAAATGAAGCCATCCGGGATGCTGGAAGCCTCCCGGACCTGCCACATCTCACAGTCAGAGCACTGCACCCCTCTAACTGACAGTGCGTCAATTAATTAGTAAACTAAAATTATAAGTTTTTTTTAAAGTTACTGTTAACTATCTGTTTCCTAGCACTAGATTTCTACTATAAATGTGAAAGCTAAGTATAGTACTCTCTGATCTCTGGCTTAGATACCCCTCTAAATTATAATTAAGTAATTATGTTTAATTAGTTACCAATGCTTAATTTTTGTAATTTAGTGTAGATTCCCAACCAGCCACTCAGGTCACAGCTTTTCTGTGATGTCACTTCAGTCCCCCCCCCCCCCCCCCCCCCCCACACACACACACACTATTTGAAAAGGTAATAAAAGTAAAAATGAGTAAAAAATCACTTACTTTTCAATGTCCCGGCTCTCTCTCCTCCCGCGCTGTTTTCACTGTCCCGGCTCTCTCTCCTCTCGTGCTGTTTTCAACGTCCCGGCTCTCTCTCCTCTCGCGCTGTTTTCAATGTCCCGGCTCTCTCTCCTCCCGCGCTGTTTTCAATGTCCTAATATGCTACAAGCAACTTAACCCTTCTCATGACCACCTGGCAATACTGGGTTAAAAAGGAGTAATAGTTCATTCTTAGCACTCCCAATACAAAGCTTCAAGAGATTAATCTTGTCTCTGCTCTTAAAGGTGTGGCAAGACTGGCAGGACCGTATTACGTATCTCTGGTTGTCATAGAATCATAGAATTTACAGTGCAAAAGGAGGCCAGTCAGTCCATCAAGTCTGCACCGGCCCTTGGAAAGAGCACCTTACCCAAGCTCACACCTCCCCCTATCCCCGTAACCCAGTAACCCCACCCTTCGAAGGTGGTGACTGACCATCTCTTTGAAACACTACAATCCTTGTGGTGCTAGTGATCCTACAATGGTTTCGGGTAGGGAGTTACAGGAAATTGCCCCAGCAACAATGAAGGGACACGTCCCAAATCAATGGTGCGACGGTTTTCCAGTGACATTATCATTCTCAACCTTCTGGTGGTGTTGAATGATGAATTTGTATTTGTATTCCCAAAAGTTGTCGATTCATAATTTTCATCAATGGAGGATTATTCAGGGTGAGGAGTTGGCAAATCCCTGAATTTCAGGGATATATTTCCAGTCGGCAAAGTTACAAATGAAATTCCCCCACCCCAATAGGCAGTTTTGATACTTATATCTCAAGTGGTCAATCAATTGTAAAAACAAACAAAGCTCTATTCACTGGTCACATAACAGATAGCAAATTAATTTAATAGCCTCTTAAAACTGTCAGTCAAACTGTGAACTCAGTGCTCTGCAGGCATATGTAATTTGTAATCTTTTGAAGCACAGCCAAGCATTCATAATCAGCACAGCTCTAATTCCAACTGCAGGAACTGGTGGCTGATGTTTTTTTCAAAGCTACACTAGATAGCCTGTCAATAAATGCACTTCAGCAGAAGCTGTCTGCTTGTTTTGTACTCTGACAGCTGCTGCCTGCATTTTATTTTCAATTGCAAAGGGCTTAGGATTTAAATCAGTTCCAATCATGACACTTAAACAGATCTTATCCACCATTCAGGACCATTTATGCCTCCTCCTTAAGATCATGGTTCCCACACTGTGGATTAAGACTCTTGGAACAGCACAAATGGGGTGTGTTGGAACTCAGCACTAATTTCAAATGACCATGCTAAGTTCAGATTTCCTGCTTGTGTGGTTCATCTCCGTTCCCCTTCTCGCTGCTAGCAAAAATGGGATCTGTCAGAAATGGGTTGGGACTTCCACAACTGCGTCTCACCGGCCATTTTTAAAGGCCTTCGGAGTCAGTTTGATTCCATGAAAATCTGGTTATTTATGGTGTATATTTCTGGTTGCTAAGGCCAAAGAGGTGCAGGTACAGGAAGTCCACAAGCACTCAGAGCTATTGATGCTGATCTTTCCCACTTTACTGCTGAGTTTTGCAACAGGCCTTTTTGGACCAATTTGCAATAGTGTCAACTAAAACAGTCATATCTTCATATCATCATTTAAATACCATAGTGCTTTGAAACAAAACCTCAAATGACCTTCTAGGATACATTTTAAAGCTCACCGTTCCTTCACAAAAAGGTGAGAGAGAAGACACAAGGAATGACAGAACTCTTGAAGAGTCCAAGAAGGCCTTGCGGCTATTTTTGTTTTATTTCCTTGTTACATACAATTGGGAAGTTTTTTAAAAGCTATCCTCTAAGCAAACTTGAATATCCGGAACATTGGTGCATGCAGCGTCTGAGGACCCAGAAATCCAGGTGTGGCCTACAACTGGAGCACAGGTGTGAGCAGTGTCGGAGTATGTGGAGTCGCAGCCAGGCCCAGCTGCCTAGAGTACAGGTGCACAGGCCAAGAACCAGGGATCCTGGTGCGGACAAGGGTTGCTTGCATTATTTCTGTTATTTTCTTTCCACAGTTTTTAAAAATTAGCTGCAATTCCAGGGCTGTGGGATGTACAAAAAACATGTTAGGCCGGAACCTGTGACTTGTGTGTACCCAGATAGTCTATTGTGACACTGCAAATATGGTCAGGAGGATAGTTATGAAAAGTTAAATCTAGAAAAAGGCAGGTAGTAAGAAACGTGTTTGTTTTTTAACATCTGTTTACAGGTGTTGTTCTCAGGGCCTCTCCCAGTAGAATAGAATGCCGGTGCTCAGAAAGATGTTGTTTAGCAACAAAACATCACTCTCAGCATTCATGCTCCAATCCATTGGGGGAGAAACGAGAACAATATTGTGCAAATACATTATAACTCACAGCAGGATTGGAAATCCTGGGATAATTCATGCAGAAATTAAATGAAGAACTGGCAATAGTCAGCATTCTGAATGAGGCCTGGATGTTGCAAGGTATATATATTTTTTCTCTTTTTAAAAAATATTTATGGCATGCAGCTCAAATTTTTGTTTTGTAAAATTTGAGACACTTATAATTCTGGAGAGGACAATCTCTATTGGTAACACTTCTCAGACTCATTTCATAACAAAAATTCAAAGTATTAATTGACCTTTAAAATAAACAAAAGATGGGCAAGCAAATAACCATAGCTTTCTGGAACTTACCTTCATTTCAGCAGCACATTTTGATATATTTTTTCGGAAAATAACTCAAAGCTGGAGAACACAAATGCTGAGTGCCTTTATAACAGTTATTTAAAAACATCGAACGGCCCAGATTTTCAAATAATTTCAGTTTAATAGGCAGCATTTTGTGGTCCCCTGCTGGGGTAAGCGTAACTTAAACTGCTATCAATCGTTACCACCTCGACACAGGATGTGATGTCGTAGTCCCATTACTCAAACACAGTCTACCGCGCAGCTTTTAGAAATCAGACGTGTGTCTGCCACTCTTCCAGTTAACACGATCTGTATATCTTCAAATAAAGAACACACATTACTGCTTTACCAATCAATGTCAAATGATTTTTTTGCTTGTGTCGAAAAGAAGAATGTAACAATGTCATCGGGGTCGCAACCTGACGTTATCTCACCAGGCTCCGATAATACGGAAGGTGCGTGGGCGCCAAAATCATAAGCCTAGCCTCAAATTTTTGAAAAACTGATTAAAAAGCAACTCAGTTTTTTAACTAGGCAATCTACTCTGATTTTATATTGCTCACTCCATTTTTCACCAGGCACACGGGAAGAATATTGGGAGTGAGTCATGCCAGGTTTAAAGACTGAGGAAGCCGGCAAGAGGAAACAAAGATTTATTTTAACTATTTACTGTAATCTGCCCAAGGTAGTAACTGTCCACAATCTCAGTCCCCGTTGGGACAAGCAACTGCTCGGGTCCCCTTTTGGCCGGCTTTTAGGTTCAGTTCTAACGAGCCCCAGCTGGTGGCCCCCTATGTGGGAAGCTCGTTCTCCACGAGCCCCATGAGGAGATCGATAATAGTTTTCCCTTTGGGCCTCCAGGGGTTATTGCACCCTGCCCCTCCCCCCCCCCCCCCCCCTCCCCCCCAAGTCCGAAGGTTCCACCTCTGCTGTCATCAGCGGGGGCCTTCTGCGCCACTTTGCCTGAGGCTGAGCTTCTGTTTGTAGCAGTTCTGGGTCGGCCGATGTATACCATTTTGTCGACCACCTTTTTCTGGCCGGCCTCCAGAGGGCTATCGCAGGTACCTCAGTCCCGGACACAAAACCGTCCATCCACATGGAAGATTCTGTGTCCATGTCCAAGCCAGGGTCATCTTTTTCCTGTTGATCTGGGTGATAGGTCATTGCTGGTTGGGTCCCCTGGCTGAGGGGTGGTTCTCGACATGTAGGCGGCATCAAATTCGTCGATTGGGCATTGGGTAACAATGGTGGTTCTTGAGGTGGTTTGCATGTTTCCATTGGACTCTTCTTTGATTCTTAACTTTATAGGAGACCGGCCTCGTTCTCTCGTGTATGACTCCTGCAAGCCAGAGTGCTCCGTCTTCAAGATTGCGGGCAGAGGCTGTGTCCCCTCACTGAAACTGCCACCCTGGCATCCTGCGGACATGGTGCCACTTCTGCACTTCCTACTGCACCTACACTTTCCCGCCTAGGTTTGGGAAAGTCAGACTCAACCGTGTCCTGGGCCTGTGGCACATCAGCAGTTCTACACCCGTCTACACCCGTCATCACAGGCAGGGATGTTCGGTAGCTAAAAAGAAACTGTGCCAGTCACGTGTCTATGAAGCCTGTGGTCCACTCAACCCTGATACTTTAGGGCGAGGCCTGTTCCCTACGCATTGCTCACCAAAGTTGACAGGGAACTGCAGGATCTGAAGGATCTGGGAATCATATGGCCAGTACAGATTGCAGAGCAGGCTGCACCTGCGGGGCCGGTAATGAAGCCGGACTAGTCTGTCCGACTCTGCCTCACCCTAAAGTATCTGGGTTGAGCCTCAGGGTCCACATAGATACAGGCCATTGCCCCTTTCGTTCTGCCCAGATCCTCCTGGAACACTTCAGGGCATTTGTCCGGGGCATCATATAAATTTCTGGTGCCCATCTGGAAAATCTGCTGCCAGTTAAAATGGAGAACCTGCAACCAGTCACGTCCCAGCAGATTGGGACCCGGTCTCTGTAGCACAACCAAGGGAAACTGGATCGATTGCTTTCCGTGTGTCACTGGCATCATGGTAGTCGTCACCATGATGCTCAGCAGTTCACCAGTATAGGTTGCCAACCTCGCCTTGGTGTCTCGCAATGTCAGCGGTAAGATCCCTGAACAGTCAGTGAAAAGTCTGTTCGTCCAGAATGGATATGGCAGCTCCAGTGTCTATTTCCATTATTAAAGGATGTCCATTCACCTGCAATGTGACCCTGATCGATGCCACCTTCGGGCAGTGACGCAGTTCAACTGCATCATACAGTTCTCTTCATCTGAGGGATCAAGTGCAAGGCCCTGGCTCATGGCGATCTAGGCAGATGTTGTGGGTGGCCTTCTCTTCAACTGATCTGGTGGCTCTCACCACACGTGCGCTTCAACCACACATCTGGCAATGTGACCGACTTTCCCCTTTGTCCTCGGGGAGGAATCCCGCTGGTCTGTAGTGGCTCCCGAGTAATGGGCCCGAGTGCGGAATTGCGCCTTGAGTTGCCTCTTGGACATGATCTGGCCTGTCCGGCATTGCCCCATGATGCAGCAGGAGTCTGAAACAGAGGGCATGCCAAACTATGGATGACATAGTCCATGGACCCCTGCAGCTCCTGCACTCTTTTCTCTGCATTTGGACAGGATAGTGACAGCTCAATGGCCCATTTCAAGTCTAATGTGGGCCCTGACAACAGCTTCCTTGTGTGGTCGTGTTGCTTATTCCACAAACCAGCCAATCCCTAAACATTTCTGAAAGGGAGCACCCGAAGCCACAATGTTCTGCCAGTCACCTAAGGCGGATCAAAAAGTCAGTAACCAATTCATACAGAGACCGCACAGTCATGTTGAACTGAAGGGCAGCACGGTAGCACAGTGGTTAGCACTGTCGCTTCACAGCTCCAGGGTCCCAGTTTCGATTCCCGGCTTGGGACACTGTCTGTGCGGAGTCTGCACGTTCTCCCTGTGTCTGCGTGGGTTTCCTCCGGGTGCTCCGGTTTCCTCCCACAGTCCAAAGATGTGCAGGTTAGGTGGATTGGCCATTATAAATTGCCCTTAGTGTCCAAAAGAAAGGTTAGGTGGGGTGACGGGGTTACTGCGTGGAGGCATGGGCTTAAGTGGGGTGGTCTTTCCAAGGGCCGATGTGGACTCGATGGGCTGAATGGCCTCCTTCTGCACTGTAAATTCTATGATTCTATGATACCGTTGCATTACAACGGAAGTTTTAGGATCATGGTATTCAGCCACTGAGTGCAACCAACTCATCGAAAGAATTGGAATCTGGCGCAGCTGGGTAAGTGAGACTCTTTATAATTCCAAAAGGCGGGGCCCCCGCAGGCAGTCAGGAGGATCACTTTCTAATTGCCTTCCCCCAAGATAATGTTCGCCTGAAAGAAATACCTCACACATTCTACGTATTGGCCCCAATCTTCCAGGCCCAGGTCAAAGGTTTCTAGCTTACTAAACAGCGGTATATTCAAACTTTATGTCCTCACGTTTCTGTACGGTAATCTTCTTGACATTTCCACAAGCGAGTCCGGAGTCTTCTTTGTCCTCATCGCCAGTTTAATGACGAAGGAAACTGGCAGTAGGAAACAAAGCTTCATTTTAACTATTTACAATAATCTGCACATGGCAGTAACTATCCACAATCACAGACCCCGTTGGGACAGCCAATTGCCCCTCTTGGGCCGACTTATATGTTCAGTTCTAACAGGCCCCAGCTGGTTGGCCTCCCCCCCCCTACCAGGGAAGTTCATACTCCACGGGCCCCATGGAGACATCGATAATGGTTCCGCAGTGGGGGTAGTGTCATGCATCTACTCTGAAAAGATAAGATTTTTTATTTGTACGCCCAATATTGTTGGCAGCGGGCACCACTTCGCAATGATCTTTACAAACTGACAGACACCCTTCCCCGCAGAAGTCACCAGTGTTATGCAGGGTGGCAAGTTTTGCTCCATGCCACCTTCTGTACTTAACCCAGACACAAGGCAATTGTACAATTCCTTCTTCTCCCAGGTACATAGGGTATATACTGGGATAAACTTCTTTGTAGTGAAGAAAGCGGTGCTTCCAGGGGTGGCAGGAGTGGAGTACTCCGCAATGGTAATCTCCGACCGCACTCCACACTGCACATTACGTGGACATGAGGTTGGAGACTTGCCGGGCAAACACCTCCCACGAAGGCAGGACACAACCCTCTTGGCAGATAAGGAATTCTGCGAACGAATATCAAAGACATAGACGGGCACATTACCAACAACCAGAATGGGGAGGTCTAACCCTCCACGTTCCAAGAGGTG
This sequence comes from Scyliorhinus torazame, assembly GCF_047496885.1. Lineage (NCBI taxonomy): Eukaryota > Metazoa > Chordata > Chondrichthyes > Carcharhiniformes > Scyliorhinidae > Scyliorhinus > Scyliorhinus torazame. The sequence continues at coordinate 269,939,658 of NC_092712.1, read as the reverse complement.
CAGAAGGCAGCAATAAGATGGGAAATTATTGCCTACAAGGCGCGCAAAGATAGGAAGCAGAAGGTGGTTAGGCAAGAGTTAGTCGACTCCATACTGGAGGTGCACGGGCAGTGCTCCGCGGCCCCGCGGCACCAACTACTGGTGGAGAGGAGGAAGCTACAAATGGACTTTGACCGGCTCTCCACGGGAAAGCGGTACACCAAGTCCGCCAGGCACGGGGGACTTTGCACGGACACGGAGACAAAGCCAACCGTCTGCTGGTTTATCAGCTGAGAAAGCAGGCAGCCACGAGGGAAATAGTCCCAGTTAGGGACAGCAGCTGCAGGCTAGCTGCCATGCCGGAAAGGGTTAAGGAGACCTTCGCGACCTTCTACCAAGGGCTATACGCCTCCGAGCCCCCCGAGATGGACTCAGTGATGAAGCGATTCCTCAGCGGACTGGACATGTGTGGTAAACCACTGTGTTCTGATATTAGGGGTTGTACGGTAGAACCTGCACTACAGGTTCACCTGTGGCCCCTGCATGCTAGCTCCGCCCAGGAGGCGGGTTATAAATATGCGTGCCCTCCAGCTCGCAGCCATTTCGCCAGCTGCTGTGGGAGGCCACACATCTGATACTAATAAAGCCTCAGTTTGGATTCAACTTCGTCACCAGTCAAATTGATCATGCCTCAACATGCTGGTTGTGGAGGAAGTGAAGAAACAGAGCCTGGAATCACCATTAGAACTGGGAGATGTCATGGAGATAAACAAGACCATGCGGGGGGGGCGGAGCCAGATGGATTCCCGGCGGACTTCTACAAAAAACCTCACCAGCACTGGCCCTGCAGCTGCGGGAGATGTTCGCAGACTACCTAGTTAGGGACCCTCCCACTACTGACACTAGCACAAGGCTCAATATCACTGATACTCAAAAAGGACAAAGATCCAATGGAATACGGGTCCTACAGATGCTGAATGCAGACGCAAAGATCCTGACAAAAGCCCTGGAATAGCGGCTGGAAAGCTACCAGAGGTAGTCGTGAAGGACCAGACGGGCTTTGTGAAGGCTAACATTGAACATCAGGCGCCTGCTGAATGTGATAATGACCCCATCCACGAAGAGAACACCAGAAGTGATCATCTCCCTGGGCAGAAAAGGCCTTTGACAGAGTCGAGTGGAAATATTTTACAGAGGTACTGGAACGGTTTGGGTTCGGGCCAGAGTTCACCACCTGGGTGAAACTGCAGTACAGTGCTCCCACGGTGAGAATACGGACAATCACCACCAGCTCTGAATGCGTCCAGCTGCACAGAGGCATGAGACAGGGAGGTCCGCTGTCCCCTCTGCTGTTTGCTCCTCAGAATGGCAAAAGAGTGGAGAGATAGCCAAAGGGGGACAGATAGCATAGAGTTTCACTCTATACAGATGATCTGCTCCTCTGCATCTCAAACCTCCGGCCAGCATGGAAGGGATAATGAAATTCTGAAAGGAGTTTGGAGTCTTCTCGGGTTACAAACTTAACCTGAGCAGAAGTGAGATCTTCCCTGTGAACCCGCAGTGGGGAAGGACAGCCATTCAAACAAGCCCAGACCAAATTCCGTTACCTGGGGATCCAAATAGCCCACGACTGGACACGGATTCACAATGGAACCTGACGAGCCTGGTGGAGGAAGTCAAAAGGGACCTGCAGAGGTCGGACTCACTCCCACTCTCCCTGGCAGGGAGAGTGCAGACAATCAAAATGAACATACTGCCCAAGTTCTTCTTTCTGTTGAGATCCCTCCCGATCTACATCCCCAAGGCCTTCTTCAACACGGTAGACAATCTGATCATGCTGTTTGTGTATTGGGGGGAGGTGGGGGGAGATCCAAAAGAAGGTCCTCCAAAGCAAAAGAAACATAGGAGGCCTGGCCCTCCCAAACCTACAATTCTCCCACTGGGCGACCACAACAGAAAGGGTGAGGGGGTGGGTGAAGGAATCAGAAGCAGAATGGGTGAAGGTGGAGGAGAGTTCCTGCATCGGGACGTCCCCCGAGCCCTGGTCACAACCGAAGTTCCCCCCCTAACCCCTGACCAAGCACTCGAGAAGCCCAGTCGTACTAGCCACTCTCCGGATGTGTTACCAGATGAGGCAACACTTTGGCCGAACTAAGGCCCCCATCTGCAACAACCATATGTTTACTCCTGCGACAATGGATGTCAGCTTCAAAAGGTGGAGAGAGGACGAGGGGACGCTGACAGTTAGGGACACGTACATGGCCGACAGAGTAACGACCCTGGGGGAACTCACAGAGAGGGTCCAAAATGCCAAAAGGAAATGAGCTAAGAGACATACAGGTCAAAAATCTTCTCCATAAGGAAACATTGAGGTACCCCCAGATACCAGGACATTCTTTAGTTGAAGAACTGCTGGACGCGGGCGACCTATGGAAGGGAAACTGTGGGGTCCTCTACAGGCAACTATTGGAGGACGTGCACTCCCCCTGGACAAGAAAAGGGAAAAAGGGAAGGTGAACCAAGCATAGAAATAGGTGGAGGACTCTGGCTCGATGCACTGCACCGAGCGAACTCCACCGCCCCAAGCGCAGGGCTCAGCCTAATGCAGCTAAAGGTGGTGCATAGAGCGCACCTAACCAGAACCCCAATGAGTAGGTTCTTTCAGAGGCGGAGGACAAATGTGAACAGTGCCAGGAAGGTCCGGCCAACCACACCCACATGTTCTGGGCTGTCCCAGACTTGCTAGGTACTGACCAGCCTTCTTTGAGGCCATGTCCAGGGTTGTGGGAGTAAGAGTGGAACCATGCCCATAAGTGGCAGTCTTCGGGGTCTCAGACCAGCCGGAACTCTTCACGAGGAGGAGGGCCAACATCCTTGCCTTTGCCTTCCTGATCGCCAGCCGGAGAATCCCGCTCGGCTGACGGTCAGCAGCACCACCCAAAGCTGCAGACTGGCTGTCCGACCTGGCGGAATTTCTCTGAACGGTGAAAATAAAATTTGCCATCCGAGGGTCAGAAGAGGGCTTCCCCAGGATATGGAAAAGTTCACCAACTTGTTCCAGGATCTGTTCGCAGCCAGCAACAAATAGAGTAAAGTGGGGAGAGTGGGGGGAGTGGGGAGACACAAGTGAATCACAGGATAGAGATGAAAAAGAAAGAGGGGGAATGGGGGGAGGACACTGTGGTAAACCACTGAACATACATTACATGTATTACGGTACACTGCCAGTGTACTCCAGTCATTACAGTAAATCCCGGCCTGCTGGCTCCACCCACCAGGCTCTGTATAAAAGTGTATGCTCTCCTGCACTGCCCCCATTCTTGGGTCCAGCTGCTGGAGGCTTCACATCTAGCACAATAAACCCATAATAGTTCACTCTTCGTCTCGTGGTCATTGTTGGTTCATCAGCCACACAAGGAAATCGAGAGGGACAAGGGACTAAAACTGTAAACAGACATCTGTAAATACGCGCCCAGGCCAAACTGGGAACTGCAACAAAGATAAGCCCATCAACGGGGAGACATGGCCACAGCAGGAAGGAAAGCAATTGTACGTAAATATGCGTACCGATATATGCCTGTCTTTTTACCTCCTTTTATTTCTTGCTCGATTTTGTTATGTTGTTTCGATTTTTTTCTCTGGTTGGCACGGTTATGTAAAGTGCAACATATAACATATGAGTTGTGAAATATAAAATGTGAAAACCCAATAAAAACATTTTTTTAAAGTAAGGGGCATTTGAACTGTATCGGGTTGCTGAATTGGAATTAATAGCAGCTCGAGATAATAAGTTCAAGTTTTTCATTTTATTTATGAACTGTTTAATTGACAATTGTAAAGCTTTTTCTTTGATGTGAATGCGGTTAATTCTGTGTTTGAATGAATGTTTGTTTTAACATGAATTTAAAAATTGCTTGGGAGTCTCGTCCTTTATCCTAACAAATGTTGGGGTCTGGTCCAGTATTCTAACACCTTCAATGCAATATAGGTTCCATCGACAGGCCTGAATACTTCTGGGAAACTAGCAATCCTGTGAAATGCAATGGAACTCTCCTTCACCTTCACAGGGGATGTGTCAAAAATAATAAGCTCCAAAGCCCTACAATAAATTGCATTAGCGGTGAATGCAGGAACTCGCAGCATTCAGTAAAATTTTACATATGTTACTAATGCCAAGTTGGAATGACCCATATGCAAAAAGATTCAGTGTGGTGGTGAGTTACATCTCCACTGTTAAGGCAGTGCGGCAGTTAGAGTGTGGCTTTCGGCCTTCCTTTGACATTTCACAATGGCGTTCCACTGCTTCCTTGCTGAAGCGCAGTCTCCTGGCACAGATCTCCTCTGACATAATTTCACATGATGTCCTTTGCCTCTACACTCTCAGGGGTGGGTAGTTGAATCGCTTCCTCGTTTCCTCACCAAGCGACATGTAGTCTGACTCTTCTCTCATGATCCCAATATCGAAGCTGGTGCTGGGCAGATGTACTTTTGAAGGACCGACAGAGTCATAGAAGAACACCTACAGGGCAGAAGGAGTGCATTCGGCCTGTCGAGTCTGCACCGATCCGTTGAAAGAGCACCCTACCTAGGCCCATGCTCCCACCCTATCCTCGTAACGCCATAACCTCACTTAACCTTTTGGACATTACGGGGCAATTTTAGAGTGGCCAATCCACCAAACCTGCATATCTTTGGACTGTGGGAGGAAACCGGAGCACCCGGAGGAAACTCACACAGACACAGGGAGAATGTGCAAACTCAGTCACCCAAAGTTGGAATCAAACCCTAGGTCCCTGGCACTGTGAGGCAGCAGTGCTAACCACTGTGCCACCATGGCATTCATAACCCTTTAATATGTGTTTTATCCTCTTTCTGTCTACATATCTCCACCTTTGGGTTATATTCTTAGTTCTTTCATCTCAGGAGATAGGAGATGGAAATGGAAATTGCTTATTGTCACAAGTAGGCTTCAAATGAAGTGACTGTGAAAAGCCCCTAGTCGCCACATTCCGGCGCCTGTTCGGGGAGGCTGGTACGGGCTTGATTGTTTCACTATCCAATTCTAATAATGTGTGGCAGGGTGGGTCACCATCCTTTCTCTAAACCGGCCTTCAACAGGAATGGCTCATTGAATGCATTTGGGATCATTCTCCTGTTGCTCAAATAAAATGTAAATGGTCTAAACTGGCAAATAATGGATGTACTAAATCTAACAGAAGCCTCTATTAGGTACAGCAGTTAGAAGGATGGGTACCTGACATGCTGAAGAAAATATAATTCAAAGACTAAGGCATACCTTACAAGAGGAGGTATTTTATCTTTTTTATTCACTATTCTTCAGACACTGCAAAGAATTCCTAGCCTGGGCGCTCAAGGAGGTTATGATCATTCAGATCTGCAGTCTGCACCTTATCTTCCAAGCTGCAAATCTGAACAATGGTGTTCAGTAAATGTGTAAAGGATGGCTCCAAGTAATTGCTCTGGGCTCCAACCTTACAAATACCATCCAGGGGAAACCTATTTGAAGCAGGTCTCAGAGGTAGTCACTAGTCAACTGAAATGTCCTTTTGACCTTTCCCATAGTTTTGTCCCTTGTTACTCTGTGGCATTGCACAATATACTTAATGATATCCGTCTTCTGCTCAATAGGCCTCCGCAGTGCGTGAATGGCTGGAGATACAAATAGCTGTTGCATCTTTCTTATGTCTTTAGTGTGGTTCACATAATAAGGCTGAACCCTTCTAACAGCTGCAGAGTGAAACCCATGCTTCACTTCAGTAGCATTTGGGACTCTGCAAGCAGAAAAACAATGATGTCTGTGATAAATGGAACTCTTAACACTATTTTTAGGAGAAATATGTGAGGTGGCTTAAGGAGGGCTGTATTATCATTACACACAAGACACTGAATCAATGGAGCAGCGAACCGTTTGGGTTGATCTGAAGCATATAACAGCTATATTCTTTGTAAGAAATTTTGCATCAGTTCGTTGGTTAAATTGCTGAATAACTAATTTCATGTTTCAGCAATAAAGTGGTATAAAACTTCTGTACCTTTCCAAAAGATATTTTATGGGTGTTGCATGGTCAATAACCACTAATAAAAAACGAAAGTTTTGGGGCGTTTGACGGCTGATTCGCGACAGCCACGCTGGTGAGATCACAGCCCTTATTCAACGGCACTTAGTGCCAAAAATGAGTCCCCCCACATGATTCTCGATATCATTGGCTCCGTCGCCGTCTGAATCACCGACTCGCCCCTCAGCAGCGCACTGCCAATAAGGGGGAGTTGCTTTTAAACGCTCCCTCACCACTCACTCCCAGTCAGCACACAAGCATGGCCACGCACAGTCCTGCTCCTTGCTTTGGGGATAGCGAACTGGCCAGGCTTCTTGATGCTGTGGATAAGAGGTGGGCCGCCTTGTTGCCCCGAGGGGGTTGGAGGACCAGCGGCTGGGTCAGCAATGCCGCCTGGGAGGCAGTTGCAGCGGCTTGCAGTGCGGGCAGCATGACCGGGAGGACCGCCGTACAATGTAGAAAGAGGGCAAATGACCTCCAGTGAGTGGCAAGGGTAAATTACCACCTCCCTCCTGGCATCAGTTCTGCCTACCACCCATCAAATTCCCAAACCCCTTCCTCCGCAAATCATTGGCTGGCACTCTCACCCTCCCTACATCCGATTTCCGTGCTTTTCCTCAGAACCCCCTGGCACCCACCAGCACAAACCCTTCATGTCCAGACACCGTGCCCATACATGCCATCTGCTATAGACCACATGACCCATCAAGCGTACAGCTCACAATGCTCTCCCTTTGTTCCCGCAGAAGAAGATAGCCCACAATAAATGGGACAGGGCCAAGGCAGGGGGCAGAGACCCAGATATTGGAATCCTCACCCCCTTATGAGTATCGGACCCTGGAATTTGTGGGGTTGCCCGAGGAGAGAGCAGTGATTGACAGCGAGGCTACCCTCCACCAGAGAGGTGATGATCTGCTGCCCCATCACCCAAATGACTTGTCTCAAGAGAGTAGTTCATGTCAGACAAAATGATCCTTCCCTCTCACTGACCACATGGCCAATGTCTCGCAGGATTTCCATCTGACGAGGCAGGGCCATCCGGGGTCGCTTCCCCCACTGCCACCCAAGAGAACACCTCGGAGGAGAGCTCCGAGGAGACCACCATCAAGGCTTCACAGCTTCCATCAGCGCAGAGAAACACACCTTGGTGGGAGGCATTAGTGGACAGGCTTCTGGGGTACAATCAGATAAGAACCACACAGTTGCTGATGCACATCGGGTGGAGGTAAGAACATCCAAGGGAGACAGCAGTTGGAGGTCTGCTGAATCCCAGGACACAGCTGAGTCTCAGCCAGATGCCGAGCCTCTGGACAAGGTTATCCCAGAGCTGATGCAGAGGATAGGACACAGCCATGACAATCAGGAGGTTGTGTTAGTGACACTCCAGTGACTGTGAGGCCTATTGGAGGAGTCCCAAAGGCTGCAGGCAGAGGAGGTGACACTGACAATGCATGGCACCAAGGCCAACATTGCTAGAGTGGCGTACACAGTGGAAAACCTGGAGAATGCCATCCGCGTCTTGAGTGGTGGTGTCCAAGGCATGGCTCAGTCTGAGATGACCATGCCTAAGGGCCTCGACATCATGTCCCAGCCACTGAGCGACGAGTCCCAAATGCAGGTGGGCATTGCCAACACACTGCAGAGCATTGCCGAGTTACTGAGGGCCATCGCTGAGGGCATCGACACCATGATGCAGACATGGGGCCCCCAGGATTGACAGCACCAGATGACTCAGAAGCCTCTGGAGTTCACTCTAGCTCACCATCCTTCACATGGAGTCCTCCAGGGCCCCGTCAAGAAGGAGGAAATATCGGAGGCCAACCCAGGGCCTGCCACCAAGGAGATGACAGCGATCTCCATTTCTTCCGAATCCACACCTCCTAACACCAGCTTATCTCAAAGGTAGCGTGCAGAACAGGGCGGCACCGTAATGCCAGCTAAAACCAGTAAGTCAGACGGGACCCCCCGGCTCCAAGCCCTCCAGAGGACGTCCGCCAAGGGCATCAAAGGCCACAGGGAGCAGAAAGCAGCAGGCTGCCTCCACTTCTGATGTACATCCTGGGGACACACCTAGACATAGCAGTAGACCACGGAAGATAAATTAGTGAGGAGCACTGTGTGGGTATTTGTGAGGTCACTATCCGTAGGGAATGTAAATCTGTCACAGTAAAATATTCACTATTGAACATGTCACATGTTTATACATGTGAAGCCTCTGTCATGTTAAGCATTACAGCAGCCCCCTTTTCCCCCACCCCCTGGGCACAGTGGAAGATCTCAAGACCTCGATGCAGTCCCCATCGAGAGGGTGGGTTTGAGCGCTCTGTCAGCAGAAAGACAGGAAACAGAATCTGGCACAGAGCTCTGAGGAGCACCAGAGCTTTCCTTACAGCGAGTGATCGTCGCTCTCCTGCCTTGTATAGTGACCCGCTGACAGTGCCACCACAGGCCCATCACCCTGGAGTGACGGTACACAAACCCTTGCAGGATGCAGGGTGGACGGGTAGGGGGCAGTGTGATGGGGTGGGAGGCGCTTAGGTGTGGGGCGGGGGGGGAGGGAAATGGGGGGGAGGGAAATGGTGAGGGGGTTGGGGGGAGGGAGGGAAATGCAGAGCGAGGGGAGGGGAGGGAAATAGGGAAGTGAGGATGAGCTGACAGACACAGCCTCATCTTTGGCGAATCTGGAGATGATGAGGGCCTCCCTGGTCCTCTTCACAATTCGAACTCTCGCCGCTGCCTGTCTTCCATCCTCTGGCTCCTCCTCGGGCTCATCTTCCAGCCCCTCCTGGACGTCCTCCCCCTCATCATCAGATGAAGTCTCTCCTCCTCCTGCTGTTGCTACTCCACCTCCAGCATGTCGCCCCGCTGCTGTGTCGGATTGTAGAGAGCACAGCAGACCACCACAAAGCGGAAGACCCTCTTGGGGATGTACTGCACGTCACCACCAGAATAGTCCAGGTACGGAGTCGCATTTTCTGCTCTCCGATGCACTGCTCAATGACGGCACTGGTGGCAGGGTTGGGCCTCATTATAATGGGTCTCTGCCTCGATCTCAGGCCTCCACACCGGCATCATCAGCCATGTCCTTAGCGGGTATCCCTTGTCTCCATGAGACAACCCGTCATCCTGGTGTGGCCCTCGAAGACATCAGGGATCTCTGAGTGCCCCAGCATGTAGCTGTCATGCACGCTCCCTGGGCAGCTGGCACATACGTGCAGGATACGGAGGCGGTGGTCGCGCACAATCTGAATATTCAGGGAGTGGAACCCCTTCTGGTTAATGTTGGGTATTCCCCGATGCCCTGATGCTCGCAGAGCGACATGTATGCCATCGATTTCCCCACGGACCTGGGGCATTCCGGCGATGATAGCAAATCCTGCAGCCCAGGCATCTTGATGGGCCTGGCCCATCTGGAAGTTGACATAGTTGGCATCCCAGGCATGCAGAGTCTGTAACCTCCTGGATGCAAAATGGGCTGTAGATTGTGAGATGCCGGAGCCCCGGAATGACCCGGTGGCATAATGGTTCAGGGCTGCAGTGATCTTCATGGCCACCGGGAGCAAGTGTCCTTCTCCTCCACTGGGAGCCAAGTCTGCGAGGACATGGCAAAGGTGCCGCACTGTCTCCCTGCTGGGACATTGTCCTCTGCAGAACATGGTGTCCATCATCTCATTGAATAACCAATGACACCTGTACATTCTGCTTATTTCAGTTCCAGTTGGTTTTACATATTTCTGAACACTGCCATCGTACCCAGTATCAATTGAATAGCCTTTCCCTCTAAGAGTTTTAATTTTAAATCATGGATGGCTGTGATCAGATGCAAATCTAACATCTTACTGGAGCAGTCGGGCTGTCCTGGCTGAAAGCCTGACTAGAGGACAATTAGGTCCAAGAATCACAATGTGCTGTTGCCAGCAAAGAGTTATGAGAATGACCATTGCTCCCCTGCAACTCAATCTTTTGCAACACCCTAACTTTGATTGGAAAAAGAAAAAAAGAGTATGTGAATTGTTGTCCATATGTGCACAAAAATGAGAGAAAGAAAGGAAACGAGACAGAGAGAAACAGGGAGTCTGAGGGAGAGAAAAACAGCCCAGAATTTCTGACTTCAAGGCTGGAAGCAGGATCAGTGCATTCTTTTTTGGGTCCTCACTGCAAAAGATTCGATCTCTGGAGAGGGATCGATCGGGTGGGATTTTCTCGCCCTTCCTGCTGGCAGGGTCTTCCAGTCCCGTCAAATGCCACGGGCAAGCCATGCAAAACGCCGTAAACCTTGGAGGGGTAGGAAAATTCCACAAGCAGCTAATGGCAAGCTGCCTCTGCTGCCGGAAAACACATGGCAGGGGTCCGGAACATCCCGCTTGCGTCGGGGTGTCAATAGTTTATCTGATTTTTGAAAGTAAAACAGCGTTTGGCTCTCCCCTTGCCTGGATGAGTGTATCTCTAACAACACTCAAGAACCTTTACATCATCCAGGATAAATCTTGATTGACACCCTATTGTTATGGGCCAGGGTTTAGAGAACCCCAAAGTGTATCATGGAGTTCACCTGACCCACAACTTTTAATAGATTGTGGTATGGGGAGCACACAGCCCACTCTACAGCAGAAATGGAAAAGTATTTTTTAAAGCAAAACAATGTTTATTCTCTGAACTCAAGTTAGCCTTTTTAAAACATACAGTGAACATCTTAGCAACCATCAATTCAAATACAACCCCCAAAGAATACAACACTAAGTAATCCTTGATAACTTCCCAAAAAACATCCAGAAGACAAAAGAAACACGTTTTAACAGAAGCACATCAGGTTCACTTCACTACTGAGAATATTTATCATTCTGAATTCACCAAATGATCAAGAGATAGTCTTTTCATGGCAGAGAGATCAACAGTACACCTGCTCTGTCTGGCTTCAACTCCAACACTGAAAACAAAACTAAAACACGCCCTGCAGCAAACAGCCTAAAACAAAAGTAAAAAGCTGACAGACAGCCCAGCTCCACCCACACTCTGACATCACTGATAAACACCCATTTCTTAAAGGTACATTTCTTAAACACCCATTTCTTAAAGGTACCCTCACATGACACCTCCCCCCAAGAAAAAGAAATAAACCATCAACTTCAAGAAGGTTTCATTTATCACCTTTTCACTATCCTTTAAGAAATGCACACAGTAAATATACTTTTTTGTTTCAAAAGGCAACACATGCAAACAGGTATCAGAATATCGTCCATTTTCTTTTTGTTCTTTTTCCTCCAACTGGAATCTTTCTCGATTGACATTTCTTTGAACAAGAAGGTCTTTGCATGGTCCATCCATTTCTCTACTCCTCGGCATTTCTCTTTAAAGTCAGATACTTTAGTTCAATCTGATCACAGAGTCCCTTGTAATTCTCCAACACATGAGCATTGGTTATCACAGCTTTCAGGCCATCAAATGCCTGTTGAAACTCTGCTGTCCAGTGGAATTTGTTACGCTTCTTGAGCAAGTCCGTCAGTGGAGCAATCACGCTACATAAATCTTTCACCAACGTTCGAACAAATCCACTCATGCCAAGAAATCGTATTATTTCCCTTCATCTTGAGGGTATCGGAAACTCCGCAATGAAAGTGACTTGGGCTTTTCCAAATTCTGGCGAGGTTTATCACCAAACCCACTTCCTGAAGTCAATTGAATAACTCCATGAGATGTTTTAAATGTTCTTTCCATGTCTGGCTGAAAATTACCAGATCGTCGATGTATACCGCACAATTGGTTAATCCTGAAACAACTTTGTTAGTTCACCGTTGAAATGTGGCTGAGGCATTTTTCATGCCAAATGGCATAACTTTGAATTGGTATATACCATCTGGAGTCACGAAAGCTGAAATCTCCTTCGACCATTCAGATAAAGGTACCTGCCAGTAATCTTTAAGTAAATCCAATTTGGAAATAAAAGCTGATTGTCCCACTTTCTCAATGCAATCCTCCAAACGTGGGATAGGATAAGAGTCCGCTCTTGTAACTGCATTAAACTTTCTATAGTGCACAAACAACTGTTGGGTACCATCTGGTTTTGGTACCATCACTGTGGGTGAGCTCCATTGGCTGCAACCCACTTCAATTATGCCATTTTTAAGCATACTCTCAATCTCTTTGTTAACCTGTGCCAATTTTAAAGGGTTAAGTCTGAATGGATATTGTTTGATTGGAACAGCATTTCCCACATCTACATCATGTATAGCCATTTTAGTACTTCCGAATTTATCTCCACAAACTTGCCCATGTGATACCAATAACTCTTTCAGGTCAGTCCGTTTTGCCTCTGGAAGGTAACTCAACAATTTATCCCAATCTTTGGTCTTTTTCAGGGGGTTCCCCACTGATTTTTTGGAAGAATTAAACCTCTCCGGGGTCGGCCGTGCCTCCCTCGCCCTGTGAAAGTGTCAAAGTTCCGTTTCACGGAGCCGGAGGGTTGGAAGGGCGGATGGGGGGAGACTGGTCCTGATGGGTTCAGTGGAGCTGCTGCACGTGGAGGAGGAGTGGGGATCGTGACTTTGTTCCCGAAGGAACACCCTGAAAGCCGAAGGGCTCAAAGAGCACGGAGAGGAAAAACATTTTTTTTTCTCTCTCCTGAAAACTTGAAAGGAGATGCAGGGGCGGAGCCAAACGGAGGCCGAGGCGGCAGGCCCGAAGCCAGGGCGCGATGGTGAGATGTCCCACATCGGATGGCTCCCCACTAGAATGTGATAAGAAGACTGAAGCCCGGTCCCAGGGAAATTCTGGATGTATACAACAAAGAAGAGAAAGAAGTTTTAAAGAAATTTGAGATTAAAGAAGGAAGGAAGGGTGAGAAAAAGGAAAAATAATAAGCCGTTAAAGGATGAGAAAAGCAGCGTCGAGGATGGGAGGAAATGCGGGCTCGCCGTTGAATGAGAGGACGAGCAAAAGTGCTGACAAGATGGCGGCGGCCGGGCCGCATGGTGGGGCCGCACTACCTACGGTGGAGAAGCTGACCGAGGTGATGGCGGTGAAGCTGGAAAAGCAGTTTGCGAGGCACATGGAGGCTTTGAGGAAGGAGATGGCAGTCACATTGAAGTCATTGGTGCAGGAGGCAATCCCCTCAGTGAGAGTAGCTGTGGCACAGACATCGGCTGAGGTGAGAGAGCTGGGCGAAAAGATGAAGGAAGTGGAGATGGCCGTGTCGCAGCACAGCGACCAGCTCACCTCGACGGGTGACGAGCTGCGGAGGGTGGTGGAGGTCAACAAAGGACTCCGAGCAAAGCTCGAAGACTTAGAGAACCGCTCGGGGTGGCACAGTCTGAGAATTGTGGGCTTGCCCGAAGGGGTAGAGGGTCCAAGGCCAACAGAGGACTTCGCTAAGAAGTTGGCGGAGCTGATGGGGGAGGGTGAGAACCCCTCCCGGTACAAGCTGGACCGAGCTCATCGGTCGTTAAGGCCGAAGCCCAAAGTGAATGAGCCACCAAGAGCAGTAATTATCTGCTTCCATAAGTACTGCATGAAGGAGAAGGTGTTAAGCTGGGCGAAGCAGAAGCGTGAGGTGCAGTAGGACGGTGCTGGAGTTCGGATCTACCAGGACTTGACGGTGGAGTTGGCAAAAAGACGAGCGGTGTTCGGGCGAGTGAAGGCGGCACTGTACAAAAAGGGGGTGCGATTTGGTGTGGTGTACCCGGCAAAGCTGAGAGTGACGTATGATGCCAAAGACTTTTATTTCGAGAAAGTGGAGGTGGCTGAGGTGTTCATGAGGGCAGAAGGCTTGGGACAGACGTGAGGAGCGGAGCTGGAAGAGAGACTGTGGACTGTGATTGGGGAGCTGGAAAATGTATAAATGCTATAACTTTCTTTTTACTGACGTGCATTGTAATTTACTTCTCTTCACATTGTTACAGAGTTCCTGTTATTGGTTGGGTTGATTGGCATTCTGTGTTGCGACGGTAATACCTTATTTTAGTGAATTGTATGGGTTGGATTCTTGTTTTTGTTTTTTCTTTCTCTGGGACTGGGTGGGAGGAGACGGTATAGTGTGGCGGGGGGAGCCACCCGCGCTAGCTAACTAAAGTCGGCTAGTAAACGGAGGTGAGGTGAGAGGAGGGCTGCGGACATTGGAGCCTGGTTAGCAGGTTTCGATGGGCCTACGAGGCGAGCGAGGGACGGGGGGAAGGGATTGATGCTGGGAGATGTTTTTTCGAGAGGAAATGTAGGGGGGGGTGGTCTTGGGAGGGGGGGAAGGGGTTCGATGTTAATAATGGATAAGGGCGGGTCAGGCTCATGGGGCAGGGCCCGGTGGTATGATGATGGTGGATAAGAAGGGTGGGGAGGGCTGAGAGACCCCCAGTTAGGATAGTCACTTGGAACGTGAGGGGGTTGGGAGGTCCGGTCAAGGGTGCTTGCGCATCTTAAAAGTTTGAAAGCCAATGTAGCAATGCTGCAGGAGACTCAAAGAACAAAGAACAAAGAAATGTACAGCACAGGAACAGGCCCTTCGGCCCTCCAAGCCCGTGCCGACCATACTGCCCGACTAAACTACAATCTTCTACACTTCCTGGGTCCATATCCTTCTATTCCCATCCTATTCATATATTTGTCAAGATGCCCCTTAAATGTCCCTATCGTCCCTGCTTCCACTACCTCCTCCGGTAGCGAGTTCCAGGTACCCACTACCCTCTGCGTAAAAAACTTGCCTCGTACATCTACTCTAAACCTTGCCCCTCTCACCTTAAACCTATGCCCCCTAGTAATTGACCCCTCTACCCTGGGGAAAAGCCTCTGACTATCCACTCTGTCTATGCCCCTCATAATTTTGTATACCTCTATCAGGTCGCCCCTCAACCTCCTTCGTTCCAGTGAAAACAAACCGAGTTTATTCAATCGCCCCTCATAGCTTATGCCCTCCATACCAGGCAACATTCTGGTAAATCTCTTCTGCACCCTCTCTAAAGCCTCCACATCCTTCTGGTAGTGTGGCGACCAGAATTGAACACTATACTCCAAGTGTGACCTAACTAAGGTTCTGTACAGCTGCAACATGACTTGCCAATTCTTATACTCAATGCCCCGGCCAATGAAGGCAAGCATGCCGTATGCCTTCTTGACTACCTTCTCCACCTGTGTTGCCCCTTTCAATGACCTGTGGACCTGTACTCCTAGATCTCTTTGACTTTCAATACTCTTGAGGGTTCTACCATTCACTGTATATTCCCTACCTGCATTAGACCTTCCAAAATGCATTACCTCACATTTGTCCGGATTAAACTCCATCTGCCATCTCTCCGCCCAAGTCTCCAGACAATCTAAATCCTGCTGTATCCTCAGACAGTCCTCATCGCTATCCGCAATTCCACCAACCTTTGTGTCATCTGCAAACTTACTAATCAGTAACCCTCACTTGAGGGTGAAGGACCAGGTGAGACTTAAAAAGGGCTGGGTTAGTCAGGTGTTTCGCTCTGGACTTGACGGAAGGGCTCGAGGGGTAGCGGTAATGGTCAGCAAAAGTACGCTTCGAGATGGAGAAGATGATGGCAGATCAGGGGAGTAGATATGTGATTGTGACAGGGGCACTGGAGGGGAGGTTAGTGGCACTGTTAAATGTATACAGCCCCAATTGGGACGATGTGGGATTCGCAAAGAAGATGTTTGGGGCCATCCCCGACTTGAACACACACGAACGGATAGTGGGGGGGACTGGAACTTGGTGCGGGAGTCAAGGTTGGATAGGTCACGGCCGCGCTCGCTGGTCCCATCGGGGGGGGCGAAGGCATTGGCTGGGCTAATTGTGGGAATGGGAGGGGTGGACCCTTGGAGGTTTCTGCACCCGAGGGAGCGGGAGTACTCGTTTTCCTCAGCAGTCCATAAGGTATACTCACGGATTGAATTTTTCGTGGTCGGGAATGCTTTGCTGGCTGGGGTTAAGGGGTCGGAATACTCGGCAATTGCAGTGTCAGATCATGCTCCGCATTGGGTGGATATGGTGCTGGAGAAGGGGGTAGCGCAGAGGCCGGGGTGGAAGTTAGATGTGGGACTTTTGGGGGACCAAGTGTTCTGTGACAAAATTGAAATGGTAATTAAGGAATATGTAGGTTTCAACTGTACGGGTGAGGTGTCGATGGCGTTCGTTTGGGAGGCTCTAAAGGTGGTGGTGAGGGGTGAGGTGATTTTGTTTAGGGCCAGGGTGGACAAAGAGAAGAGGATGGAGTGGCAGAGGGTAATAGATGAGATGTTGGAGGTAGATAGGAGTTCTGCAGAGGATGGGGACCCAGCAAAGCTGGAAAAGGGGAAGGAACTACAGGCGAGCTTTGACCCACTATCAACCAGGAAGGCGGTGGTCCAAATGAGACGAGCAAGGGGTGCAGTTTACGAACATGGAGATAAGGTGGGGCATATGTTAGCATGTCAGCTCCGGAGGGAAGCAGCGGCAAGGGAAATTGTGCAGGTGAGGGATAGGGAAGTTGGTGGTGGCTCCGGATCTGATTACCAAGGTTTTTAAGGAATTTTATGTGAGGTTGTACAGGTCAGAGCCTCCTGGGGGAGACCGTGAGATGCAGGAATTTCTAGATGGGTTGGAGTACCCGAGGTTAGGAGAGAGGGACAGGGCTACATTAGAAGGAGCGATGGTGGAGCAGGAGATAAAGGATGCGATTGGGAGGATGCAGTCGGGGAAGGTGGCGGGGCCGGATGGGTTTCCAGAGGAATATTATAAAAACTTCAAGGATAAGCTGGCACCCCTGATGGTGGGGATGTTTGAAGAGGCGATAAGGAAGGGGATGTTGCCACAAACTTTGGGGCAGGCAACGATGTCCCGGTTGCTAAAATAAGATAAGGTCGTATAGGCCCATATCACTTCTGAATGTGGATGCAAAAGTATTGGCGAAGGTACTGGCGGGTAGGCTGGAGGAGTGCCTCCCGAAGGTGATAGGTGAAGATCAGACAGCGTTCGTGAGAGGGAGGCAGCTCTTTTCAAACATTAGAAGGGTATTGAACGTCATTATGGCACCGGCAGAGGGGAAGGAAACAGAGGTGGTTGTGGCACTGGACCCTGAGAAGGCGTTTGACCAGGTACAACGGGGGTACTTGATGGCAGTTCTGGAACGGTTTGGGATTGGACCAAGATTTGTGAACTGGGTAAAGCTACTATATAAGGAGCCGAGGGTGAGTGTCCACACAAACAACATCAGCTCGAGATACTTTTCTCTCCACCGTGGGACCTGGCAGGGATGTCCGATGTCCCCCCTGCTGTTTGCACTCACGATTGAGCCGTTGGCCATCACATTAAGAAGTTTGGGGGTATGGAAAGGAATAGTGCGGGGGGGGGGGTAGAGCATAGGGTATCCTTATATGCCGATGACTTGCTGTTATACGTGTCGGAACCGAGTGTGTCGATAGGGGGAATATTGGAGCTGCTTCGAGTATTTGGGACTTCCTCGGAGTACAAACTAAATCTAGACAAGAGTGAGTATTTTGTGGTGTCTCGGCCGGGGTTGGGGGCATGGGTGGGGGGGCTGCCATTCCGTAGGACAGGGACTGACTTTAGGTATCTGGGGGTGCAGGTTGCCCGGGAGTGGGGGGGGGGGCTCCGCAGGTACAACATTTCTAGTTTGGTGGGGAGAGTGAAAGCTGATCTGGCAAGGTGGGATGGTCTCCCTCTGTCACTGGCGGGTCGGGTACAGGCGGTTAAAATGAAGGTGCTGCCGCGATTTCTGTTAATTTTTCAATGCCTGCCGATTTTCCTGCCAAAGGCTTTTTTCAGAGAGATTGAGGGAAGGATTACTTCATTCATATGGGGAGGGAAGGTGGCCAGAGTTAGAAAGGTGCAGCTACAGAGGGGAAGGCAGGCAGGGGGTTTTGGGTCTTCCAAACTGATACATTACTACTGGGCAGTGAATGTGGAGAAGGTGCGGAGCTGGGTCAGAGGGGTTGATTCCCAGTGGGTCAGAATGGAGGAGAGTTTGTGCAGGGGGTCGGGATTGAAAGCACTAGCAACAGCGGCGCTCCCGATAGCCCCGGGGAAGTGCTCAGGGAGTCCGGTAATAATAGTTTCATTGAGAATTTGAAGGCAGTTTCGCCAACACTTCGGGTTGGGGGCAGGGTCAAGGGAAATGCCGATTTGGGGGAACCACAGATTTGAGACAGGGAGGTGGGATGGAAATTTTCGGAAATGGGAGAAGGGGATTAAGACACTAAAAGATTTGTTTCTTGGGGGTCGGTTTGGAGGGCTGAAGGAGCTGGAAGCGAAGTATGGGTTGGAGCAGGGGGAAATGTTTAGATACATGCAGGTTCGAGATTTTGCCAGAAAGGAGATGCAGAGATTCCCGGTGGAGACGGCCTCCACATTGCTGGAGGAGGTGCTGACGACAGGAGGACTGGAGAAGGGGGTGGTGTCAGCGGTTTACGGAGCTATTTTGGAAGAGGAGAAGGCACCACTGGAAGGGATCAAAGCAAAGTGGGAGGAAGAGTTGGGAGAGGATCAGGAGGAGGGGTTTTGGTGTGAGGTGCTCCAGAGAGTGAATGCCTCCACCTCGTGCGTGAGGTTGGGGCTGATACAGCTGAAGGTGGTATACAGAGCACACCTCACGAGGGTGAGGATGAGCCAATTCTTTGAAGGAGTAGAAGATGTGTGTGAACGTTGCGGGGGGGGGGGGGGGGGGGGGGGGGGCGGGGGGGGGGGAGGGGGGAGGCGGTGGGGGGGAGGTGGGGCACTAATCACGTTCATATGTTTTGGTCCTGTCCAAAGCTGGAGGATTACTGTTAGGAAGTTTTTAGGGTAATTTCTAAAGTGGTGGATGTGAAGCTGGACCCGGGCCCCCGGGAGGCCATATTCGGGGTGCCGGACCAGCCGGGGTTGGAAACGGGAGCGGAGGCAGATATTGTCGCCTTCGCCTCGTTGATCGCCCGAAGGCAGATCCTGTTGGGATGGAGATCAACCTCTCCGCCCTGTGCCCCGGTGTGGCGGGGGGGGACCTGTTGGAATTCTTGACTCTTGAGAAGGTTAAGTTTGAACTGAGTGGAAGGATGGTGGGGTTCTCCAATTCATGGGCATTATTCATCATGCACTTTCAAGAACTGGATAACATCGAACATTAGTTGGGGGGGTGGGTGGGAGGGTTGGGGAGGGAGGCTGTGTGTGTTAATGGTGGCTATGGGTGATTCCTTTTTGTCATTTGTTTATGTGAACATGCGGGTGAATGTTTGGGGTTAGGTGGGAGGATGGGATCGTTGTTATTGATATGAGGATTGACATATTTGTTACTGATTATTGTTTATTGTTGGTGGGTGTAAATTTGGGAGAAAATGTGAAAAAGGAGAATAAAGAAATATTTAAAACATGAAAAAAAAACAATTTATCCCAATTTTTAAGAACATCCTCGTTTTCCAATTTAATTTGAGGTATGTCAAATTCACAGTCATCTGGATTTGGTTTGTCACTTTGAGTTAGAATCATTAAAACCTCCTTTTTCTCTCCTTCCCTTTCAAAGTACCTTTTAAGCATATTCAGATGTCACACTCGGTGAGTCTTCCTTCTATCTGGTGTTTTTACCACATAATTCACCTCACTTAATTTACTTTCAATCTGATAAGGTCCACAAAACCTTGCTTTTAAAGGTTCACCTACCACTGGTAACAACACTAAGACTTTATCTCCACTGGCAAAACTACGAACTTTGGATTTCTTGTCCGCTACCCGCTTCACCACATTTTGTGCAACTTTTAAATGTTATCTAGCCAATTCACCCACTCTATTTAATCATTCCCTAAAATTTGACACGTAATCCAATAATGTAATTTCCGATTTCTCACTCACCAATTTTTCCTTAATCAATTTAAGTAGTCCTCTTACCTTATGACCAAAAATTAGTTCAAAAGGACTGAATTTGGTTGACTCATTAGGTGCATCCCTAATTGCAAACAGTACAAATGGAATTCCTTTATCCCAATCCTCTGGATAATCGTGACAAGCCCTCAACATTGTCTTTAATTTCTGATGCCACCTTTCTAACGCTCCCTGCGATTCTGGATGGTACGCAGTTGATTGAAATTGTTTTATTCCTGAGCTATCCATAACTTCTTTGAATAACCTTGAGGTAAAATTCGATCATTGATCCGATTGTATTTCAGTGGGTAGTCCATATCTCGTAAAGAATTTAAGTAACACCTCCACAATCTTTTTAGCTGTAATATTACGTACTGGAATGGCCTCTGGAAACCTAGTAGACACATCCATTATCGTCAAAAGATATTGGGCGGGATTCTCCGACCCACCGCCGGGCCGGAGAATCGCCGGGAGGGCGGTGTGAATCCCGCCCCCGCTGGCTGCCGAATTCTCCGGCGCCGGGATTTTGGCGGGGGTGTGAATCGCGCTGCGTCGGTCGTAGGCCGCTGGCAGCGGGCCCCCCCGCGATTCTCCGGCCCGCGATGGGCCGAGCGGCCGCCTCGTTTAGGCCGTTCCCGCCGGCGTAAATTAGACCTGGTACTTACCGGCGGGACCTGGCTCTGCGGGTGGCCTCCGGGTTCCTCGGGGTGGCGCAGGGGATCTGGCCCTGGGAGGTGCCCCCATGGTGGCCTGACCCGTGATCGGAGCCCAGCGATCCATGGGTGGGCCTGTGCCGTGGGGGCACTCTTTCCCTCTGCACCGGCTGCTGTGGACCTCCGCCATGGCCGGTGCGGAGATGAACTCCCCTGCGCATGTGCTGGGATGACGCTAGAACACGCTGGCGCTCCTGCGCATGTGCCAACTCGCGCCGGCCGACAGAGGCCCTTCCGCGCCAGTTGCCGTGGCACCAACCCCTCCGGCACCGGCCTAGCCCCTGAAGGTGCGGAGGATTCCGCACCTTCCGGGCAGCCCAACGCCGGAGTGGTTCATGCCACTCTTCGGAGCCAGTACGGCCCGCCGCGCCAGTTAGGGGAGAATCCCGCCCATTGATTCCCACTTTTTGTTTCAGGAAGCGGTCCGACGCAATCAATTAAGACCCTTGTAAAAGGTTCCTCAAATGCTGGAATGGATATCAAGGGTGCTGGTTTTATCACTGCTTGAGGTTTCCCTATCACTTGACATGTGTGACATGATTGAAAAAATGCAACTACACCTTTATGTAGTCCAGGCCAATAAAATTGTTTTGGGATTTTAGTTTGAGTTTTCCTTATTCCCAAATGACCTCCCACTGGTACCTCATGTGCAACTCACAACACCTCCTTTCTATACCCTACCGGCAATACTACTTGATGAACTTCTGCCCACTTTTCATCCGCCTGCGTATGTAAAGGTCTCCTTTTTCTCATCAAGACATTACTTTTACGGTAATAACGCTCTGGTATACACTCATATTCCTCTTCTGTGTATGCTTTCTGATACATCCGTTTTATTTCTATATCTTTTTGTTGTAACTCTGCCAATTTTCCTGAACTAAAAATATCCGCCTCATCCTCCACCTGTTCTTGTTCTTTTTCAACCATCTAATCAAAAATCGTTTCTGATAATTGCACTTCAACTTCATCTTCACTCTTTGATTTCTCCTCTTGTCTTAACCTCTGACTTTGCGACCTTGTTACTACACAATCCGTAAAAATCCCAGGATATTCGTCCTTCAACACTTCAGTTGTCTGATTTTCCACTGGCTTAGCAACCACAGTTGGCATCACTCCCACCTGCGATCCAGCTATATCATTACCCAAGATAAACTGTATTTCTGGACAAGATAGTTTCTCTATTACTCCTACTACCACTTCACCACTCTTCACTGGACTTTCCAATCTTACCTTATATAATTGAACACTACTCCTCTCACCCTGAATTCCACATATTACCACCTTTTCAGGCAATATTCTTCCCAGACTACGTAACTCCTCATCTCTTACCATTAAAGATTGACTAGCTCCACTATCTCTTAAAATTGTGACTTCTTTACCTGCTCCTCCTGATACACATGAGTAAACTTTACCCACACAAGTAAATTCTTTAAAGAGATCTGGCACCTTCTTATCAATCACCGCTTGATCAGGCTGTACAATCTTTTGCACCTCCTTCGCTTCACTTGGGCTTTCCTTTACCACTTTCACAAACCCCACTGCCTCATCCTGTTTTACCACATCTGCCTTCCCAGTGCTTTTCTTCAACCACCAACACTGTCACTTTACATGGCCTAGTTTATTACAGTGAAAACATTTGAAACTTTTCATTTCCTTTCCACCCTCCTGGATTTCTTTTTTAATCTGAGGTACACTCTCTTTATTATCTCCCATCAGATCACCTTTACCTTTACAACTTGAGTATTTCTCACGTCCCCAGTTTCTATCCCTCACAGGCTGAAACCGATGTCAGAAACCAAGTTTTGATTTGTGAACTAATTCATAATCATCTGCCTTTTCTGCTGCTAATTTCACAGTTTTAACCCTCTGTTCTTCCACATGAGTTCTCACTACATCAGGAATTGAATTTTTATACTCCTCCAAAAGTATAATTTCTCTGTGAGCTTCATACGTTTGGTCTATTTTCAAAGCCCTTATCCACCTATCAAAATTACTCTGTTTGAGCCTTTCAAACTCCATGTATGTTTGACCAAATTCTTTCCTTAAATTTCTAAACCTTTGTCTGTAAGCTTCAGGCACTCGTTCATATGCACCTAAGATGGGGATTTTTTCACCTCCTCATACGTCCCAGATACCTCCTCCGGTAGTGATGCAAACACTTCACTAGCCCTACCTATCAGCTTTGTTTGAATTAGTAATACCCACATGTCCTGTAGCCATTTCATTTGTTTAGCCACCTTCTCAAATGAACTGAAAAGGCTTCTACCTCCTTCTCGTCAAACCTTGACAATGCTTGGACATATTTAAATAGATTCCCACCAAGCCTTCACTTTGATGCTCTTTCTCACTATCCTCAACACTATCATCCAACTGTACGTTTCCCTTTGCGTCTGCCAATTTTAACTGACTGTCATGTTTCATGGCCATTTTCTGAAGTTCAAACTCTCTCTCTTTATCTTTTTCCCTGATCTGTATCTCCCTTTCTCTTTCTTTTTGTTCTGCTAGGGCTATTCTTTCTGTTTTCCTTTCTTCTCTCTCTTTTTCCTCTCTCTCTCTCTTTCTCTTTCTTTTTCCTCTCTCTCTCTTTCATATTCAAGCTGCTTTAATTCTTTCTCATGTTCCATTTGTTTAAGTTGTAACTGAATTTTTGCCATTTCCAATGAGTCAAACTATATCTCAGGCAACTTTAAATGCTTAACCACCGCCATAATTACCTCATCGTTTTGCATTTTGTCAGGTAATGTTAACTGCAATGTTTTTGCCAAATCTAACAATCTGCTTTTAGTCTCTGTCCGTAAGGTACTGCGTGTGACCATCTCCACCCCCAAAAACTTCAGAGCCTCTGAAAGAGCCATTGTCCACAACACACTCCCCACTTAAACTAAATACCACACCTGATAAGCAACCACAATATGCTCACCCCTCAAGGTCTTTAAGTTCACAAAGCCAATCCCTCTCGAGCCCCCAATTTGTTATGGGCCAGGGTTTAGAGAACCCCAAAGTGTATCATGTGGTTCACCTGACCCACAACTTTTAATTGTTTGCACTATGGGGAGCACACGGCCCACTCTCGAGGTGTGGTACAGCAGAAATGGAAAAGTATTTTTTAAAGCAAAACAATGTTTATTCTATGAACTCAAGTTAACCTTTTTAAAACATACAGTGAACATCTTAGCAACCATCAATTCAAATACAACCCCCAAAGAATACAACACTAAGTAATCATGAATAACTTCCCAAACAACATCCAGAAGACAAAAGAATACCTTCTAACAGAAGCACATTAGGTTTACATTCACTACTGAGGACATTTATAATTCTGAATTCACCAAATAATCAAGAGATAGTCTTTTCATGGCAGAGAGATCAACAGTACACCTGCTCTGTCTGGCTTCAGCTCCACCATTGAAAACGAAACTAAAACACATCCTGCAGCAAACAGCCTAAAACGAAAGTAAAAAGCTGACAGACAGCCCAGCTCCACCCAAACTCTGACATCAGTGATAAACACCCATTTCTTAAAGGTACATTTCTTAAACACCCATTTCTTAAAGGTACTCTCACATGACACTATCCACAAATATTCACTCTCTCCACTACCGGCACACAGTAGCAGCCATGTGTATCATCTACGAGATGCACTGCAGGAGCTCACTAAGCTTCCTTAGGCAGCACCTTCTGAACCCATGACCGCTAACTCTCGAAAGACAAGGGAAGCAGACACATTGGAACGTCACCACTTGCAAGTTCCCCTCCAAATCACTCACCATCCTGACTTTGAGAAATATCACCATTCCTTCACTATCGCTGGATCAAAATCCTAGAACTCCCTCCCAAACATATATACATAGGAACATTGTAACATAGAAATTAGGAGCAGAAGTAGGCAATTCAATCCTTTGAACCTTCTCCATTATTCAATCAGATCATGACTGATCTCATCCTGGTCTCAAATCCACCTCCCTACCTGTTCCCCATATATCTTTCATCCATTTTTTAAAAATCAGAAATATATCAATCTCCTTCTTGAAACCATTTAATGACTCAGACTCCAGCACACTATGGGGCAGCGAGTTCCACAAATTCACCAACCTCTGCGAGAAGTAGGTCTTCCTCATCTCAGTCTAAATCTACTGTCTCTACACCTATACCTGTGACCTCTTGTTCTAGCTTGCCCCACAAGGGCGAACATTTGGTCTACATTTACTTTATCAATCCCTTTTAGTATTTTATATATTCGATCAGGCCCCCTCTCATCCTTCTAAACTCCAGCGAGTATAAACCCAAACTGTTTAATCGCTCCTCATACGTCAATCCTTTCACCCCCAGAATCAATCTGGTGAACCTCCTCTGAACTGCCTCCAATGCCACCACATCCTTCCTCAAATAAGGAGACCAAAACTGGATACAATACTCCAGATGTGGGGCTGGATTCTCTGTTTGGGAGACTAAGTTCCCACGCTGGCATGATAACGGTGGTGTTTTACGCCAGGAAAACTGGTGCGAAATGGCCACCGATTCCCTGTTCTGGAGGGGCGGGATCGCTAGCAGCCAGGCAGCGTAGAGCTTCCAGCTCTAGCTGTCGATACGGCCCGGAGCATTGTTGGGTCCCTGGCTGCGCATGCGAACGGCGGCAGCCTGCAGCGGCCGCGCCGTGCTTCATGGCGGACACAGCCCGCGGACCCAGCCTGCAAAAATAGTCACCCCCTTCAGTCGGTTAGCGTGCCCCAGACCCCCCCCCCCCCACAGTGCCTCCAGCCCCGAATAATGCCCACCCTGCCCGCGGATCGGCCCTCCCCTGACTGTGGCGGCGCTGGACTGAGTCCGCAGCCGCCACGCTGAGTTCCTGACGGGTGAGACCACATGTGATCCACGCCGTCGGGAACTCGGCCGGTCGGGGATGGAGCATCGTGGGGCGGGCCGCAGCCAACGTACGGAGAGCGTGGATATGGCGCGCGGCGTACTCCTACAGTACGCCGCTTTTCAGGGGGCGTAGCATCGCAAAAGCGGCGCTGCCCCCGATTTTGTCATCATCGGGGATTCTCCGCTCTGTCGCCAGATGCGATTTCAGCATCGGGGTTCAGAGAATCCAGCCCCTGGTCTCACCAATACCCTATACAATTGCAACAACACCTCTCTACCTCTATACTCCAGTCCTTTTGCAATAAATGCTGACATTTCATTTGTCTTTTTAATTACATGCTGTACCTGCATACCGACTTCCTGCGATTCATGAACAAAGACACCCAGATCTCTCTGTACGACGCATTCTGAATCTGCTTTCCATTTAGATAATAAATTGCCTTTCTATTTTTTCGGCCAAAGTGGAGAACTTCACATTTACTCACATTAAGCTCCATCAGTTACATTTTGGCCCAATCGCCTAGCCGATCTACATCTATCTACCTATGTACACTACATGGACTGCAGCAATTCAAGAAGCAGCTCATCACCACCTTTTCAACGGCAATTAGGGATGGACAATAAATGATGGCCTATCTGGAGATAGTACTTAATGTACTTAATGATCTGTTGAGCTGCTCGCAGAAAAATACTTTTCACTGTATCTCGATACACGTGACAATAAACAAATCCAATCCAAACAAATCCAATCCATGCCTTGAATGAATTTGTTTAAAAAAGGACTCCAATACCATTTTAAGTCTCAAGTGGGTGAAATTCAGGCCGAACATTTGGCAAGCCCATCGAAGAGGAGACTCAAGGTTATAAGTAGTCATTCATTTTTGTGAGCTTTGGAGAAGGCAATGCTGGACGCAATAACTCCCTGCTCACTTTCAAATATTGCTAAGGAATCTGAGTGATCTACCTGAACAGGCAGGCGAGGCCCAGCTTTGCATCACATCTGAAGGATGGAAACAACTCCCTCACGATCATAATGAAGTGTAAGCCGAGATTGTTTGCGAGGTCCCTTCAAGTGCGGCTTGAACCCACAACCTCCTGACTCACAGACGAGAATGCTACCCTGTAAGCCCACCATAAAAGGAGTGAGGTAAATAAGCCTCGGAGATGATTAAGGCCCGCGCTTTCCAGGGACAATCTCCAGCTGTAATCCTCTGTTAATGTTTGGGAGCTGTCAACGAGCTTTCAAAGCTTCAGCACCACTCGCTTCCCATCATCTAACCCACACTTACAAGGAAGGGCTCAACAAAGAAGGAGAACCAATGTGAAGGGGAATAAAGAAATCCAGAGAGAAAAATCAGATCAAAGGCATTGAAAAAAACAGAATGACAAAAGCTTGCAGAAGTGTATATTGAGAATGAAGCTGTTCACTAGTTCAAGAGGGCCTTAAATAGAATTAGGAGAAAAGGAAGAGAATCACAAATATTACACATGAAACATAAAGAAGCAAATGGGCGGAGCACATCTGCAAACTCATCACTGCCTTCCCGACAAATATTTTTATTTGATCCTATCATTTAAGGTGCATTTAGTCTGTATACAGGTTAAAATATATGGAAACTGCTATAATTTGATTATTTTTGCCTGTCTACCTTCTTTTAACATTGGACCAGGATGGGCATTGCCGGTTGGGTAGTTCACGCAGGCTGGGTTCCTGAGACAGCCTATTTTACAATCATAGAATTTACAGTGCGGAAGGAGGCCATTCGGCCCATCAAGTCTACATCGGCCCTTGGAAAGAGCACCCTACTTAAGCCCATGCCTTCACCCTATCCTCGTAGCCCGGCAACCCCACCTGACCATTTTGGACATTAAGGGCAATTTAGAATGGACAATACACCTAGCATGCACATCATTGGACTGTGGGAGGAAACCGGAGCACCCGAAGGAAACCCACGCAGACACAGAGAGAACGTGCAGACTCCACACAGACAGTGACCCAAGCTGGAAATTGAACCTGGGACCCTGGAGCTGTGAAGCAACAGTGCTAACCACTGTGCTACCGTGCCGCCCTTTAATTCCAGATATTTTATTGAGTTTTTCAATTCCATTACCTGACATGGTGGGATTCGAACCTGGGTCCCTAGATCATTATCCTGGATCTCTGGATTATTAGTGTAGCGACAATACCACAATGCCACCGCCTACCCTTAAAATGTTCTCAGGAGTAAGCACTGAGCCGCAGCAGGCACTGTGTCTAATGGGTGGCATGGTGGCACAGTGGTTACCACAGTTGCTTCACAGTGTCAAGGTCCCAGGTTCGATTCCAGGCTTGGGTCACTTTCTGTGCGGAGTCTGCATGCTCTCCCCGTGTCTGCGTGGGTTTCCTCTGGGGGCTCCGGTTTCCTCCCGCAAGTCCCAAAAATGTGTTTGTTAGGTGAATTGGACATTCTGAATTCTCCCTCTGTGTACCCGAACAGGCGCCGGAATATGACGACTAAGGGATTTTCACAGTAACTTCATTGCAGTGTTATTGTAAGCCTACTTGTGACAATAAAGATTTTTTTTAAAAAAATACATTTAATTAATGCAGCATAAACTGTGGCTGTTTAGCACACTGGGCTAAATCGCTGGCTTTGAAAGCAGACCAAGGTAGGCCAGCAGCACGGTTCAATTTCCGTAACAGCCTCCTTGAACAGGCGCCGGAATGTGGCGACTAGCGGCTTTTCACAGTAACATCCTTGAAGCCTACTTGTGACAATAAGCGATTTTCATTTCATTTTTTCATTTCAACTGTGGCAGAGTTTAGCAAAAGAAGTAGCAGCAAACACAATGGGCCGAATGACCTCCTTCTGTGCTGTAACCTTTCTATGATTCTCTGGAACATGTTGCAGTACCTCAGTCAGGGTACCGCTGCGACCTTTGTTTGCAATGCTGGTGCAGTGTGTTGCAAGAGGCTTTACAAGAGGACAGTTTTCCTTGAATGGGAAGAGCTTTAAATAAGCTAGCTTCATGCTAACCTCCAAGTTTCCTATACAATTCAAGGACATGAAGCACCATAATATCACTCAGTCATGGGATCCTGGTATTGCCCTAACATTATGGTTATTTAACACTTAATAGCTGTGCCCATTTCAGAGAAACCATCCTCAAACAGGCTACCGTACTATAATTAAAATGATGAGCATTACGTTGTGTTCGGAATTAGACACACACACGAGGAATCAAACTGCTGCAGAAAAATATACTGTGGGTCTACCTACACCACCTGGGTTGCAGCAGTTCAAGAAGGCAGTTCACCACCACCTTTTCAAGGGCAGTTAGGGACAGGCAAGAAATTTTGCCCTTGCCAGCGACACTCAAAATGCCAGAATGAGCAAAAAAAGGACAACCTCGATCAAAGGAGGCTTTTGGAATTGATTGAAGGAGATAATAACACGGGCATGCTCATGGAGGGGGTTCCGGAGGGAGGGGCATAATTACTGAGAGAGCACCAATAGTGGAGTGGATAAATCACAAGGTAGGATGGTGTTGGGAGCACACCCTGGAATGCTCAGTGCTGAGTATAAACAGACCCCATTGTCACTGTCGCAAGGGCCTTAACCTGCCATGTGGGAGTAGTTAATTATTAGAGTAGATGTAAACCTCAGGACCTGAAGGGCAGACGATGCCTGTAGAAATATTGTGATGTGAAATTTCCTAGCCCATTAAAAACAGGCTGCTCGTGTCACTGAGAGTCCAAAAAGCTCCATTTGACCAATCGCAACAGCTGTTTGTTGACATTTACCCAAGAGCTATCATGCCATTATGAAAGCTTGGCTATTTCCCACAAGCTGTAATTACCTCAGTGAGGATAACAGGTTTGGGGAGGGGTTTGTTTTGAAATTCACAGTTTGATTGACAGCTCAAAGAGTGTATTAAAGGATTAGCTGGCTTTGACGTGGAGTTTGAAATGGAGAAATGTATTTATTTTGTAAGGGTGACAGGCTCGCGTCATCTGCGCATGAGCATATGAAGATGATGGACATTTTTACTTTCAAAAATAAAAGGACAACATGACACATGCACAATTTAACTAGACCCAAGATGGAATCTGGGAGGGTCATGTGACTTTTGTCATTTATGCACAGACAAGGAATGAACTCAAGTCTCTGGAAAGTCATTAAAATGTAAATATCTGTTTGGGGGGGGGGGGGGGGGGCGGGTGCTATTGGACCTCTTGAAAAGACATTCTCGATATGAAATTCTGGATCTGAAAATTCTGGGTTCTGGTCTCATGATGTCTCACGGCATGTGGTCAAACATGGGCAAAAATACCTCCTATTAATTACCTCAGTATCTCCTTCCCCTTAGCTGATGAATTAATACTTCTCTATATTGAACACTGCTTGGAGGAAGCACTGAGTGCGGCAAGGGCACAGAATGTACTCTGTCTGGGCCGACTTCAATGCCCATCACCACAAGTGACTTAGCAGCACCACTACAAACAGAGCTGGCAGAGTCCTACAAGACATAGCTGCTAGGTTGGGTCTGAGACAGGTGATGAGGGAACTTACAAAAACATACTTGACCTCATCCTCACCAATCTCCCTGCCATCGATACATTGGGCCACAGCATAATCGGTAGGAAGGACCACCACACGGTCCTTATCCCATCTCCACATTGAGAATACGTGTCTTCTGTGGCACTACCACCGTGCTAAATGGGATAGACTTCAAACAGATCTAGCAACTCAAGACTGGGCATCCATGAGGCGCTGTAGCCTATCAGTAGCAGCAGAATTGTACTCAACCACAATCAGTAACCTCATGGCCCGGCATATCCCCTACTCTACCATTACCATCAAGTCAGGGAATCAACCCTGGTTCATTGAAGAGTGCAGGAGAGCATTCCAGGAGCGACACCAGGCATATCGAAAAATGAGGTGTTGATCTGATGAAGCTACAACTACTTTAGTGCCAAAATGCATAAGCAGCAAGCGATAAACAGAGCTAAACGATTCCACAATCAACAGAGCAAATCTAAACTCTGCACTCTTGTCACATCAAGTCATAAATGGTGGTGAAAATTTAAATAACTTACTGGAGGGAGAGGCTACACAAATATCCCCATTCACAATGATGGGGGAACACAGCACATCTGTGCAAAATAAAAAGTTGAAGCATTTGTAACAATCTTCAGCTAGAAGTGCCGAGTGAATGATCCATCTCGGTCTCCTCCAGAGGTCCCCAGCATCACAGATGCCAATCGTCAAACAATTCAATTCACTCCACGTGATATCAAGAAACAGTTGAAAGCACTGGAAAGCGCAAAGGCCACGGGTCTGACATAATTCCAGCAATAGTACTGAAGACTTATGCTTCAGATCTTGCCGCACCCCGAGCCAAGTTGTTCCAGTACAGCTGCAACCCTGACATCTACCCGGTAATATAGAAACTTTCCCAGGTATGCCCTGTACACAATAAGCAGGACAAACCCAACCCAACCAATTCCGCCCCATCAATCTACTTGATCATCAGTAAAGTGATGGAAAGGTTCATTTTGTGAGGGCCACGAAGAATCCAGCACGGGTTTTAAGGATACAAAGTAATAGCATTTATTTACAATAACATATATATATAAAAACAGCAGCAACTTCCCTTGCTGCACACTCCTTCCTGCTGGTTCCAAACTGGCCAGCTTTATTTATACTTGGAGTTTACTAATGGTTTCTCTGCCCCCCTCATTGGGGAAGCTCATACTCCCACAGGATTGTGGGATTGTCATTAGTCCCCAGCCAATGGTAAGCAGGCAGGTTATAACAGTTCATCAACAACGCAACAGGTGGCACCTACTCAGCAATAACCTGCTCACGGGCGCTCAGTTTGGGTTCTGCCAGAGTCACTCAGCTCCTGACCTTGTTATAGCCTTGGTTCAAAAAAGGACAATAGAGTTGAACTCCAGAGTGTGTCCTGGACATCACGGCAGCATTTAACTGAGTGAGACATCAAGGAGCCCTAACAAAACTGGAGCCAATGGGAATCAGGGGAAATCTTTCCAGTGGTTGAATAATATCCAGGCTTAGGCTGACAAGTAACATTCACACCTCATGAGTGTCAGGCAATGACAATCCCTCACTGTAGAGAATTTAACCATCTCCCCTTGGCATCCAATGGCATTATCATCGCTGAATCCCCCATTATCAACATCCTGGGGGGTTACCATTGACCAGAAACTGAACTAACCCTATAAATACTGTGGCCACAAGAGCAGGTCAAAGGCTCAGAATCCTGAGATGAATAACTCACCTCTTGACTCATCATAACCTGTTCACCATCTACAAGGCAGAAGTCAGGAATGCGATGGAATACTCTCCACTTGCCTGGATGAGTGCAGCTCCAACAACAATCAAGGAGCTCAACACCATCCAGGACAAAGCAGCCCACTTGATTGATATCCCATCCACAAACACTCACTCCCTCTACCACCGACAAACAGTGGTAGCAGTGTGTACCATCTACAAGATGCGCTGTATATGCTCGGCAAGGTTTCTTAGGCAGCACTTTCCAAAATCATCCAGAAGGACAAGGGCAGCAGGCATGTGGGAATTCCACCACCTGGAAGTCCACCTCTGTTATGTTGCGAGGCAGTGCTAAAGCGCAACAGAGGTTTATTGAACTAAGAAAAACTATATACACTGGACAGTAGAACTATGACACAGGTCTTGTTCCCACGACTCCCAGGCTAACTCTGACCAAGTCCCAAAAGCCAGATCCATACCTAAACACCTGATAGGCTAATGTTCATGCGTTCCATCTCCATAGGCTCAGGGCCCATCACGTGGCCCATGAAGAATTGCCCCTTAAAGGGGCTATGCTACCACACCCTCCAAGTCACTCACCACCCTGACTTGGAACTATTTCACCGTTCCTTCACTGTTGCACCTACACCACATGGACTGCAGTGGTTTAAGAAGGCAGCTCACCATCACCACCTCAAGGTCAATTAGAGATGGGCAATAAATGCTGGCTTAGTCACAAAGTCCACAGACCGCAAATGAACTTGTGAATTTGCAGCTCCTAAATTTACAGGAACTCAAAATTCAAAAGTACCTGTCCCATCCCCCGTCCCCTCACTTCGAGCCCCACAAAAACAACCTTGGCTATGGAATTACATGAAGTAATGTACGTAGACAAAATAATCCACCACAAAGGCTAAAGGATGAATCACGATCGGTGACCCTTCCATACCTTCTGGCCTAAAGCAAGCAACGGATTATTTGAAATCAAAAGCATTCTTCATGTTTGGTTCTTTGAAGGCCAATGCTACCTTTCCCAGCCCTGGGTAATGACACTCCTACATCAACCACAGAGACAAGCAGGTCATAGGTGCCTATGTAATTGGGAAATGTTGTCACCAGACTTCCTACGGAACATGCCACTGGCATTCTAAAATAATTCTTTGGCAAGCCTGGGGATGTCTTACAACAGATTCCTACCAAGATCTGCCTGATGGTTACATTTCTTGCATGCTTCATGAATCCGTACTAACAGGAAGCCTCATTGTGGTGATGGCCATGCCCCAAAGGCCAGCACTGGATGGAGATACTGACCAAGAGGCTAGCGCTGGTAAAGCAGCCTAACCGACAAATCTCTTCTATCAAGCAGCTCAGCAGTTTATGAAGCAAGCTCACAGGGTAATACAGGACAAGCAATAAACATTGGGCCTGTCTCTAACACACACATCTTGAGCATGAATATAAAGAGGATTGCTTTGTTTTATTTATTTGTTCACATTGGATGTGTTGGCAGGATGTGCCTGTCATTGGCTGAGCTAAAATCAATTGCCCACCTTAATTGCCCTTGAAAAAGGTGGTGGTGACATCTGAGTGGCTTGCTGGGCCATTTCAGAGGATTTTTAAGATTCAACCCCATTGCTGTAGGTCTGGATTCACATGTTGGCCAGTCCAGGTAAGAGTAGCAAACTTCCTTCCCTCAGGGACTCTGGTGACAAGGTGGCTTTTTACAACAAGCGGTTTCATGGTCACTATTGCTGAGACTGTTGAACCAAGTATTCAAAAATGACAGAGGAGCAAGGCTCAAACTCGCCTTTTGGGAACTTTCCTTCACAGATTCAGAGCCAAGTGGTCCCAAACGCCATCACCATCTTCACTAGCAGCTCAAATCCTATCCATGCCTATTCTTTGTTTTGCTAAGTTGAGCTCCCTCCTGTTGAGATATTGGAAATTTCAAGAGCAAATTAAGTGATACCCAAGTGGTCAATCTGCTGGTGTGATTAAACAAATATGGATCATGCAGATATGTTATGGTAGAAGGGTTTTGCGTGAAAACCCTTTACAATGTCAGTGTGAGAAGAGCTCCACTTCTAAGATTCAGCTTGAATTTGTGGCTTGCTAGACTATGGGACCAGGAAGCATGCAAATATCTGTGAAATAAAAGCAAATTACTGCGGGTGCTGGAATCTGAAACAAAAGCAGAAAATGCTGGACCATCTCAACAGGTCTGACAGCATCTGTGGAGAGAGAAGGGAGCTAACGTTTCGAGTCTGGATGAATCTTTGTCAAAAGAAGTTGCCTGAAAGTTTTACATGGGCTAACAGTAAACGTGTAACAACTGACAAGAAAACACTTTGTGCCATAGTTCACTAATGTTAGGGAACTATTGTGCAGTCTTACCTTGGCAACTTTCTTAAGGTGTGTCACCTTCTTTTACGTGTCCGCTGGGTTTCGGAAATACGGGATTTCCCGCCTGGGCAAGTTTTCCGGTGGGGGAGGAGGCTTGCCACCAGCCGCCAGCGAAATCCTCCAGTCCCGCCGATGTCTATGCCGTTTGGCGTAGCTCCTCCGTCCCGCTGTCGGGGACCCCACCATGGTGGGGGTGGTCACCTTCGGTCGGACTGGAAGACCCCGCCGGTGGGAAAGGCCAGAAAATCCCACCCACTGTTTATTAATGTTTATTCAGGTATTCTATATTGGTCTTTTCAAATCAGGGGAGCCAGGCGGCCCAGCCCTTACACTGCAGCTCCACTGCCGCAGTTATGAACTGTTATGAACTCCAAAGCATATCAGAAAATTAACTGTGTTCCATCACACTTTTCTTCAGTGCCGTTCCCACGCTCGGCTGCATGGTCATAACATTTAAAACCAAAATTTAGGATGTTATCCCAACCCGTTAGCATTGTGTTGCATTCTTCAATCCAACTTTATTGTACAGATATGATCGATGGCCATAGATCCTTGGTAGCGCTCATACCTCAGAGTCAGAAGGTCACACGTTCAAAACACCTATCTGAAGAATTGAGCACAAATCAGGCTATCACTCGAATGCTGTACTTAGAGAGCGCTGCATTTTCCGGGCTGCTGTCTACTCAATCAGAAGTTAAACTAAAGTCCCGCCTGGCTTCTTGGGTGACCGTAGATTCCATGGCACTATTTTGATGAAGAGCAGTAGAGTTATCTCCAGTGGGGAAGCAGTGGTACTTTCACTAGACTAATAATCCAGGGACTCAGGATAATGATCCGGGTTCGAATCCCACCACGACAGATGGTAACATCTGAATTCGATAAAAATTTGGAATTGAAAGTCTAATGATGACTATTGCTCAAACCCATCTAAATGAATCTGCCATCCTTACCTGATCTGGTCTACGTGTGATTCAGACCCACAACACTATGGTTGACTCAGATATGGCCTCGCAAGTCACTCAGTTCAAGGCAATTAGGGATGGACGATAAATGCGACCCAGCCAGTGATGCCCACATCCGATGAATAAAAGAATTGCCCTGACCAATATGTACCCTTTAACCAACAACTCAAAAACAGATGATTTGATTATTATCACACTGTTGTCTTTGGGATCATGCCGTGAACAGATTTGCTACCTTAGGCAGCACGGTAGCATAGTGGTTAGCACAATTGCTTCACAACACCAGGGTCATAGGTTCGATTCCCGGCTTGGGTCACTGTCTGTGTGGAGTCGGCACGTTCTCCCCGTGTCTGTGTGAGTTTCCTCCGGGTGCTCTGGTTTCCTCCCACAGTCCAAAGGTGTGCAGGTCAGGTGAATTGGCCATGCTAAATTGCCCCCAGTGTCCAAAATTGCACTTAGTGTTGGGTGGGGTTGCTGGGTTGTGGGGATGGGTTGGAGGTGTGGGCTTGGGTGGGGTGCTCTTTCCAAGAGTCGGTGCAGACTCGATGGGCCGAATGGCCTCCTTCTGCACTGTAAATTCTATGATCCTTATTTCCTACAATACAATAGTTATCACATTTCCAAAGGACCTAATTGGCTGCAAACTTCTTGTTGACTTCTTAAAGTGGAAAGGGAATGAAAGTCTTTCTTTTCTACAAGGGTTTTCTCCAATACATGTATGGCTAAAGCTGAAATTGAAACCATAACGTCATGCATGAGTGCAGTACACTAGTCCTGTTGCGTATATACATTCACAATCATTAACACTGAGCTCCAGTGCAGGAGAAACATTAAGATTTAGGAGTGAAAGATATTAATCAGAATTGAATTGTGTTCTATACTCACTCAAAAATTAACTATTTGGTAATTCTTTGACAATAGTCGTGTTTATTCTTTCTCAACATACTTCCCAATTAATTTATCTTCTTTCGCATATGTGATTAGTCAGTGAGTTGAGTTCTGACAGTAATTATTGTATAACTGGGTATTTTCATGGTGAAACAAGCCTAGTGCTCTTCGCACAGGGCAATTAACCTTTGCCCTATGCTGACACGCATGGTAAACTGTTGAAATGAACAATGATTGGTCGAGGAAAAAGAATTGACTTTGCCTGGGTAATAAGCTTAAAAACTAGAGGCAGGGGACAGTTCTATAAAGTCAACATTCCATCGTGAGGAAAATGATTTGAGGTTCTGTCTGCTGGCCCTTGCTTCCTTTAGGGATAGGTTTTCACTCACAGTAAGCACACTGTCAATTGCAAATGATTTCCTGACATACCAAAGGCGTGCACTCAAAATGCTCATTCTGAGACTGCACGACAGGTGGCTTTTGGGCCTTCAAACTGCTGAAGAGTTGTAGGCCTCCAGGCCTGAAGATCTGATTGGTGGCTACAATTCCAAAATGTGACATTCTTTAGTTTGCTGTCTGATCCCTCTCAGGTCCTGTGATCTGAGATAATCTTGGGCACAAAAGCCGTTCTCATTCTGCAAAAATCCAGAAGGAAATTTTAGATTTAGATTCAGATTTAGATTTGGATTTATAGTCACATGGACCAAGGTACTGTGAAGGTATTGTTCTGCAAACAGTCCATACAGATAGTTCCATACGTGAAAAACGTAGGACATATGATAAAGAGACAATGTAAATACATACACATAGACATCGGGTGAAGCATAAGGAGGGCAGTGCACCGCAGTAGAGAAGATGCGTAGGGAGATCAGTTCAATCCATAAGAGGGTCATTCAGGAGTCTGGTAACCGTAGGGAAGAAGCTGTTTTTGAATCTGTTAGTGCATGTTCTC
The DNA here is from genome assembly GCF_047496885.1 of Scyliorhinus torazame. Lineage (NCBI taxonomy): Eukaryota > Metazoa > Chordata > Chondrichthyes > Carcharhiniformes > Scyliorhinidae > Scyliorhinus > Scyliorhinus torazame. The sequence goes on along the minus strand of NC_092712.1, from coordinate 269,902,733 downwards.
AGGCTTTTGTATCTTCTGTCCGATGGAACAGGTTGGAAGAGAGAATAATCCTGGTAGGAGGGGTCTTTGATTATGCTGCCCACTTTCCCGAGGCAGCGGGAGGTGTAGACAGAGTCAATGGATGGGAGGCAGGTTCGTGTGATGGACTGGGCTGTGTTCACAACTCTGTTGTTTCTTACAATCTTGGGCCGAGCAGGTGCCATACCAGGCTGTGATGCAGCCAGATAGGATGCTTTCTATGGCGCATCTGTTAAAATTGGTAAGAGTCAATGTGGACATGCCGAATTTCCTTAGTTTCCTGAGGAATTATCGGCGCTGTTGTGCTTTCTTGGTGGTAGTGTCGACATGAGTGGACCAGGACAGATGGTTGGTGTTGTGCACGCCTCGGAATTTGAAGCTGTCAACCATCTCCACCTCGACAGTGAGGCAAGAGGCCTGGAAAATCTCCTCTGCCTCATTCCCTCGGTGATACTTTGTGTGCAGCTTGTGGAGGAACAGGCCTTGTTGTATTCCTTAGTGGAAGGGTAGTGGAAATCTGAAGGCAATGTACTGTGGTTCTGTGGCTTAGGGTAGAATTCTACAGCCACATCACGGTGGGGACTGGGCTGTGAAATATTATGAACTACTCGGTTGACTTCAGTGGGACCAAGAAGCCCCGCCAGCTCATTCCTGATAATCTCTCCGTGGACAAAGACCATCTTCAGATGTCAGGCCCAGGAAAAACAACTTTTTTTAAAAATGTGATAGATTATGGCTTGAAAACCAAATAACTACCTCACAGTTTGTGCACTGATTTTCAATGACAATATTTTATTTTTTGAAGCAGGGCAAAGAGCAGAGAGTTTGAAGACTCAGCAACGTTTCTAAGAATTCAAAGGCTCTGTTTAAAAAACGAGCTCTTCGTTCAAAGTTCTCCGAGAGCTACGAAAACAATAAACAAGTACCATGTGAAGGAGCTGGTCTGTGAATGTATCAAGAGGTTCCCCTAGCAACAGCTACAGGGATATGAAGACGCAAGAACAACAGCTGACAAGATTTGCTTTTCCAAATGTGGAGTGATGAGCTAAGTCCATAGTTTAAACAGCAAATAAACTTTACGCTCTCTTCAGCCTTTGTTCAAAATTTAATAGAAGTAGAAAAGTGCTGGAACCCAAAACAAGCTGATAATTTAGGAACAAGCTGGGAGCAACGCTATTGGAGGCAACTGTTCTCCCACAGCACAGTCTTGAATAAACAATTACAGTTCTGTGTGAAATGCTGCTGATAATACTTATAACCTAAATTCTAGGACACGACTGATGGCTTGCCATGGATACGTGGCTGTTTCGAACGCTGTGACTGTCATCCTTTTTGAGCAGACCAGGATTCCACGTGACTTGGTAGCATTGCCAGTTGATATCTTTGAACTGTTTTCCTGTTCTACACCCACCAGGTTCTACTGATTTACGTATTAACTAGGCCAGAGGTGTGACATTTTGGAGGTGGTCTTGTCTGTATATCTACTTTTTTTTACTCTCTGAGTGAAGGCGATGTGACCTAAAATTGGGAGTTCTCTTGGGCACTGAGTGCTCAGAAGACTGGGGATCATGGGCAGAGAGACAGGAAGATTGAGGGTCAGGGAGCTCTGGCAGGAGGGGCGCAGGGGATTGGGGGTCCGAGAGTTCCGGCAGGAGGAGTCTGGAAGATTGGGGGGTCAGAGAGTTAAGGCAGGAGGGGCCTGGTAGATTGGGGGTTAGAGAGTGCTGAATGGAGGAGCCTGGGAGATTGGTTCAGAGAGTTCTGACTGGAGGAGCCTGGGAAATTGGGGTCAGACAGTCTGTCTGGAGGAGCCTGGGAGATTGGGGATCAGAGAGTTAAGGCAGGAGGAGCCTGGAGGATTGGGGATCCGGGAGATCTGTCTGGAGGGTCAGGGAGCTCTGGTTGGAGGGGGCAAGAAAATTTGGAGGTCAAACTAGCCTTTTTGAAATTAGCACCCAATTGCTGATTAGCAGAATTTGCACTTGCCCTGTAGGTTAATAAACTAGAAACCTAAACATTTAGTGCTCATGTGCTGGTTAGATAAAATCTTCATTGAACAATGCATGCACGGTCCTCCTGTTCACTCCCACTGAAGGTAAGGTTTCCCCTGGCTGGCACCCAGCATATTGCAGAATAGTTTTACATGGAGACGCCGGCTCGTCCAATTAGTGAATAGGGGCGGGCAGCAAGTCTTTTGTTTTGGCATCACCTGACTCAAAGGCACATGCTGGCAGTGTATTTAAAGGGCAGCCAGCCCTGAATGCGCTTCTGCCTTGCTGTTAAAGGTTGCCTTGGCAACATTTTTGAAAACTCCTCTCCACCAAAATCCTGACATGCCGAGACTGGAACTGAAGACCCCTGCACCTCTCCACCAGAATGCAAGACCCAATATGTAGCGCGGAAGGCTGGTGCCACCATGGCAGAGGGAAGGCCCTGGGTGGCCCCGCTGCTTAACAATGCCACCATGCAGCATCTCCTCCGGATTGAAAAGGCATAATGACAGGTCCTCTGCCCAGGCTCCTGCTGTACTAAGCAAGTGATTGCTGAGGAGGTCAGTAGTCATGGGGTAATCCTCAGCGATGGACCACCATCCCCCCCCCCCCCCCCCTCGCCCCCACCCTGCCGGGCCCCCAAACCAGTGTGTAGTGTAGGAAAAGGGCTAAAAGCCTCCTTCGTTCCATCAGGGTAGGTCCTCAATACTGCCATCCTTTTTGGGATTGCTATGTGGCAACATGAGACAGCACATTAGATGGGAAGGAATGGCCACCCCAGGTGTCGGCAAAGGAGTGATGCAACAGCTCCTCCTGTCAGATACATGACTGCATCTCAATGAGAGGCCACAATCTGTCTCGGTTGACCCGCTAACACATCAGTGAAGAGCGGACCTATGGACGAGGCTTTTCTGTGCCCACTTTGATGTGTTGGGTGTTCTGGATCCGTGGAACACATACAGGCCACCAACACTTAAAATAGTGCAACACTATTTTATTAAGTTAGAAACTGTTGAACATACTTTCACTGTGGGTTAACGCGATGTTAGATTAAACTAAAGACCTATGCCTGTCCGAACCAGTCTCTGCACTCAGCACATGGTGAAGATCTGTGCTGTAAGCTGTAAGCTCTGTCCTTGTAGGAGGCTGCATCCTGAATGAGCGGGAACTCTGATGCCCCCTGTCTTTATAGTGAGTGTGCTCTAACTGGTGATTGGCTGCGGTATTGTGTGCGTTGATTGGTCTTGCTGTGTGTCCATCAGTGTGTGTGTATCTGCACCATGATATACTGGTGTATATTATGACATCCCCCTTTTATAAAAGAATGTATGTGTGTGGCAATAAATAATGTATGGTGAGAATGTTCCTAACTACGTGTGGGGTGCGAAGACATATTTACAGGACCACGTACATGAGAACTAAGCTATTTACATGGGAAGGTGCCTGGTGCAGAGAAGCAGTATGCAACAAGAGTAACGAGATCAACACTATATACAAACCAGGGAAACGATCAAACAAAGCAACAAAACAATTCAGAGAGTCTATAAGTCCGCAAAGTTCATAAATTAAGTCTCTGAGGTGGGCGACGAATTCTGTTTGACCGCCTCAAGGGTAGGTCGAGAGACGCTGGTTCAGGAGCGGGCTGGACTGCGTCAGAGTCAGGGGGAGGCAGAGTGACAGGGAGCTCTGCATACTCTGTGGCAGGGTCAGCAGGAGGGCAAGGCGACAGTGGAGGATCACGTGGCGAGCGTGGAATGAGACGAAGGACGTGTCGATTGCGGCACAGAATAGAGCCATCCAGTAACCGAACCAGGAACGAGTGGGGGGGCCACCTGCCGAAGGACAACAGCGGTCGCAGACCAGCCCCCATCCGGAAGATGGACGCGGACGTTGTCATCTGGAGCCAGAGCAGCTGCACGGGAGTCATGAGCCGCCTTGTGCTGTGCACGAGACAGCTGCATCCGGCGAAGGACTGGAACGTAGTCGAGGTCTGGGACATTGATGGACGGCACCGTCGTCCTCAGGGTACGACCCATGAGCAGCTGGGCTGGCGACAGGCCAGTGGACAGAGGGGCGGAGCGATAGGCCAGCAAGGCAAGGTAGAAATCGGACCCAGCATCGGCAGCCTTGCAAAGGAGCCGTTTGACTATGTGTACTCCCTTCTCCGCTTTGCTGTTGGATTGGGGGTACAGGGGACTGGACATCACATGGGCAAAATTGTACCACCTGCCAAAGTTGGACCATTCCTGGCTGGCGAAGCAGGGGCCATTGTCTGACATAACCGTGAGCGGGATGCCGTGTCGAGTAAAGGTTTCTATACATGCACGAATGACTGCAGACGAGGTGAGGTCGTGCAACCGTATCAACTCCGGGTAATTCAAAAAGTAGTCCACGATCAGGACATAGTCTCTACCCAGCGTGTGGAACAGGTCGATGCCCACCTTGGTCCATGGTGACGTGACCAACTCATGGGGATGCAGGGCCCCACGTGGTTGGGCCGGCTGGAAGCGCTGACAAGTGGGGCAGTTGAGCACTGTGTTGGCTATGTCCTCATTAATGCCGGGCCAGTACACTGCCTCTCGGGCCCGTCGGCGGCACTTTTCCACGCCAAGGTGGCGTCGTGTAGTTGTTCCAGGACAAGCTGGCGCATGCTATGCGGGATGACAATGCGGTCCAGTTTTAGAAGAACCCCGTCTACTACCGCCAGGTCATCTCTGACATTATAGAACCGAGAGCATTGGCCCTTGAGCCACCCGTCCTTTAGGTGGCGCATGACACGCTGTAGCAAAGGGTCAGCCGCCGTCTCGCGGTGAATTTGGACGAGGCATTCATCCAAGGCAGGTAGATTGGAGGCCGCGAATGCCACATGGGCGTCAACCTGGCAGACAAATCCCGCTGGGTCACAAGGGGTGTTGACTGCCCTGGAGAGAGCATCAGTAATGATGAGGTATTTGCCTGGGGTGTATACCAGCTGGAAAACATATCGCCGGAGCTTGAGAAGAATACGCTGGAGGCGAGGCATCATGTCGTTCAAGTCTTTCTGTATTATATTGACCAGCGGGCGATGGTCGATCGAGACGGTGAATTGAGGAAGTCCGTCGACATAATCGAGAAACTTAACCACACCGGTCAGAAGGCCCAGGCACGCCTTTTCTATCAGCGCGTAGCGCTGCTCCGTGGGGGTCATCGTACATGACGCATATGCAACGGGGGTCCATGATGAGGCCTCATCACGTTGAAGGAGCACTGCCCCAATGCCGGATTGACTGGCATCGGTCGAAATTTTGGTCTCCTTTGCTGGATCAGAGAAAGTTAAGACCGGGGCCGTGGTCAGTTTTGTTTTGAGTTCTCTCCATTCGCGCTCTTGGGCAGGGAGCCATTGGATGTCTGTCGTCTTCCTGACCAGGTTCCTGAGAGCTGTGGTATGAGAGGCGAGGTTAGGGATGCATTTCCCTAAAAATTGACCATGCCCAGAAATCGGAGGACCGCCTTCTTGTCCTCTGGTGTTTTCATAGCTGTGATGGCAGCTTCCTTGTCCGCATCTGGCTGCACACCCAATTGGGAGATGTGGTCCCCGAGGAACTTGAGTTCCGTCTGACCAAAAGAGCATTTGGCCCTGTTGAGGTGGAGTCCATGCTCATGTATACGTCTGAATACGCGCTGGAGACGACTATGCTCCTGCGGGGTGGTGGACCAAATGATTATGTTATTGACATAGACGCGAACACCTTCAATGCCTTTCATCATTTGTTCCATAATCCTATGGAACACTTCTGATGCAGATATGATCCCAAACGGCATCCTGTTGTAACAATATCTGCCAAAGGGGGTATTAAATGTGAAAAGTTTCCTGCTGGATTTGTCGAGCTGGATTTGCCAGAATCCTTTTGAGGCGTCGAGTTTGGTGAAGAGCTTGGCGCGAGCCATCTCACATGTGAGCGCTTCGCGCTTGGGAATTGGATAATGCTCCCTCATGATATTGCGATTTAGATCCTTGGGATCAATGCAAATTGTCAATTCGCCGGAAGGCTTTTTTACACATACCACGGAACTGACCCAGTCGGTCGGCTCCGTGATTTTGGAAATCACTCCTTGGTTCTGGCGGTCCCGCAGCTGCTGCTTGAGGCGGTCCTTAAGGGGTGCTGGGAACCTGCGAGGTGCGTGCACCACAGGCGTGGCATTCATTTTAATAGAATCTTGTAGGTGTACGGGAGCGTGCCCATGCCCTCGAAGACTTTGTGGTACTGGTTGATGATGGCGTCGAGTTGCGCCCTGAAGTCGGTGTCCTGAAAGGCAGATGCGTCAGCAGGAGAGACAGTGAACTCTCTGAACTAGGTTCAGCAGCTTGCATGCCTGCGCGTCAAGCAGGGAGGCTTTTGAGGAGCACACGATTTCAAAGGGAAGGATGGCTTTGCATGACCTGTGCGTTACTTCAAGTTGGCATGAGCCGCTGGCAGCAATGGCATTGCCATTATAATCTATTAGCTGGCAGGTTGATGGGAGCATTGCTGGTTTGGCACAAAGGTTTGGAGGTCAGATTGGCGGAGGCACCAGTGTCCAGGCGGAATCGTACTTGGGACCGGTTGACCGTAATTGTGGCACACCACTCATCGTCTGGATCGATGCTGTATACCGATAGACGCTGGATTCTTTGCTTCGGGGATACCCTGTTTTTTGTGACAATACCGACTTGAAAAGGCACCTTCGGGTCCTCGGTGTCAATATCGAGTAGTAGGTCCGAATCGGGCTCGGTAACCGTGGGTTGAGTGGCCCGGACATTCCTGCGAGGCTGGCTGGAGCGATAAGAGTTGGCAGGCTGAGCTGATCTGCATCAAGCAGCAGAGGGGCCAAGTTTGCCACATCTCAGGCATCGTCGGGATTTGGCAGGGCATTGCCGCTTTAAGTGGGTGGAAGCACAGTTGCCGCATGCTGTAGCGTCAGTGTGTTCGCTGCGCCACCGCGCATGCGTGGTGCGGTCGTACGTGGTGCACGCCTGCGCAGTACGTTCGTTGACGTCGACGTCCCCTCGTTCGGTGCACACAAGCGCGGGAGTCCGCGTAAAGCGCGCGAAATGGCCGCCCTCATCCAGGCTAGGCCCTGGAGTTGCTCGATTGCTTGGACCCGTTTTGTCTCGTGGGGACCTTGCCGCGCCGTTTCAGCCACTTGGATGTGGGAATACCGACTGGTGACGTGTTCGTGTAGCACGCAGGTCTCGATGGCAGTCGCCAGGGTGAGCTGCTTTACCTTGAGGAGCTGCTGGCATAGGGGGTCCGACTGACACCGAAAACGATCTGGTCGCTCATCATGGAGTCGGAGATGGGCCCGTAATTACAGGACTGCGCAAGGATGTGGAGGTGGGTGAGAAAGGACTGGAAAGGTTCATCCTTACCCTGCAAACGCTGTTGGAATACATAGCGCTCGAAACTTTCATTCACCTCTATGTTGCAGTGAGTGTCAAACTTGAGGAGGACCGTCTTGAATTTCGAGTTATCTTCATCATCAGCAAAGGTGAGTGAATTGAAAATGTGGATGGCATGTTCCCCGGCCATGGATAGGAAGAGAGCAATCTTCCTGTGTCTGAGGCAGCTTCCCGGTCTGTGGCTTCCAGGTAGAGCTGGATATCTTCCAGTTGGCCCCTAGGTTACCGGTGATGCGGAGCGGCGACGGCGGGCGGACGCTGTCCATTTTGCAAGATGACTATATGCTGGTGGAAGGCAGATCACTTGCAGGTAGGTCTAAGAAGTTCTAATATCCCTCAACTCCAGGTATCATGATGTGTTGGGTGCTCTGGATCCGTGGAACACATACAGGCCACCAACACTTAAAATAGTGCAACACTATTTTATTAAGTTAGAAACTGTTGAACATACTTTCACTGTGGGTTAACACGATGTTAGATTAAACTCAAGACCTATGCCTGTCCGAACCAGTCCATGCACTCAGCACATGGTGAGGATCTGTGCTGTAAGCTGTAAGCTCTGTCCTTGTAGGAGGCTGCATCCCAAATGAGCGGGAACTCTGATGCCCCCTGTCTTTATAGTGAGTGTGCTCTAACTGGTGATTGGCTGCGGTGTTGTGTGTGTTGATTGGTCTTGCTGTGTGTCCATCAGTGTGTGTGTATCTGCACCATGATATACTGGTGTATATTATGACACTCTTCATGGGCCAAAGGACCAGCATAAGTGTTGTGCAGCCTTGGTGGGGAATCTATCGCCATCTAATCGTCCACCAAATGCTCACACAATAATCAAGAACAGACCAAAACTGGTGGAGGCCACCCAAACCCTTGACTCCTGACCCTGGAATTGAAGGATGCCCTGGATTTGGCTAAGTTGAATGGGAGCTGTGCCATTGTCAATGGTGAAATGGGCGCCACGTATGAAACCTGGAGAAGGGAGCAAGGGGTGTTGAGGGCCATAGATTTATCTGTAGACGGTAGAGTAGCAACACTGGGGAATGTACGGAGAAGCTCCAGCTCCCGAAAGGGAATTAGCTCCAATATCTTCAAATATGGGACTTCCTCCGCAAGGAGGCCCCATCGTTCCCCCATTTACTCAATACACCCTGCTGGATAGACTGTTATCACAGGACAAATAAGGTGGGGTAAAAGTGCGGACATTTATGGACGAAGTCTAGATGGCCCCCCTGGATGAAACTAGAGAGAGGTGGGAGGAAGAACTGGGCATCAAAAGAGATGTGAGATGCTACACAGGGTGAACTCCACCTTCTCATACACAAGGCTGAGCCTGACACAACTACAAGTGGTGCACAGGGCACATCTACCAGGACATGCATGAGCGGGTTCTTCCCAAAGGTGCGACTCAGGTGCGAATGGTGTCGGGGGTCCAGCTAACCATGCCCACATGTTCTGGTCCTGCCCAAGACTGACCAGATTCTGGACCACCTTCATTGAGGCCATGTCCAAGGTCGTAGGGGTTAGGGTTCGATCCATGCCCACTAGCGATGGTTATCAGGGTGTCAGAACAGCCAGAACTCTTCAATGGGAGGGACGGCCGACGCCCTGGCCTTCGCCTCCCCGATAGCCCGGCGACGACTCCTGCTCAGATTGAGATCTGCAGTGCCACCCAAGGCCTCAGACTCGCTGGCCGACCTGGCGGAATTCCTGAGCCTCGAGAAAATCAAATTTGCCGTCAGAGGGTCAGATGAAGGGTTTCACCTTCAGGTGGATGCACGTCACCACCATCTTCAAAAACCTGTTCATGCCCAGCAGCTGGGGGGGAGGGGGGTGGAACTAGGGGTATGATGTGGGGGGGGAGGAATGGACATCAGAGAGGGGAGCGAGACGGGTGAATACACAGGAGAGGGGAGAGGGGAACGGGTAGCATCCACACCACTACGAAGAAAACAATTGCACTACACCCGTGGCAGGGGTTCCGACAAGCAGTATTACTGTAACATTGCGCGACAAATTGTCGAATATCCGTTATTCTCTTTTTCTTTTGTTTCGTGTGTTTGATTTTGTATTTGTCTCTAATATTGCACCTTGTAAATATCCGTTTCTTCATGTTACCATTGTGTATTTTGATTATGTTTTATTTTGTTTGTTTGTTATAAATGAAACTCTTCAAAATAATACTTTAAAAAAAAATTAATTCGGGGCAAAACTCCTTCCATTTATCAGAGATTGCACATCCATTGGGTGAATGGTTAATTGTTCACAATTTGTGTTTGTGCTAACAGGCCATTTGTTTACTTTCACCTCCTGCCTTCGCGCTCTTATGAGGTTCCTCGTGTGCATGATTATTGTGTCTGCGAAAACACATTGGTGTTCAGTTTTATTTTCCCTGGTTAAGGCCTTGTTAAGAAGCATTTAAAGGGGTTGATTTGTGCTAAATTACCTAGCAGTCACATCATACGCACACTGCACTAATTATGCCAATAAAAGCTGGGATGTGAGCCAAAAACAAATGAACTGTGTGTTCACATGCTCATGACAATTTGTCACCTGCGTGAGGAATTTCACAAGATCGTGCTAAAAGAGACGGTGGAACCAGCAGAAATCTAGTTGGCAGCAGAGCACAAGGCGCCTTATGTGATCAGTCGAGGACAAAATAAAAACAGAAAATAATGGATATGCTCAGCAAGTCAGACAGCATCTTTGCAGGGAGAAGCAAAGTTAACAGGCACAATTTTCCCAGCCCACACGAGATGAAAACAAGGTCGTGGGTGGGGGTGGGGGGGGGGGGGGGGACCTTACAGGTAGCTAGAATCACGGGGACTGACGTTGGATTGGCTCCGGGAGCAAATGCCACCAGCCGGGGAATTTTATTGACAACAGGAAAGGAATAGGACCAGCTTCCTGGAACAAGAGCTCAAAGTCAATTTAAATATGCAAAGGCCCGATTAAGAGCTATTTTATCAGGCGGTTAGCATTTTGTCAATGGTGGATTGGCCCCTGGCTACATGGAGAGGTGGCCTGCTGAATGGGGGAGACCACCCAGCGACAGCCTGAAGGGGAAGGATTTTTGCAGCACAGGCAGGGCCGAGGGAAGGAAAGGCAGCCCTTCTACCCGCAGTGATTTCCTTCGAAGGGCTTCCCATGCTCACTTGAACATTTCTCTTTATTAATTTTTTTTCGACCTATGCCCTAAAAGTAACAGAAGCGCCCACCCTGACACCTATTTCTAGCCTATGTCCAGACCTCAGTGGATTGGGTAAATTGCAGACGAAGACAGCCTAGAAATCTGTAGGTTGCGGCCTTTAGGCTGTAAATATCACTGTGCAGTCAGGTAATTGGATTGCAACTGCCCTGTATGACTTTCTCTGTTGATACTTATTCTAGCTGCGATCCAATGAGAAACAGCATCATGGCTGCAGACCAGCTGCAGACCAGCAAGGAGCAACTCTGACTGAGCAACAAAGAACTATGCAGTTGGTGACAATGACTGACTCTCCCAGGCTATAACTGGAGGATCTGCTCCCTTTCCACTGCAGTGACTAGGATGACTGATGTCCCCGTATTATATCCAACTCATTAGATGGCCATCACACCAGCCCTGAGATTGCCTATTTCTTACAAGAGAGGGAAGAATGGAATGGAGATCAGCCCATGCCTGGTGATCAGCTTTGACTGAATTGAAGAGGAACTTCTTTCAAAGCGCAGAGTGTCCAGATGTGGAATTGATTGCCGATCCCTGAGGACATTTCAGAGTCAACCACACTGCTGTGGATCTGAAGACACATGTAGGCCAGACCAGGTAAGGACGACAGATTTCCTTCCCTAAAGGACATTAGTGAACCAGATGGGTTTTTACGACAATTGACAATGGTTTCATGGTCATCATTGGACTTTTAATTCCAGATATTTATTGAATTCAAATTTCACCATCTGCAGTGGCGGGATTCGAACCCAGGTCCCAAGAGCATGACACTGGAAGCGGGATTCTCCGCCCCCCCGCCGGGTCGGAGAATCCCCGGGGGTCAACGTGAATCCCGCCCTGCCGCTCCGACGCTGGCTGCCGTATTCTCCGGCGCTGGTTTTCAGGCAGGGGCGGAGATCACGCCACGCCGGTCGGGGCCCATTGGCAGCCCCCCCCCGGCAATTCTCCGGGCCCCGATGGGCTGAGCGGCTGTCGGTTTCTGGCCAGTCCCACCAGCGTGAAATGGACACGGCGGGACCTGGCTGGTAGGCTGGCTGGTGCGGTCCTCGGGGGGGCATGGGGGGATCTGCGCATGCGCTAACTCGCGCCGGCCCTTTGGCGCCGGTTGGTGTGGCGCCAACCCCTCTGGCGCCGGCCTAGCCCCCGGAAGTGCAGAGGATTCCGCAACTTCCGGTTGGCCCGATGCCAGAGTGGTTCGCGCCATTTTTTTACGCCAGCGTCTGTCCATCGGGGGATTCAGGAGAATCCCGCCCTGGGTCCCTGGATTACTAGTCCAGTGACAATACCACTACACCGCTGCCTCCCCATTAAAAGGAATCCATGTCGGGTCGCTTTGAGCCAAGGCAAGTCATTGGTTGAGAGGGTAGCAGTGCAACCAGTTCTACTGAGCACCAAAATCACATGTAGGTTATAAACAGCCTACTGTATAATAAACACAGCACCCTCGCTAGTATTATGTGCACTTGCCAAATTGAATTTTTTGAAAATAATAATTCATTTTTTCCAATTAAGGGGCAATTTAGCGTGGCCAATCCACCTAGCCTGCACATCTTTGGGTTGTGGGGGCGAAACCCACACAAACACAGGGAGAATGTGCAAACTCCACATGGACAGTGACCCAGAGCCAGGATCGAACCTGGTATCTCGGTGCCGTGAGGCAACAGGGCTAACCCACTGCGCCACTGTGCTGTCCGGCAAAATTGAATTTGATGGAAATGTCAGTGTTTAATAATATAGATATGGATCAGTGAAAGGAATGTTCTCGGGATACATGCAACAACATCAAGCCAATTGAAACTCCAGTGCGTGATCCCAGTGGAACTCGGGGCTGCTAATTTGCCTGTGCCTGTCACACAGTCAAAATTGACCCCACAGTCTGTTCGGATATGATGGAAATAGCCTGCAAAGTGCAATTCCAGAAAATGAACATGTCACACCACTTGTACCTGTCCAAGATAATCAGACTTTCCTCGTACTAACTCTGTACGGAGGGCCTTTGTATTAGCCTGTTGCTGCTCACTAACTGTTCCCTGTTAAAAATAAATTTGGTGCAGAGTCAATCAGAACCTTTTATGATAAAAGCCTCTCTGCAGGGTCACAGTGATTTTGATTAAACAAAACGCACCTGGATACTTAATCAAAACTTGGCATCAATTATTTTTGCGATATAATGGAAGCTGGATGTGGAAATATTTACCAGAATGATTTTTTTTAATAACATCAACACAATGCTGTCCTCCCTTTTGTAAAGGTGAGAAGGTGCAGCCACTCAACTATGTATGGTATGTGTTTTGCCTCTTTTTAAAATTCAATGCTATCTGTAAATACAAATTGGAAGCAACATTGGCGTAGGAATGCAGTCAAAGCACTTCCCCCAAGTTCCTACCTGATAGTAGTCTTTGCCACCACCTCTATTATTGTATGTGTGGTCAGTGGGACAAAGCTTCATTGTTCAGGACTGGTGAGTGCTCACACGAGCTCTGGGCATTAAAATCGAGTGTCGGTGCCCCCAACTCTGATTAAGGCACACTTTAGTCCTAAGAAGAACCCATGCTAAAAAAACTATGATCATGTTTACCTCATTGTTCGTATCTGGGTCGCAATCCCTTCCGATAAAACCCCAAAGTTACGTCCTTCTAACAGTATTCCTAAATATTAGTGAGGATTGTTTTACCCGAATGCTCTCTTTCTCCCAATTACTGAATTCTGGAGTTGTAAGATCATGCAGGTTAACAGAAAAATCCGTGTTATTCATTTCAGATTTCGGGAATGTACAGAAGAGAATCTGGGCAGGTGAGACCTCTCACAATTCTGTTAAAATGTTACCAAACTGATACGATAAATGTGAAACAGGATAAAATGAAAGAAACGCAAAAGAAAGCTCTCTGCCAATCTACTTTTACCGTTGCATTATCAGATTGTGTAGAAGTGCTATGAAGGTCAAAGGGAATTGAAGTACAACATTGGAAATACAAAAGTAATAGAAATACAGCTTGATGGAAGCGACAGAGATGCTTAGCTCTGATGGTGAGCTTTAGTTTGTGTTGTATCGAAAGTGAATTTCAGTAACAGTTGCTGATTTGATGTAAGGTGAAAATAAGTTATCACTATAAATATCTAACACGAATCATAGAATCATAGAATTTATTGTGCAGAAGGAGGCCATTCCGCCCATCAAGTTTTCACCGGCCCTTGGAAAGAGCACCTTACCCAAATACACACCTCCACCCTATCCCCGTAACTCAGTAACCCCACCCAAACCTTTTGGACACTAAGGGCAATTTTGCTTGGCCAATCCACCTACCCTGCACATCTTTGGACTGTGGGAGGAAACTGGAGCACCCGGAGGAAACCCACACTGACACGGGGAGAACATGCAGACTCTGCACAGAGAGTGACCTAAGCCGGGAATCAAACCTGGGATCCTGGAGCTGTGAAGCAACCGTGCTAACCACTGTGCTACCGTGCTGCCGGTGGCACAATGGTTAGCACTGCTGCCTCACAGTGCCGAAGACCCGGGTTCAATTCTGGTCCCGGGTCACTGTCTGTGTGGAGTTTGCACATTCTCCCCGTGTCTGCGTGGGTCTCACCCCCACAACCCAAAGATGCGCAGAGTAGGTGGATTAGCCATGCTAAATTGCCCCTTAATTGGGAAAAAAAATGAATTGGGTACTTTAAATTTTTAAAAATAAATAAATAAATGTCTACCAAGTCAACAACTGGGCTTGGAGTAATTCACTGTGCCCTGAAGCTTTGCTTGCTGTGCCATACAAAAGGGAAATTAGAGCAAAGACCTACCTGAATTGTGCGTTAACAATAGTATTGTTTCCAATGCAATATGCATTTATCAACTTCAGTTTTCAAGCTTTGAATGTGTGTGAATTTTGTGATTCAGATGCAGATCAGTCATTAACTCATTGAATGACGGAGCAGACTCGATGGGCCGAATGGGCAACTTTTGCACCTATGTCTTATGGGCATATGGTCTTATGCAGATTCATTTAAGTAATCATCATGCCTGAAAACCCAGGGGGATATGGCAATAGCAACAAGACAACACTTGCAGCAAGCAACTGAAAACCAAGGGGCACATCCAGTATTGTGGAATGTTACAATCCCAGACCAGACTCCAACAGTGGCTAGGATACTGGGCTGAATCCCCAATATTTTAGTTTATTTTGTAAGACTGTACGGAAAGAATACTTCACTCCAGGAGTGATTGCTCAAAGAAATAGGGATTTGGTATTTTAAAACAAAACTTTATTATGAACAGAATATTAAACTCTTTGACATCACACCCAAACATCACACCTTAAACAATATACTCATTACAGTAAATAAAACACTCTTAATTAGTATCTCTTTCCCAATTAAACAACACGACAAAGGAAAAGAAAACATACAGCTCTCAATCCATCCTACATCCCAATGGCACAGAGTAATACTTGCTTTCCAGAACAGATGTGGCTCCTGTTAGTACCCCTGTAGACTCTGGTTGGATGTCTTCAAAAAGCTGTTTAATCTGGCTTCTTTCTGTTTCACCCTCATCCTCAGACAAGTCTGCACAGCTTTAAAAAGTACTAATCTTTTTCTTTACTATCCTTCTGTGAGGGTAGAAGTCTTCACTTGTGATCTAAAGGGGAGCCAGATGAGAACTCAACTCAAAATCTTTCTCAAAATGTCTGAATACCTTTGGTTCCACCCAGCAATGGCATAATCTCCCCAAGCTAAAAACAAACTAACAACCCAGGCTGAAAACACATTAACTCCCCAGCAACCCCCCCCCCCCCCAATCCTAGTCAAACAACATAGCAGGCTTTTACGATGGTCAATTTCACCTCTAGTTCCTAAAGCTTTCTGATCTTGCAAAAGAAGATTCTTTTCAAAACATGGCTACTGCAGTCAAACACACTCTGACCCATGCTTCTAGTCTTAAATTGCCAAATGTTTATAATTCAATATATATAAAATCCTACATTTGTCACTGGGAGAGGACCTTGGTGTAGAGGGTCCCAATCAAAGAAAGGAGGCCAGACCTCAAAATTCAATCTCTTTTTGCTGTGTTGAGTGCCTTGGGGTTTTGCAGTTATTTTGACTGTTTCCATTGATTTGGTTTCCTTGCACTGTTTCTCAACTCTGACTAAGAGGGCAGGCAAGTGACATGCTACTAGCCCATTCTAAAAATGCTGCTTTGAAACTGGTGGCCAGTGCGTGAGATGGGTCCAAGATATGGGCCGGAATTCTCCGGTCACAGGATTGCCTGTTCCTGCCTGCAGCGTACCCCCACCCGGCGGCTTCCCAGTGGCGGGAGGTGGCTTCAATAGGAAATACCATTGAGTAGATAATCCCGCCACCAGCAAACGACGCGCTGCCGAGAAACACGTGCTGGGCGACTGGAGTACCCCACCCATGGTTTCGGTCTCTCTCTTTCTTTAAATTGAATAAAAAGAAAAGGCGCTAAATACGTTTCTGCCACAACTCAACTTTGTGCGCACAGTCCTGGAAAAGCATGCAAAAGCGGCTACAGTGACACTCAACCCAGGTAACTACAGAAGAAGGCAGTTTGAAGAGATATTGCCAGAGTGTCCATAAAATCCTCCTGTTTGATTTGGAAAGCAGCTGACGTACTATCGGAATTCAAAATGTTTAAACAGCACATAGAGCAAGAGTCATTTTCAAGTGGCTTTTCGATTTTCGATCCCGGCCCTGGGTCACTGTCCTTGTGGAGTTTGCACATTCTTGCCGTGTTTGCGTGGGTTTCGCCCCCACAACCCAAAGATATGCAGGGCAGGTGGATTGGCCACACTAAATTGCCCCTTAATTGGAAAAAATGAATTGGGTGCTCTAAATTTTTTTTTTTTATAAGAGTAATTTTCAACTTGGCACTTTGGGAGGTTATCTAATGGAACAGATTGTTTACCACCGATTGGGCGGGATTCTCCCCTACACGGTGGGGCGGGGGGTCCCGGTGGGATGGAGTGGCGTGAACCACTCCGGCATCGGGCCGCCCCAAAGGTGCGGATTTCTCCGCACCTTTAGGGGCCAAGCCCTCATCTTTAGGGGCTAGGCCCGCGCCGGAGTGGTTGCCGTCCCACCGGCTGGCGTGGAAGGCCTTTGGCGCCATGCCAGCCGGGGCCGAAGGGACTCCGCCAGCCGGCGGAAGTCCATGCATGCGCGGGAGCGTCATCAGCTGTTGACGTCATCCCCGCGCATGCACGGGGGGGGGGGGTCTCTTATGCGTCGGCATTGCGGAGGCTATGGCCGACACGGAGAGAAAAGAGTGCCCCCACGGCACATGCCCGCCCGCGGATCGGTGGGCCCCGATCGCGGGCCAGGCCACTGTGGGGGCATCCCCCCGGGGCCAGATCGCCCCGCGCCCCCCCCCCCCAGGATCCCGGAGCCCGCCCGCGCCGCCAGTCCCGCCGGTAAGGGAGGTGGGACCGGCATTACAGCAGCGGGACTTCGGCCCATCATGGGCCGGAGAATCGCCGGGGGGGGGGGGGGCCCGCCGACCGGCACGGCGCGATTCCCGCCCCCGCCGAATCTCAAGTGCCGGAGAATTTGGCGGGGGCGGAATTCACGCCGGCCCCCGGCGATTCTCCGACCCAGCGGGTGGTCGGAGAATCCCGCCCATTGTCTGAAATCAATGGAATGAAAAAGTGAGCATGTTCTACGGTGGATGGGAAATCCACTCTGTTACATAGCCACCTAGATGAACAAATTGAAAACAACTCTATTGTCCTTTTAAATAAGTGACATGGTTGCAGATCAGAATGTTGAAAAAATATGTATACAAAAATAATTTATTGAAACGAGACAACAATCTTCATAATAACCATCAAATGGATTAATGAGGGTCGGTGCAGACTCGATGGGCCGAATGGCCTCCTTCTGCACTGTATGTTCTATGTAATCTATGATTCTGGCTATCATGGAATTGTGCCGCATTGAAAATATGCTACAGCGCAATAGAATATGTCAAACTTTTAATTTGTGCCTGTTCATAGATATATTTACCAATGTGGCCACCAACCATCTTCACTGTTCTTGAGAGCTCTGGGAGATGAGAAAGAGAAGGCCACCAGCAAGACCATTGCCATTCCCAATAGATATTTTTAAAAACTTTCCAACTCGTGAGATTTCCCTATCATAGTTTCATACGGTCATTCATAGACACGATAAATCTGTTCTAGAAATAGTTTGAGTTAGGATGTGAACTGGAGCCTGCAAGATGGAGGCAGGCCTTTTGATCTGTTTGTTAGTAGAATGCAAATATTGTTCTAGGTGCTCATCAAATGTTTGGCGCTTTGAAGGGCAATGATGCTTTCATTTTCGATTCCAAGTTGTGCCAGATTCCAAGTCAAGACAATCAGACTGGGAGAGACAGATGAAATTCATTATCTCAATTGATTGCACCGTCAAGGGAGCTTTGTTATAAGAGGAGCCAGGTGCCAAAATCAAACAGACCATCAGATGGAGATGAATCTACTGCCTACACCTTACCCGCTTAACTGTTGGAAATTATTAATATTTTAATTGTCTGAATGCTAAACAGAAGTTGTTTGATCAGCAAATGAGCCATTTTAACATCAAAGTTAAGGAAAATATTTAAGGTTTGAATAGTGCTGTGACACTGCCACTATCAGCCCCTTAGTTCCCTGCTTCGCAAAGTTTCAAACACAAGGTGGCCTACACAAACTCTATGCAAGGTTACTCTCAAACTGAGTGTATCCATCAAAAACTAAGTCAAAAATATCAGACTCTTCTTGTTATAAAATATTATATAACATGTAAGTGAAGAATTGTACCATTGGTTTCATGTAATTATCCAAATTGTAAATAAATCTGTCCATTAGATTTAGCCTGAATGTAGCAGAATGTCACTCTTCTATAGAGGACTTTGTCGGAACATAGGACAGGAGTAGGCCAATTAGCCCCTTGTGCCTGTCTCGCCCGCCATTCAATGAGATCGTGGCTGATCTGTGACCTAACTCTATATACCTGCCTTTGGCCCACATCCCTTAATATCTTTACTTAACAAAGATCTATCTTTCTGAGATTTAAAATTAACAACTGTTCTAGCTTCAACTGCTATTTGTGGGAGAGTGTCTCAAATCTCTACCACCCTTTGAGTGAAGAAGTGCTTCCCAACATCTCTCCTGAACGGTTTGGCCCTAACTTTTAGACTACGCCCCTGAGTTTTAGAATCTCCAACCAGCGGAAAATTATCTACCCTGTCTTTTCCTGTTAATATCTTGAAGACCTGGATCAGATCACCCCTTCACCTTCTAAATTCTACCAAAAACAGGCCTAATTTGTGTAATCTCTCCTCGTAACTTATCCCCTCTAGTCCAGATTTTCTCTGAAGCAATTTGTTCTGTATAAGAACCCTTCGCTGATATTGCTTGCTAAATTAGAGAATGTTCTGCATGAATGTTCTGCTAGTATTTTCAAAGGCAAAACCTAGCGGGGGAGCAGAATGGCAGTATACTCGCAGTGAAAGCATTAGTACGAGCTGGTCAATATACCTACATGAATGTGGGAATAGACCTTGGAGCTAGAATAGTGTTTGCTACCTGACATGAAACTGAGGCCATAAAGGCCAGGAAGTTCCAAGGCTTGATCCTGCGTTACCCATCTCTGCCATTTGGTGGAAGGTGTCTTGTAATGAGACACACCATCACAGGCTTGTGAAAGAGGTAAAATCAAGCAGAGAGTCCCACTTCAGATTTTGATTGGATTTGTTTTCCTAGAAGTCTGCAGGGCATTACCAGATATGGTTATGATTCTTAACTAGATCACTGTCTAGATTCACACATGAAGGATGGGCACCTGGGCATGGTACCAGAATTGGTGCCAGCACATATACCTTTCTTCAGTAAAACCGCAAAATTGAGTCTAAAGATTTGGTGCAAATTAGGTATTTAATTGTTCAGTGGACTTGTTCTTATAAAGTTCATTATTAATTGTCTTTAACAGTGGAATGTTAATGGCGCATTTTCTCAACTTGAAATGCATCTGCATGGAAGTCCATTAGTGAGAGTAGGTCACTGAGACCACTCGAAGAAAGAGATTTGCCCTGAAATAGTGCCTTTAACAACTTCAGGACTTACCAACGTGCTTTACAGCCATTTAAGTGCGTTTGAAGTATGGTTGCCACTGCATTGTAGGCAAAACGGCACCCAATTTGTGCATAGTGATGACCCACGAAACGTGTTAAGATAATAGCTAGAAAATCTATTTCCTTTTGTGGTGTTATTTGGGGTGGGGGGGGGGGGGAGAGAATATTGGCCAGGACATCAGGAAGAACTCTCCCTTGTTCAATTTTCCCCCCCAAATAATAATAATAATCTTTATTATTGTCACAAGTAGGTTTACATTAACATTGCAATAATGTTACTGTGAAAATCTCCTAGTCGCCACACTCCGGCGCCTTTTCAGGTACACTGAGGGAGAATTCAGAATGTCCAATTCACCTAACAAGCACGTCTTTTGGGACTTGTGGGAGGAAACCGGAGCACCCGAAGGAAACCCACACAGACACGGGGAGAACGTACAGACTCCGCACAGATAGTGACCCAAGCCGGGAATTGAACTTGGGACCCTGGCGCTGTGAAGCAACAAAATAAATATATATCAGTTCTATTAAAAGCATTTTCTTCCCTCTCTCTTCCTAGATTTTACACAAACAAAACTACCTCACCCTGTTTTGGATGAATATACTTTACTTGGCCTGGTTATTCCTCCCCTCCCCCACAACTCACAGATACACACACACAAAGCTCCTACTGCCTTAAGGAACTATGATGCAAACAGGCATTTGACTCCAAAAATGGGGACACCCATCCTCAAATTTAAGGTTATTTTATAAATGAGCGTGCCCACCACCAGCTTTAGTTTGTCACTTATCAACTCGCCACACAGTCGTCCATCGTACGCACTCACAAAGTAAGTGGCTGTCCTGAAAGGAGAGAGGTTTGTGCAGCCTCATCTTGGTTCTGACAGCTGCTTGTCTCCCCCTAAGGGCAGCAGTACATTCTTACCCATCTCGAGGTGCAGAGGAGTGTTGCCAGGGAACAAGCCCTCTTTCTGCTTTAACAAGAAGGCATAAAGAACGCAGATTTTTTTTTTTTACAAGCATGCGCTACACACTGGCATTATTCTTGAAGAAAAAAAACCTGCCTGAAGGCCGGTATTCTTCCAAAAGGTGACTAGTTAGTCAGAAAATTCTATCCTTTCATGTGTTTCCCTTCATGAAAACATCTTTAGAGTGAGAAAGAATAGTTATGCCAGCCGACCTGAACCAGTACGGTGGAACTTTTCAAAGTGCTTTTCTGCCTTTGTAAAGAAATGTCCTTGAACGCTCGTAATGCTCAAAAAAATGTGAATGCCTTTGCAGCAACCTACTTAAATCCAGTCTGTTTATTTCTGTCTGTGTTGCTCTTCAGCCTTTTACCATTCAGATTCATAATTGACATATTCTCAAAGAGTGGGAATTAGCTGAGCAAAAAAGACAAAGTAGAATGCCGGAGACACCTTGAAGGAAACCAGTGTGGAAAATCTATTTATTCTGCTAGGATTGAGCAACATTGTCTGATGAGTGGCCCAGTGTTGTTTTCCATTGTCTGAGATGTGTAGGTGCAATCACCGCAGACAGACGGGACAACACGGACATTTTGGAACTGAAAGAATCTTTTTAATGAACTGCGAAAAGAAATATATAATGCAGCAGAAGGAAAAGAAAAATGGGCTTGGCAATCATAAGAGGAAAGGTTACGGGCTGCACTGCACTAGACTAGAGAAGGGGAATATTACACAAGGTCCTCCATCGAAGGTTTCCGTTTCCAATAATGTCAAGACCTTGCATTCATGTGGGTGTCATTAATGTAATAAATCATTGTAAACTGCATCACGGGAATGTAGTCAGGCAGAATCTGACACCAAGCCACAGAAGGGGCTCATGGGAGAGGTAACTAGAAGTGTGAAGAAAGAAGTAGCGTTTAAGGAGTGTCCTAAATGAACAGCAATAGGTAGAGCTTGAGGAAAGGAATTTCAGAGCAGAAGGTCTCAGCAGCAGGCCCTCCAGAGGATGCTTGCCTGGAGCATCAAAGGTCACAGGGCAAGAGAAGTAGCAGGCTGGGGACACACCCAGAATTAACAGCAGAGCATTGTAGCTTAAGAAGATTTAGGATGACTGAGTGGGCACTGGGAGTTGGGGGGGGGTTACTGGTGGGGTGGTGGGCACCATGTGTAGCTACGGACAATGAGGGTTTTGAATGATCACAATAAAAAATCGTAAGAAGTCTTACAACACCAGGTTAAAGTCCAACAGGTTTGTTTCAAACACTATTCATTCACCTGAGGAAGGAGCAGTGCTCCGAAAGCTCGTGTTTGAAACAAACCTGTTGGACTTTAACCTGGTGTTGTAAGACTTCTTACTGTGCTCACCCCAGTCCAACGCCGGCATCTCCACATCAGGACAATAAAAAATGTTACACCTGATACATGTGAAGCCTCTGTCATGTTATTCCTCACAGCAGGCCGGCATGCACCCCCACCCCAGTTGCCCTCCACTTCCTGGGCACAGTGTTGCTAGTTCAGGAGCCCCGATGTAGACCATGTGCAGGTGATGAATATGAGCGCACTGCCAGCAGAAGGATGGGAATCAGACTATGGCATAGACTGAGGAACACCAGAGCTTACTTACCTCACAGCAGGTGGTCATCACTCTCCCACCTTGTATAATGATCCAGTGCCAGTGTCGACACAAGCCCATCACCCTGGGATGATGTTACACAGACCCTGGAAGGGTGGAACAGAGTAGTCGGGGAGGGGGGAGGGGTTGTGGGTGGGTCAGGGAATGGGGGGAAGGGAGGAGGGAAATGGGTGGGAGGTGGGGATTGGGCTGGGGTGGTCAATGAAGGGGAGAGGGTGATCGATGGGTGTAGGTGGAGAGGGAGGAAGGAGGGATCAGGGGGTAGGAGGGACCAGGGAAGGTGGGATTGGGGAGCCAGAGGGATTGGGGAGCAGGAGGGATTGGGGGAAAGAGGGGATTGGGAGGGGGGAGGGGGGAACTGACGAACAAAGCCTCAACCTATGAGAAGTGGGCGAGGATGAGGGCCTCCCTTGACCCTGGGCATGCCGAACCCAGAGTAGTTGGCTCTGTTATGGGTATGCACAATTGGGGGTAGGCCTGTAGAACCTTCAGATGCCGAGACCCTCAACCCAAGGATGACCCCTGAGGCCCCCCCCCCCCCCACCCCCGACTAGACCTGTCCCCCCTGGGGCCTCCATCAACACCACCTCCCACCCCCGCCCGAGCACTGGGGCAGCCAAATAAAATAAAATATTGGTGCTATAGCTGGTGGCAGGAAATGGAAATACGACCCCGTAAGTGGGGGGATTGTTGCTGGGTCAAAATCCTGGAACCCACCAAATAGCACGGAGGGACCAGGATAACTGCAGCGGGAGGTGCAGCTGTATTTCAATTCCCATTTCAAAGTCAAATATTTTCTCCACATTTATAATGCTCTGAGTTTTGACAATTATTTGCAGTTAAACAGCGACATTTTTTGCAAATTAAAAGCGGAGTTGGTTTCAACATGGCTTTCTCTCTGCAGTACAGGCTAAGAAGCCAGGGCAAGCACCGCTGCTGAAAGAGTGTAATTATAACATGACAAGCTAGCAGAGGCAATTTCCATTCGAGACCCTGAGGCCAGAATTTTGTGTGGGGGTGAGAAAGCGCGAGTTGGGCCCTTTAGCCAATGCAAGCCCACCTTCCGGAAACCCTTCCCTCCATATTTCTGTCCCTGAGAGACATTAGTGGGGACGGATTGGGATCTGTGTGTTGCGATGCAGTGCAGGAGCAAATGGGTGTTTTTTCTCTCACATTGCTTCCCAAATTATTTCCTAATGTGAGCCCATTTTAAAACCTAAAAGTTAATGTGACCCCCCCAGATGTCAAGCAAAAACAAAGCAGCAATAAAGTAGTCCGGTAACCTTCAGTCTATAATTATTAAACTTCATGTATTACAGAACAAAATATAATTATACATCATATAAATAGGAAGATCTGTGTTTTATAGCGCTTGTAAAAATGTTATTATTTCATGAATTCATGAAGGAAAGCTTCAACTAAGCTCCCCATATTAACTAGGAATATAAGAACAGAGGAATAGGAGTAGGCCATTCAGCCCATCGAGCCTGCTCCATCATTCACAATCATGGCTGATCATCTAATTCAATGTCTTTGTCCCCACATATCCCTTTATGTCATTGGTATAATCTGTCAATCTCTACTTTAAATATGCCCAATGACTGAACTTGTTACTTGCCGCTTGTCAGCGAAGCCTGAATAATGTCCAGGTCTTGATGCATTAGGACATGTATAGCTTCAGTATCTGATGAGTCGGTAATGGTACTGAACATGGTGCAATCATCAGCGAACATCCCCACTTCTAACTTTATGATGAAAGGAAGGTCATTGATGAAGCGGCTGAAGATGGTTGGGCCTAGGACACTCCCGTGAGGAACTCCTGCAGTGATGCCTTCGAGCTGAGATGACTGGCCTCCAACCATCACAGCCATCTTCCTTTGTGCCACGTATGACTCCAACCAACGGAGAGTTGGCCCCCTCTGATTCCCATTGGCTCCAGTTTTGCTAGGGCTCCTTGATGCCATACACAGTCAAAAGCTGCCTTGATATCAAGGACAGTCACTCTCACCTGACCTCTGGAGTTCAGCTCTTTTGTCCATGTTTGAATCAAGGCTGTGATGAGGTCAGGAGCTAGATAGTCCTGGCAGAACACAAACTGTGCGTCAGTGCACAGGTTATTGCGAAGCAAGTGTCGCTTGATAACACTGCTGATGACCCCCTCCCATCACTCTAGTGATCAGCGAGATCAGACTGATGGGGCAGTAATTGGCCGGGTTGGATTCGTCCTGCATTTTGTGCACAGGACATCCCCGAGCAATTTTCCACATTGCTGGATGAGCAATTTTCCACATTGCTGGATGTATGCTGTTGTGTTTGGTTTTCTATGTCTTGCAAAAGAATCCACCAAACACTTTGACTCGTCCAAACCAGGATCTTTATTGAATCACACGTGGTAAGATAGCGATCTGTTACAGAGCGAGTTATCATGGAGTTTCTTTGTACTCCTCTTGAACTACACCGAGCACAACTGTTCACCTGTACGTCTTATTACCATCTCCTACAACCATCTCCTGATAGACGGATATGCCCCCACTTATATTGGAGCCCCTGGCCACATGACCACTGCCTTGAGACCTCATTGTGTGTCTGCACTGCCACCTGCTGGTTGGAGGTCACATACCATCCATCTGTGATATTGCTTGCAGGCATATCACCACATATGCCAGTGTTGTAATTGTACTGGTACAGCCTGGCGAGGGGCACAGCAAATTCTTGAGTCTTCAGTACGGCAGCTGGAATATAGTCAGGGCCCATATCCTTTGCAGTATCCAGGCCCTACAGCCTTTTCTTGGTGTCACATCAAGTGAATCGAATTGGATGGCAACAGACATCTGCGATGCCGGAAATCACCAGAGGAGGCCGAGATATTTATGCTACTCACAATTTTCTAGATTTTTGGTTGGCATTGTTTGATATTTAATTTCCTCACAGTGACAACAAGTTCATTTCCATCTCTTGTGTAAAGTCCCAGGCAAGCGACCACTCGGAAACGATGTCTGTAGAAAAATTTGGTCTATTTCAGGTTACTATACGCTCCTCCTACTCCCCGCAGGGCATCCTGCACCCGGCCATCACCTGGCCCGGGGTATTTATATCACAGGAGTCCTAGGGAAAGGGGGTTAGCCCCACCCCCTCATCTGGGTAGATCGTATTCAGGTGAGGCCGCAGGGACTCTGATGTTCCAGATCCCTGGGCCTCATGTAGGGTTATAACACCGCCCCGCTCCCCTCCACCCCCCCCCCCCCCCCCCCCCCCCCCCCCAGTCCGATACATCATCCATGTTGATCCATGGTGGCAATGTACCTATTGATAGTAGATGCGCATTCTAACTGGATGGAGTTTGCGAATTTTTTGAAGCAAAATGGGGTCCATCGTGTCCGCATGGTGGAAGGGGGGAAATCCATTTCCCTCTTCGCCAAGGGCTGATTATCCGGCACTCGCTGCTCCGGGCCCGGAGGGGTGTAATGGACCCAGGTGCTTCGCACAGCGTACGCCGCTTTCTGCCAACCCATTCGATGACGGGTGATAAGGCGTGGTGCTGACACCATGGACCCCATTTTGCTTCAAAACATTCGCAAACTCCATCCAGTTAGAGTGCGCATCTACTATCAATAGGTACATTGCCCCCTGGAAAAGCCCCACGAAATCCACATGGAAGTGGGACCATGGCCAACCCGACCATTTCCATGGGTAAAGTCAAGCTGGCAGGGGGAGCTCCTTGTGCTCCTGACACCGGGTACACTGTTTTGCTAACTTTTCTATTTCCGTGTCAATGCCGGGCCATCACACATAGTTCTGGGCCAACATTTTAATTTTGGTGACACCTGGGAGTCCACTGTGGAGGTTCTGAAAAATTGCCCCCTGGCCACGTTCGGGGATGACCACCCGGAAACCCCACAGGAGGATGCCATCCATCACAATACGTTCCGCCACTTTTGTGGTAAAAGCCCTCAGGTCCTCCGGGAGGGCATGGTGCTGTGCACGCTGTGGCGGACATTAGTCATCAGCGAGTCTGTCTGCGCCCAAGCCTTTACTTGGGCTGCCATTAGCGGTAATGAGTCCATGAAATGCTATGTTGTGACTACTTTGTCCGATGCCACTGGCGTTGGCACGCTGGTGGGCCTTGGGAGGTGGCTGAGAGCATCCGCGCGGGGAATCTTCGCCCCTGCCGCGATGTTCCAAAATATATTCGTACGCCGCCAGAAGGAGAACCCAACGCTGAATGCGGGCGGACGGCAACTGGGGAATTGCCTTGTCCTCTTTGAATATCTCCAAGAGTGGTTTATGGTCATTATTAGCCATGAACAAATTATCTAACACCGAACACCAGTGCCAAACCTTCCTTTCCTATTTGGGCATAATTGCGCTGGGCCACTGCGAAGGTGCGTGAAGCGAACGCAATGGGCCACTCGGTACCATCATCAAGACAGTCCCAATTCCATAGGGCGACGCGTCACATGTGAGGTCCAAGTGAGTCAGCAAGTGGAAGGACGACAGTCGCTGCTTTGCTGCGGCAGGTCCCAATTCCACCGCTGGCCCTTCTTTAACAACAGGTGCAGCAAGGCCAAGACCGTCGGCATGTTTAGGATGAATTTCCTATAATAGTTGACCAGGCCCAAAAACGAACGGAGCTCCGTGAGATTTCTTGGTACGGACACCTGTCAGATGGCCCGGACTTTATCATCCACTGGTTGTAGACCTTGCCTGTCGACCCTGTAGCCCAAATAGATCACTTAGTTGTGTTTTGTGCCGCAGGCGGACTCCGGCCACCTCGAACCAACGCAACAAGTTCTCCAGGTTTTCCAGATGCTCCTGGTCGGAGGAACCAGTGATCAGCACATCATCCAGGTAAACTGCCACCTGTGGAAACCCTTGGAGGATATTTTCCATCACCCCCTAGAATATGGCACATGCCGACGAGACCCGAATGGCAGCCTGGTATATTCATACAACCCCCTTTGCATGTCGATGGTCACGTAAATTTGTAACGATGGGTGCAAAACCAACTGGAGATAGGCATGGCTCATGTCTAATTTGATAAAAGTCTTTCCATCGCTGAGCCTTGCATATAGGTCTTCGATCTTCGGCACCAGGTAATGATCCAGATGGGACGCTCAGTTGATTGTCATTTTGTAATCCCCACAAAGGTTGATGGACCCGTCAGGCTTCATAACCGGCATGACTGATGTGGCCCAATCTGGAAATTGCACCAGGCGGATGATTCCCAGCTTCTCCAAGCGGTCCAGTTTGTCATCTGTCTTCGGCTTCAAAGCGTAAGGAATGGGTCGGGCACAGAAATAGCGTGGTTGGGCCTCCCGGTCCACTGATATCTTGCCGGAAGCCCTCCGCATGGTACCGCGGCCCTCCTGGAACACCCCTGGGAAATGTGCCAACACCGTGTCTGGTCCATCGGGGTTCATTCGGCATACTCGCTGCTAGTCCAAATGAAGGCATTTTAGCCAATCACGCCCCATCAAATTTGGAACCTTTCACCACGACCAGTGGTAAATTCGCCGACTGAGATTATTCCACGGGAACACTCAAGGTGCCCACGATCTCCAATGGTTCCCTTGTATGCGTCGCCAGCCGGGCATTGGCATCTTTCAATGTTAAGGCGTGTATCCCAGAGCAAATTTTGTTTTACATGTTTTGGCTGATCACAGAGATCGTGGCTCCGGTTTCAAATTCCATCTTAATCTGGAAACCAGTGATCCGGACTATGACCTGGATAGGCGCCACCCGTGGTGCCAAGATTCAGTAAAGGTTGTAGGCCACCTCCGGTTCGTCGTCAACAAAATTTGTCTGTGTTCTGGGGTGGTCATCAATGCTGCAGTGGTGGGTGGGTGAGGTTTCTTGCTGGCATCTGTCCCATCGCCCCCCTCTGGCGTTGGCGCGTTCATTCCGCATGTCAGGAATCTCCGGTGTACAGGGCCATTGTGTCCATTGGCGGGAAGTTGGTGCCGTCAGTCCGAGTCCTCTGGAGTGCGCCCCTAATGGCGGGAGTCCAAAATTTCTTCCCGGCAGATTGGTGTCCAAGGTTTAGGACAGCCATCCCTCGGAACTCCTAGACGCAGCGTTTTGCGCCCTTCCAGGACAACACTATCTGAAATGAAAACAGCAAACAATTAGTGGCGGCTTCAGGTCGAAATGGTTGCCAACCAACATAACGAGCTCCACAAACTGGCGGTTGTCAGGTAAGTTAGGAAAAATTAAACTTTTGATAATGCTCTAAGTCTCCGCACCACAAAAGGAGGGTCACCGTGTGTCTGTCATCCCCGACTATGCCGTTCAGATGAAAAAAATAGTTAATTTGTTCTATGTACTGGGTCCAATCCCCAGTCTCGACGTCGAACGCCTCATGCTTACCGATTAGTGGCATATCCACCAGCTGAGTGGAGGCCCTCAACCCCCTTCCGCACCCGCTACCTCCACCCCACCACCTCCCTCCGCCCCCGGTGCCCTCAGTGATCCTCAACGAGCTTGGCCCTCCTAGCTCTATGGCCACATCTGGATCTTTCCCCAGGATGCACGTCTGAGGTAGAGGCTGCCAGCTGCCAACCTCGGGCGGGCGTCCACTGTGGGCTCTGGGGCCGGAGGAACATGGCTCATTTGTACATGGCACATGCACAGCCATGCCACCCTATCCCATGTGCTGACCTCGCGGCGCAGCCTCAACGGAGGGCTGGAACTCGGGGGAGCTGATGGCCACTGTCACCACTCCATGGAAAGGGTCTGGGTTCGAGTGCAAGCTGCCTCTGCGACATCTGGCTCTGGCAGCCCTGGTGGTTCTCCATGGTCTGCACCATTGTGTCTACGCTCTCAGTTCTATGGGACATATCCCCTTGTGATTGAGCCATGCTCTGCAGTGCCTCAGCCATGCCCACCTGCGACTGGGACAAGCTCAGCTGCGCCTCAGTCATGCCCATCTGAGAGGGGACATGTCACATAGAATCATCAAGGTTGGCTTGGTACTGGGTGACATCCACTAGTGAGTCGGACGTTCTGCCGAGACCCACAGCCATGGCCTTCACCAACTGAGCAACGCCTTGGACACCTTCACTCATGGTGCCGGCATCGTGCACCAGGCTCTCCACTGCAGTCGTCACACTAGCAGTGTTGGCCTCGGTGCCACGCATTGCCGGCGCCATCTCCTGCACCCGTAGCCTCTGGGACACCACCAATTGGCTATGGATCTGCTGGAGTGACATTGACATCTCCCCCTAAATTTCCTGGCTGCTTCCTATCATCTCAATCAGCTCCGAGTACCTCTGCACCACAAGCCCAACATCAGGCTGGGATCCAGCTGGGTCCTGGGATTCAGCAGCCCTCCGACTGCTGTCTCGCCTGGGGGTTGCTGCCTCCACCTGTTGTGCATCATCAGCAGTGTGGTGTTCACCAGATTGTGCCCCAGAAGCCTGTCCATAAACATGTCCCAACAAGGTGCGTGTCTCTGCGCTGGGGAAGCTGGGGATGACAGCTGTGCCGGAACTATAACAGTTGCATCCTCGGAGCTCTCCTCCGAGGTGGTCTCCTGGGAGCTAGGAGAAGGTGCTGCATGGGATGTGCCAGCGCCGTCGGCTGGAGGTCCTGCGGGAGAATGAATATGTGGTCAGTGGGAGAGATGGGTCAGTCAGTAAGTCAATAACAACTCGTATTTGACAGGTCCTCCGGGTGGAGCCGGTGGTTCCTCACCACTGCGGCATCCGGCAGTCTCCCCATGAGTGACCAATCTGTCCTTGCGCACCCCAGCCACCTCCAGGGCACGATCCTCGAAGGAGGTGAGGATTCTTATGTCCGGCACCCCTCCGCCAGTCTGGGCCCTCTCTCGACGATTAAGGGAGAGCTTTTCCTGTGGAGACACAGGTGCTGGTGTCTACTCACTCGTGCTGCCCGGTATAGGTTGTTGATCTCCTGATGGCACCGAAGGCCAGACCTCCTGGTCACACTCCCCGAGCCGACAGCTGCCGCCACCTCATTCCAAGCAGCACTGACTGCCTTGTGGCTGACTCTCCGGGACCCTCGGGGGATCCCTCCTGGCCTCCATGGTGTCTCGCAGCCTCCCAGGTCAGCACCCTAAATCTTGGGGCCGGTCTCCTCCGCACCATTGTTGTGAGCTGGCTTCGGGTTGGCTGAGCAAGTGCTGCTCAACCTTGTTAGTGGGGGGGCTGGCGCACGTGGTGTCGCCGAATCAGCTGGCAAGCCTTCATTTGCGATGGGAAGCCCGTTAGGTCTCGTTAAATGGACCAATTAAAGTTGAATTGCATTGCTGGCCTTGCTGGGTCGAGCACCGGGAAGCCTGCCGCAGTTCCCGCTCGCTACCACACTTATCCACTGGGTGGGATTTTCTCACTCCCTGTCGCGTATTTTTCAGCAGCGGAGGCGTCCTCCCGTTGTCAATGGGATTTCCCGTTGATAGCATCCCTCATCGCCCGAAACCCGTGCACCGGCGTGGGACTGGAATTTCCCGTCAGTGTGAACAGCCGGCAAATCCAGCCCATCGTCTATCACATTGCTTGGATACCAATGTAAAAGGATTATCCTCTGTAGATTCTGGCTTTGTAGCTGCGCAGTAATTAATCAGTGCTTTTTGACAAGAATCCAGCGCGAGTTTTAAGGATACAAAGTAATCACATTTATTTACAAGAACATATATATATAACAGCAGCAGCAACTTCCCTTGCTGCACACTCCTTCCTGCTGGTTCCAAACTGGCCAGCTTTATTTATACTTGGAGTTTACTAATGGTTTCTCCGCCCCCCTCATTGGGGAAGCTCATACTCCCACAGGATTGTGGGATTGTCATTAGTCCCCAGCCAATGGTAAGCAGGCAGGTTATAACATAAACCATCAGTTAAAGTGAGAAAAACTTCTTGCAACCTCAAGTGTTAAGCCTACTTTTCCACTCTGACCCATTAATGCTGAACCAAGTCATTACTCTTGCAAAATGCATTATGTAATTTTGCTAGCGAATCACAGCTGAGCCAGGTGGGATAGCACATCGAATTCAGAAAGAGTGAACATTGCTGAAACCACATTGGAAGCAAAATGGTGGAACATGTGTGTTAAAATGGATTCCCTTTCTTCAATTCTTGTGATGATTTATGCTGATCTTTATTCCCAATGTGAAACAAAAATAGAAAGTGCTTTATTGTCGCCGGAACCATCTTTCTGGCCTGACGCCTTTGTCTGCCTTCCCAGGTCACACAGCAGGTCCCTCAGTACCTGGAAGGAGGAAAGGTCAGCTGACATTTCAGTTCAAACTGGAAGATAAGAGTCCGATTTTAACTCATCCAAAACTCACTCACTTACAGAGAATAAAAATCAGACCAAGGAGTCCCTTATGTAGCTAAACGCAAGGAGGACAGGAAAGGGCATTAGATTAAACAGGAACATGCTGTAAATTATCATGAAGAAGGGTCTAACCGCCTTTGAAAAGGATCTTTAAGAGGTAAGAAAGCATTGGGCAATATGCAAAATCTTACTCAGTCAAGTGCAGAGGGCCTCAGCATCTTGCTTGGCCTCTGGAAAATAAAGGATTGGCAAAGGGCTGCTGCCTGCTTAAGTGGTAGGATATGTTGATTCACACTGTGAGGAGAGGTGAGTAAATTTAAAAAAACAACAAAATGAAGGCCAGGTTCCAGCTCAGATTGTCTCACATGGAGTGCCTCATTGTCAGTGGCACTGATTTTCTGTTTTAACAGCTTTGCCTATCGTCTCAGGTCTCACAGCAAAAGAAAAGTAGGGGAGTTCTAGGGGAGTTCCCCCCCTGGTGCCCTGACCAATATTTATCCCTCAATTAACATCACAAAAACAGATTATCTGGCCTTTATTGCAGGGGTGCTTGTGGGACCTTACGATGGGCAAATTTAGCTGTCGCGCTGCCTAAATTATAAGCACTTAAATGGCTTATAGTAAAACACTTTGGAACATCCTGAGGTCAAGAAAGGTGCTATATAAATGCAAGCATTCTTTTATCATAAACATGGAAAATCAGGTGATCGGGTTGTTTGTCCCATCGACCTAATCCCATGATTTTAATTCAACAAAAGGTTAGTCCACTGTGGTAAACCACTGTATTGTATTGTATTGTATTGTACTGTTGTATTGTTACATGCCTGGGCTCCTCACCTCGGGCTCATGTATAAAGGTAGCTGGTCTCCACCTCTGATCCAGTGAGCGCCAGTGGGTGTGTGAGGGGTGATAGAACGTCGGCCTCAAGTGAGTGTACCACCCCCTCCCCCCGAGACGCCCTCGCCATTCCCCCGGGCGGACGACAGGACCATGCGCTGCAGTGCCACCTCCAGAGCCTTACTTGAAAGTTCGGTGGACCACTGCCACCCCTCACCGTCTGTAGCCTTGCGGCCCTTAAGGTCACCCCACCCTCGTTCTTCACTAACCTCACCCCGGACTGTAAGCCTGTCGCTACTAGGAGTAGACGATACAGTGCCCGGGAGAGGACCTTTATCAGATTGGAGGTCCAGCGACTCCTACGAGAGGGGATCACTGAGGCTAGTGACAGCCTCTGGAGAGCCCAAGTGGTGGTCGTCAAGACTGGGGTGAAGCACCGGATGGTCATCGACTACAGTCAGACCATCAACCGGTACACGCAGCTCGATGCGTACCCCCCATATGTCTGACATGGTCAATCAGATTGTGCAGTATCGAGTCTTCTCCACAGTTGACTTGAAGTCCGCGTACCACCAGCTCCCTATCCGCCCGGAGGACCGCTAATACACTGCATTCGAAGCAGATGGCCACCTCTACCACTTCCTCAGGGTCCACTTCGGCATCATCAATGGGGTCTCGGTCTTCCAACAGGAAATGAACCGAATGGTTGACCAGTACGGGCGGCGGGCCACGTTCCCCTACTTAGACAATGTCACCATCTGCGGCCATGACCAGCAGGACCATGACGAAAACCTCCGGCACTTCCTCCACACCGCTAAACTCCTGAACCTCATCTACAATAAGGAATAATGCGTTTTCCGCACAACCTGCGTAGCCATCCTTGGCTACGTTGTGGATAATGGAATCCTAGGGCCCAACCCCGACCGCATGCGCCCCCTCCTGGAACTCCCCCTCCCCCACTGCCCCAAGGCCCTGAAGAGATGCCTGGGGTTCTTCTCCTACTATGCCCAGTGGGTCCCCAATTATGCGGACAAGGCCCGTCTACTTATTAAATCCACCATTTTTCCCCGACGGCTGAGGCCCGCCTGGCCTTCAACCGCATCAAGGCAGATATTGCCAAAGCCGCGATGCACACTGTGGACGAGTCCATTCCATTCCAGGTGGAGAGCGATGCGTAGGACTTTGCTCTGGCCGCTACCTTCAACCAGGTGGGCAGGCCCGTGGCTTTCTTCTCCTGTACCCTCCATGCCTCCGAGATTCGACACTCCTCCGTCGAAAAGGAAGCCCAAGCCATTGTAGAAGCTGTGCGACATTGGAGGCATTATCTGGCCGGCAGGCGATTCACTCTCCTCACTGACCAGCAGTCGGTTGCCTTCATGTTTAACAGCGGGGCAAGATCAAGAACGACAAGATTCTGGAGGATCGAGCTCTCTACCTATAATTACGATATCTTGTACTGACCGGGGAAACTCAATGAGCCCCCAGATGCCCTATCCCGCGGTACATGTGCCAGTGCACAAGTAGACCGACTTCGGGCCCTCCACAACGACCTCTGTCACCCGGGGGTCACCCGTTCTTTTCACTTTATCAAGACTCGCAACCTGCCTTACTCCATCGAGGAGGTCAGGACCGTGACCCGGGACTGCCAGGTCTGCGCGGAGTGCAAACCGCACTTCTGTCGGCCAGACAGGGCGCACCTGGTAAAGGCCTCTCGCCCCTTTGAGCGCCTCAGCATCGACTTCAAAGGGCCCCTCCCCTCCACTGACGGTAACGTGTACTTCCTCAACATTGTTGACAAATACTCAAGATTCCACTTTGCCATCCCATGCTCTGACATGACCTCCGCCACCGTCATCAAGGCCCTGCATAGTCTTTTCACCTTGTTCAGGCTCCCCAACTACATCCATAGCGATCGGGGTTCTTCCTTCATGAGCGACGAGTTGCGTCAGTTCCTGCTTAGTAAGGGCATCGCCTCCAGCAGGACGACCAGCTACAACTCCCGGGGCAACGGACAGGTGGAGAGGGAGAACGCGACGGTCTGGAAGGCTGTCCTCCTGGCCCTGTGGTCTAGAAGCCTCCCTGTCTCCCATTGGCAGGAGGTCCTTCACGATGGGCTCCACTCCATCCGGTCGCTCCTGTGTACCGCCACCAATGTGACCACAGGAAGTCCACCTCAGGGGTCTCGCTCCCGTCCTGGCTGACGGTCCCAGGGCCCATCTCCTCCAGAAGCATGCGAGGAGCCATAAGTCAGATCCACTGGTCGAAAAGGTCCTTCTCCTCCATGCTAACCCCCAATATGCCTACGTGGCACACCATGACGGGCGGGAGGACACAGTCTCCCTTCGGGATTTGGCACCCGCAGGTTCCCCAGTGACCATCACCATTACCCCTGACCCTACACCATCTCCCCCCATTGCTACTCATCTACTACGAGATGCAGAAGACGACACGCTCCCGGACACGCAGGCCTCGACACCTCATCCGACACCAGTGTCCACACCACAGCCGGGACTGAAGCGGTCGCAGCAGAAAGTCAGAGCCCCCGACTGACTCGATCTATAACTCAACCCGTCCACTTCACCCCCCGCCGGATCTTTTTTTAACAGGGGGTGAATGTGGTAAACCACTGTATTGTATTGTATTGTTACATGCCTGGGCTTGTCCCTGCTGGCTCCGCCTGTGGCTCCTCCCCTCTGGTTCATGTATAAAGGTGGCTGGTCTCCGCCTTTGATCCAGTTCGGGACCAGAGGCCAGGAGGCTTTCTGTTTTGTGTATTAAAGCCTCAGTTACGTTCACCACTCGTTGTGTGTTCATTGATGTCATATCACTTACAATGGACCATTGAGGATAGGTGCATTGTCCATGCCAGTCACTATAATTATTATTTTTTTTATTACCACATAAATTGAACATAACAACATGGCATTGCTTCATCAATTTAACAATTTTTCGCAAGTAAAGCTGTGACTGTTCTTTCTCATGAAACCAAAGTGTAAGATCAGGCAATTAGTTAGCATAACATCGAATGTATCTGATCCCATAACCATATGCAAAGAAAATATTAGGCCAGGTTTTGACATCAGAATTTTTATTATTTAATTTGATTAATTTCCATATTTTGATCATCAGTGCCAACACAATGTGAGAATGTAAAATATTCTCTGAAATGGTATGAAACCAAGCCCATCCTGTGAGAGCGTGCCACCATTTCTAGCCTCAGCCACGGCCAGACATTGTGGTGAGCCTGCAGTGATGAGATGTTGCGCCAGGTACAATAACAGTCTGATTGGTAATAGGTTTGCTGCATTTTCTCAGCTAATCATGGCTGCTACCTCCTGCTGTCATCACTGAAATTTACTCTCTCCAACCCCTTACTCCAATACAGTTAAAATAAATAATAAGAGCATTTCCTCCATCATACAAAACAAGTAATGCTTATTAGTTGTGCTCATTCGCTCCTCTTTAAAAAGAAACAACGCTGTAGTGTCCATAACAGTGCTAGTAGCTTAGTTTATCGGGAAAAAAGCACACTTGAAGACACTATTGGCAGCTCTAGACACCAACATATTGTTTTCCCGGCTTTCTGTCTTCGCTATCTTGCCCATATCCTGTCCTGCACTATCGCCACTTCACCCATCACCCTGTGTCCCACATTGATTCCTTGCCACCCTATGGTTTATATTTAAAGTCCTTGGGTGGGATTTTTGTGGCCATTTCTGCAGGTGGGATGTTCCGGTCCCGCCAATGGCGACGCCTGCCGTGGGATCTCCAGCAGCGTCCGCCACAGGATCCCCAGCGGTGTAACGTGCCTACAGCAGGAAACCCCATTGACAGCGACGGGACCGGGAAATCCCACTCCCGGCCAATGGTGGGCATTGAGAATCCTGCCCCTTGTCTTTGTTTTCCAATCTCAGCATGGCCTCACCCAACTTCCATCTACTCTATTTCCTTCAGCTTTATATTCTCCCCTGCATCTTTTTGACCTCTGCCCCGGCCTTTAATGCATCCCTTTGCCCCACCATTCATCATGAGTTTTACAGATATCACGGGAGAGCTTTGTGGTGCAATCAGTGGCATTCTTGCCTCTGATCCAAAGGCTCTGCTTCTGAGTCCTGCTCCAGGACATGATGGCCAAGGAAGGTGCGTTCACCAAATTTTAAGTCACCTCTCTAATCTTTCTTCCTTTACTCAACGCTCGCACTCTTTACATGAAGCACCTTGGGCTTTTCACACAGTAAGGGGATTAAATAAATGCTCACAGGTTGTCATCATGGAATGATGTTTTCATATTGATAACCTAATTTATTTAGAGTCCAATAAATGCACAGCAAGCTGCCCTTGAATATTCAGTACAAACAATTTATGTTGTTAATAATTCAATGTAAAAATTGCATTCTGGGTCAACAACATGGAGGCAGTTGTCATGCCGATGCCAAAATGGACACCAAACCAAAAAAAAATGCTAGTTAATTCATAAAGTTGCAGATATAGTATCCATGGTTGAGGGGGTTGTCCAACCTGACTGACTGCTCCCCTCCCATGGCTATGATCACGGCCAGATGGTCTTGACATGGTGTGTCCAACAGCACGCTTCAGGCCTGCCACGACTGGTAGGTGCCATGAACATGGGAATGACATTTGAATTTGAATTAGTTAAGTTTCCTTTTGATGTTTTATTCAGTGGTGGGGCAGTCACCTCCTCTGATTTGTTTGATTTACTGATTATTGGTTGTGATTGTTGGAGGTCAATCTTTAAAGTCACAGAACATCACTGCAGGAGTTCCTCAGCACAGTGTCTGAGGTCCAACCATCTTCAGCTGCATCTTCACTGGCCCTACCCCCATCATCAGGTCAAAAGTGGGGATGTTCGCTGATGATTGCATTCAGCATCATTTGCCACTCCTCAGATCCTGATGCAGTCCATGCCCATATGCAGCGAGACCTGGACAATATCCAGGCTTGGGCTGTTAAGAGGCAAGTCATATATGCGCCACATCTGTGCTAGTCAATGACCATCTCCAACAAGAGATAATCTAACCATCACCCCTTGACATTCAGTGGCATTACCAACACTGAATCCCCCATAATCAACATCCTGGGGATTACCAATGACCTGAAACTGAATTGGATTAGCCATATAAATACTGTCAGGAAAAGAGTAGGTCAAAAGCTAAGAATCTTGCAATGCAAAATTCATCTTCTAACTCCCCAAAGAGTTCCATCATCTACATGATGCAAGGCAGGTGGGTGGTCGAATACTCACCGCTTTCCTGGAGGAATGCAGCTCCAACACCATTGAAGAAGCTCAACACCATCCAGGAAATAGTAGGCTGCATGATTGCACCCACCCAGCACCTTAACAGCTACTCCCTCCTCTACCAATGCACAGTGGCAGCAACATGGACTATCATAGAAGATGCACTGCAGCAACTTAGCAAGGCTCCTTGAACAGCATCTTCCAAATGCACAACCTCTACCATCTAGAAAGACAAGGGCAGCAGATGCATGAGACCACCACCACCTGCAATTTCCCCTCCAAGCTCCACATCCTGACTTGGAACTATATTACTGTTGCTTCACTATCACTGGGTCAATATCCTGGAACTTCCTCCCTAACAACAGTGTGCGAGTACTGTAGCCACCTGGGTTGGCCACTTCCCGACTTTAAAATGGAGAGCCGCTAAGAATGCAGGGAAATTCAGTCAAACGCAGGGAAAACAAGCAGGTGCAAAGTTTCCTGTATATCAGAACTTCCAGGAACCCAGACAGCACTGAAACTAACAACCATCTACATATTGATGAGCGATCCCCGGGAACAATTGGAAACAGTTAAGGTAAACAAGGCCAAGCCAGACTCCTCGGCGCCAGCAGGAGCCAAGACAATGGAAGGCCAACGGACACTTAGGAACCGCCCAGCAATCAGGGAACAGCTCCAGTATTGGAGAAATCGATCCAAGTGATCAGAACTTAGTCCAATCACTTGGAACCAGGTACGGGGTCTGCCCAAAAGGGCGCGAAGCCCCTGGGGACTATAAAATAGAGTCCCCAAGTTCAATTCATCCTTCTTGGCAGGGCCTCTCAGCAGCTCAAAACAACCCTTGACCGTAACCTGCCTAGCAGCTGCACCAACCAAGTAAGTCTCCAGTCAACGCACGCTACGAGATAGGCGCTCCTAGCTACCAGTCCATACCAGCTTTGAAGCCTGCAGACTCAGAATCGAACGAGAGGCCATTTGGTCCCCTGTCCTGGTGGGCCAGTTCCAAAGCTAAGCATAGGCCTCTTAGTGTTAGAGATAGTCTAGTAAGTAGAGTTTTATACATGAGTAGTGATTGACTGTGTATAATACATGTGTTTTGATTTGAAACGTACTAACTGGTGTATTGAGTTATTGATCAGCACTTGAACTTGAACCTCATGGTGGTATTATAAAGATACCTGGCGACTCTAGAGCAAAGGTTATAAGACAGAGCAAATTAAGTGAAGACACAACGAGCAAACCAACCAAACGTTAGCAACAGTACCTACACCCAAAAACAACTAGGGATGGGCTATCAATGCCAGCCGAGCCAGTGATGTCCATATCCTGTGAAAGAATATTCCTGCCATGATACCGGGCATTGCCCAACATGGTCCTCTGAGCATTAGCACACACCAGCTGCATATTGAGGAAGTGGAAGCCATCTGAATTAGGGGCAGAGCCTACAAAGCAGCTTGTGCGCAGGCAGTCGCACCCTATACCTTTGGGATGTTTTCTAACCCACTGAAACCATGTCGCTGGACTAGTCATCCAGAGACCGAGGGTAATGCTTTGGGGACCTGGCTTGAATTCCACCATGGCAGATAGTGAAATTTGAATTCAATAAAAATCTGGAACTAAAATCTGAAAGCATTGTCAATTGTCGTAAATTGGGCCTGAGATCAAAGTTATAATCTAGGGGAAGCTAAATTTTAATAAAAATTTGCTCAGAGTGGACTGGGAGAAGCCACTTACAGGTAAATCTGTGACAGAACAGTGGGCGCATTCAAGAAGGAAATAGGGAGGGTACAGGGTCAGCATGGTCCAATCAAGAAAAAGGGTGGGACCAACAAATCCAGTGAACCCTGGATATCGAGGGATGTACAATATTAGATAAGGAGAAAAAGGGAGACTAATGGCAGATATCGAGGGTTCAAGACAGCAGAATCCCTAGAGGTGTACAGAATGTGCAAGAGGTAACTTAAAAAGGAAATTAAGAGAGCAAAAAGGGGACATAAAAGGATACTGGCAGGTAAAATAAGGAAAAACCTACGTTGTTTTACAAGTACATTAAGGGTAAAAGGATAACTAGGGAAAGAGTAGGGCCCATTAAGGACCACCGTGGTAATTTGTGTGTGGGACCAGATGACGTAGGCAGAGTTCTAAATGAATACTTTGTGAGACCAGTCGTGAGAGAGACGGTGTGGTTATGGAAATCTAGGAGAAGGACTGTGATAAAATTAAAGAGATTAACATAGACAGAGAGGAGATTCTGAGTGGTCTGACAGGCATAAAAGTAGACAAATCTGCAGGGTCAGATGAAATGTATCCCAGGCTGTTGAGTGAGGCAAGGGAGGAAATAGCAGGGGTGCTGGCAATAATTTTCAATTCCTCTCTGACAGGAGAAGGGAGGAAGGGATCATAGAATCATAGAATTTACAGTGCAGAAGGAGGCCACTCAGCCCATCGAGTCTGCACCGGCCCTTGGAAAGAGCACCCCACCCAAGCCCACACCTCCACTGCATTCCCACAACCCAGTAACCCCATCCAACCTTTTTGGACACTAAGGACAATTTAGCATGGCCAATCCACCTAACCTGCACATCTTTGGACTGTGGGAGGAAACTGGAGCCCCCGGAGGAACCCCATGCAGACACGGAGGGAAAGTGCAAATTCCGCACAGACAGTGACCCAAGCTGGGAATCGAACCTGGGATACTGGAGCTGTGAAGCAACTATGCTAACCACTATGCTACTGTGCCACTGTGCCCCCCATGGCTGCTTCCTTCTGATGAAGGAAGTTCAGGTTCAATTCCCATGTTGGCTGAGGTTGTTCATGAAGGCCTCGCCTCCTCAACCTCGCCTGAGGTGTGGTGATCCTCAGGTTAAATCATCGCCTGTCAGCTCTCCCCCCTCAAAGGGGAAAGGACCCTATGGGGCTATGGTGACTTTACTTTTACTTCACTATGAATTCCTATCCCCACCAGTCCCCGAGGTATCCCCAATCCAACAGTGAAGCAGAAAAGGGCATATGCACTATTAAAACCATCAGAAGAAAAATGAAGATTTTCCAATGGGACTTTTAACACACACTGCAGTGCGGATTGGCACCATCTGAACTACTGATGGGCAGAAATCTTCGAACATTACTTGCCATCCAAGAAAGTGGGTGAGAAGTCCTGGATTTTCTGCGATTTCAGGACCAAAAGTAGTCCTGAAGAAAACAACAGGCTCCCAATCATAACTGGAGATATCGTACCAAGAACCTGCCCAGGTTGAATAAAGGAGACAAAGTATGGATAAGAGATCAAGGCAGAGAATGAGTAATTGTCCAAAGGGATGACAATCAACAACAGTCCTATTTAATATATACCCCAGAAGGTGTGGTCAGAAGGAACAGAGAAATCTTATCCTCATTCCTCAGAGACAACCATCCATCATACATTTGGGCGAACCAGATGTTGAATCTCAAACCAACAATGCACCAGGTACTGGTGCAAATATTACCAAATATTACCAAAGACCATGCAAAGTCCAAAGAGACACTATTGAACTTCCTAGTCTGGCGAGAACACCATCAAGGAGAGTTGTGAAACCTGCAGTCAGATTGAATCTATGAAGTCAGAGGCTTGTGTGGAGATGAGGAATATAATAATAAAGTCTGTATATGGACAAAAATGTGTGTGGGGGGGGGGGGTTGTAGTATTACGGTGTTCAGGGTTAAAAGGTTTAATGTGTGAGGCTGGAGAAACAGTACCAGCCTTGTGATGATGTAAGAGATACATGACTTAGACTGAGTAACATCTAGTCCTGTATATTTGTATGTAGCTAGGTTTATCCAATATGCCAGGGGCTGGATTTTCCGTTTCCCCAGCCATGTGTTTCTTGGTGGAGCATTCTTCGCTGGCAACGAGGTTCTATATTCCCGCCGCTTAGTAATGGGGTTTCCCATTGAAGCCATTCCACGCTGCCGGAAAACCCCCGGGCGGGGGTGCGCTGCCGAAGGGAAAGGTGAATCGCAAAGGCCGGAGAAATCCTGCCCAGTTATAATTCAGATTACTAGGGCAGCATGGTGGCGCAGTGGTAGCACTGCAGTCTCACGGCGCCAAGGTCCCAGGTTCGATCCCGGCTCTGGGTCACTGTACGTGTGGAGTTTGCACATTCTCCCCGTGTTTGCGTGGGTTTTGCCCCCACAACCCAAAGATGTGCAGGATAGGTGGATTGGCCACGCTAAATTGCCCCTTAATTGGAAAACATGAATTGGGTACTCTTAATTTTAAAAAAATAGTTCAGATTACTTATATCTCAGCAATTGTTCCTTAACCAGTCACAAACAACATACAACAGGAAGGGGAACTTAATTTTGGTCAGTTTGCCTTTTAATGAGCATTCATAACAAGCAGATGCATGCAAATGTGCTTGCCGGTGCTTGCCAAACTTTCCCAAACTTAACTGCAAAAGTTCACCCTGCTGTCAGGAAACTGATTGTTGGTCTGCTGCTCAATTAAATTGCCCCACCTGCCTTGCTTCCGGATCCCGGGAGCAGCACAAGATTCCACCCACTGTTCCTGGTTTAGGTTGACGTTGGATAATTGCTCCCTGAAATCCTTGGTGGATATGATGCCTTGCAGAGAGATCTTTCCCATCTCATCCCCTTCCTACTTTAAGCAGCTTCTACTTGTCTCACCCCGGCTTATCATCACTATTACATTGCAGGCTAGCTGGGGCATTGGAAACTATGGCATTGGTGACTGGGACCATGTTATGTGAGCAGAACCTGTGATGTGAGAATCAAGGCCTTCATCAAATTCCACACCACTCCCTGCTGCCTTGTGGTGGAGACAGATTCAATCGAGGTCTTCAAAAAGAATAGGATAATTGCCTGAACTGAATCAACTTTGCTGAGCCACGGGGAAAGGATGGATTGGGGTGAAGTGAACGGCCCTTGCAGAGGCCCAGTCTGGACATGATAGTCCAAATGGCCTCTTTCTGTGCTGTAACAATTCTATGACTTCACTGACTGTATATAGCAGTATGAACTCCAATAAACACAGATGCACTATCAATTACGACGAGACGAGAGTAGAGGGTAATCGAGGCTTTATTACGCAGAGATGTGTAGCCTCCCGCAGCTGCTGCCGAAATGGCTGCAGCTCGGAGAGCCCACACATTTATACTCCGCCTACTGGGCGGAGCCAGCAGGCAGGGATCTAC
The DNA here is from genome assembly GCF_047496885.1 of Scyliorhinus torazame. Classification (NCBI taxonomy): domain Eukaryota; kingdom Metazoa; phylum Chordata; class Chondrichthyes; order Carcharhiniformes; family Scyliorhinidae; genus Scyliorhinus; species Scyliorhinus torazame. The sequence goes on along the minus strand of NC_092712.1, from coordinate 269,859,810 downwards.
CCCCGTACCTGTAGTACAGGGGCCTTACGGTAATACCCCTCATATGCGGTATGTACAATACAACAGTGGTGACTACCACAAACACCAATTCTACTCACTTAGCCACAGCCAGTAGAAGGCAGTCAGCACCTGACCTGAAAGTTAATTGATGCTCCCTTTAAATAGCAGTGCTGTGGGGTCCTTCTGCATCTGAATGCATGTCCAGCTGTGAGAAGTTAAGAGAGGGTGTTAGCTGGGGTATTAAGGCCAATCGTGGCATCACTCGAGTCAAATCATCATTACACATTGACTGACGTCCAATCTGCCTATTGCAGTGCACGCTCCCAGCACAAATGCTAATGACCTCACCAGAATGACTATCAGTGCAGCCACAGCAGAAAACCAACAAACTGTTGTCAAGTGTCCCAGCAGCCTCGGACACACCCATACCCACCGTCACAGCTTCAGAAGTCAGATCGGCGTTCTTCAAAGAGAATCCTCGGAAAACAACAGGTCGTGACGGAGTCCCTGGTCATGCACTCAGATCCTGCATGGTACAAATCGCGGGTGTGTTCTCAGACATCTTCAACCTCTCTCTATTCCGTTCCGAGGTTCCCACCTGCTTCAAGAAGACCACCATCATACCGGTGCAAAAGAACAACCAGGCAACGTGCCTCAACGACTATCATCTGGTGGCCTTGACGTCGATCATTATGAAGTGCTTCGAGAGGTTTGTCATGAGACACATCAACTCCATACTCCCAGAATGCCTTGATCCACTGCAATTCGCATACCACCACAACCGATCCACAGCGGACACCATCTCCCTGGCCCTACACTCATCCCTGGAGCATCTTGACAAGAAGAACTCCTATAGCAGATTCCTATTCATTGACTACAGCCCTGCCTTCAACACCATAATCCCAGCCGAGTTCATATCAAAATTCCTAAACCTCAGACTTGGCTCCTCCCTCTGCAACTGGATCCTTAACTTCCTGACCCATAGACCACAATCAGTAAGGATAAACAAAAACACCTCCTCCACGATAGTCCTCAATACCGGGGCCCCGCAAGGCTGTAAACTTAACCCCCTACTATACTCCTTATGCACTCAAGACTGTGTGACAACATTTGGCTCCAATTCCATCTACAAGTTTGCTGATGACACAATCCTAGTGGGTCAGACCTCGAACAATGATGAGTCAGAGTACAGGAGGGAGATGGAGAACCTAATGGCATGGTGTAACGACAACAAATTCTCCCTCAAAGTCAGCAAAACTAGAGAGCTGGTCATTGACTTCAGGAAGCAAAATATCATACACACTCCTTTCTGCATCAAGGTGCCGAGGTGGGGATAGGTGTGCACATTATCAACGTTCTGTCTTGGTCTACTCACGTCGACGCTACGACCATGAAAGCACAACAGTGGATACACTTCATCAGGAAACTAATGAAATTCGGCATGTCCACATTGATTCTGAGCAATTTTAACAGATGCCCCATAGAAAGCATCCTATTTGGCTGCATCACAGCCTGGTATGGCAACTGCCCGGCCCAAGACAGTAAGAAACTACAGTGAGTCGTGAACACAGCCCAGTCCATCATGCAAAACTGCCTCCCATCCATTTACTCTATCTACACCTCCCACTGCCTGGGGAAAGCGGGCAGTATAATCAAAGACCCCTCCCACCCGGCGTATTCACTCTTCCAACTTCTTCCATCGGGCAGGAGATACAAAATTCTGAGAACACGTATGAACATATTCAAAAACAGCTTCTTCCCTGCTGTTACCAGACTTCTGAATGACCCTCTTATGGGCTTAACTGATCTCTCCACACATATTCTCTACTGAGTAGCAGTATACACGGTATGTTTCACCTGATGCCTATGTTTATGTATTTACCTTGTGTATTTATATGTATCCTATGTTTTTTGATGTATCGAACGATCTATCTGGTCTGTACGCAGAACAATACTTTTCACTGTACCTCGATACACGTGATAATAAATCAAATCCAAGAGTATATCGATACCTTTTTGAACCTGAAATGCTGCCTGTGGTTCTGAGAATACAGGAACCGGTGAACTGAATTTTACAGCCAGTATGTCCTGTAGGGCATAATGCCTACTAGCTATATCACATTCACTAACAAACAACTGATGGTGAAAGATTTCAACAGCAATGACTTACATTTCTGTGGTGTTGCTGATGTCCGGATGGGATACTCAACGTGTTTTCCACAGTAAGGGAAAAAGTGGATGTTGAGTATGAAAAAGAAGTATTCAGAGCACAGCTTGCAGCAAAGTGAAAGGGAAAGATGTTTCAGATAGCTTTTGAAATTATCGACAAGGCAGGCCAGAGAGTTTTAGGAAGGGCGTTCCAGGGGATCACAGCTTTAAAGGGAAATGAGTAATCATGAGCAATGGAGCAGAGGCAGGCGAGAACAAGGGTTAAACTGTCATCTTAAGAGTGGCTAGTGGGTATTGGTTAGAGGAATTACTGAGTTGTGGGTGGCAAAACTAGGCCTTGGGGGAAACATTAGTGGACAGGAAGTGGAGTAGCTGATGGAGTAGCTGTACATGGTGAGTATATGTTCTTTGCCATTTGCAGTCACAGAATCATTGGATCTTACAGCACAGAAGGATGTCATTCAACCCTCCAGGCCTGTGCCCATCATACTCACCCGCTGTGTGAATAGATCTTTTCTAATCGCCAACTCTTTCGCCAATGACCTTAAATCTTCGCCATCTGGATATCAATCCTTCTGTCAGAGGAAACAGTTTCTCCTTATTTTCCCGAAACATTTAGATTTTGAATGCTTTTATTGAATCCCCCCTTAACCCTCTCTGCTCCATGGGGAACAATCCTATCTCCTCCCGACTCTCCATGGAATGCGTTGTAATTTAAGTGAGACAAATTGGACCCTGTGATGATAAATCTGGGTTGGAGCTTGGCAGGGGTACGGAGAAATGGGGAGGAGGAGGGCAAGATTTAGAAGGGCAGGAAATGGCAGGCTTGGTAAAGGAACAGGTACACTAGGGAGCTCAGCTTTCGATCAAGGTTACACTTTGCCTTCTTGAACCTACCTGCTGAACTTGTTGCTGGAATAAAAGCAAGACGTGTGCTGAAATGGAGATAAATGGCTTTGTCTTCCTTAATGTTAGAAGCCACTTGCCACTCTTTAAGAATTCACATCTTTAACAAAGCAATTTACTGCATCGAAACTTCATTACACAATTGGATGATTTTTGGCAGTCAGCCAAACAGGCTTTGTCCCATCTCAAGATATTTTTTTACAACAAACAACGTTTTCAAAGATGTTTCTTTTTAATAAATGCAAATTTTAACGCCCCTATAGTTTCTCTCGTGAATAGCTCGCTGCAGGGCCCAAACAATTAGTCTTTAATTCCTGGGGATACCAGGGCAATCCTGGAGGCTTGAGAAAGCCAGTATATGCCTGAAATGTTCACTTGGCTGTTTTCTCCATAGATGCAGATGGACCGCTCAGTATTTCCAGTATTTTCTGTTTGTGTTTTAGAATTCCAACATCTGCAGTTTGTTTCCTTCCTTTGAAAGTGGCCCATTCATTAAAGGCAAACCGAAATATGAACCATGGTTTCCATCATTGTACTCAAGCTTCCCAGGTACCTCTTCACTTCAAACACACTTGATGCTTGTGACAGTCACACCATATGTCAGTAAAGCTCTTCCTTTATATTCATTCAAAGGATGTTGGCATTACTGGCTCGGGCAGTATTTATTGCCCATCATTAATTTCCCTTGAGAAGGTGGTGGTAAACTTCCTTCTTGATCTGCTGGAGTATATGTGGTGTACATGTGGCCTCAATGACTACCATCCGGTGGTCTTGACATCGATCATTATGAAGTGCTTCGAGAGGTTGGTCATGAGACAGGTCAACTCCAAAGTCCCAAAATGCCTTGATCCACTGCAATTCGCACACTACCACAACTGGTCCACAGCAGACGACATCTCCCTGGCCCCACACTCATCCCTAGAGTATCTTGACAACAAGGACTCCTACGTCCGACTCCTATTTATTGACTACAGCTCCGCCTTCAACACCATAATCCCAGCCATGTTTCTATTAAAGCTCCAAAATCTAGAACTTGGTTCCTCCCTCTGCAAATGGATCCTCAACTTTCTGACCCATAGACCACAATCAGTAAGGATAAATAACAACACCTCCTCCATGATAGTCCTCAATACCAGGGCCCCGCAAGGGGCTTAGCCCCCTACCATACTCCCTATACACACACGACTGTGTGGCAAAATGTGGCTCCAATTCCATCTATACGTTTGCTTACGACACAACCATAGTGGGTCGGATCTCAAACAACGATGAATCAGAATACAAGAGGGAGATAGAGAACCTACTTGTGTGATGTAACAACAACAATTTCTCCCTGAATATCAGCAAAACTAAAGAGCTGGTCATTGCCTTCAGGAAGCAAAGTATCACACACACTCCTGTCAGCATCAATGGTGCTGAGGAGGAGATTGTTGACAGTTTCAAATTCCTAGGTGTGCACATCACCAACAATCTGTCTTGGTCCACCCATGTTGGTGCTACGACCAAGAAAGCACAACAGCGCCTATACTTTCTCAAAACTAAGGATATTTGGCATGTCCACATTAACTCTTACCAACTTTTACAGATGCACTATAGAAAGCATCCAATCTGGCTGCACCACAGCCTGGTATGGCAACTGCTCGGCCCAAGACCGTAAGAAACTAGAGTCGTGAACACAGCCCAGTCCTTCTCGCGAACCCACCTCCCATCTACTGACTTTGTCTACCCCTCCCGCTGCCTGAGGAAAGCGGGCAGCATAATCAAAGACCCTCCCACCCGGATTATTCTCTCTTCCAACTACTTCCATCGGGCAAGAGATACAAAAGTCTGAGAACATACACTAACAGATTCAAAAACAACTTCTTCCCCGCTGTTACCAGCCTCCTGAATGACCCTCTTATGGACTGATCTGATCTCTTCTCTGCCGAGTAGTACTGCACTCCTGTACGCTTCACCGATGCCTGTATTTACATTGTGTATTCATGTATACCCGATGTAGAAGATTGTAGTTTAGTCGGGCAGCATGGTCGGCACGGGCTTGGAGGGCCGAAGGGCCTGTTCCTGTGCTGTACATTTCTTTGTTCTTTTGTTGTTCTTTGTTTTTTTTAATGGAATGATCTATCTGGACTGTACACAGAATAATACTTTTCACTGTACCTCAGTACACGTGACAATAAACAAATCCAATCCAATCCAGGTCCACCCACAGTGCTATTAGGGAGAGAATTCCAGGATTTATACCCAGCGGCAGCTTAGGAATGGTGTTATATTTTCAAGAAAGGATGGTGAGTGGCTGCTGCTCTTGTCCTTCCAGATGGTAGCGACCATGGGTTTGGAAGGTGCTGTATAAGGAGACTTGTTGAGATCCTGTAATGCATCTTGTAGATGGTACACACTGCTGCCACTGTGATTGGAAGACACACTTTGCTTTTAATAAGCAATATAGAATATGGACCCTTTACCTTGACAATGTGGACACCAGTGGGGTGATGTGACACATTTTGAGGTTTCTATACAGACAGAGACTCTGGAAATTCATGAAAATGTAAATGCCATCCCAAGTGTTGACGACCACCTTCCCCATTTTAATTGAAGAAACTTAAAGTAATAATCGATGTAGACATGCTGGCCCCATGAGAATATGATTCCCAATAAAGACATTCAGAAGATTACTCATGGCTGAAATGTTGATGGGATGTTATTCATTCTCCAATATGTTTCAGTTGCATATGCCATCAACCCATTGTGTGAACAATGGAATACAATGATACTATTAACACATAATTGAAACTGGCTCGAGACAGACAATGGAATAAATTCTCTGGTCCTACCCTCCGCAGGAATTGCCGCAGGTGGGAGTGACAATTTGACAGATGATTAAAAGGTCCATTGGCTTCAGGCAGGAATTTCCAATCCCAGGGTGAGCGGGATCAGAAACCCCCACCCAATATTCTACTGATCCGCATAGGCAATGCAGTGAGTCCATCTGAGTTATGAAGACTAGAGGAAAGCCATCCCTCACCCAGCATCAGATTGGACCCTGCCTTGAAAAGAATATCATCTTAGGCAGCAAAGTAGGGCTAATTCATTTTATCTGCAAGATTATATTTCTTCATTGCAAGAGCTCAGCCACAATTTCATCTGAAACAGTCAGACACATCCGACCTATATTGTCTCCAGTAAGCCAAGAGAGACCCTTTCAGGCTGCAACATTTCAACCACGATCAGGACTGTCGAAAGAAGTGATCTTCTCTTTTACCCTTCAAGCAATTTATGTGCAAATTACTTCTTCAGAAATCACCTTTTCTTTTGTGTGTGTGTGTACGTGGTACGTGTGAGGAAAGAGTGATTGTCACAGTTATATTTTGGGTGTTGTGAAAAATAAATATCGATCCTTTGTTTTGAATTAAATTTACGCGAAAGCCTGTTTTGTTGTCTGTTCTTTAAAGTCACAACACTCAATGGGTTAAAACTGTCCTCCTCAGTCATACATCTGGTTGAAGCCAGTTGAGAGGTGGGAAAAGGGGGGAAGTTGTCCCACATCCCTAGCTGTCGTAGAATTCTTCAATTCATTTCCACCCACATCCCAATTTCTATCTTGCAACAGCTTAATTCAGGCAATTGCAGATTAGGATGCTCTGACATTCCTTTGGCTGGAAGGATTTAAGTCTTATTAAAAGTCAAACCCACACCACACTTGGCATTTATGATAATGTTTGTCTGGTTTGAGATGCCACATGAGTTCATTATCTCACGGATAAGTTTGTGAAAGATGGCACTTTGATGCAAGATCGTTGATCAAATGTGCCAACAGAGCCTGAAAATGAATTGAGATGTAAGTGTGCAAGTTCAGCTCATTTAACTTAATTGCATTCTCTTTCAATGCAAAGTCTGTCATTCCTCACATACCACCTATAAGAACGATAGTCTTTTTAATTAGGATGCTGAATATGACTTCGGGATAGTGCTCAAACAGCAGCTGGAGAGAGAAATCACACCAGGTACCCTGAAGGCTTATTGATGTTTCTGTCCAAGGACATGAGCAAGGTCATGGTTGCACTGGGGTCTGTGAGGTTTCACTGTTAACACTACAATTGATTACATTGATTTTCACAGCAATCCCACCAGATTCCAGTCACATTCCAGTAACTGCGAGCTGAAACCTGACACATTGATTTCCCCAAACATAATTGTGAAAGCTAAGAATTGATGTGATCGTCCCTGTGAGTAAGATGGCTTTTCAAACCTGTCTGCCAATTTGATAACTGTTTCTCCAACTGCACGGATTTCAGATCAAACGTGCTACAATTCATTCATTCCCTCTCCTTCCGCTCGACTCTATTCTTCACTCCTCGGTTCGATTCAGGCACCCTTAATTGTACAGATTTCTACTTTCAGACTTCCTGACCAATCTTCATGCTGCAGCGTACGCCCACTCACTCTGCACCTAATTAACAGACCCATTACCTGTCGATGTTCCTGCCTGCCTTATTTTTTTCTTCTTTCAGTTTCCCTTTCCTGTCAGGTTTTTCTGATCGTGCCCATCCAGAGACCCGAAATTCCGAGGTCAACGGACCTGTAAGTGGTCCGCCAAACTGTCCGCCATGCCCACAACGCTTTATATGTTTGGCGGGAAGGTAAAATTTACCCCCCAGTCTTTTATTCTCTCCCTCTGTCAGTCAGTTCGTTTGTGTGTGTACAATACTGTCTCTTTTGTGTCCTAACGTTTTTGACATTCTGACGAGAGTAGTCCCCTCAGGTATCAAAAATACTCCTGAGAGCACAATGGGTCCTATACTTTTGGAGCTGGACAAATATGGAAAGCCAATATTTATGGTTGAGTAGTAGAAATATCAGGATGGATGGATATTCTGAATATCAGTGAGGAATTCCCGAAATGATGGACTTGATCCTAACTCACACCACCCCACCCTCAACATGTGGGCGGGGGGGGGGGGGGTTAAAATACGGGATTTGAATAATTGGACCCCACTCCATCACTGAAACAGCTACAGGCCTTGGAGACGCTGCTGCTAAAAGCAGCAAAATTACACCAAAGAAGTCACTTCCGATGTTGTCAATACTGCAAATCATTTTTAACTTCAACATGAGGGGAGTCCTGCACCATCTATGGGCGGGCCAGCAGCCGCAACATGGTGGGAGGAGACAATTGGTCAGATGAGGCCTTGGTCATTTTTGGAAAATCCCCGGTTCAAAGTTCCTTGCAGGCTGGGTGGCAGCATCCTCACCTCTGAGTCAAAAAGACCCGTTTCTTTCGCAACCTCAGGACATCACAAAGTGCTTCGCAGCCAAATAAGGGCTTTTGTAAAGTAGTCACAGTTGTACTGAGAGAAGGTTGTGGGATCAAGTCCCACTCCAGAGCTCATAATCTGATGTGACAGTCCCCAGCAGCGCTGAATGAGTGCTGCACTGTTGGAGGTCCCTGTCTTTGAGGTGAGGCATTAAACCAACAGACCCCATCAGAGGGAGAAGCTGCCCGAACATTATTTGAAGAGAAGCAAGGGAATTCTCCTCAGTGTCCTGGCCAACACTTATCCCCAACAAGCACAATTAAAAACAGATTACTTGTCCATGAAATCCAGCTGTCACATTTCCTCACGTAATGATACCACGTTAACTGCAAAGCATTCTGGGAGAGACAGTATGTAAATTAAATCCTATTCCCCTGCTGTCCTGTCGAACACATGGAGCTGATGTGCTCTATGCAAGTCTTTCATTACATTTTTTTTGGGGTGTTCATGATGTTATTGGCAATGCGTTGCCATTAAATTATCTCACAAAATCTGGGAAGAAAGCATGTCAGACTGCGAATCTCAAACCTCGCCTTCAGTAAAGTATGTTTTTAAGCTAGACAGAAACAGAATGAAACAGCCTCATGGCAAACATTTATTTCTTGTTGTTATTTATCAAGAAACAATAGTGTGGTCCAAAATCTTGTAAGTATACATTTCAAACTTTAAACTACAGGCCAGAAATTCATACGTAAAAATCATTGATTCCCCCATTCACAGCAAGGTCTGAGGTCAGAGGTGCTCAGGCACTCTGGTTGATCTGACATTTGACCTACGTCATTTTTGAGCACTGCTTCCCACTGGGAGTACAGCAGTATAAGTAACTTGAAACAAACGTGCTTATCTTCTTTGCTATTTGAAGGACGATATGAGCCAGGTTATTTTGCGCAGGCAAGATACTCTGGAATATCCACAGAATAGCATATCCACCATAACAGCCGAAAAAAGAAGTCGGTGTGAGTGTGTTGACCACCCGTCAGGTAATGTTGCACAGTGTCATTTACAGCTTCATGATGCTGAACAAAAATACCCAACACTATTGAAACAATCACTATCCTGGTGCTATCGAAATGAATGACTTTGTTATCTGTTGCAAGGTAACTTAATGCCATGTCATGATCAACCTGGACAGGAAGACCAATTTGTCGCTCTAAGCGTATACTAGACATCATTCTGTTTGATAAAGAAGGCTAGGGAGAGTGAAAGCACACGTTCTATTCAGACTGCTCAATCTGCACCTGTTTCAGCATGACTTTTCTTGTTCATGTCTCTCTCGTAATGACTCTTCAACGCGGACTTAATGAAGCTCCTCTTAAAGATGCGCGTCGAAGCTGTAACAGTGCCTAATGACTAAATGGAGTGCGGGTTCAGCCAACTCATTAAAGCTTCCTTTCCCTTTGCAGGAACTAATCAAGAGCGTGCATTTATAGCCATAAGCAGCATCGTTCAGCTATGCGCAGCACACAGTGTTCAGACTCCACTGGGAGGCCTGTCATCCACCTTCAGTTTGTATTGTCCATGTTCTGAACAGCCTGCATTGTATCATTTACAATCAACCCCGCCACCGGCTACAAATATTTCTTTCAAAATCGCTGCTTAGCAGTAGTCAAACTAACCGGAATGTTCCAGGGTTTCACTCTGAAATCTGAAGAGAGAAAGGAAGGCATTTTAATTTATATTTTATCCTAGCTCTATGAAATGTTTTCTTTTAATAAACACTCCAGGTAGAGCAGCAACATAACATGCACGAACTGCAGGCTTATCATCAACTATGAATATTCTTTCCAGGGTAATTTTTATTCAATTGAAGTGGGAAATGGTTCAGAAGGGCACTTGGCGCAGAAGATGGCTGCCTGACACACAAGATGGAGACACAGAGAAGAAAGCAGACATAACTGATGCCTGGAGCCCAGCGGGGTGCCAGTGGAACAGATAGGAACAGATCCAGGACAAAGGCAGACAGACAGGAAGATTAAGAAATACATAAATGCGGGACACCGCTTGAATAAAGCTGACTTCAGCCAAGGTGTCCACAATGATATGCTAATACGAATGTCTTGGGCCATTTCCTAAAACAAAGGGACAATCGATACTGCTTTCCTGCTGCTACCTGTAACCTGTAAAACCTCTTTAACTATAACCATGTGTAAATGGCAAAACGCTTACAAATAGCGATGTACAATCTATAAAATGTTTAAAGATAACAAGGTGATAATTGTTTTGTATCTGGGCTCATTGTGAACCCGAAGTGGCTGTTTAAAGATAACAAGGTGATAATTGTTTTGTATCTGGGCTCATTGTGAACCCAAAGTATAAAATGAATGACTGCCATCCAAACCACGAGAAAGGTTGGCTACCGTACCGCGGGGTATGTACGCTTTCTCCCGAAGCTTTGTATAACAATAAACTGCACTGATTGAACACAGCAAGTCTGACTCCCGAAGTGGTTGATTTACCCACAACACAATCATACACATTAAAGGACATGTGATGAGTGCTCTGCCTGATGCTTCATCCTGAGCTGTTTCCTTGGCAGTTTTTATCAGTGGTGGGTTTCTATTGCCCTCCACTCTCATGGCCAGGACGGGGAGGGTAGTTCGGGGTGGCATTGATAAATGGTGCCAAGATCTGTTCCTGCACTGATGAGCTGGGCCAGTCTCATACCAGGTGCGGACACAAGGACGGACAATGAAGAAACATTTGGACCACCTCAGGGGTAGGAGACCAGCATTATGCCATGCCCATCTGGAGGAACCAACTTCTAAACACATCACCCCGACCCAAGCGCGGTTTTGAGCGTCGACCCATGGAGGGCCAGACACCGAGATGCGAGAGGTCACTGACTCCAATTCGGATATTGTGGTAGTCACCACTGATGTATATATTGTACATATAGGATGTTGATAAAGGTGCTTTACAGTAAGGCCCCTGTACTACAGGTACGGGGGTAGATCCCTGCCTGCTGGTTCCGCCCAGTAGGCGGAGTATAAATATGTGTGCTCCCAGTACAGCAGTCATTTCGTCAGCTGCTGTAGGAGGCCACACATCTCAGTGTAATAAAGCCTCGATTAAATCCTACTGTCGTCTTTGTGTAATTGATTATGCATCAATTTATTACACTAAGTTTTTCAGAAGATGGACCTCCGCATCAAGCCAGATCGCCTGCAGCTGGATCCGCAAGCAGACAACGCCAAAAAGGACTTTGAACATTGTCTAGCCTGTTTTGAAGCGTACATCGGGTCTGCGGCAGATGAAATTCCAGAAGCTCAGAAGCTCCAGATCCTTTACGCTGGGCTCCAACGTCTTTCCACTTGTCCAGGACGCGCCAACTTACGCAGAGGCCATGGCGCTACTGAAGGAAAACTCCGCTCAGCGGACTAACACGTTCTACGCCAGGCACCTCCTCACCATGCGGTGTCAACTTCCCAGTGAATCAGTGGAAGATTTCTGGCGGGCCCAGCTCCCCCGAGTTAGAGACTGTGACTGTCAGGCCGTTTCGGCCACGGAACACTTAAATTTGCTAATGAGAGACGCATTTGTTACGGGCATAGGGCCTGACTACATCCGCCAGCGCCTCTTAGAGGGGACCACGCTCGGCCTCGCGGTGACCAAAAAACTAGCGCTTTCACTTACGGTTGCATCACGCAACATTCAGACCTTTGCCCCCGACCGCACGGCCCTACCCCACTGTGCATCGTGGACTCCGCAGATGGCCACCCCATCGTGGACGCCATCAGCGACCGCCCTCAGCCAATCCCACGCCTGTGCCACGCGGCAGCCAACCAACCCCGGAGGGTCCAAATGCTACTTCTGTGGGCAGTCAAAACACCCCAACAGCGCTGCCCAGTGCGGAACGTCCTCTGCAAGGCCTGTGGCAAGAATGGACATTTTGCTGCAGTGTGCCAGGTCCTCTCAATCACCGCTATTGTCCTGGCACCCCCCACGTGCAGCCAGTGGGCGCCGCCATCTTCCCCTCCTAGGACCATGTGCGGCCAGTGGACGCAGCCATCTTGCCCAACTCGCAACACCACGTGCGGCCCATGCGTGCCGCCATCCTGTTCCTCCCAGGACCAACGGACGACGCCATCTTGCTTCCCCCACGACTCGTGCGGCCAGTGGATGGCGCCATCTTACCCGACTCAGGATCCTTGCCCGTCGGGCACCTCATCTGGCCGCTCATCGCCTGCAACCGCCAACGACCAGCCGCGTCTCGCCTCGGTCACGATTGACCAGTCTTGACCACACAACCTCGTGACTGCTTCAACTAAAGTGAAGGTGAACGGGCACGAGGTCTCCTGCCTGCTGGACTCCGTGAGCACTGAGAGCTTCATTCACCCCGATACGGTCCCTCGCGGTACACCTCGCTAACCAGAGAATCTCCCTGGTGATCCGGGGGTACTGCATCACCACTCTCACTGTCCAGGGCATGGAGTTCAGCGGCTTCCGCCTCTACATCCTCCCCAACCTCTGCGCTGCCTTGCTACTCGGCCTGGACTTCCAGTGCAACCTCCAGAGCCTAACCCTGAAATTCGGCGGGCCCCTACCACCCCTTATTGTATGTGGCCTCGCGATCCTTAAGGTCGACCCACCTTCTCTTTTTGCAAACCTGACCCGGATTGCAAACCAGTCGCCACCAGGAGCAGACGGTACAGCGCCCAGGACAGGACCTTCATCAGGTCTGAAGTCCATTGGCTGCTTCGGGAAGGCATCATCGAGGCCAGCAACAGCCCCTGGAGAGCCCAAGTGGTAGCGGTCAAAACTGGGGAGAAAAACAGGATGTCGTTGACTACAGCCAGACCATCAATCGGTACACGCAGCTCAACGCGTACCCCCTCCCACGCATATCTGATATGGTTAATCAGATTGCACAGTACCAGGTCTTCTCGACAGTAGACCTGAAATCTGCCTACCACCAGCTCCCCATCCACAAGGCGGACCGCCCATACACTGCATTCGAGGCAGACGGCCGCCTTTACCACTTTCTTAGGGTTCCCTTCGGCGTCACCAACGGGGTCTCGGTCTTCCAACGGGAGATGGACTGAATGGTTGACCGGTAGGGGCTGCGGGCCACTTTCCCGTAGCTGCACAATGTCACCATCGGCGGGCACGATCAGCAGGACCATGATGCCAACCTTGCCAATTTTCTCCACACCGCCGCTCTCCTCAACCTCAGGTATAACAAGGAGAAGTGCGTGTTCAGCTATGTGGTCCAGAACAGAGTTCTGGGGCCCTCCCCCGATCACATGCGCCCCCTCATGGAACTCCCCCTCCCCCACTGCCACAAGGCTCTCAAACGTTGCCTGGGGTTCTTTTCGTATCACGCCCAGCGGGTCCCTAACTATGCGGACAAGGCCCGCCCACTCATTGAATCCACTGTTTTTCCTCTGACGGCTGAGGCTCACCAGGCCTTTAACCGCATCAAGGCCGACATCGCCAAGGCCGTGATGCACGCGGTCGACGGGACCCTCCTCTTCCAAGTCGAGAGCGATGCATCAGACGTCGCTCTGGCTGCCACCCTCAACCAGGCAGGCAGGCCCGTGGCATTCTTTTTCCGCACCCTCCATGCCTCCGAAATTCGGCACTCCTCCGTCGAAAAAGAGGCCCAAGCCATTGTTGAAGCTGTGCGGCATTGGAGGCATTACCTGGCCGGCAGGAGATTCACTCTCCTCACTGACAAATGATTGGTTGCCTTCATGTTCAATAATACGCAGCGGGGCAAGATCAAAAATGATGAAATCTTGAGGTGGAGGATCGAGCTCTCCACCTACAATTACGAGATTTTGTATCGCCCCGGTAAGCTCAACGAGCCCTCCGATGCCCTATCCCGAGGTACATGTGCCAGCGCACAAGGGGACAAACTCCGGACCCTGCATGACAACCTCTGTCACCCAGGGGTCACACGTTTTTACATTTCATCAAGACCCGCAACCTGCCCTACTCCATCGAGGAAGTCACGGCGATCACCAGAGACTGACAGGTCTGCGAGGAGTGTAAACCGCACTTCTACCAGCCAGACCGTGCACGCCTGGTGAAGGCCTCCCGCCCCCTTGGATGCCTCAGTGTGGACTTCAAAGGGCCCCTCCCCTCCACTGACCGTAACACGTACTTTCTTAGTGTGGTCGATGAATATTCCTGATTCCCCTTTGCCGTCCCATGCCCCGATATGACGTCTGCCACCATCATCAAAGCCCTCAACACCATCTTCGCTCTGTTCGGCTTCTCCGCCTACATCCACAGCGACAGGGGATCCTCATTCATGAGCGATGAGCTGCGCCAGAACCTGCTCAACAGGGGCATTGCCTCGAGCAGGACGACCAGCTACAACCCCAGGGAAACGGGCAGGTGGAGATGGAGAATGGGACAGTCTGGAGGGCCGTCCAGCTGGCCCTAGGTTCCAGAAATTACCCGGCCTCCTGCTGGCAGGAGGTCCTCCCCGACGCACTTCACTCCATTCGGTCGCTCCTGTGCACCACGACTAATGAAAGCCCCATGAACGTCTCTTTGCCTTCCCTAGGAAGTCCACCTCCGGGTTTCGCTCCCGACATGGCTGGCAGCTCCAGGACCCATTCTCCTCCATAGACACGTCCGACTCCACAAGGCGGACTCGTTAGTTGAGAGGGTACAACTACTTCACGCCAACCATAGTACGCCTACGTAGTGTACCCCGACGGCCGCCAAGACACAGTCTCCCTCAGGGACCTGGCACCAGCTGTGTCCCCACACACCACCCCCCCTGCCCCAGCGACACCCTCCCTTCCCCCGGCGCACCCCACCGCAGCCCCCGCTCCGGGACAATCCGTCCTCCCCTTGCTCACACCCGGGGATGAAGAGGATTTTGACACGCTCCCGGAGTTACCGGAGACCAAGCCGCCGCCAGAGTTGCCACCAGCACTGCGGCGCTCTCAACGACAGATCAAGGCACCGGACCGCCTGAATTTGTAATATTATCTGTACTTTTAAAACACAACTTTCTGTATATAGTTCCCCACCACCCCCACCGGACTCATTTTTTTAAACAGGGGGTGAATGTGGTAGTCACCACTGCTGTATATATTGCATATATAGGATGTTGATATAGGTGCTTTACGGTAAGGCCCCTGTACTACAGGTACAGGGGTAGATCCCTGCTTGCTGGTTCCGCCCAGTAGGTGGAGTATAAATATGTGTGATCCCAGTACAGCAGCCATTTCGTCAGCTGCTGTAGGAGGCCACACATCTTAGTGTAATAAAGCCTCGATTACATCCTACTCTCGTCTTTGTACAATTGATCGTGCATCAGATATGGATACCCAGGCATCAGGGGCGGGATTCACCGCAATCGGTGAATTGGCCTGACGCTGGCGCCAAGAATGGCACGAACCCCTCTGGCGTCGGGCGACCGGAAGGAGCGGAATTCTCCGCACTTCCGGAGGCTAGGCCGGCGCCGGAGGGGTTCGTGCCGCAGCATGAATCCCGCCCCGACGCCGGCTGCCGTATTCTCCGGCGCCGAAGGGCCGACGCGAGTTAGCGCATGCGCAGAACCGCCGGCGTGGTTCCGCACATGCGCAGACCGGCCGGCGTATTCTGCCGCATGCGCAGGGGGGTGTCTTCTCCGCGCCGGCCATGGCGGAGCCCTACATGGGCCGGCACGGAAGGCGGGCCACAATCGTGAGCCAGGCCACCGTGGGGCCCCCCCCCCCCAGAGTCGGATCGCCCCGCGCCCCCCCCGAGGACCGCACCAGCCAACTTACTTGCCAGGTCCCGCCGTGTGGGACCATGTCCAATCCACGGCGGCGGGACTGGCCAGAAATGGACGGCTGCTCGGCCCATCGGGGCCCGGAGAATTGCCATGGGGGGCCGCCGCCAACGGCCCACGACCGGCGTGGTTGAATCCTGCCCCCGCCCAAAAACCGATGCCGGAGATCACAGCCGCCTGTGTTGGCGCAGGATTCACGCCGCCCCTGGGGATTCGCCGACCCGGCAGGTGGTCGGAGAATCCCACCCCAGATGTTTCCAACATAGAGCTGGCCGGGAATCCAGCTGCCACATTTCCTCACGTAACGATACCACGCTAACTGCAAAGCATTCTGCAAAGTCACCAGTAATGATACTCCCCAGGCGGTCAGCATGACATCGGTCTGGCTCCCTGGTGCGATACACGCCCCCCCGATCTGGCCTAGCCAACAATGGGCAGGATCAAGATCTCGATGTCTCGCGAGATCCCATTAGTATACGGTCAATGGACACAGTGCCTTGTTTGTTTCGAGCTCTCGGCCATATGGCCCTGATATGCTCACATCATTATTAATCTCATTGTCCCATTAACAAAACCATTCACCCTTTACTGGCTGTGTTCCTGAGATTTTGTGTATGTATGTATGAGACAATGAGTGAAGTCTGAGTGTATGAATGTCCAATTGTTTGCGGCATTTTATGCCGTCCCTCATGGCATGTTGGGAGACGGGAGGGTGATGACTCAGCACCCTGCTGCCTTCCCACCTCTGCCAAAGTTAGGGCTGGGGTGGAAAGGCTCATGGTCAGACTTCCTGCACCACTGCCAATTGGAGCTCTTCATTGGGCAATTAGTGATCACTTAAAGGCATCATCCCAGGACTACTGGTATTATAAGAACATAGGAACAGGAGTAGTCCATTCAAACCCTCGAGCATGTCCCGCCATTCAATGAGATCATGGCTGTTCTGAGGCCTAACGCCATATATCTCCCTTAATCCTTATCAAAAATATATTCATCTCAGATTTAAAATTAATAACTGATCCAGCTATTTGTGGAAGAGAGTTCCAACCCTCTAAAACCTTTTATCTGTCGAAATACCCCCAACTTCTCTCCTGAATGGTCTGGCCCTAATGTTCTAACTATGCCCCCGAGTTCTAGAATCTCCAACTAATGTAAACAGTTTATCTTTATCAACCCTGTCTTTTCCTGTTCATAGCCTGGAGACTTCGATCCGATCACCACTTAATCTTCTAAATCAGGCATTGTCAAACTCAGAAGTTCGACCCGTGGGTGGGTCGCGGGTGGGTGTCGGGAGGTTCGCGGAGCCATCCATCGCTGCGCTCCCGATCGCGCAAATCCGCAAACATTTATTTTATTCATTTTTGGTGGGGTTTATTTGATAAAGTTTTACAGGAACCAAATGCAGAACTTTGGACAGATGGAGACTCCATACTTTCCGACACCGGAAGTCTTCGCCTTCATCCAACAGGTTCCATTGGAGGAGCGTGTACGAGGGCCAAAGGGACCCAAAGGGACCCAAAACCATTTCCTCCATTTTTGTCAGCAGCAAATGAGGTAAGAGAAAATGGTGGGTCGTGCAGGTCATCCAGGTGTGGGTCGCGAAGGTCGGCCAGCGTGGGTCGCGAAGGTCGGCCGGATTGGGTCCCGAAGGTTGGCCGGTTGGTAAAAATGGGTCCTCTGAAAAAAAGTTTGAAGAACACTGTTCTACATTCTAGCGAACACAGGCCTAAAAGAGGCTAGCAGTGGCGAGCTTTGACAGAGTCATCCAGACTCGAAATTTAGCTCCATTCTCTCTCCACAGACGCTGTCAGACCTGCTGAGATTGTCCAGTATTTTCTGCTTTTGTTTCAGACTCCAGCTTCCGCAGTAATTTGCTTTTCTCTCGCAGTGGGTGGGCCTGTTGCCATGTGGGAAGGATGAGAAACAAACATGTGTGAGCTGCTTGTGTGTCACTTCCCAACATTGGAAAGTGGTGCCTAATGCATGCTACCTCCCTACCCTTACTACTGACCCCCTACTCCTCCAACTCCCACCCTGCAAAGCCTCTCCTGCCAATACTTACCTGTGGGTTGGGTGGTTCCTCAATCCTGGGACTCTGGTGGCTGCCATTTGGCAGCAGTCACTGTCGTGTTGGGTGTTCCGATACACAAACGAACCAACACGGTTGTAGATGGTACAACTCTGTTCTATTATTCTGTACAATAATAACTATTAACTTCTGGCTGTGGTTCGTACTTCACCAGTTAACCTGTGGACCCAGCCCTAGCACTATCTTAGTGAGGCACTCAGCACATGGTGTATGTCTGAGTGGCACGCTGTGAGCTCTGTGCTCTGAGCTATCTCCTGGTAGAATGAGCGGGAACTGTGGTGTTCCCTGTTTTATAGTGCGTGTGCTCTCACTGGTGATTGGCTGTGATGTTGTGTGTGTGTGTTGGTTGGTCCATCTGCCTGTCCATCAGTGCGTGTGTGTGATTGCACCATGATATGTTAAAGTGGATATCATGACATCCCCCCTTTTCACAAAGATATGTGCCTACATGGTAATAAATATTGGTGTGTACTGAGTGCAGCTGAGTATGTGTGTGCAATATTTACAACATGTACATGAGGCTAAACTATATACAGAGGAAGGTGTCTGGTGCAACAGAGCAACGAGGTTGTAACACGAACAAAACAAATGCAATCATCAAATATCGAAAGAGAACTCCTGGAACAACAAGAAAGAAACACGTGAAGAGTATTGCACAACAATGCAGTGAGTCCAATGTGCAAACAGGCTCATAAGTCCAGTCTATTAGGTGGGCAACGAATTTGGGTTGACCGCCTCAAGGGTGGGTCAGGATCCACCGGCTGAGGACTGGGCCTGGCCACGGGCGAGAGAGGAATAGGCAGAGTGGCAAGAAGCTCCACAAAGTCGACATCAGGGACAACAGGAGGATCTTGCATGCCTGTGCGCCTAACAGAGAGTCCTTCGAGGTTCCAACTATCTCAAAGGACAGTGTGGCTGTGTATGAATTGTGTGCAACCTCGAGCTGGCAGGACCCCATGGCCGGGATAACGTTCCCATTGTAATCAACCAGCTGAAAGTGGGATGGCCGGATCGGTGGTTTATCCTTCAAGGTATGGAAGGCTGACCATGCAATGAGATTGGCGGAGGCACCAGTGTCTAAGCGGAATGTGATTGGTGATCGGTTGACCGTTAGGGTGGCACACAATTCATCGCCCGGATTAATGCTGTGTACTGACATCGGCTGGTGGAATTGCGGAGAGTTGGCAGGTTGAGCTGCTCGACAGCAGACAGCGTAGTGGCCCATCCTGCCACAGCGGAGGCATTGTCGCGTTTTGGCTGGACATTGCCGCTTTAAGTGTGCAGATCCACAGTTGCCGCACGTCGTGACGTCATGGTGTTAATTGCGCCACCGCGCATGCGCGGTGTGGTCCTGCGTAGAGCGCGCCTGCGCATCACGTCCCTCTGCGTCGACATCCCCTCTTCTGGCGCGTACAAGCACGGGAGGCCTCGGAAAGCGCGCAAAATAGCCGCCCTCGTCCGGGCCGCGGGCCGGGAGGAACTCGATCGACTGGACCCGCTCGCGCTCGTAGGACCCCTGCCGTGCCGATTCGGCCGCCTGGAATTGGGAGAACCGGCTGGTCGCATTTTCGTGGAGGACGCAGGTTTCGATGGCGGTGGCTAGGGCGAGGTGCTTTATTTTGAGGAGCTGCTGGCGTAGGGTGTCCGAGGTGACCCCAAAAACTATCTGATCCCGAATCATGGAATCGGAGGTGGCCTCATAGCCGCAGGACTGCGCGAGGCTACGGAGGTGTGTCAAAAAAGATTGAAAAGCCTCATCCTTACCCTGCAGGCGCTGCTGGAAGAGATACCTCTCGAAACTCTCATTAACTTCCACGCTCAAGTGTTCCTCAAATTTTAGAAGAACCGTCTTGTACTTCGTCTTGTCCTCGCCTTCCTCGAATGCCAGGGAGTTGTAAATGTGGATGGCGTGTTGCCCCGCCGTGGAGAGGAGGAGGGCGATCTTCCTGGTGTCCGATGCATTCTCCCTGTCTGTGGCTTCTAGGAAGAGCTGGAAGCGCTGTTTAAACAGCTTCCAGTTGACGCCGAGATTTCCAGCGATTTGGGGCGGCTGCGGCGGGCTGATGGTGTCCATGGCGCAGGATGGCGGATCTCTGAAGAGGTGCAGGTAGGTCTCACAGTCGCTGGCGAGTTTCCAGTGCTGGTATCATGTCGTGTTGGGTGTTCCGATACACAAACGAACCAATGCTGTTGTAGATGGTACAACT
This sequence comes from Scyliorhinus torazame, assembly GCF_047496885.1. Lineage (NCBI taxonomy): Eukaryota > Metazoa > Chordata > Chondrichthyes > Carcharhiniformes > Scyliorhinidae > Scyliorhinus > Scyliorhinus torazame. The sequence goes on along the minus strand of NC_092712.1, from coordinate 269,839,395 downwards.
CTGTTTTATTGTCCAAACAACAGTAACAACTAACTACTGGCTTGGGTACATGCTTCACCAGCTAACCTGTGGACCCAGCCCTATCACTATCTTAGTGAGGCACTCAGCACATGGTCTATATCTGAGTGGCACGCTGTGAACTCTGTGCTCTGAGCTAACTCCTGGTAGAATGAGTGGGAACTGTGGTGTTCCCTGTTTTATAGTGCGTGTGCTCTCACTGGTGATTGGCTGCGATGTTATGTGTGTGCTGGTTGGTCCAACTGCCTGTCCATCAGTATGTGTGTGATTGCACCATGGTATGCTGATGTGGATATCATGACACAGACTAGGCCCTGGCACCAATCTCCCATCTCTGAAGGACCTGAGAGAGCCAGTTTGTTCCTTAAGATAGCTTTTATCTTGGCTCCAACAGTTTTTAGCACAGTGCTAATCCATAAATTGGGATAGCCCGAGATTCCAGGGGCCAAAGTCATGGGATTGGGTTGGGAACAGAGCAATCCCCCTCTGAACTTTTTTTTGCATTTGGAGACGATGTATTTAAGTGTGCAGTCATTTAAAGGGGCCATCTTTTGTGCAGCCTGCTTGGAGGCCTTCAGGTGATCTTACAGCTTAGGGGGAACAATGAGGCAGAGGAAAGGTCACTGTGCAGACATTTCATTGTGGGTTCTGCCAATCTTCCACTGGAGTTCCAGGCATGGAGTTAACAAATTTTATTTCGCAATTTTCCTTAATGTGGTAGGAAATCGCAACCTCTGAGTCACTAGTACAAAACCACAACCACAGCCCTTAATCTGGTAGCCTAATAATGTCAATACCATCATTATAGCCTTTGAATTTCTTTTATTAATTTATTCTTTCATGGGATGTGGGTGTCACTGGCAAAGCAAGGCCAGCTCCTGATGCCCATTCCTAATTGCCTTGAACTTGCTGGGCCATTTCAGACGTGTTAGAACACCTTGGGCAAGTGCACAATCAATTCCAGCCTCACCTGCCCCTGAGTCACAACACGAGTGAATTACCCAATAATTTTTATAAAGATACCTGAAGTCTTTGTTCCTTGGCTGCCCAATAATTACAGTCACCAGGTTTGTAAATGTAAACACAAATACTGTTTATTTACAACAAGGACTATAATGAAATATGCAGCAAATACAATTGGTTAACTATTAACTAATACCTAATTCCCGCTTTAATCTGCCCTTGCTCGCTACACAGACACACACAAGACAGACAAACACAGAGGGTGGAAAGGGGTAAAAAAATCTTTCAGCACACCTTTCTTCACAGCACGCTTGCAGGTTAAAGTCTCTGTTTGTATCCTGGAATGAGCTCCTCTGAAGATGCATTCATTCACTCAGGATCGCTGTAGTTTAGGAATGCAGTACTCACAGCTTTTCTGGGGAGGCACCTTCCTTCTCTTCAAACTTTGCTTTCAGTTTGTGGTTTGTATTCAGGCCTCCGTAGTTTCAGAAATACAGCACTCACAGGCCTCCTGGAGAGAGATGGCACAGCAGACTTTCAGAAGAGAGATGGCACTCACAGCAGGCTTTCAGGAGTGAGATAGTACTCAAAGCAGGCTTTCTAGAGGGAGAGTTAGTCGCTTCTCTCTCTATGCTGCCAGAATCAAAACTGAAACCTTAGGGCTCTGAAAAGCATTCCAGTGGGATAGGCTCCAATCACCATCTGTTGCTAGGCAGAGCATAGCCTTTTGGGCCAATCAATTCTCTACCAGCCAATCAATCAAACCGAGTCCCACCCCCATCTTTCTCACAAGTACTGACAAGTCTGCATCTCTTGTTTGAACCAGCCCAGATTCGCAGAATGATCTCCCCTGAATTCCCCTGCTTGAATTAAAGACGCAGGCTGCTTGCCTAAAAGAGACATGTCCATTAATCATCCATGGATCAACATAAGAACGGCAAAATAAAAGAAAAAGGGAAATAAGAGAAGAAACAGGAAGGACCCTTACAGAGGGCAGTTCAGAGTTGACAACGGTTATGTGGGTCTCACATAACATGTAGGCCGGACCAGTAAGGACAGCTGGTAGTGGTTTTAAAATTAAGTCTATATGCCTCAGAGGTTCAAACAAAGAGCATTATTAGAAGATGTCAACACTACAGGCTGCAATGTTACAATGCCCGTTTGCCCGCTCAAATGGCCGGGATGACATCACGTGATCGATCTCTTAAAGTGACCCTGTTCCACTGCGAGGCTGCTGGTGAGGAAACACTAGGGGCAGGATTCTTCATAGTTAGTCCTCCTCGCTCGCCACCAAGGATGGAGAATCCTGTCAGCATAAAGGAACGGAGAATCAAAGTCTAGAAATACCACAAACATACAACCACAGTAGTTTTCCTTCCCTAAGTGAACCAGGTGGGTTTTTACTGCAAGTGCTGATAGTTTCATGGTCACCATTAATGAGACGAGCTTTCAATTCCAGATTTAATTTACCCCATTTAAATTTGACCAGCTGCTATGGTGGGATTTGAACCCATGTCATCGGGGCATTAGCCTGGCCCTCTGGGTTGTGAGTCTAGTCATGTTGCTGCTACGCCACCATCTCCCAATTATATCACCACATTGTGAGCAGAGATTTTCATCGTAAAGAAAAAGGCAAAGTCAACTAAAACCATTGGGAGTGTCAGAATGCAGTAAAGTATCACCATAAGAGCTATGTCAGCTGAGCTTAAGAAAGAAAAATCTGCCAATGTCCTGCAAGAATAACTTTTGTCAAAGAAGAAAAGTAGCAACAGATAACCGTTAAAGTGATTTCCTGCCATTAGACAAGTTCCTTTTTTAATAAGGTTGTTTTAATCGAAAAAAAAATGGCAACTGTTGCTTTTATGGAGAACATAAACAAAGTACCAATGAATTTACAGCTTTCCTTCACCATATTTTATTATTTTAACAACATTGTTTTAGTTCCTAACTGTTAATGTTCAATTAAGAACATTTGAATTGGAATTCTTTTGCTTGAATTTCTGCTTAACTTGCATCCATAGCACAGAATTTTCTTAGTTTTGGTAGAAACATTTGGGGTGTGATTCAATGGAAACATTTCAAAGTCCGGTTTTGAGCTTGTTTAGCGGGCTGTTTTGTGGCGGACGCACTGGCAAGATCGCAGCCCCTATTCAATCACACTTAGTGCCAAAAATTAGCCCCCACGGGATACTCGGCATTACTGGCTGTCTCGCCGACTGACTCACCCGACTCGCACCTCAGTTTCTCACCACGAACAAGGGGGAGCTGCTTTAAAACACTCCCTCACCACTCACTCCCTGTCATCACACACGCATGGCAGCGCACAGACCTGCTCCTAGCTTTGGGGAAGCCGATTGGACAGGCTTCCGGACACTGTTGCTCCAAGGTGGTAGGAGAACCAGCAGCCGGGCCAGCAATGCCGCCTGGGAGGCAGTGACAGCGGCTGTCAGTGCGGGCAGCATGACCAGGAGGTCCGCCGTCCAATGTCGGAAGAAGACCAACAACCTCCACCGAGCTGCAAGGGTAAGTTACCACCTCTCTCCCGGCATCAGTTCCGTCTGCCACCCCTCAAATTGCTAAACCCCAATCCCGCCCCGCAAATCACTGGCTGACACCTCGTACCCTCCCCACGTCCGATCTTCACACTTGTTCCTCAGAACCCCCTGGCACCCACCAGCACAGCCCCTTCATGTCCAGATGTGGTGCCCACACATGCCACTTGCTATAGACCCACCCCCCGATCCATCAAGCACACTCAGTAACTTGGCCTCCACAACCTTCTGCGGCAAAGAGTTCCACAGATTCACCACCCTCTGGTTGAAGAAATTCCTCCTCATCTCTGTTTTAAAGGATCGTCCCTTTAGTCTGAGATGGTGTCCTCTGGTTCTAGTTTTTCCTACAAGTGCAAACATCCTCTCCACATCCACTCTATCCAGGCCTCGCAGTATCCTGTAAGTTTCAATAAAATCCCCCCTCATCCTTCTAAACTCCAATGAGTATAGCCCCAGAGTCCTCAACCGTTCCTCATATGACAAGTTCTTCATTCCAGGGATCATTCTTGTGAACTTCCTCTGGACCCTTTCCAATACCAGCACATCCTTCCTTAGATACGGGGCCCAAAACTGCTCACAATACTCATAATGGGGTCTGACCAGAGCCTTATACAGCCTCAGAAGTACATCCCTGGTCTTGTATTCTAGCCCTTTTGACATGAATGCTAACATTGCATTTGCCTTCTTAACTGCCAACTGAACCTGCACGTTAACCTTAAGAGAATCGTGAACAAGGACTCCCAAGTCCCTTTGTGCTTCTGATTTCCTAAGTATTACCCCATTTAGAAAATAGTCTATGCCGAAATTCCTCCTTCCAAAGTGCATAACCTCACACTTTTCCACATTGTATTTCATTTGCCACTTCACTGCCGACTCTCCTAGCTTGTCCAAATCCTTCTGCAGCCCCCTTGCTTCCTCAATACTACCTGTCCCTCTACAGATCTTTATATCATCTGCAAACTTACCAACAGTGCCTTCAGTTCCTTCTTCCAGATCATTGATATATATTGTGAAAAGTTGTGATCCCAGCACAGACCCCTGAGGCACACCACTAGGCACCGGCTGCCATCCTGAAAAATACCCCTTTATCCCCACTCTCTGCCTTCTGCCAGTCAGCCAGTCTTCTATCCATGCCAGGATCTTACCCTTAACACCATGGGCTCTTAACTTATTTAACAGTCTCCTATGCGGCACCTTGTCAAAGGCCTTCTGGAAATCTAAATAAATCACATCCACTTCCTATCTTCTTTTATATTACTAGCTAACTTTCGCTCATGTTTCATCTTCTCTCCCCTTATTGCTTTTTTAGTTGTCCTCTGCTCGCTTTTAAATGATTCCCAATCCCCTGGCTTCCCACTAATCCTCGCCACTTTGTATGCTTTTTCTTTTTCTTTTATGCTGTCCTTGACTTCCCTCGTCAACCATGGATTCCTAGTCCTGCCCTTTACATTTTCCTCCTCCTTCGGTTGAATTTCTGCTGTGCTTCCTGAATAACCCCAAAAAACTCCTGCCATTGCAGTTCCACTGTCTTCCCTGTTGTCTCCTTTTCCAATCAACTCTGGCCAGCCCATCCCTCATGTCTTTGTAGTTACCTTTATTCAATTGTAATACCGTTACATCTGATTCCAGCTTCTCCCTCTCAAACTGCAGGGTGAATTCTATCATATTGTGATCACTGCTCCCTCAGGGTTCCTTCACCTTAAGTTCCCTAATCAAGTCTGCCTCATTACACATCACCAAATCCAGAATTGCCTGTTCCCTCGTGGGCTCTACCACAAGCTGCTCCAAAAAAAATCTCTTAAACATTCCACAAATTCCTTTTCTTGGGATTCACTACCAACCTGATTTTCCCAGTCCACGTGCATATTGAAGTCCCCCATGATTATTGTGATATTGCTTTTTTTACATGCTTTCTGTATCTCCTGATTTATTTTCGGCCCCACATCCTGACTACTGCTAGGGGGCCTGTACATAACTCCCATCAGGGTCTTTTTACCTTTGCGATTCCTCAACTCTACCCACAGAGATTCTATGCTTTCTGATTCTATATCGCTCCTTGCTATCGATTTAACATCATTCCTTACTAACCATGCAACTCCGCCCCCTTTGCCCATCTGCCTGTCCTTTCGATAGGACACATTGTGTATTTAGATCCCAGCCCTGATCCCCTTGCAGCCACGTCTCTGTGATACCCACAACATCGTACCGGCCAATTTCAATGTGCCAAACAAGCTCATTTACCTTGTTCTGTATACTGCGCGCATTAAGGTACAACACCCTCCGTCCTGCATTGACCACCTCCCTTCTCACCCTTGTCACCTTTTTTTCTCTGCCTGAGGGTGATGTTCTATTATTTTTGTTCTCTATTTCCCCTTCAGTTATGACACCTTCCAAGCTAACGCTCTGGTTCCTACCCCCCCTGCCATATTAGTTTAAATCCTCCTGAGTGACACTAGCAAACCTCCCAGCCAGGATATTGGTGCCCCTCGAGTTTAGATGCAACCTGTCCTTCTTGTACAGGTCGCACCTGCCCCAGAAGAGATCCCAATGGTCCAGAAATCTGAAACCGTCCCTCCCACACCACTGGTTTAGCCACGAGTTTATTCAAATTAATGCAAATGAAGGCTAATGATATTCTCCCCAGTTTTGGATGAGCTCTGGAACTCGCCATCGGGAGCTGGTAGGTTGAATATCAAAATGGTTCCAGCTCGGCGGTAATCTCAATTTTGGCTTTTCCCGCTATTCACCTGGCACGCCTGGATCTGCGCCAGACACAATGCGGTTGCTGAATCACGTCCGTGGAATGAAGTGGAGTAAAAATTCATCTAGGACCATTGTTGTGCCCAGAATTGCTGCTGCTCAGGCAGGATGCACCCCAAGCTTAATGGCCAAGGGCTGACGAAAATTTGGACTGGGGTCTTGGGCCTACTTTCAATAAATTAGGCTAGCAACCAGTCATGCTCCCAGAGAAGGTTCACCACATCAGGAGATGAATTTTGGGTCTCCTGCATCTCTGGCAATGGCTCTTAGATAATGTTCTGAAGGGCGGGGAGCAAGGGAGAGAGGGCAAAATGGGGAGGTTAGTCGCAGGTTGGCAGTAGCACTGTTGTGGAGCTGCCTCTCACTGTATTTCATCCGACCCTATCAGCATAACGTTCTGTTCCTTTTTCCCACATTTAGTGATCTCTCCCTTTCAAATGCATCTATACTATTCACCTCAACTACTCCTCCATGAGGTGGAAAATATCACATTCTCAACACTCTCTGGGTAAAGCAGTTTCTCTTGTGTTCCTGACTGGATTTAGTAGTCATTATGGCCTGGATTTTTTTTTTGCTGAATTAGGATGACTTGGAATCCTTTAAAAATAGCAAGCTCTTTAATTTGCTCTGAAGTAAGAAAGAGTTTCCTGATTAGAAAGTGGAAAGTTATCAAGGAATAACTATTTAAAAAAACTTTTCTTTACACTCATCCATCCATTCAAGTGGCACCATCCCTGGTCAGAGAAATTAAGACACTTCAGTGATACCTAATGTAGCCATCTAAAATGGCTGATTCCCGATTAATTTGGCCAAAACCCGATGTAAAATGGCTAACCCATAAGGCTGATGGGAAAAGCAGCCAACAGGGCACAAACGGACAGCTGCAGACAGAACAGCGTATTCGGCTCTGGGGAAGTCGGCCCAGACCGATACCTGCAACCATTAGCAGCACATCAACCCAGCCATCTGCAGTTTAATCGGCGAACCCCGGAAATAATTGCAACAAATTAGCAATTGAAAGCCGATCCAGACCTCTCGGCGCCAGCAGTGGCCGAGACAAAGAAAGATGAACGACCACCCCCCGATCAAGGAATCGCCCCATTATTGGAGCATATCGAACCCAGTGATTGGGACCAAGTCCAATCACTTGGGACCAGGGTCAAGGTCTGCCCCGAGAGGCGGGAAGCCCCTGGGAACTATAAAGATAGGGGCCAAGTTCAGATCGACCCTTCTCTCCCTTCTTCTCCTGCTCGCAACCTTCGCAAGAACCATCGACAAGAAACCGTAAGTTTGACTCCAGCGATCGCTACCCGATAGAGATTCCTAGCCATCGACCTGTATCAGCCTTTGAATCCCGCAGGCCAAACCCAATTCGATAAGCCATTTGTTTCCCTGACCTGGTGGCCCATTCCCAAAGTTAAGTATTGGCCTGTAGTGGTAGGTAGTAGTCTAGAAAGTAGGATTATTGTATAAGTATTTATTGCTGTATGTAATAAATGACTGTTGATTTAACATTTACTAAGCGGTATGCTGTCTTATTAATCATAACTAGAGCTTGAACCACGTGGCGGTATCAGAAAGATACCTGGCGACTCGTGAGCAAAGGTGACAGAATTAGAGCTAATAAAACTAAGGCTAATAAGAGCAACAAATTGGCGACTCCGCCGGGACCCGATCTAGAAGTGGAAAACCACTCCGGGAGAACCCAAAAAATTTGAATAGAATCCAATTGGAAACAAAAAAACCCCACAAGTGTTCAAGCGGTTCTGATTAATAATTCACAATTCGGAAGTGTGTGTATGCATGCGAAACTAACAGGGTTATAAGGCAAAGTGCCGAAAGCAGGTTGCAGACTTGAAAGCACTGCTTTCTGTCCAAAAGGGATTCCAAGAAACCTTTGGGGAAAGTTTAGAACAGGAAAACGGCCCTGATTGGGAAGAATTGCAGGAAACAGCGCAGAGATATGTTCAGGGAACATGTGCGCAGGGAAAGCCCCAAAGGGGAAGAGCACCCCCACCCCCCACACAGCAGGTCGTTCAGGCTCCGATGAACCCTGTAACAACCCACCGCACAGCCACATCAGATGAGGCGGAATTCCTATATTCCACCCCCCTCACAGTGACCCAATTACGGGACGCGTGTGCGAAAATCACACCGTTCCTCCCCGCTTCAGACCCACACCATTTCTTTGCCACCATCAAACATCAGGCGACCATGTACGGCCTGGATGAGAGAGAGCATGTAAAGCTCACGGTAGCAGCAGCCCTTCCCGACCCACAGAATGTAGGAGGAGGCACCCTCGCAGAAATGCATACCGCGATCCTGGATGCGATCGGGTATAACCGGGGTGACCCCGTAGATGGCCTAAATAAGTGCAGGCAGAAGAAGTCTGAACACCCCGCAGCGTTCTCAGGACGCTTGTGGATTCAAGCCGTTTTCGGAGACGTAAACCGTGCCCATTTGTCCCCAGACAATATGGCCAAATGGACCCGCACCCTTATCTCCCATGCCACAGAGGCAGGACAGAATGCCTATAGTAATTATGATCCCTCGGAGGAGGCTCATAATGAGAAGTGGGTGGTTAAAAGATTGTCCCGCTTTTCGGAACAGTCTGTTCACAATAAACCCGCCGCTAGAACCCCCGAGGAAAAGCAAGCCGCCGCAGACATGCAGGCAGTAAGAACCACTCCTCACAACCCCGCCTGGGTAAATGAGGGAAAGAGCAGCCCCCCAGCTAAACCGCAAGAATGTTACAACTGCGGACAGTTGGGACATTTTGCCAAAGAGTGCAATGCCCCTTAAAAGCCACAGAGAGCCCAACAGACAGGCACTCTCAGTAAGAAAAAGGCAGAGCCCATACATAGCGTTAGCGCCCGGTCGGATCAGACAGACTTGACCGGAACAGACTGACAATGTACAGGCTCCCCCAGTTGGGTCTGCGATACCCTTTGGGATAGGTCAGGGCGACCCGTAGTCGCAGCGAAAATTCGGGGACAGCCTATCGAGTTTCTTTGGGACACAGGAGGGTCCCGCACCACCTTAAATTCCTCCACCCTTGGTAAGGACACGTGGCCCACTACAGCCACTATCACCCTCAGTGGCTTCACAGGCCACTCACAGCAGGGACACATCACAGCCCCTGTACCCATTCAAATAGGAACCATTAGCACAAAACACCCTGTAGTTTTAGTCGACCTGCCCCACACAGCAGAACACATTCTGGGAATCGACTTTATGAATTCCCACCACCTATCTTTCGATCCAGTCAACCAGTGTGTCTGGAAGATGGCGAAATCCGCTAGAGCCTCCGCAACTCTCACCATAGGGGACTACATGAACAAAATTAGCGCAGTAGGCGAGTTTTGGTTCAACCCCACCACACTCAGCACAGACCGACAGGTTAGGGCAGTCCTGCAAAAAAACAGGGCAGCATTCGCGACCCACAAGCACTACTGTGGACGGATGACTGGCTCCGTACAAATAACAGGACCGGACCCTAGACCCCAAAAGCAGTACGGATTCCCCCTAGGAGCAGAGGGAGAAATCCTAAAGGTTATAGAGAGCTTATTAGGGCAGGGCGTACTAAGATCAGTAGCCTCAACTAATAATGCCCCGATTTGGCCAGTGAGAAAGCCCGACGGATCATGGCGCTTGACCATTGATTATCGGGAACTCAATAAAGTCACCCCCGCAGCAGCCCCCACCATACCAACAAGTCCCGAGACCATGCTCAAACAGGGACTCAATGCCCGATATTTCACGGTTTTGGATGTCAGTAATGGGTTCTGGTCCATTCCATTGGCAAAGGCGTGCCAGTACAAATTTGCCTTCACTTTCAGAGCGCAGCAGTACACGTGGACATGCCTGCCACAAGCCTTCCACAACTCCCCCTCCATTTTCCACCGACAGCTGGCAAATGGACTAGCGAAATGTTCTCGCCCCGAATGTCTGGTACAGTATGTAGATGATCTACTACTGCAGACAGACACAAAGGAAGAGCACATTGAGCTTCTGTCCGAACTCCTGGAATTACTACATTCCATTGGATGTAAAGTCAACCCCAAAAAGGCCCAGATATTGGAAGAGAAAGTGGTATATTTGGGTACTATTATCACACACGGCAAACGCGAGATCGAGCACAAAAGAATTGACTCGATCGCTAAATTGCCCCTTCCCCAAAGCGTTTCAGCCCTCCGGTCGTTTTCAGGACTGGTTGGCTACTGCCGAAACCACATCGACGGTTTCGCCAGCAAGGCAGCGCCCCTCTCGGAACTCCTAAAGAAGGGAGCCCCCTGGGAATGGCTTCCGCAGCATACGGATGCTGTGGAATCATTAAAACAGGCGCTCATAGCCGCCCCCGCACTACAAGTTCCCGACCCGCTTTCCCCTTACGCAATAGAGGTAGCGACCACAGACAGCACCCTTTCAGCCGTGCTCCTGCAGGAACGGCATGACCAGCTAAGACCCGTGGCTCATGCCTCCCGAATTTTAGATGCTGTGGAGCAGGGATTTTCAGCCTGTGAGAGGCACCTGCTCGCAGTTTTCTGGGCAGTCCAGTACTTTTCATACATTACCGGACTGAACCCCATCACCATTTTGACCGAGCACACCCCCACCCAACTTTTACTGGACGGACGACTTAAAGACGGTACCGTCAGCCAAATCCACGCTGCTAGGTGGACCCTTCTCTTGCAAGGACGGGACATCACAGTCAAACGGACAAAGACCCACACATACTTCGCGGACAATCTACAGTGCCCCGGAACCCCCCATGAGTGTGAAATCATCTCGCCCCACCACAACACAGGCCCCTTCATCGCAAAAACCCCCCCCAGAAAAATAGGCACTCCATCTCAGAGCCCCCCTCACCCGGACACGTGTGATCCCATTAGGATCTATGTGGATGGATCTTCCACAGTCTTAGATGGGCAACGCATAACAGGTAGCGGGATTTATGTTGAGGACGCACAGGGATGTGCCCTTGACGAGATAGCATTAAAACTCCCCGGGCACTTAGGCGCACAGGCAGCAGAGCTTGCGGCCATCGCGTACATAGTAGACCACCCAGATTCCTTCCCCAGCCCAGCAGACATATATTCAGACAGCCTCTATGTCTGTAACAGCCTTACAGAATTTCTGCCCCTCTGGGAAACAAGAGGATTTGGTTCCGCGGATGGGAAATCCCTCCCCTCAGCTCCATTACTCCGCCATATTTTGCAAAAAGCCAAGGACAGGACTTTTGGCATTATAAAAGTCCGCAGCCACCATCGTTCCTCACCCCCTGGAAATGTAAAAGCCGACGCGCTGGCTAAGGCAGGATCCAGGCATGGGTACTTTTGGAAGCCCCCCGAAAGCGGGCCAGTGAGTGCGCCAGTGATTTCAGTTCAGGTCACGCAGACTAGGATTGAAGATCTAGTAGAGGCCCAGAAGCAGGATAGCGCTCTCACTGAGATTGCGAAAGGGAAGTTTCCAGCCTCATACGAGAGGTACAGAAATACAATAACCACACATGATGGTGTGGTGCTAAAGGACACCCTTTATGTAGTTCCTGAGCAGGATAGGAACCAATTAATCTGTTTATTCCATGATGGTCATGGACACCAGGGAATCGAACCCACCGCAGCCCACCTCAAACAGCTTTGTTGGTGGCCAAATCTCAAGGAAGATGTATCCCATTACATTGAGAATTGCCTCATCTGCACACAGAACAACCCAGATAGATATGCCAAAAAGGCACAACTCAGCCACACCCGACCCGTTAACGGCCCCTGGACTAACCTCCAGATCGATTTTATAGGTCCATTGCCCCCTTGCGGGAATGGCTATAAATATATTCTGGTGGTCATAGACACTTTTACAAAGTGGGTGGAAGCATTTCCAGCCCGCACCAACACCGCGAAAACCACAGCCAAGATCCTAACACTACATCTTTACAAGATGGGGACTCCCCCGCAGTATTGAATCGGACCAAGGTTCTCACTTTACGGGACGGGTCATGCAGAACTTCCTCACGATATTTGGCATAACCCAAAAATTTCACATTGCGTACCACCCACAGTCGAGTGGTATAGTGGAGCGCATGAATCGGACCCTAAAAACTACCCTCAGAAAAATGGTGCAGCAGAACAACACCACTTGGGACTCAGTCCTCCCCTTTGCGCTGATGTTTCTGCGTAACACTGTTTCCACCTCCACAGGTTACACCCCACACACCTTTATGACCGGACGCCCCATGAAAGGGACAGAATACTTGTTGGGTTTAGACCTGACCAGCCCTGAAGTTACGGCCCTCACCCACGAGAAAGCCGTGGAGCAATTAGTTGCTAATGTAAAAACGGCTCAGTTAGCAGCCGCAGTTAAATTGGGCACCAAAAAGAAACAGAGCAAGGGCTGTTTTGATAAGGCAGTGCATGCAACGGAGTATGATATAGGACAACAAGTGATGTTGGCTGTTTTTAATCCCAGCACATTCCTGTCTCCGAAATACTCGGGTCCGTACTCCATTACGGATAAAGTAAGCCCATCGGTATACAAAATAAAATACCCAAATGGTAAGACTGCGTGGTTTCACATAAAACAGTTAAAGGCTTATGGAGCTCAGTCAAACCACGCCCACCACGTCATGCTTGACGCAGCAGACCAAACCCCGCCCACAGCCAACGCAACCAGACCAACCCCCACCACGTCCAGCCCAGACACTGACTCGCCCTCGACTCCACCCCTAAATTCTACACTCAGCCCCGGAACGCCCACAGACTGCAGCAGCAGAGACAGCGACTGTGACTCGGACGATAGCCACAGCACGCCTCCCTACTATCCCCATACAACCGGACCCACACCCAGCGACTCCGACTTCGACTCCAGTGATCCCTTCATGATCACTTTTCTAAACAAATCCCACCACCGACCACCGAACCACACGGACAACCCCGACTCTGTCCCCACACAACACGACGCAACCTATTGGCACCGCGGCAATTCCTACAGACTCGTCCGCAACGACGAAAGCAACCCCAATTCACACCACGCAGCCCTCTCCGCCTTAATTCACTCCAGAGTTTGGCACCCGGGAGAAGGGGACGACCTCGAGTCGGACTCCCAAGCCGCCAACCCCTTTGCGACCCTGTTCGCAACAGAGAACTGAGGTGTCCACATGATGTTTAAAGGAAACGCTTGGGAGAAGTATTGTCCTTCCTGATGGAACCTGCAGGTTGTTTTGTGTTGTTCGTACGTTTGTTTAAGTGTTGTTTGTCTGACAGGAGAATGATTCTCACTGTCACACACCCATTCACCTGAAACTTCTGAGCTCTTGCCCTCAGAGACCCACACGCGGCCAGATGCTTGTTCAGCGGTACCAACTTGTCCACAGATACCTGGTCAACAGACCAGACGCTTGTTCAATGGAACCAGCTTATCCACAGATACCTGGTCAACAGACCACACGCTCGTTCAGAGGAACTAGCTTTTCAGCTGATACTGGTTCGGGTATCAGACGCCCGTTCTGATTCGAGGGTAGAATCACAGTAGCAACCCCACCATGATGACTACATTTTTGCCCGTTCTTGTCGGTTGCTCAGGCAGTGGAGAAACGGCGTGAGACCCGCCCTGCCTGGGGACCCCCCCATTGGTCAAACACGCTCGGATAGGGGAGATACGGCATTGGTCGCCGTCCTACCTGGGGACTCCATCCAAATCTTACCCGTCGCGGCCCATACGCACCTCATTTGACATTTTCATTTCAAAATGTTTTATTTTTTTTGGCAACCTATAGGTTGCTGCCATATGCTATTTACATCCTGGAATATTGGGATGGTAAATCAGCACTGGTCCCTCACTGGGAAGTGTGCCGTGTCCTAAAATTTGTTTTGAAAAAAAAATGAGGGGGTCACACATAGTGACCAATTATAAGGGTATAATTGGCCCCAAGAAGGACAGACACACTAACACACCGGATATTAAACCAAGGTAGTTACAGATACTATGCTTGTTTTACAGAACTCCAGAAGCTCCAGGACCGGAGAAAACAGAGAACACAAAGAAAGAAAAAGAAAGAGGACAGCCATGAGGACTTCTTACATCGTGCTCAACATCTTTTTATTGGACATTTGGTTGCGCGGGAACGCGGACCCCATTACTCCAAACCTCCCTGCCGTTAATGTTTCTCTGCCCCGCAGTACCCAAATCCCAGTCACCAGCGACACTGCATCTTCCTGGTGTGCCAGATTAATAACCTGGTACTCCCTGTCCTACGTAATTGAAGCACTGTTAGCGTTGGCGATACTCTGCTGTGCAGTGCAGACTATGCGCCTCCGCAAATGGAGAAGGAGAGCGTACCGCGCTCGAACCCCGGTATATCGGATCCGATCCCCTATCTTCGGTTATGACCAGACCCCCGACCCCCGCGACCTATAACACGATAATAAAGAACATGCACTTGCGTTTTTCTGTAAATAAAAGATGTACAAAACTTTCCATAAACAAAAAATGTATGATCCTGAGCTTGACTGCCAAGCCAGGAAAGAGTATATTAAATGTTATGATTGTTGTTGTGTGTTTTAGGAAGATAGGATAATGCAATGTTTAGTGAGTATAGTGTATTTAGGTAAACATGAGAGGTTCCAAATTTTTTATTTTTGTAAATGTATGCCCCTGCCTGACATAGCGCCCTTAGAATTGTTTAGGTAAAAAATTTTGGTGCATAGCTAGGGTCAGAGTAGTGGCCATGTAGGAGGTGTCCCCCCCCCGGTCAGGGAACGGAAAGGACAAAATTTATGTGATCCTTCACGCTTCGCGTTAGGATCACAAGGAGGGTTTTTAGCCACCTAAAATGGCTGATTCCCGATTAATTTGGCCAAAACCCCGATGTAAAATGGCTAACCGAAAAGGCTGATGGGAAAAGCAGCCAACAGGGCACAAACGGACCGCTGCAGACAGAACAGTGTATTTGGCTCTGGGGAAGTCGGCCCAGATCGATACCTGCAACCATTAGCAGCACATCAACCCAGGCATCTGCAGTTTAATCGGCTATCCCCGGGAACAATTGCAACACATTAGCAATTGAAAGCCGATTCAGACCTCTCGGCGCCAGCAGTGGCCGAGACAAAGAACGGTCAACGACCACCCCCCCGATCAAGGAATCGCCCCATTATTGGAGCATATCGAACCCAGTGATTGGGACCAAGTCCAATCACTTGGGACCAGGGTCAAGGTCCACCCCGAGAGGCGGGAAGCCCCTGGGGACTATAAAGATAGGGGCCAAGTTCAGATCGACCCTTCTCTCCCTTCTTCTCCTGCTCGCAACCTTCGCAAGAACCATCGACAAGAAACCGTAAGTTTGACTCCAGCGATCGCTACCCGATAGAGACTCCTAGCCATCGACCTGTATCAGCCTTTGAATCCCGCAGGCCAGACCCAATTCGATAAGCCATTTGTTTCCCTGACTTGGTGGGCCATTCCCAAAGTTAAGTATTGGCCTGTAGTGGTAGGTAGTAGTCTAGAAAGTAGGATTATTGTATAAGTATTTATTGCTGGATATAATAAATGATCGTTGATTTAACATTTACTAAGCGGTGTGCTGTCTTATTAATCATAACTAGAGCTTGAACCACGTGGCGGTATCAAAGATACCTGGCGACTCGTGAGCAAAGGTGACAGAATTAGAGCTAATAAAACTAAGGCTAATAAGAGCAACACTAATCAGCCCAAGGATTCAGGTGACCCCTTTCCCCAGAACCACCCCAGGGTACAGCCTAGTATCGCTGCATTTGAAACTCAGTGACCACTGAACCGTGCATCTGCCTGCAGAGAGGGCCGCTCAGAATGCCAGGCCTATGTTTATTTCAGATTTTCAGCGCTCCAAGTTTTCTCTTTGTAATCTCCCAGTATCTTTATGTCATGAATTCAGGCCCAATTTCTCGCCAATTTGCCTCCTTAAGATTGCAATTTATTTCAAACAAAGGTCTTAATGACAATTGAGAAAGCTCCCAGTTCCAAGGCACCTAACCTGCGAGGACTGATTATTGCTGGTGGAGTAGTAATAGCATGGTTTCCATGGGAACACTGACAAAATTGTCTGCGACTAATTATATTCATTTCAATTTGACCCTTTTCTGCTCAGCAGAGATTTCCCCCTTGCGTGTGTTCTTTTTTTTGTTGCTCTGTCCTGTCATGATATGCAAACATGCAACCAATGAACACTCAGAATAGGACACAACCAATGGGCAGTCAGGACACTCAGCGGTGGCATCACCACAAGGGGGCATGACATAAGCACTATAAAAGGGATGAGGCACTCACACCCTGCCTCTTTCCACAGACAGACATCTAGAGAGTTAGACAGGGTTGATCAGCAGCATCACACCCCAGCATGTGGCTTAGAGCAAGCTGGTACAGTTAGACTGAGTTACTACAGTTAGATTAGCAGAGAGTCAAACTCATTTGAGAACTGTGTTAATAGTTCAATAAACACGTTGAACTCATTTCAGAGTCTGGAGCATCCTTTAGTTAAGACTGCATCAAGTAGCAGCCTGTGTTATCCGAAGCAGAATAACACAACATGTCCTTGTTCTCGTTGAAGTGATTGTGACCTCTTATTCACAGCAGCCTCTACTCTCGGCTGTAAGAAAGTTAGCGTATTCCAGGAACCTGCAGCCTCAATGTGACTTCCCTCATTTCACATTGTACCTTTCAAAGTTCCACCACTCAACCATTGCCTTTTGATGCCCGACTATGTCGCAGTCCTGCTGGGAACAATTCACTTGATGCCTCTGTCCGGCTCAGTTCAAATATGGAGCAATATTCCCTTTGTGCTTCCTTGTAGAATACTTCCCTGACTTGTGTATAATTTTAGAAATGTCTGAAAACGTACGGGTGAATCCCAAAGTTGCAGCTCCTCTGAAAGGTCGCTCATTCCCGTACATTGATTTGCAATGCACTTGCCCTAACCTCCATATTGTAGGAAAATAATTTTGAGCCAATATAATCTTTTATAGCACTGTGGCCAGGTAAAGAAATGGAAAAAGAACTTGCATTTAGCTTGCGCCTGTCACAATTTCAGGAGCTCCCAATGTGCTTTGCAACCAATGAAATACTTTTAAGGGATAGTCACTGTTGTGATGTATGAAATGCAGCAGCCAATTTACCCACAGCAAGGTCCCACAAACAGCAACGAGACAACAGCAGGATATTCTCTTTCGCGATATTGGGTAAAGGCTGAATGTTGCCAAGGGCACCAGGGAGAACTCCCCTGGTCTTCCTTGAATTAGTGCCATAGGATCTTTCACATCCATCTCAGAGAAAAGGCTCGGCGTCAGTTTAACTTTAATCTCTGACAGTGCAGCATTCCCTCATTGCTGCATTGGGAACGCTAACCTAGATGTTGTGCTCACTTTTCTCCAAACCTACAGCCTTGTGACCCAGAGACATGTGATTGCTACCACTGAACCAGAGTTGACAGCATGAAACTACTGAAGTAGTTTGTCTACCCATTAAAAATAAATAGGTTAACCCGTCCTCTAAAACAGCAGAGAAATACATTGGGGATATTTTCAGGGTGCTGCGTTTAGAGTTCATGGTCACCCAAACTTTAAGAGCACTCGAAAATCAAGGCTTTCGTGTTCATTACGGGTTTGTAAACCATTTTCTTTTATCTTACCAGAGTTATACCGAGGAAGTCACATCACGTTATATCCACTGGCGTCTAGAAAGTTCAACTGTAAATATTATTTCAATGTTATAATACTGAATCTTACTTATCTGCTCAGCATTCAAGTGTAAAAATTAGCACCATTTCAAAAGATTCATAAATTATTCAAAATGCTAAAGGAGCACAATTGAATTTTGGAGAAAATGAAAATCGATCTGTTTTGGGGATGATCTCCGTCCACGTGCGCAGTGAGTGCAAATGATAAGGTGGCCGCAGAATCTCGCCAGAATTGGAAAATTAGATTCTCGCCGGTGAGATCTTGGGTACAAATCAACCAAAAGGGACCAAAGTCCCATAGCAAGTGCATTTAGCCGCGTGCTTCCTGGCACTCACAGCGCCGCGAAACACAACGCTATACAACACCACTCATGTTCAATAAGGGCCTCAGCAGAGAATGCACGGCCGAGGCGGCACATAGCCCCTTTTCTACGCCAAGGAGCTCCGCTCAGCGGACCTCCTCAGTATAGTGAGATGGTGTCCCAATCTCTGAGGTCCCCAACGTGACCCCTGACCTTCCCAAGCCCCAACACACAATGGGAGGGTTCCTGACCCGCCACCCAACATCCATGCAGGACACGCTCGGCCCGATCACCAGCACACAAAAAATGCCAGCTTGGCACCTTGGCAGTGCCTACCTGCAGTGCACCTGCCTGCTGGCAGTACCAACTGGGAACCTTGCCAGCGCCAGTCTGGCACTCAGGTGGTACTACCAGGGTGCCAGGTTGGCAGTGTCATGGTGCCAGATTGGCAGTGCCAGGGTGCCCAGGTTCCAGGGTACCACGCTTCCCAAAGGACATGCAGCTGGAGGCCTCTGATATCCTGGCAGACCCCCACGCATGCCGTTCCATCTGTTCCCCATTTGTGAGAAGTAGTACTCAACAGAGGTCGCCAAAGGTCTCCAAGGCAAAGGGAATGGATCCCAAAGCCTCAGGGAAGCTGCACATTAGAGTGAGACTATCTGCCTCACTCTAATATTTAGATTTGCTAAAAGGTGATCTCCCCACAATGGGCAGGATTTACATCACAATGTCTTCAGACATCCCATTAGATCTCGCTAGGTATTGCGGGCCGGGTAAATCCCGAGAGCAGGGTCGCCTGGTTTTTATCTGCCACGCGGTGCCGTGACGAGCTGCTTTTCGGGCACAGTGTGGCCATTGGGTTGCGCCCCTCGTTTTCCAATTTTCCCTGTCCCTCACCGGTGACATTATTAGGTTCCCACCCTGTTTGGCAAGTTTCCCTGCAATATTTCCCCCCACATGTCCCGATATTCAGGACGCCAAAGCATGTAATGAGGCAGTGGGGAAGGGAACACTGACAAAGGAGAGTACTTGCAGGCACGGAGATGGGTTGAAGTGTGTATACTTCAACGCAAGAAGCATCAGGAATAAGGTGGGTGAACTTAAGGCATGGATCGGTACTTGGGACTACGATGTGGTGGCCATCACGGAAACTTGGATAGAAGAGGGGCAGAAATGGTTGTTGGAGGTCCCTGGTTATAGATGTTTCAATAAGATTAGGGAGGGTGGTAAAAGAGGTGGGGGGGTGGCATTGTTAATTAGAGATAGTATAACAGCTGCAGAAAGGCAGTTCGAGGAGTATCACCCTAATGAGGTAGTATGGGTTGAAGTCAGAAATAGGAAAGGAGCAGTCACCTTGTTAGGAGTTTTCTATAGGCCCCCAATAGTAGCAGAGATGTGGTGGAACAGATTGGGAAACAGATTTTGGAAAGGTGCAGAAGTCACAGGGTAGTAGTCATGGGTGACTTTAACTTCCCAAATATTGAGTGGAAACTCTTTAGATCAAATAGTTTGGATGGGGTGGTGTTTGTGCAGTGTGTCCAGGAAGCTTTTCGAACACAGTATGTAGATTGTCCGACCAGAGGAGGGGCAATATTGGATTTAGTACTTGGTAATGAACCAGGGCAAGTGATAGATTTGTTAGTGGGGGAGCATTTTGGAGATAGTGACCACAATTCTGTGACTTTCACTTTAGTAATGGAGAGGGATAGGTGCGTGCAACAGGGCAAGGTTTACAATTGGGGGAAGGGTAAATACGATGTTGTCAGACAAGAATTGAAGTGCATAAGTTGGGAACATAGGCTGTCAGGGAAGGACACAAGTGAAATGTGGATCTTGTTCAAGGAACAGGTACTACGTGTCCTTGATATGTATGTCCCTGTCAGGCAGGGAAGAGATGGTCGAGTGAGGGAACCATGGTTGACAAGAGAGGTTGAATGTCTTGTTAAGAGGAAAAAGGAGACTTATGTAAGGCTGAGGAAACAAGGTTCAGACAGGGCATTGGAGGGATACTAGATAGCCAGGAGGGAACTGAAGAAAGGGATTAGGAGAGCTAAGAGAGGGCATGAACAATCTTTGGCAGGTAGGATCAAGGAAAACCCCAAGGCCTTTTACACATATGTGAGAAATATGAGAATGACGAGAGCGAGGGTAGGTCCGATCAAGGACAGTAGCGGGAGATTGTGTATTGAGTCTGAAGAGATAGGAGAGGTCTTGAACGAGTACTTTTCTTCTGTATTTACAAATGAGAGGGGCGATATTGTTGGAGAGGACAGTGTGAAACAGACTGGTAAGCTCGAGGAAATACTTGTTAGGAAGGAAGATGTGTTGGGCATTTTGAAAAACTTGAGGATAGACAAGTCCCCCGGGCCTGACGGGATATATCCAAGGATTCTATGGGAAGCAAGAGACGAAATTGCAGAGCCGTTGGCAATGATCTTTTCGTCCTCACTGTCAACAGGGGTGGTACCAGGGGATTGGAGAGTGGCGAATGTCGTGCCCCTGTTCAAAAAAGGGACTAGGGATAACCCTGGGAATTACAGGCCAGTTAGTCTTACTTTGGTGGTAGGCAAAGTAATGGAAAGGGTACTGAAGGATAGGATTTCTGAGCATCTGGAAATACACTGCTTGATTAGGGATAGTCAGCACGGATTTGTGAGGGATAGGTCTTGCCTTACAAATCTTATTGAATTCTTTGAGGAGGTGACCAAGCATGTGGATGAAGGTAAAGCAGTGGATGTAGTGTACATGGATTTTAGTAAGGCATTTGATAAGGTTCCCCATGGTAGGCTTCTGCAGAAAGTAAGGAGGCATGGGATAGTGGGAAATTTGGCCAGTTGGATAACGAACTGGCTAACCGATAGAAGTCAGAGAGTGGTGGTGGATGGCAAATATTCAGCCTGGATCCCAGTTACCAGTGGCGTACCGCAGGGATCAGTTCTGGGTCCTCTGCTGTTTGTGATTTTCATTAATGACTTGGATGAGGGAGTTGAAGGGTGGGTCAGTAAATTTGTAGACGATACGAAGATTGGTGGAGTTGTGGATAGTAAGGAGGGCTGTTGATGGCTGCAAAGAGACATAGATAGGATGCAGAGCTGGGCTGAGAAGTGGCAGATGGAGTTTAACCCTGAAAAGTGTGAAGTTGTCCATTTTGGAAGGACAAATATGAATGCGGAATACAGGGTTAACGGTAGAGTTCTTGGCAATGTGGAGGAGCAGAGAGATCTTGGGGTCTATGTTCATACATCTTTGAAAGTTGCCACTCAAGTGGATAGAGCTGTGAAGAAGGCCTATGGTGTGCTCGCGTTCATTAACAGAGGGATTGAATTTAAGAGCCGTGAGGTGATGATGCAGCTGTACAAAACTTTGGTAAGGCCACATTTGGAGTACTGTGTACAGTTCTGGTCACCTCATTTTAGGAAGGATGTGGAAGCTTCGGAAAAGGTGCAAAGAAGATTTACCAGGATGTTACCTGGAATGGAGAGTAGGTCTTACGAGGAAAGGTTGAGGGTGCTAGGCCTTTTCTCATTAGAACGGAGAAGGATGAGGGGCGACTTGATAGAGGTTTATAAGATGATCAGGGGAATAGATAGAGTAGACAGTCAGAGACTTTTTCCCCGGGTGGAACAAACCATTACAAGGGGACATCAATTTAAGGTGAAAGGTGGAAGATATAGGAGGGATATCAGAGGTAGGTTCTTTACCCAGAGAGTAGTGGGGGCATGGAATGCACTGCCTGTGGAAGTAGTTGAGTCGGAAACATTAGGGACCTTCAAGCAGCTATTGGATAGGTACATGGATTACGGTAAAATTATATAGTGTAGATTTATTTGTTCTTAAGGGCAGCACGGTAGCGTTGTGGATAGCACAATTGCTTCACAGCTCCAGGGTCCCAGGTTCGATTCCGGCTTGGGTCACTGTCTGTGCGGAGTCTGCACGTCCTCCCCGTGTCTGCGTGGGTTTCCTCTGGGTGCTCCAGTTTCCTCCCACAGTCCAAAGATGTGCAGGGTAGGTGGATTGGCCATGATAAATTGCCCTTAGTGTGCAAAATTGCCCTTAGTGTTGGGTGGAGGTGTTGAGTTTGGGTAGTGTGCTCTTTCCACGAGCCGGTGCAGACTCAGGGGGCCGAATGGCCTCCTTCTGCACTGTAAATTCAATGATAATCTATGATTAATCTAGGACAAAGGTTCGGCACAATATCGTGGGCCGAAGGGCCTGTTCTGTGCTGTATTTTCTATGTTCTATGTTCTATGTAGAATTCCCATCAGTGCGGTTTACAACAGGTATTTTAAAACGTGAGGCGGTCGAAGGGAACCGCCGGGGACCCACAGGTAAGTATTGCCACTGGGAGGAGATAGTCATGCCCGCACTGTTCCCTGGCACTGCCCTTGGGGGAGGGGGTGTGGGGTTGCCCCAGTGCTTGCGTGGGAGACGGCTCACTTTAGATGTGCAGCACAGTAGCACAGTGGTTAGCACTGTCACTTCACAGCACCAGGGACCCGGGTTCAATTCCCGGCTTGGGTCACTGTCTGTGCAGAGTCTGCACATTCTCCCCGTGTTTGCGTGGGTTTCCTCCGAATGTTCCGGTTTCCTCCCACACGTCCCAAAAGACGTGTTTGTTAGGTGGATTGGACATTCTGAATTCTCCCTCTGTGTCCCCAAACAGGCGCCGAAATGTGGCGACTAGCGGCCTTTCACAGTAACTTCATTGCAGTGGTAATGTAAGCCTACTTGTGACAATAATACGGATTATAATAATTATTATTAATTGTGGGGCTGGAGGAGTATTTATTTAGCACAGCTCAGGACGTCTTTTTAAAAAGGCACCCTGATCTGTGTGGAGCGAGCATTGCCCACTCTATCAGGCTCCACCCCGCTAATGTTTACAGCGTCAGAGATGCCTGCAGCATTTTTTAACTTTCTATGCTGCGATACCTGGTGAGAAAAGCCAGCTGGTTATCCAGAGAACTGCTCGTCGATTTTCTCGTCAGACCAGCACTTTGAATGAATATTGGGCAAATTTGCCCATTATCTTTGAATTTCTAGAAAAAGCAGGGGGGGAATGATTTGCAGTGCAAAGTGACCTTTGAACGTCTCCTGCAGAGTGTTCTGTCGTGCTTTTATTAAAAAAAGATTCTCTTAAAAGTCGCAGGTCGTAGACCACACTAAATGATCAGTGCGTCTGCTAGCTTGAATTAATTTACCTGCTCTCAAAGAAACCCAAGTTAAGATGGCGGCACAAAAGATACTTAGAGCACTGTGTTGATGGTTTACTTGTAAAATTCTCTGTTGATTTGATCTGTCCTCTCTTGCCTTTAATACCACCATGGGTGACAGTTCCATGAGAAATGCTGTCAAGACATGATAGCTTGTTATTCTGCACGCATGTGAACCAAAATGGCTGCCTTTCACTACAAATAATTGCAAAAGACGAGTGGCCTGAGAAGTAACATTTGTGAGTGCTTATGTACCGTGACATTAGGCTGTCAAAAAAGCCAGTGGGTGGCAGGAATTGAAATCTATAATTGCCAGTGGCCCCCAGGCTATCAAAATTTTTAAATAGGTTATTAGCTTTTTAACATTAGGAGCCCACAGTTGTCAAGCTGACTGTCTGACAGAAGGAAGGAAAAAAAATCACCAGGGGGTCCACCTCGGTTCACAGGACTGGTACTGTTTTGAGGTTATGGAGATGTCGATGGTGTCCTTTCTGATGAAATTGAGAGCGTGCTGACGATGAATGGGAGAAAAATATGAATAAAATACACATTCAATTAAAAATAAAGCCCCGTTGGCAATTTTTTTCTTATAAATGTGAATCTTGTAAAGTGTATATATCTGCTTAATTTCCCCAGAATATTGCAAACAAGGTTGATCTGCTTAACCTCCCTAAGATTACGCATACATTAAATGCATGTCAGCTGTCAACCTTGGCTCAGTGGTTGCCCTCTGACCTCGGAGTCAGAAGATTGTGGATTCAAATCCCACTCCAGGGACCTAAGTGCGTATTCTGGGCTGACGTTTCAGTTCAGGACTGAACAAACGCTGCAATGTTGGGGTACTGGTGCTGTGTTTCGGATGCGATATTAAACAGGCCCTCACAGAGTGGATGAAAAGACCCAATGGTACCATTTTGAAGCAGGGCCGGGATTATCCCCCCAAGTCTCTTCACTACCTTTTATCATTCAACCACCGTCATTATAACAGATTACCTGGTCATTATCACTTTGCGCGCTATGGGAGCTTGCTGCGCGCAAATTGGCTTTTCTGTTTCTGACATTGCAACAATGGGTTGCACTTCAGCAGTTGGCCAGGAAGAGCTTTGTGGCATCTTGAGGTTGTGAAAAGTGCTATTTAAATTCAGGTTTTCATCTTCCTGTGTGAACAATAATCACGTGGTAGGGATGAGCAGCTTTTGATTGAAGCTGCTTCTTCTCTCCCCTCCTTCACTGGTTCTGGGAGACAATTTCACAATGACCCTGAGGCAGCTTGTAACCGTTCACGGACAAGCTTATTACGATGAGTGTCAGTAGGCAATTTGACTGCAGAAGGCGCCATAGGTAAGCAGATTCAGCACTCACCACGTACTGGCATTTTCCGATAAGAATTGCAAGATAACAAACCGGATTGAAACCCCTGGATAACTTTTGTTTTTATTCCTAGAATTATTGGCAAATAGGTTCTTGGATTTCCACAATGAGGGAACAGCAAAATATGTCAGTACGGATGGTGTGAAACTTGGTGTTCCCGTACAGCCGCTGTCCTTTCACTTCTGGATGATGAAGGCAGTGCCTTTGAGATGTCCCACTGAATGAACAAGCCTATGCAAATTTTTGCAGTGTATCCTGTGCACCTTGAAAGAAGCCTCGGCTACTGGAATGCCCAGTGCTGCTGGATTGAAGTCAGCTAACTGAGCTCAAGTCTGACACATCCGTACTCTCTGAGCCAAGCATCGAATAACTAAAACATCTGAGTGTAAGTCACAATAATAAAATCTGGCACTATGAATTGGTGCGAAGCATCAGACGTTAATCGGTCGTCGTACTGATGTTAGGGAAACAGCACTTGACCCCCGGGTTCATTTGGAGCATACATCCTAATCCTAAAACCAGGGGTCAGCATTAGGTTTGACCTCCAACCTTGTCATGATATTCAGGTGAACAGTACAGCACATACATACACACATAATGATGGACAGATCAACGGACCAATCAACACACACAACACGACAGCCAATCACGGACAAGAGCATACACAGTACAAAGCAGGGAACACAACACTTCCTGGGCACTGGAGCAGGAGAGAGCTCAGGGCACAGACCTCATTGCCAGCCACTCAGAGGCTCACCATGTGCTGAATACCAGACTTTAATATGTTAATAGTTCATTGAAATAAAACTGCGTTGTACCATACGCAACCGTGTTGGTTTGTCTGCGTGTCAGAGTACCCAACATTTCATGATACCAGGAGTGAATTGACACCTACCCACAAATCTGCCATCCTGGGCCATGGACACCGTCAACACACCGCATCCGCTGCAAGTCGGTGGAAACCTCGGCGTAAATTGGAAGCTGTTCAAGCAGCGCTTCCAGCTCTTCCTGGAAGCCAACGAAAGAGGGAGCACCTCGGACACCAGAAAGATCGGCATCCTCCTCACCACCGCAGGACAACACGCCATCCATATCTACAACTCCCTGGTGTTCGCGGAAGGCGAGGACAAATCCAAATACAAGTCGGTCCTTCCCAAGCTTGACCAACACTTCAACGTCGAGGTCAACGAAAGCTTCGAGAGATATGTCTTCCAGCAGCGCCTGCAAGGTAAGGATGAGCTCTTTCAGTCATTCCTCACCCATCTCCGCATCCTCGCGCAGTCCTGCGGTTACGACACCACCTCAGACTCCATGATTCGGGACCAGATCGTTTTCGGGGTCACCTCGGGCACCCTACGCCAGCAGCTTTTAAAAGTAAAAGGCCTCACCTTAGCCTCTGCAATCGAAGCCTGTGTCCTGCACGAAAACGCTATGCACAATTTCAGGCAACCGAATCGGCGCGGCGGGGGTCCTACGCGGCCGGATCGGTGAGCTAGGTGCGCCACGAGGCCGAATGGGTCCAGGTGATTGAGTTCCTCCCGGCCCGCGGCCCGGACAACGTCGGCCATTTCGCCCGCTTTTCGAGGCCTCCCGCGCTTGTGCGCGCCAAAACCTACAGCAACACTGAGGGATGTGATGCACAGGCGCGCCCGACGCAAGACCGAACTGCGCATGGGCAGTGGCGCAATGAACGGCATGACGTCACGACGTGCGGCAACTGTGGAGCTGCACATTTAAAGCGGCAATGTCCCGCAAGAACCCGACAATGCCTACGCTGTGGCAAGGTGGGCCACTACGCTGCTTACTGTCGAGCAGCTCAACCTGTCAACCTTCCACAATTCCGACAACCTCGCAGGGACGTGCGGACCATTCAGCCTCCCCATTACGAATCTTGCCCAGACGACATCCAGACCGGTGACACAGATGACCGAGACGCCTTCCGTGTTGCGGTCATTGATGGGAACCGAGTTAACACGATCCATCCGGGTGATGAATGGTGTGCCACCCTGACGGTCAACCGATCGCCGATAACTTTCCGCCTGGACACTGGCGCCTCCGCCAACCTCATAGCATGGTCAGCCTTCTACGCCATGAAGGTCAGACCACTAATTCGGCCGTCTCGGTGCAGGATGGTCGACTACAACGGGAACGTTATCCCGGCTATGGGATCTTGCCAGCTCCAGGTGACACACAACACACACACGCCCACAATCTCATTCGAGATAGTCAGCTCATCGAAGGACTCCCTGCTAGGCGCACAGGCATGCAAGGCTCTGCACCTCGTGCAATGAGTCCACTCGCTCTCTCCAGACGGAACGTCTGACTTCCCGGATGCAGAGTTTAATGCACAGCTCCAATCGCTCCTCGCCCACAACCAGGAGGCATTCGAGGGCATGGGAACACTGCCATACACCTACAGAATTCGGCTCAAACCAGACGCCACCCCGGTCATTCACACACCTCGCAGGGTCCCTGTGCCACTCAAAGACCACCTCAAGCAGCAGCTGCAGGATCTCCAGGATCAAGGGGTCCTATCCAGGGTCACGGAGCCCACGCCGTGGGTCAGCTCCATGGTGTGTGTCAAGAAGCCCACCGGCGAGCTCCGGATCTGTATTGATCCAAAAGACCTCAATAACAATATCATGAGGGAACATTACCCCATACCCAAACAGGAAGAGATCACGAGTGAAATGGCCCAGGCGAAAATATTTACAAAATTGGATGCCTCAAAGGGCTTTTGGCAGATCCAACTAGATCCGTCCAGCTGAAAGCTGTGCACTTTCAGCACCCCTTTCGGCAGGTTCTGCTACAACCGAATGCCATTTGGCATCATCTCGGCATCCGAGGTCTTTCATAGGATCATGGAGCAGATGATGGAAGGCATCGAAGGGGTGCGCATCTACGTGGACGACGTCATCATCTGGTCCACCACACCACAGGAGCACATCTATCGTCTCCAACACGTCTTTGCACGCATACGTGAAAACGGCCTGCGCCTCAACCGAGCCAAATGTTCTTTTGGCCAAACCGAGCTGAAGTTCCTGGGGGACCACATTTCCCTGTCAGGGGTCCGTCCGGATGCAGACAAGGTGAGCGCCATCACAGCCATGCCGCAGCCGGCAGACAAGAAAGCAGTACTACGCTTCCTAGGCATGGTCAACTTCCTGGGGAAGTTCATTCCCAACCTTGCCTCCCACACAACAGCTCTGCACCACCTCGTCAGAAAGTCCACAGAGTTCCAGTTGGCAGCACACACACCAGCAGGAATGGGAGGAGCTCAAACTCAAACTCACCACTGCACCGGTACTGGCGTTTTTCAACACGTCTTGTGCCACTAAAATCTCGACTGATGCCATCCAGTCCGGCATTTGGGCAGTACTCCTGCAGTGGGATGACACTGCAACATGGGCCCCTGTCGCCTATGCCTCGTGGGCCATGACCCCCACAGAACAGCGCTAAGCGCAGATCGAAAAGGAGTGCCTGGGCTTGCTAACCGGTTTAGACAAGTTCCATGACTATGTGTATGGTCTTCCCCGGTTCACGGTTGAAACTGACCACCGCCCCCTGGTCAGCATCATAAACAAGGACCTGAACGAAATGACACCTCGCCTCCAGCGCATCCTACTTAAACTTAGGAGGTATGACTTCCAACTGGTCTACACCCCAGGGAAGGACCTTATCATTGCGGATGCCCTATCTAGTGCAGTGAGCACGCCGCCAGATTCGGAGGGGTTCGTATGTCAGGTCGAGGCGCAGGTGGCCTTCACATCGGCAAATCTGCCAGCTGATGACGCCAGTCTGGCCCGTATTCGCCGAGAGACTGCGGCCGACCCCCTTCTACAACGTGTGATGCGCCACATGAAGGGAGGGTGGCTCAAAGGGCAGTGCCCGCAATTCTACAATGTCCGAGACGACTTGGCCGTCATTGATGGTGTCCTTCTGAAGCTTGACCGGATTGTGATTCCACACAGCATGCACAAGCTGGTTCTCGACCAACTACACGCAGGCCACCTGGGGGTCGAGAAGTGCAGAAGGAGGGCCCGA